>NC_072404.2:41197500-42447500 GCF_028858775.2 Pan troglodytes
AGGGACACTTAGGTTGACTCTGTATCTTTGCTATCGTGAGAAGTGCTGCAATGAAGTGCAGGTATCTTTTAGTAATAATTTTTTACTTTTGGTAGATACCCAGTGGTTGGATTGCCGTATCAAATGGTAGTTTTAGTGCCCATCATCTTTAAAATAACCTCCCTTTATTAGCTGAAATATCCATGTCTCCCAATATAGAAGTTGGAAATGAAGTTACTTGCCTCCTTCATACCCAGGACACAACATTTGTCCTGTGTGTTCATCAGTCAGTTGTACCTGGGAAAGACTTCCACATGGAAGATCCTATTGCAGAAATGTCCTCAAAAGGGATGGAAAAACTGGCGCAGTAAAGCTGAATCTCTGGCACTAGGTATTCGGCAGTGTCAGATACAATGATTTTCTTGCCAGGCCATTTTCTGTTCAGAGTTTGGGTGTTGCTCCTAGGAGCTGAGCTTCAGGTCCCTCTCTCTAGCCCTTCCCCCAATTCTGTGAGTTCCTTCATATTCATTAATAAATTCTTTTCCTGCTTAAACTAGTCAGAGTGGATTTTGGTTGCTTTGCAACTAGAAACATGGACTGCCACAAAAGGTGACGTTCAATAGTAAAAATAGTCTTGACACTCACACAGAGTACATCATCTGGCAGTCCAGGGTGAACACTGAGTATGTCTCCGCATGCAGTAACAATGGGTTGAAAAGTCAAAGAGTTTCAATCACACAGAAATCCTAGCAACTAGTTTGTTGTAATATGGCTAGGGGTTTTCTGGTTGGACATATTACTATGTTTAATCAAACAGCTTGGAAGACAATCCAGACTGCCCTGTTATTTAAGAAAATACTCATTTGGAATATCCAAGTGATTGTTCCTAGGGCTGAGCCTATTGTTTCCCAGCTTTAACGCAGGAGTAAGTTTTTGTGTTTTATGAATCCGTAATGCTTATTGTATTGGTTTGCCAGGGCCGCCATAACAAAGTACCACTGACTGGGTGGCTTCAATAACAGAAATATATTTTCTCACAGTTCTGGAGGCTGGAAGTCCAAAACTGAGGTGCTGGCAGGGTTGATAGCTTCTGCGGCTTCTCTCCCCAGTTTGCGGTCCTAACATCGTTGCCCCTCAGTCTGTGTCCTAATCTCCTGTTCTTATGAGGACACTTGTCATATTGGATTAGAGCCCACCCATAAAACCTCATTCTACCTTAATCACCTCTTTAAAGACCCTATCTCCAAATACAGCCATATTCTGAGGCACTGGGGGTTAGGACTTCAACACAGGAATTTGGGGCAAGTGACACACATCAGCCCATAACATCCGTGTTCCTCTAAATTATTTAAATCTAAGACTGATTTGGAGAAGCTAATTTCAAAAGTTACCACTACATATGTTTATTTTGACATAAATCTTTACAGTGAAAGGATCTATTGGTTATTACATGAAAATTCCATTTCAGAAAGTAAGGTTAGACCTCTCCCTCCCCACACCTTCTATCTACCCTTGAAAGTTTGCTTTTTAAGGAACTAAAATGAGAACTAAACAGCTTTTAAAGACTGGTCTTTTCCATATCCAGTCTTCCTTGCTCATCAAGTCTGCACTAAAATCCTACTTTCACCACGAGGCCTCTCCTATCCTCCCCCAGCCACATGGGCTTTCTCCTCTTCTAAACTCTGAGAACACATTAATCATGGCTCCCTGGCAACACAAACTTCTACCTTGGAATAGAGTTTTCTGTCCACATGTTTCGTTTTCCCTGTAGATTAGATATTCCTTAAGGACTTGCCTGATTCATTTGTGGTACATACTTGTCCAGCAAGGAGGTAGCAGGGTATATCTACTGCCCTGTTCTCGTGGCTTGATATGAAGGGCCCCTTTCCAATGTTATTTTCCAAATATCCTTTCTCCAGTGCTTTATGGCCAGGCCTCTGAAATTATACTTCCCTTCTTGTCACTCCCAAATACCTCCAGCATAACCCTCATCAGACTTTCTCGGTCTTAGTCTTTCTCCTTCTTTTACAACCCCAGTGACCTTCATCAGCAATAATGAATATTGCTGAAGTCCTCTCCCTTTCTGTCTCATCCTTGGGTGGAGGGTAGAGGGAGGGTCCTTGCCCTGACAAGCAATGCAGCATACTTTTATGGATATAGGGTATATGGGAGCTCCTAGTCCCACTACAAAGCCCCAGGCTCTACAGTGGAAAATGCAGAGATCAAATGGGCCACTCCAGATAAAAGCCTCAGAGGAGATGGAATTAAGATGTGAGCCTTTGTGTTCATTGCAGTACTGTTCACAATAGCCAAGATGTGGAAACAACCTAAATGTTCACTGACAGATAAATGGACAAAGACAATGTGGTATATCCATACAATGAAATATTATTCAGCTTTAAAAAAGAAGGAAACTCTGCTATATGCAACAACATGGATGAACCAGTAGGACGCTATGCCAAGTGAAATAAGCCTGCCACGGAAGGGAAAAAACTGCATGACTTCATTCATATTAGGTGTCTAAAGTAGTCAGATTAATAGAAACAGACAGTAAGTAGAATGGTGGTTGTCAGGGGGTGGGAGAAGGGGGAAACAGGGAGTTGCTGTTCAACTGGTATAAAATTTCAGTTATATGAGATGAATTTGTTCTAGAGATCTGCTGAACAATTTTGTGCCCATAGTTAACAATACTGTATTGTGCATTTAAAAATCTGTCAAGAGGGTAGATCTCTTGTTTAGCACTCTTACCACAATTAAAAAAAAAAAAAATTAAGATGTGAGCTGGCCCACCCAGCAGAGGGCAGTGCAGTGCACACAACCAACCACTGCAGCTAGTGGCCACAGGAGGCCTGGACTGATCCTGTGTCTGAGCAATGGCACAGGTGTTTTTCCTTGAGCGGGGAGCTGGGGGGCGGTGGGGGGGGGGGCAATTGTTGTTTCTTTTTGTTTGATTCTACTTTGTTTTCATCTTAAAATCCTGGTTTTTTTAAAGTGAAATTTTTTTCTTAAAAATTAACACCAGCAATAAAAATGATGTGTTTCTTCCTCCAAACTTGAAGAGTGGAAGAAAATTAAAGTTCATTTGGATATGGTGCAGATTCTAATAACATATATCAGTTTACAGTTGGGCACGCTCATAGCTGTAATTTCAGCCTTTGGGAGGCCAAGGCAGATGGATCACTTGAGCCCGGGAAGCCAAGACCAGTCTGGGACACATAGTAAGACCCTGTCTCAACAAAAAACATCCAAAAAATTAGCCAGGCATGGTGGTGCACACCTGTAGTCTCAGTTACTTAGGTGGTGGAGGCACAAGAATCAACTGAGTCTGGGAGATGGAAGTTGCAGTGAGCTGAGATCTCACCACTGCACTCCAGTCTGGATGACAGAGCAAGATCCTGTCTCAAAATAAACAAGCAAAAAGCATATGTCAGCACACTAAACTATTGTTCTTTATTGACTGTCTTTAAAAAGTCTTCAATGTTTATGCTTCGAGTAGTAAAACAGAGAAGGCAGCACTCAGGTGTATCTGCACCTTCTCCTTTGAGAAAAAAATCCACAGGTGCCACACAAATAGGACATTTACTATTTCCTTTAAAATAACAAGATAGAGCAAAATAATTTGTACTCATAGGGAATCCAAGAAATTCTAATTTATTTCACAGGAATTACTGCATTTAATCTGCCCCAGCTACCTCTGTTACTCAAGGAGCAGATATGAGATGCCTACAAAAGGCCTCAGAAATACTGAATTAGTCTATAAATGTGCTTAGCATTGAGGTGGTGAATTGTTTATAGGTGTTCAATGGAAATAAATCAAAGGGCATCAGAGAAAAAATAAGTAAGTTTTCTTGCCGATAAAAGAAAACACACCTCTCAGCTATGTCTGAGAAATCCTTTGTCAGGACAAGGGACATTCAGTAGATTACTCAGGAACTGCTGAGGTTTGTAAAAGCTAACTTCATTCCAATAGGACAAGGTGGGGCTGGTTTTCTAAGGCTAAAATGTGGGATACAGAAGAAGTACCTTTCTAGAGATTAGGTTTGTTCAGTTGAAGGGTTAAGTGGGGCATTAGGTCCTTGGGTGACAGAGTGAGGAGGAGATGACACAGAGCAGGGGAGAGACTGGAGGAGGAAAGAACAGTATTCCACTACCTCCCCCTACCCCCTGAGGCTTTGACTGATCCCAGGGAAGTATGCACCTGATAGGAAGAGTGAACACTGCAGAGGGCGTGACAAATTATGTGAGGCTCCCATCTCTTTCCAAAGAGAGGACTCACCCTCTTTGCTCATCTCAGTGTCTTTAATATTTTCTCAATAGCCATCCACATTGATCCTAGGCAAGTAGCCTTCATGAAATGCAAATAATTAAGAAAACATATAGTTAGCCTTCCTCCATGTTCAGGTAGTATCCATGTAATATTTCTTATTTTACTATGGACTAAGGCTGGAGTACTTAGGTTGGATGATTGAGTGATTTTCTTTTCTATCTTGGTCTTGTTTTGTCTGTTGGAAAAGTATAATTTGTGATTATCTGCATAAAATGTCAACCTTGGGTGATGTCTGAAAAAAATGGTGAAGTTAGGACCTCTGAAAATTCTTTCCTCCATCAAAGGAATCTGACAAAAATGATCAGAATCAACTTTTTCAGAGCTCTAAAAATTAAATAAAGGTTTACAACAAGCAGTGGGGTATATATTCAAGAACAAAATGTCTGAATCTTGGTAAGAACAGCAAGCTTTGTGGCATTTTGTCTTGTCCTAGTCTCATCTCTCCCTGCCCTGCAGTAGCCTTGAAAAATAACTACCCATAATCATTGTGAAAATCAGCAGGCTAGCAGTCACCAAATGGAGGCTGGAGCTCTTTCAAAGCATCTTTTCTCAAGAATTACCATAATTTGCCCTGTCTGGTAGTTCCCTGGAAGACTTCCCTGACAAAGTTGTCTTTATTTAACCTGTTTTGGAGCTCAGCCAGTGCAAAAAGCCTCCAGACCCCTATCCCCCACAAACAAAAATCCTTTTCTCCAAGGGGCATTGGTTACAGGCAGTTGTTTAACTTCATGGCTGCCTGAGGCAGAGAATAGCAGCTGGAAAAAACAATAGACAAACCAAAAACTTTAAAGGAAAACTGGGAAATTAGATGGTCACAGGGGATTAGAAAAACTCCAACATGTTCAAGGGAATCTGGAAGACTACACGCACATATTAGGCTGTACACATGTTCAGGAAACACCAGAAAGGGCCCTAAGTTCTCACCTCTGGCTGACCTGCAGGCTCTACACAAGCAGGAAATGAAGGCTAAGGCAGAGTTTCCAACCACGTTGCTGAGAATTGAATGTGTGCCCTAACATGCAAACATTGGGAGTCAATCATTGGCAAAAATTTGGAGGCTTATTGGTTCCAGGAAGTTAAGAAAATAATTGTCCAATAATCAGATGACCACTAAGCTGAGCAGAGACTTCAACAGCCACCTATGACAAAAATACAGACTTTACAGAATTAGTCCAGAGAAGTCACTAAATAAACAAACAATAATAACAACAAAAAGACAACATATTAATAACAGAAGGAAATTTACAGATATGTGGCACTTAAATAATATATTTCTACAAAACCAATGAGTCAAAGAAATCACAGGGGAAATTAGAAAATATTTTGAGATTCATCAAAATGAACATGCTACACACCAAAACTTACAGGATGCAATAAAAGCAGTGTTTAGAGGGAAATTTATGGCATAAATGCCTATAATAAAAAAGAAGAAACATCTAAAATCAATAAAATGTCATCTTATACACATTTTGGTATATTTTCTAAAGTGGTAAAAAAAAAAAAAAGAAAATGGGGGGCGAGGGTAATGGTTAACTAATGCTGTGTCTATTTCACCTATTTGCTTTTCCTCCTTGGAAAATTTTTGAGGGATTTTGTCACAATCTGAGTAGGACCATTGAAATGTGTCACACATCTTTCACAATGTTATCAGTGAAAGAGGCTTAGAAGGACAAAAAAATGAGAACCACTGGCCTAGACCAGTCTTTACGAAATGCGAGGGTATCTGATAGGGTGTGATTAGGGAAGCAGAATCCCTATGAGTGCTATGAAATAAGGAATTTATTAAAGGAATTACACCAGTACTATTCCATAGAGTTTTCTGCAATTGTGGAAGTGTTATACTTCTGCACTGTACAATAACACAGGCACTAGACACATATGTGAAATGTGGCTAGTACAATTGAGAAAATGTTGCATTTTATTCCATTCTAATTCATTTTAATTTTAATAGTCACACATGGCTAGTGGCCACTGTACTGGACAGCACAAGATTAGGTCTTATCCAATTACAAGGCTGGTGAAGAAGTCTACAGTCTGCTCATGGTCAACAGAGGAAAGAGAAGCTGACTGTGAAGTGGAGGAAAGGGAGGAAAAACTGGAAACCACAAGAAGAGATGACAACCCATGTCTGCCTCTCAGCACCTTCAACCTTGGTGATGTGACCTGCATAAGAAGACAGTGCCCTTTGCCTCAGCACTGCACATGCACCTCGCTCAAGGCTCAGAGAAGCTGAAGGGGAGATCCAGCAAGAGCTGCAGTCTTGGCCTCTACCCTACTTTAACAAGGTAAGCCAACAGATCACTGACAAGGTTTATGGTCTGTCTTTGGAGTATAATGGCTACTGTGTCACTGCCATGAATGTTTCCTGGGTCCACCCTAACTCAGAAACACACAGGGAAGGAAATTCTGGGCAATTCTGTACAATACCAACCATCCCAGAAGGCCCAGAAAGGGACAATGCCAACTCTTACTTCCGCTCTCCTTGGGCCCCTCCTCAATTCCAATGGATATAGCTTGGCTGGACCCTTTGTCCTTCTCTCATCCTTTACTCTTGAAGTACATAGAAAACAGGCCATCTTGGATTTGGCCAGGGCCTGTCTGGTGACTGGTGACTGACAGTACTGGGCTGGGCTCAGCACCAGTGTTTGGGGAGTGTGACCGAAGATGACCAACTAGATGCAGCCAGGAAACGCCTCTAGAACCAAGAAAAACCAAAATACCAAGTAAACCATCATACTTTGAACAGATCTTTTGAGAGAAAATAGACACCATGTTTGAAGAGGGAGGAAGCTGGGAAGCCTGCATGAAGTCACTGAGCACCAGGGCTGTCTCCAAGTCTTGAAGAGGTCCTAAGGAAGGGGTGAGTGAAGGAACTCCAGGGGACCACACTCCCACTGCAGACCTCTGAGATCCTAGCTGCAAGAGATCCCACGACCTCCATAGACATTTGAATTGGCAGAGGAAACTGCACAGAGAACAGACAGAAGCAGAGCGCAAACCTGAGTGGAGCCCAGAAGGTTTCAGAGCCTGTGGTGTAGCTGCAGCAAAATGTGACCATAAGTGCTCATTCCCCAAGACACTCTATCTTTCTCTGAGTGCCTGTAGCTCCTGCTTACTGCCAGGCCGCAAAAGACAAAGGCTACCTTTCCTGCATGACCAGAGTGCATCTGATCTGCATGCACCCTTCGTCCACTGACCCCTCCCAAGACCACCTGCCTGGCCACTCCCACAGGAGGGTACCTACAACACAGCCTCCACTACCCCACCGGAGTGTTTTGCCAGCAGCCTGGGAGTAGTTCAGTCCCCCAAGCATGGCTGGCCCTTAACCCTGAGGGGTCACTGGAAAAAAAAAATGCAGGCCTGGTCCCACCCGCCCGAGGATCTGAGCACGTCACCCAGGGGTACTGAGCTGAGATCTGTGGCCTGAGCTTAAGTGGAGGAGGAGGCCCCCTCTCTCAGAACACTAAGAAGATTGTGACGTGGGTTCATGTGCCACTGTAGAAGCTGGGCATCCCTCCATTTGCAAGCCCAGTCTAGGAAAGATGTAGCCTGTTAGCCAGCCACAGCTTTTGTCCCAAATAGCCTCACAGCCTAGAACACCTGGGACAGTCCAGTGATCTGGGCACAGAAGGCTGGAACAAGTCTAGTTGGTTGGGTCTGCACTTGAGGCAGATGCCGGAGAGAGACCTGATCAGGGGAGTGTGAGTTGCGTGGGTCCCACAACAGTCTGCTGGGCTAAAAACCTCAGGCCATGGGTGGCACACCAGTTACATACCCACAGTACCACCATCTTGCCTGGGGATCCTCCACTCCTGACCCACTGCATCACCAGTCAAATCACAGACATACCCCACAACCAGCTCTGACTCTGACAAGTCCAGAGGACCAGCAGGTCCCCAGGGAGTTGTGGGTCTCCTGGTGACCTAACTTTTGACTTGGACTGCTCCTATGGGAGGAGGGAACACAGCCTGCCAAAGCCCCCTTGAGGTTAAGGAAATACAAGCTCGGCTCCGGTAATTGAAGGGGGTTCCACCAAGGCCCAGGAACAGACTTGGTGATGGAGTCATCTCTTGCCACCTCCTCCCCGCCTCCTCAGAGCACTGCTGCATATGCGCTGAAATACAAGAGGCCTGCAGCTCAGTAAGGGCCTATCTTCTGGCCCTTACTCTTAAGTGCCATCTACTGCACCTTAGCCTGCATTACACCACCAAACAAAAACATCTTCAGCATGCAACGGCTATGAAACCCATTCAAAACTCAGGTTCTCTGACACAAAGGTCCTCTACAAAGCCTTGGTCCTCTGAAACCACCGAGAAATGAAGCCAATTACTATACACAACATACACCATAGTCAAACCCTCAAGGGAAAAAAATATATAAAAACAAAAAGCTTTATCCAAATGACAGCAATTTCAAAAAGAAAAATAAACACTAGCCCTCAGATGAGAGTCAGCACCAGGACTCCAGCAATTCAAAAAGTCAGTATTTTCTTACCTCTAAAGGACTGCACTAGTCCCTCACAATGAATCCTAATCAGACTGAAATGTCTGAAGGGACAGACATAGAATTCAGAATCTGAATGGCAAGGTAGTTCAACAACATTCAAGAGAAAGTTAAAATCCAATTCAAGGAAGCCAGGAAAATGATCCAAGACTTTAAAGATTACATAGCCATTTTAAGAAAGAATCAAATTGAACCTCTAGAATTGAAAAATCCACTACAGGAATTTCAAAATACAGTTGGATGCATTAACAACAGACTAGATCAAGCTGAAGAAAGAATTTCAAAGCTCAGAGACTGGTTCTTTGAGTCAACCCAGTCAGACAAAAATAAAGAAAAAAGAATTTTTAAAAAAGAACAAAGCCTCCAACAAATATGGGATTATGTAAAGAGACCAAACATACAATTTAATAACCTTACTAAGAGAGAAGGAGAGAGAGTAAGCAACTTGGAAAACATATTTGGGGAAATAACCCATGAAAATGTCCCCAACTACAATAGAGAGGTCATTATGCAATATCAAGAAATTCAGAGAATCCCTACAAGAAACTATATAAGGTGACCATCCCCAAGACACATAGTCATCAGACTTTCCAAGGTCAGTGTAAAAGAAAAAATTCTTAAAGGCAGCTAGAGAAAAGGATCATATCACTAAGGGAACCCTATCAGGCTAACAGTGGACTTCTCAACAGAAACCATACAAGCCAGAAGAGATTGGGGGCCTATGTTGAGCATCCTTAAAGAAAAGAAATTCCAATGAAGGATTTTGTTTTCTGCCAACCTAAGCTTCATAAGCAAAGGAAAAATAAAATCCTTTACAAACAAGCAATTGCTAAGGTAATTCATTACCACTAGATGAGCTTTACCAGATATCTTTAAGAGAGTTCTTTTTTTTTTTTGAGACAGAGTCTCGCTCTGTCGCCCAGGCCGGAGTGCAGTGGCGTGATCTCTGCTCACAGCAAACTCTGTCTCCTGGGTTCACGCCATTCTCCTGCCTCAGCTTCCTGAGTAGCTGGGACTACATGGAGGCGCCCGCCACCAGACTGGCTAATTCTTTGTATTTTTAGTAGAGACGGGGTTTCATCATGTTAGCCAGGATGGTCTTGATCTCCTGACCTCGTGATCCGCCCACCTCGGCCTCCCAAAGTGCTGGGATTACAGGCATGAGCCACCATGCCCAGCCAAGAGAGTTCTAAACCCAGAAAGGAAAGAAGGATACCTGCCACCCTAAAAACACACATAAGTTCATAACCCATGGACCCCATAAATCAACTACACAATTGAGACTACAAAGCAACCAGCAAATAACACCAAAACAGGATCCAAATCTCACATATCACTATTAATCTTTAATGTAAATGGTCTAAGCGCTCCATTCAAAAGGCATAGAGTGGCAAGTTGGATATAAAACCAAAACCCAACCTTCTGTTGTCTGCAAGAGACTCACCTTACATGCAATGACATCCATAGGCTCAAAGTAAAGGAGTGGAGAAAGATTTATTACACAAACAGAAAACAATAAAGAGCAGGGGTTGCTATTCTTGTATCAGGTAAAACAGACTTTAAACTAACAATAGTAAAAAAGAACAAAAAAGCTATTACATAATGATAAAGGGCTCAATTCAACAAGAAGACTCAACTATCCTAAATATATGCACACCCAACACTGGAGCACCCAGATTCATAGAACAAGTACTTGTAGACCTACAAAACGTCTTAGACAGCCACACAATATGGGGAAATTCAACGCTCCACTAACAGCATTAAAACAGATCAAGGCAGAAAATGAACAAAGAAATTCTGATCTTAAACTTAAAACATGACCAACTGGACCTAAAACACATCTACAGAATTCTCCATCCAACGACCACAGAATATACATTCTCATCTGCAGATGGAACGTACTCGACCATGCTCAGTTGACCATGTTCCACTAGACCATGGAACAAGATCGGCCACATGCTCAGTCATAAAACAAATCTCAATAAATTTTAAAAAATCAAAATCATAGCAAACATATTCTCAGACCACAATGAAATAAAAATACGAATACCAAGGTGATCTCTCAAACCACACAATTACATGGGGACTACACAACTTGCCCCTGAATGACTTTTGGGTAAACAATGAAATTAAGGCAGAAATTTTAAAAATTATTTGAAATAAATGAAAACAGACACAACACACCAAAATCTCTGGGAAGCAGCAAAAGCAGTGTTAAGAAGAAAGTTTATAGTTTCAAGATACAAAATCAATGTACAAAAATCAGTAGCATTTCTAGACACCAATAACATTCAATTGCTTTTGAGGGCTTAGCTATAAATTATTCACCATGAATGATGTCCAGAATGGTGTTTCCTAGGTATTCTTCTAGAACTTTTATAGTTTTCGGTCTTTTTAAGTCTTCTATCTATCTTGAGTTTATTTTTGTATACGGTGATAGCTAGGGGTCCAGTTTCATACTTCTGCATATGGATATAAGTCAGTTATTCCAGGCTCTCAAGCCAAGTCAATAACAAAATCCTATTTACCATAGCCACAAGAAAATAAAATAAAATAACCTAGGAATAAATCTAACCAAGGTGGTGAAAGATCTCTACAGGGAGAACCACAAAACGTTGTCAAATAAATAATAGATGACACAAACAAATGGAAAGACATTCCATGCTCATTGATTGAAAGAATCAATATTTTTAAAATATCCATACCGCCAAAGCAATCTACAGATTTAATGCTATTCCTGTTAAACTTTACCAATGCCATTTTGCACAGAATTTTTAAAAAGTATTATGAAATTTATATGGAACCAAAAATGAGCCCAAATAGCTAAAGCAATTCTAAGCAAAAGGAGCAAATTTGGAGCCATCATGCTACCTGACTTCTAACTATACTACAAGGCTACAGTAACCAAAACAGCATGGTACTTGTACAAAACCAGACACATAAACCAATGGAACAGAATAGAGAACCCAGAAATAAAGTTGTATATCTACAACAAACTGATCTTCAACAAACTTAACAAAAATAAGAAATGGGAAAAGGACTTCCTATTTAATAAATGGTCCTGGGATAACTGACTTATATCCATATGCAGAAGTATGAAACTGGACCCCTAGCTATCACCATATACAAAAATAAACTCAAGATAGATAAAAGACTTAAATATAAGACCGAAAACTATAAAAGTTCTAGAAGAATACCTAGGAGACATCATTCTGGACATCATTAATGGCGAATAATTTATGGCTAAGTCCTCAAAAGCAATTGCAATAAAACCAAATTTGACAAGTGAGACCTGGTTAAATTAAAGAGCTTCTGCACAGCAAAAGAAACTATCAACAGAGTAAACAGACAACCTATAGGATAGGAGAAAATATTCACAAACTATGCATCTGACAAAGGTTTACTATCCAGAATCTATAAGGAACTTAAATAAACCAACAAGCAAAAAACAACCCCATTAAAAACTAGCTAAAGGACATGAACAGACATTTCTCAAAAGAAGACATACAAGGAGCCAACAAACATATGGAAAAATGTTCCTCATCACTAATCATCAGAGAAATGCAAATCAAAACCACGATGAGATACCATCTCACACCAGTCGGAATGGCTATTATTAAAAAGTCAAAAAACAATAGATGCTAGCAAGGTTGCAGGGAAAAGGGAATGTTTATACACTGTTGGTGGGAAAATAAATTAGCTCAGCCACTATGGAGAGCAGTTTGGAGATGTCCTAAAGAACTAAAAATAGAACTACCATTTGATCCAGTAATCTCATAACTAGGTATATTCCCAAAGAAAAATAAAGCATTCTATCTAAAAGACACATGCACTCATGTGTTCATTACAACACTATTTACAATAGCATACGTGGTATCAACCTAGGTGCCTATCAATTATGGATTGGATAAAGAAAATATGGTGCATATATATATGAATACTATATATTAAAAAGCCATAAAAAAGAATGAAATCATGTCCTTTGCAGCAACATGGATGCTGCTGGAAGCCATTATCCTAAGCAAATGAGTGCAAAACAGAAAACCAAATACCACATGTTTTCACTTATAAGTAGGAGCTAAACATTGGGTACACATGGACATAAAGATCGGAACGGTCGACACTGGGGACTACAAGAAGGGGGAGGGAGGGAGGAAAGGGTTGAAAAGCTACTTATTGGGTACTATGCTCACTACCTTAGTGATGGGTTCAATCCTACCCCAAAAGTCAGCATCACACAACATACCTTGTAACAAACCTGCACATCTACCCCTCAATCTAAAATAAAAGTTGAAAAAATTTTTAAAAATACACAGAGGCTGGGCGCAGTGGCTCACGCCTGTAATCCCAGCACTTTGGGAGGCCGAGGCGGGCCGATCACGAGGTCAGGAGATCGAGACCATCCTGGATAACACGGTGAAACCCCGTCTCTACTAAAAATACAAAAAAATAGCCACGCGTGGTGACAGGCGCCTGTAGTCCCAGCTACTCCGGAGGCTAAGGCAGGAGAATGGCGTGAACCCGGGAGGCGGAGTTTGCAGTGAGCCGAGATGGCGCCACTGCACTCCAGCCTGGGTGACAGAGCAAGACTCCGTCTCAAAAAAAAAAAAAAAAAAACACAGAAAGCAGTTTAGAGTTTACTAATCAGTAGTACATTTAAGGTTGCTCTTCTAAAACTAAGGCATTGCACTGAGAAAATTGTCCATTTTATTTATCAAAAGAAAAATTCAGTGAGCTTTTACTCACTGTCTGACCATAGTGAGAATCAGAATGAATGAATGCGAATGTCTGTCCTAACAAATCCCTCTGGTTCTACTTCAGTTCCTGCTGTCTCCATATCTTTCATCAGTGTGTGGAAGAGGAATGTGGTGAAACTGAAGTGGCAGCTTGTTCTTGGAGAACAACAAAAATGCACTTAAAATTTACTCCTTAGGAGCTGTCGAAAGAGTTTGGCAATAAACACAAAGTAATGTTCAGAATAAAAAGAGCAATGATCTATAATCCCATTTTCACATCTATTATAAAGGCCAACCATGTGTTTCATCCAAGACAAACTGATTTTATTAACACAATGACCAGACATGTATAAATGATAATATGAGTTTATTTTATAAGCTTGGATCTCACATTTCCATTCTATTGTAGAGATTCACACTTACCCAATTCTAACAAGAGTTGGATAAACTAGGGTCTTCCTAAAATAACTGATTATTCTTCGCAAAAGAGTCACAAGCAAAGTCTACACTTGAAAATGTCCAGATTGTCTTTCATGCTGTGTGCATTAAGCAATGTTTCATTTTTAGATCTGGTATATGGACACTATGGATGAATATGTAGATTAATTAGAACAAGTTTATCAAGTTCTTTGAGAGTCTTGGAAGACAAAGTAAAGTAATTCAAGGATTCAGTCCAGACTAAATAGTGTGGCCTAATAGATCAAAACCCTGCAAGAAACCAAGCTGTGGAAAAGTAATAATGTAAATAAAAATGTGATTTCAATCTCTGCTTGGCGACTGTCCTCCCTCAGGCCACTAAGGCTCGGTGCCATCAGATGCATTAATGCTGAGAAATTGGTCACTCGTGGGGGAGGTGGGGATGGTGAAAAGCTTTTTTGCCTGTAGATCCGGGGGGAACTGCTTATAAGCCTGAAATGCATTCAGCTGATGCACCAGACATCAGTTACTGAAGAAGCAGAGGTGAGGAACTTCCCCTAGTATTGACCTAAGAGGATAAACGCATGGCAATGTGCTGAGTTACTTCGACAATGCAGAGACACCCAATGTCAAAATGCCACAGGGCTGCCCAGTGTTGCAAGGCTGGAACTGGGTTTGCCATGAGACTTTTAAAGCAGTGGGATTTCTGACTGAACTGTCTGCAAAGATGCAGACCTCCCCAATACGCCACTCCCACCACTCATTGTAGGAAGAGCAGAGTAACATTTGTCCTAGGTAACAGTGATGAATGATCCTCAAGCCTTGATGCAAACCAACAGTGCTGGGACCACAGAGTGGCCTGAGCAAAATACACATGGGTAGTAACTAAGACATTTCCAAGGTATTCCTAGTCTTTCAACAGTGCTCTGAAAACGGCATGTGATCCAACCCCTGAAGCTACCAAAGGGTTTAGGAATTTGGCTGGAGAAAAATACAGGGATGAGTATCCAAACTCTAGGCCCGCAAACCCTTTACTCAGATTTGGAAATCTTCCTGGGGCACAGAAGTTTAACAGCACAGGATTAAGAGGTAGGACATTGGAGACAGACATCCTGGTTTCAGATTCTGATCTATCACTTAATAGCTGTGTAATCTTGTGAAGCGTACTTAACTTCTCTGAGTCCCAGTTTTCTCATCTACAAAATGGACATAATTGTAATATTTATGCAAATGAATTAGGACTAGGTTGGTTTGCAAACGGCAGGTAATTTAAGACAACAGTAGTTTTAACAAAATAGTTTATTTCTCTCTCATGTAAACATAGCAGTCCAGATTGGGAATTGCAACCCCATATCAGGAAGGACTCTGTCTTCTTTCACCTATTTGCTTCACCATCTTCAGTTTGTGGCTCTCATCTTCTGGTTGCAGATGGAACTCCAGCTCCAGTCTTCACACTCACATTCCACACAGAGGAATTAGGAGAACGGGAAAGAAGGGAATGGCGTTTCCCTTTATAGACATGTCTGCAAACTGTACAACACTCTTATTTATCTTCTTTCACTGGAGCTTAATCACATTGCCACATGTGGCTGCAAGAGAGCCGGGGACATGAAGTCTTTATTTTGGATGTCCACATACCCAGATGCAATTGGGAAAGACTACTATGGAGAGGAAACAATGATATAAGGAGATGCACATTATTCTCTGCTACCCAACCTATCCAGCTATCATGAGGACTGAACAAGATAATGCTGGTAAAGTGCTTTGCACAGAGCCCAGGCCAAAGGAAATGTTCCATGAATGGCTGGGATTGTTGCCATCCCTCCTCTACCCAGAGCATCCAGGCTTGGTTCTGTGTTGTCAGGAAGGCACTGCAGCTGCTCGACAGGAGGCAGATGTAGGACATGAAGAGATGCTGTTTGGGGAGCATGGAGGGTGCAGAGGGCTGCTGGTGAGCAGGGCTGAGGCTAGGGTGAGGTATACACCCCAGGTGCAAAGTGCAAGGGATGCCAAATAACTCAGTATTCAAGAAAAAATATTAATGCAGTATTTTACAAATCAAAATGAGGCCGGGCGCCATGGCTCACACCTGTAATCCCAGCACTTTGAGAGGCCGAGGCAGGTGGATCATGAGGTCAGGAGATTGAGACCATCCTGGCTAACATGGTGAAACCCCAACTCTACTAAAAATACAAAAAATTAGCCGGGTGTGGTGGCGGGCGCCTGTAGTCCCAGCTACTTGGGAGGCTGAGGCAGGAGAATTGCGTGAACCCAGGAAGTGGAGTTTGCAGTGAGCCAAGATTGTGCCACTGCACTCCAGCCTGGGGGACAGAGCAAGACTCCATCGCAAAATAAATCAATAAATAAATAAAATAAAAATGAATGAAAAAAACTATAATGAACAAAATATCGTAATTGTAAGTAAAGGCAGTATCTGACTCTGTCTTGCACAACTCACCTCATTCCCTTCACCTAATCCTGGCCCTGCCGATCCCTTCTTTCTGGCAGCATTTTCTCTAGCCTGAGAGAATTAATGCAGTTTTGAAGGAGCTGCATCTGCAATAATTAAATCAGACCCAATAAAATATAAAACACCTAAGGCACGTAGATATCTTTAATCTGTACATTAAAGAAACAACACTATTTTAAATTACAAAACCTGTACCATATAAAACACAAAAAAGAAAATTAAAAGCATCCAAAATTGCCACTAAGAATCTTCATTAACATTTTATTGTCTATCTTTCTAGTTTTAAGCAGTATATTTTCTATTTAAAATGGAATCAATCCAATATATACTATAACCTATATTTTCATTTAACAATATTTCTGTATCATTATTCTTCCATGATAGAATTTTTGTGTGTTACTCATTGTGTGTGTACATCAAATTTAGAGTGTTTCAAAATTTTTTGGTCTTATAAACAATAAATATTCTTGTAGTTAAATTGTTGTTACAATTACCTGTTTATTTACCTGATATAAATTCTTAGAAGGGGAATTGCTAGTCAACCTTCTTAAGATTGCCAAACAGCCTTCCAGAAAGTTCTTCCAATTTATATTTCTCCCAGAAGCATATGAAAACATTTTTCCCATATCCTTGGCGACGTGGAGCATAATCAACTTTTTAAAATCTCTACTGATTAAAATAGTGAAAAACTAAAACATTTTCATTCACATTCCTTTGATTGCTAATGAAGGTCTTTTTCTTTTTTTTCATTTTTATTTAAATTTGTTTAAATAAGTTGCCTGATGAGCTAAGCCCCATGATGGAAGGACGTATGTCTGTTTGTTCATTTAGGTCTCTGGGGCACCTGTAACTGTGCCTGACAAAAATAAGTGCTCAGTAGTTACTGGATGGATGATGTCCAACACTTGTAAGACTTCTTTATCCAAGGAATTAACATTTAGATGAGTTTTACCTTTTTTAGTTTATCATGTGCCCTTCAGTTTTACTTATTGTGTTCTCTGCTACACAGAATTTTTAAAAAATCAAATTAATGTTTTCCTTCATGTTTTCTCTCTCCTTGCCTCAGGATTAGTGATATTATATATACCAAGACTGTGTGTGTGTGTGTGTGTGTGTATGTGTGTGTGTGTATACATTTTTTTTCTATTTTACTTTTTGTTTTTAAATCATGTGGGCCTTATTTTGCTCTCTTTAGAGTGCAAAATAGAGTGTTTCATTTTTCCATATAGTGAGCAATTTGTCTCAAAAGTATTTGTTGAATTACGTGCCCTTTCTCAGTCAAATCGAACTGCCATTGTCACTGATGTGAAATGCCTTGTCCTTATCTAAACTTGAATCTCTTTCTGAACTTTCTGTTTTTTCATCGGGCTTGCCTCTCTGCACCAGTATCATGCTGCTTTAAAAATTGTTTTGACATCAGCATAGGCAATTCTCTCCTCATTATACATTTTTCTAAAAATTCTCATTTATTCTCCCATGTTTATTATTTCAGGAACACATGTGAATCATATGTTCACATTTTCTTATAAATCTCCATTGAGGGCCAGGTATTGGTGGCTCATGCCTATAATCTCAGCACTTTGGGAGGCCAGGGCAGGAGGCTCACTTGAGCCCAAGAGTTCAAGACCAGCCCGGGTAACATAGTGAGACCGCCAATCTCAAAAAAAAGTCCCCATTGAGATTTTATTGATATTGCATAACATTTATAGATTAACTTGGTGACAAAATAGATCATTATAAAAATTCCCTATACAGGGATATCATGTGTCTAGAATTTAATAAAGCATGTTATAGATTCCTTATGTATGTCCTGAACATTTTCTATTGAATTTATTCCTAGATATTTTATATTTTAATTACCATTTTAATGGAAATTTTTCTTTCATTTGTATTTATTTTCTCACTGGTTATTGCTCTAGTATTAAAAAGCTATTATTCTGTACATATTTTTAATAAGCCACTTTACTCAATATTCTTTATATATGAGTTTATTAGTCTTTCCAGATAGACTGTCTTCTGTAAAGTCTTTTTTATTTTTTCCTCTGTATCAATATTTATACCTCTCGTTTTGTTTTCTTACCTTATTGCCATTCTTTAAACTTTGAAAGCAATACTTAATAACAATTGTTATAGTAAGTATCTTCCTTTGCCTTGTTTTTAACTTGAAGAGAAATATTTTTACTTTTTTACTATTAATTTCAGGTTATACTACATTTTTATTTTTTTTTAGGAGTCTCACTCTGTCACCCAAGCTGGAGTGCAATGGCATGGTATCGGCTCACTGCAACCTCCACCTCCTGGGTTCAAGTGATTCTCCTGCCTCAGCCTCCTGAGTAGCTGGGACTACAGGCGTGCACCACCATGCCCAGATGATTTTTGTATTTTCAGTAGAGACAGGGTTTCACCATGTTGCCCAGGCTGGTCTCGAATTCCTGACCTCAGGTGATCTGCCACCTTGGCCTCCCAAAGTGCTGGGATTACAGGTGTGAGCCACTGCACCCGGCCAGTATTCTTAATTAGGTTAAAAAAAACTTTATTTCTCTCTAAGAATTTTTTTTAAAATCAGGAATGGATGTTGAATTTCATCAAATGTTTTTGATACTAAAGTACTAGTAATTTTCTTTGTTCTAGTAACATGATTGATTACATTAATAAATTTCCTGAAATTATATCATTCTTATATTTCTAGAATAAACTTACTTTGTCATAGTATTTTTTAGGATGCAAAGTATTGATCATATATATATTATATATATGGGAGTTTATTAAGTATTAACTTACATGATCACAAGTTCAAACAATAGGCTGTCTGCAAGCTTAAGAAGCAAGGAGAGCCAGTTCAAGTCTCAAAACTGAAGAACTTGGAGTCCGATGTTTGAGGGCAGGAAGCATCCAGCACGGAAGAAAGATGTAGGCTGGGAGGCTAAGCCAGTCTCATCTTTTCACATTTTTCTGCCTGCTTTACACTTGCTGGCAGCTGATTAGATGGTGCCCACCAGATTAAGGGTGGGTCTGCCTTTCCCGGCCCACTGACTCAAATGTTAATCTCTTTTGGCAACACCCTCACAGACAAACCCAGGATCGATACCTTGCATCCTTCAATCCAATCAAGTTGACACTCAGTATTAACCATCACAGACTATTACTTATAATTTTATATTTCATCTATAGTTGGCTCTCTTTGGGGTTCTCATATGTCAAGTTTTGGTATCAGAGTTATCAAGTTTTCTAAAATAAATGGTAAAGATTTCCATTTCCCTTCCTTTTGGCTTTTAATAACACAGGAATTATGTGTTCTTTGATGATTTAAAATAACTTGTCTCTAAGTTTCTCTGGATCCAGTACCTTTAACAATAGATCTTTAACAAAATTTCCTACCTTTTCTATGCTTTTTGTTTTATTTTCTCTATTAAGATTCTCAACTTCTTTTATAAGACTTGATCATTTTCATTTTTATTCTTTAAATCTTTGATTTAATCATGATTTTTGAGTTTATCCACATAAAAATATACATGGTATTTTCACAAAATTTTTCATAGTCTCTTTTGTATTTTTGCCTAAGTCTACTTCTCATTATTGATATTTTACGTTGGAATTTTTGTGTATTTTTTTCTTTCTTTTTTTGTTTTGATTAGATTCGTGAGGAGTTTGCCAACATAATTGGCTCTTTTCGAAGAATGGATTTGGGATTTACTATCATTTCTTCACTCTTGTAATTAATTTTAATTTCAATTTTGTGCTATCTTCCTCCTGATTCCCTTATATTTCTCTTTCTGAATGGAGTTAAAAGCTCAGATTGTTTTGTTGTTTCCTTTCTTTAATAATAAACATACTCGAGACTATAGTTTTCTTTACTGCATATAGCTGTATTAGTTAATTTTTGCTAGGTAATGCTGAAGGAACAAATAACATCAAAACCTCACTGGCTTACAACAGCCCAGGTTTATTTATCTTTTACATTACACGTCCTTTGCATGTTGACTGCAGTTCTGATTAACGTCTTCATTCTGAGATCCAGGCTGAACAAACGGCCTCCTCTCTGGGACATGCTGTTCCTGTGGTTGAAACATGCAGAGGCTCTTGGAGCTTCTGCTTGGACAAGGCAAACATTGCCCCCATTCGCATTCCAGTGGTCAAACCAATGTCACACGTTCAAAGAGAAGGGCATACTGCTGTCACAGGGAGGACGGCAAATAACTGGAAAGATGAACACAGTCAACCCAAAAACTTTGGTAATATATTTTGTTTGAGAGGTAATATTCTTACTGTCATTTTTTAACTGCGACTTTTATTTTTTTCATTCACCCATTTTTAGAAACTCATTTTAAAATGTTTCAGTTCTGAGACCTTTTTTGTTCTAAATTTTTAACATTGTTTTTATTTCTAGTTTTATTGCATCATAGATGGAAAACATAGCCCATATGATTTCTACTTTTTGGAAAGCCTTGAGTTTTCTTTAGTGTGTCAATAAATGATTAATTTCTGTTAAATCCCATTGACACTGAACAGAATATTTTCTCTATTTGTAACCTGTAATTTTCCACATGGATCTTTTAAGCAAATATCATTAATCATATTATCCCAGTCCTCTATATCCTTATTTATTTTGTCTATTTGCTGTGTCTCTGATTGAGCTGAGTGTGTGAAACTCTTGTTATAATCAAAATCTTAGTTTTCCCTTGTACCTCTAATAGTTTCTTCTCAGACGATTTGATGTTTGCTCAATATTTAGAATGTCAAAAAAATGACTTTAAAAATATGTTGACTGGCTAAAGCACAATTGGTAATTACACTGTGATGATAGCATTTGCCCCTATCCGATGTGTAAGAGGCACTCTTTCATTGCAAATCATTTTCTTAAAAATGTTATACGAAACACACTTGCTCCCCTGAAGTTTTCTCCTTGAATTTTCCTTTGTCCAATATTAATACTGCCAACATTATTCTCTTTTTACCTGTATTAGCATGTATATTCATGTCTATCTCCTTTTAAAAATTATTTTCAAACTTTCTGTATCACTTTAAGTATGTCTCTTGTAAACAAAATGTACATTATTTTTAATGAATTCTAAAAAAATTTTTTTTTTTTTTTTTGAGAAGGAGTCTTGCTCTGTCACCCAGGCTGGAGTGCAGTGGTGTGATCTCAGCTCACCACAACCTCCGCCTCCCGGGTTCAAGCAATCTCTAAATATTTTTATGTTTTATGAGAGTTTTTAAATCATGACTAGGTATTGTGAATTTAATGTCCTTGTCATTGTGTTAGTTCTTCTGTTATGTATGTGTAGTATGCATGCACAGTCTTTTCCATTTCTTTTAACTAATAATATAGTCTGTTATAAATTTCACAATTTGCAGATAGGCATGGCTATCCACAAATGTAGAAATTATCCATCCTTACTAAACTTTGAAGAAATATTTTGGCCAACTAATTCCAACTGAAGTGTCGATACTTCACAAGAGGGCTGGAGCCATTGCTAAAGTTCACCTAAATCTTATATGAAAAACAGAAAAAGGCAATTATAAACTTATTTTTTTAAACACATAAAAGATAATCTCTCTGAGACTCAGTTTTGATTGCAAAAAAAGAAGAGAAACAGGTGCTGTAGAGCTAGTTCCTATGTAAGAATTAGAATGTGCTTATTTAAATACTTGTAATTGTTTTGAACTAGTTTAATGAGTTCTCTCTGTTTGTCTAGGACAAGTATCCTTGGCTATTCAACCACATTTCCACTATTAATATTTTTCTTTTTCTTTTTGAGACGGTCTCACTCTGTCGCCCAGGCTGGAGTGCAGTGGCTCAATAATGGCTCACTGCAGCCTTGACCTCCTGAGCTCAATCAATCCTCCCGCCTCAGCCTCCAGAGTAGCCAGGACTACAAACCTGCACCACCACGCCTGTCTAATTTTTTAACTTTCCTATAGAGAAGGGTTTTTGCCATGTTGTTCAGACTTGTCTCAAATTCCTGGGCTCAAGCAATCCTCCCACCTCAGCCTCCTGAAGTGCTGGGATTACAGGTGTGAGCCACTGCACCCAATCTTTCACTATTAATCTTGACATAAAAAGTTATCACCATTGGTTTCTGTGTTCCTTGGACCAGCTGTGGGCAATGAAACTTTGATTGGGTGGTTTGACTGAAGAAGAAAATGATCTTCCCAAAAAAGCAGTAGCTGGGCTCCCACCTGGTGCCCAATCCAAGATTGCCCACCTGTTCCTTGAACCTTGGCTATTCAACCACACTTCCACTATTAATCATTTCTTTTTCTTTTTGAGATGGTCTTGCTCTGTTGCCCACGCTGGAGTGGAGTGGCATGATCATGGCTCACTGCAGCCTTGACCTCCTAGATCTAAGAAGAACACTGAAGGAAAGTCCGGTCCAAATCCCTACTCTGCTACTTGTGTAATCTCAGACAACTCTCCAACCCCTGGCACTTAACCATGGTCTAAACTGGTCGCAGACCCTGCCCTGCCCACTGCTTCCTCAGTAATTGTTCTGACTGTTGCCCTTCATTGGAGTTTTACCATTTTTCAGTTGGGTGTGCCTATGCTAAGTACTGCAAGAAAAGCAAGTAAAGAGAGTACATAGAACAAAGACATCTAGCTCAGTCTAAAGGTTAGAGAAAGATTCTTGGTGAAGAAAGTAACACCTGTTAGACTGATAGAGAAGCAACAGGAGAGTTTCAAGATTGTAGGAAGGTGGGGACTCCTTTAATTGTCTGATAAGATGCTAGACGACCATGTTTGGTTTAGAAATTGTGGTCTCCATAGCAATGAACCTGAATTATATACATGCACACTCTTCAAATATAATGTTCAAAAAGTTAAAAATATGACTCCCGTGCCAATATAAAAGATTTTATTTGATTCACTAATTAATGGGAGAACCCATAAGATGTTAACACTGGTTAAAGGAGAACTTGAAGAACAGAGGTATCTAAAGGCAGTCAGGAATGCTGAATTAAAGTTAATAACAGATGCAAAACTGGTTAACATCTGAAAGGGCAATAAGACCTAATGTTTAGGACTATCTTTTCTAAATCTGCTGCTTTTCTAAATCACTTGCTTTGCTGCAGACAAGAATCATTGGCATTATTATCAAATTTTCTACAAGCTAACTTCTACCCCTATGGCTGTAAAATAAGCCTAATCAATGGAGAGCCAATCAAAAGTGCACTCCTTATAGGTTATGCTAGACAATGTCCAGCAAGCCACTGAAAGGACACCTAGCAGTCTCATTTGCCTGTTTTCAAGTTGTAGACGAATTTTCCTTATAACACCTTAAGTTACGAACAACTAATTTTAATATTGGTTTCCAACAAAGTTGGAAAAATTTGAGTTGGTCAAATATGTGTGAGCCTACTCCAATGTCTTCAAATATTTATTTCCACCTCCCTGCCTGGATTCAGGTCTGGCCTATATTCTAATGATCTCTACTGTGTGTCCCAGGAAGGTCACTCGGGTTTACTCCTGCTATCAAGAGTAACACATTCAGCAAATTCTTAAGCTCTTGTCCTCTTTCCAGCAGCCTTTTGTGGTCCATTTACAGTCTGCTGGGCTGAGCAGGAAGAGACAGGTTGCTCTGGGCAGTGTTCAACAGCACAGCTCTTTGTCTCTCGCTGTCAGCCAGCCCTGTCACTACATTGTTCTTCAGGCGGCGTGCCTTTGAACGACTATCTACCCCTCCTGTCTCAACACTGCAGGCAGCATTTGGAGAAATAGCAGCCCTATGGAGTTCCTTGTGGTACAGAATAATCCCATTATATTACAATGTGCTATCAACTCGGTTCCACATATTTGTTGAGGACACTTGAGAAAGTCCCGAAGATGTAAAGGCATGCTCCTTGTTCTCAAAGAGCTTTCCCTCTGTTGGGAGACAAGCCATACCCAAGCAGCAAATGTCAGAGGCTGGCGAGAAGAGCAATGAAGAGCCAAGAAGAGCACTGAAGGAAGGTTCTACCCAAATCCCTACTCTGCTACTTGTGAGATCTTGGACAAGTTATTTTCAAAATATCATTACAAGTTATTTCTTTTTTAACAAAATAGCATAATTTATATACCATAAAATCTACCCATTGGAAGTATACAGTTTAGTAAAGTTATTTGTAGTAAATTTATAGAGTTGAGTTGTGCAAACATTACCTCGATCTGGTTTTAGAACATTTCCATTACCCCACAAAAGTTCCCTCATGACCACTTGTAGGCAATCCTCATTCTCACCCTAGCTCTGGACAACCACTGAATGCTTTGTCTTTCCATAGATTTATATTTTCTAGAAATTAATATAAGTGGAGGCATACAACATGTAGTCATTTGTGTCTGGCTTCTTTCACTTAGCATAACATTTTTGAGTGCCATCCCCGTTGTAGCATGTATTAGCATACATTCATTCCTTTCGATTGCTGAATTGTATTCCATTTTATGAATATGCCACATTTTGTTTATCCATTCACCAGCTGATGTGTATTTAGATTGTTTCAGTTTTTGGCCTATTATGAATAATGCTTCTATGAACATTCACATGTAAATTATTGTGTGGATATATGTTATTTATCTTGGGTAAATCGCCAGGAGTAGACTTGTTGAGTTGTAAGCTAAATATCCAACTTTTAAGAAACTGCCAAACTCTTTTCCAAAATGATTCTACCATTTTACATTCATATCAGCAATGCATGAAGGTTCTAGTTTCCACATCTTTATAATCTGTTATTATCTCTCTTTTCTTTTTCATTTTTTTCTTTTTTTTTTTTGAGACAGAGTTTCACTCTTGCTGCCCAGGCTGGAGTGCAATGGCACAATCTCAGCTCACTGCAACCTCCACCTCCCAGGTTCAAGCTATTCTCTTGCCTCAGCCTCCTGAGTAGCTGGGATTACAGGTGCCCGCCACCAAGCCCAGCTAATTTTTGTATTTTTAGTAGAGACTCCCGGGGCTTCACCATGTTGGCCAGGCTGTTCTCGAACTCCTGACCTCAAGTGATCCACCTGCCTGGCCTCCCAAAGTGCTGAGATTACAGGCATGAGCTACAGTGCCCAGCCTCTCTTTTCAATTATAGCTATTCTAATGGGTGTAATAGTATCTTATTGTGGTTTTGATTTGCATTTTCCTAATGGCTAATGATACTGAACATATTTTCATGCTCTGACTAGCCATGCACACAACTTCTTGGGAAAAATGCCTATTCAAATCTGGCCCATTTGAAGTTGAACTATCTGTCTTCTTACTGCTGAGTTGTAAGGGTTGTTTATATTTTCAGGATACAAGTTCCACATTAGAAATAAGATTTGCAAATATTTTCCCCCAGTTGGTGGCTTATCTTTTCTCTTCTTTTTATTCTTTTTAGAGATGGGGGTCTCTGTCACCCAGATTAGAATGTGGTGGCATGATCACAGCTAACTGCAGCCAACTCCTAGGCTTAAATGATCCTTTCACCTCAGCCTCCCAAGTAGCTGAAACTACATTCACACACCACCATGCTTAGCTAATTGTCTTTTATTTTTATTTTTGTAGAGATGGGGACTCGCTATGTTGTCCAGGCTGGTCTTAAACACCTGGTCTCAAGCGATGCTCCTGGCTTGGCCTCCCAAAGCACTGGGATTATAAGCCTGAGCCACCACACCTGGACTTCATTTTCTTAATGGATAAGTTATTTAAGCTATTGAATCTAACCTCAATTGTCGCATATACATTGTAGGTAAATTAATAATATCTACTCTCAAGGTTATTGTAAGGATTAAAAGAGGCAATATATGTGAAAAATACTTAGCACAAGGCTTGGAAAATATTAGGAGGTTTGCTGAATAATCTGAACATAAGCAAGCACATGAACAGTGTCAGATTATGGGTTGCAGTGAGTACTCCACTTATACAGGGAGGAAAGAAATCAAGCACGGGTGGAAGGTTCCAAGCTCCACAGCTAGAATAAAACTTTGAGATGCTCATTGAAGAAAGAAAGCAGCTGACACATGAAGGCAGCCCAGGCTAGGAAAGCAGCCAACAAAGGCACAGATGCAAGAGTGAGCACAGCTTGCGAGGACACAGAAGCGAGAGCAATATTCTACAGAGGAACATGGGTCATCCCATGTTCCCACATTGTATTTTTCACACAGTGCCAAACAGCATTAGAGCCTGAGACAGACTATGTGAAATAGGCATTTCATCCCGTTCTCAGTCAAGTTATAAAAAGTGATCTTCCTATTTCAAAAGAGGAAATCAAAGAAATGGCAAGAAGATTCCAGCCAATGTAAAAATATGTCACCGATACTGTGGAAAACTGCAAATATATTATTTGAGGTGGAGATAACTGTGGTGCCTGACAAAGATGGGCAGGGGATGAGCCCATGGGCAAGCAGGGTCTGGATGCAGGAGTACCCAGGTCAGCTGCCCCAAGTTGTGGACTAGCTGGGTATTGTGAGATCCTGCAAAGTCCTGTACTGTTAACCTGGGCAAGTTTAACATCAAGACCATGTTGTTAGAGGATCATCAATCAAACACAGATTCAAGAGGCAGGGCCAGTAAACCAGGAACCCCTGGCTGTCATTAAAAGAGGGTAGGCCCAGAAAGTCAGAAAACACTAACAGTTGATATCTGTTTGAGCTTACTCTACACTTGAGACTGGGTCAAGTTTTCAAATGAATTATCTCATTTAATCTTTGCTGTTCTCAGTTAAGTAGGTCATATTATTTTCCCCATTCTACAGATGACAGAACCACCAAGACTCAAAGACGTTGATACATGGCAGAGCTAGGATTGAACCTGGACAATCTGACCCAGCCCTTGCTCATAAGCACAACACTATGCTGGGACTCAGTCCTAGCCTGGGCTCACATCGATAGCAGAAACCTGCCTGTTGCCCTCAGGACTGTTCTCAGCCAGCACAGGGCCTGACATATATGTCGACACCAAACAGAGATGTGTGTAAGAAAGGATGGCAGGAACAAAAGTAATGTCTAACAAGACAGATGGAAGCTAAGCACCCTATGCATGAGACACGATGAAGGGATCCACAGGTATACCAGGATCAGTGGTGAGATGAAATGCAGGTAGTGTCTGGCTTGTAGGAATTGAAGTTTGAAAATCATCTGCTTTTTAAATATAAATTAGAGCAGATCCAGGCTTTTCCCTCTGGAATAACTTCATTCCTAAACCACTTTATTGCACCAGACTTTGATGAGTGAGTTTCATAACTGGTCCTCCAGGGCTTGTGCAGGGTCCAGTGTCCAGCCATCACACTCACAGGGGCTCTCCCTGGGACAGGTTGGAAACGGCTCCTTCAATGTGCATAATTCGGAGTTCAGCATTAGCTTACCTAAGCCACTTCCTAGTTGCATGGTGGGTAGGGGCGTTCACCTCTCTGGCCTCAATTTCATCCCTTGTAGAAAGTAAATAATAGTAATTTCTACTCCATGTAGGACTGCAGGTAGTTTAAATAAAATGTTGCATTTAAAGTCATGAGTGTAGAGCCTTTTAGTTTAAATAAACTATTGCATTGAAAGGCATGAGAACAGGGCCTTTTAGAACAAGTTCTAAAAAAAAATCTTGGTATTATAATTTTACTTGCCCAGGTGCTAGTGCACCACTCGTATCAGATGGGAATGTCTCATCCTTACATGTGTCACATCCTTCTTGCACTGTGCCATCCCAGGCTGGACATGCAGGATGCCAATGAGGATAAATCTTGCCATTCTTATCCTATGCAGAGGAAGGCTAACCTAACTCTCTGAAGATAAGACATCGCTAATTCCCTTCCTTCCTCTGCAATTCTCCACCCCCTTTTTTTCCCTCTTTCGGGCCTAGCGGACAAAGAATGAGTGGCCTGGTGTCCCACCAGATGTAGCAGGAAGTTATGAATAAGGATTGCACAGGACAATTGACTCTCTAAAAACATAGGCCCCAAATTAATCCTGAAGGCTGGGCAGTAACCACAGGAAACTTGGAGCCATGAGGCTGCCACTTAACACTTTACATATCTCTGTCTATCCTGCAGTGTTAGGCAAACAATAGCTTAATCCATTAAAGGCCTGTGAGCGGTATTATTAGTCATGGAATATCTGAGATCAACCTTTGGGTACATACACTCAAGGCCAGAATCTGGCATCCAGGTCCTCACATGGGACTAGGATCCCCACATGAGTCCTTAAGGAATGTCACAGCAAATTTTCAACAACTGGTTAATGTCTACCAGTGCTTAGCAAATTAGGCCTGTCTTGAAGTGTCAATGCCCAAGGGACTGATTTATTGAAATGCCCTAATTAGGATCTTGTAACACATCAAAGGGCCGTTAAAGAAAAAAGTGCTGGCTTCAGAGACTAAGGGGTATACATAGGCATGGTTTGTCTCTCTGCCAGGCTCAACAAATGCCATTCTGACAGTGCAATGGGCTCCACTGGGACAGCAGCCATCAATAAATTGGAACATGACCCATCTGCTGGAGGAAACCTGGTGTAATCTCTTCCCACATGCCCACTTTCTCCTTTTCTAGCCTTTCCCCTGCTTTAGAGGCCTGCAGCAAGCTCAGAGTCAAGGCCAGGAAGGTTCCTGGACCAAAGAACTAGCTAGGCCAATCTTCCATGGAGGATTTAGAAAGATGCTGCAACAATTTATCAGCTTCCAGAACTATGGTCTTTCTCTCTCCACTGCTACCATGTCTTAAATACACATCTCCCATTTGAAATCTCCTTAACCACAAAGAAAAACAGCTTTCCCTACAGGCACATCTTCCAGGCCAAGCCTGTTTTGCTGCTGAGAGTATATTGCCCTAATTATTTCTACTCCGCTTAAACCCCAGCACTACCAATTCTGTCCCTCTGTAATCTTGAGTAAGCTATTTAATCTCTTAGTTTCTTCATCTGTAAAGAGGGAGGACTAATGATAATACTTACCTCATGGGATTGTTGGGAGGATTAAAAAATGCATGTAAAGTACCTGGAACATAGTTACAATTTGATGAGTGTTATTATTATTATACTTGTAATATTATGATAAAAGAAGACCCAGCTGACTGTGAGTTCATAAGAAATAATAAGCAATAGTCTTTTTTTTTTTTTTCTGAGACAGAGTCTCGGTCTGTTGCCCAGGCTGGAGTGCAGTGGTGCGATCTCGGCTCACTGCAAGCTCAGCCTCCCGGGTTCATGCCATTCTCCTGCCTCAGCCTCCCGAGTAGCTGGGACTATAGGCACCCACCACCACGCCCAGCTAATTTTTTTGTATTTTTAGTAGAGACGGGGTTTCACCATGTTAGCCAGGATGGTCTTGATCTCCTGACCTTGTGATCCACCCACCTCGGCCTCCCAAAGTGCTGGGATTATAGGCACGAGCCACCGCTCCCGGCCAATAAGCAACAGTCTTTACGGAAGCCCCTGAACATGGCCAAGACAGGGAATGCCCCTCAGAGTTTCAAGATGCCCTAGGCTGCCTCAGATGTAAAACATCCACAACACTAATATAATTCTATGCTTAGCTAATCGTCCCAGCTTGCATTTTTATCAACATTAAAGAACATGAGGCAAAGAGTAGCAGTCACCCACTACAAGTAACCTTGGAAAAAAGACTGCTTCAAGGTCTGGGACAGGAAATATACAGGATAAACCTGGAGCTTCTTGACATACCAGATAGTAAGGAAGTTAGCAGAGTCTACTAGGGTCATGTCAAAAGGACTCAGGAGCTGTCTTGAAGAGGTTCCCACTGGCCAAAGATGGGGCAATCTGAATATCAATTGGAATGATAACTGCTGCAATGGACTGAAACATACCAAATGTATTCTAGGAAAGCAATTCATTATTTTTAACACTGGTAAGTAAAAAAGAAAGAATAAAACATTTATCTCACCTTTTCAGTATGACCCTATACTTTAGGGTAACCAAACAGTTGATGAGGGGTGATTTCTCTTTATAGAGTTTCCAGCTAAAGGATGAAGAAGTGATGATATAGTATCACTATGTTATAATCTGCATAAATTAATATATCTAAGCATCAATGATCAATGGCTACTAATAGCATAAAAATAGAGACAATCATTTAGTGCCTCCTGATGGAAGTGCACACCACCATCTATGAAATGGTCTTGCCCAAAATATCACATTTTAATCTGATCAAGCTCTAGATCTAAATGCTGATTTTCAGGCAATCCAAAGACAGAAAAACGTGCTAAATGACACCGTGGGGATAAAATAAGTAAACCCTAGACTCTGGGAAATGCTACAGGACAAATGATTGGTTTCTTCAACAAATAAACTGAAAGGTAAAAAGAGCAAGATGAAGAAGAAACCTATAAATTACAAAGCAACCCATACTGACAACACCAAATGCCAGTGAGGACACAGAACAACAGGGACTCTCGTTCACTGCAGGTGAAAATGTAAAATGGCACAGGCACTTTGGTAGACAGTTCGACGGGTTGTTATAAAACTAAACACACTCTTACCATACAATCCAGCAATCACATTTCTTGGTGTTTACCCAAATCAGTTGTAAAAATAATGTCCACACAAAAACGTGCACATGGATGTTTATAGAAGCTTTATTTATAATTACCAAAACTTGGAAGCAACCAAGATGTCCTTTAATAGGTGAATGATTAAACTCTGGTACACTCATACAATGGGATATTACTCACTGCTAAAAAGTAATGAGCTATCAAGCCATGTAAAGACATGCAGGAGCCTTAAGTGCACATTACTAAGTGAAAGACACCAATCTGAAAAGGCTACACACTATATTCCAACTCTATGACATTTGGGAAGGTAAAACTATGGAGAGAGTAAAATGATCAGTGACTGTCAGGTATTATGTGTGGGGAGAGAAGGATGACTAGGCACAGCACAGCATATTTTTAGGACAGTGAAACTACTCCGGTTAATACTAGAATGGTAGATACATGTTAAGCAAATGTTTGCCCAAACTCATGGAATGAACAGCACCAAGAGTGAATTCTAACGTAAACTATGGACTTTGGATGATAATGATGTCCCAATATAGGATCATCGACTGCAACAAATGTTCCACTCTAGCGTGAGATGTTGACAGTTGGGGAGGCTGTGCACATGTGGGGGCAGGGGACAATATGGAAACTCTCTGTACTTCCTGCTCCACTTTGCTGTGACCCTAAAACTCTTCTAAAAAATAGTCTTTTTTTAATACAAAAAAAAAGCAGCCCATGTGAAAAACCAAGCAATTATAATACGATGTATAAACCTTACTTGGCTTCCAACTTGAACAAGCTATATATGCAAGGTAGAAAGTGAGGGAGAGGGAAAAGGAGAAGAATTCACTAGACTTTAAGGAATTATTGTAATAATTTTAGAGGTGAAAATATATTGTGGTTATGTTTGAAAAGCAGTCCTATTTTACAGCTACATATGGAAATATTTATGTAATAATATGAAGCCCGAGATTTGCTTTAAAATATCTGGGTGTTGGGGCAAGTAGGTAAGAATATGGATAAAACCAGACTGTCCCTGCGATGGCTACGTGGGGTTCATCACACTATTACTCAACTATTGTCAATGCTTAAAATTTCTCCTATTAAGAAGTTGTTTTGTTTTGTTTTAAAGGCAGTGCCAATCAGGGTACTAAGTGCAGCCTCATGATAATACATCTGTTGTGGTATTACATGGTCCCATGGACAAAGCTCTGGGACTTTTATCATAAGGGAGGAGGCCCAACACTTGACACCTTAAGCCAGTTAAGTCACTGAAATCTGAAAACCTCTACAAAGTTAAAATAAACTTAATCAATTATTTCAAACTGCTAGCTCCTGTACTCATCAGGCCTCCTATGCTCAATATGCTTAATGGGAATGAAGAAAGTTATTACCGTTTCTTCAACGATGGCTCCTCAAACACTAATTATGGAGACCATCTCTTGATGTTGGTCTAACAAAGGGAAGAAAAGGAACATTCACAGAATTTCTTTTATAGGGCAGGCACTAGGCTTGCTTCCTCTCACTACCACTCAGGAGAGCTCAAGGTAGGAATTAGTATTTCCCGTTTTGAGATGAAAACCTGAAGCTCAGAGAGGAGAAACAGCCTGCTCAGGGCCACAGAGTGAGTAAGTGGCTGAGCCAGGAAATGAGCCTTGGCCATCTGAGTGTATGGCACAGATTTTTAATCTCCACTCTATATTCTCTTCGTGTAGAGTCAACCAAGATTGAGTTTTAGCCATCACTTAAGAATATGACAAAACCCTACTGCTTTTAGGTATCAAACCCAATCTCTTTTTTAATTTTGAAATTCTGTCCACAGTCCTATGGCAGAGACTTCCCAAGCCCTCCATAGAAGACTGGGAGTATGAAGGTGAGGAGATGTGTGGAATTGGACTGGGAAGCATATTGAGGAGTATACAGAAAGCTGAGGGTCAATGACCAAGAACCACATGGAGGCCACACAGCCAGCATCTTATCCAACTAAGAGGCCTCCCTGAAGGGCTGGGCAGGACCAGGTGTGGGGCCACAGAATAAAACTGGGGCCATCAGCTGGAAGAAGAGACCCACAAGAAAGAGAGTTGAGGGAGGAGTCTGAGCTGATTCCCTGAGCCAGTTGGCAATGGGACCACAAGTGTCTCTGGGGTCTTGGCCTGGCAGCTTTGGAGGCCTGCTCAGTGGCCCACTACACCACAACTCTCCTGGAATACACAGCTCTTTCAAGGTCATTTAGTTCCATTCTCATAGAACTGGATGCATATCAGTATTGGGAGAGGCCTCAGACACTCTCCAGGCCATAGGTTTTCAAACAACGTTTCAAAGTGCCTGGGCAACCACCTCAAATCACCCCATGGGCCACAGGCCCAAAGAGTGGTCCTCTCTTCATTTGGCCCATTAATATAAGCATTACCTAGAAGGCCTTTGTCTTGCTTGTCAGTGAGTTTTAGATTCCACCCAAGTCAACAGTTATTAAATGTCAACCAATGTTTCTCTAAGGCCAGGTGTGATTAGGATTTCACACTGACAGCCAGAGGGCATGACTAGAAATGTGTTTTCCTTCTCTACTCAAGGGACGGATACTTTACAGAGTTTGAATATAGGGTATCTCCAAAAGAACGCTTTTTCAGTTTTCAGGTTGGGTGAATCAGACCTTTCCATCCTAGTAAGGTGAATTTGGGCAAAATACTAAAACTCCGGAGTTGCTATATGAGATGTATTGTGATTTATTGTATATATTTGCTATTTTCTAGGGCTTGTTACTCAGTAGGAACCCAATTAGAGCAAGTACTTTAAGGTTGTATTGTTTTAGAAAGGATGAAAATCACATGCAGATTTGGATTTTTATCTTCCTAAAGAAATGTATGTAGCAAAGTATCTTCTCCCATGGTCATGATTATTTTTATGCCTGAGAATCTCTGAGACACCAGCATGCTGGGAGGCCCACCTGAGCCAGCCACTAAGAGGGAAATGGTTTGATATCCACCCTCTAGTAACGTGGGTCTCTGCTTGCAGCTGACAAGCAACCGCAGGAAGGATCAGAGGTCCCCAGGACCAGGTCAGAGGCAGAACCTCTGAGGCATGTTAGGTCTTTACCAGACTCAAGACTCAAATTTATTTCTCCTTTGTGCTTAAAGCCAAACCTTCATGCATGCAAAGCATGGATTGTTTGATGCAAAAGATTCAGATGATTAACTGTGCTGGGAGAAAAGAGACTCAGAAAGGTGAGGTGACTCTTCTAAGGTCAGTTCGTAATGGCAAGACTAGAAACAAGGTCAAGATGCCAGTAAAAGTTTAGACTCCAGTCTCTTCTCCCGTTTTTTTTTTTTTATGTTCACCTTTACCCTGTTTTTTCAGCCTTTTCCCCCTTCCATGTGCCTTGTATGTTTAAGATGTCCTGAAGTCCCTGAGGCTGAATTCCTTGGTGTGGCCTCTCAGGCAAGGCCAGGTCCTCCATTCCTACACTGATGCCCTGGAAGTGGTCACAACCTGGTAGCTGTCAGGGTGCAGTATATTTTGGGCTTACATGTCACTTTGGGTTCCCTGATCCATACCCAGGCCCCAGGTCAGAAAGAATCTGTCACTCTAGTTGAGCAATGTTGACAAGATGAATATCAGTTCAAATGAACATCTTGGAAAGAGACACAGAGAGGCCACAGACTGTGGGGAGAGAGAGAATCCTATTTTATCCACAGTCCCTATACCAAATACTACTCTCACAAATCCAGGTAAGAGGTGTGGTGGCTCACTCCTGTAATCCCAGCTACTCAGGAGGCTGAGGTGGGAAAATTGCTTGAGCCCAGGAGTTTGAGGCCAACCTTGGCAAAATAGCAAGACTCCATTTCTAAAAAAAATAAATAAAAGGAATACTTTGCTAATATTTTTGATAGATCAGTAGGGTGACTAGTTAACATTAATTGTCCATTTCAAAATAACTAGTAGAGAATAATTCAATGTTCCTAGTGTAAAGATAAATATTTAAGATGATGGATACCTCAATTATCCTGATTTGATTACATATGACTATATCAAATCATCACGCATACCCTGAAAATATGTACACCAAATATGAATCAATTAAAAAAGTTAATTTAAAAAAATCCAGGTAAGAACACTGGGCCTCACCAAAGTGGGAACTCAGCTCTTAGGCCACTAAAGGTGATGAGACTTGCTAGAAATCCAGACTCCTCCCCAATCAATCAGATAGATACTCCTTCCTTCTTTCTTCTCTTGTCTCTATTTGTATATCTACTAGCGTTAGAAGGAAGAAAAAAACTGCCATTAAAACCTCAAAGACAGAGGCCTAAAATGACAGTAACTTGTGTGATATGTTAAGTCCTATATTTGTCACTGAATAGCCCTTTAAGACAGGCATCGCACATACCAGCACGTAGGAAACTGCTGCCCAGGGATGAGATGAAATTCACCCAGGGTCACTGTCTTAGTCCGTTTAGTATTGCCACAAAGGAATAACTGAGGCTGGGTGATTCACAAGGAAAAGAGATTTATTTGGCTCATGGTTCTGCAGGCTGTATGAGAAGCATAACACCAGCATCTGCTTCTGGTGAGGGCCTCTGGCTGCTTCCACTCATGACAGAAGGTGAAGGGGAGCCAGGGTGTGCAGAGATCACATGGTGAAAGAGGAAGCAAGAAACAGAGTGGGAAGGTACCAGGCTCCTTTTAACAACCAGCTCTCAACGGAACTAATGGACTGAGAATTCACTCACCATCCCCCACCCCCAAAAGAGAGCTCTAATCTATTTATAAGAGGTCTACCTACCTCCGTAACCCAAACATCTCCCATCAGGCCCCACCTCCAACACTGGGGATCAAATTTCAACATGAGATTTGAATGGTCGATATCCAAGCTATAATAGTCACACAGCCAGGTAGCGGCAGGGCAGGGCAGGGATTAAAACCTAACTTTGTGTCCAGAACCCAAGCTCTTAACCTCTAAGATGGAGAAGGTACCAGAACTCACTTGCTTCCTTCCTATTGTCTTTTGCTTCCCTGCCCCACTCCATGCAGACCACAGGTTCATGAGGAACTTTCCTTCAGTGGCTGCTCTCTAGTAAGTGGGACACCCAGAAGGTTTAGAAGATTTAGCAGAAGCAGCTGTTGGTTATCAATTCCTTACCTAAAGAGTCTTCACAGCCACGACAAATATCACACTGTAAATCAGGCTTTCTGGAGTCATCAGGGCCTTTGTGGAAGACGGGGAGCCCTTCTCAGGCACTTCAAGTCACAGCCCTCAGCCCACATTCAGGGCTTGCTTAGGCAACAGGAGCAAACTAAGTCAGGACAGATTTTAGCAACAATATTCAAATCCTATTTCACAGCTTCAGAGTGTCACCATCATGAACACAGAGCAGGTGAAGAATGTGTTAACGTTTCATGACCCCAAACTAATATTTCAGGGACCCTACCTCTGCCCAAACCTTGTAGCCCAGAATCACCTCCTCCCTGCCCTCAGAGGCTGAAGCTGGGCTGCATGGACATCAGAAGCACAGAGGACACACCTGCCCAGCAACTAACACACACTCTCCTCTAGCCCTCCTAATGACCCTGGGGAGCAGGCAGAAAGATACCACTCTTCCCTTTTTACAGACAAGGAAACTGAGGCACAGGAAGGTAAGATTGTTTGTCCAAGGTCCTACAGCTAGTAAATAAGAGATCTGAGACCATCTCCTTGATCTTCTGACACCCAGACCTTCCTTCTTTCCATTACCCATTAAAGCAACACAGATGCAGTCCTTCTTATTGTAACATGTTATTATTCTTTAGTCTTCTTAAAGTCACCCCTATAACACATTGCCAAGTAGTGGAGGCAACAGCCTCATTCTCCATAATAAGATCATCTGCTAATAATTTTCCCTCTTTCTCCCCAAGTTTCTCCCCCTTCTGGCCCCTGCCTCCGCTTCCTACCCATCATCAAGATCTGCGCAAGCTACCTTTCACTGGGAGACGTCTGCCTCCACCACCCCTACCAGGGTCCCCAGGAGGGAAGCATCCTTGGAGATTCTCACCTCCCATAGATCTGTCAAAGTAAGAAAAAAATTGGAAAATAACAGGAAAAGGGAAAATGTGGGAACAACAGCTATCTTACCTCTCTCATCCCCGGGATGAGAGAGAGAGATTTCCTGCTTCTACAAACAACCAAGCTCTGAAAGGAGGCTTCTTTTACATACACTTTGCAGGGATGACTTAAGTAAGTCTTGAAGACTCTCTTTCCCTGGAGACCAGACTAAAAGTATTGTTTAGAAATCTAATACATGGTTTATTTACTCAATTTGTGCTGAGCTCCACAGTTCCTTCAGGCCAGCCTCACTCGCCCATTACTCTATTAATGCTCCATTACTGAAATTAGTGCTGTAATTGGAGGGGGAAGGGCCGAGGAAGGGGGCACTCCTTAAAGGCACAGGTCTCGGCTAATCACATCACGGGCGGAGGCACCGAGGAACTGGTGTGGGGGGCCCACGAACGCTCGGGCCAAAGCTACTCCTCGGCCACGCGGCGGCTGGCAACTGACGCGCGCGATGTTGCGCCGGCCAATCAGCGTATGGCTCAGTCCCGCGGGCCCCGCTTCCAGGTGGAGCTGCTCCTGCTCTCGGGGTAGCCAGGGTCCCGGGCCTGGCCGCGGCCCCGCGGGCTCTTACGCTTTCGCCCCCATCTCGCTCCGCACGCCAGCGGTTCAAACACCCCTGGTAGGATCAGCCCCCGAGTGCACCTCTGACCCCAACTCTGAGCAGGCAAGGTTAAGGCCGCTTGTGTGAAGCTTGTTCGCGCACTCTCGCTTTTCCTGGCCGAATCCCAGCGGCCTCTCTGCACCTCCCACGAGCTCCTGGCACCTCTGCGCAAGCCCACTTTCCCGGAGACCCTTCCGTCCCACTGCGCTTCTGCGTCCCTCTCCGCGGCTTCTCTTCAGAGACTGACTTGTCCTCCGTAAGGCAAAATCTAGTCCCTACCCCTTGAGCATCTGGTCCATCACTTCCTCTCATAAGCAGATTTACTGGGAGGGCGGCCCACGCTACGGGCGCGGTCTTCGCCTCAGTTTGGGATCTGAATTGCACCCTCTCCCACGGAGGTGGCTTTCTTAAAGGTCTCCAGTTGGCCAATCCAATGGCCATTTCTCGATTCTTATAGGCCACAGGACTTCGCAGGAACATCCGAAATTGCAAACATCCTCTTTCTGGAGTGATTGCTCCCTTTGGCACCTATGAATAATAGTTTCCCCCAAGTTCTCTTCTCCCTGAAGGAACATTCTTTTCTTACAGCTGTGATTCTTCTAAGTCCCAGGTCCTTTTGAGAATCTGATGAAAACACACTCACACACAGACACACACAAACACAAGCACACAATGGGCATTCATGGACCCTACAGGAGCCTGTAAATCCCAGGTTAACCACTTCTGCTCCTTACTTTTTTTCTTGGTGATCTTACCAATTCCTGTTTTTAAAATCATATGGGCTGGGTGCAGTGGCTCACGCCTGTAATCCCAGCACTTTGTGAGGCTGAGGTGGGCAGATCGCTTGAGGTCAGGAGTTCGAGACCAGCCTGGCCAACATGGTGACACCCCGTCTCTACTAAAAATACAAAAATTAGCCAGGCGTGGTGGCGGGCACGTGTAATCCCAGCTACTTGGGAGGCTGAGACAGGAGAATTGCTTAAACCCGGGAGGCGGAGGTTGCAGTGAGCCGAGATCACGCTACTGCACTGCAGCCTGGGCAACAGAGCAAGACTCCATCTCAAAAAAATAAAAAAAATCATATGTATTTGGACAATTCCCAAATCTAAATCCCCCAGCCTGGACCTCTTCACCTGTTGCCTACTCACATTTTCAGCTGCCTGATCAATATGCCATAGGCCTCATCTATCTCTGCTAGAGGCTTGGTGACGTCTTGCAGGTATGCAGGCTGGAAAATTTGGGATCATCATTAACTCTTCTGGTTTGCTAAACCTGCCACTGCCAACCTATCAGACATTTAGAACTGTGGCTCTTCTTCTCCATTTTTCCTCACAACCATTCCTTCCTTTTTGTCTTCACTGGTACCTCCTCACAGTTTGGCTCAGCCTCTTAACTGATCTCCTTGTCTCCAGGCTCAGGCTGCCCAATCACACCACTGTTGAGAGGCAGAGATGTAGCAAGTGCCAAATCCAAGAGCCTTAGACATGGCTGGGGTCCTCTAGTCCAGTCCATGCTTCATTACCAGTCCCCTTTACAAGGCATCTGCACGGCTGCTGTCCAGCTTCTGCTTGAATATCTCTGATGAAGAGAAGCTGACTTCATCATTAAACATGTTGGCTTTTGGCCAATTCTAAGTATGGAAGCCTTTATCCATACATTGAGCTAAAAGCTGCCATGAGCTCTTCAGAGCTTCTTCCTGCCTGAAGAGAGCTTGCTAGGTGCCCACACAGCTAGTGGTTACATTTCCTAGACTTCCCTGCACTAGCTGTGGCTAGTGACTAAATTCTTGCTTGTTGAAAATCAGCAAACACGAAGTGTGTTGGTGCCATTTTCATGGGGGGCCTTCATACATCAGACACATATTTCTCTAGTTTCTTATCCTCTTCCCTGAAGAGGATGGGAACTGGAGATTCCCCGGATCATGGAGATTAGGGCCATACCCTAGGAGATGAGGGAGTAATACAGGCAAGAAACCTGAGTCCCTGGACCACCACACAGAGCAGTCCTACCCTGACAGCCTGGGTTACCCATATTAGAACTGTTCCATGAGAGAGAGGTAAGCTTTTACATCCTTTAAGCCACTGTCTTTTGTTAAAGCACTGTAACTTTAACTCTGAATAAATCCTCTCTCATCACTCCCACCTTGGTCTGTATTCCAACCATACTGAACTTCCCATCATGTCCAAATATAACATGCCCCCTGTATTAGTCCATTTTCATGCTGCTGATAAAGACATACCTGAGACTGTGCAATTTACAAAAGAAAGAGGTTTAATTGGACTTAAATTCCATGTGTCTGGGGAAGCCTCACAATCATGGCAGAAGGCAAGGAGGAGCAACTCATGTCTTACATGGATGGCAGCAGGCAAAGAGAGAGTGAGTGCCAAGTGAAAGGGGTTTCTCCTTAAAAAACCATCAGATCTGGTGAGACTTATTCACTACCATGAGAACAGTATGGGGGAAACCACCACCATGATTCAATTATCTCCCACCAGGTTCCTCCCACAACAATGGGAATTATGGGAGCTACAATTCAAGATGAGATTTGGGTGGGCACACAGCCAAACTATATAATTCCGCCCCTGACCTCTCCCAAATCTCATGTCCTCACATTTCAAAACCAATCATGCCTTCCTAACAGTCCCCCAAATTGTTAACTCAGTTCAGCATTAACTCAAAAGCCCATAATCCAAAGTCTCATCTGAGACAAGGCAACCCCCTTCCATCTATGAACCTGTAAAATCAAAAGCAAGTTAGTTACTTCCTAGATACAATGGGGGTATAAGCATTGGGTAAATATAGCTGTTCCAAATGGGATAAATTGGCCAAAACAAAGGGGCTACAGGCCCCATGCAAGTCTGAAATCCAGTAGGGCAGTCAAATCTTAAATCTCCAAAATGATCCCCTTTGACTCTGTGTCTCACTTCCAGGTCACGCTGATGCAAAAGGTGGGTTCCCATGGCTTGGGCAGCTCTGCTCCTGTGGCTTTGCAGAATACAGCCTACCTCCCAGCTGCTTTCATTGGCTGGCATTGAGTGTTGGTGGCTTTTCCAGGCGCACAGTGCAAGCTGTCAATGGATCTGTCATTTCTGGTGTCTGGAGGGTGGCCTCTTCTCACAGCTCCACTAGGCAGTGCCCCAGTAGGAACTCTGTGTGGGGGCTGTGACCCCACATTTCCCTTCCACACTGCCCTAGCAGAGGTTCTCCATGAGAGCCCTGCCCCTACAGCATACTTCTGCCTAGACATCCAGGCATTTCCATACATCCTCTGAAATCTAGGCGGAGGTTCCCAAACCCCAGTTCTTGACTTCTATGCGCCCACAGGCTCAACACCATGTGGAAGCTGCCAAGGCTTGAGGCTTGCACCCTCTGAAGCCACAGCCCGAGCTCTACATTGGTCCCTTTCAGCCACACTGGAGCAGCTGGGACACAGGGCACCAAGTCCCTAGGCTGCACACCTCAGAAAATGGGATTTTCTTTTCTATCGAAGTGTCAAGCTGCAAATTTTCCAAACTTTTATGCTCTGCTTCCCTTATAAAACTGAATGCCTTTAACAGCACCCAAGTCACCTCTTGAATGCTTTGCTGCTTAGAAGTTTCTTCCACCAGATGCTTTAAATCATCTCTTTCAAGTTCAAAGTCCCACATATCTCTATGGCAGGGGAAAAATGCCACCAGTCTCTTTGCTAAAACATAGGAAGAGTCACCACTGTTCCAGTTCCCAACAAGCTCCTCATCTCCATCTGAAACCACCTCAGACCAGATTTCATTGTCTATATCATTATCAGCATTTTGGTCAAAGCCATTCAGCAAGTCTCTAGGAAGTTCCCAACCTTCCCACATTTTTCTCTCTTCCTCTGAGCCCTCCAAACTGTTCCAACCACTGCCTGTTACCCAGTTCCAAATCTGCTTCCACATTTTTGGGTTTCTACAGCAGCACCTCACTCTACTGGTACCAATTTACTGTATTAGACAATTTTCATGCTGCTGATAAAGACATACCCAAGACTGGCCAATTTACAAAAGAAAGAGGTTTAACTGGACTTACAGTTCCACATGGCTGGGGAAGCCTCACATTATGGCAGAAGGCAAGGAGGAGCAAGTCACATCTTACATAGATGGCAGCAGGCAAAGAGAGTGAGTGCCAAGTGAAAGGGGTTTCTCCTTATAAAACCATCAGATCACTGCCACGAGAATAGTATGGGGGAAACCACTGCCATAATTCAGTTATCTCCCACCAGATCCCTCCCACAACAATGGGAATTATGGAAGCTACAATTCAAGATAAGATTTGAGTGGGGACAGCCAAACAATATTATCACTCCCCCCCTCCCCCGCCGCCCCCCATATCTCTATTCCATTGTTCAACCTCCAGCCTCTGCCTGGAATACTTTTCCCTGTTGTCTCCACCTGGTGACCACTCATCCTTCAAGACCTTGCAGCCTTCTATGACTCTCCCAGGAATTTAGTAGCATACACATTGTTTAAGCTCTCTCCTAATTTTTAACATTTAGGAATGTTTTTGGCTGCAATTAAATTCTGACTAACCATGGCTCAAACTGAAGGATGCTTATTTTCTTAACAAGAAGTTAGATGATAGGTGGTCTCAGGTTTGCCTTTGTGGCTCAATGATGCCATCAGGGGCCCAGGCACCCATTTATCTACTTTCTCATCCACAATTGCTGTCTATGACCCTCCTCTGAGTCACAAAATGGCTTCTCCAATTTTAAGCATCAAAATTCTTACACAAGAGCATCTTAAGCAGGAAGAATGGATGAAGAAACAAAAGGTCGCCTCCTTATAGTAACTTTTAACAGGGATTTCTCCCTTTCAGTTGTCTAGAAGACTTGCCCTGAAGTCTCACCAGCCAGAACTGGGTGTTATACCCACCCCTAGGCTGGTCACTGGAAAAAGGCATCAGATTTGTGTTTGATTTAGACCAATCACAATTGATCCGCCAAGGCAGAGAAGGCTAAACAAGAAGAAAATTGAAGTTCTGTTCACAAGAAAGGAAGGAGAATGGTTCATCACATAAACATGTAGGCAACTAACTGTTTCTGCCATGCCACAGTATTATAATTTATCACTTTACTGGTCCAGACTAGGAATCTCTTAAAGGAACAGAGACTGCATCTATTTCGCTTCACCTTGGAGCCATTTGTGTCTAGCACAACAAAGTTTTTTAAAAGATGTTTTCAAAGGATAAATAGAGAAGCCCATCACCTGATTCTTTCCCTGATTTCCAAAGTGCTTAGCACTCTTGTCGGAGCCAAAAGTTGACTCCATGGCCTCTGTGCAGAAAAGGAGAAAGCTCAGGAGACCCATTGCCACTTCACCTCCATGTGAAACTTAAACAGAACTAACATTGACCATTCCCAGGAAGCCTAGATTATTTTAAGGGTGCCTGGGTGAAATACTATTAGTGTCTCACATCTCTTTACCCTTTGGTGCTGCTGCTGAAGCCAGAGAAGAAGTGCTAAAATCTAGCTGAAAAGTCTGGTCTCAGGATATTTCTGGCCAAGTCAAATTTGGAAGGATAAGAAATCCCACAAGGCTGTTCTTGTGAGGCTTAAGGCTATGTCTTGGGTAAACTCAAGATTTCTGGAGAAGTGGCTGTCCTTCAGGGTGCCCTCTGGGTCAGGAGGGAGCTGCAGAGTCACACCTTCTTTGGTCAGAGTGACATCTTCCTCTGTGAGGAAGAAGGCCCTGTTGATGATTTTCCAAACACAACACTTCTAAGTGGTCTGTGCTATGCCTGGGTGGGCACTCCTAGGAAGGAGGAGGACTGAGGTGAAAACTGGATGAGATCAAGTGCACAGAAAGTGCTATATAAAGTAAATGTGCAAATTGAGTTCCCAGCACAGTGTTGGCCCAACAGTAGATGTTGATCACTGTCAATTGACTATTGATTGTTATATGATAAAACAGTCTTTCATATTCTAACTCTGGCAATCAAGATAGTGAACAGACAGTCCACTATAAATAAAGTACAAATGTTTGATCTTAATTCATATATTCATTAAGATGTAAAGTGCAAGTTTCAGAACTTCTTATATCCCTCTATGACGAGAATGACTGAGTATTCATATAACTGGAACATATAAGATGAGCTTGGATTTTGTTGTTCTCTGCAATCAAGAGATAAATTAACCAGGAAAGTATTAAAATAGAAAGTGGTCTATTCCATCTCTTGATTATTGGTTGGCTTAAAGAATTGAATAGAATATGCCTGATTAAAATAATGTAGAATTTTAGATCTAAGATGCTATCTAATCCAGTATTTTCATTTAATACATGAGGAAACCAGGGCCCCAAGAAATTAAGAGACTGACTCAAAAATACTAGTCTTTCAGAGTGAAGCCCCTGGTTTCCTGACTCCCAGATCTATGATCTTTCTTGTCCCCAGACGATCCCACAATTTTCTCTGTTGTGGATCTAGGACCTCAGCTGTACAGGGGAAAGCTGTGGTCATTTGCTATTAATTAGCTCAGCATCCATGGCTCTTTTAATGGGAGCCATTGGTGTTCTGCCATCAGATGTAGGTAGTCCTTTAAAGCTGCTTCTTGCATCAGGATCTTCCAATGTGTTCTGATGGAAGAAACAAATTTGACGACCTCACTAGGAGTGCCAATGGCCTGAGCTTCCACAAGCTCATGATATATGTGCTTTTGGAGGGTTCAAACATGCTCACCGGAGTCCCACCCTTGATTTGGCCTGTTCAGAGAGAAACCAAGCCCTGGTTAGCCACTAAGAACCAAGGATGTCCGAAACAGTATTCCCTTACTAGGTTTGAACACCTATCTTCTCCTCAAGTTGAGCCTCCCCAGCGTGGAGTTTTGGAGACCTGCATTCTGTATTTCTTTATTATTCATCACAGTGCTATTTACTAAGACCTAATATGTAATAAGCATAATGTAAGGCCAGGGATACAGAAATGGGTAAGCCATGACCTCTGCCCTGGAGAAACATGTTCTGTAGTTTGGAGACAGGCCTGGGAACAGCTCGTTCTATTGCAAGGGGTATGCACAGAGGAAGGTGCCTTTCCCTCTGCCTGTGAGATATTGGGCTGGTGTTTTTCTGGTGGACCAAGGTAGGGTGGGGATTCTGGGCAGCAGGAACAGCATGTATGAAGGCACAGAAGCATGCAAGAATGATACGTTGGTTGGATTGAGCCAATTTCATTTCTCAGCTATTCAACCCATGTCTCATAAATCTAAGGATTCACTGGAAAATGTGAGGGGCTGACATCAGACTCTGCAGAGCAGTCCATAAGTCCTATGTTTATGTGGCCAGGACTACAGCCTTTTCCTGTGCCCATCCCTGGTGTCCATCCCACCACCATCAACCCATGAGAACAGAATATAGTGACAGAATTAACTCTGATCAGAATATGAGTAATGATTAATATTGCTACTTTGATCTGCCTCATCTGCTCCCTTCCCCAGCCCCAAGTGCTTGGGAACTCCCCTTCTTCTCCTACCATGCCCTCCTTCAAGGCTAACTGTTGACAATTCAATGTGGATTTAAGCCCTTATGTTCCCCCACTCAGAGCTATTGTTCTGTGAAATGAAAGTCTGCATATCCTTCCACAGGAGCTTCGGGGACCAAGGCATAAATGTGAGGGATGTTCTAGATAAGTGCCACATTATATCCCCAACCTGCAACTCTGGTAAATCATGAATCTGGAGGGCAATGTCTATGGCAGCTTTGGAGTGCAGAAGGTCTAGGGGGGACCCTGGAGAGGGGCAGTGGAGCACTTGAGAAATGCAGGGGACACTGTTGGTCGGGACTCAGGGACAAGGAGTAGTTTTCACATTTACTCAGGTGATTGACCTAAAATCTTATTACTATTTATGAAACGCCAGCCATGCTGAAAATATTAAATTTCACCACAGGAACTCGCATAAAAAAATTTTAGCAGGAAATATGGGTATATGCAACGGAAAAATCTGGCCGGACTTGGGGCCTAAGGGTATTGAATTTAATCAAACATTTTAAGGCATATATTTAAATGATCATATTGTTTTTATTTTTGATCTATTAATTACTAAATTACTATACTGCACCACTGACTGTGAGTTTTATAATAATAAATTTTTACATATCTGAAATTAAATTTGTTTTTGTTATGATAGATAAGTAACTTTGAGTATTCTGTCAAACCCAACTTGCTAGTGTCTTTAAAGGGATATTTGTACCTCTCCTTTTGGAGTGGAAACTCCAATAGGGTGAGCACTATTACACATTTGGCTTTGGTTCCTCTGGGATGTATATAACTTCAGGTCTGTTCTACATTCTCAAGCCTTTATACCTGTCTTATTATTATTTTTAAGGAGGGTTTTCTCAAGTTTCTTCTCCATATGACTGCTGTAATGTTTTGCAAGCTCTACTATTTTTCTTGCCATCTTCAATTGGATTTAATTCTGCTACTGCATTTGGAATTTTCTTGCATTTTTTTCTTGTTTCAGCCAACACTTTTGCACACCACCTTCATCTCAGCCCATTCTAATTTTATAGCTTCCTGTTCCTGTTTCATAAAAGCCACACCACACCCTTATTATTGCAGACAGCAGGAAGGTTTGTTTTAGTCCATAATTCTCTATTTTATCTACTAGAATAACACTTTAGAGCCGTGAATCATCAGGTAAAGTCTCACTTTCCCATAATTTGTGGTACCTTTCTGTAGGCTCTTTATTGATTCTTTCTATTTCTTCATCCTTGAAAGAAAAGATTGTTATTTAAGCCTGGAATTTCCAGGAGCCCCCATCATTGCGTATTTAGCTCCTGGAACTTCCCTTCGAAGGTACAGAGTTAAAAATCAGCCACTAACTCAATGTACAACACATGCAGGCCTTTGTTGTGAGTAATGCTGCTGGGTTGAAGTTAGATTTTCCTTGGTCCAACTATCAGGTTCTTTGGATAAGATACAGGTTTTATTCCTCTTGTGTACAGTTTAGAACATAAAAGATTACACCCCTTATCCAGAACTGTTCCCAGGGCTCTTCCTGACTCCACCCTGCTTCTGATGCTTCTCTTTAGGTATCTAAGTGAACCAAGATGCAATGTGCTTCCTCCATTCCCCTCTGCTGTGTGGGAACTATGGCTTCTGGATGGATGAAGATAAAGCTGGTCTGAAGGCGTGGTGTGAGGGGGAGGGGATGGCAGGGGACATCTGGGGAAAGACAGGACTCTGGCCGCTCTACCTAGCTTGGAAGATATTGGAAGAGAGACAGCCTGTTTTTCTAGTACTTGTCCCTGTGTCTTGAAGACAGGGGCATCAGCAGGAAGGTATTTAGGTTACTTCATATCTTCTCTTTTTGGATTTGGCAGTTTTAACTAAAGAAAGCATGCTCCAAAATTATTTCTCAATCCTTTCCTATTGATATGGTAATTAATAGCAGTTCTCCCTAGAATTTAACATGTGGTCTTTGCTTATATTTTTAAAAATATCAGTACTTGCTTTTTGTTTGTTAGTTTATTTGTATTTACATGAGTTTTACACCAGCATTTCTGGGGAAAAGAGGGACATATCAGGCATCATAACACCAATTTAAAGCAGAAGTCCTTCCTCTAAATTTTAAATTCCACTGAATTTTAATTTTAACTTTTCTGGCTCAATGGCCATTATAAATATACAAAATTGTACAGGGCTCTAGCACAGTGATTGTTTTTAGGCCATTAAAGTACAAAAGACAATGTCCCTACACTAAATTCTCCCAACCTATTGCTCTTTACAAAACTGTTTATTTTTTCTCTCTCCTCCCTAACATGTCTGTGGGCCTATCGTGTCTTATGGGTTTCCTCTAGAACCACTATGGCCCTCTTAATGTGAAGACCCTACAGGACTCTTGCTATTTCTGATAGAGGGATCATAAAATCTCATGTGGGAAGAAATTTTTGGAAAAGGTCTAATACAGACACCAGCACTGTCCTTTCTCACCCAGTGGTCAGTTGTCCTCTGCTGCAACACCTCCAGCGTGGGGAATTCTCTACCTCCTGGGGCCATCAATTCCATCTCTGTGGGGCTCCGATTGTTATAAAGTCCTTCCCTATATTGAGCTGAAATGTGTCTTTCCTTTGTTATCCTCTTATTGCTCCTGGTTCCTCCACATATGGACTCAGTGTGTTACCTCTTCCACGTGAGCACCTGCCAGACACGGGGAGGTTTTATGCTCCTCCCCTGCCCCAAGTTCTCCCTTCTCTGGGACAAACAAGTTCAGGTCCTTCAATTACTCCTGCAAATCTCTGTAATGACTTAGTTGTGTCATGAGACTTATGGGAGTTCTTTGTTCATTTAATGGGAAGCAAGAAGAAGTTATCCTAAGCACCAAAAGGTGGAAGCACCAGAAAAGATGCCCATCAACTTGCTCTGGGTGTCATCAAAGGGAAGACAGGACTTCCTAAATGAGATGGACAGGAAGCATTCCTGAGTAGCGCTGCTGTCCTCAATGAGATGAGATGGCCACTCACATTAGGTAAGGAAAGGAGAGTCCAATAAAAAGCCAATTCCAAAGGTGTGGCCAGGGTCAAAGGAAACCCCAAGGGAAGGTGCCGTCCTGGGGGCTGGTACTAATAGGACACCACCCCTAGGTCTGAAGGGGCGAGGGAGGCAGTGGTTACCGTAGAACACAGTACAAAGTTTATTGTTGGTCAAATGTTTCTATTACCTTCATTAAAATATATGAGCATGGATGAAAATTCCGTAGCTTATATTTTGCACCCTTGCTTTTAGATATTAATTGGCGTTTGTTAAAACTGCTAAGAACACTTTGGTTTTCATTAAGCATCAAGCGAGACATAAAGTAATCAAGATGGCTGAAGTGGGAGCAGGAGTGGGGCTGCTTTCTGGGACATATTTTAAAGGGGCCTGTGAGCAAGGGCCAAGCACCCTCCCCCTGCTCATGGAGGTGGCGATTTTATGTCCCTGTTTGGCTCAGGTCTGAAGCACAGCCTGGCTGAGAGGCAGCTGGCACAGGCCCAGGCACGATTGCATGCCTGCCCCTGTGGGCCCCACTTCCAGCAGGTCACCCGGTCTGTGTTGTCACCTTGAAACATTCTAGAGAGCTGTGAGCTTCAGAAGGTGAGGCTCTGGGGGCTGGGCTGGGGGCAGGGAAGGCAGCCACGCAGGGTGGCTGGAGAGCTTTTGACAGCCCCTAGCAGAGCCCAGGATCCCTTTCCCGACGACGTGAGCCCCCCAGGCAGGCGCCGAGTGGATAAGAGTGTAGACAGCGAGGCCGGCCTGTGACGCTTGCCAGCACCTGCAGATAGCAGGCAAATAATTGGCACATGTTTAAAAAAAATTAAAAACCTCTTGGATGTGAGTATTTTCTAACAGCATCTGGCGGGAGTGCCCGGGAGGAATTTAATCAGCAAGAGTTGTTTAAACGGGGCTCCGCACAGGCCCCGGCCAGGCCCGCCGTGAACTCGGCATCATGTGCCACCCCTGTCTGCTGAGAACATTCAATTTGTTAATTCTGCAGCTGGTGAGAGAGGTCAGATAGGAAAGTGACGATTGTTTTCTGACGTTCCAACCCCTGCTCACATCTTTCTAATTAATCCTTTTAGGAGCCACAGGAAGATTAAGAAGGAGAAAAGGTGAGGGAATCAAGCACCAGAGAAATTGATGGAAAGACAACGCTGCTGCCCTTCTCATCTCAAATGGGATGGATGTGAGGAGCTGGGGGTGGGGAGAGAGAAAAAAAAGTGAGGACTGCTGCCTGCCACTCTTCTCGCTCAAAGGAAAATCATGCTCGGAAGACATGGGACCCAAAAGGGCCACTGGATCTTCTCCTATGGTGCCTGTCTCTTTTAAACAGGGGGCAGCAGCCCCTCCCCTGGTCTCCATCACTCAGTCTTGGACCATCAGGAGACACTGAGGCCTCCCAAGCAGAGTGGCAACTATGCTGGGTGGGAACGTGACCTGCAGTTAAAGGCCCACAGTCATTAGAATTCTGTAAGAACATACCCTGGTAGCCAGAGGGCCTGGTTTGGTGTCCAGACCCCAACATGTCACGTTGCTCTGCCTAGCTGTGTGAGATGGGGCTGGTGTGCAGCTGTCTTCTGCTGGTCCTTCTAGATTCATTTTTCCTCCTGCTCCACCTTTTTTCTGCCATAGAGGCAGACCTCTGAGGGCCTCATCCATGGGCTCCTGCCCTCCAAGTCCGGCTGGTGGGGATCCCAGTAGATAGGAGGGAGAAACAGCAAGAGGCTGCTGGAGGCTGGCTGGAACTGGGGCAGGGATGCTCGTGCGCTTCCCCGAAGTCTCTCTTTTTAGGTCCTTTGCTGCTGCTAGCCCCAGGTCCTTGCAGTACCCCTTCTGCTTCCCCCCTACCCACCCATGGCGTGTATTTAGTGCCTTTGTGCATAAACACCTCTCAAATTATCCTGATTGAGGGTACTTCTTTCCACTGAGACATCAACACTGGTACCTGATGGATAAGGCAAGTCTGAGTTTGCACCTGGCCCCTATTCACAGTAAGGATGTGAGAAAGTTACTTAACCTCTCTGAGCATGGCTTGACTCATCCCTAAAATGGGGATGGATGATACTAAATCATAGCATTGTGATATAACCCGAACCAGGCACCTAATTAATACCCATTTCTTTGTTTATGAAAGTCTCAAGTTTAGGGGAAACAAAAAAAATGATCAGTAAAAGGTATAAAACAAAAGAATGCAATGAACACCAGAATCATCATCAAACCAAGACATTAAAATACTTTCCTGCCAGTGGGAACGCAGCCAAGTAGTGCTATTTGATACAGCATCCCTCTGTCCTGGTCAGAGGAGAGCCCTGCTCAGAACTGACTATCCATGGCAAGCATTGAGTGTGGAGCACCCACTCCACAGCCCCCAGTCCTTTCGCTCATGCTCCAACATAGTCATCCTGTAAATATTTGCTGAATCACCTTCTGTGTGCCTTGCCCTGTGCTAGGTCCTGGGGAACCATGGATCACTCAGACACAGCACCAAACTTCAAGGTGCTCACAGCCACTTGGGGAAATGAGCCCTAAATTCCTAGCTTTGATCAAACAATAAAATGCCACCAGGCATAAAGGTGGGAATGATTAATTCTGCTATTGGCATATGTGTGTGCGTGTGGGTGTGCTGGGAAGGGAGGTCTGGGAAGGCTCCTCCAAGGCCTTGAAAGATGAGACTTCTGAAAACAGAAGAGCTCAGTGGGCAGAGGGAACCGGACGTGCAAAGGCAAGGAGGCAGGAGAGAACACAGGGAAATCTGCCAACAAGTCCCAGTGGCTGGAATATGGAGTCCAAAGTACTGATGGCAGCAGGGATTCCACTAGAAGTAAAGATCAGTTTGCGAGAGGGAAAGGACCCGAAAAGCACTCTGAGAAATTTGGCTTTGATTCAGGAAGCAAAAAAGAAGTAGCAAGAATTCTTCATTCTGAGCGTTTTAGGGAGAAACGCTGGCACAATAAAGTGTGCAATTTTTGTAATCATCTGCCTTCTGATAGTAAGGCCCTATTCTCCTGGGTTGGCAGGAAATTTGTTCACAGCTATGTTTGAGACGTCCCTCTTCCCGGATCCCATCCAGGACCTTGTATGTTTTTGAGTCTTGCACAGACACAAGCCTCCAGGGGTCCCACAGAGCCATGTTCTCACAGTCCGGCCACCTCCCCAGGGGCTGCCATAAGGTGGGACTGGATCCCACACTATTTGTGCCATTCACTGACCAGAGACCTCTCCCCAGGATGGGGGTAAGCTTTCTCTTGTCCTTCTTTGACCCTTAGAATCCCTCTTTTCTCCACCTCCTCTGCCCAATCTGCCATAAGCATTTACTGAACACAGGAGGAATCATAGACTTCCAGCAGTTTTTGTTTACGTGCTGCGTGCAAAAATTCCCCAAGGCAAGGAAATACAAGAGCCTAAGGACTCGTTTGGAATGTGCGAGAAGGCAAGCCCAGGGAGAGCTTCACAAATGAATATGTCCATGAAGCACACTACCAGGCACACTTTCAAGGCTTTGATGTTATTACTACTAGGATAGTCCACATTCTGAGGCTGTCTGTCAAGTCATTATCTGGACAATGTCATCCCTCAAGGGCTTTTGGCAAAACTTTCAAATAACTGAAGTGACAGTAAGAATTTATAACATGAAATTTAGAATGAATTAATAGTCATCGCACCTAAAATATGTCTCTATCAGATCATGAACTTCTTCAGGGCAGAATATTCATTGTAATGGTCTTAGGCTTTAGAGTTTAAATTTTCATCTCTAAGTTACAAGACCTTGGGCACATTTTTTTGAATTCCCCAAGCCTCAGTTTTCTCATCAATGAAATAGGTCTATCCTTCTGGCATTGTGAGGATAACAGTACATAAAAGGGTCTGGCAGAGAGAAGGCATCAAATATATGCTGCGTGGAAGGGTGGATGGATGGAAAGGCAGGTGGACAGACAGAAGGACATCTCAGCCCTTTGTTTTACTGTGGTCAGACAGTACCAGCATCACATGCCTCAGTGTGTTATTTAAATATATGTTTTCGGTCATGACACCAGTGTGGGAACTTTGCACCTTGGAATAACATCTAAGCATTTTGTGAGCTCTCAGTCAAGTGTAAGAAAAAGAAACATAAAAAGAAACACTGAGGGTGCAGAGAGAAGAGGTGGGGGGTCAATTACCTCATTATCAGGTGTAAGGACAGCACATTCTTCCATTCATTAGCACCCACTTGTGCCTGCCAGGAGAAGGCCAATCAGCTGCCATTTGCTGGGGCTCCAACAGAAGAGGTGACCCCAGAGATAGAAGATTGGGTGCAGGTTGCAGAGGACCAAGGAAGAAATTGTGGACTTGGACTTCCTTAAAGATGCAAAGGTCTGGTCCCCAGGGGCCTTTGCAGGGTAGCCTGAAGAAGCTGGCATATCATTTGGGCCATTGTTAAGCATAATAAAGGTGCTCTTGAGGGCAATGAGAAGTCACAGAAATGGCAGGAAAGTAAATCTACCCAATGTGGTGGTGGACAAGTGGAGTAACTGTCCTGAGCAAGGAGTAGCAATCTCCAGGGCCCACGGCTGAGTGAGCAGAGCAGAAAAGGATTAAGATAGAGAGGGCTCCACCGTGACAAGCTGTGCAGCCTAAACACTGCACGGTACAGGTTATCAGGCTTTCCCTTTTTTCTGAAAAAAAGCATAAAATCTGGATATATATGCGAAATTTCCCAGGTTTAAGTGTTGGCTATGATTTCAAACATTTTCAAAACACCGTGTAGGTCAAACAAAGCACAAAGGCCATCGGTGACTCTCAGGCTGCCAGTGTCTCAATCAAACACCAAATCCAGGACATGAAGCAAGGGTGATGTCAAGGTCAAAGCCAGGGTCATTGTCGAAAATCACAGTGGAAGATGCCCTGCACCCACTGGAAAGAACTCCAGGGTCGGGAGCCAAGTTCAGAATGTAAAATGCACATGACATAATAGGTGATGGGGTTGTGAGAGGAGATTTAGTGAAGAACAACTTATTTCTGGTAGATCCTATCTTGGCATGAAGGTGTGTTCCAAGTGTACCTTTCTAGTCACCTTGCAGCCTGGGTCAAATTTATTGCCCTAATAGGGCAATGGATTACCATTTTGTAGATGGTAATAATGAAGTTGTGGAGTGATGACCATTTTTATATATGTAGATTTTACCATTTTTTTAATTTCCCAAGGATACATATTTAGAAGTAAAATTACTAGTGCATTTGATTTATGCTGTAAATTGATTTCCAAAAGGGCTGTACCTTGTGTCAGAAATAGTGTTCACTAAATACTTAATATACTCCCTTACATTTCTAACCTCCTTTTAATTAGTTTAGGGTCATGTGATTAGTTCTGGCCAATGGACTATGAGGGGAAATGACACATGTCTAACATACACTTAAGAGAGGTGTTTCCATGCCTCCCTTCTACCTAGCAAAGCAGAACTAATAGCCATACATTAAGATAGTAGCATGGACCCCTGACTCACCAGATGGAAGACAGCCACAACAAGCACCCAATGGGCTTTGCATGAGTGAAAAATAAGCTTCTTTGTTATGCCACTGATATTTTTATGTTACTTGTTATAGCGGCATAGCCTAACTCATCATGATTAACATATATTGCTTTATAATACCATCAGTAATAAGTATAAATATCATTTACACTCTACCTTAGCATTTGGCACCACCATTAAAAACATTTATTTTTTAAAAAAAGAAAAAATAAAACACAAAATGTATGCATTTACACACACACACACACATACACACATATATATATATACACATACATATATACACAGGTATATACAGCTATGGAAAAAGCTATTCATATTGCTAGGATAATTTTTCTACCACTGTGTAATGTCATTATCCAACACTCCAAAGACCCATTCTCTCCCTTACAGAGAAGGAAAATCAGGTGTGCTGTTATTAAACTTAAAGGGATTCAGACTTAAGGAAAAAAATGCACTGAGTTCTAAGATTGTGACTACTTTTATATACCTAATTCTGGATTGTTTATAAAATTCTGAAGGAGGAACACTTTTTAAATTTTATTTTATTTTATTTTAAGTGCAGGATGTGCAGGTTTGTTAAATAGGTAGACGTGTGCCATGGTGGTTTGCTGCACCTATCAACCCATTACCGAGGTATTAAGCCCAGCATGCAGTAGCTATTTATCCTGATGTTCTCCCTCCCCCTACCCCACCCCCCCGACAGGCCCCAGTGTGCATGGTTCTGCTCCCTGTGTCCATATGTTCTCATTGTTCATCTCCCACTTACAAGTGAGGACATGTGGTGTTTTTTTTCCTATTCCTGTGTTAGTTTGCTGAGGATAATGGCTTCCAACTCCATCCATGTCCCTGTAAAGGACATGATCTCATTCCTTTTTATGGCTGCATAGTATGATGGAGGATATTTTTAACATGGGTTAAATAAAACATTAATTATTCCTAAAATGAACAAAACCATTTATTTTAGCTTATTTAAGGGATGAAGTAGTGTTCCTAAGTTTTATTTAATCTTTCATTTCTGAGATCATTTGCAAGGTTAAATATTTTTTATGTTTATTAATTAGTTGCAATTCCTACTTTATAAATTACAAATTATTATTTGGTAATTGATGGAGTTTTTGATGTTTTCCATCATTAGATGAACACTTTATATAATAAAGATACTAAACTTTTCTCAATAAAATTTACTGACAATCTTTTCCAGTGTTTTTTGTCTTTATTTTGCATATCATTTTAATGGCAGTTGAGATTGTTTGCATAAAATCAATTGCAATTTTTACCTGTGAACTTCTTTCATTACTTTTAAATTTATAAATTCTTCCTCCACAAAAGCTCTGATAAATATTTAATTCAAATTTCCAATCTTTCCTAATATTTGATTTGAATTTATTTTGGTTTATAATAAAAATAATGGTCTAAGTAGCACTTTATTACAAAACGTTAATCTGTTATTTAACACATTGATAGGTAATTTTGGTTCTTTTTCTAAATTATAATGTCTATTTTATGAACTACTCAATTTAAATATAAAAGCTTATTTCTATACAATCTATTCTATTCTATTGACATCGCTATCATTGAATCAGTGCCACAATTTTAAATTATTGTAACTTTACCAGTGTGACTTAATACCAGGAAGGTATTGCCCCTTGCTCCATACTCTCCTTTTTCAGAGTCATCTTTCATTTTCCTGCTTTAGCTCTTTTGTCATGTGAGATTTCGAATTGTTTTGTCATGTTGCCTGCAAAACATCCTGTATATGTTTTATTGGAACTGCATCTTGCCAATCTATGAATGGGAAAGGATAAAATATTCATGATACATTATCTTTTATTTAAAAAGATGGTATGTCTTGCCATTTATTCAAGTCATCTTTTATATCTGTTTATAACCTTTTGTAATCCTATTTATATAGACTGAAGACTAAACAAATATACATTTAAATAATGATGTAAATTAACTACATGTATTTAAAGGACAGAGAATTTAAGCAGTGTGGGGGACTCTGCCCATGGTCCACTTATGGAGCTAATCCTGGAGTGAAATGAGAGATTAGCCTCAGCATCTCTCATGGTGTAGGCATCTCAGGGTGCTTGATGTGATACTGTGTTTATGTTGACTGTACAAGATTTCAGGTGAGAGCTCAGTTTGTGATTTAACTCCTATGTAACATATAGTTTTATTTGGGTTCATAAGCATCTGTTGTAAGGTCTATTCCCATGCAGTTTATATTTCTTTGGTTGCTATTCTAAGTGAGATCCCTTCTCATAATAGTCTCTTTCTCAGCAATTTTTACCTTTTCTCATTATAAGAGAAATTGCTGTTCCTTATATAAAATTATAAATACAGATATCAACAAGAAGACAAATTAAAAGCATTAGTTTAAAAAAATGACAAGACTAAGAAGCTTCAGGTCTCATTTCCCCACAGAAACATTTAAAAAACAAAAAGCACCCAACTAAAATTTTGTGAGAGCTTTGGAAAATAGCCAAAAGTCAATGGCAACTAAACAAATGCCTGATCAAGAAAAACACACACACACACACACATTAAAAACAGTTGGAAATTGTGTGATGTTTTTACTCACCCTAGTTCCCTCCTCTCCCCAGCATTGTGCAGTCTTGGTCTGGAGAAGAGAACAACCCAGTTCACAATTCCCTCTCTGTAACCAGGGGGAACAGAGCAGAAGTTACTTGAATGTTTTAACCTGTCTAGGGGCTGCTGCCATCAGGGCTGCACCTTGTGTTGCCTAACTTGGAGCTCAGGTGGAAAAGTGGCATAGCTTGGATCTGAGGCTAGGAAAAGTGGCCAAGAGTAGCAGGCATAGCTCATAAAACCTGCAGGGGGACTACAGACTTGCAGGTACCTGCGGCAAGAAAGTACATACAATACATCACATAAGGCCTCTAAGAGAAACTAGGTGATACTCTTTGGAAAATTAAGACAGTGAAAATCAACTATGTTGATATGGTTTGGCTGTGTCTCCACCCAAATCTCATCTTGAATTGTAGCTCCCATAATTCCCACAGTGGGAGGGATCCGGTGGGAGATAATTGAATCATGGGGGCGGTTCCCCCATACTGTTCTCATGGTAGCAAATAAGTGTCACAAGATCTGATGGTTTTATAAGGGGAAACCCGTTTCACTTGGTTCTCACTTCTGTCTCTTGTCTGCTGCCATGTAAGACATGCCTTTCACCTTCTGCCATGATTGTGAGGCCTTCCCAACCACGTGGAACTGTGAGTCCACTAAACCTCTTTTTCTTTATAAATTACCCAGTCTCGAGTATGTCATTATCAGCAGCATGAAAATGGACTAATACACATATACACAGGGAGATTGAAAAAGCCACACATTATGCTCAGAAAAAACCTGAGAGGACCTAAGTCTTCACCGTGGGCTGATTCCAAGGGTCAAATCATGCCCAGGTAATGAGTAGAGGAATGCCCTGGCACAGAGCCAGTCTGCAAAGACTGTTAAAGGTGGCTGTTTTTCAACTGCCCAATTTTCAACAACAACAACAACAAAAAAAAAATCACAAAGTATACAAGGAAATAGAAAAATATGACCCATTCAAAGGAACAAAATATACTTCTAGGAGCCATCCCTGAGGAAACACAGACATCAGACTTTCTAGACAAAGGCTTAAAAAATTTGTTCATAAATGAGTTCAAAGAGCTCAAGGAAAACACAAGGAACTAAAAGAAATCAGAAAAATAATACATGAACAAAATAAGAATTTTAACAAAGAGATAGAAATTATAAAAAGAACCAAAAAGAAATCCTGCATCTAAAATATATAATAACTGAATTAAAGAAGTCACTAGAGTAATTCAACAGCAAATTTGAGATGGCAATAAAAAATAAAAATCAGCAAACTTGAAAATAGGACATTTGAAATTATCAAGTGTAAGCAGTTAAAAGCATTAAAAAGATGACAAGTGATCAAAGCCTAAGAGGACACCATTAATGGGCCAATATTTACATTCTGGGATTCCAAAAAAAAGAAGAAGATAGAAAAAGGCAAAAATTATCTGAAGCAATAATGGCTGAAAACTACCCAAATTTGAGGAAAGACACCAATTTACAAATCCAAGAAGCCCAATAAACACCAAGTATCATAAACCCAAAGATACACAGAGACACATTGTAATGAAACTCTTGAAAGCCAAAGACAGAGAATGAGAATCTTGAAAGCAGCAAGAGAAAAGTGACATGTCACACATAAGGAATCATCAATAAGATTATTAGCCAATTTCTCAGCAGAAACCTTGGAGGCCTGAAGGCAGTGGGATGATATAGATAATTCTTTTTTTGTTTGTTTGTTTTGTTTTTTGTTTTTTTTTGAGACGGAGTCTCGCTGTTGCCCAGGCTGGAGTGCAGTGGCACCATCTCAGCTCACTGCAAGCTCCGCCTCCCGGGTTCACGCCATTCTCCTGCCTCAGCCTCCCGCGTAGCTGGGACTACAGGCACCCGCCACCTTGCCAGGCTAATTTTTTGTATTTTTAGTAGAGACGGGGTTTCACCGTGTTAGCCAGGATGGTCTCGATGTCCTGACCTCATGATCCGCCCACCTTGGCCTCCCAAAGTGCTGGGATTACAGGCGTGAGCCACCGCGCCCGGCTCTGTATCTGGAAAAACTGTCCAAAAAGGAGGGATAAATTAAGACATATTCAAATAAACAGAAGCAGATGGAGTTTATTACTACTAGGTCTGTCCTATAATAAATGCTAAAGGGAGCCTTTCAGGTTGAAACAAAAGGATGTTAGTAACTCGTCTCCATATAAAGATATAAAGATATCCAGTAAAGGTAAATGTATCAGCGAATATAATACTATTATTATAATTTTGGTTTGTAACTCTACTTTTTGTTCTTATAGGTTTAAAAAAATCAAAAGCACAAAAGTTATTATAATTCTATGTTAACAAGTACACAATGCATGAAGATGTAATTTGTAACATAAACTGCAGACAGGGGACACAACTGTATAGGAATAGAGATTTTTGTATGCAATTGAAGTTAAGTAAGTATAAAATCAAAATAGGTTGTTATAACTTTAGGGTATTTTATGTAATATCCATGGTAACAATGAAGAAAATATCTGTAGAATATACATACAAAAAATGAGAAGGCTATCAAAATGTGTCACTATAAAAAAAAACTCAACATAGAGGAAGATAGTAAGGGATAAAATAAGGAACAAAAAAGCTATAAAATATACAGAATACAAATAGCAAAATGACAAATACAAGTCCTTCCCCAACAGTAATTATTTTAAATGCAAATGGATTCAAGTTCCCAATCAAAATTGCATAGATTGGCAAAATAGAAAAAAAAAATCCAAATTAATGCTGCTTACAAGAGACTAACTTTAGATCCCGTGATACACTTAGGGTGGCTAAACTAATATCAGATATATTTTAAGCTGAAAACTGCTACCAGAGTCAATTCACCAAGAAGACATAACAGTTATAAAAATATAAACACCAAACTTTAGAGCTCCAAAATATATGAAGCAACCAATGACAGCACTGAAAGGAGAAATAGAGAGCTCAACATTAGTAGTTGCAAGTTTCAATACTCCACTTTCAGTAATGGATAAAACAATGAGACAGAAGATTATAAGGAAACAGAGGACCAGAATGACACTATAGAGCAATTGGACCTAACAGACATATATGCAGAACTCTCCACTAAACAGCAGCAGAATACACATTTTTCTCAAATGCACATGAAACATTCTCCAGGATAGACCATATGTTGGACCACAAAACTCATCTTAATACTTTTTAAAAGATTGAAATTGTAAAAAGCAATTACACAGAATTGCTTTTCTGATCACAATGGAATAAAATTAGAAATCAAAAACACAAAGAAAACTGGAAAATTCACAAATATGTGGAGTTTAAAAACACAAGTTTTGACATCCAAACCTTGTGATTTCCAAGAAGAAATCACAAAGAAAATTGGAAAATATTTGAAACCAAAGAAAATGAAAATGCAACACACAAAACTTACAGACAGTAGCAAAAGCAATGTTAGTAGGGAAATTTATATCTACAAACACTTATGCTGAAAAAGAAGAAAGATCTCAAATCAACAGCCTAACATTACAATGTAAGGAACTAGAGAAAAAAAGACCGAAAAGAAAAAGCCCTAGAAAACAAGAAAGAAGCTAACCCAAAAGATGGCAAAAAGAAAAAATAATAAAGATTAAGGTAGCAATAAATAAAATAGAGAAAATAGTGACTCCTGGTCTCAAAATGATAGCATAAAATCAAGTTGGCTTTACTCCCCTCTGCCTGCCACCCAGAAAACAAAAACAAATATACAATCCTGAGATTATCACCAGCAATAACACAAAACTAATATATGAGAATAAGACACATTCTCCAAGACCACAGCGAAGTGAAAATACTCCAAGTAAATAGTAAGAGAATCATACTTCTGCATCTGTGACAACCCTTCCCCCATTCTGTGGAACCAAGCACAAGAAAAATTTCCCCCCAACTCATGGTTTCTATACTGGGAAAAGTGAGATCAAGATGGACAACCAATTTTTCCCAACATCTTAGGTTTCCCAGCAAGGCAACTGTCCCTGCCTTAACCCATCCCAAGTGCCAGAGGAGCAAAATGAGTCAAGGCAGCATGAGTCCCTCCTTAACCCATCACAAGTACCAGAGGAAGCATTGTAAGTGCCAGAGGAGAGAAATATCCCTGAAGACAGGCAGAGATAAAGCAGGGAGGTGGAACTACCAACCTCAGCTCTGACAACTCTGCTCTATAACTTGGCCAAAGGAGATGCCAAAACAGAGTAGCTATTCAACAACAACAAAGCTCCAGGGGCATGAACCCAGCCTTCCCACACTGCTGCGTTATTCCATTTCAGATCTCCCCCTTTTGGGTTGGGTAGCACTCTCGTAGTTCACTAAAGCCGAGACGAAGCTGGGGTTAAGGTGAAACCTAGAGCCAAAAGAAGCCAGTGACCTAGTGGTAAAGAATCTCTAAGAAAACATATCTAATAAAAACCGAAACAAGCCAGAGACAGAAGCCTGGAATAAATAAATAATCCTTCAATGCAAAGACAAAGACATACAAAGAAGCAACAGCAAACAGGGACCTATGACCTCCCCAAATGAACAAAGCAAGGAACCAGTGACTGACCCTAATGAGAGAGTGATAATGAGAGCTCTTTGACAAAGAAATCAAAGTAGCAGTTTTAAGGAAACAGTGATCTCCAAGATGACACAGAAAAGCAATTCACAAATTTATCAGAGAAATTTGACAAGGGGATCGAAATAATTTTTAAAATCAAACAAAAATCTTGGAACTGATAAATATATTTGTTGAACTGAAAAATTCATTAGAGGCTCTCAACAGCAGAATGGATCAAGCAAAGGAAAGAATCAGTGAGCTTGAAGACAGGCTATTAGAAAATACACAATCACAGGAGAAAACATGATGAAAAAAATAAAGACCACTTACAAGATATAGAAAATTACCTCAAAAGACCAAATCTAAGAATTATTAGTGTTCAAGAGAGACTTAAGCAAGAGCAAGGGGTAGAAAATTTATTTAAAGAAATAATCACAGGAAACCTTCCTAAACTTCAGGAAGGTATAAATATCCAAGTCTAGGAAAGTCAGAGAATACCAAACAGATTTGACCCAAACAAGACTACTCCAAGGCATATAATAGTCAAATTCTCAAAGGTCAAGGACAAAGAGAAGATCCAAAAGCAGCAAAAAAAGAAAAAGCAAATAACATATAAGGGAGCTCCAATTCACTTGGCAACAAATTTATTAATGGAAATCATATAGGGCAGGAAGGAGTAAAGGACATTTTCAAACTGCTGGAAAACAAAACAAAACAAAACACACAACTGTCATCTAAGAATGCTGATTGCAGCAAAGCTTTCCTTCAAATATGAAGGAGATACAAAGCCTTTCCCAGATAAACAAAAGCTGAGAGAATTCACTACCACCAGGCCCATCTTATAAGAAATGCTAAAGAGAATTCTTCAGTTTGGAAGAAAAAAACACTAATGTGCAAAAAGAAGACATTTGAACGTATAAAACCCACTGGTAAAATTAAGTATACTTGCAAGCCCAGAATATTATAATACTATAAATGCAGTGCACAATTCATTCATAACTCTAGTATAAAGCCCAAAAGACAAATATATAAAAAACAATAACAGCTACAGCAACCTGGTAAGAGACAGGTAATATAAAAATATGTAAGTTGAGACAATTAAAAGTCAAAATGCAAGAGAGGGATGGAGTTAAAGTGCGTTTTTTTGGTTTTGGTTTTTTCTTTGTTTCTATTATTTTCTTTGTGATATAAGATAAGTTTTCATTGCTTTAAAATAACTTGTTATACCTACAAGATGTTTTATGTAAGCATCATGGTAACCACAGTGCAAAAACCTATAATAGATTCACTAAAAATGAGAAGCATGAATCAAAACATACTACCAGAGAAAATCATTTAACCACAAAGATAGGAAGAAATAAAGAAAGGATGAGAGGAGTTGCAAAACAACCAGAAAACAAGCAACAAAATGACAATAATAACACTGTATATAAATTAACTCAATTCTCCAATTGAAAGCCATAAGGTAGCTGAATGGAAAAAGAAGCAAGACTAACTATCTTCTACCTGCAAGAAACTCACTTCACCTACAAGAAACACACTGCCTGAGAGTGAAGGAGTGAAAAAACATATTCCATGCAACTGGAAACCAAAATGAGCAGGAGTGGCTATACTTGTATAGGATAAAATAGACTACAAATAAAAGACTGTGTGTAAGAGACAAAGAAGGTCACTATATAATGATCAAGGGGTCGATTCAGCAAGAGGATGTAAGAATTATAAACATCCATGCACCCAACACCAGAGCTCCACTATATAAAGCAAACATTAATAGATCTAAAGGGACAGATAGACTACATCACAATAATAGTTGGGAACTTTAACACTCCACTCTCAGTAATGGACAGATCATCCACAGAGAAAATCAACAAAGAAACAGCAGAGTTAAACTACACACTAGACCTAATGGGCCTAACTGACATTTACAGAAAATTCACCCACCTGCTACAGAATACACATTCCTTTCATCAGCATATGGAACATTCTCCAGAATAGATCATATCTTAGGCCACAAAATTCTGATGAAAATATTCAAAAAAGTAGGAATCATATCAAGCATCTTTTCTGATTACAATATAATAAAACAGACATCAGCAACAAGAGGAACCTCAGAAACTACACAAACACATTGAAATTAAATGACCTGAATGACCAATAGGTCAATGAAGAAATTAAGAAGGACTTTTTTTAAGTCTTCAAACAAATAAAAATAGAAATAAAACATATCAAAATCTATGAGACAAAGCAAAAGTAATACTAACAGGGAAGTTTGTAGCAATACACGCCTATCTCAAAAAGTAGAAGGTCGGGCATGGTGGCTCACACCCTGTAAGTCCTGTGCTTTGGGAAGCCGAGGCAGGAGGATTGCTTGAGGCCAGGAGTTTGAGACCAGCCTGGACAACATAGCAAGAACCCATCCTTATAAATTATTTTTTTAATTAGCTGAGTATGGTAGCATGTACCTGTGGTCCTACCTAATCAGGAGGCAGAGGCAGGAAGATTACTTGAGCCCTGGAGTTTGAGGCTGTAGTGACTATGATCATGCCACTGCCCTCCAGACTGGATGACAGAGTAAGACTTGGTCTCAAAAAAAAATAAAATAAAATAAAAAATAAAGTAGAAAGACAGTATCTCAGTGGCATGCACCAAGGCCACGGAGCCCTGCCGCCTGCCTGGGAAGCTGTAAGGGACAGCATGTGGTTCACATTTCGGAGCCCAAAGTAGGACACACAGCTCAGCCTCTTTGCCAGGATGATAAAGGACAATGGGAAGAAACCAAAATTGCAGGGCCGAAAAAATTTCAGAGGCTTTAATAAAAACACAGGCTTTGAAGTTAGGAATGAGGCAAGCTCCGTAAGAGCCAAATCAAGACCCACAAATTGAATACATAGAAAGCATGATAAATGGAGCCCCAATTAAAGAGCAGCTTGGCTGTCTGCTGGAGGCTTCGTGGGTGGCAGTCTTCCTTCCCTGTCCCTCTCTAGACTCTATTCATTCACCCCTTCCCTCCCCCAGCATTCATGGACATGCTCTCACCATGATGGATGGCTCACACAGGCTCTGCCCTCAACAGAGCTCAGGCAATTCACAGAGCTAACGCTTCTTTGCCTTGCAAAAGAGGAGCAGTAACGCATTAATAATAATAAAATAATTCATTTTATCATGCAAAAAGCAATCACCAGCACCTACCCATGCCGAACGCCTTCTGAGCCCTTTCTGGCTCCTTCCTTTGTGACCTCCCCTTTGCCTCTTCTCTCCATGCTTCTCCTACCCAACCTGAGCTCAGGCCATCCCAAATTCCTCCAAGCACATGCTTTTCCTTGTGCCTGCAATGCCCTCCCCTACCTTGTCTGTCTGAAAAACTCCCACCCACACTTCAAAACCTCACCTTGCAATCACCAGCCCCTGCCCCAGCCCCTTCAGCATCTTTCTATTTCTACACTTATGTTGTATTATACAGCATCTACCTGTCCCCACCAGACCAGGAGCTCCTTGACTCTGAGGACCATGTCTTGCTCATCTCTGAATTCTCAGTGCCGAGCACAGTGCCTGGCACATGGTGGATACTCATTAAATGTGCACTAATAAATGAATAGGAAACACAAGGGTAAGATGTAGTTCCAGTTTGTTAGAAGAGGTATGATCCATATGCAAGTAACCACACCATAAGGAAAATGTAATGAAACCACAGGTGAACTATCTAGACAACTATCAGATTTCAGAGGATAAGAGAAATTATCTGAGCCTGGTGAGTAAGTGAAGAACACACATGAATAAAGCCATAAGAGTTGATGTAGAAGTTCCACAAGCAATTTTCTAGAACTCTCTGGGATGTTAGGGTCCCTGTTTGCCCTCTTGTATTCCTGGAGCAGGGAATGAATTTGACAGCTGGGTTGTGCGCGTGCTTTCAGGCAGTCTGGTCATGCTGGAGTTTAGGGAGAAGAAAGCCCACGAAGGGACTAACTAGATATTGCAGAGTTTCTTTCCCCTCTGCTTGATAAAGGGACTACCTAGCATTGCAGAGCTTCTTTCTCCTTCTGCCCTGATGTTTTTTGCCTCCCTCATTCTTTCTGTTCAGGTGAAGCAGAGCAACTGGGCAGTTAGAAGCTGACCCTTTGGAAACTGAATTCTGTCACAGATGGCCTGTGGCTGTATGTTATTTGAGGCTCAGATTCCTCCTCTGGAAGCAGGACATAAATGCCTACCTCAAAGGTATTGTAGGAATGAAACGGAACAGGCATGTCCTATCTGTCAGGGTTCAGAGCAGGAAGCAGAAACCACGCTAGCCAGAAAGGGATTGAAGACAGGGAATTACACACTCACGAAAGCATGTGGAGGAGTGGGCTGGAGGCTGGGCCCTGGGGAGTTACTCCCAGAATGCACAACACTGGTTTCCCATGCCACAGTCAGGAGCATGGGGAATCAGAGGTCCCACCGCGAGAATGGTTAAGTTCCCAGCTATGAGGCTGCAGGCCAACTAATGGTCTCCCCTGACATGAATTCATGAGGGTTGGGGAGGCCCAGGTGGAGGTGGGGCAGCTTCCCATAGAAAGGCCTGGAAGGGGCGAGAGTGAGGACACACAGACCTGCATCTGAGCCCCATGGATACCAGCCCTTTAGGCAAGGACGAGGTGAGACGAGGCGGACCTCTTGTGTAAATCAAGCTAAAAGCAATATGGAACAATTCAAACAAATCAGTAAGTCCAACAAAGTTCATTTCCCATAGATGACCTATCAAATGCTTTTATTACAATACCAAAGTCTTTCTCTGCAACCATTGGTTGCCCTAAGAACATGCTTGATCATCTACTGAGCACTGCCCAGAGACTCTAAGAACAAACTACACGAGACTTTGAGTGTTTCTGGAGGGCCTGTGTGTGGCCAGTGAGTGAAGCAACCAGGGAGATTTGGGCCCATTACAATTATTGAATATGATAAAAACCCACAGGGAAATGGTCTGGGGATATCTTGGACTTTACGGCATTTTAGACGTAATTTGTGATGGTCTAGAGTTTCCTGAGGCAATATTTTTCTGCCTCATGAGCCAAAGGAGTAGACATTCAAGACCCTGAACTGGGATTACCCCTCCACTGTGATGCTCCCCCATGGCCCCTGCAAGCCCCTCATCAGTAGTGAGACCAGTCCTTGCTGAGGAAGGCATTTTGCACAGAAGCAGCTGAAAACTGCCCCTGCCTTGCTCCCAACACTCACGACATCACTGTGCACATTCTATTCAGCCCTGGATTCTGGGAAAACCGTTCAGGAAAGAACCACACGGATAAAGACCCTGTTCTTTTCATTCACGTGGTACAGGGCAGCTCCTGAAAAACATGCAGATAATCAATCTTCCCTTTCTTCCTTTCTCCTCCCTTCTTTCCTGCCTTCATTTCGTCTTCTTTCCTCCCTTTCCTTCCTTCCATCACTATCTCCCTTCTCCTTTCCTTCTTTTCTTCCTTCCTTTCTCCATTTATTTTCTCAACAAATATTTATTATGCACCTGCTATAACCCAGAAATGTTCCAGGGCCTGGGCATAGAATAAGGCAAAAATCTATGTCCTTACTGAGCTTGCATTCTACTCTGGGTGACATGTCATAAACAAATATGGGACATCATACTGGGTAGTGATGAGCGATACAAAGAAACATGGAGCACAGTAACATGGATGGAGTGGGGCATAGACAGAGTCTTTTAGATGAGGGCTTCAGGAAAGGCTTCTCTAAGGAGAAGGCAAGGCAGGGGGCAGCAGGTGCAAAGGCCCCAAGGCAGGGAAGTTCTGGCTAGGTTTGAGGAGCAGAAAGGTGGCCATTGTGGCTGCAACCAAATGAATGAGGGGAAGGGAATACGTAGTTGGGCTGGAGGGCAGCAAGGCTGGATCCTGCAGGACTTTATACTCCGTGACAAGGACTGGGCTTTTATTCAAGGGTAAGGAGCACTCTGGAGGTTATGAGCAAGGGAAGGAGATAATCTGACGCTCATTTTAAAAAATCCATTCTGTATACATGCTCAAGTATTTAGGGGGAAGAGTACTCATGTCTACAATTTACTTTGAAATGCATCAAAAAACAAGATGGATTGAGGGACAGAGAGAGGAACAAAGAGATGGAGAGATCTATGATAAAACAAATAATGCAGTAAAATGTTCGTAGTTGAATCTAGAGGTGGTATAAAAATATTCCTTAAAAAATTTATTCTTTTCTGTGTGAAAATTTTCATAATAAAGTGTTAAAAAGACATTCACTCTGGCTGCTGCACGGGGACACACTGGAAGACAGAGTGGGTACTGGGAGGTGCCTGTGGCCACAGGCTATGGGCTGTGGACCAAGTAGGTGGCCAGGGATGAGGGGACTCATGAAATTAAAGAGCCTCCTATTTAATGGGAAATTACAATGGGGAAAGACAGCAGAAAGTTTGTTTGAAAGGGCATTCGGGCATCAAGGAGTAAGTGGAATCAGTTGTGAGCTGGGACACAGCTAATGCAGGTGTGTAGGTGCCTCTTCAACCTGCTGTGTGGCCTTGAGCAAATGACCTGATCTCTCTGAGCCTCCATTTCCTAGATAGTAAAATGAAGGTCCAGAATATACCATACAGTGTTCTTTTCAATAGTATCCCTCACATAATTGTACTAGGAGAAGGCTGGAAACATAGTAGATACTTAATAAATGCGGGTTCTCCTAAAATGGGGCATGGAGAGCACTTGAAAATAATTGGTGATATTAATAGCCACTTGAAACACAAACTCTGCTAGGTTAAAACAACAAAGATGACATTAATTCCACTAACATTAATTCCATATAATATCAATATTGTACTAAAACAAGGAAGGCGATCTGCAACTGCCATGATAAATTTTTTATAATTTAAAAAATCCTTAAATAACACAGGAGCCCTTAGTCAAGGAAGAAATAAAAGAAAATACATGAGGTTCCCCTTTAACCTCTGAGAGGACTCCTGGACACTTTCAAGCATAATGCATCAATCTGTATCCTCTAAGCCCGGCTTCCAGTCTATATAAACACACTTCGCTTCCAGTAGTCTTTCTGACTATTACTGACGTTAATAAAAAGAAGGAACAAATTTCAATCCAAAGCTTACAGTCATAGCCTCAACACTTTGTGATCTCACTATTGACTTTCCTATGTCTTCAAACTTTTAAATTTTGGCTAAACCCAAGAGTAAAAACTGCCAAAATGGTATAGACAATACATCCTTTTATAAAGATATTGGAAAGTTCCTATGATATGTCCAGTAAATTGAAATTTCTGTGCCAAACCAGCTTGAATCAATTGATTACTCCAAGCTAAAACATTCCCTCCAATTCTCTTTCTTTCTCTCTTCTCATTCCTTTAACTCTCCCTTCCCCCAAATCCCCCTGGAATTGCCTCACTCTCCTGAAACCTCTGACTCAGCTGTATAAATAACAGGAAAAATAATTAGAAGTCAGGAGGTCAAATGCTCCAAATGCCCGTTTGACAATTCGCTCTTTTCCCACCAGTGCTTGGCGTCTTGGTTTCCTTGTGGGAGCAGTTTTTGTGAGTCCGAGTCACTCAGGTAGTGGAAAAACGGTCCAAGAGTGGCATTTTGAGCCTGGTAAGAATCCTGGTTCAAATTCCACACTGGGAGGGATGCTGTCTGTCAGGGCAGCTTGTCTGCTTTGCTACACAGGTCAGGGAACAGCGAAGAATCCAGGAGGCTTCTGTTGGGTACTAACTGAGATGCTTGCCCCACCCAACCTTGGTGATTTAATGTTCAGGGAGTTTTGATGTGTTTGATGACTTTAAAACACAATAATAATTGCAAGATTAATTATCTTTTAAGATACCAGGCCCAGCGTTTTATAGGATTAACTCATTTGATCATCACAATAACCCCATAAAGTAGACACTAGTATTGTCTGTCTTCTGTAGATGAAGAAACCAAGGCACAAAAGGCAAAGTGACTGGCCCAAGGTCACAAAACCAGTGAGTGGGAGGGCTGGGAGTTGAACATGGGCAGACCAGATGCTTCACCAGTACATTATATCTTTTCAAACTCAATCCAGTCTCCTCTTCCAGTACTGGTCACCCCACATTAGTTCCATTAACATCCCCAAGGCCAAGCCTCATGGCTGGTGATAAAACTGCTTACCTGTCCAGACACGGTAGCTCACACCTGTAATCCTAGCACTTGGGGAGGCCTAGGAGAGTGGATCGCTTGAGGCCAGGAGTTCAAGACCAGCCTGGCCAACATGGTGAAAACCCAGGGATCTCTATTAAAAATATAAAAATTAGCCAGGCATGGTGGCGCATGCCTGTTATCCCAGCTATTTGGGAGGTTGAGGCATGAGAATCGCTTGAACTTGGGAGCCGGAGGTTGCAGTGAGCCAAGATCACACCACTGTACTCCAGCCTGGGTGACAGAGCAAGGCTCTGTCTCAAAAACAAACAAACAAAAAAAACAAGAACAAAAATTGCCTACCCTGTGATCAGTTACATCCTCTGACTTAAACAGGTGCTGAGCATTTCCTAGCAATATATAAAAATAAAGTAATAAAAACAACAAACTTGAATCCAGCCAGAATTCAGACTTAAATGTCTATAGACACTGACAGACCGAGTTGGCCCCAATGAAGTCAGGAGGTCAAATGCTCCAAATGCCCCTTTGACAATTTGCTCCTTTTTCACCAGTGCTTGGCATCCTGGTTTCCTTGTGGGAGCAGTTTTTGTGAGTTTTGTGAGTCCAAGTCGCTCAGATAGTAGAAAAAAATGAATGATCCAAGAATGGCATTTTGGGCCTGGTAGGAATCCTGGTCTGAATTGAAGTCGGACCGTGGGAAAGACAGCAGAATCCCCTGAGCAAAACTTCATCATGAGGGGCAAGGAATCTGATGCTGCAGCCCAGCCCAGCTGTGGGACCCCACACGAGGAGTAAGTGAGATTCTGGGCACAAAATGACCCCAAATCCCTGACATATACATGCTGCTACTTAAGTGTCAGGTATATATCCTGGGATAAAAGAGGTGTGTCACTCGAAGGAGCTTGAAGAGTCTTGCTCTGCTCTCAGCTGATTTTAACGTCAAGGGAGGTGGGGGTAGGTGTGGGAGTGGGAGGTGCTCGCACTCCCAGGAGAGCAACTTGGATTCCATGTGCAGAGCCTGAGAAGAGTTGCAGCTTTCTAGCACTGAAACTTGGGATGGCCTGCCAGCTGCAAATCCCCTGAGGGTGGTCAGGTTTCCTTGACCCTGAGCCTCAGAAAGCCCCAGTGGCCCAGCTCTTCCACCCTTGGGCAATGGTGTGGGCAGCAGGGTAGGGTTCGGCTCAGAGGGGCATCTCTGAGATACCTACAGGGCCATCTGTTTACCAGCCATGGTAGCCAGCAATGACAAGAACTGATTCTCAGATGCATGCATGCGCCCCTCGAGCCTTTCCAGATAATGCAGCTCAGGGAGGGAAATTCTTCCCAAGACTGAAATGCTTACAGATCAGTTGGTTGGAACTCATAGCCTTCAAGGGCCTGCTTAATGCAGCCACCTCCATACTCACTGGCTCGTGAAGCCTGAGTAGTCAGGACATGGACATTTCGAAGCTGGGGAATTCTGACTTTGATATTAAGTGGGTGCTGAAAACATAAGGCAAAGTGTCCCTGTCTCTGGATTATATCTCTGGTCAGCTTCAACCCCCATGATTGTCTGCATGATACAACATAAGACTGGCATTAAAAAGCGCTATGGGAAAGAATAAAAGTGCCACAAGCACCTGCTCTTCTCCTAGGGACCCCTCCAGGCATCTGTTCATGCCAGTATGCCTCAGCTCCATGACATTCTGGGCACCATTTAATTCTGTCCTTGGCTCTTGCTCCTTTTCTCCCTCCCTGGATGAATTATCTGTTTTTGGCTGTCTATTTAAGTTCAATACTATGCACCACCTGTTCCAGTGTTGCAACTATGGGGGAGACCTTCCTGGTTCTGCAGCCCAGTGGGCCCTCCCCATGCCTAGGCTCCCTCCTTGGAGAGAAGGAGAATAGAATACAAAGAGCCTGGGTCTTCAGCATTTTAGAACCATCTTCATGCATTGACCTGCGAATGCCAAAGCCTGCCCAGCCACACCCTGCAACTGGCAGTGAAGCCACTAACTCTGGATGAAGCCTGGTGTGGGTCTAGCTTAATCACAGGGACCATCTCAAGTCATCTGACTGGTCTTCATGTGCTGCTTTCCACCCGCCCAAACACCAGCTCACACAAGGCTCCTTCAAGGACTTGATTTAATACCTCTGCTTTACAACAGAGCAAAATGAGATTCACAGAGTCCATACAGCAAGTCAGGAGTAGAGCCACTGGAGTTACAATTCAGCTCTTAGCTGCTACAAACAGCCATGCTTATTCCTCTGCTTGTTTCCTCTGGGATTCAGTGAATGAACTTGAACCAGGTCTAGGAAGATCACTAGCCAAAAGGTTGTTTTCTACAGCATAACACACCTGGGAAGGGAAACCTAGAGAGCGGCATAGAATCTGCAAACCTGGCAGCCTGCAGATCTTTTCTCAAGTAGGAACCCTGAGGCAGAGGTGAAATCATTTTTATTTGGTCCTTTAATGCTTTAGTTTAGCTTTGGCATCAATCGTTCACCAATTTCCTTAAGTATTTGTGTCTCATATTTAATGAAATCATTTTCAATAACAATACCCCAGGATGTAGGATCTTGTGATGAGTGACAAATATAACCCTGTGTTTTAAATCTTTATTAGCAGCATCACAAATTATTGGTTCATTTACCAGGTGAAGTAAATTAACATCAGCTTTTATCATATTATGATAAATTATAAATAACTTACAGCTAAATAAAGTCTATCCCTTGCCAAGCTCCAATAACTCTGTAGTAAAATGACTGTCAGACCTCAATAGCTACCAGCATTGAACTATCTGATGTTGCCGACACGCTTCCATGAGGGAAACCCAAAACTATGCCCATTTCACAAGGGGACCTCTCCTATTAAATAGTAAGATGACAAGATCAGGTGAAATCCACATAGATAATCTTCCTTGCTCTGCAGACTGGCCTGTGCATTTATCTCCCCCTTGGAGACAAGAAAACATCCACAAAGTGAAGGTAAGGATTTGGAAATTGTATCAGTAGTCATTTGTGCTGTATAAATCTTTTTTCTGCCATTCCCCTAAAGTCCTGGTAGGCATTTTCTTACCTTGACCTCAAACTTCTCCCTAAAGGGTAGCCAGCAACTTTTAGGGTCCAACTTTTGGATCAAACATGAGCACCTACACAGGTACCTCTGGACTCCCTGACACACGGCATCACCACCTCATTTTAGGGAGTTGAGACTCCTAACACCTGCAGGGCTAGTGTGAAAACCATGCTTCCATGCCCCTCAGCATCCTGGTACAAATTCCAAATTACTTGCATGGCAAAGCCTTTGGGGGTAAGTTTGGTGCTATTCCTGACGGTGAGGGATGCAGGATTTCAAAGTAGGCCTACCACCAGGGAAGAGAAGCCCCAGAGTTCATAAAGTCCCCTTAGTTGAGTCTTCCTGTGGGTGTGGCTGTCCCTAGACTTTCATTCATAGGCCAGGTTATAGGGCCTAACTTGGAATCTTCTGGTGTTTGAATTACCATGTGCAGCCCATCCCTTGTTGCTGACAGCATTATACCTTTGGGCTTTGGCCACGTGGCTGAGAGAAAACATACTGAGTTTCTACTATAAATTACGTACATGTTCCTCAAGTCTCTGGCTCTAAAGTCTAACCATCATGATCATTTTTAAAAAGTGTTTTTTATGTGTGTGAATTGGAAAGGCCAGGAATTTCCACAACGGTTCTGACTTTGAACTCTAATATATTTTTTAAATTAAACTAATTTAATTTTCTTTAAAGGATGAAAAGTCTCTGTTAAATCTAGATTTTAAAAAATTCTTATTTCACCATCTGTGATAGCTGTGTTACTTAGACCTTAGTTAATTTCCTACTTTTTTCCGTGTTTCTAAACAGTTGGTGAAAACATCTTCTTACTTTCTTACAAAATTATCTAATCATTGAAAAATCAATTTGTATCTTTTTTGGCAAATATCTTTTGGGTATGAGACATTTCATTTGTAATTTTGCTATAGGTCAAAAAGCTTGGTATTCCTTCCTAATGCCTCATCTTTTTCTTAAAGTGAAACACGTTTCTTTCACTCTAAGAGAGGGATCATACTGACTTCAAATGGAGCTTGAAAGAACTCAATGAGATGTGTATACACTCCAACTACCAAAGACTTGGGCACATAATAGGTACTCCTGCCTTCAATATTTTCTGTAGCAAGAACATATTACCTAGTTGCTCTCAATTTCTGCTGAATCACCTGGGGATCTAGAAGGTGAAAACTGAGAGTCCTAGCAAAAACTAAGACTGACAGTGGCCAATCCCCCATGAATAAAGTTACTGGGATTGGGACTGATAAGTGTGCAAACCAAGTACCCACTGGGTGTAGATGTGATACCACCCAAAGGGACAGAAATTCAACTCGAGGAAAACACATTCCACATGTTTGATGAAAAACACTGAATTTCGCTAGATTTCTGCATGATGAAGGGTGAGAGCATTTTAAAACAGACCATTATGGAAAAACATGAAACAAATATTTGAGACCAAGAAAAAAGAAACATTGCATTGAATACTACGAGGAAGAGTGAACCTCTGAAAGGAATCTTCTGTCTGAACAAGAGGGCATTTTTCAGAGAGTGCTTGGCCTTCTTAATTGGATGTAAGAAAAGAGTATCCATGTGTATGAAACAGAAAGCTAAATAAGGGAAAGACAGGCTGAGATAAAAAGACAACATGATGATAACTATAAAGGGAGATGAAAAAGACAATAGAGGAAACCCAAAAAGACAATGAAAGAATTAAAATCCTCATTGTGGGCAGCAGGGAGTAGATTAGAGGCTGCAAGAAACAGAACCAATATATGAAGGGTAAACTAGAGAAACTATCCCAGAATGCAGAGGCCCAGGACAAAGAGATGAAAATGAAAAAAGATATGAGAAGTCAGGAGGACAGGAAATTGATAATCACCTATAAACATTACAAGTGTCTTTGAGGTACAAAAAATTAAAACATTTTAATTAATGGTATAATTTTTAAAGACATTTCCTGAGGGAAAGAAGATGTTCCACTGTTCAGGATGAAGGAGTCTTCACTAGTCCAAAATCAATGAAAATAAGCCCACGTCTACATATTTTTGGAAAAATATTTTAATTTCAATAACAAATTTTTTTAAGTCCCACAGACAGCTAAATTGCATGCAAAGGAGTAACACTTAAGCTGGCCTCAAGCAACTGTGCAATTCTGAGGACCAGAATACAAAATTCCACTACAAATTTCCAAGCAGGAAAAGGGTGATGGAAAATGCAGACAAAGTGTCTTTCATGTGGGAAGACATTCCAGTTATACAGCATCCACGTGTCCTTACAGAGCAAAATGATTGAAGGCACGCACTAACAAAGACAGCAATCAAATTAGCAACCTTAAAGCATTTTCCTTCACTCAGTTGGGTGCAAGACTCAGGCAGTTATTTGGATTATGTGTTGCAGGTAGATTCTGCAAACTATTTGGTTGATGCAAAAGTAATTGTGGTTTTCATCATTACTTCAATGGCAAAAACTGCAATTAATTTTGCACCAATGTAACAGCATTAACTTGGCCCTGTTAAAGTTCCTGCTTCTTTCCAATAATAGAAAATGTATTTCTAACTCCACATTCTTCCCTTCGTGTAGAGGAAAACCCCTTGCATTTCATGACCATGGGTTCCATTCCATCACTTTCTAACAATGACAAAATGTTTTACACAGTTGGAATACTTTGTCAAGAGAACCGTTCAAATAAATGCTTAAATGCAGCTTTGTGTAGCAGCATAGATGATCAATGCTTATCGTCCAAGAGCTGGAGTGATTTTGCATCTTTCAGAGTTATTTGTTTAATGAACTGAATCACTGAGCTTTCTAATTAATAAAGATCAGGAACGGATATCCTCATCATATAATCTTCCTGCCAGAAATTGTGAATTTCCTTCATTAAGTGTGCTTGAAAATCAAATACACAATATAATCTTGACTATGTTTAAAAATGGATAGAAAAAAAGCTGTCAAGACATATGCCAATAAATTAGCAGTGATTATACATCAGTGATAAAAGATGGGAAATCTTTTGCTTCTTTTTTTACTTTCAGTACATTTTCTAAATGACATGCACAATGTACCTTTAGCTTTATAATCAAAAAGAAATAAGCTTTTAATAACTATTATTTGTAATGTATTTGTCATCTAATTATAACTGTGAAAAAATATGTAACTCAAAAGGATTAGCAATAAGTACACAAATGTGCTAACAGCAATGATATCTAGGTGGCAACATACAGGTTGAATTCGTTTTCTTCCTGCTACATTTCCATATTTCAAAATTCTCAATACTAGCAATAAATAACAGAAATTCAACATATGGATTTTTTTTCTTTTTCTATCCTGGTCAAGAGCATCAAGAATGAAGACGATGTGGGTGAGCTGCACTTTTCGGGGTCTTCAAATGGGTCCTGCACTAGCGGCAGGAAAGCCACAGGCCTGCCTTCCTCCACAAAGTCTGGATGGCTACTGATCCAATCAAGTGGCTCCCTCGCCCCGAGTCCTCCTTTGTGGTCAGGACAGTGTCCCAGGAACTCCTGGCAAACAATTTCACTGAGCGTCCTTGAAGAATCCACAAGCCATGAGTACCTTCCTCATAAGCCATAGACTCCCCGGGACCCGCTCCGCTCAACCCCGGTGAGTGCCTCTCTCCTCCACCCAGGTCAGTAGGAGCTTGAGGAGGTGAGGGGGCCGGCCCTTGAGACCATCGCTGCAGTGTGTTTTCCTAAGCTAAGAAAAGCAGCCCCACTGACAGAAAGGTGAAATGTGAACTAAAAATAGAGTGGCGCTAGCCCAGGCCGTGGGGGTTGAGGCAGCAAACGGCAGACACAACAGAAGGGCTGGCTGAACTGAGGACAGACGGCTCCTCCCGCCCCCACATCTGTCTCCACCAGACCCTGTCTTCTGTGGCTTCCACCAATGCTTGGGGCGGACCTCAGAGCCCAGCATCTCTCTCTGTTTGTTTCAGAGCGCTGCTGGCATCCCAAGACGATTCCAAAGGGTTGGTTCAAGAAAGAGAAGCCACTCCTTTCTGTGGCTCTTGCTGGCCCTAGGGAAAAGTCATTCTTACCTGGAGAATTGAAGAAGCCCTTGCTAAAACAGAACATTACCAGGGCCGGAAATGTCCAGTGGAGTTCCAGAAAAATGCATTCCACAACTGAAATCCCAAATCTGCTCTTGCTGGCCCAGCGAGGCTTTCCAGGAAAGAAGTCCCATTGGGCTTTTCTTGTACTATAAGCAGCAGACAGAATGGGAGCCAGTCTGGGATGAGACAGGCCACGCTTGAAAATTTCATTTTCTACATCTGTACACATGGGTGCGTTGCTACCACCGCATTGTAGCGCTGTGCCCGCTGCAGACGCCCGTGACTTACTTCCTGTGAACAGCAAACACAAGTCACTGAAATTTCGAGATATATCAGAAGGACCCAAATTATCTTTCGGGTGTTTGCTTTCTCTTTTAAAAAGTGTGCTACAGACTGATATCGATAAGCTAAAGATGCACATTGAAGCTCCTAAAAGAACTGCTTTTGGGGGTCTCAGCCAGAACCCCTGCAGCAAAGACAATTCTGTTTTGGGAGTTTCAATTGAACAGGTGTAGGCAGAGAGAAGGGACCCCAAGCAGATTATGAGGCAGCTCAGGACCAGCAATGGCAGAAGTCATGGTCAGCCCCAGCTCTGAAGGAACAGGAAGAAAATGCTGTTACCTACAATTTGTTACTGGTAAGGAATAAGAAGCGAGTAGGGTTTCAAACTATTCAAATGCCTGCAGAGCACAGGCCCATCACCATCACACCATAGCACAGGAAGGCTAATGTGAGCAGGTGGCACAGGCTGCCGTGGCAGGCCACTCAGCTCAAATCCCTGTCTGCCCATCAGTGGTCCATACTCCAGCCCTCTAGCTCTGTATAAAAGTATCTAAAAGAAGCAAATCTATACACCTTGTTAAATCCTATATTGTCCCCATATAAATTCAACTTTGTCTAACTCAGGCCGCACTGATTTTCAACCCTGACTCAACAGTTTGAACCCACTCTATAGCTTAGTGATCGCAGAACCAGTGTGAATTCTCTAACACTTCTGGCCTCAGGCATTTTGGATAAGGGCTGCTGCTTAGATTTTCATCGTAAAACCTGGGAATGACTGGTTCCCGCCCCACTGCTCACTCCTCTTCCCCTCCAAGTTTCCAAGCAGATGGAAACAAAGGACCGGCTCTATGATTATGGGGCAAGGTTTTGATATCCCTAATCCAGAGCTCTTTGGAAAAAGCTGAATTAGAGCTTGACCCTGAGGCTTAGGCCCTTCATTCAGTTCCTGTTCTCTTGTCCTCTGATCAAAGATGAGTGGGCTGCAGGGTGACCCCAGGTTGCCTTGGCCACCAAGTCATATGGTCAGCAGAGGAGGAAACACAGAAAGACAATGTGGGTGGGCCACCCAGGGAATGCGGTGGGCTTACTATTACTATACGGGACAGGACCTAGAAAGTGTGGGAGCATGGTGCAGAGTGCTGACCCTTATAGCCACCAACCCCAACTTAAAGTCAATAAGAGCCCACTAGGAACTCAGGTCTGAGACAAATCAGGTTAAGGTTTTTCCAGGAGATGCAGTTAGTATGGGGGTTAACACTGGGGTGAAATCTTGGTAAGACAGAATTAAAGTTCCCTTTAGAACAGTTCCTTCCAGAGGCACCTTGCTTGAGCTGTTTAAAGACACACATTTAATTTCTCCAGCAGAAAATAAATTCATCAGGAGAAAAGAAAAGCCATGTTCAATGCTGGACTACCCTTTTTCCAAGTCACCAAAGGAGATGGCCCACTTCTCCTTATAAAAATATACAATGTCTTACCTCCAAATGGCCCTTTACAATTTTTAAAAATCTTATCTTACTGTATTAAGAACATTTAACATGAGATCTACCCCTTTAGCAAATCTGTGTTTTATATGGTGTCATTGACTATAGGCACAATGTCATGCAGCAGGTCTCGAGAATGGATTTATCTGCTTAACTAGAACTTGATGTCCATCAACTAGCAAACGCCCCATTTCCCCCTGCCCCCAGCCCCTGGCCACCACCATCCTACTTTCTGCATCTATGAGTTTGGCCACTTTAGATACCTCATAGAAGTGGAATCATGCAGCACTTGCCCCTCTGTGTCTGGCTTCTTTCACTTAGCATAATGTCCTCCAGGTTCATTCAAGTTGTTGCGTATTGCAGAATTTCCTTCTTTTTTATTAAAAGCACTATCAGGGAGGTAATTTCCCACTGCACCTCTGACCACCTGCTGTGAAGTAGGCATGCCCACCAGTGGGGAGTAACGGAGAGGGGAGTGAAGGTCTGCTTTCCAGGCCCTCTGACCAGATGGCTGACCTCTGATCACCAGTTATGGTCTCTGAGCATCTGTTTCTTCTGTAAAATTAAGCGATTATATTAAATGCCACTAAGGTCTCTTCTGCCTTTGAGTGGTTACAATCCTGTGTGGATTAGATAATGCAGTGAACATGTGTCCAGGGGTGGTATCTATAGACATCCACATATGGATGTTTAAATGAATACATTTCCTCCCCAAGGCCTTTGACATTTGGGAAAAGAAGTTTGTTTAATGGTAGTTCCAACACTGAATTCCATAAGTAAAAAGCATTATTTTCAGCATCTTCCTCTGGTATGCTTTTTGGTTTTCCTTAGAAAATGCCATAATATAAATGTTAAGATCATTATAGAAAAGGAATCCTTCCTGATGAGCTTGGGATCCTATAGTAATTATATTAACCCGGGCCTTTTATTGCTGGTTAATGAAATTCTTTTAAAATTGAACCAGCTTCAAGTAAACTGATTTGCATTGATTTGGTGATGTATAGAGCTCAAGCCACTCTATGTATAAGCAAATTAAAAGCCTGAAGCCTGTATAGTCAGGCTGCATAGTCTCCGGCTGGAAAATTGATCCCATGATTCCCTCCAGGGACACTTTGCTTTGGGGTTGGTGCTGTTTAAAGAGACACAGTCAATTTCTTTGGCAGGAAATAAATTAATTAGGAGAAAAGAAAAATCTTGTTCGATGCTGCACTAAACCTTTTCCCAAGTCACCAAAGACAATTTTTCTAATGGAAAAATCATTTTGGATTCCTTCTAAGTCCATCTCACACCCCTGGAAATGACACAACAAAGGTGAAGCTTCTGTTCTAACTGAGCATCTTCCCAAGCTGTTCTCACTGCACATCCCACATGGCTCCTGGGTGGTTGGAGTTCTTGGGTAGGCTGGCCCTCCCCATCCATCCACCTGACGCACTGCAGCCTGGTGCTTTCTGTTCTCTCCTGCTTTCAGTGTCTCTTCTGCTTATGAGCATGGAGGGAGGACGAAGCAGAGAGCCACAGAGAAGCCAGGACCAGGAACTGAGGAAGTAAGAGTATCACAGGAAATGCTCATATCCTCTCTCCCTCGCCAGGAGCATGCTACATGCAGGAACAGGAAGGAGAATTAGATTCAGTCCCTGCCCATGAAAATCTTGTGGTCTGCTATGGACTGAATGTTTGTGTCACCCCAAAATGTATATGTTGAAATCCTAGCCCCCAAAATGATGGTATTAGGAGGTGAGCCTTTTGGGAGGTGGTCAGGTCATGATGGAATGAGTGCCCTTAGGGAAGAGGCTCATGGGAGCCCATTTGCCCCTTTTGCCCTGTGAGGTTGCAGTGAAAAGACGTCTGTCTATGAAGAAAGCAGGCCCTCGCCAGACACGGAATCACCAGCACATTAATCTTGGATGTCCCAATCTCCAGAACTGTGAGAAATAAATTTCTGTTGTTTATAAGCCACCCAGTCTAAGGTATTTTGTTACAGCAGACCAAGCAGACTAAGGCATAGTCCAACTTGGGAGACAGATACATAATCAAAAATTACAATGTAGTGTAATGAGGGCCATAAGAGGTACATGTTTTATTAGTCTGTTTTCATGCTGCTAATAAAAACATACCTGAGACTGGGTAATTAATAAAGGAAAGAGGTTTAATTGACTCACAGCTTCACTTGGCTAGGGAGGCCTCACAATCATGGCTGAAGGTGAACGAGGAGCAAAGTCACGTCTTACATGGTGGCAGGTAAGAGAGCTTGTGTAAGGGAACTCCCCTTTATAAAACTATCAGATCTCATGAGACTTATTCACTGTCACAAGAACAGCATAGGAAAGAGCCACCCATGTGATTCAATTACCTCCCACCGGGTCCCTCCCACGACACACGGGAATTACGGGGCTACAGTTCAAGATGAGATTTGGGTGGGGACACAGCCAAACCATATTAAATGTCCAGTGTTGCATAAGAGCAGAGGAGAGAGCCAGAAAAGTCAGTGAACAGGGAAGTTTCAGAGAGAAGGCTACCTGGGGCAGGAAGTTTGGAAGGAGGACCAGGAATCTTCTGGTAGAGAAGAGGCAGGAGGAGTGTGAGCCAAGGGACCAGCAGGAAGGTGAGACCAGGGACACGAGGAAAGGGCCTGCTTCTCCGAGCTGTGGCCTGTTTGTGGTGCAGAGGGGAAATATATGAGGGACAGAGGCAGCCAGGCATGAAAGTATATGCACTCCCTCTAAGAGTTCGTTGAGCATTCTGACCAGTATTGCCTCCTTGAAAGAGAACTCCATGGGTAGAAAGATTGGACAAAGGAAAGCCAGCAATAATTTTATTTATATAAATATTTGCTGGGTACAGTGGCTCACATCTGTAATGCCTCCAATTTGGGAGGCTGAGGCAGGAGATTGCTTGAGCCCAGAAGTTCAAGGCCAGCCTGGGCAACATAGTGAGACCTTCCTTCTCTAAAACAATTTTTTAAAAATTAGCCAGGCATGGTCATCCATGCCTGTAGTCCTGGTTACTCGGGAGGCTGAGGTGGGAGGATCACTTGAGCCCAGGGGGTCGAGGCTACAGTGAGCTATCATCATACCACTGCACTCCAGCCTGGGTGACAGAGCAAGACCAGGTCCCAAAAACAACCAGCAAATTAAATAAATACTAGCCTTTGTTTGTTGTGCATTTATCTACATGCCCATCTCATTCTAAAAAGCCTTTGGAGTTTCCAGCCATACCCCAGACAGGAAAGAATGGTGGCCTGAAATAAACCACAGCAGTGAAAATGAGGAGGAAAGGCTGGATTCAACAGACGTCTCCAAGGTGGGTTTAATGGAACTTGGCACCCCGAAGTACAGGGCAAAGGAGAGGAAGGAGTCAAGTCTGGCCCAGTGGCTGGGGACACCATGAACACCAAGAGAGGAAATATAGCAGTGGCACAGGACTTAGTGGATGAGAAATAATAAAATATACACACATACAAAGAACAATGAGCTACACCTGGCATATACCAAGTCTGAGGTTTCCACAGGTCAAGGTAGTCAGTGGGAAGGTGTGGCTGAGGAGACTCCTGGGTGTGGGGGAGTTTCTGCTCAGTGGGGCAATGGAAACCACGAATTAACGGGCCCAGGAAGATCTAGAGAAAGAAAAGAGGAAGGCTTGGGCTGTGACTCTGTGAACTGTCAGGAGTTTTAGGGCAGACGAGAAGCTGAAGAAGACCCACCCATGGAACCCAAGGTTGGAGGCGTCGGAGAACCCCTGAGAGAGAGGATTGATTGCCACAGAAGCCGCATAGGGAGTTTCCAGCAGGACTGGATGATCACAGAGACCAAATAGGATCCAGACCCAACCTCGACCATTTGTGGTCACCACTGCCCGTGGACAGAGCTGTTTCAGTGAAGCCATGGGTCAGAAGCCACACAGGAGAGCATGGACAGGGGTGGGAGGTGAGGTGTTGCAGGCCACAGAGCAGGGCTGAGAGTCAAGGGGAGCTGCAGGCAGCACTCCAGGGGAGGTGGGGCCTGCTAAGGACATTTATAAAAGGCCATACGTACAAAGGTTAGCACAGAAAAATGATAAATGTTTGAGATTATGAATATGCTAACTACCCTGATTTGATCACTATACATTATATGTATTGTAACATCACAATGTACTCCACTAAGGTGAACAATGATCATTTGTCCATTTCAAAAATGTTTAGAAAGAAAAAGTTTTAAATGTGTTTTCAGATTTCTAAATTCCAATCCCTGGGCTGCCAGGGACTAGGTGAGTTTCCTTGGGAAAGTCACCTATGTTTTCTCAGCAAGACTCCACATTAATAGAGTGAGGGCAGTGCAGTACCTGCTTCCTTCGTTGTTCCAAGGAGTACATGAGACAACACACGGGAGTGCCTGTCTCTCAGGACGTGATGGACAAACACCAGCCCTTGCTGCTATTACTAGGGAGAGGGCATTTAAGTATGTGTGCTGGTAAGGAGAACGAGTTCCAGATTTCACCCACAGACAGGGAGAAAATGATGGAAGATCTCAAAGGAGGTTGGACGGACTGGGGTCTGTAGTTTGGGTTTCAGAGTCTTAAAAAAGAGGGGGTGGCAGTTTTCAATGGGTGAAGGGAGTGAATCTGCAGGAAAAAGAACATATTAGGGGAGTTCATGCCTGAAGGCTTTGTTCTCCCTGGTCAAGTCAATGCAGGCACATTTTGGACTTCAGAGCAAAGTCACCACTGGAGAACCTACGTGGCTGAAAAGCTGCCCCATGATGAGTCATGGGCCCCTCAGCCTACTATGGGGCTACCCCTGGCTCAGCTGCAGAAGAACCAGCTTGAGGCTTGCTCTAGAGTCCACAGCAGAAGTTAGAGCCTAAGTGCCCAGTCCACAGCTTTACAACCTTTTGATCTTCTCCTTTGTAAAGCTGCATTCATTCATTCCCTAATTCACTCACTCATTCAGTAGACACTTACTGAGTGCCAGCTCTGTGCCCCACACTCAAGGAACAAAAGTGCTTTTAAGAAGCTCACAGACTAGTAAGGAAGACTGACCAATGAACAAGTAATTAGTCATGAAAACCTGTTTCTAAATTAACATACATAAGACTGGGAAGTGGAAGAGAAAAGTGATGAAAGGCAAAGAAAAGGAAGGAAGAAAGAGAAGAGTTTTTTGTTTGTTTTTTTTAGACAGAGTCTTGCTCTGTTGTCCAGGCTGGAGTGCAGTGGTGCAATCTTGGCTCACTGCAACCTCCACCTCCCGGGTTTAAGCAATTCTCATGCCTCAGCCCCCTGAGTAGCTGTGGTTACAGGCACCCACCACCACATCCAGCTAATTTTTGTATTTTTAGTAGAAACGAGGTTTCATCATGTTGGCCAAGCTGGTCTCAAACTCCTGATCTCAGGTGATCCGCCCACCTCGGCCTCCCAAAGTGCTGGGATTACAGGTGTGAGCCACTTCTCCTAGCCTGAGAAGAGACTTTATGTAGACTTGGGGAAGGTCAGGCAGAAATCACAAGTTCAGTTTTTCTCTTGGTTCTAGCTGTTTGCAGCTAGTGAGTCAACAGTTTGATCTGTGGCCAGTAAGATTAACAGTAAGCATCAGTCCATGCATCAGCTAGCATAGGTTCAATTATGCTGTGGGAATAACTACCCCAAAATCTCAGTGATGTAACACACTAGATTATTTCTAAGTCAAATTTGCTATTTTCTCAAAGATCACACTTTTATGGACACTTTGTCCTTATTGACATGCCTAGATGAAAAGGACCAAGATGTGAAGGAGGAAAAGACATATTAGAAGTCAGCTGATACATAGGAAATACCTCCAAGTGGTGAAAGACAGCATGAAATACAATTAAAGCATCCTCAACATTTTCCTGTTAAAGCCAAAGTGGGAGAGAATTGGCTTTATTTAATTGATTAGGACAAAGATACATAATTTATTGAAAAAGAATCATAGATTGAGCTTTCACTGTCACTTGTCATGATTCCTGAATTTAATACCTACTTTGTTCTCCATAGGATTAAAGAATGTTTTAAATTTTTATTCAATTTTCTTAGGGAATTGTAATCGTTATCTTGTTTATATAGTGGATTTCCACGGGATTACTCCCTGAAATTATTTGCATATGATTATATAGGGAAATTTAACCAACTAACCATATTTTAATGATTATTGTTTTGTAATATGTAATTACCTATTAAAATTTGGTGTAAAACATACAGTAAATCTTGAAATAAAAACCTGAATCAGTTAGTCTGATCTAAATTCAATTAATTAATATTTTTTCTTTTACTGCCATTATATATCAACAATTTGGACTGCTAATGCAACTTTGGGAGGCTGAGGCAGGCAGATCACAAGGTCAGGAGTTCGAGACCAGCCTGACCAACACGGTGAAAACCCATCTGTACTACAAATACAAAAATTAGCCAGGCGTGGTGGCGGGTGCCTATAATCCCAGCTACTTAGGAGGCTGAGGCAGGAGAATCGCCTGAACCCGGGAGGCAGAGGTTGCAGTGAGCCAAGAGTGCACCGCTGTACTCCAGCTTGGGCAACAGAGTGAGACTCCGTCTCAAAAAAAAAAAAAAAAAAAGAATACATTCACAAATAAAACTTTAAAAATGTGCATGCATATATTAAAAGTTAATTTGACTTAGATTTAAAAGTTTATGTATTTATCATTTAAAATGTAAAAAACAAAGTTAGTCTGGCACATGCATCTGGCAGTTCCCTGTAAGCAGTGTCTCAAAGATGTCGGTGGTTTACATCTTGCGTTTCCACCATCTCAAAACATACTTCTACCATCCCTAAGGCAGGGGAAGAAGACAGCCAGGGGATCTCTCAGGAGTTTCTTCTGACCTCAGCTTAGAAGTGTCACCTGTCACTTCCACTCACAGTTGAATGGTTGCAGCTAGACACATGGCCTTGTCCAACCTCAGAGGAGGCTGGGAAGTGTGGAGGATATTTGGCAAGCATAAATGTCTCTGTCACAGCCCTCTTCTCTCCTTCCAACCCTGCCAGGCAAAGCTTTATACTGACCTTCCATGTTTAAGAAAACTCTCATCTTCTCCCTATAAATTCCCAGAGAAGTGCCCTGCTTAGGTTTATGCCCCACCAACTTTCTTTTGGCTTTAAACACATTGTCAAATTAATACATATAATTTGTATTAAAATCAGTGTTTGATCAGATATTGTATTATCATATAACATAGTATTAATGATACAGCATTATGGCATATATGTATTAGGATGGTGCAAAAGTGATTGCGGCCAATATTATTACATATGATACTGTATTAAAAATTAATACTGAATGAATATAATTCAATTATTAACGTAAATTTATATATAATTAAATAATTCATATATAATTAATATAAAAATTTAGACATACTATACTTTTGGAAAATATCTGTCCTAATCATAAATTATTGCATTATACATGGGGAAAGCTCAGAGCAGAATCACAGAATTGGACCTAGAACTAAACTAGTGAAACCCTATAACTAATAAATTAATTCATTCAGTCCCCTCTTTAACACTCGCTAACAAGGAATTCACTAACACCTGGTAAGATGGGATGTTAGAACTGGTGCGAACTCAGAGAAAATTTTGAAGACAAACAAATTCATTTTTTGGATGAGGAGTGAAAAACGAGAGAATTTAAATGGCTTCCTGAGACCTTACAGAGTCACTGAGGCAGGCTGGAGCCACTGTTTCCAGCTCCTAGGCCACGGGGCTCCTCTCCAGCACCTGGAAAACCCTGCGTCAGAGCACACATGGTGGAAAAGGACAGCGAAATTCTCCATGCAAAGAGTGTTTTGAGTCTTGTATTTATATTCTACTCCAGGATGTGTCTATTTTCTTTTAATAGAAAATGTATTATATTAAATCAATTAAATTGGTCAGGCATGGTGGCTCACACCCGTAATCCCAGTGCTTTGGGAGGCCAAGGTGAGAGAATCACTTGAGGCCAGAAGTTCAAGACTAGCCTGGGCGACATAGCAAGACTCCCAAAACTACAAAAAAAAAAAAAAAAAAAACTAAACTAAACATTAGCCAGGCAGAGTGGTTCAGGCCTGTAGTCCCAGCGGCTCTGTGGCAGAGGCAGGAGGATCACTAGAGTCCAGGCATTGGAGATTATGGTGAGCTATGATCATGCTGCTGCACTCTAGCCTGGGTGACACAGTGAGACCCCATCTGGAAAAAAAAAAAAAAAATTAATGATCTAAGAAGAGCTGCATGCTGTTAACTTCATGGCTGCTGGTGGCCCTAGCCCACCTACGTACTATGCACCAGTAGTACTCCTGACCTCCTTGGAGAAGAAAATGTTAATCTCTGAATTAAAGCATTCCTCAGATTAATCCAACAAATGTTACTTTATGTACTCAACAAATGCTTCTTGAGTACCTACTGTGTGCCAGCTGCTGCCCTGAGCACTTACTGTCTGTTATATTATCTTATTCAGCAACCCTGTACCGCAACCTGTACAGCAACCCTGTGAGGTATTATTTTCCCCATTTACAGATAAGGAAACATGTTCAAAGAAGTCAAACAAGTTGCCCCCAGGAAATGGGTGAGGACTGGAATTTGAATCCAGGTCTGGATTCACAACCCCTATCTGAGTCAAAACTCACTTGTTTGCAAGTAACATAGATCCAAAAAACTCAGCTCCTGTAACTGGGGGAGTTAAAGCTAGCCCCAGGGACACATCACCATGTTTTGACTCAGCTTCTCTCTGACCTCTCTGGCTGCAGATGGCTCCCTTTGTACGGTGAGGACAATGGAGAAGGGGTTATGGGGGCCAAGGGAAATCCTCTCCCTTTGCATTCTGAACGTTCCCTGAAAATCACTAACAAGAGGCAAATTAACAGGAGAAAAGGCATACAGATTTACTTGGTCTTAGTTTTACATAACATGGGAGCCTTCAGAATGAAGACTCAAAGATACAGGGGAAATGGTCCATTTTTATGCTTAGGTTCAACAAAGTATGGACAGATGTGTGGAAATATGATTGGACAGAAAGGGTAGATCCAATGTGAATAGACAGAGCCGGGAAACCCACAAGGCCTGCCTGTCTAGATTCTTCCTGGCCTCTCTGAGCACACATTCCCTCCTTCTGGATGTGGGGCAGGACCCTCTCTGGAATGGGGTCTTATGACCTACACTCAAACAAGGTAGATCAGATAATTTCTTTATGGCCAGTTTTGCACAGAAAAGCAGGGGAAAGTTAGAGTAATACTTTTAGGTTTTGTGCCTGGCTTTGGGGCAAAGGAGTTCTGGTTTCTATGACCTGCCCTGGGGAAGAGGGATTCTAGTTTCTATGACTGTCCTTGAGAAACAATGAAACTAACAGACAAAACAGCACGAGATGGTCAGAGAAAAACTCTTGCTTCGGAGGCTGCTGCTGAAGCCTTTATTTTGAGGTATTGTTTTCTGAGTCCCAACAGGGGCATAGCTCAATCTTACATCAAACCACCTCAACAGCCCAGTGGAAACTGAGAGGCCCGGAAGTCCACTGAATGATTCTGATTGGCCTGGGTCAGGCCAGCGCCCGTCTCAGAACCAATCATGGGGTCCAGGGGGTGGTATAACTGCACTTGGCCTGCCCTGGTCACGTGCCCACTCCAATGGCTGGAGTAAGGGTGAGTGGAAGTGGTTCTGGTCAGCAGCATTGCAGGACCATGCAATCCAATTGAGAGGATTGTTGGCAGATGATAAAGCAACAGCAATAGATGTCCTATCCAACTGTCCTGAGACAACTGAAAAATAACACTCATGATAAAAAAAAACATTGTATTGATCTTCAACGTCTTTCACTGCCCTTTGGTAGAAGCAGGAAAGATTATTCAGCATACGCCCATGCCTCTGATTTTACAATCACAGTTTTGTAGGATTCCCCAGGTAGCACAAGCAAAAGGGCAGGGAGTAAGGTGGGCCTCTCTCAGTAGCACCGTCAACTGAGACCAGGCACTTACAGAGCTGAGCCCAGCTGCTGAAACTCCTGAGCTAATTTCCTTTGCAGGAAAACTGAAAGAAAGATTGCTTATCCCCATAATCTCTCCAAAGAGTGTTGTCACTCAGGTGCCTACCCCTCCCCTCGATGCCCCTTGCTCCAGGTGTCCCTTTGAGGGGTGCTCAACCCAAATCCTGAATGTGCAGACAGAAGGCAGGTAGAAGTTTGGCACCACTGAAGTCTGGGTTTTCAGGCCAAACTCCGCACTTGCCAATAACTATTTACATTACAGAAGCAAAAGCACAAAGCCCGGGGCCTCTCAGGGCTGCGTGGCTGAAAAAGGGCCTTAATGAGCCCTGAGAATCCTGCTTTCCGAGCTGAACAAGTGGCTCAAGGTCAATATCGTCAGAATTCGGGGAGAAGACCTTGTTTTGACTGAAAGATCAAAGCAAGGGTCATTTTTGATTGGAATTGGCCAGACAAATATTTTAGCCTCCAATTTACTCTGATTATGCAGAACAGGTCTGAGAGGGTCACAGCCATTAGAAAGACGGTCACTCAGCCTGGCCAGGCTAGAGGGACAACAAGCCTTGTAGGAGAGTCCTGAGAGTGGAGAATGTTCCACCGGGTGGCCTGTGGGAAGTAACAGAGGCAGGCGAACCCCCAGCCCACTCGCTGAGCTTGTGACATGGATGAGGAGGGGGTGCTGGGATGGAAGGGGCCTCAGGACCTCTGTTGTCCCTTAGCCGTGCTGCAGCTACCTGCCATACAGCCAGTTAACAGCCAGGTTGGAAGGACAATCAGGCCACCTGCTCCTACCGGGCCACTTGCACTTCTGCTGCTCCCTGCTGAAAATGCTCACAGTGGAACATAAAACCCACTGCACACTGCAAGCTCTAGGGAGACACTGACAAGAGCCTCAGGGCTGCCCCTGAGAAGCTGGTGTTGAAGAGCCAGGAAAGGCCTGGAGAGGCCGATAAGGAAGGATGGTCCTCCAAGGGGCAAATGCACCAGGAGCGAGGCTCCCCTGGACGAGGTGGATGGAGCGTGTCCCTGGAAGATCCCCATGAGCACTGGATCCTGAGTCCGTCCTAGGAGGGCTTTCCTGACATGGCAGACATTGGCTGGACACTTACTCTGCAGCAGGCACCAGGCTTTTACATGAAGTTATTTACAGAATTCTCATAACCACTCTGCAATGCTGTCTCAATTTTATAATAAGGCACCTGAGAATCAAAGCTATACAATAACCTGCTCAAGGCAAGCCAGCAACTATGTCGCAGAAGCAGGATCAGAACCCAGACCTGTCTGTCTTCAGCATCTTTGCAGAATCAAGCAGCTACTCTAACTTTCCTGTATAAACTATACCCAAAGGGTTGGTGCATTTTAGAAGATTCCAGCTAATACATAAAAAAGAAATGACAGATTTAGAATATCAGGATTTCACCACTCTGCAACCCCTAATGAAGAAATAGTTCTAGGCAATAATCATCAATGACTAAAGAAACTATTAGGCATAAAAACTGATGGGGAACCATACATTGGATGGATCAACCCTAATATCACGAAAGAAGAAACTACCAGATGCTTCCCAATGTACTACAGTGGGGAGGTATACACAATTACCAATCATCAAAAAATCAGACCTGGATCTAAACAAGCTGCTAAATCTACTGCCAGCTTATAAGGAACCACAGGGGACAAAAGAACATCTTAAACTACACCACAGTTGATAAATGGAAAAATCCAAAATATGAGCAATTCTTCAGTTCAAAACAACCTGGCTCCTTCCACACATAAATTGCTAGGAGGGAGGAAAGACAGAAGGAGCCACTTATAGATCAAAAGAAGCTTCAGAAACATCGACCAAATGAAATGTGTAGACCTTGTTTAGATGCCAATTCAAACAAATCTACTAGATAAAAGCATTTTTTAGGCAATAGGGCGTATTTGCATACTGGCTGGATATTCGATGACACCAAATGTATTAGTTTTCCATCAACATCATAACAAATGGTCATAATTTTAGCAGCTTAAAACAGCACCCACTTGTTTTTGTTTTTTTAGACGGAGTGTCACTCTGTTGCCCAGGCTGGAATGCAGTGGCATGGTCCCAGCTCACTGCAACCTCCGTCTCCAGGATTCAAACGATTTTCTTGCCTCAGTCTCTTGAGTAGCTGGGATTACAAGCACGCACCACCATGCCTGGCTAACTTTTGTATTTTGAGTAGAGACAGGGTTTCACCATGTTGGTCAGGTTGGTCTCGAACTCCTGACCTCAAATGATCTGCCCTCCTCGGCCTCCCAAAGTGCTAGGATTACAGGCGTGAGCCATTGGTCCCGGCCACTCGCTTGTTATCTCACAGTGCTATAGGTCAGAAGTGCAGGCACAGCATGGCTCGGCAGGGCCTCTGCCTACAGTTTCACAAGGCCACAGTCAAGGTGTCAGCAGGGTTGTGTTTGCTTCTGAAAGCTCCAGGGGAGAATCGTTTCGAGCCATTCAAGTTGTTGGCTGAATCCAGCTTCTGGTCGGTCTGAGTTGCCCGCTTCCTGGCACCCTTAGCTCTTCGAGGCCTCCTCTGGCTCTGAGCTCTGCCCCTCCATCTCAGAGCCAGCAGCCACTCAGCAAACCTTCCCCACACTCAGCATCCCTCCAACTTCCCCTCATGCTGCACTTCTCTCCTGCCTTCCTCCTCTTCTTCCAGTTGGAGATAGCTGTCTGCTTTTAGGGGCTCGTAGATTGGGCCTACCCAAATAACCCAGAATAATCTCCCTGTCTTTAAGTTCCCAATCTTCATTACATCTGCAGAGTCCCTCTTAGAAGGTATTTACGGGTTTCAGGGTATATGCTGTGGACATCTTTGGGGGGCGGGTATTAGGAACATTTAGAGATGAAATGATAAATTAACTGAGATTTGCTTAAAATAACCCAATATGAGGGTCAGAGAGAGTGGGTGAAGCATGTTAGCCCTATTTGGATCATTGTTAGCCTGAGTGGCAGCTTCATAATGATACATTATGTATCTCCTCTGCTCTGAAATATGCATGAAATGATTTATAATTTATCAATAAGGTGGGAGTGCCTTCCTTCACACCAGTGATCCTCAAACTTCAGGGGACACAGAATTACTAGAAATCATATTAAACATGCAGATTTCCTGAGTCCTGTCCTGAGGATCTATCTGGGTTCAGCAGGTTTAGAATGGGATCCTGGGGATTCTGAGTGGAACTGACCAGGCCTTAAGAATCACTATACGATTACGGGAAGATTAATAAGAAAGCAATAAATATTAGGCACAAAAAAGTTAGAGACATTCAAAGAATAGACAGATTGGATCAATAGGAGAAAACAAGGAAGGCTGCCTGAGAGGGATGATGTCTGAGATAAGGACATCGAAGAATGGACAGAATTTAATAGCATGAGATTTGAAATTTTCTTTTAAACCCTAGAGGCAAGAAAAGGCAGGACACAGCTGAGACATACCAACTTGTCCAGCTTGGTTGAAGAATAAGATCAGGGAAAGGGAGGTGTAAAGTAGTGAAATTGAAGATGGGGTCTTGCTTTGCAGAGTCCTGAATGTTGGGGTTTGTATGTAAGTCAGCAAGCAAAGGAACTATTGATGGAGTCTGCCAAGTGGAATGACATGTTTGGTGTTATGCATTTTAACTCAAATCCCCATTTCAGAATAAACCCCATTTGTTAATACCATCTTCTCTAACGTTGCTCAGAAAGTACTAGAAAGCTTGGACATGGCATGGCTAATAACATGTTTGCCAAAACCAAGACCAGCACTCAGAAAGCCATGCACTTCTCTGTGGGGGCCTGCTGTGGGGTGGGGGTGGCTGAGCTTCAGTTCATTCCTTTCTCCTTCCTGCTTTTACAAACATACAGTGCAGAGTGATATGCTCACCTCCAGAGGGCAACAACCAAAGTGACAAATGTATAACAGATCATCACGGCTGCTTTAAATCCTAACCAAATAAACTTCTTATTTTTCTAAGTATTGACTAAGCATGGTGTGGTTCAGGCCACTGTTTGGAAAGGTGGACTCTGCTTCACATTTTTCCTTGTATATTTTGACATTTCTGAGAGTGGACAATGGCATTGAGAAGGTTGGATCTGTGTTATTCCTCTGTGTAATGGAGAATGTAAATTATTACTCTTTCTTCTCTTCTAAAAGTGTCTCTTATGTGTCCAAGGAGAATATTAAAGGCCCAGCATGCAGGGCAACATTTTTGCCCTTGTGAACTCAGAGTTCAGTGTTAAACAGTTATGTTTGTTACAAGTAAATAAATGCAAGAGGGCAGTGGACACACACACATGCAGAGAAATACAAGCACACGCACAGTTTTATCCAAATAGACAGGACCATATGTTTTTAACTGAATTGCATTGCATCTAAGATACTCCCGATTATGAGACATAGCATTAAACTATGATGTGGTATTGATTATAAAATGCACCATAATCTTAAGGATACTAAAATGTTAGTTGATGAAATACAGTATTTTTTTTTGGGGGGGGGGGGACGGAGTCTCGTTCTGTTTCTCAGGCTGGAGTGCAGTGGCATGATCTCAGCTCACAGCAAGCTCCACCTCCCTGGCTCACGCCATTCTCCTGCCTCAGCCTCCCAGGTAGCTGGGACTACAGGCGCCCACCACCATGCCCAGCTAATTTTTTGTATTTTTAGTAAAGACAGGGTTTCACCGTGTTAGCCAGGATGGTCTCGATCTCCTGACCTCGTGATCCACCCGCCTCGGCTTCCCAAAGTGCTGGGATTACAGGTGTGAGCCACCACGCCCGGTTGAAATACAGTATTTTGTTAAAATTCTCCTCCAGAACAGGGCTCAAATGACACTTTCTGTAAGTGCTGTTATTAGTCACCTGCATTCACAGGAACGTGGAAGTTATCACCATTACCACAGCAAGGCACCTACCTCAAGTCACCCAGCAAGAACTGAAATAAAGAGCACTGAATGTGGAATTAGGAAGCCTTGGTTCAGATACCAGCCCTGCCACTTCCTACTGTGCAAACTTAAGCCAGGCTTGCAAACTCCCTGGGTTTCAATTTCCTTATCTGTTACATGGGAATAATGATATTTACCAAACAAGACTGTTGTAAGAATAAAATCACAAACCCACACAAATTTTCCTAGCCCCAAATCTGTCATACACCAAGTGATTACAAAATGTAGAATCCAAATCCAAGTGCTCATGCCACACATAATTAATGTTATGCACTGTGGAGGATGCATAATGGAATAAACAATCAGCAAAGTAAGTCCTTACTGAGATCTTACCATGAGAACTTGCCCTTAGTTTCCCATTATGTAACATGATGGTTCTCAAACTTGAGCATGGATCATGATCACCCAGCGGGTGATTGTTATATCACAGACTACCAGGCCCACTTCCAGAACTTCTGGCTCAATACATCTGAAGTGGGACCTGAGAATTTGCATTTCTAACGTCCCAGGTGATTCTGATGCTGCTGCTTCAGGTACCACACTTAGGAGAACCACTGATGTCAAGTGCAGTCTCTGCCCCAAGGAGCTCTTCGTCTAATTGAGGAAATAAGGAAAAACTCACAAGACATTCTAGCAAATAGCAAAGCCCCCTCTCTCATTATGGGTTGATGGGTGGGACCCAGATGATGGCTGCAGGAGGGGTTCAGGGGAGAGAGTGAGAATATTGAAGGCTGGAGTGGCCATACCTCTGATAAGATTGGATAGGATCTTGAAGACTGGGCAGATTTTGTCCAGGAGGCAGCAGGGTGAATCCTGACACTGTTAGGATACTGACTGGCTGGTGTCCATTGTGATTGGTCAGAGCCATGCCCATCAGGTAGCTTAGTTTGCTCCTTGATGGACAGATGTGGCAAGGGAGTCCAGGTAAAGGAACAAACACAGAGGAGGGAATGAGGGTTCTGGTTGGCAGGAAAACAAGCCAGATAGGGCAGAAGGCAGCACCAGGTAGAGGTGAAAGCAGCTGAGAGGGATGTTAGGAGGTGATGTGGTTGGGACTAGGGTCCATAAAAACAGTCTGGAGAGAGCAGTGCAGGTAGCTGGCATGCACATTCCAGGCACAAGGGATGAACTCCTAGAGTAGGGTCCTGGCAGTAAGACCAGAGAAGTAGAGACAGACAAAAGCAATATTTAAAGAGCAGAAATCAACAGAGCTTACTGCATGGTTGGAAATGGGTTAAAATGAGGGGATTTTTGGCCAGGCGCGGTGGCTCAAGCCTGTAATCCCAGCACTTTGGGAGGCTGAGGCAGGCAGATCATGAGATCAGGAGATCGAGACCATCCTGGCTAACATGGTGAAACCCTGTCTCCACTAAACATACAAAAAAATTAGCTGGGCGTGGTAGCGGGCGCCTGTAATCCCAGCTACTCGGGAGGCTGAGGCAGGAGAATGGCGTGAACCCGGAAGGCGGAGGTTGCAGTGAGCCGAGATTGCGCCACTGCACTCCAGCCTGGGTGACAGAGAGAGACTCCGTCTCAAAATAAATAAATAAATACAAATGAGGGGATTTTTAAAGATGAGGCTGAATTACTTCAAAATGGTAGTGCCTTTGGAGAAAAAAAATAACGACACTGGGAGAAAGAAGAGGTTTGTGAGGCATGAGGATGGATGCACGTGGTTTGAGATCGTGTGTGTTTGGGTGCTGACCACCAAGTGTGATCATCTATTGGATCTTCTGAGATGTGCTGTCAAGCTCAGAGAAAGGACGGGATTCAAGGATATAGGAAGTTGTCAGTCTAGAGATGTGAGCTGAAGCCAAGGAGGTATAAGGGAACCAAGGGAGGGACAATCAGGAGAAAACTTGACTGAATGTTGACAAATACCCAAAGTTAGGCAAGAGAAATACCAGGCAAAACCTCTTCTGATGAGCTCAACTACATGTATGAACTGCCTGGTGTGTGCCAGACCAGGAGAGTGATGCAGCAAAGAAGCTGATGTGGTCCCATCCCTGAAGGTACAGTTGCAAGGCAGGTGGATAGCATTCGTAATGTGAAAGATCTTAGATCACAAAGTGGGCCTCCTAATTAGTGTGGGTGTCGTGATGGAGATCGGGGGAGGTATTCATGGGTGGCTTCCCGGAGGACGAGATGTCTACACTGAGAATTCAAAGATGAGCAGAAGTAAGTTGATGAAGAACAATGAGAGGGCTTGTATTTTATTCAGAGATAAATGATTTTCAAAGGAAATAGAAACAATTTGGTTGGCTTTTAAATGAAAGCATTTATTTTTGTTATTGCCTTTCATATTTTTCTTTTTCTAAAATAGAAAAGCTTAAAAAATAAAACCAGGAGAATGTGGTATCAGCAGCCAAGAGAGAGTGGAGCTTTATAAATCGGCAGGTCTGTGTGCTGCTGAGCCTAAATGCACCCCTATACATCCTCTCCATGCATCTGAGAAAGTAGGTGCATTGGGCAATGAAGGAGTCAATGGTAACTTATGGCAAAAATCATCATTAAGGATAAAAGTGGCCATTACATAATGATGAAGGGAACAGACCTTCCAGCAAGATATAACAGTCCTGAACTGTATGATCATAATAATGTAGTCTTGGCTCATACAAAGCAACAATTGAGAGAATTACAGAAAGAAAAACATCAAAATCCACTATCAGAGCAAAAGATTTTAACACGGTTAATGAAGAAATACATAGAACACATGAACAAAAAATCAGCAAGTACACAGAAGATTTGGACATCCCAGTGAATAAGTTAGATATGTATAAACCATGTCAACAATCAGAGAATATACTTTCAGATATGCATAAAACATACATATCATGTGTCACATCATGTACCAGGCTGCAAGGCAAGTCTCTCAAAGAATTTACAGTCTAGTAGAGAGATAAGTGACCCGTGGTCCACTTGACTTTGCGATCTGTTTCCTGATGAAATTTCAGGAACAAGAAATTAAAATCAATGAAATTGATTCACTCACTGGTGTGGTGTCCTCGAATGGCCTCCCTGGCCAAGCACTGGCCAGCCCTGCCTCCTTTTCTGGGCCACCTCCAGCCAGGGCTGGGTAGCTATCCCAGGGCTGGGTTCTGAACAGAGGCTGCCTCTGGGGAGGGGGGGACTCCAAATGCTGGGCCCACGGAATAAAATAGACTGAAGGAACAAAACAGCCACTGACCCGATGGAAAAGAATAAAAGCCTCCTCTCCTCGTCTCGGGCAGAAGGACGGTGAAAGAACATGCAAGCACAGTTGTGGATGTTGTGATTGCTGATTTAACTTTTTTTCTTTTTTAAATGGGGCCTGAATTGTTTCCCTTCCCTGACCTGACCTGTACAATAAGAGTTTGCTGACCACAGGTCTAAAGAGAAAAAGTTCTCAAACTTTTAAAATCACTTTCATGTGGTGCTTCTGGTAACGTCTTGCAGGTGGAACACAGAAGGGAGGCATCTGGGCTGGGGCCTTCCCCGGCAGCAGAGCTGTTTATTTTCCTTCCCCCGATGAAGTTGACCTTGGCTTCATCACTTCCCATTCTGCACAGTTATTTAACTACTGCTCTTGTTACCATCAACATTTTCTCCTCTTAGACAAGATGCTCAAAATAAATGAGTTTTGGTACAACGACAAGAATCTAATATCTGTGGACGTTTCTTCTCCTTGGGAACTTCCTGGTGATGTGTGTCTGGCCGTGTCACTCACCAGCACTGTTGTGATCCATCAGCATGGCCCTTGCTGCCGTGGCAGCAGAGCAGAATAAGGCCCTGTCAGCCTGGGGGCCCCCAAATCCCATCCAGTAGCCTGTTGCATAATCCTGATGAAAATATATTTCACCAGATTCTGCATCAAGACGGGTGATGTTGGCTGGCATTTGGCTTTTCTTTGCAAACCAGACCTGAGAATGGGCCACGGAGTTCCCCCTGATGCATCCATACCAACCAATAAGATGTGCTAATTCTCCATTACAGAGATACTGACTGGTGGGGATTGAGGAGCTAGTGGTTGGGTGCATGGCAAGGAGTAACACACAGTAAACTAGCCCCCATCATGTGCAATCCAAGAGTGCCTTGTGTCTAAGAGGTTGTACCTCTAGGGCCTTTAGGAAAGTCTCAGGATGTCAGCACCCTCATGAATGACTCATGGTGTGCTCTGGCCAGCTGAAACATTAAAGATGATTTAGAGCTAGTGGGATGCATTTGTGGTTAGACGGACCTCTTTAAGAGTCCAATTGCCAGCTTTTCTGGAGCTTTAAAACCTAGGGAGCTTGGACCAAGTTCAGATCCTTTAAAAATTGTGGATTTGATTTTTTTCTCCCCTCTCCCCACCCCTTCCACTGTTCCCCTTCTGCTTCCAGGTCTCCCTGCCCTTGGGCCTTCACGGGTCATCCCCATATGTTGTCCTCATAGCTCCCCCAAGGGTAACTTAGCAATATGGTAGACACCATTTGTGGAGTACCATTAACTGAACATGGTGCCAGGAGTCTCACATACATACAAAATTTCTACATTTTTTATGTAGAAATTCTGCATTTTTAAAGATGAGGAAATTAGGTTACTTATCCCTAAACCACAGCAGTGATGAGAGAAACGACGTTGGCATCCAGGTTGGGCTGATCACACCCTCACCCTCCATGTTGCACTGTGCATACATCATCCTCCTTCTTGGCTTTTTCCTCCTCACCTATAAATGGAACTTCCTTCTCAGCTATGAATGAATCCACCTAAAGCAGTGGTTCTCAAAGCGTGGGCCCAGATCAACATCAACATCATCTAATAATAATACACATTATGAGACCCCATCCAAGAGTCCTACTGAATCAGAAATCAGGGGTGCAGCCCAGCAATTTGCATTTTAACAAAACCCTGCAGAAGAGCTTGACATGTACCAAAGTTTGAGAACCACTGGGCTAAATTGTTCATACTACTATGTAGCTGAGATTACCAAACTATGAAGCAGTTCTCTCTGGTTTGTATGAGAAAATACCTAAGACCCTAGAAGATTATAATTGTCTGGATCTTCTGGCCATGTTTACAATGATTTTCCTTGGAATTTTGTCTTTCAGATCATACTCACCCTCCCCTCATCAAGTTCAGCAGCACGAACTCATGCAAGGACATGGGCCTCTTCTGGTTGACTGAGATGATCTGCCATTCTCAGCCACTGCCTAGAGTATTTTGTCACATCCATCTAGTGATTGAGGTTATTTCATTTGTATTGACTTTCTCAGTGGTAAATTATTAAAAATACAGGAAAAAAACATCTCCAAGAAAAAGCTTGGATGGAGACAGACAAAGTGAAATGGGGAGCGGGTGGGAGGGGGAGGAATGAAGATCTGGCTTTTTCAGGCAAATTGTAGGATGGGTTTTTATTTTATTTTGGTAAAATATACATAACATATATAACATTTTAACTATTTTAAGGTACAGTTCAGCGGCATTAAATACATTCACGATATTGTGTAACTATTACCACCATCCATCTCTAGAAATTTTTAGCTTGCAGAATTGAAACTGTACCCATTAAACAATAATTTCCCATTCCCCTTTTTCCAGCCCCTGGTAACTGCATTCTACCTTCTGTTTCTCTGAGTTTGACTACTTTAGATACCTAATGTGGGTGGAATCAGGCAGTATTTGTCTTTTGTGACTGGCTCATTTCACTTGGCATAATGTCCTCAAGGTTCATCCATGTTGTAGTATGTGTCAGAATTTCCTTTCTTTTTATGAATGTGTAATATTCTATTATATATGCCATATTTCATTTATCCATTCAGCCATCAATGGACATTTGGGTTGTTCCCACCTTTTGACTACTGTGAGTAGTGCTGCTATAATGTGGATGTACAAATATTTGTTCAAGTCCCTGCTTTTAATTTTTTGTGGATTTAAATATACCCAGAAGTGGAATTGCTAGATCATACGGTAATTCTCTAACTTTTTGAGGAACCATAGCTGCTGCTACACCATTTTACATTCACACCCAGCAATGCATCTGTATTAGTTAGGGCTCTGATTAATATAGAGAAAGAGAGAGAGAGAGCGTGTGTGTGTGTGTGTGTGTGTGTGTGTGTGTGTGTGTGTGTCTGAATGTGTATAGAGACAGTATACATATAAAGAGTATATATATATATATATATATACACATTATCTTTCTGTGTGCATATATATGTAGATAGATAGATACATACATACATACATAAAGACAGAGAAAGAGATTTATTATATGGAATTGGCTTACATGGTTATGGATGCTGAAAAGTCCCAAGATTTATAGTCAGCAAGCTGGAAACCCAAGAAAGGCAATGTGCCATATTTTGTAAGTTCCAGTCTAAAAGCCAGCAGGACATATAATAAAAGCCACTATAATAATAAATACAATAATATAAGTCATTATTCAGACACACCCAGAATAATGTTTGCCCAAACATCTGGGGACCTCATGGCCAAGGCACATTGACGCAGAAAATTAACCATCACACTCGTAATTTTCTATTGCTTTTTTTTTTTAATAATAGCCATCTAATGGGTGTGATGTTGAATAGTTTTTAAAGATGCTCCTCTCCATTTTTCAGGACCTAAAAGAAAAACATATTTGCTGGTGCCCCATTTTGTTTTTAAGTTCCAGTCCAAAAGCCAGGAGGATTAAGATCCAAGAAGAGCTGATGTTTCAATTCAAGTCCAAAGGTAAGAAAAGATCAATGTCCCAGCTCCAGGCAGTCCAGCAGGAGAAGTTCTCTCTTATCAGCTTTTGGTTCTCTTCAGATCTTCAGTTGATGGGATGAGATCCAGCCACATTATGAAGGGCAATCTGCTTTACTCACTCTACTGATCCAAATGTTAATCACATCCAGAAACACCTCAGACACACCCAGAATCATGTTTGCGTCTGGGGACCTCATGGCCCTGTCAAGTTGACACAGAAAATTAACCATTGCACTTGTAATTTTCTGTTGCTTTTTTTTTTTAATAATAGCCATCTAATGAGTGTAATGTTGAATAGCTTTTTCAAGATGCTTCTCTCCACTTTTCATGACCTAAAAGAAAAAAATATTTGCTAGTGCCGCATTTTGTTTCTTAGCATTTTAGACCTGAGGGTGCTTAAGAGATTGTCTAGCCTCGTAGCATTCAAAGTGTTTTAACAGGAGAACTCCTTTCTTCCCCCCAAATTCAGTCTTAGTTGGAACTCTAAAATATAAGAGATAAAAGTAGAGGTGCTCTGGTTAATCCAAAGGTGGGGACACAGCCCCATCCCTAGCCTCCTTCTCTACCCCCAAACCCTGTAGAGCTCAAGACCCTTCCCCACTGCCTGGGGCTCTGCAGAACTCAGCTTCAAAACCACTGATCCAGGTGCAGGTGACAAAACTGAGGTCCATGTCTATCCCTCACCGGACTACATGCTTTGTGAGAATGGGACAGCATTTGTCTCATTTACTTCTACAACATCAGCAGCGAGCACAGTGTTTGTTACACATAAGTGCTTCATATATCTATGTATTAAATGTCTGGCTGAATAGATAAGACCATGGATTGTCTAAAATCTAATGCCAAAGCTAATGCAAAATCCCATGTTTGCTGCCTGTCATTTAGGGATCTATCTATTCAAGAGGTTCTCAAACTTGGGTGTGAATCAGAATCATACGGAGGGCTTGTTAAAACACAAATTGCTAGGCCCCATCCCTAGAGTTTCTGTTTCAGTTAAGTCTGGGGTAGGGCCACCAAATCTGCATTTCTAACAAACTCCCAGGTGATGCTAATGATGCTGGTCCAGGAAGGATATTTTGAGAACCACTGGCCTAGAAGAAACATCTAGTGACCAGAACTACAATGACATCTACAGCCTGCTTTATTTTTATCTCAAAATTCAATGTGGCCCCCTCAAACTATGATTAGATGCTGCAAATAATTATCATCTTTGCAATAAAGTCTCAATGCACTTTGAGAACCACTACTGTATATCAAGCTGCCTCAAATTCTGTATTTTAATTTACCCACATAAACCCAGGCAGACTTGCAGAGTTGGTCTTAAATTTGGCAATCTTCCCCCACTCTCATTTGCAATTAGATGGATTAAGAGCAAACCAGTTGAATTCATCCATCTTTCAGTGAACACTAGTATGCATCCCTGTGCAGATGTGAGGATATAAAGACCACAGGAACCAGTTCCTTCCCTTAGGAAACCTGATTTCTACCTTATCCAGATGCTTCTGGAATAAAGCCCCATCAGGAAAGGTGCACCCTAGTTGATATGAGCAAAGACTACAGAAGGGGAAGGGCCCAATTACCCTCTTGCATCCAGCAGGGTAGATGAGTACATGAGATGAGCGCTTTCCCAAGGTGAGTGGCCATGAAGGGGTGGTGGTCAGTACAAGCTGGAGTCCAAAGGCTAAAATCTCAGCAGCAGTGTGATAGTCACTCAGAAACTATAGATTCCATTCACTGGGGAATAACTAACCACTGACACGTGAAAATAAGGGATAAATGCCAAGGATCTATTTCAATGTAGGTTTTCATTTCAGGATCATGGAGAAGGACATATCTGAGCTCATTCATGTGGATGCATTTGGAGTCAGGGGTGGCAATCTGCACAGGAGAACACAGATGAGAGAAGCCAGGAAGTGTGAGTGCAGGAATGTGGGGGCAGGCATGGTGAGACAGAAAGAACCAGAGGACACTGAGAAGAGGCAGCAGCTACCTGTGTGTGGCCCTGCCTGGTTCCATCCTCCTAGTTCTTCAAGAGAAAGCAGGAATCTAAATTTTTGTGTGAAATCTCCAAATTTCCTACTGAAAGCTCAATTTTTTTTAACCTCTGCAGGCCAAATGGAATATTCAAGGGACTGAACAGCACCCCAAGGTCACCAATTTATAAGCTTCATTCTCAGCGAAAGGCACAGTCAAAGCACATATTTAATAATTCCCACAAAAGAAAACCCATGCAAATGAAGACAATGAATATGAGAAGGATCCCAGAGGTGAGGTTCATGATGGTTTGGGGAAGAAAAATATTCAGGAGAAAGAGGGGCTATTTGGCTGAGAACTGAAAAAATTATCTGCATAGCCTGTCCACATTAATCAAATTTGCCAGATAATTGCTAGCCCTACTCCACAGAGCCTGTTAAGCATTCACTTTCACAGCTGTATCCTAAATTTAGCTCTGACTTCTGATAACTGAGACACTACTTTGGGTTTATTTTCTGAGCTGTTTCTGGCGAGCATCCAAGGCTCCGACACCCTCAGGGGTTGTGAAAAGAGACCACCTGAGTTCTGTCACCCCAGCACTGGCTTCCACGCCTAATGCTTCAGAGCCCCACAGAGAATGTGAGTGGCCACACTTGCCTGTGGCTAGCGGAGATGCCAAGAACTGGCTTATCCAACTACACAGATGGTTTGGAGAACTGATGGTGTATTTAGTCTAATTTAGTTCTAATTAATCCTCCATAAGAAATTCTTATTTTATGGAAGAGGTGATCAGAACTCAAAAATGTTCAACAACTTGGCCAAGGCTAAACAGCCAGGAAGTGGCACTGCTGGGATTTTTCCCTGGGTCTCCCGCATTTCTTTTGTACATCTCTACAGGCTGCTGCAGTGAAATAAATCTGAATTACCTCCCTACTAAAACGCTCTCAATAATTCTCTAGTAGGATGTATTGAAAACACAGCAAGATACAAAGTAAGGGGCTTATGGGCTGACAGGTTTAAATCTTGCAAACTTAAGCAAGTTACCCTATCACTTTGTTCCTCAGTCTTCTCATTTGTGAAGTGGAGATTTTATCTATGCAGAAGATGACATAAAGAATATATTAGTAACATATAAAAGAATCTAGCTCTGTGCCTGGCACAGATAAGGCACCCAATAAATGGGATTTTCTTTTTTCCAAACTTTGGGTGGATTGGGCAATTTCCACAAAATTGTGTTGGGCAAGCCACACACACACACACACATGCACCCCTTATGATCCCTGGCCACTCGGCAGAGTTGCCAAAGGTGGGCAGCCTCTGCCGCACCCTTCTTTCACCCCAGAAAAGGAAAGAAGCCCCAGCTTCTTGTCCCAAACCTCAGAAATCTTGTAGACATCACCTCCAGGAGTTTTATTCCACAGAATACAGTTTGATTTGGTATGAGCAGGTCCTGAGTTCATAAAATTCCGAGTTAAGCAAAGTTAACCAGATTTCTTCCTACAGAACTTCTCAGAGCTTTTAAACGTTTTGTGATGCTCCAAAGAGAGCACAGAGTCTACAGCTTTACCCAGAGTTACTTCACCTCGGTGCATCTCTGTTGAGGTTAGACCATGCCACCCATCAGGACATCCCACCAAGTGGACCTTTTCCGGCCTCCCCTTATTTAAATGTCCCATGGCTTACCCTTCTGCATGAACAGCATCCACTAACACTTAGGCCAGTGAGGTTTGGAGCTACATTTCACAGCCCCTGGCTCAAACTCCAGCGGAACTACCACGGGAGCCGAAAGACTTGGCAGCCGCTTCCGGAGACAAGGCGATAATAGGGAGGTAGAGCCATCTACAGGAGATGTTTGGTACTGCACAACAAGAGCTGCGAGGAGCGGGTGAGCAAAGGAACTGAAAGATGCATTACAGGACATTCTACACCAAAAGTTTGGAAGCTCTTTATTAGAGCAACTGAAACTTCACAATGGTTTCCCAGATATGTATTTTGTGTAGTATTTGGAACAACAGGTCTTTCTCCAAAAAAAGTTAGGGCAATAGCATTTATGTCATAAGAACTCTGTCTGTTGGACCACATTTTGTGATAAAAAGCAAAATGAGAAGCACGTTAATGTGCTTAGTAACAGATGTGCACAGATGTGTTCATGTTGATGAGAAGTCTCTCACAGAGCTCTCAGGGGTGAGGCAGAAGAGCAATGTGCTGGGGCAGATCCCTCCCGGCTCCTCTTGTTGCAAGGAATGAGGAGCCTGCCTTCACCCAACATCCAACACTATTCACCAGAGGCCTGGTACATACCAGACACTATGATACATGCCAGGTATAGCGTGGTGAGGATGACAGACCTGTCCCCTGTTCCCAGCAACCCACAAGAGTGGGAGCAGCATTTCCAAGTATGAAAAATCTCAAAGATCATCTTATGAGGAATTCTGATTAAGAGGTTGTCTTAGTCCATTTTCTGTTGCTTATAACTGAATGCCTGAAACTGGGGAATTTATAAGGAAAAGAAATGTATTTCTTACAGTTATGGAAGCTGAGGATTCTCAGACTGAGGGGCCTCATCTGGCGAGTATTCTTGCTGATGGGGACTCTCTGAAGAATCCCCGGATGGTGCCAGCTGTTACATGCTGGGGGGCTGAGCATGCTGATGTGCTAACTCAGGTCTCTCTTCCTCTCATTATAAAGCCACTAGTTCTCCTCCCACGATAACCCATTAATCCATTAACCCATTAATTCATTAACCCATGAATGGATTAATCCACTCATGACCCAATTGCCTCTTAAATGTCCCACCTCTCAATACTGCCCCACTGGGGACTGAGTTTCAACATGAGTTTTGGAGGGGAGAAACACTCCATTCGTAACAGAGGTCTTTCCAGATTTAAAGTTGAATTTTCCAACACGAAGCAAAGGGGCCTGTTGCCTTCTGTTATGAGGGATAGTTGTACCCAAAGTAGTTATCATTTGTCTTTTCCAACAACTCAGCAGAAGGTGGGATCAGTGCCTTCTGAACACTTCCCATCTGAGAATATTTGTAGAGAAATTTAGTCTATTTTTATAAGAACATTTTCTCTAAGCCATTTGTGCATTTAAGACAAACTTCAATTATCTTGATGATTGATAGTTTATAATTAAATAAGTTAATAAAGGTTACAGTATTATCTGGAAATCCAAATATGAAGAATCTCAAAATGGTGCTTATCATTTGGAAGGCTCTTAACCCATTCTATGCCTTGTTTTGTTTTCTTTCTTCTTTTACATCTATTTTGTGTTCCCACTATGACATATTTTATTTTTCTGTATAAGTTATCTTAAATCCTTTATAGAATAAATAAATAAAATATATGTTTTAATATTAAAACCCATTGTCAGAAGAGGGGCTTACTTGTATTATCTTGGATCATCTAGCTGAAGAATCTACAGAAAAACCTTGAATTTCAGCATTCTTATGTAGCCAGATCAATGGTAACACAGATACAGCCAAATAAAAGCTGGAAAGAACATTCAAATCCCAAAACCTCAAAGCACCACTTATTCCTGTAGTTGTGGAAAAGCAACATGGCTCTTAGTGTCAAAAGCCATAAAACTCACAAGATGACTTTGGCTCTAAAACAAGACAATTACAGATGACAAGACACTTTCTGGAGAAAAACGTTCAAGTCTAAATATCTTTTACCATTCATAAATGGAAGTCAGAAGAGTGGTTACCTTGGAACTGGGGTGATAGATTGGAAAGGGGCATGAGGAAAACTTCTGGAATGCTCAGCTGTCCTATAGCTCAATCTGAGTGGTGGTTGCACAAGTGATGACTTAGTTTACAATCCATTACTTAAGACTGGCACAACTGACATACTTTTACTATGTTATGTCTTGATTAAATTTATAATAATTAGATTTACTGTGTTACACCTTAATAAAATTAAACGTGCTTTACTATATTATACCTTAATATGTGTTAAGTTAATACATATTTATGTAGGATTTTAATTTCAGGAAACTTATTGAATCATAAGATAACCCAAAGAGAATTTTTAAGGGATTAAATTTCATTCGTTATATTCTACATATAATCTATTTGCCAAAATAGGAAAATGAATACATGTTTTTTAAAAGTGTCCACTGAGACTAAGGATTAAAACCAAAGTGTGTCCTGCTTGGAAAGAATCAGCACATCTTGCCCCAAGTGAGGATCCCTCACAGACAGCCTAAGACTCTGCTCCCAGATGAGCCCCCCGGGCTGGACACTGAGCCGCAGAGAGTTGGGCTATTGGGGGCTCTCCTCAGGAAGGAGTGGGAGCAGCTGGAGCCACAGGAGTAGCAGGTGTCCTGACAGCCCTACATCAGAGCTTTGTGTTTAGAAACTCCAGGAAGTCCTTGCTGCACTTGGAAATCTTCCCCTCGCCCCCAACTCCCACAAAGGGCCAGACAGCTTAGAGGGAGAGAAGATCCCCTCCAAAGGCTCACCAAAATGTGCAGCTGTCTGTTCTTTACTGCTGTCCTGCGAGCCCTTAAGGCATTTCAACAATGAACATCTTGATTTTCTGTGAATTTATGGAAGAAAATGTGTCTTTTGAAACTGTACATAGTAGTATGCCCTTATCTGCAGGGAATAGTTCCAAGACCCCCAGTGAATGCCAGAAACTGCAGGCAGTACCCAACCCTATATATACTATGTATTTTTACTATACATACTACCTGAGATAAACTTTAATTTATAAATTGGGCACAATATGAGATTAACAACCATAACTACTAATAAAATAGAACAATTATGACAACACGCTGTAATAAAAGTCATGTGAATGTGGTCTCCCTTTCTCTCTCTCTCTCAATGTCTTTCTGTACTTCATTCGTCCTTCTTCTTGTGGTGACGTGAGATGATACAGTGCCTATGGGATGACATGAAGTGAGGCGAATGACATAGGCATTGTGACATATCATTAGGCTACTACTGCCCTTCTGATGATACATCAGAAGGAGGATCACCTGCTTTGGGTGATCCCAGAGCATTGAGCCATGACGATGTAGATTGCTGGGCATCAGGAGCAGACAATGCTGATGTTTGGGGATCCTCGAGAGTTGACGGGTTTTGTTGTTTTTTGTTTTTTGTTTTTTTTGCCATAACCTGCTGGAAGAACATTGCAATCAGTTGTTCTCTTTATTTTCAATTCATCGAAGTGTTGCTGCAGAGGTTGCAATCCTTCATTAAGAGTATGAGGAATTTTAACACTGCATTCCATCCTAGGATCATATTCCATAATTTTGTCCTTTAATGTCTGTATAATTTAAAATGCTTCAGCAAATTTCAATTATGACCACATTGCTGGTTCTGCCTCAGTTTTTTCTTCATCTTTCTCTGCAGATGACTCAAAATTCATCCATTTCCTCATCTGTTAACACTTCTTGATGGCCTTCAATATCTTCTTCCACTTCAGCAAGCATGTCAGCAACCCATCTCCACTAACTTGTCCTGCTGCACAAATGATTTTCCTAACTTCTCCATTGATCCCAGAGAAGCCTTTAAAATCATTCGTGACTTCACTCCATAAGTTCTTCCAGAAGGCATTTGCAATTTCTGGCTTTAATTCATCTGTTGTAGCTTTGATGAATGTTGTTCCATTAGCAATAGTGAATGGTTGTGCTGCAGTGTGTCTAGATTAACTTCTGCATCAATTGCTGATCAAATACAGTCATGCACCGATTAATGCTGTAGACACGTTCTGAGAAATGTGTCATAAGATGATTTCATCATTGAATGAACATCATAGAGTGCATTTACAGAGACCTGGATGGTAGAGCCTACTACACACCCAGGCTGTATGGTATAACCTATTGCTCCTAGGCTACAAACCTGTACCACGTTACTGTACTGAATACTATAGCCAATTGTAACACAATGATAAGTATGTGTGCACCTAAACATAGAAAAGGTACAGTGAAAACAGGGCATAAAAGATAAAAAAAAATTGCACACCTGAAGAGGGCACTTATGATGAGTAGAGTTTGCAGAACTGGAATTTGCTCTAGGTGAGTCAGTGAATGAGTGGTGGGTGAATGTGCAGCCTAGGACATTACTGTGCACTACTGCAGACTTTATCAACACTGTGCACTTATGCCACACTAAATTTATTTTAAGATTACTTTTATTTCTTCAATAATACATTAACCTTAGCTTACTATAACTTTTTGACTTTATAAACTTTAAATTTTTCTAAATTTTTTTACTCTCGTATTAACACTTAAAATACACATTGTACAGCTGTACAAAAATATTTTCTTATTTTATAAGATTTTTTCTTTTTTTGTTTTTTACTTTTTAATCTCTTTTGTTAAAAACTAACATACAAACACCTCCATGAGCCTAGGTAGGCCTACACAAAGTCAGGATTGTCAACATGTCTGTCTTCCACCTCCATATCTTGTCCAACTGGATGGTCTTCAGGGGCAATAACATGCATGGAGTTGTCATCTCCTAGATGACAATGTGTTCTTCTGGAATGGACCTATCTGAGGCTGTTGCACTTAACTTTTTCTGAATAAGTAGAAGAGGCACACTCTAAAATAATGATAAAAGGTATAATAAAGTAAAGACATAAACCAGTAACATGGTCACTTATTATCATTATCAAGTATTATGTACTGTGCATAGTTGCCTGTGCCTGACTTTTATGACTGGCAGCACAGTGGGTTTGTTTGTGCCAACAGCACTACAGCTTTGATGAATGTGAGTAATGCATTGCACCATGATGTTACCAAGGCTACAACATCACCAAGCAATAGGAACTTTTCAGCTCCAGTATAATTTTATGGGACCACCGTCATGTATTTGCTTTATTGTTGATCTAAATGTCATCACATAGTACATGACTGTACCAGGCAGGTGCACTTGACCTTGACAAAATGAATGATGCCTTGGTCAGGGGGCTTAAGAAATGAGGTTGTATTTGGAAGTAAAATGCAACATCGACATTTTCTTTTTTGTAGCAATCAGATTCAGGATGGCCAGGTGCATTGTCTATTCTTTTTTTTTTTTTTTTTTTTTGAGACGGAGTCTCGCTCTGTCGCCCAGGCTGGAGTGCAGTGGCGCGCTCTTGGCTCACTGCAAGCTCCGCCTCCCAGGTTCATGCCACTATCCTGCCTCAGCCTCCCAAGTAGCTGGGACTACAGGCACCCGCCACCACGCCCAGCTAATTTTTCATATTTTTAGTAGAGACGGGGTTCCATCATGTTAGCCAGGATGGTCTCGATCTCCTGACCTCATGATCTGCCCCCCTCGGCCTCCCAAAGTGCTAGGATTACAGGCGTGAGCCAGCGCGCCCAACCGCATTGTCTATTCTTAATAAGACTTTAAATTCCAACCCTGCCTTTTCCAAGTATTTTTTCACTTCTGGGATGAAGCATTGGTGGAACCATTCCATAAACAAGATGGTCATCACCCACACTTTCTGATCATGTTGCCAGAACACGGGCAAATTATTTTTGGTTTTGTGTGTGTGTGTGTGTGTGTGTGTGTGTGTGTTTTGAGATGGAGTCTCACTCCATTGCCCAGGCTGGAGTGCAGTGGCACAATCCCAGCTCACTGCAACCTCCTCCTCCCAGGTTCAAGCGATTCTCCTGCCTCAGCCTCCTGAGTAGCTGGGACTACAGGCACGTGCCACCAAACCCAGCTAATTTTTGTATTTTTAGTAGAGACAAGGTTTCACCATGTTGGCCAGGCTGGTCTCAAACTTCTGACCTCAGGTAATCTACCCACCTCGGCCTCCCAAAGTGCTGGAATTACAGGCGTGAGCCACCATGCCTAGCCTGGTTTTGTTTTTTGACAGCGTGTGTATTCTTCGTTCTGTACACTACACCTGGCTTTATCATATGCCCTCAGCATTGCCACCTAATACCAGAGTCAATCTGTCCTTCCATGTTTTATGGTCTTGGTGCCTCCCTTGCACTTTTACCAATGTAGGTTCTACAGGACATCTTCTCTCAGAAGAGCCCAGTTTCATTGCAGTTGAAAACTTGCTTTAGATGATATCCTTTCTCCTTAATTAACTTCCAACTCTGCCAGAAATGTAGCAGCATCTTCTTCATCTGCAAATGCAGCAACTCCAGCAATTTTTATATTTTTCCGTCCAAACCTATTCCTGAATCTGTGTAATCATCTCTTACTTGCAGTAAATGGCTTGGCATCACCTGTTTCAGCGAATCCCTTGCTCAAGTCTTGGTATCAGCTCAATGCTTTCTGGTGCAACCTGTTGCCATCGATTGTAACATATTTCTCCTCAAGTCTTCCACCCACAAATGTAACGCCTTTTTCATCTTAACTAAGCACTTATCATGCACTGTGGCCGTAACTTTGGCAGTTTGAGGTGCAACAGAAAAATTCGCACAAATTTCTTTTTCCCTCCTCACAGTTTCATGGATAGATTTGTTCTTACTGTAGATCTTAGTAATCTCAGCACAGGATTTCTTCCTTTCCTTATTAAGTTGAGAACTTTCACCTTTTTACACAAGGAAAGCACTTTGCAACTTCATTTTGGCATATCCGAATTGCCAGCATCAAGGAAGTCCTCCTTGCACTTGGAACTCCCCCCCGCCACACACAAAGGACTAGAGGGCTTAGAGAGAGAGAAGAGTGCTATTCTGGCGCTTTGAGGCATTATTAAATGAAATAAGGATTACTTGAACACAGCACTGCAACACCTTGACAGTTGACCTGACAGAAGCTACTACTAAATGACTGCCAGGTGGGTGGCATCTACATTGTGGATGGACACCCTGGACAAAGGAGGATTTGTGTCCCGGGTAGGATAAAGCAAGACAGTATGGGACTTCACCACACGATCCAGAATGACATGAAATTTGAAACTTATGAATTGTTTATTTGGGGAATTTTCCATTTCGTATTGTCAGACTGAGATTTGTGGGTAACTGAAACCATGGAAAGCAAAACCTGACAGCAGTGAGAGAGGCTTCAATTCAAGTCAAATTAACAAGCATGCACTTGATGCCTTGGGCTGTGCAAAGTCCTGGACAAACTGAGACCCACAAAAACATGGTTCCTGGGTACTGCCCAGTGTGGACTGCAGGCAGGGCAAATGAAGGATTACCTGTTGTGCTGGCCAGGTTACGTTCTTAGTGCTTGCTTGATAAGACCTGCATGCTGTAGGACATCCTACCATATTCTAACATAAAATATGATGAAGGCACTTAAAAAAAAACTCCTCAAAATCCTGCCACCAGGGGCAACCACTCTTAGCCTCTTTCTTGCTTACCCCTTCCAGACCTCCCTGCTCAGCCTGCATTCATTCATCATTGACCCTGTGCCTGGCACTCTGCAAAGGCTTTTTAATCTCACTGTATCCTCACCACAAACCTGGGTGGCAAGTACTATTAGAAAAAGTGGTATTGATATGGGCATTGACAGGAGTGTCAACCCAGTTTTCCAGGCAAGGAGACAGAGAGGTTTAAGAAAGGTCATTAACTTGCCCAGTTGCCCAGCTGGGAAGTGGCAGGACACACTACCAGGACTTTCTGACTGCAAAGCCCAGCTCTTAGCCTCCACAGAGGGTGAGTCCTATTCCCAGTTCCAGCTGGGCCTCCAGGTGACCTGGAGGAGCTTGGGTAGAGAGAAGCAGATGGTTAGGGCAGGAACTGAGGCTGGGCGGAGAAAACATTGACGCTTTGTTAAGAAGTTTATGCTTCACCTGGAAGGCAATGAAGCACCTTCTAAGATTCTTAAGCATCAAAGTAACAAGGCCTGTTTTGTGTTCCAGAAAGATCCTGCTGGCAGCCATGGGAGTGGTTATGGGGCGGTGCCCTGCAACAGGGTGGGTGCTTGAGATAGTCCAGGTAGAGAAGCTTAGGGAGGGAGACCCAAGAAACCTGTCCTAAGTGGTATCACTGGGCTCCACAGCAGAATGGATGGATGTGAGAGACAAGGGAGAAAAAGAAATCAATAAGAGCCCTAGACCAGGGTCCTAAGTTCAGTGACCCAGGGGATTCTGTTAAGGATGACCTTTTACCTGTACTAAGTGCTGTGCTAGGCCTGAGGGTGCAAAGATGAATTAAGCCTGAGTTCTTAACTGATTCACCTGACGTACTCCTGGGTGGGCTCATGACCAGACCACCTCGCACCGGGTTCCACTTGATGGAGAAGTGCAGGATGGTGAGGTCGCATGTGTACCTTCCAGGCTGACACAAACATGCCGTTTGAGGTGAAGGTCTGAAGTCGAAGGGTTAGACAACAGTTGGTTTCTAATCATTCACAAAAATATCTAGATGCTGTAACAAATTGTGGGGGAGGAAGAAAGAAACCATTTATTTCCATTTCTTTAATGCCATCAACATCAACTTTGAGTTTCCCTGTCCCAGATCTTGGTGTCATGCAGGGCCATATTCAATCATATTTTTTAAAGGGTTATTATTTTAAACTCATCCAGACTTGAGCTCTTTGTGTTATTAGAAAAAACAATCTCAGACATACCTTTGGCAGAATTGAATAGTAGTATTAATGCAATTAAATCTAACTGAATAAGATTTCATAGACCCTGATATTTTATACATAGTGACTTAGCCCCTCTGGAGTGGAGACTTCTGTAATGGGAGCAGCTTTCAGCTTTTGGAAATCTTCCGGTAGCATCAATCTACGTAGAGGGAATCTTGAGTCACACACTCAGGTGAACGAGAATACTGCTTTCTCTGTTTCCCATCACTCCCCTTGACTTCTGACTCACAGTGGGACATTGAAGCTCAGTCTTTCTGGGTGTTCAGCCTGCACCTCCGAAGTGTGAGACACAGGAGTCTCACTGGTACAGGTCACCCAAGTGGTTTTTGACCACTGTCCGCAGGGCCTTGTCCATGCGGCATTTGGGTGTGGAATTTCCTCTGAGATTGCCTTTGGCCATGTCTGCCTGGACTCAGGGTCACAAACTAAAAACCCACACTTCCGATGTGGCCTGCAGAGGCATTTGTTCTTTTTTGGCCCACATGATTTTTTTTTTATTATTAAGAGATTTCACATTTTTAAAAAACCCAGATGTCCAGCATCTTGTAAGACCTGTAGGATGTGCCAACCCTGGACCCACATATTCTTAGGGCACCAGTCAGTGGGGGCCGAGCATCAGGTATCCCCATCAGAAAAGGCTGTGTTCCCCAGGCCGTCTTGTTCCTAGGATGCCCATGGACATCAACAGCCATGGTCACCCCTGCATCATTGCCCTGCACTTTTGTTTTTCTCATAGGAGAGAAATAGTTTCTGTACCTGTCATTGATTGGGTTCCCCTGAAGCCAACCTCGAGCGAGATTACATGCAGGAAGTTAAGTAGGAAGTGCTCACTGGGTCAACTCTTGAGAAAGGAGAAACGAAGGTGCAGAACTGAGCAGAGAGAGAAGCTGTGCTACTATGCAGTCTCAACCATAGCCTCAGCCCACCCACAGAGAGCTGGGAAGCTACATGGCCCTTTAGTTGTGGCGAAAGGATCCTGGGATTCATACTCTTGTACCCACCTGTCATTGCATACAGCTGTCCCTGGAAAGGAGTGTGACCTTGAACCAGGAAGATTTCTTTAGCTGACGGCAGTATCCGGCAGCACCCCCAGCACCCGAGGAGTCCATCCTTCAGTGGGAAGGGAGATCTGGATGGTGTATAACAGCATCACCTGTAGCACCCATGTGGGAAGAACCAGCAGGCAAGCAGGGGTGCTGCGGGCCCCTCTGCCCACTGATGCGAGGGTCCTGTAGGCATTTGGGTCAAGTAGCGTGGAAGGCAGACATTCTTCCTGGGGCTTCCACAAGAGCCCAGGGGAGCCGCCCCGGAGGTCTGCCCCCAGACCGCCACCACCAATGCCGCAAGAAGCTTCCCACAAGACTCCTCGCCATCATCTTTCAGCCCCTCTGCTGTTCCCTAAGGACAGGGACTTTTAGAATACAAAAGTCTAAAAGAATTGCTGATCACTTCCCTCCCTGCCACGAATCTCCCTGAAACAATGGACACAGAGACAGCTACTTGTTGGACTAGGAGGAAGGGAAATGAGAACATGCAGGGAGATAAGGAAAACATAACTGAATGTTGTTGGCTCTCTGCTTCCCCAAACCCTGGCCAGGATTCACAGACCAAGCAACATGCAAGGCCTCACTCGACCCTACCAGCAGGACCATTCCCAGCCCCACTCCTCACTCCCTAGCTGAGTCCTGCAGCAGGGACTCTTTTCACTTTATTCTGAGAGCCCTGACTCCACAGGGGCCTGAAAAGCAGCAGCACTCTGGCCAAGACTCAAAGACATGAGGGGATGCCTTGCTCACATCAACGAACAGGTTCGGTTCCCTTTTTCCTCCACCTGCTTCCTCCTCCTTACTCCTCCCCAGCCTCTGCCCTCTCCACATCACACCCTACCCTGCTCTGCTATTTTCTTTACTAGGTCCTACTAGCATTGCATTATAATTAGGGGGTAAACCAGAGGCTTCACCTGCCAGGAGATGGGGGATCAAGAAGGCCAAGTCAAGGCCATTATGTGAAGTGAAATAAGCCAGGCACAGAAAGACAAATGTTCTTCACATATTCTCACTTATTTGTGGAAGCAAAAAATTAACACAATTGAACTCATGAATATAGACAGTAGAAGGATGGTGACCAGAGGCTGGGAAGGGTAGTGGGGAGTGGGGAGAAGGAAGTGGGCATGGTTAATGGGCACAAAAAAGTAGTTAGAAAGAATAAGACCTGGTATTTGCTAACACAATGGAATGATGATACTCAAAAATAATTTAATTGTACATTTTAAATAACTAAAAGGGTATAATTGGATTGTTTGTAACAGAAAAGATAAATGCTTGAGGGAATGGACACCCCGTTTTCCCTTATGTGATTATTATGCATTACCTGCCTGTATCAAAATATCTCATGTACCCCATAAATATATACACCGACTATGCACCCACACAAATTTTAAATTTAAAAGAAGGAAAATCAAGTCATCCTTCTTAGGGTTTCTGGCCAGTGTCCCCCCTCACTGCATTGTACTGCAGCTCCCTCTACCACTGTAGCCTTGTAGCCACAGTAGCCTGTGGGCCGATCTCGCCTGCCCATTCTTAGTGCACTTCCTGCCTGCACAGATCTAGTTGGCAGATTTGTAATTGTCTTTATCTACCCTTAGTGTATTTATATGGGGTATGGAGGGAAATACATGCCTATAATTTATAGAAACTATGTATATAATAAAACAAAACAGAGCAGCCTGATACCTATGTTAGGAAATACATCCCCAATTATCCAGCCACACCTAGACTATTATGTAGAGAAGAGGGTGAGTGGTCGACCTGGGTTCTCTACGTGGTGAAAGGGGGGTGCCCTTCCATAAACTGCATCTCAGAGGCTTTTGTCTCTGTCAGAATCTCTTTTCAATGGCCACAATTATTATGACATTTTTGTAAACGAGTTTGTGTGAAATGAGCAAAAGCTCCATCCAGGAAATGCCAAGTGTGGATGGTGGGTTTAAGGAAGAACAAGATGAGCACTTAGATGCTGCCGGGGGTTGTGGGAGGCAATCCAGCAAGTTCCAAGGTGCCTGAGATTCAGGTAAGTGAGGAGGGAGCACTTCAGACACTTATGGAAGGTGGGAAGGACTACATTTGCCCTTTTCCAAACCTGGAGAGGAAAAAGATGTTCCCCCTGCCTTCAGCAGCTCTGACTCTGGAACAAGGAGCACAGACGACGAGCACTGATTGCATGCAGACTGGGAAGACGTGAGAGGAAAGTAGAGGGCGTCATTGCAGCCCCAGGGAGAGGGGAACAAATAGGATCTGGCAGGCGGGAGTGGGGATTTGCAGGATGATTTCTGGAGAAGATGACAAGTGCTATGGGCTCTAGAGGATGAAAAAGACTTCAAGCAGAGGACATCTCTTCATGGCTGGGGTCAGAGGGACAGCCATTGTGCCAAGGACAATTCTCGGAATAACCACAGCCCATTCATCTCCCCCGTGCGGGGTGGAAGGAGGAATGGAAAGGAGGTGGATTGTGGAGAAGAGTCCTTCACAGGATTCTTCATTCTCCATCCTTCCCTAATATGACCCCAGTAAAATATAACATGAGACCAGTAGTGGTAAAGGGAGCTGTTTTCTTCATCTGCAAACCCAAAATCGAAGCACAATGCCTCCACTTGCCTTTGATGTTCTGATAAAGATTGAATCTGCCAGGAAGGGCGATACCTGCCAGCTTCCCTTAGAAAATGAAGGCACAGACAGCTCATTAGGAAGACGAAATTATCTTGATTTAGTCAATTTCCATTTCTCTCCAGTTCACCAAATTTGTATTAACTGTTATTGGGGAAACTAATTAACTTTTCTGCTCCTGGAATCAATTACTCATGCCGCTGGAATCAGGGGGATAGAGAGTCATTTCAAGAAATATATTTTGATTACCTACTATGTGCCAGGCATTGTTAGAGACCTGGAGATTCAAAGATGGAAAGCACACTCATCAGACTACCGGAGCTGCAAAGAAGAGAACGGCATAGGCCACCTTCTGCAATGGAAGTGAGTTGCATAGATCATAAAAGCATGCATTTAGCAGGAGTTGCCCTGATACACACATAGTCACCCAGATCCCAGAATTCCTGAACCAGGACCTGTGATAGGCATTGCAGAGAAGCACTGCCTGCAGCTGCCTTCAATGGGCCTCCTCCAGAACTCTGCCCACTACAAAGGCTGGGCTGGGGCTAAAGGAATTGCTTGGGATATTCACTGTAAAAATCCTTTCAGCTCCACCGTACGTTTGAAATTTTTCACTAAAAAAAAAAAAAAAAAAAGTAAGAGAGAAAGAAGAAAGATCTGTTTTTTAAACCAGTGCTTCTTAGACTTTAATATGCCTATGAATCATCTGGTGATCTTTTAAAACATTGATTCTGAATGGGGGAAAGGGCGCAGAATAGCCAGCTCCCAGGTTATTCCCAGTCCAGCAGCAGCACACTGCCAGGAGCAAGGCCAAACACAGCATGGTGACTGCGGTTAATAACAATGCATTGTATACTTAAAAATTGCTGAGAGAGTAGATTGTAAGTATTCTCACCACTAAAAAAGGAGTATGTGAGGCAATGCCTATGTTAATTAGCTTTATTAAGCCATTTCACAATGTATACATATTTTATTTTTTAGGTTACAGTCTAGCTTCAGGAGGTACACATGCAGGTTTGTTACAAAGGTATATTGTGTGATGCTGAGATTTGGAGTACAATTGATCCCATCACCCAGGTAGTGAGCATAGTATCCAATGGGTTGTTTTTCAACCCTTGCCTGCCCCCCATCTCCCCTGTTTTGTACTCCAGTGTCTGTTGTTCTCATCTTTATGTCCTTGTGATACGGTTTGGCTCTGTGTGTTCTCATCTTTATGTCCTTGTGATACGGTTTGGCTCTGTGTCCCCACCCAAATCTCATCTCAAATTGTAATCCCCACGTGTCAGGAGAGGGGCCTGATGGGAGGTGACTGAATCGTGGTGGCAGACTTCCCCTTGCTGATCTCATGATAGTGAATGAGATTTCACAAGATCTGGTTGTTTGAAAGTGTGCGGCACTTCCCCCTTTGTTCTGTCTTTCTCCTGCCGCCACGTGAAGATGCGCTTGCTTTACTTTCATCCTCTGCCATGACTCTTACAGTCACTGAGGCCTCCCAGTCATGCTCCCTGTTAAGCCTGTGGAACTGTGAGTCAATTAAACTTCTTTACTGGCCGGGTGCAGTGGCTCACGCCTGTAATCCCAGCACTTTGGGAGGACGAGGCAGGCAGATCACCTGAGGTCAGGAATTCAAGACCGGCCTGGCCAACATGGTGAAACCCTGTCTCTACTAAAAATACAAAAAAAAATTAGCTAAGCATGGTGATGGGCACCTGTAATCTCAGCTACTCGGGAAGCTGAGGCAGGAAAATCTCTTGAACCCAGGAGGCGGAGGTTGCAGTGAGCCGAGATCTTGCTATTGCACTCCAGCGTAGGCAAGAAGAGTGAAACTCCGTCCCAGAAAAAAAAAAAAAAAAAAAAAAAAACTTTTCTTCATAAAATACCCAGTCTCAGGTAATTCTTTGTAGCAGTGTGAGAACAGAGTAATACACCATGTGTGCCCAATGTTTAGCTTATGAGTGAGAACATGCGGTATTTGGTTTTCTGTTTCTGCATTAGTTCACTTAGGATAATAGCCTCTAGCTGTATCCATGTTGCTGCAAAGGACATGATTTTGTTCTTGTTTATAGCTGTATAGCATCCTATAGTGGACAATGTATACATATTTTGAAATATCAAGTGGTATACTATAAATATACACAATTTTTATTTTTAATGAAAAATAACTATTTTCTAAAAGGCCTAAAGTGCTACACTACAAAAAGGTGTGAGTGTGCTCCAACAGATCAGATCCATTGAGTATAATAGATACACTAGGTGAGGCTACTCTGAGTGGTGAGAAAGGGTGAAGAGCCCTTCCCAGGGGATGTGGAAAGCAAGGGGACCTGTGGCATTAAATACATGGTATTTGCAAGCAGAGATGGGGCTCCAAGGTGGGTCTCACCATTGGCTATTCATTAAAACCCTCCAGGGTAGGTTAAAAATTACGGCCCCACTCCAGTGATTATGATTTAACAGATCTCAGGTGCCCGGGCATAGAAAGTTTTGTTTTGCTTGTTTTTTGTTTGTTTGTTTTGAGATGGAGTTTCACTCTTGTCACCCAGGCTGGAGTGCAGTGGCACCATCTCGGCTCACTGCAAGCTCTGCCTCCCAGGTTCAAGCGATTCTCCTGCCTCAGCCTTCTGAGTAGCTGGGATTACAGGCGCACGCCACCACGACTGGCTAATTTTTTTGTATGTTTAGTAGAGATGGGGTTTCGCAATGTTGGGCAGGCTGGTCTCGAACTCCTGACCTCAGGTGATCCACCTCCCTCGGCCTCCCAAAGTGCTGGGAATACAGGTGTCAGCCACCATGGCCAGTCAAAAATTTTTAGAAAACCTTTCTGGATAATTCTAATGCACACCCAGAGTTGACAACAAGTGTCCTGCACTGATTCTCACCTATGTGTTCCGAGCTGGCAAGCTGAGATGCAGGTGGCCTTCGTGATGGGCTGTCTCCTTACTCTGCCTGCAAGGACTGAAGCTCAGCAGGGGTGAGAGTGATTTTCTTTACCCCACAGGGAGATTGGGCTGTGCGGCGCCACCCCCAGTCATGCCATCACGCAGCATGGGGCAGCCTTTCCTTTCATCATGCATTCTTACAGCTGGCAAGGAATTTGGGACCCACAAGGCAGCAGTCAGCCCAAACCAAGGCTCGCAAGGGCCCTGTGACCTCCCTGCAGTCACTTTGCCAGGAAACAAACACACCAGGAGTGAGGTGAAGGCCCAGTACCTCCCAGACCAAGGCTCCCTCTAGGAAACCTGCGAGAACATACTTTTGACCATCAGGTGCAGATGTCCCCAGGCCCTCTCCAGGGGAAGAAAGGATTCTGTGGCCTCCATCCATCTCACTAGAGCAGCGCTGAAGGGAGAAGGGGAAGGGAGCCGGGAGCTGCTTGATTAGCTCCTATACACCATGCGCCTGGCCGGAAGCCGTCCCAAGTACCATCTCTTCTAATCCTCACAGCATATGGGGACACCATGGTCTTGAGTGGTGGGTCTGGTTGTACCCATCTCCCCTGCTGGGCCCCCAAGGGGGCTCTCCAATGTAAGGGTAAAGAGCCCAGGCAAGAAGCTGGGTTTCCATTTCTGTTTGGAGACACCACTGGGTGGGCCAAGTTCTGAGGCCCACCAAGGACTGACAGCACCAGCCAGGGGCTCCCCTCCAACCTCCACCCCAAGACACACAGGAGCTTGATTCTATTTCACCAACCAAGGGCTCCTCCTACCCAAATCCACGTTCTAGTTACAGATAGCAGGGTCCACTAGAGGGTCATGAATCACTCCTATTATTTGCAGTTCTGAAACCAATCAGTCTAAAAGGTCAGCCATCCCTCGCATTGAGCACACTCTCATAGTTAGGCCACAGCAACCTGGGGACTCTGGCCCTGGCCCTTTGACCTGCTGCAGTGACTGCCTGTGTGCCAGTGGGAGATGGGACACAGAACAACCTTCTAGACAACAGGGCGCTGCTCCCAGTGGCTGCACGGCCCAAACCCAAGACTGAAATCAGAAGAGAAGCCAAGTCCAGGACAAGAAATCCTCCCTATTGCCAAGCCAAACACGACGTCGTGGCAGCTAAGGCCTCGGCAGCACCTTCCCAAACTGTGGAGAAGGAAGCAGAGCCGCTCTCTCCCGTGAGATGTCAGACTCTCCCAGGCCACCAAAGGAAAGTCTAGTGGGTGGTACCTTCCCTGCACACCCCGGAGTAAGGGTGGGAACCGCTCATATCCTGGCATGAGTGAATGAGTGAGTGAATGAATGATACTCATTGATCTCTGCTCTGAACCAGGCACTGGGAAGGGGCCTTTTACAGGCTGCCTCAGTAAATCCTCACCGCAAAGTAGATGTAGTTTGGCCCCAAACAAGGCCCAAGGAGGCTGGCTAACCTGCCCATGTCACTCCGATAAGGGGCACATGACACCCGGGGACCTGCAGGATATGTTAAGGGCCCTGGGCCAAGTGAACCCCCAGAAGGCCAAGGTCATTTCCTCCCAGCCACCGCCTTCTGAACTGGAGGACTGAGACACACCTGGAAAACAAAGCCCACAGACACACCCAAACCCCGAAGGAGAAAGAAGTGCGGACTGGGGAGCTGCTTTCAGGACCGCCCAGGCTGACTCCGGGCCCGCGGCAGGGCGGGGCGGGGGGCGGGGGGGCGGAGTTGGGGGATAGGACTCGAGCACCCCCCTGGGCAGAGCATTGCCAAGTGAGCCGCATCCCTGCCTGGAACATATGAGAGGTGCGGGGTGTAGGGGAAGTGGGAGCACGCGGGGGGTCTGGGGAGGGGACAGACCGAAGGCAGAGACCACCGCGACAGACACCTATCGAACTTCACGCTAAGGACTGCTCGTTTTACTGATCGGGACTCAGCCCTTAGCGCTGGGCGGTACCACGCGCCGCCAGTGCGGATCATCTGGGCACTGGCGCCACCTAGTGCTGGCAGCGCGGCAATGGCCCTTTTACCGACTCGCGCGTCTATAGTGCGGCCTCACACAACCTCTGCGGAGTCCATGAGCCCTGGAGAGCACAAGTGGCTTGTCTAAGGATAGGGCAGAAATGGGCCAGGAGCTCAGCCTCCTAATCACCAGTCCTGGGGCCCCTACGGAGCACCTTGGTTCTCAACTGTGTGTGGGCTGCAACACAAAGGACAGGACCTTCCCAGACAAGAGCCACAGTTGCAGGCAGATGGTCTGCTCCCTCCCTCGGCCACCAGCTGTGCCCTCCTTTCACCTTATGAAAAATGTATCCCTAGGTTACAATTGAAAAGAAAATAAAACTTCCAGCAATATCAGAAATCACAAGCCCTAACTGCAGTTGACACAACTAAATAAGGTTTCAGCAGTAAGATTGCTCCCTGAGGCCTCCGCAAGCCTAAAAATCTGCAAATCATGCACATCCCTGAACTTCTCATTTCACCCTCTTTACCCCTTATTCTGGAACGATGAAGGGGAAACACATGTGCATGGGTGCAATTATCATACAGCAATCTTCGCCTATGTGCTAATTTATAAGACAAGTGAATTGTCCACAAACCGTTGGTCCTTTAGCAATTACTAATGACCAATTGCCAATGGGCCAACACGTTGCCCAGCTGTTGTTCTGGAAGGTGGAAGCTCCCTGCTCTATGCCATGCGGCCCTCTCCTACAATGAGAACCATCAGGCAACCATCCACCCAAGCCTAGGCTCTCAGAACTTGCCTTAGAAGTCACTGCTTGACAGCCATCCTTTCCATAGGAAGGTGAACTGCGATTCCAACCAGTCAGCACATACTCCCTCCGTGGGAACAGACAGCTTGAATCCAGGCAGAGGAACAAGCTTTTGCTGTGCTGTGGTTCTCTGTTGAGGCTAGAGAGACTGGAATCTCTTTCCCTAGATTTGCCCTCAATCTTCAAGGCCAGCGCCTCCAAGACATCTTCCCTGGCTCGCCCCTGCCCAGCATGGTGGCCCCCCCAACCTCTCCTTCCTCCCACAGCACCTTGTAGTAAAATTCAAACAAAGCTTTCTGCTCAAACCTTCGCATGGCTTTCATTGCTCTGACAGAAACCAAAGCCACCCCCGCGGCCCTTCCTGGTCTGGTCTTGCCTCCCAGCCCCTCCCTCACTCCACGGCCTCTTTTCTTCTGCTCTCCAGCCCACCCACCTCAGCTCGGACCCTCGGTTTCACCTCCAAAGAGTCTAGGACACTCTGAGCCCTCAGCCTGAAATGCTCTTCCCTCCTCTGTCCGCCTGGTCACGTCTCCTTGGGGAAGCCCTCCCTGACCTCCTTAAAGGGCCAGATCACCCTGTTGGAGGTTCTTTGGGCACCTTCATGGCACATGTTCATGTTCTTATTTGGCCAACATAAGCCCTGCCAGGGTTGAACATTCCAGGTTGGGTTTTGTTCATCTTCTACCCCACAGTTGCTGTGGCATTCCACAAGAATAATAGCCATGTTTATGGGGTACCTGCTCTGAGCTGAACCTTGTGGAAGTGCTTTAACCATGTCCTCTCCCTCATCTCAGAGCAACTGTAGAAGGGAGATCACCCACATTTCACAAAGGAAGACAAGGGGGATGAGTCACAGCTCACAGCTGTGAAGAAGCGGGGCTGGGATTTGAACCCAGGGATTTCTGATGGCAAAGCCTGTACTCCTAGCTACTACTCCATATACCCTGCCTGTCCATTATAGCACCTCCCTCACCAGTACACTGTACTTACAACACCTCCCTCCAGGGAGCTCCCACCAGACAGAGCCCCTCACACCCTCTGTCCTATCCCCTACACTCTGCACATAACTCAGTGGCTGACACGGTAGAGATTCAGTATATGTCTGTTTGTTGAAACCAGGCCTGATAATATGAAAGCAAGGTTCTTTCTACACAGATGAATAGACTGAATGGCCAAAAACATCATTTGCCAAAGGTATTCTGGGAACAGCACTGTCTTGGGATGTTAATAAATGTGCATCAAACGTGGGCTTCTATCAGCAGATAAAGGTGAGGAGGTAATCACAGTGAACAGACATCCACAGAGGCCCTGATGGTGGGGATTCTTGTCTTTCAAAGCTAATGTGTATTCAGAGCCCTGTGAGGGGGTTGGGGCAGGCGCCTTTTCCTCAAACAACTGTGATGCCAGAACCTTCTTTTCAGGGGGTCCAGTACCAGACTAGAGTCCCACAGAAACTCTAACCCACGGCACCACTTTTCCCCTCACTTTGTGAAGTGTGGGTGGCTCTGACATCTTCAGGATGGCACTGGTCCTGTGCATGGCGATAGTAAATCTAATAAATAATTGAATATTCAATAACACTCAACTACAGGGGCTCTATCAAGTTCCAGCTTTTAAGTCTGGTTTATTCAACCAGAAACAGCATGGCAGCTGCTTCTGCTGCCACCCTTCGTGGCATGGCTCTCCACTTTCTTGGTCTGTGGATCCACATTAGTGATGCAGAAATCCCCATGGGCCTCTTTTCCCAATGATTATGGCCGTAAACGCCTCACTGGAAAGTAAGAACAGGGAGGCTGCTTAAATGATCCACAAGGGAGGAGATACCAAGATGATATCTAGCTTTTTGGGTTTTTTGTTTTTTGTTTCTTTGTTTTTTATCCAAGACGGAGTCTTGCTCTGTTGCCCAGGCTTCCCTCTGAGGGAAGAATCCAAGACAGGACAACATCCATTCTTTTACTCAATATACATTTAGTGAACAAATGACAATTTTTATATTGTTAGTGTTTGCATCCTAGCTTTCTCTCTTTCAGCAGACATTTTTAAGTATTCTGTGTGCAAGATCTGGTGTGTTCATTGTTTTTCATGTCCTTGGTTTTAAGAGTTTAAGAGAATTCAATACAATTTGGGGAATATAAAGAACATCAGCTGGCACAGTGACTCACGCCTGTAATACCAGCACTTTGGGAGGCCACAGCAGGAGAATCACTTGAGCCCAGGAGTTCAAGAGTAGCCTGGGCAACATAGTGAAACCCCAGGTCTACAAAAAAAAAATACAAAAATTAGCCAGGCATGGCGGCGCATGTCTGTAGTCCCCTCTACTACTTGGGGGGCTGAGGTGGGAGAATCGCTTGAGCCCAGAAGGTGGAGGCTGCAGTGAGCCAAGGTTGCACCACTGCACTCCAGCCTGGGCTACAGAGCAAGACCCCATCAAAGAAATAAAAAAAAAAAAGAGCGTCAATGATATATTGGGGAATGAAAAGCCAACCAATCAATTGTATTCTCAAAGAGAGTTTGTGAATAAATTGTTTGGACCTCAGGACGTATTTCCTGGAGGAAATCTCAGACCGATCATGATTATAGTAAAATATAATGATAATAACAGATAGTAGAAATAATAATTCAGTGTTTACTATTTGCCTTGAAGTTCATTTTCTCATTCAATCCCTGAAATACTGTTATGAGTTAGCTCCGATGGTCATCTCCATTTTCCAGAGGAAGAAACTGAGGCTTGGAGAGATCAGGTAACTAATTTGAGGTCACATAACTGGTAAGTGGTAGGACACGACTCCAAGTCCGGCCTGTCTATCCAGAACCACATCAGCAAAAGCCTATGCAATGCCAGAGCTGTGCTGACATGTGGCAGGAAGTCACACAGTTATATTATAGTTACAGCATCTATTACAGGGATGTAACAGCATTTAATAAGCAAGCATTTTTTGTATCTCGAACATTAAAATTTTAGGGGGAGGAGTTTTATTTTGAGAATTTGATTTTCTACTAAAGAAATATTTCTTAACACAGAGTTTACACTTTCTGATTCCTGATTCCTACCATCCTATGCAGTGTTCATCTCAATAGATCATGGGGTATCTCAGGAACCTTGAAAACAAGCCAAATACAAGTGAATTGGCCAAAGGAGCACAGGTTAGCTCTGCTCGCCACCCTCACAGCCAGGGCCCTGCAAGCAAAATGGGAGGAATGAATATAATGTCTGTCTGCAGGGCCTGAATTAACCAGGGAGCAAAATTAATCACTTAATAAATTCAAATTAATTGATAATCTGATTGATCAATTCAAATTAATCGGAGAAAGAAGAACATCCCAACAGAAAAACAGGAAAGTAAGATGAAAAAGCAATCCACAAAAGAATAAACATAAATGGGCCACACGCAGTGGCTCATGCCTGTAATACCAGCACTTTGGGAGGCCAATTCAGGCGGATCATGAGGTCAGGAGATCGAGACCATCCTGGCTAACATGGTGAAATGCCGTCTCTACTATAAATACAAAAAAATTAGCCGGGTGTGGTGGTGGGCACCTGTGGTCCCAGCTACTTGGGAGGCTGAGGCAGGAGAATGGCATGAACCTGGGAGGCGGAGCTTGCAGTGAGCCGAGATCATGCCACTGCCCTCCAGCCTGGGCGACAGAGCGAGACTCCGTCTCAAAAAAAAAAAAAAAAAAAAAAAAAAAAAAGAATAAACATAAATGGCCCTAAACATATGCAGAATGCTAAAGTTGCCTGAGAATCACCAAGACACCAATTAAAATGAGATTCACTGGACCATTACACTGACAATGTTTAAGTTTGTTTATGTTTTTGTAAGATGGCAGTATTTGTGCAGATTCCTGGGTAAAGAACCTCCCTTTTTCCACTGGTGGTACAACTTTCCCATAGAACAACTTGGAAATATGCATTAAACACCTTTGCAAAGTGCATACCCACTCATTAAGGAAGTTTACTTCAAAGAACTTACTCTAAGGAAATAAACAAGGATATTTCCTAAAATTAGCTAAAAGCAATATGTCACATACGATTTCATTTTTATAGAAAAAAATATACACACATCCTTAAGACAAAGTCTAGAAGAATATAAACCAAAAAATTAATGCTGGTTATCACTAGATTATAGGATTAGAACTGATTTTATATTTTATATTTTTTTCAATGAATATGTACTAATATTGTAATTTTTTAAAGATATATACTATAAAGGTATATATGATTCAAGCCAATCATATATATATATACATGCTTCAAGCCACAGAACCCACGTTTTTGTGGGCAAAAACTGCATTCCGAGCTCTGAAGAGATGATATTGTTGAGTGAAAAAGCAAAGTACAGAACCGAAGTAGTTATCAACAACCACTTGTAAAAAGGGAGGAAAATACTCTCTGTATTGGCTTGGAGATGCATTTCAAAAACAACCTTGGAAGGGTATAACAGAAACAAACAATAGTAGTAACTTGTTTAAGAGAGCAAGAACTAAGCAGACTTTCAGAGAAAGAAAGAAGAAATTTCAGTGTTGTACTTAGAATTTTTGAACTTTGAACCGTGTGAATACATTACCTTCTCAAAAAAAGTAAAACATATATATTTTTTAAGTAACTTTTTTTCCTTGGGCCTTTTTCAGAACATATATGAGCTATATTCTACAATAAGCATTCTACTCTTGGAGTCTGCACCATTGGCTTAGGAGACCCTGTTTAAAAGCAAGACAGCCAGTGAGGTTTCCTCATTTCTAACACTTATTTACCACACCCCACCCCAGAGCTATTTTTCAGAACATCTCTGAATGTGGCAATTGAAAGAAAGGGAGGAAGAGATAGAGAAAAGGAGGGGGAAGAGTTAGAACCGATGCCTCCTGCCTCCAACCCAGGAGACATCAATCTGCTCCCCCACAAACTCTATCCCTGCCCCACCTCACTCTCACCCCTATCAGAGACAACCTTGCCTCCAAGTATTTGGCAAAGGTTTTTACCATCTCTCCTTCTAGGCAGCACATAGGTCACCAGACTTTAGAAACGCCAGCCTTGCTCAACATATCCCATTTCAGCCCTCCTGGAAGTATCTGCTTGATCAAATACACAAATCTCACCCATCCATCTGGACAGAATTTTTAATACAATGTCCTAGGAAGTGATTTACGTGATAGAAAATACCATGAATCTAAACGTCTTACAAAATCCCCACGTGACTTTCGGCATGTTAAGAGTTTAAAAGTCATCACTCCTCTCCACACAAGAAAAAAGCTGAACGAACAGAAAATCAACAACTCTTCTTAGATCCCACCAGAGAACTGAGGTCACAGGGCAAACTGCTGTCCCGAGATTTGCAGAAACAGACAGGAGGATACAGATGATCACAGGGACAAACCTCCACACGGACCAGTGCCAGGGTAGGGAAACCTGAACTGTAGTTGAATTGCTGGGGGCTCAGGGTGGACAAGCCTGAGAGATTAAAAACCCCAAGGGGCCCAGCCTCAGGGAGGCTCCCACACTTAGTTTTACCTCTGGGAGCCCTACCACGTTCTGATAGTGAAGCTAGGGGGAAAAATCCCCTCATGCTCCCAACAGGGAGAGGAAAAGAGGAGATATTTTGAAGAATACCAGATCATTCTGTTCTTCTTAACAAGGTCTGGTAAGATAAACTATCTTACCACAGAATAATTAACTAGGGTTTTACCAAAGCCCAGTCGACCTAGGGTAAGAGAGATACCCAACTCCAGCCCCCTCTAGCCTGTCTGCATCATATACGGGAGCGGTGGGGGTGTGCAGGGAGAAGCACTTGTGAGGGTCACAGCCCAGGGCACAAGCTCACTGAAAGACTGAGACCTAATTGTCTACAGCACACTCCCCTCCCTGCACCTCACCACCACATCCCCTGAGCTCCTGCACCATAGCGAGGAACTACAACAGAAAGAGCTGCATGTCTCAGATCTTATCCAAGGAGAATTCTCTAGGGAAACCCAAAGACAACAAAGAATACACAAGGACACCAGAGGAAATTTTAGAGCTACACCACAGCTCTTACCAATACATGGGGCACCAACGTGTGACCCAAGCTCAGCCGGTTCAGTGCACCTACCCTGGACTTTGACTCTCAAGCAAGTGAAAACCAGATTCAGGGATGGTTTAAACTTCATCCTGTCTGCCATGGTGGTGACATCAAATGTCCCAGGCCCAGCGTGGTGACGCTTCCTAGCTAGGTAGTGGCCTTGCTGTTGTTCCTACCACTCTGGCCTCCTTGGTTCCTGTCTATTTTCTGAGCAGGCTTTGATCTCTAGCCTGCCCACTGACTCTGCAAGGTACCTAACAAACTTAAAATAAAAAAGTGTTCTTCTCTCTTTCTCTCTCTTAGAACTTCTCTTAACATCTCAGGGGACTCTAGTGTTTCTGGGAATACAGTGTGGATATTGCTGCATTCAAAGGGTAAACCATCAAGCCAGAGAGGCCTCTGCTGAGCAAACCACCAGCTGAGGGGAAATTACACAGGAGCTAGAAAGAAATTATTTAGGCAGTTAGTGAGGGTAAGAGAGTCCTCAGCAAGGTTTCCCTTTTAATAAAAAGCGGTCCCCAAATCATTTCTTTTCTAACAAAGAGCTGCCTGAAAAATCAAGCTGCAGACAGAGAAAAGCAAACTAGAAGCTCACATGGGTGAATGTCGGCAGCTGTGCCAACAGAAAAAGGCTACCTGGGGGCCAAGTATGCTCAACACGGAGGTTCCATCTTCCCTTTTCCTTGCCAACCATGTGAAGAGTAAAGGAACAGGCAACATGGCACTGGCCAGATAGAGAACCCATCCGCATAATAAAAGATTAGGGTGGGGTGGCCAGCTTCTTCACGTACTATGTAAATGGCACACCTGGTCCAATTAATCTTTGGGCCCTACTTAAATCAGATGCTGCCTCCTCAAGCTCATCTATAAAACCCTGTGCATTTCACCACGAAACCAGAAGACCACTCAGGAGCCCCTCTCTCTCTGCAGGAGAGAGGGCTTTTTCTCTTTCTCTTGCTTATTAAACCTCCACTGTTAAACTCACTCCTTGTGTGTCTGCATCCTTAATTTCCTTGGCATGAGGCTATGAACTTCAGGTATTACCCAAGATGAATGATGCCACTTCAGAAAGAAACATCAGGAGAAAGAACCTGCAGAAAAACCTGCAGCATTAGAGGCAAAGGGAGCTGCAGGACAACTCCAGGGAGCGTCCTGACCAGGGCCTCTCACAGGGGTCCTCAGCCCTGGATACACATCAGAATCCCCTGAAGAGCTTAGAAAAACCAACCTCCACCCTCAGAGACTCTGAGTAGAGGGAGGGTCCAGGCATCCCACGGAGTCCATCTCCCCAGGTGAGGAGAGTATGCAGCCTGTGAGAACCACAGAGGCGGGGCTGATTACATCACACCGAGTGTCCCTCAGACACAGCAACTCATATGGCCAGAGAGAACCCCCAAGAAGACCCCATCTGCAGAAGACAGACCTTCTATGGGCTTCAGATTTCTGGCAGGGAAGCTCGCCTTCAACAGCTCTAACCACAAGAAGCGGTGGTTCTTTCAAGGGCAGGATGAGGAACAGGCAGAAAATGGTGTCTTTTCTGTCTTCATCGGAGCTGGGCCATTAAGCCAAAGTAGCTTCCTGTCTCCCAGAGACCTCACTCACCCCATCAAAAGCCAGAAACAGGATGAAGGATTGCAGTCTCTCACAATCAATCCATTTCACAGGATCTCCCTTTCATTTATTTCCTAAATAAATGGATTGGTTTGGGGATGGCTTCACTTCCAATCAGTCCTGTCAGCTCTCCATATCGTAAATTTGTATTTTCTTTTATAAAGCATTTGCCGTGTTCTTTTCTCTCGGATGTGGCTTTAGAGATGGGCATCCTGAAGACTTAAGTGTTCTGTTTTATTTTGTTGTTCTCTTTTAGGCTTTCTAGGTGCCCACTTTCCTGGCATCTCAGCCTTTATATTAACGGTTCTCAAAGTTTGGTCCCAGGACCAGCAGCGGCAACATTGGGGAACTTGTTAAAAATGCAGGTTCTTGGGCCCACCTCAGTCCTGTTGAATCAGAAACTCTGAGAGGTGGGGGCAGCAATCTATGTTTTAATGACTACAATATGACGGCTTTAAATTATTTTGCTTAATAGCCTAAAAGCCCACATTCTGGAGAAAATATCCTGTATCTTTAAGCCCTACCCTAGGCTATGATTTAATTATATGTGCAGAGGAGGGCAACCCACATCTGTGGAGTGGCTCACTTTGAAGCCTTACAACATCCCTAGAAGACTTGTCTTCATTTTAAAATGAAAAGTCAAGGTGTGAGGAGGCAAGTCACTTTGTCAAGGTCTCAGCTAGCCGGCAACAGAGCTGGGTGTCAAACCACATCTGCCCACTCTTAAAGCCCCTGCCCCTCTGCACTCTCCCTGCCCTGAGCTCCAGGACATCACAGCTGCTAAGGGGGACCCTGAGAGCTGGAAAGTAGGAAAGATCCTGGCCGATCCCTTGATTCTCTCAAACAACTGGCCTGGGCTGAATGGAGAGTGGGTAGGATGGACTGCAGCACAATCCAATCAGTTCGAGGTGAGGAAAGGCTTTACAACAAGCATCCTCTGTTTCCCTACCAGATTGCAAGGCACCCTCCCCCCAAAAGACACTTTCATTCATTCAACACACATTTGCTGAGCACCAGATGCTCTGCGGATTCTACGAATCAGAGTGGAGAGTGAGACTAAGGGCCCTGCCCTGTTCAATGGTAATGATAAGTCTACGTTTGGTGAGCACTTTCTATGCCCCAGGCACTGTGCAAAACAGTCTCATTTAATATTCACACTAGGCCTGTGAATTAGATAACATCTTTATCCCCTATTAAAGAATGAGCAAACTGAGACTCGGAAAAGCTATGCAGTGTCCCAGGGTTAAGCAGCTGGAAGTGGCAGCACCAGTATTAGGTTTAGATTCCTCTGACTCAAAGTCTGAGCTCTTAACAAGATGCTGTGCCACCTAACAACATCTGTGTCCTCTACTGCTTGTGCGTGTATGTGTGTTTTTAGAATAGTAATATATTGTTGTAAAACTGTGATCTTAGCCATTGCACAGGTCAGACTCTGACTTTCCTGGTCAGGGATTGTCCGTGGAAAGGATGCCAGAGCAGGAAGCAGGATGCCTAACTCTCTGGGCCATAGGGGTCAAATTAAACAGGAACAAAATCCAGAATCAATGATCAGAGCAGAGTTTTGGGTAAGGAGAGGACAAGGGGGACAAGAGGCTCCTTGGGCACCTGTGGAGAGGGAAGCCGGCAGGCTGCTCACTCCTCCGGCATGGGTCTCCTGGGTGACTCTCCTGCTTCAGGCATTGTCCCAGCTGAAGGGACTCTGAAATATTTCTAATATCTCCTCAGGCAGGTCTTTCCCCTCATTCTCCTCCCTTCCTTTCCCAAACTCACAATGAATGTGAGCAGCAACTGTGTGTGCATGCTCCTGCACAGAAGCTTCAAGAGCAGACATGATCAGCCACGTGTCCTTATCCTGCTGCCATGGTCATGGAGCATAACTGGAGATGGAACCTTAGCCACGACAAACACAGCCCCCTGGCAAACTGCACTGGACGGGTAGCACAAGGCAGAACTAAACTCCTCTTGCATGAGGCCACTGAGATTTGGGGTGTTTGTCACCTAGCCTGTCCTGACTGATGGATTGTCTCTCGGCAATTTGTCCTTTTTCTGCCTCCAAGAAGGTAGCACATTTGACATTCTCCAATGGCCAGAGGGTTGTGACCCTGGTTCTTCATAGCTTTCTGATGTCCTCAGAACAACCCGTTCTCTGAGAGACCTTGAATGGCCTCTGTTCTTCCCAGCCAAACAACAACAACCAACCTTACATTCCCTCTGTCACCTGTCATCGAGTTCGGGTGGTTCAGGCCCCTGTGGTCTCTCACCTGGGCCATTGCAAGCCTCCCAGTGACTGCCCTGTGCCTCGAATCCCCCTCCTATCTGCCTCCCTGTAGCTGCTAGAGTGGTCTGCCTAAACTGCAGGTGTGACTATGACCTCCACCCATTATCTCTCTCATCACCCCCTGGATTAGGGGTCCAAGCTCATGGCCCAACATCCAAGGCAAACAATCTTGTGTCTGGTCCTGTTTAGAAATAAATACATCTAGAACTAGGACTGGTGGAGGAAATATTTCACAGGGTGCATGTTTTCTGAAGCCCAGGCCATTCTCTCACCAAGACTCTGTTTTCATTGCATGTTTATAAGGGAATAAAACCCAGCCGTGCACACACTCTGATCCAGAGCTTATATCCAACAGACCCACCATGTCTTAGAAGTGAGTTATCCAGCAATGGTGCTTAGCTCTAAAAATAAGCAGGCCACCACTGCCATGAGGAACAGGCTGTGAGCGAGCCATTCCTCCTCTGAAAACACGTTTCACCTTCTCCACCTGCCACCTTGTCAGCCATACTCTGCTTCTCCCTGGGGTTACTGTCAAATGCTATTGCAGTAAGTGCAAATCTGACGATGAGCTCAGTTGCCTGTGTGCTGAGCCCAACACAGTCACAGTTTCTTTGACTGAGGACTTGAAGCTTCTTGAGCAAGGGAGGAGGGCTCAAGGGCACTCACCCTGCTGGGACAGATCCATAACAGGGCCACCAAATGGACAGCTTTGACAGACAGCCCAGAATTTTCTGATTTTTTACACAGAGCCCAAAATTCCTCCTCTTAGAATTACTATCCCCATTAAGGCAGTGTGGTTCTAGAAAACATCTTGCTTAGAGTAGGCAAGCCACAGAGGGAGCTGACATTCATTGAGTGCCTACTCTATGTATGCCAGGTCCATGCTAAGCACTTTGTGCACATTGTCTCATTTATTCCACATAACAAGCCTGTGGGTGAAGCACCATCACCATCCTCACCCTATTGTATGGATGAGGAAACTGAGGCCCAGAGAGTTTGTGAAAGTTGTCTTAGGCTGTAAAGCTAGTAAAAGGCAGGGGATGGATTCAAACCTAGTGATGAGCGCCTCACCTGGACCTATTCCTATATTCATCCTTCCCACTCATGTTTTCCCACGAAACTTTGAAAAAAGATTCCCTGGAGATAAAGACAAAATGTCTGTAAACCAGTGAGGTAGGAGAGGGACAAAAAAGGTCTGATTTTTAGTCAGGTCAAGTCTCTGTGGTACATGAGGGATGGAGACTCTGAGAGATGGGATCTGGCGTGAAGGCCCCTTCATGTCCTGCAAAGCAAGAAGGGGGTTGAAAGCAGCAGGTGACGAAGCCTCAGCCTCACTCTACCCCTAGCGGTAGACGTACAAACACAGAGCTTGAGGCCTTAGGAGTAAGAAGATGTTCAGGCAGGTCCTGCTTTTGGAGAGAATGACTTTCTATTCAACTCCCCTCCTGGCACCAGAAACTTGGGAAATACACACTGCTAATGGAGAGGTCCCTTGCCAGGTAACATAAGGCACCTGCTCCTCTCTCTGGGCAGATTGTCCTCTCCCTGGAGGCAGGTCCAGGGCCCGGGCCGAGCCCCACCTCCCCCTGTGTCCCTCAGCCAACTGTCACCCCACAGGAGCAATCCCCAAAGGGCCCAATACAAGATGGCATCAACATTGCCCAAGCCAGGGGCACAGGCTTTTCTGGAAGGCCCACACATGACCCACCTCTGGCAGATTTTATACCACTTCTGGGGTGGCAATTATGGGATACACCTTGACTAATTTTTCACTGATGCAAACTCAGGCTTCCCTGCATTGATTCAGGAGATACATAATATAATTTTAGGGATGTAGAAATGTTTACATTATGATCAGAATTGCCCACCAGCCCAGAGCTTGAATGCAGGCCACAACACCAGCGCCCCAGGAGGGCAGTGGGCGCCATGAATGTGAACAATTTGGGGAAGCTCTCAGTCTGCAGTCTCGGGCTTTTGCTACTGGGTAGACTTTGGATGCATCCATGTGTGCCATTGGTGTTGCCTGTCCTTTCCCTCATCCACCCCGCAGTGCGCTCTAATCAGGACTGGAAAGTGAAGGCTAGGAGTCTGCTCAAAGATGTTTCTGAAAGGAAAAGTTGGACGGATCTCATGGTGAGTCCTGGGTGGTCTACAGATTCAAGTCTCCTGTGAGATTCATATGATCTGGGAGTTGAGGCTGCCAGGCAGCTACTTCTGCAGCAGGAGGGATCCATGGGGCTTTGGGGAAGGACCCCCGGGTACTGGCACATTTTCCATCTCAACCTGGGTGAGGTTACCCAGGCGCTCTTTTACGTAACCGAAATTTATTAAGCTGTACATTTATGTTTTATGCCTAATGTGGGACATTTCTTGTATTTCATAATTTTCTTTAAAACATGGCTTTAAGAAAAAGACAAGGTCTCCTGAAAGAAATGGAGTGTGTATGTCAGGAAATGCCTGTGGAAGGCAAATGGCAAGCTCTCTGAAGGAAAGAGGAATTTGATTTTGCTCTGTGGGGGGCAACGTCCAGGGGAGATCTACCCCTTCCAGGGTGTGTGGGCCATGTCTCCACATCCAGAGGGCTGCAGAGCCAGGCTACAGATGGCTTGGGGAGGGACCCAGGGATTTGAGTGGTCAATGTTGGCACTGGTGGGGGAGGCAGAGCGGCCGTGTGGCAGCTGCTGAAAGAAGAGCTGCCGGGGGCCCACCCAGGAGCCTGCCTCCCTGATCTTTGGACCATCACCACAGATTATGCGAGGTAAAATGTGTTCTTTATAAAGCCGCCCCTAACTTTTCATTAGCTTGCCTTGCTGTTTTTTTTTTTTTTTTTTTTTTTTTTTTAACAAGAAAACTAATAATGAGAAACCACAGAGATCCCCAGGCTGGATTTGAGCCCTTTCAGGCGTGGCCAAATGTGGCCAAACTGGGACCAGATAAAGATGTTTACTGACAGCCTAATAAACAAATGGGCCCCGCTGGATGTAACCTTGATGAATGGAGCATCCAGGTGTTTTCACTAATGGCAATAAGCACTACAACCCAAAGTATTTCTGATTCAAGTCTAATGCATTATTAGGCCATTAGAGGCTGAGCACAGAGAACCATTTGGACACAACCCTATCAATAATGCTGCTTCCCAGCCTGCATTTAGGCCCGGGGAATTAGTCATCCTGATATTCTATTTAATAAAAAACCTCAAGAAGAAGCATCAAAAATCACATTACATTTTAACAGGGTTACAGCAGCCCAGGAGAACCACAAGTTTAATTTTCATAAGAGCATTCATTCCTCAATTATGTCAAACATGAAAATGTAAATGGCAAATTTAATGCTAACAATATCCCTCAAAGCACATTGGCAGGTAAGGCACATTATGTTGAGTGGATGCTGGCTGCATATCAAGCAGCTCCTGAAGGGAGATTTGGGGGCTCAGAGAGGAGGGTGTTTCAGGCTACTTGGCTGGGCTGCCCCTGGGAGAGCTCTGTCTCCCATGCAAGGGGGACACGTGAGTCTTAAGGACACGGGCTCCCTGGTGCCCCCTCATAGCATTTCCTGTGGGTCCCAAAAGTTACTTTGTTCTATGTGGCAGCAGCTGAAAGATGCTAATGGAGGCATTTCAGGGCCTAAAAATGAACAGAACTTCCAAGAGATTGTCAGGAATTTCATGGGGTGTGAGATGAGAATCTGTATTTGAAACAAAATTCCAGGTTAGGGTCTCTCTCTCCCTCAAGAACTAGACCTATTTTCTGGCCAAAGGCATGGCAGAGAGAAGGGAGTATTATTTCTATTTTTAACTGAAGCCACTGACAACAGCCACCAAAGCATTTCACTGTCTTTTTCCATAAAAAACAAAAATTGTCTTTGAAAGATGTCCATGCTGTATTGATGTTCTTTTAAAACAATCTATGGCAAACAAAAAAATCAAGTATTAATTGTGAATTGGTGAGTGCAGAGGAAAATATCTGAATGATTATACATCAAACTACGAAGAGTACCTCAGGGCATGTATTACATTTGTAAGCAAAAGATAATAATAATAAAGTTTAAAAAAAACAGCAGAGAATGTCCATTTATGAATAGAGCCATCTCTCTGATGATAAGCGGTCGTACCATTCCTTCTGAGTTGATCTGTGACTGGAATTAAGGCAGGATCATAGAATATGGGAGCAGAAAGAAGGCTCAGATGCAATCTGGTCTTATCCCTCTTTTTATTCTGGGGGAAGCTAAGACCCAGAGTGGTTCATTCATTCAACAAGAATTTACTAAGAGTCTGAAATGTGCCAGGCAGGACTTGAGGCTCTGGGCTTCTCTTCAGGGCTTGATCCAAGCCTCAGACTAAAGATGCCCTCGTGTAACATTCATCACTGATAGCTGGATCCCATGTAACCCAACATATGACAGCAAATCTTACCATATAACTGTATTACTCTGTAGGTAGAAGTCCCTATAGGGAAAACACAGTAAGGCATGCACATTAAGTTGATGCCAATAAACTTTTATTAGACAAATAACCCTGACAAGACATCATGATGGTTGCCAGACATATCAAGATGAAAAACACAAGCATTTCACAGTCTTGGGAGAAAGGCAGACGTGTAAACCAACAAGACAGTACAATGCCATATGTGTGCCTGGGTAAAAGTGCATGTCTGCTATGGCACGCTGCTGAGTGGGCAATAGTTGACTTTGCAGGGAGAGTGCAGGGAAGGCTTTGCTGGGATGATATCCAAGCTGGGTTTTGAACAATAAATAGCAATAGATAGCAAATATACCTAGTTATCTAGGCTCTGCACACTTTCTCATTTGAGTAAACAGATGCCAGAAATCAAAGGTAATTTAATTCAATTCTAAGCTTTGCTGGTGTTTTGTGAAGGAAGCCTGAGCAAATACAATTTTACAACCCACTGCCACACCCAAAATTCCCTTTTCCCATTGCTCTACATTTGTTCTCTCTCACATCCAAAGTCTGCACTGAAGCTTCTCTCTTCATGCCTCTCTCCCACCTGCCTACTGAAAACTCCCCACCAGAATCCGGCCCTCATGGTCTTCATCTTGCTGTCCATGCTCCCTTTCCTTCCAAGTGTGTCTCTTCTTCTCTCTGGCAGGTAAATCTTGTCCGTGTTTGATACAAATCACCAGGGTCCCTTCTCAGTTCTGCCTCTTATGGCTCTAACAAGGCCAATGGATAGGGAAGGCAAAGACAGTGTTTGCCTTAGAGAGTGGGGTGCAGGAAAGTTGGTGAATGCTCACTTGGGGTGAATGACCCTGTCAACACTGACAGTGAGTCTGGGCAATGAGCTGGGCTGCTCTGTGAACGTGCACAAATCCCAGTGTCTAGGCTTCAGCTTGCGATAGACCAATCTGTCTTTTAGGGAAGTAGCAGCTGCCAGTGGACAATTCTGGGAGTGTCAAGCACCACTTATTGAGAAATCAAGGCCTCTGGAATGAAATTTTCCACTAAAAGCATTTTACAGTTTCTCTTTCTACTTGTAATTATATTGGGAAAGAGGTGGGTGGAGTGAACTGCAGATATCTTTTGAGCTACAGATATTTTATAGACTCATGAATTAGGAAAGGGCTTTATCCTACAGCCAAATTGTTAAAAATAAGACTGTCTCAGGCAGAAAGAGTGTGAATCTACCAAGACTGAACTTCTCAAAGCTTTGCAAGGCAGTGTTTTGTTGACAATTTACTACAATCCTAATTTAGGAGCATGCAGATAACTGTGAGGTATTCCAATAGGCTGTGTGGAGTCATTATCCACCCCAAGGAGATTCGGTTCTAAGAGCAGGCAATTAAATAGCTTATTTCAGGCAAGAAGGCTGCTGTAAATGAGCTAATTCCATTACCTTCAATGCAGTGCTTATCTGGCCCTAAAGGACAGGCTCGGATAGCAAAGGAACCTCTTTACTGCTGGGACCAGAGAAGGCTCATGCACATCAAGGCTCAGCCTCAGAAGTGTCTGTACATAGAGGACACCGCCATTAGTTGGCCTAAATGCCACCACTTTGGTTTTAAACAAGGATTTTCTCATGTCATTTTCAGGAAGATACTGAGCTCTGCAAGGACAAGGATGGTATCCTTCATCTCTGAGCATATTCCAAGCTGCCCTGTTTTTAATCTAAGCCCTCACTTCCTAATCTCTAAAACTGGGGTAATGATACAAACTAGGAGCTGCAGAGAACACTATCAATCATGCACACAGAGCTCCTAAAACAAATCCTGGCATACGGCAGCCTGTCACTATACACATACCTAAATTGATAATGAAGAGGAGACTATTGCAAGAGGAATCATGGACATAAATCAACCAGAAACATGTATCTTTATTGTTGTGTGTGCTATCTATAAGACACCATTTTCCATAGACAGAGAACATCAAAATACATAGCAGAGAAAAACAGTATTTTTGCAATATGTTCTACTGGTGTGAAATCTAATGTAGTGAAAATAACTGATATATATATATAGAGAGAGAGAGAGTTAACTGTTTTATATAATTATATAATCAATTAAGAGTTAACTATATATATAAAAGTTATATAATTATGTAACTATAATCAATTAAGAGTCAATCATAGTATAAAAAGTTATATAATTGATTATATAATTATACAATTGATTACATAATTATATAATTGATTACATAATCAATTAACAGTTGACTATATATAACTGATATATAACTATGTAACTGATCAGTTACATAATTGATTACATAACTATAATCAATAACAGTTAACTATATATAACTATATAACTGATATATAACCGTATAACTGACATATAACTATATCAGTTACATTATTAATTATAATCAATTAACAGTTAACTATATATAAATAACTATGATTATAATTATGGCCATTTTATAGATGGGAAAACTTAATAACATTTCAGAGGTTCAGCAATTTGTGGCAACTGTTCACAAGTATATAATAAGGCTTTTTATAGTAATAATAATATCTTTCAAGTACATACTATTTGCCAGGAACTTAATATATCTCATTTAATAGTTTCAACAACCTCAATTATTAATCTGGGGACTATTAACTCCATTTAACAGAGGAGGAAACAGAGATCATAGGAGGTAAGTGACAATGATCAGTAAGTGGCAGAGCCAGGTGGTCTGGTTCATCCCAAGGTGGTCCTGGCTGCAGAGCCTGCGTGATTTGTCTTGCCATTGGACTGTCGAAGTTGTGTGCACGTGTTGTCTTAGGATTAGAGGAAGTCCCCTGTGTGGGTGTCAGCCTCAGGGAGCAGGATCCACATTCAGCTTTATGTTGCTCTCAAAGCTGAACAGTGCCCAGCACCAGGCAAGCACTCAACACATTCAGCACTTCTGTGCTCATGCCTGGGAAATGCTCCATAAGCCTCAAGACTCTTTGCTGTACACACAGTAGATGACATTGGTTGGAAAGTGTATTAGTCAGGGTACTCCAGAGAAGCAGAGCAAATAGGAAATAGATACATATACATAGTACACATGTCTATGTAAATATACATATATGTGTACAGATATATATGGACAGTCATATGCCAGATAACAACATTTCAGTAAATGACAGTTTACGTATATGACAGTGGTTCCATAAGATTATAAAACTATTTTCACTGTACCTTTTCTAAGTTCAGATATGTTATGCAGTTGCCTGCAGTATTTAGTACTATAACATACTGTACAGGTTTGTAGCCTAGGAGCAACAGGCTGTAACTTGTAGCCTAGGTGAGTAGTAGGCTATGCCATCTAGGTTTGTGCAAATACACTATAGGATGTTTCAACAATGATGAAATCGCCTAATGACTCATTTCACAGAACCTCGCCTAGTATTCCCTACATGACTGTGTGTGTGTGTGTGTGTTGTACACATATATGTGTGTGTGTTTATGTCCTGATTTCTGACCCACAGAAACTCTAAGATACTAAGTATATTATTTCAAGGTGGTTGTTTTTGAGTAATTTGTCACACAGCAATAGATAGCTAATGTCCAAATGATCTAGGTTCTGCCTACTATTTGATTTGAGCAAACATAGTCCAAAAACCAAAAATAATTAAAATCTGTTCCATCCTTCACTGGTAGTTTGTGAAGAAAGTCAAATCATGAGAAAAGACGGCCAGGGTGTTGAGAAAAGATCCCTGACAGTGCAAAGTGATGTTGCAAAGAAGAGGTGGATAAAAGTTCCCTTATTTGTCAGGGTAGGCTAACCTAGTAATAACCCCAAAATATCAGAAGATGAGCACAATACAAGTCTAGTGTTTCTCCTGCTAAGTCCAATGTGGATTTTTTAAAGTATGTATAAACAAATAAGCTCCACCTCAACAGCCTCAGGGAACCGATGCCTCCAGAAACAAATTACCATAGTCCTGAGCCACTGCCACTCCTCTCAGAGGCTGAAGCCCACAGTGGGAGCCCAGCGCGAGAGGGTCCAGCCGCCCATTTCTCCCTGCTTCATGCCTTACTTTTCCCTTGAATGTGGTGCTCCAGGAAGTACCCCAGCTTGTTTGCTGTTTACATTTTGACAGCTTTAGAGTTTGCTTCAGCCACTTACATCCACCTCCTCTCAGCCCAGCCATGGCCTTCTTTGCCAGAACTCACCTGAAAGCCACTGGAGGGGCTCCGACTACGCTCAAGCCCCTTTTCAGCTCAATGGATTTCACATGCTGAATGTCTCCACGCAGGAGCCATTGCAAATAAGATGGGAGAAATCCAACATCCCAAAACCAGGAGAATTTCTTTTAATTTAAAACACTTGGTTGCATTTTGAAAACTAGGTTTCCCGGCCATCTGCAAACAACACAGAATCAGAAGTTAATCATTTGCAGCAAAGCCCCTTGGACAAGAGTCCACATCCAGGAAATCAGTTACTCTTCGTGATCCTGGCCTTTGGCAGCAAATGACGAGAGGCATCCTCCTGTCACCCGCCTGCAGGCAGCACTGGGGTAATCATGGAGAAGCATCAATTATGCAAACAGGAAGTTGAGCTGTAGGAAGCATGGATTGTACAAAGAGGAAGTGGGGCTGTAGGTTTGGAAGAAATAGAACAGAGCCAAACCACCCCATAATCTTCACAAACTAGACTTGTGTTCTCTATGGTCCCCTGTATTCCATACTGTGACCAATGGGGCTACCATCTTCTCAGGGCCCTCACTAGATGCCTCAGAGTCACCCACACCTCCTTCCCCTGCCCATCTTCTCTCATGCCTCTCAACAAACAAAGGCCTCTAAATTTTCATCTATCTTCTCTCTCATGGGAGGGCTTGGGAACCAGAGTGCCCCACACCTCCTCAGAAACCCATCCTGGAGGCAGCAGCTGAATTCCTGCACTCACTCTACCACCCTAAGCTAAGTCTACATAAGCAAACTCACCCCATTCTTTGCACCTGCAGACTTGATTACACTAACCTGATACTGACCAGGAAGCTTGGAAGCGCATCTGATTACTAACCAGTATCAGGTTAGTGTAACCAGATACTAACCTCAGACCCTGGACCGTGGCACCTCCCTTGCATTAGTGGATGTTCATGTGGAGTTCCTAGGGGGCATTGGAACCCCACCCTGCAGACACACGTGACTTGTGTGTTTTTTGTTTGAATTTTTTTCATAGGAGACATCTGACTGCTTCTCCTTGGGCTTCCCTCCCGCACCTGATACTGACCAGTTTGTTCATCTAGCTGGAATTGTGTGGTTCACGTATTGTGGATCAGGCAATGGCATGGAGTGTGTGTGTGTGTGTGTACATGTGTGTAGTTGTTGTGTAAATAATTTTGTGAGGGAGAGTTGAGAGGCCTTTGTGAAGTTGAGAGGTGTGAGAGAAGGTAGGAAGGGGAAGGAAGTGCAGGTGAGTTTGAGGCATCTAGTGGGGATGCCTCGGAGTCACAAAGGCCTCTCACCTCTTCCTCACACCTGCATTGATATGGTTAGGCTTTGTGTCCCCACCCAAATCTCATCTTGAATTGTAATCCCCATAATCCCCATGTGTCAAGGGAGAGACCAGGTGGAGGTCACTGGATCATGGGGGCGGTTTCCCCCATTCTGTTCTCGTGATAATGAGTGAGTTCTCACGTGATCTGATGGTTTCATGAGTGTTTGGCAGTTCTTCCTGTGTTCATTCTCCTTCCTGCCACCTTGTGAAGAAGGTGCCTTGCTTCCCCTTCACCTTCCACCATGATTCTAAGTTTCCTGAGGCCTCCCCAGCAATGCTGAACGGTGAGTCAATTAAACCTTTTTCCTTTATAAATTACCCAGTCTCGGACAGTTCTTATTAGCAGCATGAGAACGGACCAATACATGCGTCTAGAGCGAGGCCCCTCCTCCTCACCACCAGAGGCCTGGCTAAATTCAGGCCTTCCGAGTCTCTCACCTGGACTTCTGCAGCTTTCTCCTATCTGACTCTCCCACATCCGTCTGTCACATAGCTGTCACAGTTATTGTCCAAAAAAAGTCTGATCTGATCATGCTCCCTGCATAAAGCAGCCCTGGCCTCCTCACCAGGACTTAAAGGGCCCTCCACATTTGCACGCCACCCCCCACCCCACTTTTCCTTTCCTCTCCGGCCTCCCCTTCCACCACACCATGGCACACAGGCCACCCTGGCCCAGAAGGACATCTTCCCTTCCTCAAGCATTGCCTTGTTGTGCCTTGAGCACCCTGGCCTTGTCCCGTTTCTACCCCCCTCTCGAACTCCTACACAACTCTCAAAGCCCAGTTCTAAACAGGACTTCCTCTGTGCAACTCCTCTGGCATCCCCAGCAAGGTTCATTGCTCTGCCCCTTTGCTCTCCCAAGGCCTTTACCCCACTGACTCAGATGAGGGGTTAGGCCTCCCCACAACCTAACACAGTGCATTGCCCAGAGCAAGAACTTGGCATCTGTTGAGTGAGTGAGGGAAAAATGAAGGGAAGGAGGAATAAATGAAAGTCATTTTTGTTCCCTTGGAATTAAAAAAAAAGTTATCCTTATTCCTTATTTGTCAAAGAAATGCCAAACAAAGCAAACAGGCTAGTGTGAAAGTCAAGTTCTTTTATGCTTTTTTTGTCTACTACCTTCATATTTGCGATGTTGACTGTATTGGTATAAACTTCTGAGGGAAAAACTACACATTCATCAATGAAAAGTCTCCTAAACATTTCAAAAATCTAAGTGAAGTTAGATGGCCCCAAGGTTCTCAATGCCAAATCTAAAAGATACACAGCTTAACATAACACAAGAATAAATAATCCAAAGAATCTTTACTTATTAAAATAAAAGATAATTTTCTAGCAATCCCCAAAGCAAATTATTTAAACTTCTCTTCAAAACTTCTATGAAAACATACAGCGCAAAAAAGAAGAAAGAAAGAAAAGAAAAGAAAAGAAAACTGAAGGCAAAGAGACAACCTACAATTTAATCCTAGAATCTAGAAAGAATTTCCACTAACTATAAGAAATGGTAGAGCTGGGTTGAGAGACATGTACACTTTACCTAATGGCATACTCAGACTTTAATGAGAGAGAAATCACATGAAAACAGGAAGTTTCTTAATAAACTTTGTACACCCACCACTGTCTGTCCCTGGACTTCTATATATATATATATATATATATATGTGTGTGTGTGTGTGTGTGTGTGTGTGTGTGTGTGCATGTGCGCATGTGTGTGTGTATATGTGTATATATATGTATATATATATAAAACTATATATATATATATATATGTAGTTTTGCTCTTGTCACGCAGGCTGGAGTGCAATGGCATTATCTCGGCTCACTGCCACCTCCACCTCCTGGGTTCAAGCAGTTCTCCCACCTCAGCTTCCCGAGCAGCTGGGATTACAGGCACCCGCCACCACATCTGGCTAATTTTTGTATTTTTAGTAGAGATAGTGTTTCACAATGTTGGTCAGGCTGGTCTTGAACTCCTGACCTCAGATGATCTGCCCGCATCGGCCTCCCAAAGTGCTGGGATTACTGGTGTGAGCCACTGCACCCAACCCCTGGACTTCTAAATCCAGGCTGTGCCGCCATCAGTGTTCTGTTCAGCTACTGGGGTGTGGGGCGCCAGAATCCAGTTCCAGCCCCATATGCGCTGCCACCAGATACACTTTATAAATAGCTGCATTAAGTGTAATATAGGAAATTTTTGTAGCTTCTGATTAATTTTTCTGTGAACCTAAAACTCTAAAAAATAAAGTCTGTTGAAAAAAATCTATAATTTTTATTGAAGACCATGTCATAGGTAGTTATTACTGCTACAATTTGTTTGTTTGTTTTTATTTGCATTCATATTTACAGGAAATGCTAAATTTCAGTTAGCTGTTGGTAAAATAAGGATGGAATATTTTTATTCTCTCCTACCCTACCTTCCCCCTACCCAACAATCCTTAACCACCTTTTCAAAGCTACGGAGTAGCTATAAATCCAACAGTAGAAGACAGAGAAGAAAAGATGTGTGTGATTTGCATTCTGGGAACTGTGGTACCAACAAATAAGGTATTGAAATTGGGTTACATAGACATGAAAAAGAGTTTTGCTTTGAGAAATCACTGAAAAATGAGGAAAAGGACCAGCTTCCAGAAGGTTCCACGGGTGAGCATAAGCCTGAACGTAACTCCTGTGATACCCAAGAGACAATGTCATAGACTCTTTGGTATCCTTCATAACAGTGTAACTTTTCTGGGACAGGAGCAGTAAGGATAGCACCACCGTAGGTGGAAGGTAATAAGATTAGATCAGGAATTCTTAACCTGAAGTCCACAGACAGAATTCATGGCATTCATGAATTCAATGGGGAAAATATTACATCTTCATTTTACCAACAGCCAACTAAAATTTAGCCATTCCTTTCAGTATGAATGTAGGCAAAAAAAAAAAGTAGTAATAATTATACCTGTGACATAGTCTTTAATAGAAATCACGAATGTTTACTATAGTAAATGGTCATTTGTATTTCTTCTTTTGAGAAGTGTTTAATCAGATTCTGAAGCTGTGAAACTCCTAGAAAAAAAAACATAGGGAAAAAGATTTTTGACATTGGTCTTAGCAAAGATTTTTGGATTTAACCTCAAAACACAGGCAACAAAAGGAAAAAGCAAAAATGGGATTGTATCAAACTAACAAGCTAACGAGCTTCTGTACAGCAAAGGAAACTATGAAGAATGAAGAGACAACCTACGGATCGGGAGAAAATATTTGCAAGTGGAGGATATTGCTAAGAATCATTTCTACAGCTCATTACTTGCAGATATAGTAGTTACTAGAATTGCTGCAAGATATTTTTATTTAATATATGTAGGAAAAAGAACCTATATTTCCGTATCACAATAGTTTTAAAATATTTTGCTAAATAGATTTCCATTTTATTTGTTTCCTTGGAAAGTCTATTAGTTTATATTATGCATTTAGAAGTATTATTCTAATAAGTGGTTCACAGGCTTCCCTGGACTGCAAATGAAACATGGATAAGATGAAAAGAGAACCAGATAAGATAAGAAAAATGGAAAGGGGAAAAAATGTAATACCCAAGTTTAAATCCACATGAGAGGCAGCAAATAGAAGAATGGATTTGTAGCAAATTGAATCAGTGATGGAGGAAACAAATTAGTTGGATATCAAAAAGAAAAAGATACAAATGCATGAGAAAAATTGAGAAAATATAAGTGATATGAAGCATAGAAAACAAAAAGCTAATATATACATATTTCTTAAAAAGGGAAATACAAATAAAACTAAAATGATGACACATATTCTAATAAAAATATGTCTAAACTGAAGACACTACTATGCATCTTGTAAGAATTTTTATTTTAATTTTCCAGCAAAATTAATGAAAAATAGACCCTCCTTATACACACTCTAAAAACCTTCAAATACAAAGAATAAATATATCTAGTACTCGATGTTCAAAAATAATTAAGCAGTGTATACAACATTTGAGGCAAACTTTTTGAGATCCAAACAGTTTATATCTGGCCAATTTCTTTTCATGTGCAAAAGCAACAGAAATGCCTGCTCTGATAGGCAATGGCTCAAAAGTAATCTTAGGCAAATCATTTCAAGACAGGGAAAATATCCCCAATACATTTTAATGATATGAACATATCCCTAATGAAAAAGAAAACAATAGTGCATACAGAAAACCAACATCCATTTTCACTTATAATTCAGAAATCCTAAGTAAAATGTGCATTGTGGTAGGTGCTCTGTCTTTCCTCCCCAACATCCATGCCTGTTCCTTTTCCTACTCACAGAGTTCACTTCTCACACTAGAAGGTGAAAATGCCAGATTCCCTCTTTCCATGCCTCACTTGCAGCTCAGGGCACCAGTAGAACCAGTTCTGACAGGTGAGACATGAGAAGAAAGTGTGCTTGGAATCTGAAAGACAGATGGTTCTCTAACAGAGATGTGGGAAAAGCCCTTCTTATGTCTATCTCATTTATTTCTGTTTTGGATATAGTTTCACAGGAAATGATTCTTAAAGCTAGCTGCTGCAGCCATCTTCCAACTGTGAAGGAAAGGCCAAGACTGTTGCAGAGACTGAGTCAATTCTCTGATGAGCCGAAACAAGCTTAAAAATCAAACCTTCGTACCCTTGGTATGGAAGATGATGGAATGCTCACCATCCTTTACACCTCAGTTAGTATTTCTTTCAGTATTCATACCCTAAGCACTATATCAAACAAATCATATGCAATAAACAAGTAGGATTTATTCTAGAAATGTGAGAATAGTCCAGCAACAGGAAATTATTGATATAACTTATGAGAGCAATACATCAAAGGAGAATGAAACATAATCATTTTGGTACAAATAGCACACATTTAGATCATACTTACAGTGTACCAGGAATTATTTGCTTTGCATATACCAAGTCATTTAATTCTAAAAGAGTCCTGTGAAACAACTTATTATCACATTTTATAGATGAGAATACAGAGACATTTTCCACAAAAATAAAAAGCATCCTAAAATTCATGTAGAACCACAAAAGACCCTCAATTGTCAAAGCAATTCTGAGCAAAAAGAGTAAAGCTGAAGGCATCACACTTTCTAATTTCAAAACCTGCTTCAAAGTTATAATAATCAAAACAGCATGGTACTGGCACAAAAACAGACATATAGACCGAAAGAGCAGAATAGAGAGCTCAGAAATAAATTCCCTACAATTACAGTCAACTGATCTTTGACAAAGTTGCCAAGAACACACAATGGAGAAAGTGCAGTCTCTTCAATAAATGGTGTAGGGGAAATGGGACATTCACATTCAGAAGAATGAAATAGGATTCTTATCTCACCTCATATACAAAAATCAACTCAAAAAGGATAAAAACTTAAATATAAGACTTGAAACTATAAAACTCCTAGAAAAAAAACATAGAGAAAATGCTTCTTGACATTGGTCTTGGCAAATATTTTTGTATATGACCCCAAAAGCACAGGCAACTAAAGCAGAAATAAAAAATTGGATTGTATTAAACTAACAAATTTGTGTGCAGCAAAGGAAACAATCAATAGAGTAAAGAGACAAAGTATGTGTTGGAAGAAAATATCTGCAAACCATACATCTGATAAGGAATTAATATTCAAAATATATAAGGAATTCAAACTCAATACCAAGAAAATAAGTAATCCAATTTTTAAAATAGGCAAAGAATCCGAATCAATGCTTCTCAAAAGAAGACATACAAAAGGCCCACAGGAATATGAAGAAAATGTTCATCATCATTAATCATCAGGATAATGCCAATTAAAACCACAGTAAGATGTCACCTCACATATGTTAGAATGGCTTTTATCAAAAAGACAAAAGATAAAAAGTGTTGGCAAAGATGCAGAGAAATGGGAAACCTTGTACACTGTTGGTGGGAATGTTATTTAGTACAGCCATTTGGAAAACTACATGGAGATTTCTCAAAAAATTAAAAATAGAACTACAACATAATCTAGCAATCCCACTTCGGGGTATATTCCCAAAGGAAATGAAATCAGTACCTGAAAAAGATATCTGCACTCCCGTGTTCATTGCAGCATTATTCACAGTAGCTGAGGTATGGAACCAACCTAAGTACTCAACAATGGATGGATTGATAAAGAAAATGTGGTATACACACACAATGGAATACTACTCAGCCTTAAAAAAAGAAGGAAATCCTGATGTTTGCAACATGTATGACCTGGAAGACATTATGCTAAGTGAAATAAGCCAAACATAGAAAAGTACTGCATGATGTCACTTACATGTGAAATCTTAAAAAGTCGAACTCAGAAACAGAAAGTAAAATAATGCTTACCATAGGTTGAGAAGGTGGGAGAGAACAGGGAGATCTTGGCCAAAGGGTGCAAAGCTTCAGTAGATAAGAGGAATAAGTTATGGAGATCTACTGTACAACATGGTGACCATAATTAATAATAATGTACTATATATTTGAAAACGGCCAACTGAGTAGATTTTAAATGTTTTTGCCACAAAAAAATAAGTATATGAAGCAATGGACATGTTAATTAGCTTGATTTAATCACTCCACAATGTATGCATGTATCAAAACACCACATCACATCTCATAAATATACATGATATTATTTTAAAAAGAAAATTATAAAACGTTACTGAGGAACAAGAAGAAAAGGCTACAAATAGAGAGGCACACATTCCTCTTTATCTGAGGAACACTTGATAATTTTTAAAATGCTAATTTATGACCGCTGCCTCTGTGTTAAGACAGCAAAAATCATAAGGTTTTCCTCCAGGGTCCATTTGCTTCTGTCTGGTTCATGGAAACTGCTGCACTTTTAACCCTTCGGCCAGCCTGCAGAGGTCTGCAGCCATCACTGTGGGAGCCCACCAACCAGCAGGCAGGCACAGATCCATCAGCGCCGCTGGAGCAAGGTCTTTGCACCTAAACAACAATGGAAGGTAGCTCCCTTTGGTATTTTCAAAGCCAGCATCCATGAAGGATGAGAGGTCGTGTGGAAGGGCAGAAAGCAGCCGGGTAGCAGGACTGGTAGGGCTGCTCCAGGGACAGGATCTGGTGCTCGTATGTTCTGTGACTTGCTGCAGGCGACCTTGCATGGGCCCCATTTCCTCATCTGTAAAATGGCAGCTGCATCCCTGGCTATCTCGCAGGGTTGTTGCAAGAGTCAGATGAGAAACCTGATATAAAAGTGGTTGGCAAAGTTTTATGGGATCTACAAATGGAAATGCAAGTGGATTCCAGTATACTATACCATGATCATCATGTATAGCTACAGAAATAAAATTGTTCTGATTTTTGTCTCTTCAAAATGCAAAAAAAAATGTATAGTGAATTGAATGGTAGCCCCCAAAAGATATGTCCCTAAAGAACGTGCTATTGTGACATTCTTTGGATAAAGGATCTTCATAGATATAATTAGGAGTCTTGAGATGAGGTCATCGTGGCTTATCCAGGAGAACTCTAAATCCAGTGACAAGCAAGACACAAACACAAATAGAGAAGGAGATGTGAAAATGGAGGCAGAGATTGGAGTTATGTGCTACAAGTCCAAGAATGCCTGGAGTCACTAGAAGCCAGGAGAGAGGCAAGAAACAGATTCTCCCTCTGAAACTCCAGAAGACATCAACCCTGCTGACACCTTGATTTCAGACCTCTTGTCTCCAGGACTGTGAGAGAACAAAGATCTGTTGTTTTAAGCCACAGGTTGTGGTAACTTGTTATGGTAACTACAGGAAACCAATACAAATGGCTAGCTGGATGGTGGCCAAATCTGAAGCAGATGTTTGGAATGGGATATAGGGTATTCGCAAAATTCTATTTGAGGTCCCTAGTGGCACACCAAAGAAAGAAAGAGGCAACCTGAACTGATATCTAACAAGGGGTCTGTGTGACAGACAAACAGAAAAAAAGCATGCCCTAAAAAGAAGGATGCCCTGGGCAAAGAGAACAGGGTCCGACTGTGAACCTTACATCAAAAGCCTCAAGGGCAGGTGTTCTGGGAATGCAGCATTTGCAGTCAAACTTCCGTTCAGTTAGGCCACCCTGACCCTGCAGAGTGAGCAGCAGCATGGGGTCATTCTGTTATCAGAGACAGCAGACTCTCCACCAGCACAAGAAGCCAACTACAGGAAGGAGAAACTCTGCCAGGTAGTACATACAACAAAGAGGGGAGGATCAATAGAAAAGGGATCGTAGACAAAATCTCTTTTCAAGTCAGAAAAAATTTTTTTAATTATTTACAGCTCTTGCCTACCCCTCAAAAAATTAAATATGTGTGTGTGTCAGTGTGTGTAATCATTCCTAGGAACAGATTGATATCTGTTAGAGGTAAGAGGAAGAAGAGAATTTGTTATGGCAACCAGAGGAAAGCAGCACAAATGGCTAACTGGTCACCATCCAAATGGTGGCCACAACCATTTGGATTCCCACAACCTGCCGCTTAAAACAACAGATATTTATTCTCTCACAGTCCTGGAGACCAGAGGCCTGAAATCAAGGTGTCAGCAGGGTTGATGTCTTCTGGTGTTTTTGAGGGATAATCTGTTCCCTGCCTCTCTTTCTCTTGACTGAGAAACCTCAAGGGTTGTCTTTCTCAGATGACAGAGACTTGTGATTAAAAAACATTGTGTGCACAGGCATAATTAAGGCACTTTTTTTAATATAGTGAAATGTCAGGATTGGATTTTACGTAGTTTACCGTAAGAACCTCTTCTCTGGGCTAGAGGAGAATTTTCCTCCAAGCTGGTAGACATTGCGGAACACAATTCAGCTTAGTCCCTCCTGATGGCAGTGTTTTGTCCCTATCAAGGACAACAGGGGCATTGCCTGAAGCCAGAATAGAGGCCAGTCAAGAACCTAGAATCCAGAGGAAAACACCCATCAGTAAAGTGCTTCAGGGGTGACTATCATAGCTTCCAAATGTATAAATTCTGTCTGTGTGACTGAAAGCATGCCAATTCTCTTAGCTCAGGACAAAGGTCTGGAGGGCATATCAGCATATCCGAAGGCAGTGCTGTTAGAGGGAGATGTCAAACTGTAGAATGAGGGGAGAAGACTAGACTAGCGACTATTGAGTTCCTCTCATACGCTCAGTTCTACCTGCGAGTTTCCGGCTCATGCTCAGCTAGCCCGTATGCTCACATCAGTCTCTGGTTTCTCCAAATTGTTATGTCTTTGGCCTCCCCAAGAATAACACAATGGAAATTAGATAGCCATGGGGAAATGAGTTCCCGCCATCATGGGATAAACACCCCAAAAGGCACTGGTTTGGTTTCTGGAAAATGTTCAGTTCAAGCCTGAATGTGGGAAGAAGCAGGAATAGGGGGATGGAAGGATCAGACTCTTCCTCCAGCAGAAGCTACTGTGGGTGGCTGGCCAGCAGTTAGCTCCAATTCAGGGCAGCAAGGCGATAAGGAAGGGACGGCCAACACAAACCAATAAATCTCTTCTTCCAAGCAACCTTTTATCTGAAAATGTCAAAAAAAAAATCTAGACAGGAAATATGTAACCCTAAAGCAGTAGCCCGATACACTTATTAGCTGTAACTGAGTTTCCCAAAGATGCAAGATGAGTTAATTGAGTGCTCACGCTTAAAAGGGAGACCTTAACTGCAGGCCTCTTCTACCCATTTAAAACTTAGAAAATCACAGTGTTCCTGATGAGAATCAAGATAGGCAGAGCACTTAAAGAAATACGCCCAGGAACCACTGGACACAAATACACCCAAACAGCTGGTCCCTCTTCTGTACCATTTTGTAAATAAGTTAATGTGGCTATTCCATGAGAAGGCACTAAATATGTAAGTTCTTGATGTATTTAATGCCCAAACAGGGCCCAGGATGCTAAGGCCTGACTCGTAATTTGTCTACTTGTTCAGTTGTCACCTCTAAAGTGGTTCTTTCAACTTGATTGAGAAACCGCAAATATACACTATGCAATGGCATATATATATATATATATATAATATTATATATAACATATTTAAGGTTAACTTAAGCATAAATACATACATTCACAAATTACAAATACAAGTCAACAACATTGTGCTTCTAGAAGCTTCTCACTAGAGAACTTTGCCTGGTGTGATTAGACCAAGTAGGTTATCAACCAGTGCCCCATGGGGGACATGTGGCAATGTTTGGAGACATTTTTTATTGTCACAACTTGGAGATGGGGTGCTACTGGCATCTAGTGGGTAGACACCAGGGATGCTACTCAACACCCTAAAATGCACAGGGCAGCCCCCCAGCAAAGAATTATTCCATCCAAAATGTCGGTACTGCCCAAATTGAGCATCGTGACATTGATCCTTTTTCCTTCAACATCTGGCTCCACATTTCACCAGTCTGGTCTCTCTCTGTCTTCCAGCTCTGCCAGCAGTGAAAACAAGCAAGCAATTTTGAAATGACAGCAGCTTCCCTGACTCTCCACTTGTCAGTTCTTAGTTGGAAAGCACTGAATTCACTCCACCTAATTTAAACAGAAAATAAATCCATGGAAGGATGTCAAGTAGCTCATAGAATTTCCAGGGAGGCAGAGAGTTTACATTGAGGTGAAGCAGCTGGAGCGATAGCCAAACCACAATCCAGCCGACACCACGTAGGCACCAATGGTGCCCTTGCCACCTCCACTACTAAAAAATTAAGTCCACCCAGCCCCTATTCCTCTCATTGCCTGCTTCTGAATTGGAGTCTCACAGAGTTGGGTCTGATGGGTAGACATGACTGGGTGATATGTCTGTGGCCCAGATGCAAGAGGACGGATCAGTGAGCTGTAGCTTCTGTCTTGAAGAGGCAAGACGGATAGTGTAGAAAATTCTCCAAACACAGGAAAGATGTTCCAAAGATACTAGTGTCCACAAATATAACTAATGTCTACAGCAACCCCCACCTCCAGGGCCAGTGCTCTGCCATCAAGCCCTGCTTTTACTCAGTTTTACGGCCTAGTTCTAAGTTCCTGATTCTGTATTATGCATCTGGGCCTCCAATGAACTAAAGACTCTATGTCCTGTTTTCCCTTCTTACTCCACTGTACCCCCTGCAGCCCATTATATCCCAGCTTCTTCTTCTCCAAGGGAAAGAATTGGTGCTCGGGTCAGGAAAGCATCGTTGGCAATTGGGAAGGCAGGTGAAGTCACTGCACCAAGTTCAACATCGCTGCACATGTGGATTTGTCCCTTTTGAGTTCTCCTCTTCTTGAGGCCCTTCCTGCCACATGTCTGCAGAAGTGAGGTGGCCCGGGGCCTACTTCCTCAGAGCACCTTCAGCCTTCTCTTGCTCTTTCCTTTTTTCTCTCTTTTTATTAGAAGTCAGAATTATGAATGTTTCTGGGCTACCCGAGCAGCCCATCTTTTTTTCCCTTTTGGATATTCTCATCTCTCGCAAGTTGAAGTCAGACTACTGCTCTGGCCTGAGAAGGTCTGCGGCAGGAGCAGAAGCAGAAGCCAGTTCTCCTTTTGGCACTGGGAGCACTCCTGTCTCTGTGCTTCTTTCTGCGGCAAGCTGGCATGTGTGTGCATATGCATGTGTGTTTTGTGCACCTTCATATCCATGGACTTTCCTTAGATCAGAGCAGTAAAATCAAGACTCCGGCTTGGGATTAGAGGAAATAGGGACTGCCTGCCTTTTAGTCTGCTTTGATTAAGGGCTACTGGAGGTAGCAGTCCCAAATTCAAGTCCTGATCCTCCCTCTTAAAAACCATGCAAACTTGGGTGATTTGCCTAACCTTGCTGAGTTACAGAGTTCTCAGCTGTAAATGAGATCACCAAGGCTTCCTCTGAGCCATCAGGACTGAATGAGAAGGCGCACGCAAAGTGCCTAGCACATCATGCACTGTGTCTCAGCATTCTGCTGGTCTCCTGGGAGGCCAGAAGACGTGAATATTATTTTGTCTCATTTGGAAGCATTCATGCTACCTCTGAGGGCAACATATGTTTTTCCATCTCAAAATCATTACAGAATAGGGCTAGGAAGAAAGTGGTGAGGGGGGAGATTTCAAAGCCCTGAACAGAGAAGTCTGCTAGAACAGTGCCCCATAAGATGTTGAGATCTCATGTCCAGTGGAGTGGTTTGCAAGAGTCCCTGCAAGTGTCCCTCATGAGTCCCGGGACAGGTGCTAGAGGTCATGGTTTGAGTGAACCTCCCTAGAAGTAACATCCTGGTCCAGAAAGAAATCTCCTGATCCCCAAAACTTTTCCCACCCATTCACTGGAAATTCTCCCTACAGGGAACGCACATTTTCCTGTACAGTGAGAGAGCTTAAAATGCAAGTACTGTATATCCTCATTGTGAAATTGGCTACTCACTGAAATTTATTTGTAAGTCCTAAAACTTGGGCACTTTTGAAGCCATTCACAGACATGCATAGAGTGGCAACAAAATTTGAGTTGCAGACGCTCGTGCTCCCGGCTAAGGTGGAGCAAAGCAACCCTCTGCTTTCCTGTTTCAGCTCTTATGCTATAAATGAGCATCCTTTTCATGATCTGTTTAGTGCCACTTTTTCACATTTTTGTGCTTTCTGTTGGTGGCCTCGCTGTTTGAGATGGCCCTCCTGCATGGTGCTGAACTGCTGTCTAGTGTTCCTAAATGCAGGAAGGTGAAAATACTTGTGTTGGATGAGATTCATTAGGGCATGAGTTACAGTACTGTTGGCCGTGAATTCAATATTAATGAGTCAACAATGCAGTACATCCAGAAAAGGAAGAGGAAACACACCAAACTGTGTATGAGTCCTCTCTGGAAAGTGCTAAAGTAACATCTACATTGCATGCTGAATCTACGGAAAACATGGAAAAGCACAACGTCCGTGGATTCACGAAATGACAACCAACCACAAAAAAGCGTAGTGGACAGACAGCAGTGTTGTGAGGCTGAAAGCCAAAGAAATTTATGATCACATATCATAATTAAAATATTATTTTATTATTCAAAACACTGCATTTAATTACCTGTTGGCAAGAAATACATATTTTTAAAAGTGTCTTCAGATAGAAACATAACATACAACAAGGTTACGTATTGATCAGCTGGTAAAAATGTTGTGACCAGAAACTCAAGAGACCCTCACGCTGTATTTCCCCAGGAGTAAGTATTCCCTAATTCAGTGTTTGTGGCAACTTTGAAGGATGTAACTACTGTAAATAATAAGAATCAACAGTAGCACCTTAGGAACAGACTCTCAGAATCAATGTCACACTGAAGTATTAATTCCTGATGGTGTCTGCTTTCCTGAGAGCACATTTGAAAGGCTCACTGAATGCCTGGTAGGAGGTTCTCTGTAAAGAAATAGAGGAAGTCCTGAGGAAAGGAAAAGTGGGAGTAAAAGACCAACTTCTGCTTTCCCACAAGATTGTAGCTGCAGCGAAATTGAAATGATTTGCCCAAGACCAAAGAGCTTAGTGACCATGGAACTTAGGCTTACAGTTCAGGTCTGTCCTCTCTTCCCTTGCTCCCAGAGTTTTAGAAAATTTTCTTCATGCCAATGTTCAAGCATGCACTATGCATGCCAGTGGGCACACCAGCTGTGCCAGGACTGCCCATCCCCAGCTAGCCACCAGCTGAGTCTTGGAACAGAGGAATATCACACATGATTCAGCCTAAGAATACTTTAGAAAACAGCCAGGCTGGAGAATGAGCAAATTCTTACCAATGAACCTGCTATTCTAGGGCTTAGGATCATTACTGATCCACTCAACAAAGAATGACATTTGGCCAGGTGCAGTGGCTCACGCCTGTAATCCCAACACTTTGGGAGGCCGAGGGGGGTGGATCACGAAGTCAAGAATCGAGACCATCCTGGCCAACATGGTGAGACCCTATCTCTACTAAAAATACAAAAATTAGTTGGTCGTGGTGGCACACACCTGTAGTCCCAGCTACTCAGGAGGCTGAGGCAGGAGAATCATTTGAACCCGGGAGGCAGAGGTTGCAGTGAGCTGAGATTGCGCCACTGCACTCCAGCCTGGCAACAGAGCGAGACTCTGTCTCAAAAAAAAAAAAGAATGACATTCCTCAGTCTGAAAGAACATGCACAAAAGTATATGCCTGGTAACATTAACAACAACAAAAATGATAACAGCAATATTTATTGAGTGCTTCTCCCATGCCACCCATTGGATTCAGTGTTTAATATGTTATATAACTTGTAGAGCTTAGGGTACATCAGAGTTAAGCCAATTAGTGCAGCATTTTAAGGATGCTGGTTTGTACAGACAGGGAGGTTCCTTATAGGCAGTGTTATTTCTGTAAATCTCACATTGAAATGTATGTCCTGGCAATAGAGATCACTGACAACTTAGCAATGAATGTATTACATTATATTAATCATGGGATAAATACTTATTAAACACATATCATGAGAAAGAGGGTAGGCTGGGTCCTAAAGACACCAAGCAGAGCACAGTCTCTGTCTGCAAGAAATTTACAGCTGGCAGGGGAGAGGAGTCATAAACTAACTGAGAGGTAAGCAATGCCACTATAAGAAATGAACCACGGACACGCTGCCTTAGAGGTTTGGAGCAATTTCTTCTGCACAAGAGACACTGGAAGACTCTCAGAGGAGGGGACATTTAAACCTGACATAAAGAAAGGACTTGGTGACCAGGGGTTAAGGGGTGGAGTTCCAAAGGCAGGCAGAGTGAAAAGCAAGGGACAGTCTATCACTAGGCAGGAAGCCACACAGCAAGCGTGGAGAAGAGAGTGTCCAGCATTTGTAATATTCCAAGCCCTGGGTTACAATGAGGAAGCAAAGATGATGAAGACGAGGCTCCTGGCCTTGAGGGGCTCAAGCTTTAGAGCAGTGCTTCTCAATGTGCCCATCCACGATAAGGAGCACACACCGAAATGAAAAGCAACCTGCTGATCCTTTTCTTAGGATAGTCTGGCTAAGAAACAAGCGAACTGGCCTAGCAACAGAAGTGATTTACATTTCAGCCCATGCTCACCCCATCACAGACCTGCAGCTGTTGTGCAAGCCATGCTTGGAGCCATACCTCTGCAGAGCAATGGCCTCCAGAATAAGTGCATGCAAGAAGACTTATTCAGGCACATAAAGAAAATATTAAAATTTCTTCTTACACAGGGCTTGAAATCTTTGAAGCCAGATGTTCTTTGGCTTACCAGCTTTTTTCCCTGATGCTAGAAAGGCAAAATAGTGCATATGCCATGTATTTATTACACACCATACAGGCTGGGCACAGTGGCTCACACCTGTAATCCCAGCACTTTGGGAGGAAAAGGCAGGCGGATCATGAGGTCCAGAGATTGAGACCATCCTGGCCAACACGGTGAAACCCCGTCTCTACTAAAAATACAAAAATTAGCTAAGTGTGGTGGTGCATACCTGTAGTCCCAGCTATTTGGGAGGCTGAGGCAGGAGAATCGCTTGAACCCAGGAGGCAGAGATTGTAGTGAGCCGAGATGGTGCCGTTACACTTCAGCCTGGGTGACAGAGTGAGACTCTGTCTCAAAAAGAAAGAGGAAAGACAGAAAGACAAGAAAGACAAAGAAAGAAAGAAAGAAAGAAAGAAAGAAAGAAAGAAAGAAAGAAAGAAAGAAAGAAAGAGAGAGGAAGGAAGGAAAGAAAGAAAGAGAAGGAAGGAAGGAATTTACTTCCTATAAAGGGTGCAATATTGCTTTATTTCTGGTAAAGCTGATACTGGAGGCTGGACAAGGTGGCTCACGCCTATAATCCCAGCACTTTAGGAGGCCGAGGTGGGTGGATCACTTAAGGTCAGGAGTTTGAGACCAGCCTGGCCAACTTGGTGAAATCCCATCTCTACTAAAAATACAAAAATTAGCTGAGCATGGTGGCACATGCTCATACATAATCCCAGCTACTTGGGAGGCTGAGGCAGGAGGATCAGTTGAAACTCGGAGGTGGAGGTTGCAGTGAACTGAAATTGCGCCATTGCACTCCATCCTGGGAGACAGAGTGAGACTCCATCTCAAAACAACAACAACAACAACAACCACAACACACACACACACACACAAACCCCTGATACTGAAGGACACAGCCTCCCCCATGGGTAGGTAGGTTCTGAATACTGAGTCTTGCAATTAAACAGATGCACTCAGGAGCAGGACTGGCCTGGACAGGGGTTCCCCTGCAGAAGCAACACTTTCCAGTTAGAAGAATTGAAAGAAATATGTCCTTCCTGTTCACCAGAGAAAGGGGAGAGGGGGTCTCGGCTGGGCTGTGTCTCACCGATCACATCGTCATTCCTCCTTTCCAGGGGAGATGGAGAGAAAGGCAGAGTCTGGAAGGAAACACAGAGTCAGCAGAAGTACTCTATCCCTGCCCAAAGCCTCCAGCCAGGCGGAAGCTGGTGGGATCTCAGATGCCACCTGCCTGCCCTCAGCCTCCAGGCCACACTCCCCTGAGACACACTCCCTGCCATTTGTTTCTCAATTGATCCATTGGTCCTGGAGGTCTGAGGCCAAGTCCAGGCCTCCCATCCTCCCTCCACCTGCAGATCTAGCAGGACCCATAACAAGGCACAGGCGGGCCCTGTGACCCACTCTCCAGGGCTCTTGCCCCCTTGCATCTCTGCCCTGCTATAGCCAAGCTGTCAGCAGGGTCGCGGTTCTTGGAGGTCCCCCTCTTCTGGACTTCCGCACATCTCTAGGAAGCTCGTGGTGGGTGTTGGGTGAGGAGCGGGAATTGTGTAAACATGGCCGTCCTGCGGGCCTGCACATGCCTGCCCTTGAATTGCCAAGGAGAGCCCCTTAGCACAGCACTGGCCTCCAGGAAGCCAGGAGCCAGGGCCTTGGCAAAGCTAACCACCCTGCCCAGGGCACACACCAAGGAGCAGCAGGGCTGGGTGGGAATGTGGGTCTATCAGGCTCTGTCGGGGCCCAGCTCCTCGCTCACCCACCATGCTCAGATGCAAATGTGCCAGGAGCACTGGCAATCATCTGCAGTGAAACCTCACTTAAGGCAAACCTCCCACTGCTGGGACTCTGTTTGCTTATTTGTAAAATGGGACTAACAGTTTCCTACCAGTGGAAATTGTGAGGATTTGGCAAGATGATCATAAGACCATGCAGACTAACATATTCTGGAAATTAAAATGTCATGTCAAATATAAGGGATTATTGTTACTGATCCCATCATGATGGTCCTGAAACCCACAAAGTGAGAATGAGGGAAGTGATTTCTAACCATGCCACTGCCTCCCACTGCAGCCTAGAAAGGCCCAGTGACACCAGGAGCCCACCCTAAGGGGTTCAGGCATTGGCCAGCGACACTCCAGGTGCACAGCAGAGCCTCAAGGGGAAGGGAGGTCTGGCCCCCACCCACCTGCAAAAACAGAACTTGTCCCGCTTTCCATGTCCTTCATTCCAGAAATAGCCAGGCGCCCTCCGCGGGTTGTGGGGAGCACTGTGGGCTGCTGTGTTTTGATTTTCCCCAGAAGTGATCAGAGAAGAGCAGTTCCAGAGCCAGCTGAGCAGGAATGGGGGTCGCGTTGAATTCTCCCCACTTAGCTAAACATTCTCCCTTGGTTAGCCTGGCTGAGTCTGGAAAAAGTAAATATTTTTAGAAAGTAAGCCAGTGATTTTGTTTTCTAAATCTATGCTGGCATGGTGTCTGGAAAGAAGAAATATGGGTTCCGACGGGGTTTAGGGAACAGAAACTGGCACTTGAACACCAACTGTGTATCAGACACAAAGCTGGGCATGTTCACATTCCTCTCCTTCCTTCTCACAGCAGCCCTGAAGGAAAGATGTCACAGTCATTTTATTGCAGATGAGGAAGAGAAGCTTGGAGAGGCTGGGCGGCCTGCTACAGTCACACAGGTGGCAAGCCACAGAACTGGGTCCAGACTCAGCCTGGCTGTTTACCATTCCCATGCTGTTTCCAGGACACTCTGCTCTGCTGATCAATTTAACATATCCCTTTTTTGCCGGATGGCCAAAGAACAGACAGACTGTAGAATGCCAGTGCCTCTTATTTTCTCTCTTTGTCTGTTCAAAAATATCATTATTTTTCTCCTTGCAGATTAGAAAAGTAGCCCCTTTGAATTAGCATGGTGGTACGTGCCTGTAGTCCCAGCTACTTGGGAGGCTGAGGCAGGGGAATTGCTTGAACCAGGGAGGTGGATGTTGCAGTGAGTCAAGATCGCACCACTGCACTCCAGCCTAGGTAACAGAGCGAGACCCCATCTCAAAAGAAAAGAAAAGAAAAGAAAAGAAAAGAAGCCCCTTTGGACAATAAAACGATGGTGTTGACTTTGCCATCTCACCCTGTAATCACAATGAGCATGTATTAGTCTGTTCTCACGCTGCTAATAAAGACCTACCCGAGACTGGGCAATTTATAAAGGAATAAAGGAAAGAGGTTTAATTGACTCACAGTTCCACGTGGCTGGGGAGGCCTCACAATCATGGCTGAAGGTGAACGAGGAGAAAGTCACATCTTACATGGCAGCAGGCAAAAGAGCTTGTGCAGGGGAGCTCCCATTTATAAAACCATCAGATCTCTTGAGACATATTAACTACCACGAGAACACTACGGGGAAACCACTCCTATGATTCAACTATCTCCACCTGACCCTGCCCTTGACACATGGGGATTATTACAATTCAAGGTGAGATTTGGGTGGGGACACAGCCTAACTGTTTCAGAGCAATACCTTTAGAAGTTGGCATAGAGGTCCCTAGGTTACCTTGATTTCATTTTGTCCTCACTTGCTAGATTCAGGCTAGCATGTGATGCTGCTGAAAGGTGGAAGACAGCGATATCAGAGCAAATCAGCCAATTCCCAGAGGTGGTGCATCTGAGCCAGGGCCCAGCCATGATGATCACCAGGCACTCCCTGCAGGAAGCCAGGCCACTTTGACAACAGCAACAGGCTCAATGGTCTCTGCTCCTGTAGCCCAGGGAATGACAGGGGGTCTCTCTTGCTCAGGGTCATGTGTCCCTTTCCTTGACCCCCTTTCCTTGCTAGGACTTGTGACCCAATGTGAGAGGTGCTGGGTCCAGTTTAGACTTGAAATGAAAAGGTGGATTTGAAAAGGTCTTGAAGAAAGTGTTAAACATTGTTAAAGAGATTGAAAATGAGAAAGAGAGAGAAAAAAAAAGAGAGAGAGAGAATAGTCACTTTGACCAGAGAAGGGGGACGCAGTTGAAACGCAGTCAACTCCTTATTTTGGTATGCACTGAAAATCTAAGGACTTTACAATAGAATCTTCTTTATGTCATTGGGCATTTACCACATGGTAGACACTGGTTGCCCACCATACCCACATTATCTGGAGTAGGGTACTCCTTCCAAATCCATACTGCATATGCATTGATGCCTTTGGAGAGAAAACAGAGGAATGACAACGGAGAAGAGGAGGAGGAAAGGGAGGGGTAAGGAGTCCTTGCTGCTGTAAAGGAGTCCAGCACTGACACACTCTAATCTGTTGAGATCATATTTTGCACTCTAAATTATTAATTTGCTTTGCCGGTTTCTACCCTGTGCTTAGGGCTATGCCTGGCATGTGGTAGGCTCTCAGTAAATATTTGTTGAAGTATATGAATAGACAAAACTTTTCTTTTTCGCTTAAAGTTCTGGAATATATGTGCAGAACGTGCAGGTTTGTTACATGGTTATACATGTGTCATGGTGGTTTGCTGCACCTATCAACCCATCATCTAGGTTTTCAGCCCCGCATGCATTAGTATTTGTCCTAATGCTCTCCCCCTCCCCTTGCCCCCTATCCCTTGACAGGCCCTCGTGTGTGATGTTCCCCTCTGTGTGTCCATGTGTCTTCATTGTTCAACTCCCACTTATGAGCGAGAACATGTGTACACAAATCTTTTTTAGTGCGTCCAGAGATTGAAGTTTCTAGATTTACAAACCTTGACCCCACCTTAGTGGGAGGAGGCTTACCTGAGTGGCCAGCAGCAGCCCAGGATGACACCTATGCCTCTTTGTTAAGCACCAACACCACCAGTTTCAACAACACAGCTTTCCCCTAACCAAGAAGCCATTTCTGCACCTGCACAAGAAACATGGGCCCAGTCCTCAGAGAAGAAGCTGGAAATCTGGACAAAAGGCCTTGTGACCTCCAATTGTCCACTTAACCCCACAGGGAAAAGTCTAGGAGAAAAGTATTTCACAAAAGCCAAAGCATGTGGCCAAGCTGTTAGCTCACTGAACTCATGCCTGGTGCCTTGTTGCAGGTATGAGTTCAACATCTAGAAAGCATTCATGGAATGTAACTGATGGATGCCTTTCTTCCCTCTAACTGCTGTGAAATAGTTCCCAAGCCTTCATGCACTGGTCTAATTTCAAAGCAGATTCCCTTAGAAGTTTCAAGTGGGCAGAATGAAGAAAAGAGTCAAGCAAGAGTAAATCCAAAGCATGGTCAGGAACCAACTACTCAGAAACTACAAATATTAGAAATAATGGCCGGGCATGGGTGGTTCACACCTGTAATCTCAGCACTTTGGGAGGCCGAGGTGGGTGGATCACCTGAGGTCAGGAGTTCAAGACAAGCCTTCCCAACATGGCGAAACCCCGTCTCTACTAAAAATACAAAAGATTAGCCAGATGTGATGGCAGGTGCCTGTAATCCAAGCTGCTTGGGAGGCTGAGGCAGGAGAATTGCTTGAACCCGGGAGGTGGAGGTTGCAGTGAACCGAGATCATGCCGCTGCACTCCAGCTTGGGTGACAAGAGCAAAACTTCATCCCAAAAAAAAAGAAATAATATTTTTTGGCTGGGTGCAGTGGCTCATGTCTATAATCCCAACAGTTTGGGAAGCCAAGGTGGGAGGACTGCTTGAGCCCAAGAGTTTGAGACCAGCCTGGGCAACAAAGGGAGACCCCATCTCTACAAAAATAAAAAACATTAGTCAGGCATGGTGGCACATGCCTGGGGTCCCAGCTACTTGGGAGGCTGAGATGGGTGGATGCTTGGGCCCAGGAAGTCGAGGCTGCAGTGAGCCACGATTGTGCCACTGCACTCCAGCCTGGGCAAGACAGTGAAACCTTGACTCAAAATATATATGTGGATATATATATTTTTTAACTACTATTTGCCTATGTATTTAGATCTCACCTTCTTCCAATAAAGAGATTTAGGACACATACACATATATGCATATTCTTTCCATGGAAGGAATAGTGACAAGGAAAGATATTTGATTTAGGAGCAAGACAGCCTGGGTTCACATTCTGTTCTTCCCATAAATCAGCTGTATAGCCTTGGGCTAATGCCTCTGGCCTCAGTTTCCTAATTTGTAAAATAAAGATAATAATAGCACCTACCTCATAGGAATGTTGTGTGGAATGAACTCAACTTGAGGCTCAAAAAGAAGCATTACTCACCTCTATTGACCATTTATTAAATACCAACACTGTACTGGATACTCTTTCATACTTAGATTCAATACAACTCACAACAGCCTTATAAAGTAGGTATTACTAGTCATATTTCATACACGAAATACTAGACGCTCAGAGAGGTTGGTAATTTGGCCAAAACAACATAGACAATGGGAAAGGCTAGTATTTGAATCCTGGTCTTCCCAAATAAAAATAAAAAATAAACCAAGGCTGTAGACAACACTGCTTCCCAGATCCTGAGTCATCCTATGATGGTTCCTTGTTCTCATAATGAAGGGGATTGAACTGCCCTAAATGCCACCCCTCTGAATTCTCACAATGAAGGAATTTCTACACATGTGGAAGATAACATTCAAATTTAATGCCTATTAAGAAAGACCACATTGGTAGAAACAGACTTTACACAATGCAAGAAGACCACAACCATCACTGAAAACACCACCCTTTCCCAATGCTTAGGGATTGCTTGTGTAGGTTGGCCTGTGTTCCAAAGGCTTTTGTCTGTAACACCCTCATTAATTCACAAGCTAGCACAGTACAAGATCGTGTAATAGTATTTATTACACTCAGTAATGGACTCAGTCAATGATAGGCTTTACTATTAACTCATTTTATCTTTAAAACTACATTATAAAATACTTATCTCCATTTTACAGAAGGGGAACCCAAAACTTAGAGAACAAAGCTACCAAATAGCTGAATTCTTTATGTATTGCTGTATTACGAATTACTCCAAAACTTTCTAGCTTAAATCGATAATAAACATTTATTGCATCACACAGTCTCTGTGGATCAGAAGTTTGAAAATGCCTTGGATGGGTGATTCTAGCTTAGGATTTCTCATGAGGTTGCAGTCAGGATGTCAACTGGGACCACAGTCATTGGAAGGCTTGACTGGGGATGGAGGATCTGCTTCCAAAGTAGCTCACTCACATAGCTGGCATGCTGACACTGGCTGTTGGTGGGAGGCCTCAGTCACACTCCATATGGGCCACTCCACAGGCTGCTTGAGTATCCTCATGTCATGGCAGCTGGCTTCCCTCAGAGTGAACGATCCAAAATTCAGAGAGCTAAATAGAAGTTTATCCTTTTTAGATAAACTAATAGATATCATTTTTAGATATCCTTTTTCATATCCCTCTATAATTCAGCCTTGGAAGCCACATACTGTCACCTCAATCACATTCTATTGTTTAGGAGAAAATCATTAAGTCCAGCCCACTTTCAATGGAAGAAGTCGACTCCATTTTTTTAGGGGAAGTACATCAGAGAATTTACGACATATTTTTAAATCATCTCAGAGGCAGAACTGGAATTCTCATTTATCCCTTTCTAATTTAGAACTCCAGGACTTTTCATGATATCTAAGGCAGGAAAAATGTGGCATCACTATTTCCACAGTTCACTTCCACCTCCATAGGAGATGTCATGAGCAACCCCAGAACTCATTCTGCCACAGCTGGACCTGGCCTCAGAATCTCTCTCGTGCCATCCCCATGGAAGTCACCACCCATCAGATGGAGCTGGCACACAAGTAGAAATTTAGTGCATTCCTGCCTATACCAGAGCTATAGAGAGAAACTTACAGGTACGTTAAATTTCATTATCTTAGAGTCCCTAATCTTATGAATCGCCTCTGAGACACTCTATAAAACAAGATTTGTAATAATAAACCCCTCTCCCAAAAATTCTCTAAAAAGGAAAATGCTTTAGGAAACCTCGTGTTCTAACTTTTAGAAGGTCTTCTCAATTCCAGAACTCCACTGTAATTATACACTCTCACCCCACCCCAGTAATGTCATTTATGCCTCTAATGACAGGAAGAGAGGCCTGCGGGTAGCATCTGCCATTTTCTCTACTTGGTACAGTGTTTGTCACCCACAGATGCACACTGGCATCACCAGTGCAGAGGCCTGGTCCCCATCCCGGAGACTCTGATGTAACTGATATGAGGCCGGGGGACTTTTCAAGGCTCCCCAGGTGATTGTAATGTTGAGCCAGTCTGAGAACAACTGACTTAGCGCTTCATTTTCATTGCCACATAAGTGATTCTCTGTGCATTCATTAAATTCTGCCACCTTGTAATTGGTTAAATGAGCATATTAATAGAACTTAGAGAGTGATGAATCCCCAGGCTATATTCAACACTTACTGTTCTTTTTCAAAATGTCAATCTCAATTCGACTTTGGATTGCCCTTCCTCAGGGCATTTCCATTAAAAGAACCAACCCATCTGACTCAATAAAAACCCAATTATTTTGCACATTTATGAGACTTTGACACACTTTTCAGAATCACCTCCAGAACTACCTCTGTTTCACACAATGTTCATATCCCTCTATAATCATCCCAGGTCCACAAAAACATAAGATCACCCTGAAGCAAACATAAAATTCTGCTAATCTGGGAGTTTATAGTAGTTTTTCAGTAAACAGTCTTCTCATACCTATATAGTAAACACTTACTTTCCTAGGTTAATAGCTAGGAATTTTTAGATTAGCTCGATAACCTAAATATCAAAATGCCACTCCTCTTTCAAATATCACATCTATCCTAAAAGGGAGATTTTTTAATGTGAAAAAAAGGTTTTATTATTGTTTTGTTATTGCTATTGTTGTTGTTCATATCTTTTAACTTCTCTTGAAATCGTACATAAAAACATCTTAAGTTTTTTTAACTTGTATTTTTAAGTCAGGGGTACATATGCAGGTTTTTTATATAGGTAAACATGTGTCATGGGAGTTTGTTATACAGATTATCTCCTCACTCAGGTATTAAGCCTAGTACCCATTAGTTATTTTTCTGATCCTCTCCCTCCTCCCACCCTCCACCCTCTTAAAGACCCCAGTGTGTGTTGTTTCCCTCTATGGGTCCATGTGCTCACATCATTAAGCTCCCACTTATAAGTGAGAGCCTGTGGTATTTGGTTTTCTGTTCCTGTGTTAGTTTGCTAAGGATGATGGCCTCCAGCTCCATCCATGTCTGTGCAAAGGACATAAACCCATTCTTTTTATGGCTGTATAGTATTCCATGGTCTATATGTGCCACATTTTCTTTATCCAGTCTGTCATTGATGGACATTTAGATTGAATCCATGTCTTTGCTATTGTGAATAATGCTACAACGAACATACATGTGTATGTGTCTTTGTAACAGAATGATTTACATCCCTTTGGATATATACCCAGTAATGAGGTTGCTGAGTTGAATGGAATTTCTGTCTTTAGGTCTTTGAGGAATCACCACACTGTCTTCCACAATGGTTGAACTAATTTACACTTCCACCAACAGTGTATAAGTGTTCCTTTTTTTAAAAGGGTGATTTTTTTTTTTTTTTTTTTTTTTTTTTTTTTTTTTTTTTTTTTTTTGAGACGGAGTCTTGCTCTTTCGCCCAGGCGGGAGTGCAGTGGCGCGATCTCGGCTCACTGCAAGCTCCGCCTCCCGGGTTCACGCCATTCTCCTGCCTCAGCCTCCCAAGTAGCTGGGACTACAGGCGCCCGCTACCACGCCCGGCTAATTTTTTGTATTTTTAGTAGAGACGGGGTTTCACCGTGTTAGCCAGGATGGTCTCGATCTCCTGACCTCGTGATCCGCCCGCCTCGGCCTCCCAAAGTGCTGGGATTACAGGCGTGAGCCACCGCGCCCGGCCAAGGGTGATATTTTTAACGGAAACGTTTTCATCCGTACACCTTAGCCAAGGCAAGGACAGGCCATCACCATAAGATATTGAAGACTTCTAGGGGTAGAGGATGGCAGCAGTTCCCTTAACACAGTTCCCACATTTTATCACACATAGAGATTACCCGGGCAGCTAATAAAAGTTCCCTCACCAGGTTGCACCTCATATAGTTTAATCAGAATCACCAGAGGCACAAGACAGGCATTTGTGAATTTTATAGAATTTGTTAAAGTTTCCCAGGTGATGCCTACATACCACAAAGTTTAGAAACTACTGTCTTAACTCTTTATTGCTAAATCTTTACAGATCTGTAAGAAGAAACAATTTTCTACATCCCTAAGCTGTTTTAAGAAAAAAAAGTCTACTCAGATTTGAGATATTTGCAAATAAAAGTTCATTTACTGGAATAGACTGTGTTGCACAGTAAGGCACTTGAGAAATCTAAATGTCTCCTTATTTGCTAATTTTCAAAATTAAAACAGAACACATCAGAACATATTCTTCAATAAATTTTTCAGTGAATTATTACCCTTTGGACTTGGAGCTTAAACAAAATTATACTTTATAGTTTATAAGTGGGCTCCTCTTTCTCCCTTTACTGTAGTTAGCTGGCTTCTCTAGTTATGACATAAATGTTTCACAACTAAAGATCAAATACAAATTGATACTAAATATCAGATATTTCATCATGAAAAATAAATTGCTTAGATTTCAATTGTAAAGAATAAGCATTTATTAGCTTAACTCACAAAATTACCATCTACATCACTTTTCATTTTTTTAATCTTAGGCTACTGCCTTGAGATCTCATGCATGTAGCTTCTTTATGTAATTTATTCTTGTATGGTATCCTTATTTTTAATGTGTGTGTGTCTTATCTCACAAAGACCTGTAAGAGAAAGGATCATGTATATCAACAAATATTTATTGAGCATCTGCTATGTGCCTGGATCTATATTAGCTCAGTTTTCCCATAGCCATACTATTCAATTTGCAGTTTACAAGTTGTTACTCAGTAGTAAAATCAACTTAGTGGCCTAACCACCTTTTTTGTTAATGACATAGTATAAAATGGAAGCAAATAGGAAGGAATAGCAAGTAGCAGCATGCTTCTCGCATAGTGAGAATAAGTTTTGACTGGGTGCTGTGGCTCATGCCTGCAATCCCAACACTTTGGGAGCCTAAGGCAGGAGGAATGCTTGAGCCCAGGAGTTCAAGACCAGCCTGGGCCACAGAGTGGGACCCTGTCTCTGCAAAATAAAATTTAAAAATTAGCTGGACGTGGTGGCACGTGCCTGTGATCCCAGCTACTCAGGAGGGAGGCTGAGGCAAGAGGAATGCTTGCACCAAGGAGGTCGAGGCTGCAGTGATCTCTGCTCATGCTACTGCACTCCAGCCTGGGCAACAAAGTAAGGCCACCTTAAGAAAGAAAAAAAGAAAGGAAGAAAGGAAGAAAGAAAGAGAGAGAGAGAAAGAAAGAAAGAGAAAGAAAGAAAGAGAGAGAGGAAGGAAGGAAGGAAGGAAGAAAGAAAGAAAGAAAGAAAGAGGAAAAAAGAAAAGAAAGAAAGGAAAAGAAAACAGAGAGAATAAGTTTCATTTAGCGATACTTTTTTTCGCTAAATGAAACAAAGGCGTGTGTGTGTGTGTGTGTGTGTGTGTGAGTGTATAGTTAGGTAGGTAGGTAAAATGGGTCTTGATGTAAAATATTTTTCTTCATTTAAAAGGTTTGGAATGCATGCTATAGAATAGTATTCTGTGTGTCATAGCGTTCTATAAATATTTATGGATTAAATGGTTAAAGTCAAAATTCTTAGAATTGAATTTTTGTTTATTTGTTTTAGTGGGTTAAAAAAAAAAGCTGGCAGCAGCTTCTCAGGCTAGAAGAACAGAAAGTCACCTTGGAACAGATATTCATTTAGCAACTTTGAGCACTTGAGGAGTCTCTTATCCGTATGTAAACATAAAGAGCTGAGGCCTCCTGTTGGGAGAAAAGAGTTCAAGACCTCTGGCCTGGAGGACTGATTCTGTCTGGTGTGCAGAGCTGGTTTGCAGGGAAAGTGTGTCTCTTTGTCTAAGTGCCAAGAAGCCACCTGAGACAGTAAGAGATGGAGCCCTGACTTTCCATTTAGAGGTTCAAAAGACCTGATACAGTCCTAGCCAAGGTCCATGGACAGCAGAGGGGAATCTGGGCTGGCTTAGAGGCTGTTAGATAGAGATGACCTCTGCACAGCAACATGGAAGAGGCTTTGACCCAGAGAAACTGTGCTTTCTGCTTAGCAGGACTGGCGGGACACCTTAGAAAATCACACAGAAAAAATAATAGAGATATGATAGTGATTAATATTCTAAACTTTTTTTAGATGCATACCAATTATTTGCAGGACTGAAACTCACACACAATCTGTGATATTCAGGTATATTATAACTTACTAAAAGCTACTAATTGTCCATCAGACCCTGCATCCCCATGATGTACCATGGGAACTTGTCAAAAAGAGTTATGGCACCATCACAAAAAGACAGACCACTTCCATGCCCCTGATGGAGGAACACAGTGGCACCTGCACACTGGTCTTGTCAAGCAAAAATCAAGCCTGAAACTGATCAAAGCATCAGATCTGACTACTAGATTATAGTAAATATGGAGGAGAAGGGAACAATGCCACAGGTGCACTCCACAAAATACAGACTGTGGGACAGGACAGACAGCCCATCTTCTCCAACAAATACATTGCAGGAGAAAAATAGAAGAGAAGAATCTAGATTAAATGACACTTAAGAGGCACAGCAATGGATTGCAATACTACTCATATCCTGATTTTAACAAACCACAAAATATAATTTGAGAAATCAGGAAAATTGGAACACGGATTGGATAATCATTTAATTATAGTAAGGGACTGTTGATTTTGACAGATTTTATGTTGGTACTATGATTATGTTCATTAAGAGTCTTTTAGAATTACATTCTGAAAAGCTATGAATGTAAATATAGACTTGCATCAAAACATGAGGTGGGGAGAAATATCAATGCAAAAACATTGACCATAAGTGGATATTAGTCATAGCTGGAGATGGGTACTGGGATTTTATTATTCTGTTTCTATATGCATATGTTTGGAATTTTTCATTTTCCAAAAGCCATAGCTTTTTCCAAAAGCCTGGTCTTTTGTGCAGGCAGTGTGGACCATGTCACTTTGCAGCTTCTGTTCTATCACATCCTCAACTCCATCCCCTTCCAACCTGATGAAGAGACTCAAAACAAGCATTTCATTTCATTCAGTGCACTGAAGACTGTACCAGAAACCAGAGACTTAAACAAAGCATAAGAACTGACAATAGGTGTAAAATTCCTAGGATTGTGATCAATGCAGTGATTCATGCTTGCTGTTGTGCATATAATACATATTCTATATGCAATTTATTTACACTTTAAATTTATTCAGTGGCTTCACCTCAATGAAATGAGAGGAATATAGCCACACTCAAAGTCTACCTAGAGTTCCACACAGTGTTTCAGTAAAATGAATCATTTTGTTTCACTGCAAGGCACAGCATTTCAATGCTGAAAAGACATGTATAAATTGATTCAATCCATCAGTCTCTGGGTGCTTAAAAATATGCTAAGCACAAGTAAATAAAATATAATGATTTTACTATGGAATTATAATAAAGTTCTACCTGCATCAGTAGTATGTCACAGGAACCATGAATTGCCACGTTGATTCAAGAGTAGAGATTCAAAATGTTGGAATTCAGAGTGGACATTACAGTAACTTAAACGAATTTTAAAATATTACTTGAAAGTGCAAAATGCTACTGGGGTGCAAAGACATTAAAGATACATTTAAGAATAAGCCACCAACACACTTGACTCATGAAGGTGACAGACTTCAGACAATCTGGTTAACCATTTGCATGAATGTGTGATGATGGATAGAATGTACAGAAATGTATACAGGAATTGTGTCTCTGCTTCTATTATGTTTCTCTCTCAAAATGCTTAGAAGTGGAAGGTTATATTTGGCACACTTGCTTCCTTATTGAGTCATTGCAATATTTTCATATAATTTTCTTTCCAAATCAATATTTACACACATTTTAATAAAATAACCTGCGTTCTCCGTCGTTTAAATTGTAGCGTGAATCTTCAGTGGCCTTCTCTTATTATTATAAGAGGCAATAATTTGGCAAAAGGTTTTGTTACTGCAAAGGGAAGAAGTATCTTTGGGGGCTTTTTTCCCATCTATTTTCTTCCTTTCTGCAAACTATCATTTGACAGACACTTAGACATTCTGTGATAAGCAGGAGCACTTCCTCAGGAACAGCCTCCACAGGTCTGAAAAGTAGCCTTCTTGCAGAGGAATATTACCTTGTTTTCAAAGATCTGAAGAAGGGTTAGAAGAAAGAATTGACAATCACTTTCTAGGCTAGTTGAATTCCACTTAGAAGAACCAACTTTGTTTTCAATCTTTGTGCCTCAGAAGATGGGAAGCTTTATTCTTGCCTGGCATTTTTTTTTATCTCCCTTCCAGGGATAAGTAAGTTACCAGATACCTGCAGTGCATTGAGCTATTTCACCAATATTTGCTCAGGTGTCTTCTCAGGTTCTTCCAGAGTTTTTTATTTCTTACAGCTATTGTTTTTCTATGCAGATTATAATAATTATAGAAACTTTAAATATTTTGTAACTAACGATTTGATCTGAGATCAACATAAACCATAATCTAAGTTCAGCACAGCAGTTTAGTGTACAGGAGTGATATGGTTTGGCTCTGTGTCCCCACTCAAATCTCATGTTGAATTGTAATCCCCAGTGTTGGGGGAAGGACCTGGTGGGAGGTCATTGGATCACGGGGGCAGTTTCCCCCTTGCTGTTCTCCCGATAGTGAGTGCGTTCTCATGAGATCGGATGGTTTAAAGTGTGTGACACTTCCCCCCTCACTCTTTCTATCTCTCCTGCTGCCATGTGAAGAAGGTGCTTGCTTCTTCTTCACCTTCCACCATGACTGTAAATTTCCTAAGATTTCCCAATCATGCTTCCTGTTAAGCCTGTGGAACTATGAGACAATTAAACTTCTTTTCTTCACAAATTACCCAGTCTCAGGTAGTTCTTTCTAGCAGTGTGAGAACGGACTAATACAATGAGAAAAAAACCAGGACTGGAAACCAGATGACCTGAATTCAAGTTCCAGCCGTATCACTAGCTACCTGTGTGATCCTGAGCAAGTGAGTTATTTCATCTATAAAATGAAGAACTCAGAAGATGTTTATACCTCTTTTAGATGTTTAGACCTGTGATCGTTAATATTAGGTGTCAACTTGCTTGGATTAAAGGATGCATAGATGGCTGGTAAAGTATTGTTTCTGGGTGTGCCTGTGAGGGCGTTGCCAGAGGAGATTAACATTTGATTCAATGGACTGGGAGAGGAAGCCCCACCCTCAATGTGGGTGGGCACCATCCACTTGTTTGCCAGTGAGGCTAAAACAAAGCAGGTGGAAGAAGGTGGGATGAGCTGGCTTGGTGAGTTCTGGCTTTCATCTTTCTCCCATGCTGGATGCTTCCTCCCATTCCTCCTGCCATTGGACATCAGGCTCCAGGTTCTTTGGCCTTTGGACTCTTGGACTTACACCAGTGGTTTGCTGGGAGATCTAGGGCCTTTGGCCACAGACTGAAGGCTGCACTGTCGGCTTCCCTACTCTTGAGGCTTTTGGACTCAGACTGATCCACTACCAACTTTTTTCTTCCTCAGCTTGCAGATGGCCTATGGTGGGACTTTGCCTTGTGATCATGTGAGCCGATTCTCCTTAATAAACTTCCTTTCATATATACATATATCCTGTTAGTTCTGTCCCTCTGGAGAACCGTGACTAATATAAGACCTAAACATTTAGTGCTAAAATTATGTGATTTTGGCTTAGAACTGTCTCACAAGACCTTCTGCTATACTTTGTGAACCAGCTATTCACACACAAGCCACAGTCCCCCAACAACTTCTCTTTCTCTCTCTCTCTCTCTTCTTTCTCTCTCTCTTTCTCTCTCCTTCTTCAGTAATGGTCTGGAAAGCTAACATTCTTGGTTTTCAGACCCCCTTGTGCTTAAGTGGGATGGCCAAGTTCTTTCTAGCCAAAGACATTAGTTGAAATCTCTTGGAGAAACTTTCAGGAAAGCTTTTTTGTTGTTGTTTTAAAAAAAAAAAAAAAAAAGACCTGGTGGTGTGATATCCCTTCTCCCTTTCGTTTCTTCTTCCATCTTCCTGATTGTGATATGACCGTGAGCCCAAAGCCTCAGCAGCAATCTTTGACCATAAACACAAATGTGAGGGCTAAGGCTGGACTCTACTGCGTGTGGAGGGCAAATATGAAAAGAGCCTACTTTACAAACGCACCACTAAACCGTCATCCCAGACCCAGCTGGCCTACAATCACATTCTTGTTGCCTGAAACAAATAAATATTTACCTGTTGAAAGCACTGTTAATTGGGCTTCCTGCAAGCTGCAAATGAGTGCAGCCCTAAAAAACCTTAAACACAATTATTTTTCCAGGATAGTACCAATTTTAGAAAGACTTCATTACACTTTAAAATGAATCCTGCCACTTGGAATCAGTTTCCATTTCCCTTCACCTTTGTTTCAAGCTTCTATAATTCCCACTCAGTGTTCAAGACCCCACTTATGCCCCTCTGTCTTGACTCCTCCAAGTAGAGCCCATCACAGCCTCTTTGGTGCCACTTTCACAACTGGCACTCACCTTTATTTTTGTCCCCATCTCATTGTACTATGATTTATTTAGTCTACCTTTCATCCTATCTAAACCAAGAGTCTCCAGGGACAGATACATTTTATGTAGCTTTGTTTACCACAAATACGGCTCTGAACCTGGTACATAATAGATGTTCAACAAATGATAGTTTAATTTTGGATAAATACATTCACTTACTCATAATCATTAATATCATAATCATTTAGCAAACTCATCACTTATGTGGAAGTGACTGGGGACAACTGAACCTCATGTTGATTTTTCTATCCACAGACCTAAATCTGCATAATTGTATATAGACTCACTGCTCCTATCATCTACCTCTAAATACATTATACACTTAACTTTCTTTTCATTTATTTTTTTTCTATAGGTTATGGGGGTACAGGTGGTATTTGGTTACATGCGTAAGTTCTTCAGTGGTGATTTGTGAGATTTTGGTGCACCCATCACTGAGCAGTATTCACTGCACCCTATTTGTAGTCTTTTATCCCTCATCCTCTCTCTCACCCTTCCCCCTAAGTCCCTGAAGTTTAACTTTCAAAAGGAGCTTCTTTACAGTGTAAAAGCTATGCTGAACTCAGCTACCCTCCCACCTTTCTGACGCTTTGTAAGCAGCAATAGGATTGATCTTGGGTTTGTTCATTACTTTAAGGCAAATAAAAGATGTTATGATGGCCCTGAAACTCGTGGGAATGAAAATTGGAGAGCTATTCACAAACAGTGCTCAATAAACATTTATTATGCCTGGGAGAGATGCATTATGCCTTCCTGGGACAGTGTATATTACAAATGGAGGACACAGCAAGATATTAATTCTTTCTGATCTATTGATTGCCTTGGAACAACATGGGAAGAAGACATTCGGAATTGCAGGATTGTGTGTGTTTAGGCAGGAATTATCCTTAAAAAGGTCAAATAAGTAATTGGGATGTAAAAGGATTGTGTGAGATTACATTAAAGCCTGCAGTTATTCAGTTTATTACATTTTGCTATAAACCACTAAAATGTCTATCTATCTAGGCAAATTGAAGCTGATTCAGTTATGTTTAAGAATGCTCAGAAAATTAATATTTTAGTGGCCTCATTACTGAAGCTATGGATAAAACATGTTTTCTTTCTCAAGGAAAGTGGTCTTGCCCAGGAAAAGATGCACGATTCAGAAAAACATTCTGGGAGGCCGAGGTGGGCAGATCACCTGAAGTAAGGCATTTGAGACCAGCCTGGCCAACATGGTGAAACCCCATCTACTAAAAAAATAAATAAAATGAAATAAATTAACCAGATGTGGTGGTGTGCACCTATAATCCCAGCCACTTGAGAGGCTAAGGCATGAAAATCACTTGAACCTGGGAGGTGGAGGTTGTGGTAAGCCGAGATCACGCCACTGCACTCCAGCCTGGGGACACAGTGAGACTCTGTCTCAGAAAAAAAAGAAAAAAGAAAGGGTTAGTGAGGTGACAGGTATTAGAAACATACTGGTTCTAACTTGAGACTTTTTCATTGACACAATAATAAAGATAACTTATGTTTTCCTTATTATATGATTGAACATTGTGTCCATGTACCATGTGAAGTCCTTGTAAATACCATTAGCTGCGCACACCCTAAGGCATGAGTGTAGCAGAAAGAGCACAGGTTGGCCGGGCGCAGTGGCTAATGTCTGTAATCCCAGCACTTTGGGAGGCCAAGGTGGGTGGATCACAAGATCAGAAGTTCAAGACCAGCCTGGACAATATGGTGAAATCCCATCTCTACTAAAAAATACAAAAATTAGCTGGGTGTGGTGGTGCGCACCTGTAATCCCAGCTACTCAGGAGGCTGAGGCAGGAGAACCGCTTGAACCCAGGAGGCGGAGGTTGTAGTGAGCTGAGATGGTGCCATTGCACTCCAGCTGGGTGACAGAGCAAGACTCTGTCTCAAAAAAAAAAGGAAGAAGAAAGAAAGAAAGAGAGAAAGAGAGAGAGAAAGAGAAAGAGAAAGAAAGAGAAAGAAAGAAAAAGAAAGAGCACAGATTTTGAAGCTAGACAGAGCTGGATATAAACTCTAACTCTAGCTACCCCACCTACTGTGTAACCTGAACAAGTTCTCTTATCTCTGTGCTTCAGTTTCCTTATCTGTGAAATAAGATAACACAGTACCACAACGGCATACAATTACATAGTAGAATGTCATAATGCTGAAGTGTAAAGATGACCATAGTTTGAAACGGTTTAAAATAGCTTTACCTGTCAACTTGGCTAGGCTGAGCCATGCTTCCCAGAATTCCTTTCTGGTTCAGGTGGGCCTCAAGAGATGTTTTACACGAGATTTGGAGGGTGAAAGTGAAGTGGCAGCCATTTTGATTTGTATGCTCAGGTTATTATAATAGAAAAATCCAAGTAAAAGCCACTAAACAGATTCTACCCATAAGAATTTAAGCAAACCAAAAGCAGTGTCTCATTCCTGGAGGGACTATAGAGAATTAGTGCCATCATAGGACCCCTAAAAGATCAGAGGTGATTATTCCTACCAATCCCCATTTGACTTGCTGATTTGACCTGTGCGGTAAACAGAATGGCAGTGAATTATCAGAAATTTAATCAGATGGTGACTCCAATTATCAGAAATTTACTTAGATGGTGACACAATTGCTGTTATTCCAAACATAGTTTCAATTGCTGCAGTAAATCAATACATCCCTTAGCACCTGACATGCTGCTATTGGTCTGGCGAATACTCTCTGTTCTCTGCTGTTAGTAGACATCACCAAAAGTAATTTGCTTTCAGCTGAGAAGGCCAGCAATTTTCCTTGGCTGTCCTATTGCAGGGATATATCAACTCTCCAGCCCTAGTGTATAGGATGTGGATCACATTTTTCACGCTGCAGAACTTTGTTCTGGTCAATTGCATTGATGATGTTATGTTGACTGGATCTGATGAAGAGGAAGAAATGACTTCTAGCCGCATTGGTAAGATATCACCAAAAAATCCACAAATAGCATACAAAAAAAATCATACAATTATGCTACAAAAAAATCAGAAGCTTCCTATCTTAAAAATTGAAGGATTCAATGGTCTAAGGCATATCAACATATTCCTTCCATGTTGAAGGGCATGTTGCTGTATCTGGCCCCTCCTACCACTAAGAAAGAGGCACAACCCCTGGTGAACCTCTCTGGATTTGGGAAGCAATATATTCCTCATTCAGGCATGTTATTCCACCCATCTACCTAGTGAGCCACAAAGCTTCCAGTGCTGAGTGGGATCCACAAGAGAGAGAGTTCTGCAATAGGTCCAGGCTGATGTGCAGGCTTCTCATTTGGGACATAGAACCCATAAGAACTGACGCTACTTGAAGGGTCAGTGGCAAATAGGGATTCTGCATGGAGTGTTTGGCAGATCTCTCTAGGGTAAATCATAGTGAAGACTCAAAGGATTTGGGGGAAAATCTGTGGTTCTCTGCTGATAACTACTCTCCTTTAGAGAAACAGCTTTTAGATTTCTGCCGGGCCTTAATAGAGACAAAGTTACCCATGGGCCACCCATCACCATGTGCCTTGAGCTGCATGTCATGTGTTGGGTGCTTTCTAACCCACCAAGCCATAAAGTTGAGAATACGAAGCAGTGCTCCATCATTAAGCGGAAGTGGTATATATGGACCGAGCTCCAGCAGATGCCTATGCCTTCGCCCCGGCTCCACTGGCCCTCAGAAGCCCCGGCCTCCTCCCCTTGCTACACTGCATTTTCTCTCTCTCAACCCATGTGTATGGCCTCATGGGGAGTCCTCTATGATCACTTGACTGATGGGGAAGAAACAGGCTTGTCGGACAGGAAGTTCTGCCTGATATCTAGACACCACCTAGGAGTGGGCGGCAGCACTTCCACCCCACTTTGAGACAGCTCTGAAAGGCAGTAGTGAAAAGAAATCCTCCCAGTGCGCAGGACTGTAAGTAGAGTGTCTGTTCATTTTGCCTTGGAGAGATGGCCGGGGGCAGGGGGCGCACCACTCAGTGAGTCTTCTTCAACTCAGGGTGGCTTTCCTGCACATGGCTTCCCACAGCTGATTCTGGAGGTTAGCGCCCCCTAGAGGAGACTCCGGCGTCTCATATTCCCTTTTATCAGACCTGAGGTTGTCAGTGGATTTACATTTTTCCTTAATCAACAGACAAGTTCTGTGCCAACTGCCTCCCGCTTAACATAAAGCCAACTTTTAGCTAAATAAAAACTTCTGAATGCTTTTTGAATACAAATAAGAGATCTATGAAAAATCTAGCCATAGCTTCACATGTCACTGATTCCCAGGGACAGAAGTAGTCAGAGCTTGGACTTTAGATGTCATAGTCCCTCCCTGCTCACCTTCCCAAGGACCACTTCCAAGGATAGCTGCACAGAGGGTCACGGCCCAGGATGGCCCTGAAGCCCATCCCTGAAAGGTCCCCTGGAGGAGACTGCTTTACTATTTAGAATGTGTCTGAGAAAGCAACCAGGGCTTAGGGATGGGTAAGCACCCCCACCTCTTCATTTGCTCATGGGAAAGACGCACATTTCATGGCATATTTGACACACAAACAGTCCCTGGCACTGGGAATGCAAAACAGAAGAAATATGTCGGGATGGGTGGGAAAAGGGGGTCAGGGAGAAGACTCACCACAGTTCCTCCTTCGACTTAGGCCACACCAGTGATGGGTTCTCCTCTTCCTCCAGACAGCCAAGACAAGGGGGGACAGGACTAGGAATCAGAAATGCCCCCTGAAGTTCAGACTCGGCTGGAGGAAGGGTGGTTTATACCCACAGCAGCCCTTTCACAGAGTTTGCAACATTATTGCTAAAGCTTCAGTAATTCACCTATCAAAGGGACAATTTTTGCTATAATTTTTGCCATGTACTACCAATATTATAACACTTTTATTTAAGTAAATGTGTATTAAAAGTTTCTTTATATCCACTGCCATGCATTTTAAAAATATAAAACATGGGCATATGCAAAAATATAGCCATAAATGACAGATAAGTATAAAATTAAATATAAATTTTAAAATACATTATTAAGTTTGAGAGAGACCTTGTGCCTGCAATCATTCTACACCTGAGAAACACCGTCTCTTTGCTGAAAAGGGAGATAAGAGAATGCCAGGGAGATGTGAGAAAGGATAGGCACTGACCTGAGGCCTTCTCCTCCACGCAGTCAGAAAGATCACTGTAAAATTTTCTTGCAACATTCAGAGCTAGGGAGAGCTGGATATAAATTTTAGGTCTGCAATTTCCTGTGTAACTTCTTTCTCTGTGCTTCAGTTCCTTTCCTCATCCGGAAAATGAGCTTAACAAAGGACCACAGTGACATATGGAAACACAGTACAATGTGCATACGATTTTCAAATGCACGCTGAAATGCCAAGTCACCTATTGCTTTGAAATGTTTCAGGAAAAAAAAGAGACAGAGATAGAAGTAAATATAGGAAAATGCCAACTGTTCTATCTAGCAGGTACATATAGGGACGTCCACTGTACTAGTCTTTCAGCGTTTCCTTATGTCCCCACGTATGCAATTATGAGAGAGAGGAAGTAGGGAGCTGGATGTGCTGGCCAGTCCCAGGGCAAAGGTATTCTTCGCTGAATCTGTCCGGCCATCGCCCAAGGTCCCAGGGCTCTGTGCTGTTTACCAGGTGCTCATGTGGGCTCCAGGCTGAACCCTTGGGGTGGCTCTGTGGTGTGTGTGGAGTGTGGCCTTGTGGATCCATGGCTACAGGATGGTGCTCAGGGTGCCCTCTGTGCAGCGCCCCTTGGAGAATGTCCTCAGGAAAGTGAGTAGGGAGGTTGCCATGACCCAACTCAACCTGAGCCTGACCTCGACTTCCTCCCCTTCTTGTGAGAGTCTGGGACATGTGCAGCCGTATGTAGACTTTTCATACCTTTTTTTTTTAAGATATATTAATCTGCTGAAATCCAACCTTATGTTAAAAGAGAGACACAGCTAAAAGAAAAACACGTCCCACTGATTCAGAAGAAATGCAAAACCACTGATAATCTCAGCTCTGACAAAAGGGAAGTTGTGGAGCTAGAATCTTCCTTAAAGAGCATTGGCCTTTAGAATGTCAGCAGGAACTTGGAACCTGCCAGAAAACCCTGAGAGCTGAAGAGGGTCAACTTAGTTCCTTAGGAGGACCTGTAGGAAGAGAAGTCCAGGCCCAGAACAAGAGGAGACAGCTGAAGTCAGGGGAAAGGTCCAGTTTCTAGAAGAGGAGCTATGAGTCATCCCACAGGAAATAGCTCTTCCAAACAGAGCACTGGTGCACAGCTGGTCCCTCACAGCAAGGGGGCCTCCCTAATCTGAAGACAGAGCTCCCCCTCGGAAGTTATGTCTGAGTACAAACACGAGAATACTGGAAATACTATAAAAACCATCCAATTTCTTCCTCTCTCCCGCCTAAGCTGCCAGGTTATGCTCACCCCGCTCCTCCTTCCATCCAAGGAACTGTGTATGATATTTCAAAGCCTCATTTTCCTCCTCCCTCCTTGCCTCTTTCTCTTCCTTTCTCTCCTTCTTCCAGATGCCATGCATGGATCCCACCACTGCCACCACCGTCAAGATCTCACCCAAACTTCACAGCCTGAAAATAGAAATGGGTGCCTGCAAAATTAATTCAGTCTTCAAACAAATCAACGATTGCACTTCCAAAACTATACCAGGAAACTTGGAGCTTTCCTTTGTCTTGCTTAGAAAAAAAATTAATTTTGCCTCTTTCCTTATTAGTTTATGCAGCTGCTGCTTCTTAAGAGATTATATTTTTGCTAGATGAAGCTATAATATTCAGAGATTTATAAATGATATCATTTACAAAATGATTATATATAATTACTTTTTATTTTGCCCTTTAGAGAGTATAAAAACTGTATTTTAATTTTAATTATGTGTACATTATAACCTCAACAATAACGTGAGTAGTATGAGTATAAGCAATAGAAAAAAATATTTTTCACTTTAAATGTTGTCTTTGTTTTCCCAAATGCTATATTATAGTTAAAAGGCAAATGTAAAAACTGTTTCATACCTATATAAATATTGATTGGCTTTAAAAAACACTTACATAAATTCTTTTCTTCAAAACATACCTTTCTAATATTCCTCAAAGCAGCTCACTTACACTCAGCATATGTAACAAAACTTATCCATAAAACGAAATTACAAAAGGGAATCTTTGTACAGATCCAGACCAAATAGCCACAATATATAAAACACAGTATCAAAATGAAATTGATTAAGTTGTGAAGCCTTCAGAATGATTTCTAACAGTACTAAATAGTTTATAAATACTTAGTAGATAGTTTATGTATCTGTGAAAAGCAGCTAGTAATGGGAACCTCTCATCAAGAGAGTCATTTTATGGTAATTAAATAGAATTGTAAAAATAGATGCTATTTTAAAGCATTTAATCTTATAAAACTTCTTTTAATATTACAAACAAAACAGAATGAACTAATACATTAATTAAAATAACCTTTAGCAACTTTAAGACCTAAGACCAACATTAAATTGAATCAATAAATAATTTTTGATACCTAGACAATTCCTAAGAACAAGATTCAAAAGACTTAATGTAATTTTAATTTACCCTTATTTCTTGAGATGGCTACAAATTAACAGCGTATGCAAATGACTTTTATGATTACATACATTTGTTTTGCTATCTTAAATTTGTTGAAATTAGCTAAAATTTTAAAACAATTCAACAGTTTTCTAGTTTTCTTTTGTGTTTGGGGAAAAAAGCAGGTTACTTTGGCTACACATAATAATATAAATGGTTGAGTAGACTAGTGCAATAATTACAGAAAAAAGGACTAGGTATATAAGATAATTGATGTGATTTGATTGTTAAAATCATTACAATGTATTAAGATGATATAGTATAATATATATATTTTAACATATATCAACAGATCAATTATATTTTAAAGTTATAGTTAAAATATTTACACTTATCATTTATTTTTATGTTTATTTACATGCATATACCTAAATACAGCCGTGAAGATTTATCTTTCCCTGCAAATTGTTACATAAATAATATATAAAATTAGTAAAATTAGAAGTAGAGGATTGGGTTCTTCTTTTTTTTTTTTTTTCTAAAAGTGACTATCATTCTATAAGGTCTGTGCCCCATACAGTATTACTCTTAAGTACAAACTACCTCTACAGAGAAGGCCCAAAATAAACTAGTTAAATTGACTAGTTAATGGAGAATTCATGCTACAGTCAACACTCCTTGTGTCATCAACATATGTACAATTGGAGAGATGGAATAGTCTGTGATTAGACTGAAAGAAAGGGGCATGATCTAGATCCCTAGAGTAGACCCACTCAGACTTTGACTCATGTTTTCATGGCCTGGGGTTAGTCACCTGGTCCCCTGGCCTTGGAAAACTAATGAATAGTCATTTTGTCTTTCATAATTGCCTAGAAACCACTTGACTGATGCATCTTGTACTGAGTCTAAAATGCATAACCATTGTCATGTCAGATCACTCAACAACTCATCTGATAACAAAAGGAATAAGAGGTACTAATTTGTCCAAATACAAAGAATGTTCTCTAGACAGCCTCCCAACAGGCAGAATCTCAGTAATGGTGAAAAAACCTCAATATCATGGATTAATTACCTGTGGTCTAACTTCATCTGCTGTTGGCCAAAAGTGAGAATTACAAGAAAAACATATCCGAAAGCCATCAGCTTGCACTAACAGCGAGACCATGATGTTCTACTGGAGATAAAAAATTTCACAGAACACCGACATCAGATGAATTCAATGTGGTAGATAGAGTAGGAAAAAAGTCAAATCCCTCAGAAATTATATCTTAGTACAAACACAAGAATACTGGAATTACTATAAAAACAATCCAATTTCTTCCTCTCTCAGCTCACATGAGTGGCCATTGCCTTTTTGCCAATTACATCTTCAGTTCCATTCCATTTCTCCCACTTCCAGGTAAAATATTAAGTTGTCCATGCATAGATTTAATTTTACTTCCTGACAGTATCCAACCCAGGAGAGTACCCTGCTTCTTCAAACACTCCCCAAAATCACCTAACAGGTTTAAATCCTGAAATGCTTCCTGATTTCCTCATGGTGTGTGGTCTCCTTTGTTCCAGCAAGTAACACAGGCAAATTTGTTCCACTGCAGATGTATTCCTTGGCAGTTTTGATTGACAGGCAATGATACCACCAACAGCTACACTGAGACATTTGATCCAAAAATGATCAAAAGCCAGTGAATACAGAAAAAAAGTGAGAAACAGCAATAATAATTTACACACACCAGACATGTGCCAGAAGGTATTTTCACATTTGCCTTTATCTCACACATCAATTCTATGAAAGCGTTCTCATTAGAGTAATTTTATAGCTCAACACATTAAGCTCAGAGAGTATAAAAGGCTTGCTCAAGGTAATTTTCATATCACATCTACATTTGCATATATTGTATAGCATTTTTAGCTATGAAATGCTAAGGCTAAAATTAAATTTTAGGTTTCCCCAGCTCTCAAATCTTTCCCTCTATAAAATGATACCTCCAAATACTATTACACTGTTTTAATCAGATTCAAGAACAAATTCTTCTGACTATCTTCCTGACAGCTTCAACAAAAATCCAAGAGACCTGTTAAATTTACTGATGGAATTCTGGAGGGTAAGAGTGACAGCTGTTGGTAAGAGGAAATACGGTGCTAAAGAGAAGTGTTTGGGGGTCAGAGGAAATTGAGGAACTATATTGGGAGATGGATAAAGGAAAGAGGAGCAGCCTGGAGCCATGAAAGGAGAATTAAACTTTCTCCTGCATTAGATGATGTATTAAGGATTAAAACTAATGGGTCATGAAAATAGCTGTATTTCTTTTTTTTTTTTCTTGAGACTGAGTCTTGCTCTATGGCCCAGGCTGGAGTGCAGTGGCGTGATGTTGGCTCACTGCAACCTCCACCTCCCAAGTTGAAGTGATTCTCGTGCCTCAGCCTCTCAAGTAGCTGGGATTACAGGTGCCTACGACCACACCTGGCTAATTTTTCTATTTTTAGTAGAGACGAGGTGTCACCATGTTGGCCAGGCTGGTCTTTAACTCCCGACATCAGGTGATCCGCTTGACTCGGCCTCCCAAAGTGCTGGGATTACAGGTATGAGCCACCACGTCTGGCCCCTTTCCTATATTTCAATCCAATAATCCTGATTCTGGAAATTTATCCTAAGTAATAACTTAGCAAATAAAATATATATATATATGTAGAAATGTTCATTGTAACATATATTTGCAAAGATCTGGAAATAGCATACACATCCAACAATAAGGAAATAAAATAGCACATTTTATGCTTTATACCATGCAATATTATACAACATAAAAATATAATTGTGAATAATATATGAATAGAAAAATGCTTAATGCCTAAGGTTCAATTACACACAAATCAGAAAACAAATAAGCAGGAAAAAATAAAATATATGTGAGAGTCACACACAAAGCTGCTGGAGAAACCTTCCATCTGCTCTAAGGAGTCATTCCCTACCCTAAAGGGAGACATCAGCCACCTGGACCAGATGCTTAGCTGCCACAAGAGGACACCTGGAACCAGCCCCAAGAACTTTGCCTGAGGGCATCTGAAAGAAAAATCAGCCACCATGGTCCTTCCCCGAGGTTACCAGGGCTCTGGGAGTTGCCTCTCCAATTGCTACTGAGAAGGGCCCACACATTACATGCTCAACTGCTAAATAATCTACAGCTTTCCTTTGATGGCCCTCCTTCTTCAAAGGAAGGACCAATTCCATTACACCACACATCCCATTTGCTTCAGTCCTCAGCATAATCAGAGACGTGCTTACCCCACACTGATCTGATCTGTAGTGCCCCAACAGGACCTAATCTCCTACTCTCTTCATCCTCCCAAATTAACCACCTCTCATCAGCAAAATCACTTTTAATCTCCACCCATACCATAAAAGTTATTTTTTTTTTGAGAGGTCTCCTTCTGGTTGCCCAGGCTGGAGTGCAGTGGTGTGATCTTGGCTGACTGCAACCTCTGCCTCCCATATCCAAGCAATTCTCCTGCCTAGCCTCCCAAGTAGCTGGGATTACAGGCGTGCACCACCATTCCTGGCAAATTTTTGTATTTTTAGTAGAGATGGGGTTTCACCATGTTGGCCAGGCTGATCTCAAACTCCTGAGCTCAGGTGATACACCTGCCTTGGCCTCCCAAAGTGCTGGGATTACAGGCGTGTGCCACCACGTCTAGCTAGTTTTTGCATTTTTAGTAGAGACAGGGTTCCACCATGTTGGCCAGGCTGGTCTCAAACTCCTGACCTCAGGTGATCTGCCCATCTCAAGATCCCAAAGTGCTGGGATTACAGGCATGAGCCACTACTCCCAGCCTGTTTTCCCTTTTTTCTTCTGACTGAAACTTGGCTGGCACTGGAGGACATGCTTTACCTGAGCTCCCTTAAAAGATGCACTCTCTGATTTCCATTATGACCCTGCAAGCAAGTGGCAGTGACGCAGGATTTTTTCAGTGCTGCTTGGCCAGCTGGATATATCCACAGCTGGCAAAACCCATACTTGAGCCTCACTCAGCCCTGGGCTCACAACAGGAGGCACCCTGGCCACTCGATGAGCCAGGCCACACCTGGCTTGTACTCTAGCTGGACCCCGTGTTCACCACAGGATCCACACTCAGCCCACAGCTGGGCCAGGCTGGGGGGTGCCTTGACCTGCCTCCGCCCTGTGCACTGGCATCCCAACAAGGGGAATGTGGTGGCACTTGAAAAGGGATGCCAGTGACCCTGAAGCCCCAAAGGGGATGTTATAGCCTTTTTCATGCCCACATTCAGTGGGTCTCAAGTTCTTGTTCCATGTCCAAGAAGAATGAGGTTATGCTACAGCCAAAGGGTGAGCACAGCAGAGAGTTTTACTGAGTGACAGCTCTCAGCAGAGAGCGGACCCAGAGAAGGCAGCCCCCTACCTGAAGTTGGGTAGCTCCCCTGACCTGAAGGCAGGCAGTCCCCACCAAGTGTGGCTGAGTCCAGGACTTTTCTGGGCTCAGAATCGGGGAGTGCATGCTGATTGGTTTATGAGTATGCAAGAAAGGCTAAAACAAAGGCACCACTCAAAGGTAGGTAAGAAACACAGTGCAAGAAACCACTTAGGGAAGAGTAGGTATATGTAAAATAGGTGGCAGGTGGGGATTAATCAGAGGAAAGCATGCCAAACGAAAAGAGAGGTTCTCAATTTGGTCCATGGATTTATCCAAGACTTGTAGCTTGGCTTTCAGGCTTTGAACTGTCTTTGGTTTGAAGGGGGGTTTCACTGGGGACCCGCCCCATCTGCCTAGGCATTTGACTGCCTCCTGCCACTATCAGCAAAGTGAGGTGGACCTCACCTGAAGGGCACTGGAGTTGAGGAAATCAAGCATCTGGAGCAACAGGTTATTGGACTCATAACTTGAGGGCACAGTGAGTTGCCCAAAGTTCTACATGAACAACCACGTAGAGAAAGCCAGTGATCCAAGTACTAAATGCACCGATTCAAGACGGGGGTGTGGGGCATTGGAAGGTGTTGAGTAGATGGCTGCAGTGGATAAGAGAAAAGGCTTGATTTTTTAGTCTGAGGTTTTTGAAGGTGAAATAGCTTGGAAGTGGCATTGAGGAGCAAGTTGATCTCCATGTCTTGAGGTACCTAGGTTGTTGAAGACAAAGCAGTCAACATATGTGAGTGCAAGGTGGATGCTCACATCTCACTCCCACTAAATCGATGAACTGGTCTGCATTTGTACTCTATATTCCATTTTCACGGCCTAACAAATATCCCTGAACAAACCAAAGATAATCCTTCCCCTTGCAGTCTGCACCTCATTCTCTCTTGACTTCTCATTGTTAAGTAAAATCTTCTGCCATTATTCCCTCTCCTTCTGGCATCATCCATTTCTCCCACAGAGAAGAACATTCCCATGAGCCTACAAACATATTGTTTTTAAATCTTTCCTAAATTCCAAGAACAGATATATATTTTATTCCATTTATCTGTTCCCTTCAACACAAATTCCTCAAGAGATTTGTCACCATCTCCTCTTCCTCTTTAACCACTGTAATCATGATTCTGTCCCCACTGCACCAAGAAAGCAGCTCTTATCAAACATATGGTCAAAGTTAATATCAATTTCTTGTCCCCATCTCACTGATTGCAGTTGACACTTTTTTTTTTTGAGATGTTTGAGACAGAGTCTCACTCTGTTGCCCAGGCTGGAGTGCAGCGGCACGATCTCGGCTCACTGCAACCTCTGCCTCCCAGGTTCAAGCGATTCTCCCACCTCAGCCTCCCAAGTAGCTGGGATTACAAGCACACACCACCACACCTGGTTAATTTTTGTATTTTTAGTAGAGATGGGGTTTCACTATGTTGGCCAGGCTGGTCTCAAACTCCTGACCTCAAGTGATCCACCCACCTAGCACTTCCCAAAGTGCTGGGACTACAGGTGTAAGCCACCCCGCCCGGGTGACATTTTTAGAATATTTCTTCCTTAGGTTTCTTTGATAGCAAACTCACTAGATATTTTGTCTCACCAGTTGTTCATTTTCTCTCCTTCGCTAGACTCTGCTCCTCTCCCAGAACTTTAAATTATTACATGCCACAGTTCTTGGTCTTCATTTATCTATCTCCTCTCTCTCTCTCTAAGAAATCTCACCCATTCTCACTGCTTTAGAAACTATCTGTACTCTGGCTCCGAAATCTATATCTCCAACCTAATCCCTCCTGATTTCCAGGCTTGTAAATCCAACTGTTGACTCAGCATCTCCACTTGTCTAATAGACATCTCGCACTTAAAAGAAATCTTGATCCACCCTTCCCCACTCTAACCTATTCCATCCTGTCTTCCCCACCTAAGGAAATGAGGCCACCACCCACTCAGTTGCTCAGCCTGAAAACCTCCAAGTCATCCTTGTTTCCCTTCTTCCCCTCATAGCCCATGTCCATCAACAAACACTGTCAGCTCTCGCCCCACAATACATGTCGCAAGTGTGACCCCTTCTTACCACCTCCACTTCTCACATTCAGCCCAGCCACCCTTGGATGCCACCTGTAGCACTGCAATGGCCTCTGGACGTGTCTCCCTATCTTCATTCTGGCCCCCCAGTACCCTCCCACTGTGCATTTATCATCTTGTCACAGCTAGAGTGAGCTTTACAAATAGAAAATATATATGTATAATACTGCATTTATGAAAAGATGTTCAATCTCAGCAAGCAACTAAACATTTTGAAATTAAAATAACCCATTGCTCAATGTAGTGCTTGGCACAAAGTGACTTCTCAATGAATATTTATTGTATACATGAAAAACAATTTTTCATTTACGAATTGGCAAAACTTTTTAAGTATAAATGTATAGTATTAGCAAGGGCTCAGAGAAATGGCACTCTTCACACTTCTGGAGAGACCGTGTGTTTTTTTTTCAGGAAATTTGTCTCAAAAGTCTCAGAAATGCCCATATATTTTGAGCAATTACTTTCATATCTAAATTTTCAATTTAAGAATTTGACTAAGAATGTGCACAAAGTTGTAACTACTGCATCTTTGATGAAACCTTTAGAAACCAGTTGGTGTCTTGGTGTGTCCATTTGCTTGTTTTGTCTGTCACTCTAGATGGGTTGAGGGTTAATAAAAAGGATTTTTGTCATGTGACAAAGAAATGTTTTCCAGGCCTTTGTCCTAAGAGAGGTCAATGTTTCACAACCCTGACTTGAGTTCACTAGTCTGGGGTGGGGCCTAGGAAGGATATTTTTAAAGTTCCTTACAGAGTTCTCAAAGTAGTCTACTGAGAAGCATTGACCTGGATTTTCCTCACCCACAGCAAGAAGGGTTGTTCCTCACACTGCAGTTTTCTGAGAGGAGCCCCCCAATGACCTTGCCTGCGATGGGCATGGCTGTGTGGGAACAGAAGGGGCTACATCCTAAGCCCCCCTGACTTGACAGGAGCAACCAAGAATCCTGGGCCAGATCATCAGTCATTAGGGGAAAGCCTCATGCACTCTTCGCTTATAGAACAAGCCTCTTTTCCATAAAGCAATATTATTTGAAGGGGAACTTTTTTCAGACTCCATCCAAATTGCTACCACATCCAAAATCTAGTAGCTAAATTAGTTAGATTTTCTGTGCATATTTTAGAATATTGCCTGTCACATGGTGTTACGAACTGAATCTGTACCCCCAACATTCACATGTTGAAATCCTAACCCCTAATGTGTTGGTAGAGATGACTCTCTTTGAAAGGTAATTAGATCATGAACCTGGAGCCCTCACGAATGGAATGGGATTCGTGCCCTTACAGCTCTCTTGATCTGTTTTCCCCATGTGAGGACGCAGTGAGAGGATGGCCATATGGAAACCAGGAAGAAGGCACCGAATCAGCTGGAACCTTGATCTTGGACTTCCCAGCCTCCAGAACTGTGATAAATACATATTTTTCTTTAGGACCTCCAGTTTATGGTATATTTGTTATAGCAGCCTGAATGGACTGAGATACGTTGTAAAGTTCACTTTCCTCTACTATAAAATGGGTGGAGAATAAAATGGGATAACAAATTGCAAAGTACCTTATCCATATTAGCTGGCAACATTTTTCAGGTTAGAAGAAGAGTATGAAATCAAGCTACACAGTTACTCCTCCCCTTGCCTTCTTTTCCCCATTGCCACACCTGCCTTGCTTCATTTTGCAGCCTGATCTTGCCTGCAGAGATGCAAGGCAGGGCTTTGCACAACCTGCAGAGGTTGCAGGATGAATGCCAGGATGGGGATCCTGAGTTAGCTCCTCCTTTGGATCTTCCCCTGGCCTCTCCCACCATTACCACTTCTCCCCCAAGGACATGCAGGGGTCAATTACAAGAGCACGGTGACTCATTGGCAGGAAAAACATGGACACTCTGAATTAGAACAAACATCTCTGCCTGTGGTCATTTGCTCTCCCTCAGGCTGCTGAGAGGGATCTGGAGACAGCTTCAGGTGGGCTATTCTGGGCTCTACAGAGCCCTGGGGTGGCAGACAGGCCAGGCTGCCCAGGCACTGGGCACACTATCTTCTGGACCAATTGCTGGCTCTGGGTTCACCTTTCCTTGCCATCAGATGACCAGAGAAAAGATCAAGGCAGAACAGATGTTGGACCTTCCTAGAGCCTCTGTCTAAAATCAAAGGGGACTTCCTCTTACTGACCCCATCTATCTCAGTAAGAGAAGGAGCAGCTCCTCTCTTGTTCCCAAACATCAGTATTTTGGCTAGAAAAACACCAATTTATATTCAGTAATCCAGGCATTTTAAGTGACAATTTAACCTTCCATGTTCAAGGATGGATTTTTTTTGTTTCATTTATAAAAATTCATTATTGAATAGAAAGAGGCTCTTTGTTGTTTGAAGGGTATATTAATTTCCTGTTACTGCTATAACATTAGCACCCACTTAGAGGCTTTGAAGGACACAAGTGCATTGTCTCACAATTCTAGAGGCCAGAAGTCAGACATTGATCATCCTGGGCTAAAATCAAGGCGTCAGCAGGACTGTGTCCTCCTGGAGGCTCTAGGAAAGAATCTTTCTCTGCTTTTTCCAGCTCCTTGTGGTCCCTTTCCCCATTTTCAAAGCCAGCGGTGGAGCATCTTCAAACCTCTCTCTCATTTTGACCTCCTCTTCTGCTTCCCTCTCCCACCTTAAAGGACCCTAACAATTACATTAGACTTGCTTCAGTAATCCAAAATAATTTCCCAATCATAAGGTCAGTTGATTAGCCACTTAATTCTTTCTGCAACCTTCATTCCCCCTTGCCATGTCACATGATATACTCACAGGTTCAGGGGATTAGGATATAGAGATTGTTGGGGGGGTCATCATTCTACCTACCACAGGGAGTATACAACATTTTGGTTTGGCTGCTAAGCAAATGATGACCCTGCCTACCTACCTACAGATGAGCCTTCAAACTTCAAAAGAGGGCCTCAGGCCCCAGACAAGGAGCAAGACTTCCCAACACTATCAGGGCACTTTCTGGTGACAATAGTCAGAGTAGTTAGGAATCAGCGTTGATGACATTTAGGTGACTAAGGTAGCATGATCAGAGCCCAGGTAAGTATTTTGTCCTTGGACAAAAAGTAGGTCTGTGTCTACTCAAAGCAGTCAGGAAGGAGGAGGCCAGAGCCTGAGTTCTGAGGCCATCTGAGCATCAAAGTTAGAAAAACAAAGTTCGAACACAAAATCCATGTGGCAAAAGTAGGGCTGACACTGTGAGACCAAATCCCTGGCAGAAGCCAAGAGCAACGAGAGTGAAACTGGAATTTAGCATCCAAAACTGAGCCCACTGAGCTAACGCACTGCTGTGTGCCCTATTTGCCATCTGCCCTTATGGTGTTGGGCAGGTCAGCCTGGCTTAAGGATACAGGGTTTGGCTGACATCATTTTTCTCAGAGATGACATCGTTTTTCTCAGAGATGACATTAGAACTACATTATTCTTTTGATTCATTTTTGTTGTCTCCCCAAAATTAAAGAAGCTCAGTGGTTAGAAGATGACCATGCCTATTAGTAATCCTGATGTGGAAGTGGCATTTGGACCTCCTGGCTGGACTCTCTTCCCCACCAGCTCCAGCATCTTTGCAGGTTACTGAAGTGTTTACAAGCTGAAGAGAAATAAAATAAAAACCTGGCATCTTAATGCATGCCACTCACACCTTTTCAAACAAGTTCATATTTCATGGAGTCCCCCTTCATCCAGGTATCATAGTGCATTTTCTTCGCTGCAATAACGGAATTACATCAGTGAAGGAAACAGAATACTATCAGAGTGTTATAGGAAAACCTCCATTTTTTTCCACTGTGGCTCAGAGAAAAGAGGGTTAGCATTCAGTCTCTGACTAATGTGCTTGCTAGATTTGAGGAGCAACACAAACCTCAGCTGATTTTGTGGTAAAGTGTTATCTAAGTCCATGTCTTTTTTATTGAGGATACAAAGAGCTCTAATATTTAGCCATAATTTCTAAGATGATACAAGCAAGGGAAAATTGAATGGAAGGAAAGCAAACCCAAATAAACAAACGGTATTGCACACCAGATATGAGCCTGTGTGTTTCACATGCTTTTTCGTGCACCCTTCACACTAATCCTAGGAGATGGTGATTATTCTACCCATTTTAAGTGAGCACCTGAGGCTCACACAGAGTATAAATGACTTGCCCAAGGTGATTTTTAAAGCACATGCCTACAGGCTTAAAATTTCTTTACATTTTAGCTAGTAAGGGGTAAGACTAAAATACACACTTAAATCTCTCTGATCCCCCATAACTTTTCCTCTATTACATAATTCTTCTAAATATTATTGTTACTTTGTTAGTTTTCTAACCAGAGTCCACAGCAAAATTCTGAATATCCTCAATGGCGGCTTTAGCGCAAATACAAGAGACAGGTTAAAATTACTGGTGGACTTCCAGAAGGGTAGGGCTTGGCTGGTAGTGAGAGGAAACGTGGCTCTGAGAAAGAGCATTGGGGAAATGGGGGAGATTAGGGGTCCTGGTGGGAGAGGGAGAAAGGGGAGCCGTCTGGAACAGTAGAAGGAGGATTGAACTTGACTCCGGATTCGATGAGGCATCAGGGACTAAAACAGAAGAATCAATGAAATGGCTTTATACCTTTTATATTCTGATGCAGCAGCTGAAATCCTGGAAATGCATCTATCCTAAGGGATAATTTAGCAAATATATAAGCACACACATATACACAAAAATGTTCATTGCAACATACATTTATAAAGATTTAGAAATGTCATACAAGTCCAAGAGTATAGACATAAATTAGCAAATCTTTATACTTTTCCATCATGCCATGTTCTATTTTAAATGTATAATTTGTATGTATTTAAATAAAGAAAAATGCTTATAAGATTCACTTTTAAAAATCAGAAAATAGAGAAGCAGGGAAAAATCTTCACAAAACATATACGAAAGATAGTGTCTTGGGCTGTGGAAAGAACAGGCTTCTGCTGCTGTGAGTCCCTCCTTACCGGCAGAGAGACTGATCCCCTGAACCAGCGTCCACAACACAGCACATATCTCCCAGCCCCTAAGACGGGCAGGCCTGGAAACTTGGCCCAGCATTCCTGAGCTTCCAGCAGAGGAAGACCAGCCACCACCCCCTCTTCCCAGCCACCATACCTCAGGCTCCTGCCTTCTCCAGCTCAGAAAGTAAGGCCACAGCCCACTCAGGTGCTCAGCCTGAAAGCCTCCAGGTCATCCTTGATTCCCCTCATAGCTCACATGCAATCCATCAGCAAATGCTATTAGCCCCACCTCTGCAATACATCCCAAACCTAACCCCTTCTCATGGTCCCCACTTCTCACACTTGCACCACTGCAATGGCCTCTGGACATATCTGTCTGCCGTTCTGGCCCCCTCCCCCTCCAACCATCCACTCTCACCACAGCTAGAGTGAGCTTTACACAAAAGAATTGGGAGGCCGAGGCGGGTGGATCACTTGAGGTCAGGAGACGGAGGCCATCCTGCCTAACATGGTGAAACCCTGTCTCTACTAAAAATAAAAAAAATTAGCCAAGTATGGTGGCACGTACCTGTAGTCCCAGCCACTTGGGAGGCTGAGGCAGGAGGATCGCTTGAACCTGGAAAGTGGAGGTTGCAGTGAGCTGAGATTGCGCCACTGCATTCCAGCCTGGGCAACAGAGCAAGGCTCCGTCTCAAAAAAAAAAAAAAAGGAATTATAATTAGCTACCAGGTATATGAAAATATGCTGAATCTCAATGAAGAGCGACACACTTTCAAATTAAAGTAACACTGTCCAATGGAGTAATGGCATATAGGAAACACTCAAGAAATATGTATCGCAGACATGAAAAACTACATGTTCATCTACCAAATGGAGAAAGATTTTTAAACTGAAAATTTCCAGAATTGAAAGGGCCCAAATAATCACAACCTTTTTCACTTCTAGTGAAATTGTGATTTTTTTTTTAAGTCTCAAAATATCCTGTAACTTCAAATCTAAAATTTTAACCTAAGGATTTAATTAAGGAAATAAGCAAAATGGTATCTTCTGCATCTTTTCGACAACAGGCTTAGACATCGAGAAATGAAGAAATTAGTGCCTTGTTTGCTCATTTCTTTATCCTTTCTGGCTGCCTTTGGGAGGAGAAGAAGGACATGTGTTTTCTCCCAGGAGGCCTTTGTCCTAGGACACTTGATGTGAATCCTGGCTGCATTTAAAATAATCTAGAAAGTTGAAATACATACCTATTACCAGGCTCTATCCCCAGAGATTCCAATTTCATTTGGCCTACGGTGGGGCCCAGACAGGTTATTTTTTTAAGTCTGTGGGGGATTCTCACAGCAGCCAGGCTGAGAGGGACAGGCCTGGGGGCCCTTCCTCCTCCAGGAAACAGGGCTCCTCCCTTCTCCACATTGTAGGTCTCTGACAGGAGCCTCCCGGAGGTGACCAGACCCTAGATGGACACAGCTGCATGGGAACCTAAAAAAGGCTGGAACCTAAGCCCTCTACCTTGAGAACAGCCATGAGGAGTCCTGTGGCCAGGCCAGCAGTTGACAGTGAATGTCCCTACAATTAGCTTGCTGTGAGCTTACTTAAACAGCAGTGCCAAAACATAGGCCGAGTACCTGGGCTCCACCCGCAGTAGTGGAGGTGGTGCCTAAAGAATGCTCATGATCCCAGGCCTCTCCCAGCCATGTTCTTGAGCTCATAAGATTCCAGGTCCCAGATTAATTCAAAGATGATTGATGAAGTCACAAAAGTCACTCATTCACTCAGCAAATATTTATTGAGCATCTACTACGTACCAGGCACTGATCTAAACACTGGAGATACATCAGCAAATAAAAGACCACAGCTACATCACTAGCAGGGAGAGCCATGGATTAAGCACTAAATGTAATCTGCAAGTAAAACATACAGTCTCCTAGATGGTGATGGGGACTCGGGTAAATAGAGAAATGTAGGGGTGGGTGTGTGCGGAGGAAGGCTCAGGGAAATAAGACTAGGTCCTGAACCCTGAGGTGGGAGCCTGCCAGAGGTGTTCAGGAACCAGCAGGAGGGTAGGGTGGCTGGAGAGGAGGGGCTGAGGAGAGGGCATGATTGGGGGTAGGTCAGAGAGGTGCATAGGGGAGCTTTGGCTTTTACTCCACGTGGAATGGAAGCCACTGCGAGGTGTTGAGCACAAGAGGAACCAGATGAGAATATTGCCAAACAGAACTTGGGCCCAGCTACCTGGCACAGCAAAGCCAAACACTGACATCAAGATTTACGGCAAGAAAAAGTGAGGCATTTATTGCAAAGCGCCAAGCAAGGAGAACTGGGCAGCTCATGCTTAAGACCAGAACTCCCCACTGGCTGACAGATAAGGGTTTTTCTAAGGCAGTGATATAGTTTGTATATTTCTCCCTGCCCAAATCTCATGTTGAATTATAATCCCAGGTATTGGAGGTGGGGCCTGGTGGGAGGTGACTGGATTGTAGGGGTAGATTTCTCATGAATGGCTTGGGCCATCCCCTTGGTGCTGAGTGAGCTCTCGCCCTGAGTTCACATGAGATCTGGTTCTTTAATGGTGTGTGGCACCTACCCCCCACCAATCCCTCTCTCTCAATCTCTCTCTCTCTCTCTCTCCTGCTTTTGCCATGTGAGGTACCTGGCTCCCTTTCACATTCCACCATGACTGTAAGCTTCCTGAGGCCACCTGAGAAGCCAAGCAGATGCCAGCATCATGCTTCCTGCACAGCCTGCAGAACTGTGAACCAATTAAACCTCTTTTCTTTATAAATTACCAGTCACAGGTATTACTTTATAGCAATGCAAGAACTGCCTAATATAGACAGGAAGGCAGAGGTTACAGGCAAAATCATCAATCAACAAAATGAAGCTATACATTGGCTTGGCCTAAAAAAGGCAGGACATCTTGAAACGGGGTTGGGAGGACTAAAGGTCATAGGTGAATTCAAAGATTTCCTGACTTGTGATTGATTAAGCTTTGTTTAAAAACTTGGGGTCAGTCAAAAGGAATGTTGAGCTCTGGCCTGTGGGCATGACTTCCTCTGGGCACCTCAGGAAGAAATTTAGAATAACTGGCAAGCAGAGTTCAGTCCTTGTTCCCCCTTATCTGAGGTCTACAGGCCGGCAGATGGCATTTTCCATTTGCTGGGGGTCCAGGTTTATAAAAAACAACTCAAAGACATATGTGAAGATGTTACCTTTAGTTTCTATAGGGAACGAAAGAGTTTGTAGCTCTAGCTTCCTTGGCTGTTGTTTAAAATTACTATTGGCCAGGCACAGTGGCTCATGCCTGTAATCCCAACACTTTGGGAGGCCAGGGTGGGCAGGTCACCTGAGGTCGGGAGTTTGAGACCAGCCTGACCAACATGGAGAAACCCTGTCTCTACTAAAAATACAAAATTAGCCAGGCGTGGTGGCGCAACCCTGTAATCCCAGCTACTTGGGAGGCTGAGGCAGGAGAATCTCTTGAACCTGGGAGGCAGAGGTCGTGGTGAGCTGAGATGGTGCCATTGCACTCCAGCCTGGGCAACAAGAGCGAAACTCTGTCTTAAAAAAAAAAAAGCTACTGTTTACTTTTTTTTTTTTTTTTTTTTTGAGATGGAGTCGCGCTCTGTCGCCCAGGCTGGAGTGCAGTGGTGCAGTCTTGGCTCACTGCAAGCTCCGCCTCCCGGGTTCACGCCATTCTCCTGCCTCAGCCTCCCGAGTAGCTGGGACTACTGGCGCCTGCCACCACTCCCCGCTAATTTTTTGTATTTTTAGTAGAGATGGGGTTTCACCATGTTAGCCAGGATGGTCTCAATCTCCTGACCTCGTGATCCGCCTGCCTCTGCCTCCCAAAGTGCTGGGATTACAGGCGTGAGCCACCGCGCCCGGCCCTACTGTTTACCTTCTTATCAGGTTGCTCATTTACTTCTCAAGGTGAGGTAGGTGCCTAGAATTAGGAACTAGGATTTTTCTTTATTTCTATGCTTGAGGGCCTCGACAGACCCTCAGAGGGAGCCCTGCTCCATCTCAAGACTGAGCACTAATGGTTTAGTGGAAGTGGGAAAAATCAGGTAGGACGTTATTGAAGTAACCTGAGGGAAGAGAGAACGGGGACTGAGCCCCAAGTGGTGGCAGAGGAATTGCTGAGAAGTGCGCAAGTTTGGATGCATTCTGAGGTCAGAGCCAGCATGCTGTTTTGACAAGTGTCAAGAGGGGTGAGAGATAAACCCTGACTTCAAGGTTTTTGGAGTTTCATGTTTGACATTGGAATTTTCACTGTTTGCAATTCTTTAATACAAACTGGAACATTTCACCAACCCATGAATCAGCCTGGCCCTCGTGTGCACCATGCCTGGCTCCTCCGGCGTCGCCGCTATGAAGAAAGTGGTTCAGCAGCTCCCACTGGAGGCCAGGCTCAACCACACTCACATGCGTAAAAGTTTCCCAGGCAGCTGCAGACTTAAAACAATTCGATCTGCAGAATGCTCAACGTGACCCTCTGCGCACTGGAGTATCTTCAAGTACAAATCCCTTCAGACCCCAGAAAGTCTGTTCCTTTTTGCAGTAAAATGAATCTTTCAAAGGTTTCCCAAACCGCTTCTTATGATCCAGTGAATATTCAAGACAGCTAAATTTGAAACCTGTACAAAAGCTTATCCCTGTAACACATGTGCATAATATACAAAATTCTACTTTTGTCTGTCCTTAACATCTACCTCTCTGAATTTTCATGAATTTCTATTTCACAAGGGTCATTGTTTTATAAACACTGGCAGCAGCATACAGTAAAACTTAGTATGAAAGAAAAAAAAAAGAACTGGAACATTTCTTGCATCCTGAATATTCCAGTGCAATTCTTATCTATTAGATTTGGGGCACTTCATTAAGGGATTGCTAAGAATCTCCTCACAGCCCTGAGGAATAATTATAGTCGCCAGCTGTGTGACCAGCAGGAAGGAGACCCTGCTGGAGAGGGGGTGAGGGAGGTGGGAAGGGCTGGATGGAATAAATAGAGATCAAGGAGGAAAGGCACGTCCTAACATTTCCAATGAAGAAACAAGGAAACCACAAACCCAAGTCTTTTTTTTTTTTTTCCTTTGGGAGAGTCTCACTTTGTTGCCCAGGCTGGAGGGCAGTGGCGCAATCTCAGCTCACTGCGACCTCTGCCTCCTGGGTTCAAGCAATTCTCCTGCCTCTGCCTCCCAAGTAGCTGAGATTACAGGCGCCCGCCACCACGCCCAGCTAATTTTTGTATTTTTAGTAGAGATGAGGTTTCCCCATCTTGGCCAGGCTAGTCTCAAACTGCTGACCTCAGGTGATCCACCTGCCTCGGCCTCCCAAAGTGCCAAGTCTTTATTGTAAACCATTACTGGCTGCCTGAATTCTAAAATTCTTAGGACTTAAGAAGCAACAAGCCATGATTGACTAATCAGTTGAAAAAAAAAAAAAAAACAGGTCAAGATGGACCCATCCTGAGGCTCAATCCCAGATGCCAGTCTCCTTTCTGTACCCTCAAGTGCACCTGTCTGGCTTGAAAACAAATTCCCTCTATTTGGCCTCAAGCTAAGCTAACAGAGCAAACAATTCCTTCTACCCAGGCCTCTGCTTTGTTCCAGGGCTTGCGTTTTACTGGGGCCAGGGCCCTGGAGCCACCCTCAGGGATGAGATTTCTCCTTCTCATGAAGGAAGCAGTGTTGAAAGCAAAGTATTTGATTCCTGTTCTTGAGGCCTAAACATTTAACTGTAAAGTATGTAAACTGTGTTCTGGAATTCTGGCTATGGTATGTATCAAGCTACGAAAACAACATGCCATCTCGTCTCTCCACGTAACACAGAGGTACAGAGAGGCTGAGATAAAGAAACACATAAATAGGTGGTTAGCTGTGATATTAAAATAAGGGAACCACTGGGAGAATTTCTGTGCTGCTGGAAATTAGAGCCGCCATTGTATAAAAGCTGCATACATTTTGACTTGATATCACCATCAGTTAAGCAGTGGTTATAATATTTTGTCCTGGAAATGTATAAAGTTAAGAGACTACTTGTTTTTCCAGGAGACAGCTTTCCGAAAAATATTAAAGCAGATTTTCATAAATAAATTATTAGGCACACCTCTATTTTTTTCTATAGCAATTATCACTTTTTACCATAATAGATGTACTTATTTACTTATTTTTTGCACTTACTATTTATTGACTCTTTTATATAAATTTACATAATTTACTTATTTGGTGCATTTATTGATTATTGACTCTTTCCCTCTACTACAGTGTGTAGTTCTTTGAGGCAGATGGAGATCGGTGCATGTGGTGGGTGTTGCTGCTGCTGTGGTTGTTGGCCCAGGACACAGCTAAAAACTCAACCCAGGTCTTCCTGGCTCCACATCTGGAGGTCTATTTTCTCCCCAACTCTAGCCGTGTAGGTGCAGGGCGCCAACCCTAATTCTTTATTACCCTAAAGGTGTTACAGGACTATTTAATTCACAAACAGGGAAGAGATTCTCCCTTTACCAAGCCTCTTCTATTGCAGTTCTCGGTTGCTGTGATGTTCTCCATGCAGACATGCCCTGATCTACTATTTCAACCTTAACATTTCTCAACCACTAAGAAATTTTAGTTTAGTTTTGAATCCCAAGCACCCAGGACACTGGAATAGTGATCATGGAGGAAAGGCAAGTCCTAACCTTTCTAATGAAGGAACAAGAAAACAAAAGCCCAAACCTTTATTGTAAATCATGACAGGGTGCCCAAATCGAACACAAAATGTAATTTTACATTTTATGTAAAATTGGATGCTATTTTTGAATACCACTGGGTGCTTGGAATTCAAACATAAACCAAACCCCTGCATTAATTGCCCATAGAAATTGATCCTGTAATCAATATCCCTCTGAAAATTTACACTAGATCTCTAGCTTTATGTTTTGAATCAATCTCACATTGAACTCGCAACCTGACACCAATTTCTGGTGTTTGTCTTTAAGATAAGCAGGCATAGGGCCTATACTACACCAGGTCTCCAGAGTTTTTATTAAAAGTGTCTTATCTTACATGTACTGTAAGTGAACAGGTGCTCACATCCCATAGGGCACTGGGAAAAGGATCCTTGAGTGCAAAATGTCACAGGTTGCACAAATCCCATTGTCATTTCAAGGAGACTCCTCACTACATTCCTAACCAAAAAGCCAAATTGAATTATTATAGAATTCTGGAATAAACCTCCTAATCCTTTCACAAATCTCTGTCCATCTGCTTCCATCTGACCACACTGGTATATGATCCACCCATGTGAAGACTCTTACTCAGACAAATCATTGGAGATTTTTAGTCAGAGTATAATTTATGTGCCAAGTCAAAATATCTATCTGGAAAATATTAGAAAAAGTCAATATAACGAAAAGCTTTCCCTTGTCTCTTTCTTGAAATTCTTCTCTAGCTTAACCCAATTTCCTAAGTCACTTAGAGGCCTTTAAACAAAATGAAATCTTAATGATGTCTCTGCCATGAATAATTAATTGTTGGTGTACAATCTGCTCAACAAAATCCATTCTCATTAGATTAGAGGTTTCCGCAAGATACATGAGTTCATTATGGACATTTTTACATCCTTCTCGTATCTTTCTTTCTTTGTCCATTTTATCTGTGCTGTGATCTGAGATTCCATCACCCTGACAGCCTTCCAAAGAGAAGCAGTGGTCAGGCAATTAAAGACCTTTGAGAAGTGGTAAGGTCTTCCTGCTTCAAAACATGGCAGCGTAACTGGAGAGGAAACAATGAACAGTGAAGGCTTGAACTGACCATGGTGGTTTGGTCTTTCAGCGGGAAAGAGGAGGCTCTGGGGAAGACAGGCTTACCTGTCCTCTTAGAAACTTCTACATCCATCAGTCTTCTGTCTCATGAGAAAGCCTTGAAGACCAGAAAGTCCTGGGAAGAAAGGAACACTGCACCAACCGAACCTCTTGTGTTTTCTTTTCAGATGCTGAAATGCAAGGTCATAGACACAATGGAGAAACTTTAGAGGCCATTTCCTGCTCATTGGACAAATAGCTGGCCACTGCCATGAGTTACAGGTCTAGCCACTGTGCTTCTATGAACTTTGTCCCCATCCCCTTCCCAATCCCTCCTTTTCATTCTTCCCTCCTCCATCCTCACATACAAATGTGTTCAATTGTTCCAACTGTATTGCTGAACCAAGTCAGATTTATTAAATCTATGTTTGAATTTAAAAGCCTAATCTGGAAGAAGAAAAGAATCTCATATACAACTTCAAACACGTTTGAATTTTTCCTCCTAAAGTATATACACTGGATTATGCCTAAATTACTGTATTTTAAAGTAATGATTCAAAGAACAGTTAGGCATAGGACAGGCTTTGCAGATGTCAGGCACAGAGTTCTTTGTTTCATACATTTTTTACATAGCTATAATCACCCAAGAGACACAATCCTGTATCCTGTTCTTGTTCATCTGTCATGTGCATTTTTGAGGTTATAACATTGTTTCTACAAACATCAATTAGAAATAGTGCATGGCACTCCATCGAGTCGATACACTCTATTTCAATAAACCATGGTCTTTTCCTTCCATTTTTTAACTACTGTTAATAATGGTGCAATAAGCATCCTTATGTAAAAAGCTTTTCTGATATTTAGGATTATTTCCTTAGATTCAGCTCTTCAAAGTGGAACTGCTGGATAAAGGAGAATACTTAGGTTTTTGAGATATGCTGTGAAATAGCTTTTCCAAAACACTGTTCGACTTTATGTTCCCACATATACTGTCAGCTGGACCAAAGTGAAAAAGATCAATGAACTTGCAATTTCAGGTGGTCACAATGTACATAAGAGACTGACTTTAAATATTTATTATGAAATATACAGTACATACAGAAAAGTATATAAAAATTATGTGGTTTAAAGAATAATAATGGCCGGGCACAGTGGTTCACACCTGTAATCCCAGCACTTTGGGAGGCCCAGGGTGGGCAGATCACCTGAGGTCAGGTGTTCAAGACCAGCCTGGCCAACTTGGAGAAACCCCGTGTCTACTAAAAATGCAAAAATAAGCCGGGCGTGTTGACACACGCCTGTAATCTCAGCTACTCAGGAGGCTGAGACAGGATAATCACTTGAACCCAGAAGGCAGAGGTTGCAGTGAGCCAAGATTGTGCCACTGCACTTCAGCCTGGGTGACAGGGCGAGACTTTGTCTCAAAATAATAATAATAATAATAAAATTAACACCCATGTACCCACTATCCAGTTTAAGAAATAGAATATTATGACCACATTAGCAGCCCCTCTTGTGCCTGCATTAGTGTATCACAGCAGCTACAGACAGATCTCAAAATGTCATTGATGTAAAACACACGCACGCATACATTGATGTCCCTCTCACATCACGGTCCATGCAGGCTCAGGAGCTGTCCTTGCCACCTCCAACAGTAATTTAAGACCCTGGCTCTGGCCCCATTGAAACACAAGCTCTGGAACAAATTTAGGACTGTTAAGAGTCTTAACAGTAATTTAAGACTCATCATTTCACCACCTTGGAATTTTTGCTTTTAGTTAAGTAGAATAAATAAGAGAGGACACAGAGAACTTACATCTGCTTTTAACTGCCTTTCTCAAGGAGTGACACATCTCTGCCTTCTTTGGTAAGAGCTGCCACACGGCCTCGACTTAACTCTAAAGGGGGTTGGAAATGTGGCCTCCTTTATGTCTGAACAATACTGTCCATCACACATTGCCTCTGCCACAGTGTCCTTATCCCCGACAGATAACCCCTTCCTGCCTTCTGTGTTAGTCACTCCCTTGCTTTTCTTTAAATAGTGTTGTAAAAATTGCCTAGGAAGCACAAGTCTGTGTAAGAGAAGGAAAATATCAACGCTATTCTACAAGGGTTCCCAACAGAAGAGAATGTGGAAAAATGGGCATCACAGGCTGGCTTCCGCTTCCCTGAGAATCTATGAGAGCCCTTTGTAGGGATGTCTGCAGGCAAGGTTATGGCTGAGTCATGGAAACCATAAATTAACACATCTGGGGCATCAGACAGAACTATAATTTGAACCACCTACTAGACACCTGTCAGAAAGAGCTTCGGAGGGAGGAGGCTGCTCTGCATTTTCTTCTAAATTCACAGCGCTCCTCTGTCAGCCCTCAGGAGGAGTTCAGAGCTAACCCAAGCATCAAGGGGAGAGCAGTAGCTTTAATAGCACTGAGCCAAGAGAAGAAACAGGACCAGCCTCCCCCAGGCATTCTTCCTCGGGTCTCACAGACAGTACTAAGACAGCAGGGATCTTGCGATGATGGCCCTCAACTCACAGAGGCTGCCTTCCAGCTCCACTGTTGGCCACCAGCCTGGGAGCTCCCTTCATCATCAGCCTATGGGTTTCCTTCACCTCTCTCCTGCTTTGAATCTCCAGATTCCAGTGCCCCCAGCTCTTTATTCCTTGGTTTACTCTTTATCATTTGTTATTCTTTGAACATAGGGAGCTTTCATTATTTTAAAGTTGTAACTCATAACTCCAATGTCTGGAGTCCTGACGGCCTTTTCTATTGTCATTCTTTCTGCCGGAAACATACCGTCCAGCAGCTTCTTAAGAAATGGTGCGTGACAGGTACGTTTTTTGAGAAAATACATATGCATTTTTGAGTTTGCAACATATTTTTTACAACCATCATAGAATGGCAGCATGACATTCCATTGAGTGTACTATGGTTTGGCTGTGTCCCCACCCAAATCTCATCTTGGATTGTAATCCCATAATCCCCATGTGTTGTGGGAGGGACCCAGTGGGAAGTAATTGAATCATGGGGTGGTTTCCCCATGCTGTTCTCATGATAGTGAGTTCTCACGAGATCTGATGGTTTTATAAGTGTCTGGCATTTTCCCTGCTGGCTCTCATTGTCTCTCCTGCTGCCCTGTGAAGAGGTGCCTTCCACCATGATTGTAAGTTTCCTGAGGCCTCCCCAGGCATGCAGAACTGTGAGTCAATTAAATCTCTTTTATTTATAAATTACCCGGTCTCGGGTATTTCCTTGTAGCAATCTGAAAATGGACTAATACAGAGTGGATACATCCTATTTTACCATACCATGCCCTTTTTAAAGATACTTTATATTGTTTTTCATTTTTCACTACTATTAGTAAAGCTGCAATGAGCATTTTTCCACATATGGATGCCCTCCATGAACAAGGTAACCTGGTGGGCACTATGGAGAAAAAGTAAGGACACAGTTTAGTGGGCACAAAACAAGAAAATGACAGCAAAGGGAAGCAAGTATATATCTACACACACACACACACACACACACACACACATGCATGCCTAACAGAGAAGCATGTGATTATGTTTTCCTAAGAGTCTGGGGTACAAAATGCCCTCCGGCAAAAACTAAAGTTCTCTGAGGTCTTTGTGTGTGACTTAATTACACATGCTAATTTTCCGTTTTAATCCATAATTATCTATGATGGTTTTGACATTGAATAATAATCTTTTAAATTACTTACCAGTTACCTCATCTGTGGCACCAATTTTAGTTGCTACTTCTCTGAAACCTCCACATCCATGCCCTATACAATCCATCTCTCAGGTTCCAGTCCAGCATCCAAACCTGGACCCCTCCTCCTGGAAGTCTGTCTTCCGCTGTTCCTCCCTTTTGCCTCCAACTCATCGTATTTAGAACTGAAACAGCATCCCCAATCCACCTCAGATCTGCCTCTAACCCTTATTCCAGCCTAGGATATGAAGATTCTATTTCCATTATAAATCTACCAGATATCAGCCAATTTAATTAGGTGGAAGACTTTTATTCTGTGGAGGTTTCTCACAAAAAAACAAGCGAAGGTGGCTAAAGTATTACCAAGGGACTGTTGCCCTCTGCCCTTTGACAGGAGTAAGCGAGGACTCTTCGTCATTCTAGAGGGGTTCAGAGTACCCAGAGGGCCCAGAAGCCCCAGCAGTGACTGGCATGGGAAAGAAAAATGGCGGGAAGTACAGGATGACAGGAAAAAAGAGAGAGTCAAACACTTCTCTCTGAACACAACTTTGTAAAAGGACTGGGCTACAAGGAACCCAGTCTTTTATTCAAATTACTTTGCATTACTTAACTGAAACTCAGTTTCCTCAGTTGTAAAACAGTAATAACAGCTGTCCACCTTGAAGACATGTTATTGTTTAATTCTTACATTTAATAAATATTTCTAGAATATTATCTGTAGAGTTGGTGCTAAGGATATCACAATAACAGGACATAGTTCCTGCCTTCAGGGTCCCTGTGGTCTGCTTGTAAGAGAGACCCAAGGAAAAAGGCAATCAGAGTATAGTAGAATAAGTGTTTCCCAGGTATGCACAAAATGAGATCATGACTTTATAGTGCTTAGCAAATGTTAGAGTGTTGTACAAATACTGGCTTTATTAGTACTGGGCACTCCTGATCCTATTCAGGGGTCTCTAACTACTCTTGCTCTGTTCCTCCCCACCAAGCCACGAAGCAGAAGGCCAGCCTTGGTACCCACAGCCTCTTCTAAAGACAACTGATGCTAAAGCCTCTGCTGAAGGGGCAGGACCAAATGAGCCTGGCAACTGATCCCACCTCACTCTCAGGCAGCAGGTGATGGAACTGTGTTGACACTAAGCCCAGGCAACCCGTCGATATGCTGACTTTTGACACATGATATTGTCTAGCAAGAAACTTTGTGTTGAGTCAGTCAGGTTCCTTCTTTTGAGAATTTTAACTGGGAAACACAGATAGGAATCCAGCAGTCAACAACAGGGCTGAAACTGGAAAAATGCATAGAACCAAGACATGAGGCAGAAATGGGAGGATGAAGGATCGTAACAGGCAGCGGTTACTAAGAAGCTATGAGTAGAGAAAAGTATACCAAGCAGAGGGAAAGACTGAAAACATCTGCAGTGAGAGGATTGTGGAAAAGATGCACAAAGAAAACTGATGCTGGCCGGGCGCGGTGGCTCACGCCTGTAATCCCAGCACTTTGGGAGGCTGAGGCAGGTGGATTACCTGAGATCAGGAGTTCGAGACCAGCCTGGCCAACATGCTGAAACCCCATCTCTACTAAAAATACAAAAATTCCCTGGGCATCGTGGTGTACACCTGTAATCCCAGCTACTCAGGAGCCCATGGCAGGAGACTCACTTCAACCCAGGAGGCGGAGGTTGCTGTGAGCTGGGATTATGCCACTGCACTCCAGCCTGGGCAACAGAGAAAGACACCATCTCAAAAAAAAAACCAAAAAAAAAAAAAAAAAGGAAAAAAAAAGAAAACTGACGCTATTATAGACACCTTAGGCCATGAGGGCAGCGACAGGGGGTATGGCTGCTCCTGCAGGTGACTTTCCACTTCCCCTGCTCCTTCCTCTTTTATTTATATTTTCCTACCAAAAAAAAAAAAAATGAAACCTTACAAAGCCAAACTGAAAAGATGCCTTTGAGCACACAAAAATCATATTCACTCTAAAGTCTATTGACTGATTGAATTCTCAGATACATTTCTTCTTTCACTGTTTTTTAAATTTACTGTCTTCTATATGCAAAATCTAGAAGGAAAAATGCAATTAATTTTCATGGCATCACATACTATTTTACTATTTGTTTGCAGGCCATCAACAAACTTCCCTTATGAGAAAATCCTAACTGTAATCAAGAAAGCAAATATCTCCCAAAAGCTCATTGGAGAAATGGCTGATTCTAGCACCGGAGCAGAAAATATACAAGATGAGCCTGGAACATCTTATTATGCCAGGAAATAAGCAAGTGCTCAAAAGAAAAGTCTCAATGATGGGGATATATCAAAGGAACACAACATCACTAATTAGCATGGAAATGCAGATCAAAACCACAATGAGATATCATCTCACTCCAGTTAAAATGGCTATGATCAAAAAGACAGAAAATAACATGCTTGAGGCCATGAAGAAAGGGCAAGCTTGTACACATAGGTGAAAATATAAATTAGTATAGCCACTATGGAAAACAGTGTGGAGGTTCCTCAGAAAGCTAAAAATAGAGCCACCATATGATCCAGGAATCCTGCTACTGGGTATCTATCCAAAAGAAAGGAAACCAGTATACCAGAGATATCTGCACTCCCATATTTACTGCAGCACTATTCACAATAGCAAAAATGTAGAATCAACCTAAGTATCCATCAACAGATGAATGGATTAAAAAATGTGGCATATAGACACAATAAAGTACTAATCAGCCATGAAAAGGAATGAAATCTTGTCACTTGCAGCAACATGAATGAAACAGGAAGACATTATGTTAAATGAAATAAATCAGGCACAGAAACACAAATATCACATGTTCTCACTCTCATGGGAGAGCTAAAAAGTGGATCTCAAGAAGATAGTAGATTGGTGGTTACCAGAGGCCAGGAAAGGGTGAGGGGGAGGCAGGAAGAGAAGTTGGTTAATGGGTACAAAAATACAGTTAGATAAAAGAAATAAGTTCTCGTGTTTGATAGCACAGTACAATGACTATAGTTAACAAGAACTTACTGTGTATTTCAAAATAGCAAGAAAGGAAGATTTGGAATGTTCCCAACACACAGAAATGATAAATTTGAGGTGATGGATATCCCAATTACCCTGATTTGAGTACACATTATATGCTCAGATCAAAATGACACATGTACCACATTAATATGTACAATTATTATACAGCAATTAAATAGGAACACAGGAGCCACCTGAAAGAGCTCCCAATGGCCAAAGCTGAAACAATTTTAGCAATAAAATAAAGTCATATTGGATTAAAACCCAATGTATAAAATAAATATCCATGAGTCTATACTAACACAAATAAATGGATTGAATAAATAAATAATTGGGAGGCAAGAGATAAATCCCTCCATAGAGAAGAATTCCAAATAATTTACGTAGATACTCCATCCTCAAAGCAGTGAGGCATAACTCCCTGCTCCTTCTTGGCTGCACACAGTGACTTCCTTCCAAAGAGCTCAGTGTGGAAGGCAGGTGGGAATTACTTTACAGTGGGGAAACCTGACAAATACTACCAGGTGGCCAGGTGGTGAAGGTCAATATCATGTATTTCTTTTTTGAGATGGAGTCTCGCTGTGTCACCCAGGCTGGAGTGCAGTGGCACAGTCTTGGCCTACTGCAGCCTCTGCCTCCTGGGTTCAAGCAATTCTCCTGCCTCAGCCTCCTGAGCAGCCTGCCACCACACCCAGCTAATTTTTATGGACCGCCACCATGCCCAGAGATACTATGTATTCTTGATATGATGTGACAAAAATGGCACATTACCCCTGTTGTCTTCCTCCTAAAAACACATAACCCCAGTTTAATCATGAGAAAAATATCAGACAAGTCCCAAATCAAGAGACATCCTATAAAAATACTCCACCCATACTCCTCAAAAATATCAAGGACATCAAAAACAAAGAAATCTGAGAAATTGTCACACCCTAGAGTAGCATAAATAGACATGACATCTAAATTTAATGTGATATCTTGGAATCCTGGAGGGGATTCTGGAACAGAAAAGAGACATTAGAAAGACTAAGGAAATCTAAATAAAGTATGGACTTCAGTTAATCATGATGTATCAATATTGGTTCATTAATTGCAACAAATATCCCCTACTAAGGTAAGCTGATAATATAGGGGGAACTGGCTGCAGAGAATATGGTAACTCTGTATCATCTTTGCAATTTTTCTGAAACTCTAAAACTGTTCTAAAATTAAAAGTTCATTTTTGAAAGTTAAAGAAGTTAAAGAAAAATATCAAAAGCAGCATTAAGCAATTGGGGCCATCTTTATCTATATGTTTTTGTTTTAGACAGTAATGATTAGATCCCTGTAATAAAAGACAAGGTCTGGAAAAAAAATTGTCTCCCAAGAGAATTGCTAAGTAGGACGTTGGAATAAGGTGTTATCTCACTAAGCAAATACTATGGCCATAGAGGTGGATTGTCTGCTGATTTATTCTAAAGTAGAGGCTGTCAAAAATTTAAATAGCTCTTGCCCAAAATGTAATGGTCTAATTCAATATCCAGAGCCACCTCTGGACACAGAAAGCGAGACAGCAGAGCTCAATGCTTAACTCCTACAGGAACTTCATTCCTCTGTCTGGTGCCAACAGTACCTTTGAGCCACCTGTAAAAGTGGCCAGGCTTATTCTCTATATTTTTCTATATGTTTGAAATATTCCATAATAATGTTAAGAACATTTTTGTAATTTTTATTAGCTTTCAATTTTGAAATAATTTCAAACTTGATGAGAAAAGTTGCAAAAATAGCACAAAGAATTCCCACATACCCTTTACCCAGCTTCCCCAAATGTTAACACTCTGCATAGTTATAGTACAGTGATCAAAACCAAGAAATTAACATCGAAGCAATACTATTAGCTCACCGACAGATTGCATCAAAAAGTTACCAATCGTCCCACTGAGCTCCTTTTTCTGGTTCAGGACCCACGGTGCATTCACAGCTGCCATGTCTCCCGCCTCCTCCAGTCTGGGGCAGTTCCTCGGCCTTTCTTTGTCTTTCATGACCTTGACATTTTTGAAGAGTCAGTGTAAAATCATTTAAACTCATTGAGTTTATGACAATCTCCCTAAAACTGTTCTGAACTGAAGGCAGCTCTTCAGCGAGTTGCGAGGCCGTCAGGGAGCAACCTTGATACAGTTTCTCAAGCTGGACAACTCTGCAGCCTCTGCAGCCCCCAGGGGGGCAGGAAGCGCATGGGAAAGTGGCACAAGGGCGGGACTGCACCTCACTGGGATTCCGGACAACCAGTATCCTGAGCACCTAACAAGGCGCCAAGCTCCCACGTGCCTAGGTACCTCCTCTACTCGTAGGAGCTCTGAGGAGGTGGGTGGGTGTGTGCTCCAATCCACTCGCTAGGGCTCGGTGGGACCAGGAGTTCACGGTTGTGTGAGCAAAACCCAGACGCCAGTACTGCACATCCTGGAGCCACCTGGTGGCTACAGTCTCCAGCTTTCTCAGGGCCCGAGAGTATCCTGTCTTCCATGATTTTTCACGCTCTGGTAAGGTAGCATCCTTCCCTCCAGGGTCTCCAAGCCCTGAAGTAACCTTCCTCCAAGGGCCACCGCGGAAGAGATGTGCAGTGTTACAGCACCATCTAGTGCTAAAAATAGTACAGTGCAGCCATAGCATCCCTGCTGCTCCAGTCACAGCTCCTGGGGGTGTAATTAATAATTTAGCAACCTGTCAAGATTTAACAAGTTGACTCTAATTTCACGGTGTGACAAGCCAGTCTGGTTTACCAAGGAAGAGGCATTGGAGTCAGATGAATCCCTTGTCTGCCCTTACCAATGTGTCTTGCTCTGTCTCTGACAGTCCAAACCTTATTTTCCTCATAGTTAAAATGGGACTAATACTGTATTCAACATTGTTATAATGTACCTGGATAAGTCCTGGGGTGATAGAAAGTCCCAATAAGCATGTATTGCTTCTCATCCTCCTCCTTACCCTCTTGTATACAGAGGATTTCCATGACAACCTGGAGCCATTAAAATGGAAGGGACTCTCCTCCATGAGGTGTGATGTTCATCCAAAGAGCCGGACAAACTATAAAACCCTGAGGCCACTCCATGGTTAGGAGCCGGGACTCGGAATCTGAATTGGCTTATTTTGAATACCAGCTCTGATGGTTGCTGGTTTTTCCATCTGTAAAATGGCGATGGTAGTGATGATGCCTGTCTCCTAAGGCTGTTGTGAGGATTAAATAAATTAATACCTACAAAGCACTTAGAAGGCAATAATTTCGTAAGTGTGAGCTATCATTAATAACATCTCTTAGCAATCTGGACCCAAAAAAGGCAGGAGGTGGGGGAAGGCTCAGAGCCACCATTTATTTGATTTATAAAAGAAAATGTTCCACTTCTTGTCCTTTTGAATAGTACTCTACCTCTCATGTTTTCCCCTAAACACACACACACACACGCACACAATCTTCAAATATTTGAGTCTGGCTCCTCTTCGACCAACTCCAAGTCTCAGTTAGCTTCCTGGGCCATCTCCAAGGTGAGGCAGGGCCACAGGCAGCCCATCTGAGCCTCACAGACAGCCCAAATACCTCAGCCATCGGTATAGTACTGGTAAAGCAAGCCCTTTATCATTATGAAATATCCTTCATACTCTGGTAATACCTGAAAGTTTACTTCGTGTACTAAATACACCAGCTTCCTTTTGGTTAATACTTGCATGATAGTCCTTTTTCCATCCTTTTACTTTCCATCTTTCTATATCCTTGTTTAAGGTATGTTGTTTTTAAGTCTCAGAGAATTATATTTGTTCTTTATCCAGGGTGATAATAATATTGCCTTCGAATTGGAATATTTAGTCCACATATGCTTGATGTAGAGATTGATGCATGTGGGTGTTTGTTTTCTATTTGTTCCCATCTGTTCTATGCGCCTTTTTTTCTTTTTGCCTTCCTTTGGATTATTGTATTTCATATTCTCCTTCTGTTATCTTGTTAGTTTTACATACTCTTATTCTTTTACAAAATACTGTAGAAACTGAAACATGTACCCCTGATTTATTAATTTCTAATATAAATCAGTGCCTCCACCATTTTCACTTTCAAGACAATTCAAGGACTTCAGAATACTTTAATTCCATTTACCCAGGGGTCCACAGTCCCCAGGCTGTGGACCAGTACTGGTCAGTGGCCTGTCAGGAACTGGGCCGCACAGCAAGAGATGGGTGGCAAGCCAGCAAGCATTACCGCCTGAGCTCCACCTCCTGTCAGACCAACAGCAGCATTAGATTCTCATAGGAGCGTTAACCCTATTGTGAACTGTGCATGTGAGGGATCTAGGTTGTGCACTCCTTATGAGAATCTAATTCCTGATGATTTAAGGTGGGACAGTGTCATCCCAACACCATGCTCCCAATCCCTCCACCCCTCCACCCACCGTCTGGGAAAAAATTATCTTCCACAAAACCGGTCTCTGGTGCCAGAAATGTTGGGGACCCCTACATTTACCTCCCTCCACACTTAACGTGCTTCTCTTGGTGATGTATTTTAGTTCTTTATATATTTAAGACCCCAGAAAGTAAAAAGTTGTTTCACACATTCAATATTTATTTAGTTTTATACACATACTTACCCTTTCCATTGCCTTTCAATGCCTTTCTGCACCTCCAGCTGTGGTCAGTGATCATTTTCCTTCTGCTCCAACAACACCCTTTAGTACTTTCCTTTCATACTTTTGGTACTTTTCATTGGTGGCAAATTCTATTTTCCTTTGTCTGGACGTGTCTTTGGAAGGATATTTTTGCCTCATAGTCTTCTAGGTTGACTATTATTTTCTTGAAGCTCTTTGAAAACACCATTCCATTTTCCACTATCATTACTTCTGCTGAAAATTCCCTCTCAAGGCTTGCTGTTGCTCCTTTGAAAGTAATATATATTTTTCCTCTGGCTACTTTTAAAATTAGTCTTTGTTTTCCAGTAGTTTTACTATGAAGTAATTAAGTATAACTTTCATTGTAACTTATCCTGCTTAGAGGTCAACAGCATTTCTTATTTATGTGGCTTAATGTCTTTCATTAATTTGGGAACAACCTTAACCATTAACTCTTCGAATAGCTGTCTTCCTATTTACCCCCAGCACCAGTGGTCCCCAGTTGGAGTTCTTCCAAATCAGTATTGGGGTGGAAGGGTTGTTATCTGAGATGTATTTAGGATTTTAGGATACTAATACAAATCATTTATCACTGACAGTAGACACACAGTATAATAATAGTATATATTTTTAGACAAGCCTTTCAAAACGTGGGTCTGAGGGAGAGGTAGGTGTTTCACCAACACTAAATATCATCTTAAGAATATGGTAGTTTTAACTACTGGATACTACCTTTTTTCATCTTTATTACCCATTTCCTATTGGAGTGCTTTTTTTTTTTTTTACTGGATACAAATTATTTTTTACTGGAATGAATTTAAGACTTCATTTATTACCTTTTCTATCTTTTGTGCTCTAATTATTTGCCTTTAAATTACTTATGTCAAAACATTATATACTCAGCAATCTTTAAAGACTCTGCCATAAAAGTGTTCTCTCACTCCAATGTTATATATTCACCTACATTTTCTTAGTATTTCCACGATTTGATTGTTCATATTCAATCATGATGTCTTGACATTTATAAATAGAAATCTAACTTTACTTTTCAAACGCTTAACTAAGCAGTCATCCCTGATAATGTCACTTTTATCATTGTAAGTAAACAAATCAGAAAATAATTTATTGATGTTTTCTTAATCTTCTACTGTTATGTTATCTAATCATATATAAATATATATAAATATATAAATTACATATAAATATATAAATTATATATAAAAATTATATAAATATATAAATTATATATATAAATTATATATAAATATATAAATTATATGTAAATATATATATAAATTATATCAAAATATATATAAATTATATATAAATAAATATATAAATTATATATAAATATATAAAAATATATAAATTATATATAAATATATGAATTATATATAAATATATATAAATTATATAATATATATTTATATATTTATATTTATATATAATTGTATAATATATATTTATATTTATATATAAATATATAATTGTATAATATATATTTATATTTATATATAATTATATAATATATTTTTATATTTATATTTACATATAAATATATATATTATATAATATATATTATATATATTTATATATTTATATTTATATGTAAACATATAAATATATATGAATATATAATTATATATTATATATAATTATATATAAATAGATAATATATAATTATATATCATATATATTATATATAATTATATATTATATATAATTATATATAAATAGATAATATATAATTATATATCATATATATTATATATAATTATATATAAATATATACAAATTATATATATTATATATAATTATATATAATTATATAAAAATATATAAATTTTTATATAATCATATATATAATCATATATATATAATCATATATATATATATTTTTCCCCTGGGCCACTACCACACTCATAATTTTATAATGTATTTCATGTGATATAAAGTTCTCCCACACATATTTGTTTTATTTAGCTATCCCATAAGAAACTTACTGCCTTCTCATGATACATTAAATTGGCTTTCACAGGGATTTTTAAATAAACTAATGAGGTTTCAATCTAACTAGGAGATATCCATCTGGAATGGAAAGAGGTGTAAATGACCTTTAAGACTTCAGCAACCCTTCCAAACAACTACTAAAATTTACATAAATGTTTGCAAGTAATGGGTGAAGAGTTTGAACAAATATCCCATAAAACTGTTTACCATAATTGACTTTTTATTTAAAAAATTACACGGAGCAATTTCCAGCTTATCTTTTTTTATAAAAGTACTGCCTATATCAAACATTTTATATCACGTTAATTCCATTGAAGAGCTGCCTTTTTCTGTTAAGGTACTGATTCCAATTGATGGGATACATGCCCTTAATACAGAAAGTTTCCATTATTTATTCAAATATCAAAATTAAGATTATTGAGAAGTTTATTGCTTTATGGCTGGGCAAGATGCTACTAGCACATTTTAGGTAAATAATATTCTTTATTAAAAACTATGAGGTCATTCTGTTTAAAACTTTCAAGATAATTCACAGAAAACAGATATATTTATTCAAATTAAACATTAAAGGGCCAGGCTACTAGCTATAGACATTTATATGTGAAGCAGCTCTTTTTTTTTTTCTGAGACCGAGTCTCACTCTGTCGCCCAGGGTGGAGTGCAGTGGCCCAATCTCGGCTCACTGCAACCTCCGCCTCCTGGGTTCAGGCAATTCTCCTGCCTGAGCCTCCCGAGTAGCTGGGATTACAGGCGCGTGACACCACACTCGGCTAATTTTTTTGTATTTTTAGTAAGATGGGGTTTCGTCATGTTTGCCAGGCTGGTCTCGAACTCCTGACCTCAAGTAACCCACCCGCCTCGGCCTCCCAAAGTGCTGGGATTACAGACGTGAGCCACGGCGCCCGGCCAATGAAGCAGCTCTTTAAAGAAATAAGACATGAAAATAGGTCTGTCCTGGTATACTACACATAATTGAAATGAGTAACACCTGGAAGACCAATATTGTTACGCTATGTTCTGTTAGGATCTTAAAAAAAAAAAAAAACTCAGATATTTAGTAGTCCATTCGTGCTTAAAATATTCATATGCATGAGAAGCCTAAAGAAAAAAAACACCTCTGTACATGATGATCAAAAGAAAGTTATAAATTTTTTTGAAATTGCACTGTTATTTAAACCACTTTCCTGAAGTCACACCCTCCTTGTAGCTGGCACAGTTTTTCAGGTCAATTAGCAACCTGGGGAGGCCCCTCTGGTATTAGTGAAGTAAAGAAGGTGGTGATGAAAGACCAAGCTGAAGCCATTAATCCAGGCCTTTGAACTGCACTGGCATCTTCACCTCCATCTTCTCCACTCTCATCTTCAAGCCCATCATCCATAAGACGCTCCTTTCAAGCAAAACAAGAAAGATACTCCTGAGTGATGTGAACGAGCATTAGCTCATAATAGAAGACAGTTAAATTCTTTGTAGAACAAAGGACTATGAAGTGGTATGTATGTGGTCATTAGAAATCTTTAAGGCCAAAATTGATAAATTCCTCACTGTTCCGTAAAGGGGACAACTGCCAATGCAATACAATAAATTCTTACCATGTGTATAATTTTATTTCTAGGCTATTTTCAAGAAAAAAAAAGTTACTTCTTCCCATTTAGTTATAATATATGACTGATTCAGTATAATATTCTAAGTTCTCCCAAATGAAACCACCACAATTTATATGTTAGCTTTCTTTCATGTGCCATTTCACAAATACTTATGGAACATCCAACATTCTTTCATCATGTTGGTCCCATACCGTGCTGGGAAAATCTCAGTATCTTAAGTATACAAAAGCTTCAATCACATACCATTTCTTCAAGTTCCAAGTTGTTTGCATTTTGCCCATCATTGTTAACTTCGGCATTATTGTTGGGAGCCTGCTGATGACCTCCTTCTTGCCTAAAAGGAAACCATCCAGCTTGGTGTCTGTTCAGTAAAATAAAGAGAAAATAAAATAAGTCACAGTTGTTTTTATTTGTAACACTATAAAATGTTATTAGTGTCCTATAAGAGAAAAATGATTAGAACTATAATAAATAAAAAGACCAAATCTCCCACTTCAGGACAGGGAACTACCCTTTTCAAAGCAATGACAGCAAAAGAAAACCAACCCAAATCTCTAAGTCTATCATGGACTTCACTGGCTCTATGTTAGTTATTAAAACATATCAGGAATCATAAATCTTTTCTGGTACTTTTCAAAATGAAATACAACTTAGATATTTGTTTGCCCCTTGGAGAGAAGGGAGCAGGGGAAAAATAGTCTACTTATGAAAAAAATCTGGCTTATACCTATAGAACTTACTATTGGTAATTCTAATGAAAGAGGACGACCTTATGCAGGAGTGCATCACACACTTGTTAAGTTCGAAATAATGGATAGAGTATGTCTCACTGAATGAACAACTTTTATAAAATACAGTAAACAAAAAGTCTGCTTCTAAATAATTCTGATAAACATTCTCACTCAACAAAACCTGCCCTTGCTTTTGGCATCAAAAACATGCCAGATATCTAAAGCCCAGCATTCATATTCCTTCACTCAACATTCACAACAGACTACCCTACACCAGATTCTGTGCTGAACAGTTGCAGAAATTAAACCACAAAAAGTTAATGAACATCACTCACAAATAAACCAGTAGCATGGCTCCCATTACCATGATAAACCGACTAAAAGAAGAATAGAAGTATACAATGCTAAGGAGAATCGCAGCTCGTGAGAACGTGTACATCCAGTCTAGCCAGTCTCGATTGAAGTCTTCTTCATTTAGTACTGGACCTCCCTGTGCATTCATTTGAACATTCTCATTCATGGGTCGATTTTCTTGGGCCACTAGGTTTGGAGCTGGTGGGGGTTCTTCTCCAGGAACATGTGCCAAATTTAGAGGCTGTGAAGTAGTAGGCTGGGTTGGGTTGACATTTGATGTGGCCTGAGCTGAAACTGCAGCTTGACTGAAATAGTCACCAAAATAAATATTAAAAAGAAAAAAAAAACTTTACCATACCATATTTTTTTAAACTTCTTGGGGAGCTATATGTATTTTTCATAAACCTAATATGGAATATCCCAACTCCTGCACCACACTTCTTAGGTAAGCACAAATTCCAATGGAAAAGTGGAGCCAAGGTTGATGGTAGATGTCGCACAGGAAAGGATGTTCTCTCAGCCTGCTATTGTAAGATGACAGGGGAAGGCAAAAGACGTGAGAGCAGCCATGTTAACCACTCCTCTCTCTTTCAATCAATTACCTTAACAGCTAATTAGATGTCCAAACCTTTTCATGAATGCCCCCTTTTGTTATTCTACATGGGATGAATACTCCCAAGCTCACCACCTACCTCTCCCTCAGACCCACGTTTTGAAAGGCTTGTCTAAAAATATATACTATTATTATACTGTGTGTCTACTGTCAGTGATAAATGATTTGTATTAGTATCCTAAAATCCTAAATACATCTCAGATAACAACCCTTCCACCCCAATACTGATTTGGAAGAACTCCAACTGGGGACCACTGATCCTTGTCAAGTTAGAAAGAATTGTGATTCTGAGGTTTGCTTATATAATTTGATGGCTTAAAATTTCCCAGTAAAGAATAAATTTCCTAGTAAAGTGATAATATATCTTGGATTTGCTTTAAATTATCCAACAGAAGGAAGAAAGTTGTAAAATAAGACTGACATGAATTGATAAATGTCAAAGCTGGGTGATAGGTACACATGGATTCCTTTTACTACTCTACCTTGTTATGTTTTTAAATTTTTCTACAATAAGAAGTTAATAATCAAGAGAGCACGAGAAAGTTAAATAAGTGGTTCCCAGGCTACAAAATCCTATTTAAGCCAGTATGCTAATACCTTGTACCTGTATAGGGCTTTTTAGTTTAGAAAACACTTCCTACTTCATGAATATTCTGATACACAGGTGAGTTACATTATTTTAAAGGGGAGAAACTGAGGCTCTGAAGTTAAATGATGCACATAAGAGTATATGATTTAGCAGCAAGCATAATAAGCCCCCCTTATCTTACACAGTTCTTGTGAGGTTCACAAACGAGACAAGGTGGGGTACACATCCAGCAGAGTACTGAGCACAAAGCAGTCACTCAAATGATAACCATTACCATGGCAACATGTAAGGTATGAACATCCTGTCTGGAGCCAAGGGCTTATGAAAGAGAGCCTTAGGATACGAGGTTCATAAAGCAGCTTAGCTTTATGGGGAAAGGTCTGGAGGAAGGACAAGGATGTAGACTTCACAGTGGGCAAGAGAATCAGTGGATATCTGGGTGGCTGCAGGAATGACTGACTTAATTATGTGTTAAGAAATGTAACCTGGCAAACCGGGCATGGTGGCTCATGCCTGTAATCCCGGCACTTTGGGTGGTCAAGGCAGGCAGATGGATCCCTTGAGGCCAGGAGTTCAAGATCAGCCTGGCCAATGTGGCAAAACCCCTGTGTGTACTAAAAATACAAAAATTACCCAGATGTGGTGGCACATATCTGTAATCTCAGCTACTGCGAGGCTGAGGCACAAGAATCGCTTGAACCTGGGAGGCGGAGGTTGCAGTGAACCAAGATTATGCCACTGCACTCTAGCCTAGGTAACAGAGTGAGACTCTGTCTCAAAAAAAAGAAAGAAAGAAAGAAAGAAAGAAAGAAAGAAAGAAAGAAAGAAAGAAAGATAGATAGATAGATAAAAGAAATGTAACCCAGCAGCAGTATAAGGAAATACAGTAAAAAAGACTAAAAGGAGAAAGAGCTATTGAAGTCAAGTGGACTTAGAATGAGAAAAGATCTGGGTGAAACATTGGAGGCAGCATATGGGGAAGGACAAAAGCTCTATTAACTCTTCAAAAAATACTGCTTTCAGGAATAACAGAAGCCAGAATCAAAGCTGTTTATGGTTAAGAGCTTGAGTAATAAGAAGAGAGCTAGTAGGACTGACGAAGAAGTGAGAAAGGAGAAGGCACTTAAAGAACAGAGGAATTGAATTTTAGATGTACTGAATTTGAGGTAAAGGCTCATTCCCCTACGGAAATCTTCCAACAATAAAGCAGAGACACAGGATGAAGCACAGGAGATGAAGAACCAGGATTCATCCACAGAGAGCTAACAACTAAGACCACGCAAAAAAGAAATCCAAGAGAACTACCCCAACAACTAAATCCCGTCCTCTCTACCGACTATGAGTGCTGAGAAGCACGTAGTAACAAATACGTGATGAACTGAGAAAGAAATGTTAATAAAATGAGCTATTAAAGGACACAGAAAGAGTGACCAGAAAGATAAAAAAGGTATGGAAGACAAAAGAATCACAGAAACAAGGAGAGGAGAATGGTAAAGGGAAGCTAATCAATGTTAAATGAATGCAGAATGAGTTGAGGAGAATGAAGGCTGAGAAACTGTCCTCAATGCTAGGACTGTTCCATGGTGACCAGAATCAAAACGGACTAAATACTGAGAGTCAAGTAAGCATATTAGCTGCACTTGAGCCCTACATAAGCTATGGCCTCCCTGACATGATTCTGTTCCTTTATTCATTTGACTAACTCTTCATGTATATTTGCTGCCTTCCAGTGAAACATTCCTAAGTTTTCTCCTCTTAAATTTATAAAATGTTATATTAAAAATCTGAATACTGCTAAATGTAATTAGGGAAGACAGGGAGGAGCCAAGGGCAGGGTTAGTTCATGTGAACTGGAGGTGAACCCTTTTTCCTTTAGTCAAAACAACATTAAATACATAAACAAATGAAATGCCAAATCAACTTACTTAGGATAAAAAGAAAATAAAGCAAATAACACACTGAGTAACTTAAAAAATGAACTCAGATTAACTTACTACTGCATATAATACTGATGAGCATACATCTGTTGCCACCACAGCATCTGCAGTGGGCTAAACGCGGGATACACTGGGAATCCAGGTGGAGCAGCTTGCCCAGGAAATTGGTTGTCTACATTTCTGCAAGAAATAAATAATGAGCTCTTTTAATGCTCTAGCAGCTAAAAGTATTATTCTAAATTTCCATTTCTGAACCCCAAGTCAACCATTGACAGAATATATTTAAATCTCACTGAAAGGAAAAATACGTATTTTCAACGATTCTTCAAATAAGACAATATGTCTTACATAAGTTGACCCAGGGCCCAACTATATAGAATAACTAACATTTCAGTCCAGTTTTAAAGGGAAAACAAAGAGAAACACCACAAAATGTACATCCAATCTAAACATTTATTATCTTCCCATTTCATTACATGAAGCCAAAAATACCTTCATTTTAAGTACATTTTCCTTAAGAAACAAAGCCCTAAAATAAATTTCATAACAAAATATTTTGGGGAATGGTGAAATAGACAAATGATATTTTATATTAGTAATAAACTATTATTAAAATATAGCAGCTATGAGCTGTAAAATAAAAAAGAACATTACAAAAACCTGTAAAATATTCTGTAAAGGGACAAGATTAGTAGAACATGTTCACATATACATTCTTAAAGTAGGTTAAAATTTTATTTCTTTTTTTTTTTTTTTTTTGAGACGGAATCTCGCTCTTTCTCCCAGGCTGGAGTGCAGTGGCGTGATCTCGGCTCACTGAAACCTCTGCCTCCTGGATTCAAGCAATTCTCCTGCCTCAGTCTCCCAAGTAGCTGGGACTACAGGCACGCGCCACCACACCTGGCTAATTTTTTTTTTGTATTTTTAGTAGAGACAGGGTTTCACTGTGTTGGCCAGGCTGGTCTCGAACTCCTGACCTCAGGTGATCCGCCTGCCTTGGACTCCCAGAGTGGCAGGATTACAGACATGAGCCACTGCGCCTGGCCAAATTCTATTAATTCAGTAAAACTTGTGGAAGGTCACATTTAACTTCTCCATACTTCAGTTTCCTCACTTCTAAAATGGATCTAATAATAGAATCTTCCTCACAGGATTCTTACCCTGTATTCATGAAATGTTAGCTAGTTTTATTTTTACTCTCCCCGATTCCAACACCGAACATGATGCCAAAGTGTATAATGTGAGATTTGTAGAAAATCACATATATCAAGACAACTACAGAGATAAACAGGTAAGAAAATGCACAATTATTTGTGAATTTGCTAACTCTTCTTCACATTACTTGATTTTTATCTTTAGCTGATACTAGTTTGGTCTATCCAGAGTGAGACAAGAATAAATTCATTAGCTATAATTTTATATTCTAAAGTCTGTTTACACATACAATTGGTAATAAGTGATTATAGAAACCTAACTTAGAAGAGCCTGGGGAGCTAAGCCTTATCAACAGGCTATACTTAAAGAAACCTGGTGCTAGGTAAGGCATCACCTTCCCCACATATTACCTGAACTTTCCTTATTCTTGATGGAGCAGTGGCAGCCACATAGGGTCCCATCCTCAAAAGACCCTTCAATCTCCTAATATTTTATATATATTTCCTTCATATAGGGTCCTATATAAGGGGGAAAAAACTTCAGCTCTCTTGGACACAGGACAACAGACGACACAGCACCTCCCCACCTCAAAAAAAGCAAACCTCAACCCAGTTATTCCTTTAAAAAGATGTCAGTTAGTGAGCAACTCTGGAGAGAAAGCCATACCACTGAGGCAGAGAAGTATTTTAAAAACATTTGTTTTGTACAACTCAGCATTTACACCAGGGAGCTGATGCATCTCTGAGCAAATCTATAAAACTACCTAAATCAAGTATTACAGCAATATGCTGTATCTAGATGTATATTTTAAATTTTATTAGTATTTCCCATTAGGAGAAAACCCATCCCCTTGAAAGTAAATCTCCACCAATCTCTATCATTAATAAGAATGTCAAACAAGTCTGTTACTTCAACTGTAAAATGGGAAGGCTGGAGTTTGTCACTGTTTTTAAAGCTCAAGGGAGAAAAGCCACTAACCATTACTTTTTTAAAAAGTTATAGCTTCCCATGTCACCCTCCTGCATGCTGCCCAAAACATATGGAGAATATAAGGTGATTTTTGAAAATATGTTGCCAAAATAAATAAATAACCTCCCCAAGTATTCTTCCCTTTTTCCCTAATAAGTTAGAAAACTACTGGACGATATAATTGCCAAATACATCCCAGGTCCAAGAGGACATACTATAATTTTCAGTTGTGTTCATTACCCTCAGACAAGATGGTATGCATTTGGTATTCTCCAGAAACAAGGAATAAAGGATCTGATGCTAAATTATAAAGTTATTAATAAAATATATAGGAATAGATACAATGAAACACATTACTTAAGAATTTAATATATTTTAGAGGATGCATCATTAAACAACAAGTTAAAGAGAACTGTTATTTAATGCTAGGAAAAAAGATGATCAAATCTGTGGGGGAAAGGAGTTTAAAAGCTTCATCTCATTCTGTATATTCAATTAACAGAGCTGAAATAAAGTATTAAGAGTGAAACCACACATGGCCTAGAAGAAACTAGAATTATTTACCAACCCTTTGGAGGAAGGACTTTCCTAACTTAAGTAACAGAAGAAAGAAGAAAAAAAATCAACATATTTGACAACAAAATTTAAAGAGAAATGGCTAAGAAATGTTGCAATAAATTGTAGTTAATATGTTTTCTATATAAAGAACTGATAGAAACAGAATAATCATTAGGATATCAACTATTAATTAAAGCAAAGATAGCTTTTTTAAATTTGTTTGCCAAGGTAGAAAAGATTAAATAAAAATATCCATTATTGGCAAGAAGTACAGGTAAAACCTAACTCTTTGATTGCTAGTGGCAGTATAAATTGGAATAAGCCGTTAAAACACAATTACAAAATTAAAGACCTTTAAAAATGTTTTGCTCTATGGAAAAAAAATTCTAGCTCATGGATAAGAAGAATCAATATCATTAAAATGGCCATATTATCCAAAGCAATTTGTAGATTCAATGCAATCCCTATGAAACTACCAATGACATTTTTCACGGAACTAGAAAAAACTATTTTAAAATCCTTATGGAACCAAAAAAGAGCCTGAATAGCCAAGGCAATCCCAGGCAAAAGGAAGAAAGATGGAGGCATCATGTTACCTGACTTCAAACTACTGCAGGTCTACAGTAACCAAACCAGCACAGTACTGGTACAAAAATAGACACACAGACCAATGGAACAAAATAGCCCGGAAATAAGGCTGCACACCTACAACTGTCTGATCTTTGATAAAGCTAACAAAAAACAAGCAATGGGAAAACTATTCAATAAATGGTGCTAGGATAATTGGCTAGTCATATGCAGAGGATTGAAACTGGACCCACCTTCCTTACATCACAGACAAAAATCAACTCAAGATGGTTTAAAGACTTACATGTAAAACTCAAAACTATAAAAATCCTGTAAGACAACCTAGGCAATACCATTCTGGACACAGGAATGGGCAAAGATTTCATGACAAAGATGCCAAACCAATTGCAACAAAAGCAAAAATTGACACATGGGATCTAATTAAACTTAAGAGCTTCTGCACAGCAAAAGAAACTATCACCAGAGTAAACAAATACCCTACAGAATGGAAGAAAATATTTGCAAACTATACATCAGACAAAGGTCTAATATCTAGCATCTATAAAGAACTTAAACAATTTTAAAAGAAAAGAAAAACATTTAAAAAGTGGGCAAAGGACATGAACACACACTTTTCAAAAGAAGATATACATGTGGCCAACAAGCAAATGAAAAAAAGCTCAACATCACTGATCACTACAGAAATGCAAATCAAAACCATAATGAGATACCATATCACATCAGTCAGAATAGCTACTATTAAAAAGTTAAAAAATAACAGATGCTGGCAAGGTTGCAAAGAAAAGTGAACACTTCTACACTGTTGGTGGGAGTGTAAATTAGTTCAACCATTGTGGAAAGCAGAGTGGTGATTCCTCAAAGAGCTAAAAACAGAACTACCATTTGACCCAGCAATTCCATTACTGGGTATATACCCAAAGAAATATAAATCATTCTATCATAAAGACATACGCATGTGAATGTTCATACAGCACTATTCACAATAGCAAAGACACAGAATCAACCTCAATGCTCATCAATGACAGATTGGATAAAGAAAAAGTACATATACACCATGGAACACTAAACAGTCATAAAAGAAAATGAGATCATGTCTTTTGCGGGAACATGGATGGAGCTGGAGGTCATTATCCTTAGGAAACTAACGCACGAACAGAAAACCAAATACCGCATGTTCTCACTTATTAGTGGGAGCTAAATGATAAGAACACATGGACACAAAGAGGAGAATAACAGACACTTCAGCGTACTTGAGAGTGGAGGGTGGGAGGAGGGAGAGTATCAGAAAAAATAACTACTGGGTACTAGGCTTAGTACCTGGGTGACCAAATAATCTGTAAAACAAACCTCCATGACACGAGTTCACCTATGTAACAAATCTGACCGTGTACCCGTGAACCCAAAAGTTTTTCAAAAAGCTTTGCTCTTATGCCCAACTGCCCAAGTAATTCTGCTTTTGAAAATTAGCTTATAGAAATACGAAATATGGAAAAAAACTTCACATCTCTGCCCTTTAATAAAACCTTTATACATACTCCCACTTCCAGCCTGCTGTCCTCTAATAATAGAGAGAAACTGGAGACAGGGACAATAGTTCATTAATTTTTTAAAAAATAGAGGATGTTATCATAGCACTTATCGCCACGTTGAAACTGCCTTTTTAACTGCACACCTATGTAGACATTTACTCTCTGACCTATCTACTTTGGCCCATTCCTACTGTAAGACACAAATCTATCCTAAATACAGCAAAGCCAAAATATAACAAAAACATGAAGGGATGTTTCCACAAAACTATTCATCAAACACTATTTATAATAGCAAAGATTGCAAATAACTCAAATATTTGTCAATATGAGGTTGGATGTCACAGTTTACGCACTGAATGAATTAGTATGCAGCTATAAAAAGGAATGAAGATCTCTCTCTACTCCTATGGAGTGACTTCTTAGATATTTACGTGAAATTTTGTTGAAAAACAATGTTAAGAAGAATATGCATAATAACATTTGTATAAGAATGAGGATATATTTATATGTGTGTATACATATATGTGTTTACACACACACACACACACACACTTTCATGAATTTTCCACAAAGAAACCAATGGAAAAAATAATAATAAAAATAAAATAATAAATTATTATGGAAAGGAAGAGAACAAGATGAGTGAAGAAAATGAAAATAAGCCTCTCTGAATGTATCTTGTTTTGACACTGGAACACTAATAATGTTTTATGTAATTAAAAAAAACTAAACTAAAAAGAAAAAATAGAAAGCTGTTAAAAAAAAAACTAAAGAAGTTTCAAGTTTAATAGTATAACCACACAGAGAATTATTCTACTGACTTCAAAACAATATTTTAACTATCCCTAGTAGGGTAACTACTAAATACAAAAAGAACAATGAAAGTTTTAAACCACATTCAGTGATCTTACAAAAGTGGAAACAGTACTGCTATTTTAAAACTATTTGAAAAACATAAGCATATATACATACAAATAAAGCAAATAAGTAATTATGCTAATTCATTAGGGACTAGGATGTTTTAGCATAGAAGATATATAAATACACATACCAAAGATGATCTGTGAAAACTCTTTAACTTTTAACCTAAATTTGAAATATCAGTATGAACTCATGATTCTTTTTTCCTTTTTTCTAAAACATACATAGCACCACCCACCCATGGGATAATTCCTTTAAAAAAAAAAAAAAGATGAACCTTAATTGAATTTAATCAGGCCCTAGATCTAACTACCAGTTTACAGGCAATATAGGATAAAGAAAAATGCTAAATGACACCATGAGAACTTAGTCAGCTATATTTAGACCACTGTGGGAAATAACACAGAACAACTACAGAAAGAGTATGAAGAAAGAAAAGAAAGGAAAAGGGAATTAGATTAGAAAAGCTTTAAGAAACATCAACCTGCCAGGGGCAGTGGCTCATGCCTGTAATCCCAGAACTCTGGGAGCCTGAGGCAGGTGGATCGCTTGAGCTCAGGAGTTGGAGACCAGCCTGGCCAACATGGTGAAACCCCATCTCTACTAAAAATACAAAAATTAGCCAGTGTGGAGACGTGTGCCTATAGTCCCAGCTACTCAGGAGGCTGACACAGGAGAATCACTTGAACCCAGGAGGCAGAGGTTCCAGTGAGCCAAGATCGCACCACTGCACTCTAGCCTGGGGGAAACAGTGAGGCTCTGTCTCAACAACAAAAAAAAAGGAAACATCAACCAAATGCACTATGTCAGTCTCTTCAAATACTGATTCAATCAAAATAACTATAAAAAGACATCTGAGACACTCAGGGAAAACTGAACACAAAGTGAATACTAGATGATATTGAAGATTTTTAAATTTTGTTGAGATTTCTAATGGTATTGTGATTAAGATTTTTTAAAGCCCACAGCTACCATATCTGTTACAAATACACACTGTTTACAGATAAAATTATAAGGTCTAGGTTTTGTTTTAAACTCCAGCCCAAGGATAAAAAAGGAAACAGAAGGGGAACTAGATGAACAATGGTAGTTTGCTGATTGTTGAAGTTAGGTATTAGCTACACTGGGGTTCATTACAATATCTTCTGTACTTTGTGAATGTTTAAAAAGTACAATAAAGTCTTTAAAAATAAAAAAGCAGTATATAAAAATACTGACTGTTTAACCTAAATATCCATCAGCAGGGACTGGTTCATTAAATTATAGTAATCTGTATAATAGAATGCTGTGCAATTAATAAAGAATGAGACAGCTGGGCTTCCCTATAGTCATAGCTACTCGGGAGGCTGAGGCAGGAGGACTGCTTGAGCCCAGGAGTTCAGGGAAGTCTGGGCGATATAGTGAGATCCCATCTCTAATAAAAACTAAAAAATATATATTATATAAACAAAGAATGGGACAGCTCTTGTGTATTAATGTGGTGCAGTTGTTAATATATTTAGTGAAAAAACAAGATATAGGCTAGTGTGTACAGTAAGCCCTCACTTCCATTGTCAATAGGTTCTTGGAAACTGTGACTTTAAACAAAACGATGTATAACAGGTCCTGGAATAATGTCATTTTTTTATAACATTAATGAAAAAAAAGTTGGTTTTGTTAATATTGTTTCACTTAAAGTTGCAGTTTCCAAGACCCTATAGTGATTTTAAAAGTGAGGACTTACTGCATAGAAAGTATGCCATTATGTGTTAAAATAAACACACATGTACACATGCACGCACATACACACATACTTGTGTAAGCACATTTTATCTCTAGAATAATACAGGGGAAACAGCTAATAATGGTTGCCTCTAAGGAGGGCAAGTGGTGTAAGACATAGAAATGAAACTCTTACATACTTTTGTTTCATTTTGTTTTGTTTTGAACACGGTACCACTCACATGTATTACCTCTTAGAAAATAATTTTAAAAATAAATTGCCTGTTTAATCTACTGTCTCTCTGACCAGTCTCTGTGTTCCTAAGAATAGGGAATGGGCTTTATCCATTATTACTGTATCTCTAGCATCTAGCACAATAAATATGTTTTGAACAACTTCATATGAGCATTAAGAAAATATTGAAAATAAAATACTGATTATAAGCAACTATTTAATCTAGTAATTTGTAAATTCCACTTAATTATTCAACATTAAATGAAAACATGTAAGGTTACCAACACAGTAAAAATTTCAACTATATTAAATAAAAACATTTACAAAGTAAAGGATAATGAGCTGGGCACAGTGGTTCAAGCCTATAATCCTAGCTACTTGGGAGGCTGAGATGGTAGGACTGCTTGAAGCCCGGAGTTTGAGACCAGCCTAAGCAACATAACGAGACCCTATCTCTAAAAAAAAAATTTCAATTAGCTGGGCATGGTGGCACATGTCTGAAGTCCCAGCTACTCAGGAAGCTGAGGTGGGAGGATCAGTTGAAACCAGAAGTTCAAAGCTGCAGTGAGCTATGATGGCACCACCACACTCCAGCCTCATCGACAGAGTGAGACCCCATCTATTTAAAAAAAGAAAAAGAAAGAAAGCATACTGGAAGAAAATACAAAATGTTAAATTAATTGTCTTCTTTTTTTGGCAAAAAGCAAAATAAAATAGCAGAAACATGAGGAAAATGTAACTATTTGGAATGTGTAATATGCCTGTCCCCATAGAAAATGTCATATTCTTTATGCAAGGAAAACTGAGTAAGATAATAACCTGGTTTCTCCCTCTGCCCCTAGGAAAGTCACAATGAGGAAACACCTGAAATAAACAAGCTGGAGGAAATCACAGCTGGTGGCAGAAGTTCCGACAGCTTGTTTTTTTCTTTCCAGATAGGCTATACTAGTTAGCACTGTAGGATAATAACAGAAAAAAGGGAGCAAGGCAAATTCACTGAAACACATAAAATTACTGGAGTACCTTAGAAATTATGAAAAAAAAAAAACAAGAAGGAGAAAAACTGTCATTCACAATTATATACTTGAAAGCTATACCAAAATACAATCATCATAGGTTTTAAAAAGTTAAAATTACAGACGAGAAGAGATTAAAGGAACTGGAAACTTCAGGAGCAAACTTTCACAGGAAACTTGTTAAATTAGCCTTGCTTCCCCCACCACTCCATACAAGCGACCAAGCAGCAACCTCATGGAATCCCCACTGTGTTCCCAGAAGCCTCCTTTTCAAGACTCTGCGATTGCTTTATTCTCCCTATTAACCCCCTTCAAGACAGCTCAAATGTTATCACCTCTGAAGCCCTTCCCACTCCTCCAAGCAGAGATAGTCCCGCCCTCCTCCAGGCTCCCTCAGCATTTTTTTCGAGGCCATGACAGCCCATCAGCAGATGGTAATTCATTTGCCTATCTGACCTACTTTCAGTGAGAAAGTACAGAATTCATTTTCCTCTCCTGAGTGCCTAGTACACAGCAGATTCTAAAGTAAACATTTACTGAATGAAGTCACAGGGTCTTCATGCAAATAGATTTGCTCACACAGTCACCAATACTTAAAATCTGACGGGTAGATCTGACCAGAAAAAAGTTTTGAACTGTGGTTGGAGGTGGGACACCGCCATTACGAACAAAGTCAAAATATGAATGATAACCTAGGAAAGAACAGTGAAACAAATGATAGACAAAATAATCACTTCGGCAATGCTGTTAAGAATATAGGCCTCCAAGTTAAAAATGGATTTGAATTCTAGTTCTGCTATTGTGAACTTAGGCAAACTGCATAACCTTTAAGTCTCATTCTCCTCATCCATAAGTGGCAGATAACAGTGCTGAGACCAGAGTTTTTATAAAATGTAGTGAAGTAAGGCACATATAGGTGCTTAATACAATGCCTAACTTCTGCTAATGCTCAATAAGTATTAGTTATTAATATCCTTTTGGATAAAGTGTGGTAAATGAATTTTTAAAGATACCACCACACCAACAAATAAGCAACTCACAAAACATAAAGAATGCCTCTTTATCATGCCTCAGATTAAAACAAGGACATTCCAACTTATCACTTTAGCAAGTACATATCTGTACAAGTAAAGAGACTCAGGATCTTCAACATTACCGAGAAAGTAAACTGGTACAACTTTACTGCAATTTTGCAAGTCTTTAAGGGCCTCAAAAATCTTAAGAACACTTTGATTCAGGAATTCCCTTTGTCACAATTTATCCTAAAATAATAACTGCTAATATATAAGCACACATATTTAAGAATGCTGATTATGGTAATATTTCACGGGAATAAAACTGACCAAATATTTATGGTAAAAGATCGCCCCAATTCTTCAGTCTTCTATAACAGGATTATACATGCATACTATGTGCCCCTCAGTGGCAAAGCTGGTTTACGCTGGCTTACCTGGCTCATAACAGTAGACTGCTGAGCCATGATGGGAGTATTTACACCAGAGAAATCAGCAAATGCTACAAATCTAGGGCTTTATTTCCCTCACCCCCACCAAAGCCAGCTGTTAAGCATTTACCAGCACAGCACCTGATGTAATTTTGCAATACTTCCCCCCTCAATGCTGCTGACCTGTTGAGAGTGGCCATGTGATTGCTTTGGCCAATGTAGTATTAGTAAATGTGACAGATAGAAGACTTCAAATGTGCTCAGTCATTAGCTTGCCCTCTTGTCTTCCTGTCATTTGCCATGAGAAGAATGTGTGCCACGAAATTACTGATCTAAAGAGAATGAGAAACTTGAAACGGACCTGAACTCAATCTACAATCCAAGGAAGAGCTGCACCAGTGACTAAAAGATCTGTGAACAAGAAAAATAAAATGTATTGTAAGCCACTGAGATTTTGAGGTTAGCATGCAGCAAAACTAACTAATACGCTCTCCATCAATATATGTGTGAACAAATTAGTAAACCTACATAAAGGAAAATCATACAGACTTTAAATGTTGTGGATTTATGGCCGGGAGCAGTGGCTCACGCCTGTAATCCCAGCACTTTGGGAGGCCCAGGCAGGCGGATCACAAGGTCAGGAGATCAAGACCATCCTGACTAACATGGTGAAACCCCGTCTCTACTAAAAATACAAAAAATTAGCCAGGCGTGGTGGCGGGCGCCTGTAGTCCCAGCTACTTGGGAGGCTAAGGCAGGAGAATGGCGTGAACCTGGGAGGCGGAGCTTGCAGTGAGCTGAGATTGCGCCACTGCACTCCAGCCTGGGCGACAGAGCGAGACTCCATCTCTGAAAAAAAAAAAAAAAAAGTTGTGGATTTATATTTGACCTGGAAATATGTCCAAGCTGTATTATGTTTTTTTTTTTAAGTTTACAAAACAAACAGTATGATGTTTCTATTTTAAAAGCACACACAGAAGTGTTTAGAAGGATAGTTACTAAAACGTTAGTAATCATTGTCAACAAAAAGTGTCAAACGGTGTAAAATATTTGAAGAGATTTATTCTGAGCCAAATACGAGTGACCGATGGTCTGTGACACAGCCCTCAGGAGATCCTGAGAACATGTGCCCAAGGTGGTCAGGGGATACCCTAGTTTTATACATTTTAGGGAGACATGAGACATCAAAAAGATGTGAAATATATATTGGTTTGGTCCAGAAAGGCAGGATAACTCAAAGCAGGGGCTTCCAGGTTATAGGCAGATTTTTAAAAAATATTATTGGCAATTGGGTGAAAGAATTATTATCAATAGAAAGGAATGTCTGAGTTATGATAAGGGGTTGTAGAGACCAAAGTTTTATCATATAGATAAAGCTCCAGGTAGCAGCCTTCAGAGAGAATAGATTGTAAATATTTCTTATCAGACTTAAGTTCTGTGTTGATGTTAAATGCTGGTCGGCTTTTCCTGAATTCCAAAAGGGAAGAGGGTATAATGAGGGATGTCCCACCCTCCCTTCCCATCATGGCCTGAACCAGTTTTTCAGGTTCACTCTGGAGTTTCCGGGCTAAGAGGAGAGGTCCACTCAGATGGTTGGGGGACTTGAGAATTTTATTTTTGGTTTATATGGTTATTTCTGAGTGCTGGGCTACAAGAAATTTTTACTTTTAAAAAATCAGACAATAGGGATTCTAAGAGAGGCTTCATGATGGCTAACTAGAGGCATCTGATACTCACCTCCTCCACAAAAAAAGAACAAAAATACTAAGTAGATGATCACACTTCCAGTAGATCACCTAAGGGAGAATGCTGGAATTCAACAGAGAAGTGACAGGAAACACCTACAGCAAAGAAGGAGAGGGAAGCAAGACAGCCTGCTGCACTGGATGGGCTGGGAGCCTGGAAAGGCTCCCCAGTGCAGGGAAAGGTTAAGTGGGGACCCCCAGCAGTCTACATTCCCACTGCAGACTCCTGTAATCCTAGCCACAAGAGAGACCCTTAATGCACACGGGCCCCGAGACTAACAGGAGACCACATGAAGGCACTGCTCAAGAGGAGTTCACAATGGGTCCCACACACCTCCTAATTCCTAAGTAGCTACAGCAAGGCACCATTTTCAGAGTCCAACCCCCAGCGGGCTGCATCCTGCCCTGGGGCCCAAGAACTCCGGTACCTCACATCCCTGGAGCTTCACTGAGATCCCCTGTGCATGAGGGATAACTGATGTATCTTGCGCCACAGTGCAAGACATTGTCAGCAACCCCACACCTGTGAACGGTGCTACTGAGCATTTACAAGCACCCTGAGGATAGGCTACCAGCTTGCAGCTGCCATCTGAGTGTACCCCCCTACCAATTTACGACTGTTGTCATTGAAAGCAACCCAGCCCCCCCAGTAACAGGCTGCAGTGCATCTCCCGAGCACTGTACTGGAAGTCTGGGGATCACGCCATCCTCGCCTACCAGAACCAGCAGCTGCACAAACCACCAGGGAGCCTGAGATCAAGCCAGCCTGGCCCAGTTCCACCCACCTCCAGTGGCTGAGCATGCCATCCAGGGGCCTGTGGATTGCACCATCCACAACTGTTGGCACCTGAGTACTCCTCCCAGAGGCCTGAGGACCCAATCTGCCACTACTACCACAGCAGACACCCATGTGCATGCACTACCTGTGGGCTTGGCAACTGGCCCACCCAACCCATTGCAGTCATCACCAACACCACCACAGACTGCTTGGGAGCCAGAGGTTTGTCCCACCAATATTACTGCCATAATCCATGGCATATCCACTGCCTAGGGGCCTGATGACATGCCAAACTGCCCAGCCCACCACTGTCACTGATGGCATCCAAACAAGCTGACTGGAGGCCCCCCAAGAATTGGCCCACCTGGACCATCTCACACTGGTGCCAGCGTATGCCACACTGGGGCCTAAGGACAGGCATACTCAGCCTACCACTGCCATCACTGGGACTTAAAGATTGGCCCACCTGACACCCCTGTCCCCAGCAAAACTTCACCACAGCCTCCACTAAAAACCACACCCTAAGACACTGAGAAAATCAAACACTACTGACACTGTTCCTGACAAAATTCATACAGAGACTACACTATGGTATACATACAGAATCAAAGCCAAAGTGGCCTACCCGAACACCACCATAGACCCATCTTTAGGAAAAAGTGCCCCCCCTACAAAAGCAAATGCAAAAAACTGAAGGACTGTTATACCACATGCACAGATATCAACATAAGGATAGAAGAAACATGAAAAAGCAAGGAAATATGACACTTCCAAAAGGACGTAATTCTCCAGCAATGGATTCCAGTGAAAAAAAAAATTGTGAAATCCAGAAAACTAATTCAAAATAATGATATTAAAGAAGCAAGAGAATTCAGATAAATAATATTAAAAAAATCTGAAAAACAATTCAGGATACAAATGAGAAATTTACCAAAGACACAGATATCATTAAAAAGTACCTAAGGAGAGTGAAAATCACCTGGTGACCACTGAACAGGCCTAGAGATAAAAACTTCTTATCTGAGCAATTTAGAAGGCAGCAAAGACTACTTGGTGACCATCAAACAGGTCATCCAGAGGCAAAACTCCTTATCTGGGGAATTTAGAGGTAATCAAACCTCCCTAGTATCTAAAGTCAGCATATGATTCCAGGCCTCTTTCAATTTTTATAAGTAACTAAAATTTCTATACATTTCTGGAATGCCATACTGAAACTAATTTTACAACCCTAAGCTACTGTCTTAAAGCCTATAAATGCTCCTAAGGAAAATCCACCACGGTGCGCTCAGTCCTCTCACTGAGGCACCCCGCTGCACCGTTTTGCAGCGTTCTTCCTTTCTAATAAAGTTTCCTTTTTCTTTTTTTTTTTTTTTTCAAGAGATATACGATATATTTTTGAGAAATTTAAAAGTATTTAAATACATTGAAAAAGACAATTTAAAAAATAGAGGCATCATTTTTAAGTGGAGAAAGACTCCATGTCACTAAAGTACCAATTCTCCCTAAATTGTCAAAGCAATAGAATCAATGTAATTCCAAACAAAATATCAATTCATTTTAAATTTGACGAACTCCTTTTATATTGTATTTGAAAGAATAAAAGACCAGGAATACACAAAATATTACCTAAGAAAATCAAAGTAGAAAGATATACCCACACAAATCAAGATCTGCTATAAAACAATATTAATTAGGGTAGTGGAGTCTTGATATAGTTTCAAACCTGTACTGTTGTCAGTAAACTCTTTTTACCAACCCGCAAGTTGACCACTTACTGGTGCCAGGGCTCTGACACCTCGCCCAACAATCCTCAAATAGATACAATTCAAAAAGGTCTTCTCCACAACACATTATAGTCAAACTGTCAAAGGCAAAGAGAGAATTCTAAAAACAGCAAGAGAAAAGCATCCAGTCACTTAATGCTTAGAACCCCCAGCAGACTATCAGCAGATTTCTCAGCAGAAACCTTACAGGCCAGGAGAGAATAGGCAGATATATTTGAAGTGAAGAAAGAAAGAGAAAAAGAAAAGAAAAAAGGAAAGAAAGGCAGGAAGGAAAGAAAGGAAGGAGAGGGTGGGAGAAAGGGAGGAAGGGAGGGAAGAGAGGGAGGGAGGGGAAGGGAAGGGAGAGAAGGGAGAGAAGGAAGGAAAGGAAGGAACGTTTCTGCCAAGGATACTATACCCAGCAAAGTTATCCTTCATAAATGAAGGAGAAATAAAGTCTTTCCCAGACAAGAAAAAGCTGAAGGAACCCATTACCACTAGGCCGGCCCTCCAAGAAATAATTAAGGGAGCCCTATACCCGGAAGGAAACACATCAAAATATAAAACCCACTGGTAGAGCAAATACACAAATAAAAAAGAGAAAGAATTTATATGTCACCACTACAGAAAACCACCAACCACAATGAAAAACAATATGAGAGAAAGAAAGGAAGAAATGCTATACAAAAACCAGAAATCAATTACTAAAATGACAGGAATAAGCCCTGTCATATCAATAATAATCCTGAATATAAATGAATTAAACTTATCACTTAAAAGATACAGAGGGGCTGAAAGAATTTTTTTAAATGATCCAACCACATGCTGCCTACAAGAAATTCATCTCAACTGTAAAGGCACAGACTGAAAGTAAGGGATGGAAAAAGATATTCCAAGTGAACAAAAATCAAAAGCAAACAAGAACATCTATCCTTATATCAGATAAAACAGACTTTAATTTAAAAACAGTAACAACAAAGAAGGTCATTATATAATGATAAAGGGATCAATTCAACAAAAAGATATAACAATTCTAAACATACATGAATCCAACACCAGACCACTCAGCTCTATCAAGAAAACATGATCAGACCTAAAGGGAGGGACAGAATCCAATACAATAAGTGCTAGGGACATCAACACCCAACTCTCAGCATTACACAGATCATCTAGAGAAACACTGGATTCAAACTGCACTTTAGACCAAATGGACATAACAGACATTTACAGAACATTTCATCCAACAGGTACAGAATACACATTCTTCTCATCAGCCCATGGACCATTCTCCAGAATAGACTGTATGTTAGGCCACAAAACAAGTCTCAAAAAATTTTTAAAAATCAAAATCATATCAAGTATCTTTCATGACCACAACGGAATAACACTAGAAATCAGTAACAAGAGAAACTTTGGAAACTGTACAAAATACATGGAAATTAAACAACATGCTCCTAAATGACCATTGGGCCAAGGAAGAAATTAAGGAGGAGATAAAAAATGTTTGTGGTGTGTAGTGGTATGTGCCTGTAATCCCAGCTACTCAGGAGGCTGCGGCAGAAGGACTGTTTCAGCCCAGGAGTTCTGCAGTGAGCTAGGATCACACACCACACTCCAGCCTGGTCAACAGAGTGAGACTGTCTCTAAAATAACAACAAAAAGTTCTCGAAACAAATGAAAGTCAAAAAACAATATACCAAAACCTATGGAATACGACAAAAGTGGTGCTAAGAGAGATGTTTATAGCAATAAATGCTCACATCAAAAAAGTAGGAAGATTTTAAATAAACAATCCAAAAATACACCCCCAAGAACTAGAAAAGCAAGAACCACCTAACCTAAAATTAGTAGAGGGAAAGAAATAATAAAGATCAGGATAGACTGAAAAAACACAATACAAAAGATCAACAAAATAAAAACTTGGCTTTTTGAAAAGATAAAATCAATAAACCACTATCTAGGTAACAAAGAAAAAAAAAAGACCCATATAAATAAAGTCAGATATGAAAAAGGAAACCTTACAACTGATACCACAGAAATATAAAAGAGAAATCATCAAGATATTATGAACAACTACACACTAATACATCAGAAAACCAAGCTATTATGAACAACTACACACTAATACATTAGAAAACCTAGAGAAAATGGGTAAATTCCTAGATACACACAGCCTGCCAAGATTGAATCAGGAAGAAACAGAAAACCTGAACAGACCAATAATGAGTAATGAGATTGAATCAGTAATTAAAAAAAAAAAAAATCTCCCAACAAAGAAAAGTCCAGGATTGGATGGCTTCGCTGCCAAATGTGACCAGAACTTTTTTTTTTTTTTTTTTAAAGACAGAATCATGCTCTGTTGCCCAGGCTGGAGTGCAGTGGCGCAATCTTGGCTGACTGCAACCTCCACCTTCTGGGTCCAAGTGATTCTCATGCTTCAGCTACCTGAACAGCTGGGATTACAGGCATACACCACTACATCCAACTAATTTTTGTGGGTTTTATTTATTTATTTATTTGAGATAGAGTCTCACTCTGTTGCCCAGGCTGAAGTGCAGTGGCGCAATCTCAGCTCACTGCAACCTCCACCTCCTGGGTTCAAGCGATGCTCCTGCCTCAGCCTCCCAAGTAGCTGGGATTATAGGCATGCGCCACGACGCCCAGCTAATTTTTGCATTAGTAGAGACAGGGTTTCACAATGTTGCCCAGGCTGGTCTCAAAACTTCTGGCCTCAAGCAATCCACCCACCTCAGCCTCCCAATGTGCTGGGATTACACGCATGAGCCACTGTGCCCAGCCTTGACCAATCTTATAAAGAAGAATTAACACCAATTCTCTTCAAACTACTCTAAAACATTGAAGAGGAGGGAATTCTACAAGGCATTAACCTGATACTAAAACCAGAGAAGGACACAACAAAAACAACAAAACTACAGGTCAATGATGAACACAGACACAAAAATCCTCAACAAAATACAGCAAACCAAATCCAACAGCACATCAAAAAGAGAATACATCATCATCAAATGGGATTTATCCCAGGGATGCAAGAATGATTCAATAGATGCAAATCAATAAACATGATACATCACATCAACAGAATGAAGGACAAAAACCATATGATCATCTCAACATCCCTTCATAATAAAAGCTCTCAACAAACTAGGCATAGACGGAACATATCTCAACATAAAAAAGACCATATATAACAAACCCACAGCTAACATCATACTGAATAAGTAAATCTGAAAGCCTTTCCTCTAAGAGCTGGAAAAAGACAAGGATCCCCACTTTCACCAGTCTTTTTCAACACAGTACTGGGAGTCCCAGCCAGAGCCATCAAGCAAGAGAAAGTAAGAAAAGGCAGCCAAATTGGAAAAGAGGAAGTCAAACCATCCCTCTTTGTAGATAAAGACTCCACCAATAAACTCTTAGATTTGGAAAGTTACAGGATACAAAATCAAAATACAAAAATCAGTAACATTTCTACACACCAAAAACAAACTAGCTAAGAAAGAAATCGAGCCGAGTGTGGTGGCTCACGCCTGTAATCTCAGCACTTTGGGAGGCCGAGGTGGGCAGATCACCTGAGGTCAGGAGTTTGAGACCAGCCTGGCCATAATGGTGAAACTCTGCCTCTACTAAAAATACAAAAAATTAGCCGGGCATCATGGAAGACACCTGTAATCCCACTTACTTGGGAGGCTGAGGCAGGAGAATCTCTTGAACCAGAGAGACAGTGGTTGCAGTAAGCTGAGATTGTGCCACTGCACTCCAGACTGGGCAACAAGAGTGAAACTTCATTTCAAAAAAATAAAAATAAAAAAAGAAAGAAATAAATAAATCAAGAAGACAATCCCCCTTACAATAGCTACAAAAAAAAATACAATAAAATACTTAGGAATAAATTTAACCAAGTAGGTTAAAGACCTCTATAAGGAAAACTATAAAACACTAATGAAAGAAATTGAAGAGGATATAAACAACTGGAAAGACACCCTATGCTCATGAATCAGAAGAGCTCATATCATTAAAATTACCATATTACCCAAAGCAATCTATAAATTCAATGAAAATACCAATGTCATTTTTTACAGAATTAGAAAAAAAATCCTAAAATTCATATAGAACAAAAAAAGAGCCTGAACAGTGAAAGTAATCCTGAACAAAAGAACAAAGCTGGAGGCATCACACTATTTGACTTGAAAATATATTACAAGGCTATAGTAACCAAAATAGCATGGTATTGGTATAAAAATAGACACAGAAGACCAATGGAACATAACAGAGAAGACAGAAATAAATCCAGGTAGTTACAACTAACTGATTTTCCTTTTTTCTTTTTTCTAAATGTTTCTCAAAAAGCCAACTGATTTTCAACAAAGGTGTCAAGAACATACACTGGGGAAAGAACACCCTCCCTTCGATAAATGGTGCTGGAAAAACTGGCTAGCCATATGCAGAAGAATAAAACTGAACCCCTTTCTCTCACCATATAAAAAAATCAACTCAAGACAGATTAAAGACTTAAACTTTGAAGACCTGAAATATAAAACTACTAAAAGAAAACAGGGGAAACACTTCAGGATATAGGTCTCATCAAAAATTTTATGGCTAAGACATCTAGAACACAGACAACAAAAACAAAAATAGACAAATGAGACTATATTAAACTAAAAAGCATAGCAAATGAAGCAATCAACAGAGTGAAGAGGCAACTGCTGAATGGGAGAAAATACCTGCAAACTATTCAGCTGACAAGGAACTAATATGTAGAATATACAAAGAACTCATATAACTCTTCTTACAGTTAATAAAACAAATAATCCCATTAAAAAGTAAGCAAAGGACATGAATAGCTATTTCTCAAGGAAGACATACAATGGCAAACAGGTATATGAAAAAAATGCTCAACATGACTCAGTAGGGAAATGCAAATCAAAACCACAATGAAATTTAATTTTACCCCTGTTAGAATGGCTATTATTAAAAAGACAAAAAAACAATAGATACTGGCTAGGATGGGGAGAAAAGGGACCTCTTATACACTGTTGGTGGGAATGTAAATTAGTACAGCCACTATGGAAAACAATATGGAGATTTCTCAAAAAACTAAACACAGTTTGGGTGTGGTAGCTCATACGTGTAATTCCAGTACTTTAGGAGGCCGAGGTGGGAAAATTGCTTGAGCCCAGGAGTATGATCATGCTGCTGCACTCCAGCCTGGGCAACAGAGCAAGACCTTCTCTCAAAAAAAAAAAAAAAAAAAAATGGCCGGGCACGGTGGCTCACGCCTGTAATCCCAGCACTTTGGGAGGCCGAGGAGGGCGGATCACAAGGTCAGGAGATTGAGACCATCCTGGCTAACACTGTGAAACCCTGTCTCTACTAAAAAATACAAAAAAAAAAAAAAACAAATTAGCCAGGTGCTGTGGCGGGCGCCTGTAGTCCCTGCTACTAGGGAGGCTGAGGCAGGAGGAGAATGGCAGGAACCTGGGAGGTGGAGCTTGCAGTGAGCCGAGATCGCGCCACTGCACTCCAGCCTGGGAGACACAGCGAGACTCTGTCTCAAAAAAAAAAAGAAAAAAACCACTACACATAAAACTACCCTATGATCCAGCAATCCCACTACTAGCTGGCTATTTATCCAAAGGAAAAGTATGTCAAAGATACCTGCATTCCCATGTTTACTGCAGCACTGTTCAGAATAGCAAAGATGGAAGCAATCTAAGTGTTCATTAATGGGCAAATAAGAAAATGTGCTATATATAGACAATAGAACACTATTTCGCCATAAAAGAGGATGAAATCCTGTCATTTGCAGCAACACAAATGGCACTGGAGGTCATTACGTTATGTGAAATAAGCCAGGCCAGAAAAAACATATATTTCATATTCTCACTCATATATGGAACCTAAGTAAGTTCCTCTCATGGAGGTAGAGAGTAGATTGATAGACACAAGGGGCTAGGAAGGGTGCTGGGAGTGGTGGCGGTGAGGTGATGAAGGGAAGACGAAAAGTTGGTTAATGGGTATAAATACAGCAGAGTAGGCTGACTACAGTTAGCAACAATGCTGTAAATTTCAAAACAGCTGCAAGGGCAGACTTGAAATCTTACCAACACACAGAAATGATAAATACTCTAGGTGATGGATACCGTAAATACCCTGACTTGATCATTACACATTCTATGCATGTGTAATGATCATCACATGAACTCCATAAATATGTGCAAATAACAATTTTAAAAATAAATTATAACAAAACAGACAATATAGATGGGTACAATAAGTAGCTTTTCAGATTTGTTATAAAACAAGGCTGTTAATATTTCAGCAGGAAAAACTGAATGTACAAAACTGGGTGTTTTATAAACCAGCCAGTAATTGTTAGAGTAAATAAACCGCACAACAGACTGAGTCCAAAAACAGTCAAGACTTACAAATGGAACTTTGTAAATGAACAGCCAGTGTTGTAGGTAATGTATTGCTTTGTCCTTCTCATGTTTTCTCAGGAGCTAGGTAGGCAAATAATCAACTACATTTGGATTTCCCAAAGCGAGGTTCCCAGGGTATTGTTAGATTGGCAGACTTCTGAACACCATCTCAAAACTAGTGATTCAAAACCTCAGGGAGTAGGGACCAGAAATGAGCAATTTTCAGTTTTAATACACTCACTAAATATTGAGAACGCTAACCTACATGGTGGTAAACAACACATGCAGACTAGCTAATTATAAGCTATACATAAATTTGAAAACAAAGAGCAGAGCTGTTTTATTTTGATAGCAAATTGTTCAAGGTCACTAAATTACTGCTCTTGCACATTTTAAGGCTAAGACTATGTTAAATAAAATTTACTTAAAGTATAAAGCCTTCATCAGAAAAAATGACAACTATGAGAATAAGTCAAATCATGTTCATTGTTGAACTGAATAACCTAATTACTGAACTGTCACATCAATTGCTTTATAAATCGACAAATACTCTCTCCAAATATAAACACTTATTTTCTAGAACCTAACACAAGCATTCATTTGACTGTTTTAGTGTACCATACACAGAGATGCTTATAAATGTTTGCTGAATGTACAACATTCACTTATAAGGATGAAAGAATTTATAAGTAATTGCTAATATACCACTATGTACCAGTTACTGTTTTAATCACTTTATGGACACTAACTCTTTTAAACCACATAGAAATCCTGTAAGAGTTCTATTATCCCCCAAATAATGAGAAAATGGAAGCACAGTAGAGAAGAGACTTGCCCAAACTAGTCACAAAATTCAAACCCAGATTCACAAGATTCAAACCCAGGCAGGCTGGCTCCAGAATCTGTATAATCATTAAGCTATACTGCCTTCATTATTAAAAATAAAATATTATTCATCTAGTAATAGATTCCCTAGGTGAAGCTCAAATATCTTTGTTGCTCAGTACTTTAACACTCACTTTTGGCAAAATATTTCAGATTTTTCTTTTTTTTCTTTTTTCCTGTTCTATTTCATCTTTATTTTTTTTATTCCTTTATTTTATTTTATTTTACTTTAAGTTCTAGGGTACATGTTCACAACATGCAGGTTACATATGTATACATGTGCCATGTTGGTCTGCTGCACCCATTAACTCGTCATTTACATTAGGTATATCTCCTAATGCTATCCCTCCGCCCTCCCCCAACCCCACAACAGGCCCCAGTGTGTGATGTTCCCCTTCCTGTGTCTATGGGTTCTCACTGTTCAGTTCCCACCTATGAGTGAGAACATACGGTGTTTTGTTTTCTGTCCTTGCGATAGTTTGCTCAGAATGATGGTTTCCAGCTTCATACATGTCCCTATGAAGGACATGAACGTATCCTTTTTTATGGCGGCATAGTATTCCACGGTTCATATGTGCCACATTTTCTTAATCCAGTCTATCATTGATGGACATTTGGGTTATTGTGAACAGTGCCACAGTAAACATACGTGTGCATATGTCTTTATACCAGCATGATTTATAATCATTTGGGTATATGCCCAGTAATGGGAAGGCTGGGTCAAATGGTATTTCTAGTTCTAGATCCTTGAGGAATCGCCACACTGTCTTCCATAATGGTTGAACTAGTTTACAGTCCCACCAACAGTGTAAAAGCATTCCTATTTCTCCACATCTTCTCCAGCACCTGTTGTTTCCTGACTTTTTAATGATCGCCATTCTAACTGGTGTGAGATGGCATCTCGTTGTGGTTTTGATTTGCATTTCGCTGATGGTCAGTGATGATGAGCATTTTTTCATGTGTCTATTGGCTGCATAAATGTCTTCTTTTGAGAAGTGCCTGTTCATATACTTTGCCCACTTGTTGATGGGGTTGTTTGATTTTTTTCTTGTAAATTTGTTTAAGTTCTTCGTAGATTCTGGATATTAGCCCTTTGTCAGATGGGTATATTATAAAAATTTTCTCCCATTCCGTAGGTTGCCTGTTCACTCTGATGGTAGTTTCTTTTGCTGGGCAGAAGCTCTTTAGTTTAATTAGATCCCATTTGTCAATTTTGGCTTTTGATGCCATTGCTTTTGGTGTTTTAGACATGAAGTCCTTGCCCATGCCTATGTCCTGAATGGTATTGCCTAGGCTTTCTTCTTGGGTTTTTATGGTTTTAGGTCTAACATTTAAGTCTTTAATCCATCTTGAATTGATTTTTGTATAAGGTGTAAGGAAGGGATCTAGTTTCAGCTTTCTAGATATGGTTAGCCAGTTTTCCCAGCACCATTTATAAAATAGGGAATCCTTTCCCCATTTCTTGTTTTTGTCAGGTTTGTCAAAGATCAGATGGGTGTAGATGTGTGGTATTATTTCCAAGGGCTCTATCCTGTTCCACTAGTCTATATCTCTGTTTTGGTACCAGTACCATGCTGTTTTGGTTACTGTAGCCTTGTAGTATAGTTTGAGGTCAGGTAGCGTGATGCCTCCAACTTTGTTCTTTTGGCTTAGGACTGACTTGGCAATGCGGGCTCTTTTTTGGTTCCATATGAACTTTAGTTTTTTCCAATTCTGTGAAGAAAGTCATTGGTAGCTTGATGGGGATGGCATTGAATCTATGAATTACCTTGGGCAGTATGGCCATTTTCACGATATTGATTCTTCCTATCCATGAGCATGGAATGTTCTTCCATTTGTTTGTGTCCTCTTTTATTTCGCTGAGCAGTGGTTTGTAGTTCTCCTTGAAGAGGTCCTTCACATCCCTTGTAATTTGGATTCCTAGGTATTTTATTCTCTTTGAAGCAATTGTGAATGGGAGTTCACTCATGATTTGGCTCTCTGTCTGTCTGTCTGTTATTGGTGTATAGGAATGCTTGTGAATTTTGCACATTGATTTTGTATCCTGAGACTTTGCTGAAGTTGTTTATCAGCTTAAGGAGATTTTGGGCTGAGATGATAGGGTTTTCTAAATATACAATCATGTCATCTGCAAACAGGGACAATTTGACTTCCTCATTTCCTAATTGAATACCCTTTATTGCTTTCTCTTGCCTGATTGCCCTGGCCAGAACTTCCAACACTACGTTGAAAAGGAGTGGTGAGACACGGCATCCCTGTCTTGTGCCAGTTTTCAAAGGGAATGCTTCCAGTTTTTGCCCATTCAGTATGATATTGGCTGTGGGTGTGTCATAAACAGCTTTTATTATTTTGAGATACGTCCCATCAATACCTAATTTATTGAGAGTTTTTAGCATGAAGAGCTGTTGAATTTTGTAAAGGCCTTTTCTGCATCTATTGAGATAATCATGTGGTTTCTGTCTTTAGTTCTGTTTATAGGATGGATTATGTTTATGGATTTGCATATGTTAAACCAGCCTTGCATCCCAGGGATGAAACTGACTTGATCGTGGTGGATAAGCTTTTTGATGTGCTGCTGGATTCAGTTTGCCAGTATTTTATTGAGGATTTTTACATCGATGTTCATCGGGGATATTGGTCTAAAATTCTCTTTTTTTGTTGTGTCTCTGCCAGGCTTTGGTATCAGGATGATGCTGGCCTCATAAAATGAATTAGGGAGGATCCCCTCTTTTTCTATTGATTGGAATAGTTTCAGAAGGAATGGAACCAGCCCCTCTTTGTACCTCTGGTAGAATTCAGCTGTGAATCCGTCTGGTCTTGGACTTTTTTTGGTTGGTAGGCTATTAATTATTGCCTCAATTTCAGAACCCGTTATTGGTCTATTCAGGGATTCAACTTCTTCCTGGTTTAGTCTTGGGAGGGTGTATGTGTCAAGGAATTTATCCATTTCTTCTAGATTTTCTAGTTTATTTGCGTAGAGGTGTTTATAGTACTCTCTGATGGCCATATTTCTGTGGGATCGGTGGTGATATCACCTTTATCATTTTTTATTGTGTCTATTTGATTCTTCTCGCTTTTGTTCTTTATTAGTCTTGCTAGTGGTCTATCAATTTTGTTGATCTTTACAAAAAACCAGCTCCTGGCTTCATTGATATTTTTGAAGGGTTTTTTGTGTCTATCTCCTTCAGTTCTGCTCTGATCTTAGTTATTTCTTGCCTTCTGCCAGCTTTTGAATGTGTTTGGTCTTCCTTCTCTAGTTCTTTTGTGATGTTAGGGTGTCAATTTTAGATCTCTCCTGCTTTCTCTTGTGGGCATTTAGTGCTATAAATTTCCCTCTACACACTGCATTAAATGTGTCCCAGAGATTCTGGTATGTTGTGTCTTTGTTCTCATTGATTTCAAAGAACATCTTTATTTCTGCCTTCATTTCGTTATGTACCCAGTAGTCATTCAGGAGCAGGTTGTTCAGTTTCCATGTAGTTGAGCGGTTTTGACTGAGTTTCTTAATTCTGAGCTTTAGTTTGATTGCACTGTGGTCTGAGAGACAGTTTGTTATAATTTCTGTTCTTTTACTGAGTAAATTTGTTATAATTTACTGTTCTTTTATTTGCTGAGGAGTGCTTTACTTCCAACTATGTGGTCAATTTTGGAGTAGGTGTGATGTGGTGCTGACAAGAATGTATATTCTGTTGTTTTGGAGTGGAGAGTTCTGCAGGTGTCTATTAGGTCTGCTTGGTGCAGAGCTGAGTTCAATTCCTGGATATCCTTGTTAACTTTCTGTCTCGTTGATCTGTCTAATGTTGACAGTGGGGTGTTAAAGTCTCCCATTATTATTGTGTGGGAGTCTAAGTCTCTTTGTAGGTCTTTAAGGACTTGCTTTATGAATCTGGGTCCTCCTGTATTGGGTGCATATATATTTAAGATCGTTAGCTCTTCTTGTTGAATTGATCCCTTTACCATTATGTAATGGCCTTTTGTCTCTTTTGATCTGTTGGTTTAAAGTCTGTTTTATCAGAGACTAGGACTGCAACCCCTGCCTTTTTTTGTTTTCCATTTGCTTGGTAGATCTTCCTCCATCCCTTTATTTTGAGCCTATGTGTGTCTCTGCACGTGAGATGGGTTTCCTGAATACAGCAGATGGGTCTTGACTCTATCGAATTTGCCAGTCTGTGTCTTTTAATTGGAGCATTTAGCCCATTTACATTTAAGGTTAATATTATTATGTGTGAATTTGATCCTGTCATTATGATGTTAGCTAGTTATTTTGCTCATTAGTTGATGCAGTTTCTCCCTAGTATAGATGGTCTTTACAATTTGGCATGTTTTTGCAGGGCTGGTACCGGTTGTTCCTTTCCGTGTTTTAGTGCTTCCTTCAGGAGCTCTTGTAAGGCAGGCCTGGTTGTGACAAAATCTCTCAGCATTTGTTTGTCTGTAAAGGATTTTATTTCTCCATCACTTATGAAGCTGAGTTTGGCTGAATATGAAATTCTGGGTTGAAAATTCTTTTAAGAATATTGAATATTGGCCCCCACTCTCTTCTGGCTTGTAGAGTTTCTGCCGAGAGATCAGCTGTTAGTCTGATGGGTTTCCCTTTGTGCGTAATGAGACCTTTCTCTCTGGCTGCCCTTAACATTTTTTTCTTCATTTCAACTTTGGTGAATCTGACAATTATGTGTCTTGGAATTGCTATTCTCGAGGAGTATCTTTGTGGTGTTCTCTGTATTTCCTGAATTTGAACGTTGGCCTGCCTCACTAGGTTGGGGAAGTTCTCCTGGATGATATCCTGAAGAGTGCTTTCCAACTTGGTTGCATTCTCCCCATCACTTTCAGGTACACCAATCAGATGTAGATTTGGTCTTCTCACATAGTCCCATATTTCTTGGAGGCTTTGTTCATTTCTTTTTACTCTTTTTTCTCTAAACTTCTCTTCTCACTTCATTTCATTCATTTGATCTTCAATCACTGATACCCTTTCTTCCATTTAATCAAATCAGCTACTGAAGCTTGTGCATGCATCACGTAGTTCTCGTGCCATGGTTTTCAGCTCCATCAGGTCATTTATGGACTTATCTACACTGTTTATTCTCGTTAGCCATTTGTCTACTCTTTTTTCAAGGTTTTTAAGCTTCTTTGTGATGGGTTCAAACATCCTCCTTTAGCTGGGAGAAGTTTGTTATTACCGATTGTCTGAAGCCGCCTTCTCTCGACTCGTCAAAGTCATTCTCCATACAGCTTTGTTCCGCTGCTGGCAAGGAGCTCATGTTGCTGCCTAATCCTTCCTCTGGAAGCTTCATCTCAGAGGGGCACCCAGCCTTATGAAGTGCCAGTTGCCCCCCTACTGGGAGATGCCTCCCAGTTAGGCTACTCGGGGGTCAGGGACCCACTTGAGGAGGCAGTCTGTCCGTTCTCAGATCTCAAACTCAGTGCTGGGAGAACCACTACTCTCTTCAAAGCTGTCACACAGGGACATTTAAGTCTGAAGAAGTTTCTGCTGCCTTTTGTTCAGCTATGCCCTGCCCTTAGAGGTGGAGTCTACAGAGGCAGGGAGGCCTCCTTGAGCTGAGGTGGGCTCCACCCAGTTCGAGCTTCCTGGCCAGTTTGTTTATGTACTCGAGCCTCAGCAATGGCAGATGCCCCTCCCTCAGCCTCGCTGTCGCCTTGCAGTTTGATCTCAGACTGCTGTGCTAGCAATGAGCAGGGCTCCTTGGGCATGGGACCCTCTGAGCCATGCGCGGGATATAATCTCCTGGTGAGCCGTTTGCTAAGGCCGTTGGAAAAGTGCAGTATTAGGGTGGGAGTGTCCCGATTTTCCAGGTGCAGTCTCTCACGGCTTCCCTTTTCTAGTAAAGGGAATTCCCCGACCCCTTGCACTTCCCAGGTGAGGCGATGCCCCGCCCTGCTCCATGGGCTGCACCTACTTGTCTGGCAAGCCCCAGTGAGACGAACCTGGTACCTCAGTTGGAAATGCAGAAATCGCCCATCTTCTGCATCGTTCATGCTGGGAGCTGCAGACTGGAGCTGTTCCTATTCGGCCATCTTGGCGCCACCTATTTCAGATTTTTCTAATCAGCTTAATATACTTCGAAGAGCTGAATGCTTTTGTCTTTTATGTTTATTAATTTTCTCAATAGCCTAGTTTAGAGAAATTATTAATCTTTTACCAATGTATCTATGGTCTTATTCTGAAGACCTGTAATCTTATAAGCTTGATTTGTTTATTACAAAATATATTCACTGTAAGTAGGAGAAAGAGTTATAAATTTTATCCAGAGATAACCACTATTAATGTGGCACTATATATTTTTCCAGGCTTATTTATAATACTCCCACCTTCCACCACTACCACCAAATAAAATAAGTAAAATCACTCTGTATAAACTGAGAGGAACTTACTCTGTGAAAAAGGAAGTGAATTACTGTCATAAGACAAAGTATTTGAAGCTACTGTTCCATAATATAAACCCTGAGAACACTGCTTTTTACAAGTAAATCTTGGTTTATATTAATAGTAATCACTTTCTGAAAACAAAAATAGTTTCACAGGTACTTTATGAAAGTCTACAACCAGCCTCATCTAAACACTTATTTTGAAAGAAAAGGCTTCACATTTAAGAAATCTGAGACAAATTAGTTCTCTTCTATTTGCTATATATTCAGCTTTGTTTTTCTGTATTAATAACTGAATTAAGTTTAAAGTTCTAAGTAAAAAGTACCTGAGTGTTTATGCTGTCCTGTTGAGCACAGCAGTCAATAGCTACTCCTTTGTTACACCACCTACATTACAATTCTGAGGTCCTAGCCATATTCTCATTTCTAGCTCCATCATCATGGATCCAGACCAGTGCCACACACTGCAGCCCCATGGCTTGATACGCAACACAGAAATTATCACTATCTGTTACTCAAGCTTCCTTTACCTCAAAAATAACAAACAATAATACCCCAGTAAAACAGTCTGCTTTCAGACACAACCCTGGTCCAAACCATGTTCTCCAAGATCCTACTCTCTAAGCTGCTTTACCTGTGGCTGCATTTCCTCTGGAAGTGCCTAACCCAAGGGGCCTGCTGTAATTGCTAAATATAGGGTGACTATGGCAAGCTTCTTAAGAAAACTGCTTTATAAAACTCTCAATACAACAAAGATTCTGGACAACATGCAGCAAGATTAGCATATCCCTGTAATACATCATGGTTTTACTCTAGCACAGTTGTTACCAAGTTGATTAGAAACACTTGTGGAACGTTTAAAAACTTTTAAAAACAGATTGCTGGGCTCTGTACTCTTCCAAGTATACCTTCACTCAACCACATTCCCCCTAAACACTAAATTGAGTAGATCTATAGTGAGACTGAGTAAAAAAAAATTAGTTACGTAGATCCTTGCTATTCAAAGTGTGGTCCAAACATCAGAAGCATTAGCATCATCTGGGAGCTTGTCAGAAATGCAGATTCTCAGGCCCCATCATACCTATTGAATACAAACCTGCAGCTCAACAAGGTCTCCCGGTGATTAGGACAAACATTCAAGATTGAAAGCACTGCCCTACATGATTCTCATGTGCAGCCAGGTTTGAAAAGCAGTGCTCTTCTTAACCCTCTAGTTCTCAAAATACAAAATCAAATATATGAATAAATTTAAAATGTACTTTAATTACTGCAAAGAGGCTATAGTGAAACTCAAAAGCAATTCATTTTTAGGGGGCCCCAATCACATTCCATAGCTACCACAATTTCACTTACCCTTGCATTACATATGGAAACTGGTGACTCTGTGCTTGGTCAGTTTGTGCTTGTGGAAGGGTACGCTGCCTCAATCCTTCTGAGGAAGAACCCACAGCTAAAGACAAGGTTTCTTGACCAGATGATGGAGTTGTTGATCCTGAATGATCTGAACTCTACAAATAAAAATGTAATTTTTAAAAGGAGATTTAGTTCTTTACAATCATAAAATTACAGGCACATTACTAAAAACGTATTCATGAAATCCCTCTGCAAAATAACATTTCAGAAATTTACTGTTTTACATCTTGTGTCCAGTATAAGTAGATATTTTAATTTTGATAAGTCAAAACTTATCAAAACTGCTTAATTAAACTAAAATATTCCATTTTTTCAACTAGAAATGGCTGAGGAGCATTATAATATACAAAAACAGCATATTAAATTCTGAGGATTAAGTTAATGCATAAAAAGCTCTTTTCACATGATTAAATTAATGCATGCAAAGCTTCTTTCATGATGCCTAACACATACATTTATTGAAAGTGTTCAATAAATGGTACTAATTACTGAGTCATTTAAACAGTTACTATGTGCCAAGTACTGTACAACATGCTATTGTTAACACATTGGTTTAAAGTAATGAGAAACAGGCTAGAAATCAAAAGATCTAAAATCTAGTGTTATCTCTGACATTAACAAGAGTTATAACCTTAAAGGTTCACTTAACCTCTCAGAGTTTCCACTTTCCTACAGAAAATGAGATGGGACTAAATTTTCAAGATTCCTTTCAGTTCTAAAATTCTATTAGTTTATAGAAATCACCAACAAATATTGCTTTTTTACAAAATGAACTACGAGAATCAAGATGTTAATCAGTATTTTTTTATTCTCATGCTCAAATCTTTTTATTCTCGTGCTCATGGATTCAGTAACCATAAACAATATAACTCCCTGAAGACCATCCCAATTTGTTTGAAAATAGTTTGTCAAGTGTTTCATGTACATTTAAAACACAATTACATTTTACATAAATTATAGTTCTTCCACTTTAAAAAGCTAGGTACAGTATTATTTTAACATCCTTCCTTTAACAATTTTGTTAACTTGTATTTTACCCGTACTGCCTTCCTATTGACAGGATGTCTTTTTGCATGACTCCCATGCTAAGTCCTGCAATGTGAAAGGTCCAAAACTGTCTTTTGCAAAACAGTCCACACCAGTCTTTTGCAAGACTAACAAAAACTTTTAAAATGTTACTTCACACACAATAGATATCAAATATCTTACTAAGGAGTCCGGATTCTTAGGAACATAAACTGGGAAAGGTTTCTTTTTCAGCAAGATTTCTCATTAAATGGGCCATCATAATACGGTGTTCATTAATACAATTATTAGAAGAAAAGCCTAGTCATTTGGCAGCACAACCTAATTTCTCTAGAACTAATGATTTCTGACCTTATTAGGTAATTATTTTATGATTAGATCTTTAAAATATTTTCAAGTCCCTTGAAATTTCTGAACCATGAAAAATTAAGGTGAATTCAACTTAACATTCCTTTGATACTTTTCAGGCTTTCATAACACTGAAAAAAACAAATATACACACTAATGACACAAAATCATGGCTGAGCAACCCACTGGACAAGTCAAAGTCAGAGGGTTCTTTCCCAACAAAAATTGAAGCAATGCAACTGTGTCCGACGACTACAAAAAAAAACTCTGTGCCAATGCCAATGTCTGTGCCTTTCCATGCCAAGGCAGGAAACATACAAAGACCCTTGGGTGTTTTGACAAGGCATATTTTATTTAGTTTAATGTAAGCTAAATTCCCATGGCTGGTACTAGGAAATAGTTACCATTAAGAGAATACGAATTAAATACAGCAACTGGAGAAGCTAGTTTCTTAAAGAAGCAGTTAACTAGTATCTATTGAGAGAGTTTTCAACTAGCTCCCACCCCTGTCACTTGTGCTCTCTTTCAAGCTTTGGCTGGATTCTTGACAAGGAAAGCATACTTAGCAGTAGAAAAGTTCCCTGACTGCTCAAGAAGTTGAAAGCAAGCTTCCACTCATCCAATCCTCTCACCTGCAAAGGTGTCATAGAAAGCTTTTATGGGAAACCAAAAATAACATAAAAGGATTGGGGACAATGTTTTTGAAATTTGTAGAAAATGTCTAAATTGAGAAGGTCAACTATTACAAAACATTTCCAAAACAATTTTAGGCAGATGGAAAAATAAGGATGGAGGAATGAATACCCAAGTCTGAAAGAGATTAATACATTAAATATTTCCTCCCCAAGCAGGTGGAATGTACACCCAAATCCAGTCATTTTTAAAAAACAAAATCCTTGACCAAGTCATCTACTTCAAGAAGATTTAGGGTACTTAAATTTTAAACAATTTAATCCACCTTGAATAAAATATACTATTTTAAATACCTGGCATATTTCTGAAACGTCATTGGCCTAAGAGTTTATATTATATAACCGTAACATAATTCCGTTTTCTGAGTATTCCAGTAATTAAACCTTTGAAGATTAAATCTATTACTGACCTGCCATACAGCAAATTATAACTCAAGGTGAATAGACTTCAAGGGATAACACTGCGTATTAGATCTTTCAAAATGGTAAACTTTACAAAATGCCTAACTTTAGTTCAAAACACAATCTCAAAATTCACAAGCTCCAATTGTTCTGTTTTTCATTTAGTTTTTAGAGGCAAAAAATAAGACGACGACGAAAAAAAAAGAAAAGTTCAATGTTTACTCCTCCCAAAACAACTCACAGAATTGCTGCTGGATGCCAATGCTTCATGACTTTCTCTATTGGTGCTGGATTTTGGAGAACTGGGAGGAGTCCGAGAAGTACATACTAGATGAACCATATGATACTCATCTTGCTAAAATTAAAGAAGATTACATTTAAAGGGTAGTACTACAAAATGTACAGTTCAAAAAGTCAGTAGCTAAACTGAAATACTTAAAACTTAGGTCCCTTTCAAGCCTAGCCATTTAATTACTGATAAATTGTTATCATTTGAAGGTAAATTTGTCATTTTATTTGTGATCCTTTTGAATTCAATATTTTCTCCATACTTGGAAAATGATCTAAATACTCTGCAATTGCTGTGTTAAAAAATTATTTTGCATACGAAGCAGTCTTAAAGCAAACAATGTTGTGAAAGTTGTAACAGCACAATCTATAATTTCAGCATGAAAACATCTAGCACCTTAAACTTTTTACGGTTTAGATATTTCCATCACTTGAGGCTTAGCAACTATAAAATAAACTCAAATAACTTCATCATAATCACATTTGCCTTAATTTTAGCAAGGTGATTTTTTTTACTCTTTTTTTCAGTCAAAAACTATTTTTATCTATAACACCTATACGCAGATATAAAGCATACATTTAAACTATATTCTGTAAATATCCCATGTTTTTCCATAAACCTAGAAATATGACTGAAGAAAAATATTCCAAATAACGATTAGGGTTGGCATTTTAGCTTAGTGAGATCATAAGCATATTTATTTATACTTAGACATAAAGCCAGCAAATAAGATGGGGAAAGGAAAGAAGGAATAAAGGAGGACAGAGAACAATGAAGGATGAGTCAGCAAGTTCTTTAAAAAGAAAAGAACAGAATGACAAAGAAAAAGGAGCAGAAAGAAAGATAACCAAATGGGGAGAAAGGGAAACAAAGCTACTAGAAACTATGAATGTATCACTTGCCTACCATGAACCTATAATTGTGCTTAATTTGGAGACAAATCCAAGAAAGGGTACAAAAGGCCCTTCCTTAAAGAGGCTCATGATATTGTTAAGAGGGTAGACTAGTGCACTACAGCACAATTAGAGAAACACAGAGAACAGTCTTTTTTTCATGAAACTGAGAAGCCCAACCTTAATTGCTTTAGGAGTTTGGAGGAAGAAGTTACTAAGCGTTAGAATGCTAAAGAAAGGCTTCAGAGACAGCATGACAGAAGGTACGCCTGGCAAAGGAGGTTGAAGACACTCCTAATTTTCAACGTCTCCCTTAGCTTCTTAATACAGAATATTAACAAGCATACAAGTATAAGATGTTGATCCTTAGAAACCTAGTTCCAAAAGGTCATTATTAATCACAATTAATTCACAGAATTTATTTATCTTGGGAATGTTTCTATAAAACATTTTGTGACTAAATAGGTAAAGCTAATGGCAGTATTTAACTGAAAAAAGTAAAGGGGTACATTGACTTTAATAAAAACAGTTGAAAGAACTATTCAAAACATAAATGTATTACTCAAAATGTTTTATATAGGGGCACAAGAGTTCTTTGACTGAAGCAGTTTTTATTTTAAGTTGTTTGGCCTGAAACCATTCCTGGCAGCAAAAATCTTTTTAAAAGTCTTCATGTGCAGATTTAAGCTATCCTTGGCATAAAATAATTAATATATCTATATTTCAAAGAGCAGATGGCAGAAAGGACTATACCGAAATATATTTTATTTCTGAGCACCAGCATAAAAACAAGAGAAAAAAAAGAACAGCCAGAATACAGAGGTTTTTAGGGCTATTCTAAGTGATACTATACTGGTGGAGACAATGTCATTATATATTTGCCAAAACTCATAGAAAGTGCAACACCAAGAGTGAACCCTAACATAAACTACAGACTTTGGGTGATAATGTATGTCAATGTAAGCTAACTGATTGTAACAAATGTACTACTTTGGTGTGGGATGCTGATAGTGGGGCAGGCTGTGCCTATGTGGGGTCAGAGAATGTAAGAGAAATTGCTGTACTTTCTGTTCAATTTTGCTATAAACCTAAAACAGCTCTAAAAAATTGTTTTAAAAAAAAAGAAGAAAGAAAGAAAAAAAAAACCTGCTGCAAATTCCACTATTTTTGAGGGAGTGGGTATTACACCATGTTAGCAATTTGAAACTACATATTGCCAATAACAGCAAGAAGTCACATTGGCAAAGCTAAAATGTCAACTGTCTAAGCAGAAGGAATATACTAATATATTTTTTAAAGTTTCCCATAGGTGATCATAAACATACAGGAGAAGATACAGATCTTCTAAATTAGATAAGGAATATCCACAACAACAGTTAGAGTTAAGTCAAAGATCTAAGGCAAAACAAAGAAGAAATTCAATTCTGCTATACTCACCAACAAAAAGCAACATTTCAAATGCTGAAAAGCTCTATAAGTATAAATTCCACAAATGAACATAAGCTAAAAGCTACCACTAAAATAACTAGCCTTCAAGTTGATTTTATTGAAAATATTGAAATATAAAAATGTATTGAAATATATCTTAGCTCTCAGCACCCACAAAGTTTGCTAACTGATGGACCAGTTAATTTCCTCCTGAAATTAAACTCCCAACTCAAGCAATTTGTATAAAAATATCATGCAGTTGGCAAAAAGGAGATTAAGAGGAAAGACTGTTATCAATGAAAATCCGTCACCACTACTGAACATTCTACTTCTACACTACTGACGTCAATAGCATTTTCTTACAAAAAATGACAAACACCTGAACATGAATACATAATCGTACTTCAGATTTAACTATCAGATGGATATACAGAACTGTTACCTAAACTAACAAGAAACTATCATGTTACTTTCTAATTTATCTTTACTTGTTACACCATGCAAAGGGATTGATTTTAAGTATCTAAAAACTGAACTGGTTGAATAAAATTTCAGAACATATCTCCTCTCACATTCTGAATGTATCTGGTATCAAATAGTGGTAGAAAAGCTTACTTTTCTGAGAATGTCTTTCAGCTGCAGATGATCGGGAAGCAGTCTGCCCGAATACACCAATCTCTGATCCTTCGTCAACTAAGAAATGGGACAAAGAAAAGAATTCAACTTTTCTAATTATGCAAATTGAAGGTTGGGAATAACATGCCTAATTATGGGTAAAATAAAACTCCCTTTAGGCACAAGTAAGCAGAAAACTGACACAATTTAAGAATTTTTGTTTTTCCAAATTCTACTTAAGAAAAAAACATTTAAGAGTTCAGCAAATGGTAGTGTATCTATTGTAGCTATAATAAAGTACAGATAATTAACACATTTAAAAACCTGAGGAGGGGGAACAGGTAGGTAAATTGGAAGTCTGTCTTTTCAACCGTAATGCAATGCATATATGACTATCATTAAAAAATCTTCAAGACTATATAAATGAGAAAGTGGTTGGCCTTATATTAATCGTCAACAGTAGGATAAAATTTCGATGTCACCAGAATCATTTTGCCTTATTTTGTCAATTTTTCATCTAAGATAATATATAAGACTTACTTTCTTCCTTACTAATATTGTGCAGAACAATTTATTGGTTTTAATTCAAGAGCCATTTAGATTTAGTTATAAATTTACTTACTATTCTAATTATTATTCCTGCCACTATCACAAATACCTTTGTTAAGTTTTTCAAAAACGCAAGACTAAAGAAAAATCAACACAAGTGCATGGAGAGTCAGTTGCCATCTCTATACGCAACCAGAATATGAAATTATGTAAAATTAAAGCGTCTGTATATACTCCACATAAGGCCTACTTCATAACTGCAAAACAGGTGAATGTTCTTTGAATTTTATCAAAACAAATACTAGCTATATCAGTAATTGTTAAATATGCCAAATCCAAGTCACAACTATAACAATTTTTAAGACTATGTATTCAACATGGCTGCTACAAAAGGGTCTTCTCATATTAAAATTAGTCATAATAGAAATTATCATACTAAGATCTGTGGTTCAGGCATCCTTACACATCAAAGGTATAGCTATCCTTCCAAGATACTTAACCATTACACATATTCCAGTTTCTCCTGGAAGCATTTTGGAGTGTGCCGTTCCTCAAATGCACATGTACAAACTCCTATATATAAACAATCAAATACAGTGCACAGGTTTTAAAATCATAAGTCGTACAACCTGTATATATATATATATATATAGAGAGAGAGAGAGAGAGAGAGGAGCACTGTGGTATCGTAAAATGTATTTGGTTTTCATGCTGTTTCCTGCCGAACAGCTCCTAAAATCCTTGGAATCTTCAGAAAGATGAGTATCTTTAGTGTGCTAATAAGACAACTGGTGGCTGGGGGACCCTACAATTTAACAGGGGAACCAACAAAGTGATTAGAAGGTTGCAACTTTCAGTCCCACCCCCACCCCCAACCTCCAGAGAGGGAGAGTGGCTTAAGGTTGAGTTGACAAACCAATGACCAATGATTTAATCAATCACGCCTACCTAACGAAGCTTCCATAAAACCCAAAAGGACTGAGTTCTGAGAGCTCCAGCATAGTAGAATGAGTCGAAGTTCCTCAAGAGTGGATGGGCCCAGAAAGGGCATGGAAGCTCTGAGCCCTTTCTCCAAGAACTCGTCCTATGCATCTCTCTTCCATTTGTATCCTTTGTAATAATATCCTTTGTAAGTGAGCAAATGTAAGTAACATGTTTCCTTGAGTTCTGTGAGCTGCACTAACAAATTAATTGAACCCCAGGAGGGGGTCACGGGAACCCCAATTTATAACCAGTTGGTCAAAAACACAGACCACAACCTGTGCTTGGGACCACATATGAAGGGGGGCAGTCTTGTGGGATTGAGCCCTCAACCTGTGGAATCTATCCCCAGGTAGATAGTGTCAGAAGTACAATGAATTAAAGGACATTCAGCTGGTGTCCTCTGGAGAATTATCTGCAGAACTCCTTGTTGTTGGAGAGAAATCCCCACACATTTTGGTGACCAGACATTACAGAAGCATTCTGTATTGCGTGTTGTGAGAGCATAGTAGGAGAAACTCAGTTAGTTTTTTCCTATATCCATATAGGCACTGAATGGCAAACTATATGACCATAAGTTGAATGCTAAATATATAATCAATGATTTAATTCCTGCCCAAAATGAATTATCCAATGCTTTATAAATCTCTATAATGTACTTATCACAATTTGAACCTAAAGAAGTTTCTTGTATTACAGTCATCATAAACTATCACTTTTTTACCAGACCAAACATTTAATAAATAGATACTTTTATGTCATATCATCACTCTGCATAAAGGACATCAGTCTCTTTTTGTGAATTTTTTTCCTTTATAAAAATTATCAAACATACATACAGTGGAGGGAATAAAATGAACCCCCAGGTACCATCTTCAAGAACTCTCAAGTACCCAGCTTCAACAATTACCAAATTTTGCTATTCTTGTCTCATCCATCCCTCATTTCTTTTCTTCAAAGAGAATACTGTATTTTAATCTTTTTTTTAAAAAAATGTAGAGACGGGGTCTCACTCTGTTTTCCAGGCTGAAGTGCAGTGGCTATTCACAGGTGCGATCATGGTACACACTGCAGCCCCAAACTCCTGGGCTCAAGTAATCCTCCCGCCTCAGCCTCTGGAGTAGCTGGGACTCCAGATATATGCCACTGTACCCAGCTGAGTACTGTATTTTAAAGCAATATTACACATCATTTCTCTTCACCTGTACAAATTTAGTAAGTTTTATAATAACCATAATGTTACCACATTCAACAAATAATTCCTTAATATGTAATATCCAATGCAGATCAACTCTTCCCACTTGCCCAAAAATGCTTTTTAAAGATGATTTGAATCAGAATCCAAATAAGGTTCACACACAAAATTTGACTGTTATGCCTCTTTTAATCTTTTAACAGTTTCTATTTTTAAAAAATTTTTCCCAGGATATTTATGTGTTGAAGAAATTGTTTGTCTCGTAGAACTTTCCAGTCTGATTAGGCAAACTGTATCTTCCTGGTATTGCTCAGCATATTCCTGTAGTTCCTATACAATGTAGTTAGATCTAGAGGGCTGATCAGATTCCAATTACTTTTTGTATGACAAGAGGACTTTTGACAAGGGGAACCTCAAATTGCACATTTTTGACCAGTAGGAGTCCCTACAAGGTGGCTCCTGCATCAGTTTAACATGACCTCTGTCTCTAATAGTAGCTTCCTTGCTCTCAGGCACAAAATGCCCCAGAAGTTCATCTTACACATTTCATGCCCCAGACCTGGAATCAGCCATTGCTCCAGGATCCATGATTCATTTTAATGGGAAATGGTATCTAAAGACCAAAATCTGGGAGCTAGGAGTACTGATTTTTACTTGTCATTACTTCTTCAGTAAGCAGAGCTAGAAAATATGTATTTTTATAAAGAGAAACTTAAATCCTGAGTTCACTGTGACATTTCCAATTAAATAGTATTCACTCATTTTATTTGTATCTTCTCTCACCCTGAAAATCTTTCTTGCTAATGACACTAATAAATACCTGCCATTAGCAAATGTACTAATTTGTTTTATCCTACTACATGTAATCTCAAATTAACAATAACAAGATTGTTACTAACAATATTGAACAAAGTTTAAGATTTCTCACTGATCTTCTCTGTCCTTAGGATATAGGTCACTAGTCAAAATACAGTGTTTCAAAGTTACTTGAAATAATAATTCTTGTAACTGTGTCATCATCCTGACAGTTTTTAATTCTTGTTTTCATTTAGAGATTTCTCTATTTTTTTATAATTATATCTAACAAAAAACGGCAATAAGGTAAAAACTATAAACAAGGTGCATTCAAAGAGGCTTTAGTTCTGTCCTTGTCCCCTCTATGATTTTGGATTGCCCTTACAATGCTTAACAACATAACAAAGCTGAATACACACATACTCCTATTTTCCGCCTTTTCTTACATAAAAAGTAGTACAGTATACTTACTCTATTGCATCTTGTTCTCTCACTTAATAAACCAGGGAGATTACTGCTTAGCAGCATAAAAATATTTTCCCCATTCTTTTTAACAAATGCACAATCCTCCATTATATGAAAGTACTATAGTTTGTTAATGGATATTTGAGCGTTTCTAGGCTTTCATTATTACGTATAGTGTCCTCCCTTCATATTATTCTATTTATCTCTGTATTTCCCCATAGCATCCTGCAATAAGGAGATCATTAATGACATTGATAAAGGTAATCTTGATGGTGTAGCAGGGTAAAAACCTAATTGGAATTGATTCAAGAGAAAAGGAGAGACACGTAGAGATAGCAAATACATACAACTTATAAACAGTTTTGCACTTAAAGGAAGAAATAGGACAATAGCTAGAACGGAAATGGGATCAAGAGAGGGTCTTCCTTTTGGTTTGTTTTATTCTTTTGTGCTTTTGTTTTCTTCAAGAGAGAAATAATGTGTTTATATGCCAACAGAAGTAATTCAGTAGAAAGGAAAAAACTGATGATGCAAGAGAGAAAAACAACTTCAAGAGCAATGTCCTTCAGCAGCTAATAAGGGATGGGGGTCTTGTGTACAGGAGTTGGACTTACAGAACAATATGACAGATGTAGCTAAAGAGATGCTAAGAAACTTATACAAGATCCCATCACCAGCACTCTGTGCCTCAGTTTCCTTATCTGTAAGTTAAGAGCAATAATAGATTGTATCTCACATGGCTTAATTTTCATAACAACGGAAATGCACATAAACTAGAACAGAACACAATGCCTACTGAGTATTCAGTTAACATCAGGTGCAAATTTCTAGTACCTGCTCCTCCCACATCATGCAGTTTCATGAGGCTCTAATGAGATTATGGAAAAGTACAGAAAAGTTGAATGACTAACAGCAGGCTGTGTATGTTCATTATGCATAAGAACATGATTTGGATGCTGCTAAAACAGGTTGGGTTAAAGTTGCAATGACTGTCACTTCACATTATTAAAAAAAAAAACAAAGTTCCAATTCACATTAGAACTTTCAAGTCTCAGTTTTTTTGTTGTTGTTTTTTTTGTTTTGTTTTGAGACAGAGTCTCACTCTGTCACCCAGGCTGGAGTGCAGTGGCATGATCTTAGCTCACTGCAACCTCTGCCTCCCAGGTTCAAACAATTCTCCTGCCGCAGCCTTCGGAGTAGCTGGGATTACAGTCGTGCACCACCACACCCTGCTAATTTTTGTATATTTAGTAGAGATGGGATTTCACCATGTTGGCCAGGCTGGTCTCAAACTCCTGGCCTCAAGTGATCCGCCCGCCTCAGCCTCCTAAAGCGCTGGGATTACAGGCGAGAGCCACCACGCCCAGCCTAAAGTCTCAGTTTAAAATGACATTTATAAATCACAAAAGGAAATCTTTTAATTAATTTTACCTTCTCTACGAGAAAAAATACCTTGATGTTAGTCAAAGAAGTCCGTATCCAAAACATAAGTTATCTAACTTATGTTTTTTTATTTTTGGTTAAAGAATGTAGTATTTACCAACTACTTCTAGATGTTAATATATTATCTGCTTTCTACATGGGTAATCTCCATTTTCCTATTAAACTGTAAAAGTAATGGAATTTGTCAGATATTTTATCACAAGCATCACTTCTAAGCAAGATAGGGAAAAAATATGCTGGAAAACTCAGTATTTGGGACTACTGATCAAAATACATATAAATGGAGTACACTGGCAATCCTACTTAAAATGTTTACTCCCATAATTTGTTAGTAGACAGGTTTAAAACAAATTTTTCACGGAAACAATAGGTCATTTTCAGTCAGAGACTTCAAAAGCCAAAGCTTGGAAAACTTTGCAATGCAATACAAGTTAAATAAATTTAGGAAGATCATTTAGTTAAAAATAGAGGTACCAAAATCTCATGATGGCTATAAAGTGATTATCCAGATTATTGATAATATTAATTTTTTATCCAGAAAAAAACTCAGAAGATTTTGAGAATTCCTAGTCCCAGAACTATGGGTCCCACACATACAAATAATTATTAAATTTAAAAGCTAGCACATATTGTATTTAACCCAAAATACAGCTAACTGAAGTAGTATGACTAGTATCCCAGAAAGAGACTGCTAATCCCTTATCTCCAAGTCCTTCTTTTTTAAAACCACCTACACCTACTAAACAGAACAGTTAGGCAATAGCTAAGCAAGTCTGTCAGCAGTAGGAGGAAAAGATGCAATAGCACCCAGCAAAAGTTTCTGACTTTTGAAAGGAGAAAGACAGACACCGCAGCCTTTATCATTTGCTTCTCTGGAAGAGGAATCAAGGTTTAGAAAAACCATTAGTAGGCGTGTGTACATTTCATTCATATCACTGGTTTTTGCCCTGCCAGAGTCTTTGCTAAATTTCCCATCCAATTCTAAACATTAGGGTTCTTCAGACAAGTTGCAAATTTGTCTCTCTGTCCAAGGCCTCACCCTCTCAGACCCAGATTCATATACCCAACTGCTATGAGATTTGACATCTTCATATATTTTAATAGGCAACTCAAATTCTACAATGCATTTCAATTCCCAATTCCCTAAATCCTTCCTCTTACTTCTTCCCTATCCCATAACAACCTGTGACCAGTTGTTTAAGCCAAAAACCTGGGCATCATCCTCAACTTTTCTTTCTTTTGCCTTGCCTCCCATATTTAACCATCGTCAAATCCTATAGACTCTATTTCCAAAAGTTCCTCTCAGATCAGTCTACTTCTTTCTGCCTACACTGCCATTACCCTAATCTAAACCATCGTCTCCTGCCTGGGCATCTGCAATAGTCTTTTAATTGGTTTTCTTGCTTCCATTCTACAGTCAGCAGCTCCAGTGATCTTTTAAAAACTTAAATCAGCCAGGCATGGTGGTTCATACCTGTAATCCCAGCACTTTGGGAGGCTGAGGCAGAAGGACTGCTTGAGCCCAGGAGTTCAAGACCAGCCTGGGCAACATAGCAAGACTCCATCTCCTCAAAATTTTTTTTAAATGTAGCCAGGTGTGGTAGGGCATGCTTGTAGTTCCAGCTGCTTCGGAGGCTGAGGTGAGAGGATCACTTGAGCCCAGGAGTTCGAGGCTGCAGTGAGCTATGATCACTCCCACTGCACTCTAGCCTGGGTGACAGAGGAAGATCCTGTCTCAAAAAACCAAAAAACAAAAACAACAAAACAAACAAAACAAACTTAGATCAATCCTGTCACTCTCTGATGGATTCCCACTACAATGGATTTAATTCAAATTCCTTTCCATGGCCAGATCTGGCTTCTGTCTCTCTCCAAACTCCCCGACAGTATTCTTTCCTCCTTACCCACTAGCCAAACTGACATTCACTTAGCTCCCAAGCTCTCTCAATTCAGACACCCTGCCTGCTGTATTCTCCCCCAGCTCTTGCATACCTGACTCTTAATCACCTTTTAGATTTCAGTTTTAAAATAATCCCCTCAGTGAGGTCTTCCTTGACTTACAAATCTACAGTAGAGTATTCCCTCTCACACATCCTGTTTATATCCTTTGTAACACAAACCACAACCTGTAATTATGTCAACATGTGTTTTTTTCTCTTAAATAAAAGTGCCAAGAACAAAGGGTCCGTAGCCATCTTGCTTGTCACTGTGTTCCCACAGCCCACTACTGTGCCTCACAGAGTATATGCTAAGTGTAGATCTGCTAAATGAGGTGTTATGAGTCCAAAACTGCTTACACAGACTTGCAGAAACCACCTAATTTGAAGTTTGTTAAATTAGTTATTTTACATGTAATCGTGAAAAACAAAAATGAAATATTCAGTCTATGAATCACAACATTAAAACACTTGCTGGTGCTAAATTCATCTGATTCACTTCTACAAATGATACTGATATTAGCAAATTATGATAAAGAAGCAATCATATATTAGTATTTTAGTATTTTTTCTTTAAATTAGTAGTCAACTTTGAATAAATGATTTTATCTTTCCACAGCAAGGTCACATCAATTTTCAGAAATGTAGAACATACAAATGTAACAAAATTACATAGTAGCCCCCAAAATACATAAAGCAAAAACAAGTATGGGCAAGGATGTAGAGAAACTAGACCCTTCCTACATTGCTGGTAGGAATGTAAATGGGTTCAGCCACTGTGAAAAAAAGTCTGGCAGTGTCTCAGAAAGCTAAACATACAGTTACCCTATGACACAATATATACCCAGTTCCATTGCTAGGTGCATACGAAAAATGATGGAAAACATATGTGCACATAAAAACTTGTACAAGAATGTTCATAGCATAATTATTCTTAATAGTCAAAAAAAAAAAGTAGAAACAACCCAAATGTCTATCAGCTGACAAATGGATAAACAAAATATGGTGTATATAAATATATGCACACACGGAATATTATTCAGCCACAAAAAGGAATGAAATACTGACACATGCTATAATGTAGATGAGCCTTGTAAACATTATGCTAAGTTAAAGAAAGGAGGCACAAAAATCCATATGATTATTTTTATATGAAATGTCTAGACTATGCAAATCCATAGAAACAGAAAGTAGAAAAAAAAAAGAAACAGAAAGTAGATTAGCACACTGGAAGAAAAAAGAATGGGGAGTGACTGCCAATAGGTATGGAGTTTCTGGGGTGATGAAAATATTCTAGAATTAGGCAGTGATTATGACAGCACAACTTTGTGAAGTACTAAAAACCATTGGGTCATATACTTTAAAGGGCAAATTTTACAGTATGTGAATTATACCTGCATTAAGAAAAACTGTTACTTTCAATTGAATATCCAAATGCCTTCAAATAATCTGAAGTTTTTGGTTTTTTGTCACCCAGGCTGGAGTACAGTGGCATGGTATCAGCTCACTGCAACCTCTGCCTCCTGAGGCTCAAGTGATCCTCCCACCCCGGTCTCCTGAGTAGCTGGGACTACAGGCATGCGTTATCACGCCTGGCTAATTTTTGTGTGTGTGTGTCTATATATAGATACATACACATACATACATATGTGTGTGTGTGTGTGTGTGTGTGTATATATATACTTAATCGGCATACAAGGGACATACCTCAATATAATAAAAGCCATCCATGACAAACCCACAGCCAACATAATACTGAATGGGGAAAAGTTGAAAACATTCCCTCTGAGAACTGGAACAAGACAAGGATGTCCACTCTCACCACTCCTTTCCAACATAGTACTCTAAATCCTAGCCAGACCAATCAGACAAGAGAAAGAAATAAAGGGCATCCAAATCGGTAAAGAGGAAGTCAAACTGTCGCTGTTTGACAATTATATGATCGTTTACCTAGAAAATCCAAAGACTCCTCCAGAAAGAAAGTTCCTAGAACTAATAAAAGAATTCAGCAAAATTTCCAGATACAAAATTAATGTACACAAATCAGTAGCACTTTTATATACCAACAGCAACCAAGCAGAGAATCAAAACAAGAACTCAACCCCTTTTACAATAGCTGCAAAAAAAAAAAAAAAAAATACTTAGGAATATACCTAACCAAGGAGGCAAAAGACCTCTACAAGGAAAAACAACAAAACACTGGTGAAAGAAATCATAGACAACACAAACAGAAACACATCCCATGCTCATGGATGAGTAGAATCAATATTGTAAAAATGACTCTACTGCCAAAAGCAATCTACAAATTCAACGCAATTCCCATCAAAATACCACCATCATTCTTCACAGATTTAGAAAAAAAAATTCTAAAATTCATATGGAACCAAAGAAGAGCCCACATAGCCAAAGCAAGACTAAGCAAAAAGAACAAATCTGGAGGCATCACATTACGTGGTTTCAAACTATACTACAAGGCCATAGTCACCAAAACAACATGGTACTGATACAAAAACAGGCACATAGACCAATGGAAGGAATAGAGAACACAAAAATAAACCCAAATACTTACAGCCAACTGATCTTTGACAAAGCAAACAAAAACAAGAATTGGGGAAAGGACACCCTTTTCCACAAATTGTGATGGGATAATTGGCTAGTCACACGTAGAAGAATGAAACTGGATCCTCATATTTCACCTTATACAAAAATCAACTCAAGATGAATTAAGGACTTAAATCTAAGACCTGAAGCTATAAAAATTATAGATGATAATATTGGAAAAGCCCTTCTAGACACTGCCTTAGGCAAGGATTTCATGACCAAGAACCCAAAAGCAAATGCAATAAAAGCAAAGATAAATTGCTGGGACTTAATTAAACTAAAGAACTTCTGCACGGCAAAAGGAATAGTCAGCAGAGTAGACAACCCACAGAGTGGGACAAACCTTCATAATCTAATCATCTAACAAAGGACTAATATCCGGTATCTACAATGAACTCAAACAAATCAACAAGAAAAAAAAATCCCATCAAAAAGTGGGCTAAGGACATGACAATTCTCAAAAGAAGATATACAAATGGCCAACAAACATATGAAAAGATGCTCAACATTACTAATGATCAGGGAAATGCAAATCAAAACTACAATGCAATACCACCTTACTGCTGCAGGAATGGCCGTAATCAAAAAAATCAAAAAATAATAGATGTTGGCGTGGCAGCAGTGAACAGGGAACACTTGTACACTGCTGGTGGGAATATAAACTAGTACAACCGTTATGGAAAACAGTGTGGAGATTCCTTAAAGAACTAAAAGTAGAACTACCATTTGATCCAGCAATCCCACTATTGGGTATCTACCCAGAGGAAAAGAAGTCATTATACAAAAAAGATATTTGTGGCCAGACGCGGTGGCTCATGCCTGTAATCCCAGCACTTTGGGAGGCCGAGGCGGGTGGATCATGAGGTCAGGAGATCAACACCACCCTGGCTAACATGGTGAAACTCCGTCTCTACTAAAAATACAAAAACAAAATTAGCCAGGCATGGTGGCGGGCACCTGCAGTCCCAGCTACTCGGGAGGCTGAGGCAGGAGAATGGCGTGAACCCAGGAGGCGGAGCTTCCAGTGGGCCGAGATCGCACCACTGCACTCCAGCCTGGGTGATGGAGCGAGACTCCACCTCAAAAAAGAAAAAGAAAAAAAAAAAAAAGATACTTGCACAAATATTTATAGCAGCACAATTTGCAACTGCAAAAACGTGGAACCAACCCAAATGCCCATCAGTCAACAAAATGGATAAAGAAACTGTGAGAGACAGATATATATACATATGTGACGGACTACTACTCAGCCCTAAAAAAGAACGAATTAATGGCATTTGCAGCAACCTGGATGAGACTGGAGACTATTATTCTAAGTGAAGTACTCAGAAATGGAAAACCAAACATTGTATGTTCTCACTCATAAATGGGAGTTAAAGCTATGAGGATACAAAGGCATAAGAATGACACGATGGACTTTGGGACTCAGGGGGAAAGGGTGGGAAGGGGGTGAGGGATAAAAGACCACAAACAGGGTGCAGTGTATACTGCCCGGGTGATGGGTACACCAGAATATCATAAATCACCACTAAAGAACTTACTCGTGTAACCAAACACCACCTGTTACCCAATAACCTATGGAAATAAAAAATAAAATAAAAGGAAAAGTATTCTATATTTTTACAGTAATTGAAAACAGAAAAACTGGCCAGGCATGGTTTCTCACACCTGTAATCCCAGCACTTTGAGAGGCCAAAACAGATGAATCGCTAGAGCCCAGGAGTTCCAGACCAGCCTGGGCAACATAGTGAGACCCTGTCTCTACAAAATATACTAAAGTTAGCTGGGCATGGTGGTGCATGCCTGTAGTCCCAGCTACTTAGTAGGCTGGGGTAGGAGGATCACTTTAGCCCAAGAGGCAGAGAGGTGAGCCAAGGTCGTGCCACTGTCCTCCAACCTGGCAACAGAGGGAGAGACTGTCTCAAAAAAAAAAAACAGAAAAGAAAACAGAAACATTATTAATTTTTTCATGTGCCTAAACTAGGTAAAAAGTAACACTTGGAATTTTTTTTGTTTTTTTTTTTGGAGATAGAGTCTTGCTCTCTCACCCAGGCTGGAGTACAGTGGCATGAGCTCGGCTCCCAGCAACCTCCGCCTCCCAGGCTTAAGCAATTCTCGTGCCTCAGCCTCCCGAGTAGCTGGGATTACAGGCGTGTGCCACTATGCCCAGCTAATTTTTTTGTATTTTTAGTAGAGACAGGGTTTCTCCATGTTGACCAGGCTGGTCTCGAACTCCTGACCTCAGGTGATCTGCCCACTTCAGCCTCCCAAAGTGCTGAGATTACAGGCATGAGCCACTGTGCCTGGCCGGAAATTTTTTATGCCATTAAAAAACTGCTTCTTCAGTTTAAATATCAATGAATTTAATTTAAATATCAGGGCTGGGTGCAGTGGTTCACGCCTGTAATCCCAGCACTTTGGGAGGCCCAGCTGGGAGGATCACTTGAGGTCAGGAGTTCCAGACCAGTCTGGCCAACATGGTGGAAACCTCATCTCTACTAAAAATACGTGGCAGCAGCAGGTGTGGTGGCAGGTGTGGAAGGCTGAGGCTGGAGAATCGCTTGAACCTGGGAGGCGGAGGTTGCGGTGAGCCAGGGTTGCGCCACTGCACTCCAGCCTGGACAACAGAGCGAGACCCTGTCTCAAAATAAATAAATAAATAAATAAATAAATAAATAAATAAATAAATAACTTAAATATCAGGAAAATCATGTGTTAGACCTAATAACAAATGACAATAATCAACTGAATTTTCAACTAGTTATTTTGGTATTGTAAGCTACAGCATTAGGAAAAGCAGAGACTTTGAGATCTCAATTCAATTTGACTTGTAAAAAGTAATATAATGTTATTTATCCAGCCCTGCTAATATCATTACCTTTTTCTTTTTCTTTTTTTTTTTTTTTGAGACAGAGTCTTGCTCTGTCGCCCAGGCTGGAGTGCAGTGGCGCGATCTCGGCTCACTACAAACTCTGCCTCCCAGGTTCATGCCATTCTCCTGCGTCAGCCTCCCAAGTAGCTGGGACTACAGGTGCCTGCCACCACGCCCGGCTAATTTTTTATATTTTTAGTAGAGACGGGGTTTCACCGTGTTAGCCAGCATGGTCTCGATCTCCTGATCTCATGATCCGCCCACCTCGGCCTCCCAAAGTGCTGGGATTACAGGCGTGAGCCACCGCGCCCGGCCTAACATTATCTTTTAGCTTGATTAAAAACCCATTTCCAGGCCAGGGGTGGTGGCTCACGCCTGTAATTCCAGCACTTTGGGAGGCCAAGGGGGGGGGAGGCGAGTCACGAGGTCAGGAGTTCGAGACCAGCCTGGCTAACATGGTGAAACCCCGTCTCTACTGAAAATACAAAAAAATTAGGTGGGCAGGCGCCTGTAATCCCAGCTACTCAGGAGGCTGAGGCAGGACAATCACTTGAACCCAGGAGGCAGAGGTTGCAGTGAGCTGAGATCGCGCCACTACACTCCAGCCCAGACGACAGTGCGAGACTCTGTCTCAAAAAAGCAAACCAAAACAAACCCATTTCTATATTAGTTAGGGTAATGATAGTTGCTATAACAAATCCCAAGATCTCAGTAGCTTAACACAATAAAAGTTCATTCGTTTCTCAATTTAAAAAACATTGCACGGTACCCTTCTAATATAAGAATTCAGAAGACTCAGGGTTCACAAATCTAAACGTACTAGTTAAATTATCAATTTAAAGATTCTAATGATTAGATACTGGCTCCACAGAGTAACATATAAATATAATTGGCCTCTCCATTACCACCACCACTATTCTTCCTGGTACTCACCCCTACATCCAATAGTCAGCAAATTCTATCAGGTTCACTACTTTCACCACCAATACTTCACCCTAAATGAAGCCTGGTCACAGATGGCAGTGCAGAATCAGCCAAATAATAAGACAAAGAACAAGTTGGAAACATCCTGATGTACTCTGAGTGGCCCAGAAACAGAAATATCCCACTTCAAATAAACAGCTGCTTAACTAGCTGGCCGAGAAAACCTCTGCTACCCACTTAACAGACATTGCTAAAAACCAAGGTGAGGAAAGCTCACTTGCTGGTATAACAGGTTAAAATAAGTCCTAACCTGGACTTTTTTGTTGTTTCTAAAAGGTTTATGTATATGCCATTATTGAAAGTGTCTGACCCTTTAATGTTTAACCAAATATCAGAAACAGATCAAATATCATACATCCTTAACACATTTAAAATATCTCCTGGAGTCTGATAAATGGGTTTAAAGCCAACAATACTTTTATATTTCAAGAAAGTCACCTAGTTAGTATCAAATGATTAAATTTTTTATGTCAAGGATTAAATGTGTCTTTCAATTATGTATGGCTTAAAAATCATGTTCCTAGTATATCCAACTTCAGCATAATCAAATTTCATATGCTAATTTAAAAATATTAATTAAAAAATTTAAAATATCTATCATCTTAATAGTTCAGTAAAGGCAATCTTCAACTTACAGGTTAGTTCAATGAACTATAATCTAGTCCTTTAAAAGTAGTAACTATTAAGTACTTACATATAGTTCAGTCACAAATATCAAATAGCTTTAAAGAGCTGGGTCCCAGGAAGTGCACAAAATATCATTTCTGTGGGAAATGAATTCTGTAAATTTGTACTAGAACACATCTCCTTCCCATTTCCCACTAAAAGCATCCAATCTAAAAACCCTGAAAATTCAGAAACACTATAAATAGAGGCACAGTCACTCAAACTGCCTGTACCCCTTATCTCCTTGCAATAACAGTAAGCAAAACTGTACCTACAGAATATTACAGAGTAATGTTCTCTGGAACTCCAAAGAGATATTCCCAGATTAACTGCTTCCACTCATGGGTAGAGATATATGATATTCACACACCAAGGGATGTACACCTCTGATGTACAATAGAGCATGTCAAAGTATATGACTATGGTTCACACCAACTGGTAGACTGTGAAGACAGGACAAAGATATGTGCGCTGCAGTCTTAAGATATTATGCATCCAATCTTTCCTATAATTTATCAGAATAAAGAGATATAACCACACATTAAGCTAAGTGTTAGCACCATAGTAAGGCTGTTATCCATTTATCTACAGCCTTTAGACAACAAACCAGCCAAATATATAAATCTCTTTTTATAGCTCAACTGGTTCTTTTTAGTTTACAAGTATATAACTGAGATGGCTGAGTCCCTAAATGCCTTTCTTCATCTTATTATACATAACCATCACATATGATGTGTACAGTAAGTCCAACCTGGGTTCAAATTCTAATTCCACTCCTTAGAGTCTGACCTAAGCAAAAAAAAAAAAATCACCAAGCCTCGGTTTCTTCATCTATAAGGTAGAGCTAATTATAAACCTTACATCATAAGAAGTCTAGGAGGAATATATGTGATAAAGCATATCAAATGCTTATTATAATGCCTGGTACACATGGCAAACACTTAGTAAATGGCAAAGTCAGAGCAGTTAAATAAAAGCATTCTAGACAATCAAAGCAGAATTTATTATGTTAAAAAAAGAAACTTAAGCTAAAAGTTCTACAAAAATTCTGTCTGGAATGTATTGAGAAATGATTAAACATTACCTTCATAATAATGTTATTATATTTTCCAAAAAGACATAAGGCTACAAATACATTAAGCAATAAAATTTTAGTGAGCAGTCATTCAAAACTTTTAGTCTGTTTTTCATCAACTTTCACATTCGATAGTACCCTTTGTTCAAAAGAGGTTTTAAAATCTTGAACTATATTCCCAGGCGACATGAAACCCTCTTAAATGTATTAAAATCTTATAAGACAATAGTTTTATAAAACAAAAATTATTTTGTTTATGGATTATAGCCCCTTTAAATCAACAATTCCAAAATGGTTAAACAAGTAGACTTTTTAAAATGACCTAAGTAAGGTAATAGGAAATTACAAAACTAAGAGAGATAAAATTTCAAATGATATAAGCTATTTCTACCTGTAATGAAAGTAAGACTTTTGATTGCAGGCAATTTGGTTATGGAGTGTTATAATCTCACAATAGAACCTATATATACAATTGGTTCTATTCTTGCTTCTTTAATTCTAATAGAATCTGAGAGTAAAGGAACAGTTTGAAAAAACAGCACAAACCTGCTTAACTGATCAGGAGAGGTAGATAAGAAAATGACTGCTTTGGTTTAACAGTATGAACAGCAAAGACAGAGGAAATCTGCCCAGAACTGAGGGACACAATCAGAGGTATTTTGACCCCAAGACTGAAAAATGGAGAGCCAAGCCATGCAAGCCCCAAAAAGGTTTGCCTTCAAAACTGAATTCAGAGTGAGTCAGGTCCATCTTAGTGACTGCTTGTTCATGAGAACAGATACAGTAAGAGAATGAGAAAGGTACCTAAGTGGACTTAGATATTCATATTTTTAAAATTTTTCTCTAGGATGATCCATCTATTATCAACCGTTTTGGTATTTACATCTATAATAACTAAGTCTAAACTCAGATTAAAGTCTGAAACTCAAGTAAAAGTGGTCTTCTTGCCAAGTATCTTCACCACCAAACAGCAATTACCTAAATTTTAGAATTATTTCACAGTGCAGCCCAATTTCAGGATCTGAAAAACTAGTCATGAAGTGATGTCAAATGTCATATTACAACTCACAATTGTCTATATATTCTGTAATATAAACTAGTGCACTTCCCATTTCCTAAACCAAGTCTTAAACCAATTATCAATATCATTCAAAGTTAACTCCAAAACAGCTCAACTCCACATCCGAGGTTTTTAATTATGACTTTGTGAACATTTTCACAAATATGGCAACTGCCTAAATTCCTAACCAGAAAACACCTTTCCCTTCACAGATCATTAAGGATCTATAATCTTTTTACCTAATACTGTATTACTAAGTAATATACTAATATAAAACAAAGTCATCAGTGCAAACATTAACTCCAAAAGAATAGTTAAGGCCGGGAGTGGTGGCTCATGCCTGTAATCCCAACACTTCGGGAGGCCGAGGTGGGTGGATCACCTGAGGTCAGGACTTTGATACCAGCCTGACCAACATGGTAAAACCCCATCTCTACTAAAAATACAAAATTAGCCGGGCGTGGTGTCACATGCCTGTAATCCCAGCGACTTGGGAGGCTGAGGCAGGAGAATTGCTTGAAGGCGGGAGGCAGAGGTTGCAGTGAGCCGAGATAGCGCCATTGCACTCCAGCCTGGGAAACAAAAGCGAAACTCCATCTCAAAAAAAAAAAAGAATGGTATAAAAAAGGAAGCTATCAGAGTCTGATTCTTGTCTGCTTAAAACTGTAATCAACTCTTTAAGAAAACTTAAATGTCCCCGTGAATCTTTTCTTGAAACAGCTACACATTCCCCTAACCCCTACTCCAGAGATGATCATTCCCTTCCTGTGTTCCTATGCAACACACAGAACATCCCTCCTGTATAATACTAGTCACATACTATTACGCTTATTTACTTACATGTCACTGGATCTGAGCTTCATAAAAGCAAAGGACTCTTACCATCATCTTCACACTTAGCATAAATATTCAAATGCTAGGCCAATAAAATCCTAGTTAAATAAATAAATGAAGACCCAAAAAAAATGTGCTTTGAGGGGGAGGGGTACATTTGTTCTAAGTTTGCTAGGGGAGGGAGAAGTGAATTTAATATACCCGTATGGAGACTGTGATTAGTCAAATCAATATCTGACCATGAAGCTAGGATCCTAAGATTTTACAACTTCATAGAGTTCAGCCAGAATTCCATTAACAGCATATAGACATATGACCTATCCTTGTAGGATCCTAAAAGGACAATCTCAAATTTCCATTCTTTCCCCTCTAGCAGCACCAATTTATTTTCCTAGAAGCCACTGCCCACAGGAACAAAGTCCCTCCACCTACTCCTGACCCATCAGATCCAATTAGAGCAATGTTGATGAGAGCCATCAACTTTTTACTTACTGGGGCACTCCTGTTCCTACAAAGCACTGGAGCCCTACTCTGCTAAGTCCACACACTGATAATGAAAGTAGGCATATGTGCAAGGAAGATGCACAAGAAATTATCTCTGTTAAACATAACAGCACTTGAAAACTAAAGCACAGAACCAATGTTTAGTCATTGCAGGCGGTCAGAAAAACCTAAACTTCCTTTATAATATTACTTAATAGCAAACTGTGCTGAATTCTAAATAATGACCTTACAAAGTAAACGTTTAGGACTCCAACTCCTATGCTGAGGACTACCTATGGCTTTGCGATACCATTAAACCGCTGCTCAACAACTGTGATGCTTCAAATCAATTCTCACGTGATAAGAATGTAAACTTACTAAATCTAGTAACTATACAAAGTTTTCAGTGAAATTCTATGACGATAAACACACATACCCCCACCGCTCCAGAGCTCCACCCACTCAACCTAGAAATGAAAGTCAGACATTACAATTCACTTAAAGAAAACCTGTCAAAGGAGAAAAAAAGGTTTGCCATGTTAATCATTAATAGGCTGCATAGTATTTGGTTTAGCCTCCAAAAGTGTCTCCAGTGTGGCTACAGGAGGCAGGCAGTTTGGGAAGGAGTTCTGTAACAGATCTCATCCTCAGACAGCTAACTAATGCACAGCGGCACTGACATCCTCCACTAGTGATCAGTGCTGCACAGGCAGACCTCCTGCCAAAAGCAGGCCTCTTCATGGGTAGATAAGGCAGACAGGCTTCCCACTCCCGTCTCAGGTACTTTTTTTAAAAAAGCTTTAGAAAAAAGTCTATAAACTGCAGACTAAGTCCCTTTTGGTTTAATAGTACAATGTAAAGATCTCGCCTACGTACATACCAGAGCATATATTTGTTATGAACAGTATTATGGAAGTCTATGACTTTCAATTGACTATCCTAAAAACCTATTTTCCACTTCAAAAATGTGTGAAACTAATCATATGCAACAGGAAATCTTTTGTAATCAAGGTATTTTCAAACAGATTCTTACTCCCTGTGTAAATCTTAACTTTCAAACAAAAGATGTGAATAAACAGGGGCTCTAACTAGTTTAAGTACTTATATTCCTCAGGGTTTTTTTTCCCTCCTACTAAAAATATTTGTATCACAAAGTACTGATAAACACAGCTAATGCCGATTAAGAGTTGTTTTTCTAAACCTCCTGTTTTTGCAATAACCGTCCTATTTCTGTGGTTCTTCTGCAAGTCTAAAAGCCTAACTAAACTTAATACTACAACACTGAAATGGTCATAATTCATTAATATCGTAATACGGATCAAGTGTCTTCCTTAACTTAGGTGCATAAAACAAGTGTTAAGTGTAGAAAGCATAGTTGCCTTCCAACAGATCCATGCTTAAATGTACCTGATGCCAAAAGTTATTTCCCACCCTAAAATCCGACCCTCTTTATTAAACAAAAGTTTTAGTAATTAAACACTACTTATTCAAGAATAAAAAATGTATACAGTGGAGAATGTGAAAACCTCACTTTCATATACAGTACTCTACATGACGGTATACTTCTTTTCTAAACTATTCCAAGACTCCTTGATTACCAACCACGTCCTTTCAAATCTGACTTTGGGGACAGATGGAGCTGTACTGTCTATATTTTATTTATTATCTCTGCAATATCCAGTTATGATTCAGAATGGAACACAGAATGGAAAAGCCATATGAGAAGGATGCACCAAATGGTGGTGGGGTGGAGGGCAGTTCTCTTTTAAATTAATGTCCATGTATCCTCTACAGGAGAAAAAATGTTGAAAGGGGTTGTGGTGAAAACGAATCTACAACTTATAATTCTTTGGTCCTTGAAACATATATAGTAACCTTGAAAGTATAATTTTTATAGGGGACACATACTTATTTCTAAGAAAAAAAAATCTTCAATTTCTGTTTAAGTTTCTGGGCCAAGTGTTGAAAGTAAAATGGAATTTTAGTGTAATAAGCAATAAAAGCTCTGATACGGGTTGTAGTGCTTTATCTTTTTTTTTTTTTTAAGAAAGGATCTATCTGTCACTCGCATATTAGGTTGATGACTTTAAGTCCAAAGAAAGTAGTCCCTTTTCCATGCCTGCCAATTCTTTTTTTTTTTTTTTTGAGACAGAGTCTCACTGTGCCACTCAGGCTGGAGGGCAGTGGTGCGATCTTGGCTCACTGCAACCTCCGCCTCCCGGGTTCAAGCGATTCTCCTGCCTCAGCCTCCTGAGTAGCTGGGATTACAAGCATGCGCCACCACGCCCAGCTAATTTTTGTATTTTCAGTAGAGATAGGGTTTCACCATGTTAGTAAGGCTGGTCTCGAACTCCTGACCTCGTGATCCGCCCGCCTTGGCCTCCCAAAGTGCTGGGATTACAGGTGTGAGCCACCGCGCCCGGTCTTTGCCTGCCAATTCTTAAGTCCCTTGATATTTCTGCTTCCTCTTACTAATTAACTGAACCTCATCAGGAAAATATTAATGATGGTTCGAACACTCAGGAGACACAACCTCAGAACTCAAAATACCTCGCGGTCTACCAAAAGAGATCTATTTGATTCAAGACTGGAGGGGAGGAGCAGGAAAAAGGAGGGTACACGGCACGAAAAGCTGCTGGTCAGAGCAGCTGCCCCCAGCTTTTACACACTTACTGGTTTGCTAGGGTAAACGTTAGATAGATGCGTTTTTAGTTTCCCCACGGTCCAGTTCAAGAAGCAGCTAATAGTCTGGTCACTGTATTTCTGATTCGGTGCTTTAATGATGAGGGTCACAGGAATCTCCATCCCACTTTGGTCCATGGTGCCCCCAAAGTCAGACAGAGTCCAGAGGAACGGCAGTTAAGCCCAAAAGAGCCGAGATGGTCACCGCCGGCGCGACTGGGATGCGGACAGAAGTGAGTTCTTAGTATTCCGTGTCCAAGTCAGTTACAAGTGCACTGGAGGATACGAAGGCCATTGCCGGTACCAAGGATGGACTGAGGTGGTGGCGACGGCGACGGTGGGGTCTGGGTGCCCGGCCGTGGAGGCAGCTCTCCCCGCCAGGTCCGGGCTCCGCCGGGCTCCGGACTGTGGAGGCCGTCGTGAGGAGAAAGGAAGCTATAAGAAGGAAGGGTGGGAGGGATGAGGGCACAACGGCCGGCCCGGGGTCACTGCCCCGCCCCACCGCGACCCCCAAGCTGGAACGCAACAAGGCCCCTACGCCACGGCCCCGCGGTGCGGATCGGGGAAGCAGCTGGGCCGCTCAGGGCGGTCAGCGGGCACTGGGGTACCTGAGAGAAGGCCGCGGGGCCCGCCACCGCCGCCCTCCGCGCCCAGGCAGGGCCGCCAGCCACACCGTCCGGCGAGGCGTTCTCCGTGGCAGCCGCTCCCTTCCTGCTGCGCGGCGACGGGCACGGCCCAGCCCCGGGTCTCGCGAGGAGGCGCGGGTGAAAGGGAGAGAAGCTGACCGAAGGGCGCGGCCCGGCTCTCCGCCTGACCCCTCAGTCTGGACAGCGCAGGGTGGCGCAAGGCAGGGCTGGGCCGGGGGCGGCCCAGGCGACTGCAGGTGGCAGGAGGGCGGGGACGAGAGCCGTTGCGCCACCGCTGGCGCGCCGGTTTTGTTGTTATTGTGAGGATTGTCTGGGGCCCCTTTAAGCCGGAACAGGCAGGGCGGAAGTGCGTCACCGGCGGCACGCCCCTGCACATGGCCCTCCCCCGCCCCGCCATCCCTGCCGACCCTGCTGCTGCCGCCTTCCCGCCGTGCTCGGGCTGCCCGGGACTCTAGCCGCCAGGCTTCGCGTCGCCCAGCGGCAGATCGGGCTCCTGGGAGCCTCTCCCCTGGCCGTTTGCTCGGCCTCGGCCCCAGCTGCCCTGGGGCCTAGCCACTAGCTTCCCTGGCGCTAGCCTACCCTGTCTTGACCGCACCCTGAAGATTTAGGAAGTCTTTCTCCATCCCAAGAGTCGTCTCTGCAAAAGTTGGTGTCCTTCCTGGTGCTGAACCACGCTTCTGCTCAAAATGTGTTGAGCGTCGTCTGTCTGCAAAGCACGGTGCCAGGAGCTTTGGTGGAGAAGCCATGGGGTACATGTGTAAAGAGTACAGGCTTTTGGTTAAACCTGAAGTCCTCCTCTACTTTCTGGGGGACCCTGGCCGTCCTTGCTGGGCCTCCGTTGACTTCTCTAATGGGGACGGTAATGCCCACCTGACCACAAGCTGATGAGTAAATGAGCTATGAGTGCAAAGTGTGGTGCAGTTCTGGCGTGTGCCAGCCTCTCAAGTGTCAGTTTCCGTCTCATTCCTCTTAATCTTCACTAAAATGGACAAGTATTCATTGAGCACCTAATGCGTGTTCAGTATGGTGGGAGATGAGGGATGACAGTATTATTTTTATATTTTATAGGTTAGACATAGGAACAAAAGGTTGAGTCTATTGCCCATAGCCGAACTTTTCTTCATTTTCTGCTGTGGTTTAGAAGTCGGTATAGTAAGTTAAGGGTTGTTAGATGTGCATTTTCACAGCTCCCAGCTTCCACTTAGGAGTAGATAATATAGGGGACTTTGCGAGCTGGTCTCTTTCCCTCTTAGCTTCAGAAGGGCTTCGAGGTAGCCACCACTAAATTAGTTGAGAGACAAGGCACCCCTACGGAGGAAATCTCAACTGCACAACCCCTACTATGCCCCAATTCAGCAGGAAGCAGTTAGAGCGGTGGTCAAACCTCCCCAATAGCACTTGGGTTTTCCTGTTGAGAGGGGGGACTGAGAGACAGGACTAGTTGGATTTCCTAGGCTGGCTAAGAATCCCTAAGCCTAGCTGGGAAATTGACCGCGTCCACCTTTAAACACGGGGCTTGCGATTTAGCTCACACCTGACCAATCAGGTAGTAAAGAGAGCTCACTAAAATGCTAATTAGGGAAAAACAGGAGGTAAAGAAGTAGCCAATCATCTATCGCCTGAGAGCACAACAGGAGGGACAATGATCAGGATATAAACCCAGGCATTCAAGCCAGCGGTGGCTACCCTCTTTGGGTCCCCTCCCTTTGTATGGAAGCTCTGTTTTCACTCTATTAAATCTTGGAATTGCACACTTTTCTGGTACATGTGTGTCACAGCTCAAGCTGAGCTTTCGCTCACCGTCCACCACTGCTGTTTGCCGCTGTCACAGACCCACAGCTGACTTCCATCCCTCCGGATCCAGCGAGGCGCCCATTGCTGCTCCTGATCGGGCTAAAGGCTTGCCCTTGTTCCTGCAGGGCTAAGTGCCCAGGTTCGTCCTAATCTAGCTAAACACTAGTCACTGGGTTCCACGATTCTCTTCCATGACCCACAGCTTCTAATAGAGCTATAACACTCACCGCTTGGCCCAATATTCCATTCCTTGGAATCCAGGAGGCCAAGAACCCCAGGTCAGAGAACACAAGACTTGCCACCATCTCGGAAGTGGCCCGTCGCCATCTTGGAAGCGACCTGCCACCATCTTGGGAACTTGGGGAGCAAGGACGCCCAGTAACATAGTGACCAGGAGGAAATTCTTCCTCTCAACAGCTAATGCAGCAGGATCTCTTACACCGTACCCTCCCTCACCTTGCTCTTCATGGTAGAACACGTACCATATCTTAGCTGTACTCTATCAACTGCGCATCTGAAGTAAAGAGTGAAGTCTTCTTTGTTTCCAGTCATGGAGCAACAACTTGCTATGATACTGGCCTTCTGTAGCTGACTCTTCTTTGTCTACCCAGGCACTCTAATGGAACTTTAATTCTAGCTAAAGTTATTTTCTCAGACTCCTTTGAAGCAAGGGGCAGCCATTTGACACACTTCAAGCCAATGAGTTGAATGTTGAACTTATTGCTGAGGCTTCTAAGAAAGCATGTAGATGGAAGGGCTCTGCGAATCAGAGCTCATCTTTGCCCTACACCTGTCTTCCAGGAGGAACGTGAAGAGCTACAGCACTCATAGTTCACTCATGAAACAACAAACAGGAGAACAATGGCCTGCATTCCAAGGATGGCAGAGCAGAAAACTGTAAAGAGGCTGGGCATTTGATGGCATTGTTGTGCCACCAGACAAGCCCTAAGCTATCTTCCCTAAGACTTCTTGTTTTGGGTCAAATTCCTGTTTAAGCCAGGAAGTTTTCACAACCTTCACCACCCAGTCCTGCAGCTGTTGTCTCATGCTTGTGACTCAGACTTCCAGGAATCCTTTAGAAGTGATGTGGTGATCTCGTTTGGCACTATGCAATGTACACTATTAATGAAGGTACCCTAATAATTATAAATATTAAGACAGAATGTGCATTTCACAGTGATTTAAACACTCTTTAACACTCTTTAAAACAGTCCATCAAAGGTTCGCTAACACAGAGAAAAACATTTAAAATTGTAATAAAGGCTGGGCGCAGTGGCTTGCCTCTAATCCCAGCACTTCAGGAGGCCGAGGCAGGCAGATTGCTTGAGCTCAGGACTTTAAGACCAGCCTGGGCAACACGGAGAAACCCCGTCTCTAAAAAAAATTCAAAAATAAGCCGGGCGTGGTGGTGCACGCCTGTGTTCCCAGCTACTCTGAAGGCTGAGGTGGGAGGATTGCTTGAACCCAGAAGGTAGAGGTTGCAGTGAGCTGAGACCACACCATGCACTCCAGCCTGGGTGATAGAGTGAGACTCTGTCTCAAGAAAGAATAAAAAGTAAAAATAAAATTGTAATGAACATTCAAGAAATTGAAATATATGGGTACAAAGATGATAAAGTATCAGAAAAAATGATTTTTTTTAAATTTTACAGCCACTTGAATTAAGTACCTAAAAATGCTTTTGATGCTGTTGAGCTTGGCTATGATAACAACAGTATGTAAATATTCCACTTTTGTTAAAATATGTATAAACAGGTATGTGTACAGAGCAGTGTATGAAAGGGTGGTCCCCAGAATATTGATAGTGTTTGACGTGGAATTTGGGCTAGGAAAAATAATTACCAATGAGGAGATACAAGATAGCAGCAGTTAGGGAGAGGCCGTCCATGCAGCTGCCTATTTAAATCACTGTCCATGTTAACAGATAAGAACTGGAAATGTCAAATAACAATTGCCCAGCTCAGTTACCATCTGCTACTAAAGATAGCCCCAGCTGGGTGCGATGGCTCACACCTGTAATCCCAACACTTTGGGAGGCTGAGGCAGGTGGATCACCTGAGGTCAGGAATTCAAGACCAGCCTGGCCAACATGGTGAAACCCCATCTCTACTAAAAATACAAAAAATTAGCTAGGTGTGGTGGTGCATGCCTGTAATCCCAGCCACTAGGGAAGCTAAGGCAGGAGAATTGCTTGAACTCTGGCGGCAGAGGTTGCAGTGAGCTGAGATTGTGCCACTGCACTCCAGCCTGGTCGACAGAGTGAGACTCAGTCTCAAAAAAAAAAAAAAGCCCGTAATGAGAACTCTCAAGAGTACCATGGTAATATAATATGGCAATAGATAATAAAAGAGTCATGATCATTAATAATAAATATAATACTTCTACTTCAACTGAGGAATGGAAAACTAAACATCATATGTTCTCATATGTCCCTAAGCTATGAGGATGCAAAGGCATAAGAATGATACAATGGACTTTGGGGACTTGCAGGGAAAGGGTGAGAAGGGCGTAAGGGATAAAAGACTACAAATTGGGTTCAGTGTATACTGCTCGGGTGATGGGTGCACCAAAATCTTAAAAATCGCCAAAAAACTTATGTAACTAAATACCACCTGTTCCCCAAAAAACTACGGAAATTAAAAATTAAAAAATAAGTATAATCTCTGCTTTAGCGATATTAACTATTCAGTACACAATAAGTGAGTTTAGCAATTCAGTGATTTCTGACTGTTGGGTAGCTCTCTTTGTTAACAAATAAAATATAAATTTGAAGAAACTTATTTGTAAATAATGGATTTCTGTGAATTAATGGGATGTTTGTTTACTTACACTTCTTCTTTGAGGTGTAAAAGAGAACAGCTAGAAAACACATATTGTGGCTGGGGCGGTGGCTCACACCTGTAATCCCAGCACTTTGGGAGACCGAGGCGAGCGGATCACTTGAGGTCAGGAGGTCGAGACCAGCCTGGCCAACATGATGAAACCCCATTTCTACTAAAAATACAAAAATTAGCTGGACATGGTGGCACGCACCTGTAGTCCCAGCTATTCAGGAAGCTGAGGCAGGAGAATCGCTTGAACCCGGGAGGCAGAGGTTGTAGTGAGCCAAGATCACACCACTGTACTCCAGCTTGAGTGACAGAGTGAGACCTCCATCTTGGGGAAAAACAGTAAAAAAAAAAAAATTGATTCATTCAGTGAGATTACAGTTTCCTTTAAAAATTCAAAGTAAGTGCTTGTCACTGAGCTTTTCTTACTGAAATTTGGAGTACCTTCCAGGAAGCTAAAATACTTTTATGATGTTGAATAGTATAGTTTGAGTTTGTTAGCTCTCTTGGAAGGAAAGACTTCAAGTGATGATCTTGCGGTTTCAAGTTTCAGAGATGATGTTGGCCATCTGGCTTCTGATTCCATTCATTTCTACTTTCACCATCCTTGTCATTTTTTAAAGAGACTGTGTCACAAAGCATCTAATCAAATCTTAATCAAGTTTATTGTTTTTAAAAAATGAAAACCTACATGGGAAGCCTAAGAAAATTAGCTCATTTCAACACTCTACTTTAAAAATCGTAAATGGTCCCAGATGTTTGATCACAAGTCATCTTGTAGGAAATGAAACAAAACCATTCATTAAATGCCAAATGGGTGTTTTGAATTATATGTCATCTAATGAATTCTTAGAACAGTCTCGAGAGATAATGAGGACACTGAAGCTCAGAAAGGGTAAGTATCCTGCCCCAAATCACACAGTAAGTTCCAAATAGAGTTCTGTCTCCACTGTAATGCACACACTTTCCACTACACTGAACTTTATTACTTAAAGATAATCATGGGTAACAAGACACATTCAGGAGGAAAAGGCTTTCAGGAACATCTTAGAGATCATCTAGATCAGTCTTCTAGGTACTGCCAGAATGAATCAGTCTTACCACATCTCTGAAGGGTGATCAGCCAATTGACATAGCTCTTTCCAGAGACAAGGAGCACCATAGTTTTTACTGCAACATGACAGGTTGTTAAACAGCCATGGTGTTTATAAGTGAATTGAAATTTGCATTCCTATAATTTGTCATTGGGCCTACAATGATCAATCCAAAATGTGTTTACTCTTATTCCACGTGCCAGCCCTTCAAATAGACAGCTGTAAAATGCTCTTTATATCTTCTGCAGACTAAATAGCCTTAGATCCTTCAACAATTCTTTAGTTTCCAGATCTTTCAGAATAGTGACTCACCTTTGAACACACTAGTTTGTAAATTCCCCCATAAATTATGAACACAATAGGCACAGTAGTTCATACAGATTGTGATTTCCCTATAATAGTCTTCATAAAGACACGTCTGTATTTCTATTAGTTTGTTAATAGAAATCTACCTAATCTGGTTTAGCAGTTGCGTTTCCTGCTTTTCAGGAACTCTATGTCTAGTCAGTATTTACAGTGACCATTTGGCTAAGAGAGAAACCTCTTGTTTCTCTGATGATTCAATCTAGTGACTTATTTAGGATAACAATTGGAGAATATCGTAGCTAAATACCATCTCATTGAGGCTCTTTTAGGTGACCAGAGAAGTAGTAAGGGAAAGAGGGCAAATCACTTACACTGTTCACCCTTTGAGAATTTTTACCTAAGTGTATGTGTTAGTTGTCTATTGCTGTAAAACAAATTGCCTCCAAAACTGTGGGTCAGAAATTTGGGAGCAGCTTAACTGGGAGTCCTGGTTTGAGGCTCTCATGGCATTGCAGTCAAGATTTCAGGTGGCATTCAGTCATCTGAAGACTTGATTAGGACTGGAAGATCTACTTTCCAGATGTCTCACTCATAAGGCTGGCATGCTGGTGCTGGTTATTAGTGTGAAGTCTCAGTTCCTCCCCATGTGGGCCTCTCTATAGAACTGCCTGAGCATCCTCAAAACATGGCAGCTGGATTCCCCCAGAATGAGAGATCCAAAAGACCAATGCAAAAGCTGCAATGCCTTTTATGACTTAATCTTGGAAATTACATAAATACTGTCACCTGCATTGTGTTCTTTAGTCACACAGACCAGCCCTGAATCAGTTTGGGAGGAGAGTAAATATGGGCATGAATACCCAGAGATAAGGACTGTTAGTCTCATATTGGAGGCCAGCTTACCAAATGTACTTTACCAAAGCATGGCAGGTCTAATAGATACCTTTTTCCTTCTGTATACTACTATCCAATTCCAAATCCCAATACCTGTGTTGCGACTGTTTCACAACTGCTTGCCCTTCAACTGGCATTCAGCCTCTCTCTTTCTAAAGGCCTTTCACCTCCAAATTTAGAACTATCTTAACACTATTCCATATTTCTCAAATGTTTGTCATTATTGTTAAAAAGCAAATATAGTTTAACAGTTTGGAAAAACATTTCCTACTACATTCAAATAAAGTTAAGAAAATATCACTAAATTGAAACAAACCTGGAGAAGAGTCATTGGCGTATCCCAGGGGTTCTTAATCTGGGTTCAGAGATAGATGGCCAACATGTGTATACTCCTGAATTGTCTGTAGTACTGTGTGCATGTGTACACATGGCATTTATCTAAAGGAGAGCCCATAGCTTTTATCAGCTTCTCAAAGAGGCCATTTGTAATGCCTTTCAGAACCCCAGTGAAATTCAGTTCTCACTATGAGGTTTTTCCAGTTAAAGGAAATGGGTTACTAAGCCAATTACCAGATTATGCCCTCAAGGCTCCAAATATACCCATCATTGTCTGCTTTGTGATAATATAGATAAGTCCTGTAAAAAATTCTTTTCCAGCAGGCATGACATTAAGCTTTGTCAGTAGAGAGCATTGGGGGGACACTAGAAAAAGAAATTTCTCTATCTGTACAGTGTAGTGTGCTCCTTTAGGCAGGTTGTTACAGTGCATGTGGCTTCTGTAGCACCCAGTTCCAGCAGTGCCCAGTGGCCAACAGTGTGTAGCACCTTCCACGGACAACTTCTCCAGAAACCCTCTCAGGTAACTTTGCAGGCAACTGCTATGAAGAGCTTTCCCCTGGCACCCGTCAAGTGGCTCTGCACTGGAGTACCATTAGTACCACTAGTGCCACTGGTATAACACCCTCTATGAATGGCTTCCCCTCACACCCCTTGGCCAGCTTTGCAGCCTCAGCAAATTCTCTGACATTCAATGAGCCTGAGTCACTGAACTTCGTCAATGAGAGTTTCTCATCCCTAAGGGCAGTGGCTGCTCCCTATATCTGCTATTCCTATGTTCTTTAGAATTTGCTTTCCTTCTCACTAGCCATCTCCTCCTTATTACTCTATTCTCTGTTATAAATGATAATTCTTTTCTTTTTTTTTTTGAGATGGAGTCTCGCTGTCTGTCACCCAGGCTGGAGTACAGTAGCACGATCTTGGCTCACTGCAGCCTCTGCCTTCCGGACTCCAGCGATTCTCCTGCCTCAGCCTCTGGGTAGCTGGGATTACAGGCACATACCACCATGCCTGGCTAACTTTTGTATTTTTAATAGAGACATGGTTTCACCATGTTGGCCAGGCTGTCTCAAACTCCTGACCTCAAGTGATCCACCTGCCTTGGCATCCCAAAGTGCTGGGATTACAGGCATAAGCCACTGCGCCCAGCCTATAAGTGATAATTCTTTATACTTAACCTTCCATGTTCAAAATGTGGTGTGGTTTCTCTCTCTTAGTTGGACCCTGGTTGATACAGAATTGGTATGAGAGGTGGTCCCAGGAGATGGACAATGAAGATAAAATTTAAGAATTGGTTTGGTCATTCCTTTGGCTGAGCTCTTCCTCAGAGGGAAATTAGATGCTAGAAATCCATGGCATGCAGGGGCATTACAATTGATCAGACTACTACCATCTGTGGTTGATTGTGATGACATGCCAACTGAAGCAAGTGACTGCCTCAGCAGTTGATGCATTTGACAATTAGGGCAATGAAGATGACATTAAGGACAGTGGTATGGGATAGATCCTTCTGAGTGCCCTTAAGCACCTGTAGGTAGAAAATGACAACCTTATGTCTTTCAGTTCTCAGGTCAAGTCACAGACTATGACCAGAACTACAAAGAACCTTTTAGTTCTTGCAGGCATAGGGGTGATACTGTTGAAAATCAAGCACTAAATTTCATTTTAAGGGTTGCTGAATTATAGTAACAGTTAAATTCACGGTCACATCACTATGTGTATATGTACACACATATGGGTATATGTACACACACGTACATATATATATATTATAGGTCATTGATTGGAAAAGAATGGAGACCTGAAAATTGGAATAGGGCCATCTCCTTGGACCCAGATGATGCTGACAATCTTGAAACTCCAGGTCACTCTAAGCTTTGCCTATTCGCGAAAGTAGCTTGCCTTCTGGAGACTAACCTTTCTTTGCCTGAAAACTCTGTGATAACCTCACTTGGGGCAGAGTCCTTAAAAGAGGATGTTCCTTCTCAAGACCTACCATAACCACTCGCTATCGCCACTAGACCTATAACTACAGTTATATCTCAGCATGCCCCACAGGGACAGGTACACACTATGACCCAGGAAGAACTAGCTGACACACCAAAAGAATTGTAAGACTTTGCTAATATATATTGGCAGAAATCTGGGGAATATATCCTAAGGGTGTTAGACCAAGGAGGGTAAAATAAAGAGCCAGCTTGCTATGCTTGTACTTGCTAGAGATTCCAGATTTCATGTGTTAGCTCATCCAGCTGAAGGTGGCTCTTACAATTTATTGGTGTATTGACTGAAACTTGGACTCAAAGACAGCCTACATTTAATACAGCTGAGATGCCAGAGCTTTCCTGGCATCACGTGGAGAAAGCAATCCAAGGACTTAGGGAGATAGGAATGTTAAACTGTATCATGTGTTACCGGCACACCCTTCCCCTTCCACTGTTCCATGAGAAGGCCCATAAGACACTCTCTTCACTAAGGCATTGAGAGGTACATTAGTAAAAGGGAGCACCTGCATTTCTGTAAAGCTCTGTGGTTGCTCTTTGTAGACCAGGTGGGAGTATAGGGATGCCACCATTTAGATGAACCTCCTAGTTGTGCCACTTGAGAGACAGCACTATGGAAGGCTGGGGATATGTTTTACAGGATGAAGTATATTCTTTGAATTCAAGACCATTGCATGCAGAAAGGCATGCAGATTCAAGCTCAACTGCAAAAATACTTAATGTCCATTATTTACATTAATATTTGTCTCAGTCACTATTATAAAGGACACAAAGGATAGTGAGATATACTTGCCGTCAAAGAGTTTGCAATCTAGTAGGAGAAAATAAGACACACATGCAAGTGACTATAAAACAAAATAGAGTAAAGGAGGTATCCCAGGCCCTTGTGTACACCAACCACCTTATGTCTCAGCCAAAAGTGGAAGAGGGAAGTGAGGAAAGGGTGTGATCTGCTATATCAAATTTAGCTGGGGCCATTTGCAAAATGGAAACAGTGCTTTGACAGGATTCTTCCTTTCCTTAGTCTTTTCCAACCTTTCCTCACATTTTCCCAGAGTATACCTTCCTTAAAACTTCATCTACTTTTTTTTTTTTGAGATGGAGTCTTGCACTGTTGCCCAGGCTGGAGTGCAGTGGCACTATCTCGGCTCACTGCAACCTCCACCTCCCAGGTTCAAGTGATTCTCCTTGCCTCAGCCTCCCAAGTAGCTTGGATAACAAGTGCCCGCCACCAAATCTGGCTAATTTTTTTTTTTTTTTTGATTTTTAATAGAGACGGGGTTTCACTATGTTGGTCGGGCTGGTCTTGAACTCCTGACCTCATGATCCGCCTGCCTTGGCCTCCCAAAGTGCTGGGATTACAGGCATGAGCCACCGCGCCTGGCCAAAACCTCATCTACTGCCCTTCCTCAGGCCCAGCTGAGACTCCTTCAGTTTGGCAACTGGGAAAAGAGACCCAGCTGTGCCCCAGGAAATAAGATGGACCCCAAATGACCAGGCATACATATCTACCTTCCCCATATCAATGTCTGTGTCCCCACTGCCATTATTAACAACAACCTCATTCTTTTTCATCACACTCCCACTGTCTCTTCCCATGTCACTTCCAGTATCTACAGCAACTTCTTTATGTTGGTAGTACCTTCCTAATTAATTTTGTTAAAGTTCTGAGGCCAGATCTAGGATCAGCAGAATAACTGGTTAGTTTGATTGACAAGGGTAAGGAATAGGGAATGACAGCTAAGTCAAGTACTTCAAATACTACATGCTAGAAACCCATTTCCTTCATTCATTCTAAGGATTTAGCACTCCAGAGTTACAAACTTTTATACTTCCTGTCTTATCTTGAAAATCTCCCAAAAACATGCACAACACATTTTAAATAGTTATATAACTGGTGAAGAGAAAAGGCCAAAGTTCTTGAGAAAAATCTTGGCTGAGTTTGCATTTTTTCTCCATCTTAGTTTTTTTGTGTATTTCCTTTCATGACTCCCTACGGTTTGTAAAGTTGGTTGAATCTTTGAAAAAGCAAGCTAGCTTTGACTAAGAAAACTTGTTAAATTTCAGGCTTTAGAGAGTAATGGGACAGCTTCCTGAGTATAATGTTTGTAACAATCATTTTTAAAGAATGCAGGAGTTTATCTCCCTGAAGAGATTTATGTTTTACAACTTTGATATTGTCCAGTACTAAAATGCTCAGTTCTGTTGCAAGAATGTGTAATTAGGATAAAACAACTTAACATTAGTGGAGTTCCTATTACAGATGTGGAGTGTGCTAGGTGTTTTATGATGATCTCTTTGAATCCCTTTAAGATAAGCCCTGAGTCTCTCCACTTTCAAACTTGTCCTATCCTGTCCTTAGACACTGTGAAATCTAATAATGCATTTACTATATGGTAATGACTTTTTTTTTTTTTTTTTGAGATGGAGTCTTGCTCTCTTTCCCAGGTTGTAGTGCAGTGGCATGATCTCGGCTCACTGCAACCTCCACCTCCCGGGTTCAAGCGATTCTCCTGCCTCAGCCTCCCGAGTAGCTGGGACTACAGGCATGTGCCAACACACCCGGCTAATTTTTGTATTTTTTTAGAGATGGGGTTTTGCTATTTTGGCCAGGCTGGTCTCAAACCCCTGATCTCAGGTGATCTGCCTGCCTTGGCCTCCCAAAGTGCTGGGATTACAAGGGTGAGCCACCACCCCTGGCTGGTAATGACTTAAGTCTGTCTCCCTCACTAGACTATGTGCTCCCTGAGGCTAGATATTGTGCCTTAGCCATTTCAATATCATTGTTGCCTAGCACAATCCTTTTTGCAGAGCAACAATAAATATTACGGACTAAATTATAATACTTAGTTTACAGAGGGAAATGAGCTGTAGGGAAGTTACCTGCCTAAGTTCGACAGTTAGTAATTGATAGAGCTGTTGATACTAAAGCCCTTGACTCCTTTCTTTCTTTTCTTTCTTTTCTGTCTCTCTCTCTCTCTCTTTCTCTCTTTCTTTCTGACAAGGTCTCTCTCTGTCACCCAGGCTGGAGTGCAGTGGCGCGATCTCAGCTCATTGCAACTCCGCCTCCCGGGTTCAAGCAATTCTTGTGTCTCAGCCTCCCAGGTAGCTAGGATCACAGCCATGAGCCACCACGCCTGGCTAATTTTTTTTTGTATTTTTAGTAGAGATGGGGTTTCACCATTTGGCCAGGCTGGTCTCAAACTCCTGGCCTCAAGCAGTCCACCCGCCTCGGCCTCCCAAAGTGCTGGGATTACAGGCGTAAGCCACCGCGCCCGGCTGCCCTTGACTTTTATTCACAGTATTTCTATTTAACAGCATGCAGTTCTATAGGTTTTGTATGCCCATTTTACATCCTCTATCTTGTGAGCAATAATAGTAATATGTCTGGGAGAGTCTGAGCCACATTCAGGAGGAGATTTGGCAAAAAGAGTTAAGGAAAAAGCCACAGAAGCATCATGGGTACAAAGTTTAGAAGCAATCGGGGGGCATCGGTCTTTACACATCTGTTAGGAATGTCATGCAGCTAAAAGCAGCATCCCTGATAAACCTGTTTGGTATCTACTCGGCAAAACGGAGAAAACCCATAGGAATTTCAGCATTGTACCTGTCTTATCTCTTGTACACATTCCTCTCTCATTTAATGGTTGGTCATACCAGAGGCCATTTTCCTGCTAACTCCTTCTCCGCCAAACTCAGTATTTTAATGTATTAGTTGTTATTGCACATATAACTAGAATCTTCTATAATTATTATATGTTTGTAGCTTTTCTCTTGTGTCTATGAAAGTCATTCTTTGGTTAACATAACCATCTTTTATTCACTTTCACCCAAAATTACAGTTCATAGCATACTTCAGGAAGGGAAAATGTTGAGGCATCCTCTTTATAAACCACCTAAATTTCTAAGGATGCCAGGGAATCAATGGTGGTAAATAAGCTTAAAGAAAGAAAAGAAGTCTCAGCTTAACTTGAGACTCAATTTTGCTCAGATTCATTTGAGAGATGACACTTTTTGATTCCCACCATTTATATATATATTAGTTTCTTTTTTCCTTTCACTCTTTCTTTATTTTTGTTTCATTTTGTTTTGTTTTGTTTCTTTTTTGAGATGGAGTCTCACTCTGTCACCCAGGCTGGAGTGCAGTGTCACGATCACAGCTCACTGCAGCCTCATCCTTCTGGGCTCAAGTGATCCTCCCACCTCAGCCTCCTGAGTAGCTGGGACTAAAGGCGCATGACCCCATGCCCGGCTAATTTTTTTTTATTTATTTTTTGTAGAGATAGGGTTTTGTCCTGTTGCCAAAGCTGGTCTTGAACTCCTGGGCTCAAGCCATCCACCCACCTTGGACCACAAAATGCTGGGATTACAGGCATGAGCCACCACAGCCAGCCTAGTTTCCAGTCTTTTCATATTTCCCTTAGAATCTCCATTTTGTATACACAATCTCATTTTTACTTATCATGAACAAAAACCATTTTTAGATTGCTGTTTCATAGGCTTTTAAAAATCAGCTATGGGCCGGGTGCGGTGGCTCACGCCTGTAATCCCAGCACTTTGGGAGGCCGAGGCCGGCGGATCACTTGAGGTTGGGAGTTCGAGTCCAGCCTGACCAACATGGAGAAACCCTGTCTCTACTAAAAATACAAAATTAGCCGGGAGTGGTGGCACATGCCTGTAATCCCAGCTACTTGGGAGGCTGAGGCAGGAGAATTACTTGAAGCCAGGAGGCAGAGGTTGTGGTGAGCCATGGTCGCACCATTGCACTCCAGCCTGGGCAACAAGAGCGAAACTCCATCTCAAAAAAAGTTACATATATATATATATTCCATGCATTAAGAAGAATTTCTAGAACTATATAAACCAAAGTGTGGAGTGAAATTGTACTGGGCATTTTATTTCTTTTTGTTTATATTTTCTACTTTTTCTAAGTGAACTCATTTTACTATTTTGATTAAAAAAAGCTATTTAAAAGAAATTTTAAGTTCATTTATTCCTTCATTCAGTAGCAAGTCTTGGCATTATTTCTCAGTTTGAGCCTTTTAAAAAATAATAATAAAATATACATTTTACAAGAACAACCAGATTCTCTTCATAGCCCTTACATTTTGAACTAATGTATTTTATTTGTTGACAGTTTGGGTGAAGTCAGAGAGACATTTTCAAGTTTAAATTTCAAATTTCAAGTGTTAATTTCTATATAAAATCCTTTCCTAAATCAAAATTTTTACTTCAATAAAAGGGATCTACCTTTATGTTTTGAAAAACTATGATTTTTAAAAATGAATTAGGCAAGATTGAATATTTTTCTTTTATTGTATTTTTAAATGTTGCTTATTCACAAATCCTTCCATCCTTCAGATTAAGGCCTAATTTGTGAGTAATATTCAAGTCATTAATCTCACAATTACTATTACATTATTAAATTTCTATTTAGAGGTACTTAGTGTCATATTTTCAAAAGGAAATAGACACATCTAAAACAAGAAACAGGAAACGCAGCATGAAATGTACCATTGCGGTGGTTAACCACAGTAGCCACTGGGTGTCTCCACTGCTTCACACCAGTCACTATCTCTGATGGAAGTTTCCAACGAAAACAGGAGATGAAGAGCAAAGCTTTATTTACAGAATTCTTAATTAGGAACTGATGCAGCATTTACATGCCAGACATTTTATTTAGAAACAGTTCTGCTCATGTAGGCAATATTTTCTTGCATTCTTTGATAACTGGGCATTTGATTTGCCAAGGAGAGGAAGGGAAACATTCATTATTTTTCTTAACATCCTATCATTTCCTATTCCAATTTTTAAATCGGAAACAAAGATTCTTCATTTGCGACATCTTGGCTATTTTCATAGCTACCATTTTCAGAGTTCTATAATGAAATAACTCTACTAAAAGCAAGAAAATTTACCACTAGACAGGAATATGGTATGTTTTCCTTTTGGAAAAGTAGAAAACTACATTGCTGGTAGCTTTCTACCTCTGTGCCCCAAAAGAGCTAGTGAATAGAAGAAAAAGACAGGAATCAGCCACAGAGTAGTAGAACTGGCCTCTGGGTAGGTGATCTTTAAAGTTAACTCTCCACCAGGCAGGGTGGCTCACGCCTGTAATCCCAACATTTTGGGAGGAGGTATGCAGATCACTTGAGCTCAGGAGTTCCAGACCAGCCTGGGCAACATATGAAACCCCATCTCTACTAAAAATACAAAAATTAGCCAGGTGCGATGGCGCACACCTGTAGTCCCAGCTATTCAAGAGGCTGAGGTGGGAGAATTGCTTGAGCTCAGGAGGTTGAGGTTGCAGTGACCATGTCACTGCACACCAGCCTGAGCAACAAAGCTTGTCTCAAAAAAAAAAAAAACTAACCATTCCTGGGATTGCAGATCTAAACCTTGGGACTGACTATAATTTAGAAACTTAACCTCAGTTTATATTTCTAGATGCCATTAAATTTGCAATTTGTCCATTTAGGGTACATTTTTTTCTTCATCTTGCCTTCTTCTAGTTTAATTTTTCCACTCCAAACCTACTGCTTTCTTCTGTGTTCTCAGTTTCTTCTGCCATCTACCATTCCCATTTTTATTTTTTCTTCGCTGCCCCTTTTCATTTGCTTGGTTGAGTAGATAAATTTTGAATGAAAGTCATTGTTTTTAAAAAATCCTACCTTAGCCTCAAATCATTCCATCAGAAGAAAGGAATTCTAGAAATTTAACATAAATGGTTTAAAGTTTAAGATGCTCCCTAAACACAAATACAATTGCATACATCAGCTAGTATTCACTGTGATATAATAAACTGACTATATAACTGATTTACTTATCTGCTTAAGGAAACTAATGAATGGTGGAATCAGAAGAACAAACTTCGAATTCAAACAGCAACAAAATTATAGACAACATATTTTTGATTCTACAAACTACAAATAGAGTAGCCAAACACAGAACTTGGTGTGGGTGACAGAACTTCAAGACAGAAAGTAGAATTTAAATGTCAAGTTCACATTATCAGGAAAAGATATAGTTATGAGTTAAATAATACATTGTTTTAAATATTCAAATAAATGAGGGGGAAGAAGTAATATAAGATTATGGATCCCAGATTTGACATTAATTTCATATCATGTACTTAATTCACAGAGTTCTCTGCAGAAGGGGAAAGGATTAAGGAATCTCATAGGTGATCAGGGAGAGAGTGGATCTCAGCTATCTTCTACCAAGTGAAGACAGATCCACACAAAACCCTACATAGCCTTCTGCAATTTGCTATTTTTACCTAACATTTTATTTTTAAGATTAAATGCTACATTTATTTTTTTAAATATAGTAATGCTACATTTACCATCAGTCTTCGTTTGCTTTAATTTAGACCTGAAGCTCAGTTTTCCCTATTTTTGCTTGTTCACTGCACAGTCTGGCCACATAAAAATTTACATCTACTGGAGAAAATGAAGGATTGCAGACAATTTCTTGAAATGCAGCTATGATTTTAATCTTATCTGTTTAGCATGAAGAAACAGATTAAGAAGAAAGGCATATTTTCAGAATTTATTATATAGTTTTGAAAGATAAAGACATATGTATGTTTATGTTCATCGCAGCACAATAGCAAAGACATGGAATCAACCTAAATGCCCGTCGATGGTAGACTGGATAAATAAAATATGGTACATATATACTATGGAAACCTATGCAGCCATAAAAAAGAATGAGATCATATCTTTTGCAGGGACGTGGATGGAGCTGGAGGCCATTATCTTAAGTAAACTAACACAGAACAAAATGCCAAATACACAATGTTCCCACTTATAAGTGGAGCTAAACAACAAGAACACATGGATACTAGAAGGGGAACAACAGACACTGGGGCCTACTTGAGGGGGAAGTGGGGAGGAGGGAGGGAATCACAAAAGAATACCAATCAGGTAATATGTTTATTACCCAAGTGACAAAATTATTTGTACAAAAAACCCCTGTGACACACAGTCTACCTATATAACAAACTTGCACATGTATCCCTGAATCTAAAATATAAAAAACAAAAAGCAAAATAAAAATAATCTAAGCTATTCAAGTAATGACCCAAAAGTTCTTCTATATGTTATGAAGACCAGTAAATGCATTACTAAGCAGCTAGGCTGAGATAAGGGTGAGAGAAAGAGAGGTTTGGTGCTAGGATTTAATGGTCCTGTAGTCTAGTCCTGACTCTGCTGTCACAGTTTATTTAACTTCTTTGGGCTCTCAATTTTCTCTGTAACATTAATCAGTTGGCCAGGCTCAGTGGCTAAAGTCTGTAATACCAGCACTTTGGGAGGCCGAGGGGGGTGCGGATCACCTGAGGTCAGGAGATCAAGACCAGCCTGGCCAACATGGTGAAACCCCATCTCAACCAAAAATACAAAAATTAGCTGGGTGTGGTGGCACGCGCCTGTAATCCCAGCTACTCAGGAGGCTGAGGCAGGAGAATCGCTTGAACGTGGGAAGCGGAAGTTGCAGTGAGCCAGGATCATGCTACCGCACTCCAGCCTGGGCAACAGAGTGAGGCTCTGTCTCAATAAATATAATAAAATAAAAAATAAAATAAAATAAATAATAAAATAATAAAATAAAATAAATAAAATAAAATACAATAAAATAAATAAAATAAAATAAATCTGTTGGACCAGATGTCCTTGGTGCTAATTTTCAATGATCTGTGACATCATAAAATAAAAAATATAATGACTAAAAATTTATTCTAGCTCACATGCTTTCATTTTCTGTATGAAATAAATTTTCATTATGATATGTTGGTGAAGAAAGTACATAGTGTATGAGTACCCATTTCTCAGGACACAGAGTATATTTAACTATTTAACTTATTTTATATAGCCATGTAATTTTGCCTACATTGCACATTTTGTTCACATCTATACTTTATTTACTTCTGAGTCCTTGCTGATAGGCCTCTCTCCTGATTATGATATTGCTTTTGTGGTGAAATAGGATCCACTTCCATGATCTGTGCATTGGAGATTCAGGAGCACATTGTAGAGACTTCTCGATGTAGGTGAATGATAAGGACTACGGATGTAGGCATACTGTGTTAGAATCACCTGCAGATTATTTGGCAGTTTTTAAAATTATTCCTGGGTCCTTCTGTTATAAGGATAGGGCCCTTTACTAAAGCTGCAAGCTGCAGAATCCTCCTCAATCTTTTTATTTTTTAGCTTTTATTTTTTTTAAGCTACTCCTGCTGGAATGGGAACCTCCTCAATCTTTATCAGGAAAACAACAATAACAATCGAATTTTAAAGGTTTTTTGAATTCCTGATCACAGATACAAATAATTAGTGGTCTGGAAAGTAGTTAAGTGTAATAAAAAATATAATGTTCCTTATAACACCAAGAGCTTTATAGTAACACAAAGGATGCCACACCCAACCCACCTCACTCATCCTCCCGCTGTTAACAACCCTGATCCGCAATTTCAAAAGAAACGGCCTAAAATTCTTTTTAAACCATCACTTACGTTGAAGCCAATTTAAAAGTGTGATCAGGGATATAGACAACACAAGTGCTAGAGCTATAAAATAAATTTTGGTGATTGCCCAGGCATTTAATATCTTTTTTTAACCAATATTCCCTTTCTAAAAATATAAATTTATATGAATAATGGATTATTTATAATGATTTGTCTTTGAGTAACCCTTTTCCCCTTCTTTGTCATGGAGGGAATAATCCTAATTTATTGCTGGGGGAGTTGTCCTATATTGTCTTATTTCAAAAAGAAACAATCTACTTTTGTGAAAAGCCATCCTAGCATGTAACATTTTAGCACACTGTTTCTCAAGATGTTTGCACTCACAGACACCAATTGTATCATGTCTTTGGGATATGATAAAATTATGTTTAAAATTCATGTTAAAGCTATAGGGTTTTTTTTTTTTTCTGATCTACGTATCAGCCTTACCTCCACGGACTTCACTAATTATATTTAAGGAATTAGAAAACTTCCTTCCTTAATTTTATTCTCATTAATTTTTCTAGGACATTTATTAAATAAATTGGGTTGTTAAAGTATGTTAAGTGTGTAGGGCATGTAACCAGTCAAATGTCAAGGTTCTGAGTAGGTTGGATTTCATGGTCAAGGATAATCTCTTTTAATATTCACAATCTCATTCTTACATATTCCCATCCCCCCTAAGTCTTTCATTTCACTTCTATTCATTCCTACTTACTCCTACTAATATCTCCATTTAGATTCTCTCATCTGACCTTTCCCACACCTCTTGCCCCACAGTAAGTTTTATTTTCCCCTTTTACACTAATCACATCTACTCTGATCTGTAGACATTTTTCACCTAAAGCCCAGCAAAGGAAACACTGTCAACCTGTCAAAAAAAAAGTGCTGCAATTGTGGAGGACAGATAAACAGGTGGTAACGAAAGCATTCTAGTGAATCTGAGCCAGGCTGGGAACCTGCTGGGCTGGCCTGACTCAGAGGTGGTAAGAGAAGGCAACAGGAGGCAGGAGGCAGCCCCATCACTGTCCGTTCCCAGAGCAGGAATGAGGAGGGTGCTCCCCACCCCAAGGCAGCAAGGGGGAAAATTCTCTAAGGAAGAGTCCCAGCAAGATCAAATATCAGTGCCATGTCCAAGGGGTTAGAGAAATAACCAAAGTCAGTGTGGTAGGGCCATGAGTTTACCTTATGGTTTGGCTTTATGTGGGTATATGGAAGTGCCAGCAGGTGAGCTGAGAGCTGCCAAGAGAGGCAGAAAGCAGGTGTGTCAGAGATTTGGGGCCTCAATGGAAGTGAAATGTGATGGCAGAAGAAGACACCACAGGAGTTTTTGAGGCATCGGTTAGGAAGTGAACAGCAGAACTGGCAGAGGCTGCTGGGCCTGTTGGGGTACCAGGAGTGACAGAGAAGACTGGCAGCTGCAGAGCAGGACAGACCAGATTGGCCAGTACAACAGCAGAGGGCCATGTTGGGCTTTGACTCAGGAATCCTGGTGGAGGCAATGATGAGAGAGAAGAGATGAAACACACTAGGTAAGCCAAGGTAGTTGTCAGGATAGAAGGAGACAGGCAGGCCAGATGGCTGTTAACCGTGTGGTGTGTCCCAACTTTCCAGCATCAATTTAACGGCCAAATTAAAATGTAAGTCAACTTAAGCCAAGGTCAATTTTAATCCTATGCTTTGCTGGTGATACAGAATCATTAACTGTATCAATAATGCCCACATTCAACTCATTCTACAATGGGGGCAATTGTAATTTTGGTCTGGATATGTTTAACAAAATGGAAAGGAAGAAGGCAAAACCACGGAACTATTTTTTTTTTTTCTTTAGACGGAGTCTTGCTCTATCTGTCACCCAGGCTGGAGTACAGTGGTGCGATCTTGGCTCACTGCAGCCTCCGCCTCCTGGGTTCAGGCAATTCTACTGCCTCAGCCTCCCGAGCAGCTGGGATTACAGGTGCGTGCCGCCACGCCCTGCTAATTTTTGTATTTTTAGTAGAGACGGGGTTTTACCATGTTGGCCAGATGGTCTTGATCTCCTGACCTCAGGTGATCCGCCCGCCTCAGCCTCCCAAAGTGCAGGAATTACAGGCGTGAGCCACCGTTCCCATCTGGAACTATTTTTTTAAACTGATGCACATTAATAAGATTTAGAAAATCTTGAGATTTAATGGACAGTGTTGAGATTCATATAACTTTATGTTGAGAATTCTCTTTCCAGGAATTATTTATTTCAATTAGTCACATTTTTATCTTCTACTGAAGTGTAAACTTAATTTAGTGTAAATAACTACCATTTGAATACTAACATAATCTTTTTCTTTGTATAAAAAATACAAAAAGATCATTTATGTGTGTGTACACATACGTGTCAAGACTAAAAATTAAGCACGGGGTAAAGTCTTTGGCAAAGGACAAATAGTCGGCAAGTTCACAGATTAGAATTTAGAATTCCATCATGAAGTTGACTAAATTGTTAGTTTAAAGAAGACAGTGAGTGTCAGCACATAAAAAGGTAATCCTGTCTCAATTGTAGCTACAGATTGCAAGTCCTGTGTCAATTCAAATTTTTGCCAGCAGATACTAATGACTTCACTGAAAGCAGATGTTTAGAAATGAAAGTATAAACACAACCCCAGTTGATTAATATGCTTATTGTATTTCCTTGTTGTGAGTCTAGCGAATATTTGATTATCTTTAAGTTGATCCATAGTATATTCAACAGTCTCATGAGAACATAATTTTTGTTGATGATTTGTCCAAAGTTTCTATTAATCCATCCTAGCAGCAGAGCCAAGTGTTAGAGTTATTGCTGCCTGAGTTATAACAGCTGCCCTGGGAATCTTGTCTGAACAACAAGTTAACTGCTGTTCCCAGTTATATCTGGTCTTTCCCACCCCCAAACATACACAAAAGATTTTTGTCATTCTTGGCACTGGACAACAGAAGTGATAAGACATGCCAGCAGAACTCTAAAGGCAGAATGTCCTTCCACCTGTTTTATGCTGTAAGACAAACTTCCAAGTGCGAGGCAGTGTGGAGGGCTGTTTCCTTGAATGGCAGCTGAATGCACCGGCGGGATCCTTGGCAGCAATGCCCAGGCACTGAAGCCGGGCATTCAGGAGAGCTAAATGGAGAAAAGAAACTTGAGCAAACTGCTTCCTGGAACACTGAGAACCTGAATGGGAAATTAAGAAGAACCAGATTCTTTCTATTCTTCCACCAGCCAAGGTCAGATTTCCAAACTTCTATTGATTCTAATCTTTCCCAAACAGTGCTGTGGCAATGTATGAAAGTAATAAAAATAATCCTTTTTCTGTTAAAAAAAATTGCTGTTACTTGCTGTTTTGTTATGCTTTTGCTGGAGATTTTCCCACCCATCTTAAAGCAGCAACTTCAGGATGGGGGAATCAAGCAAAACCATGGTGAAGAGATTCATTTAAAGAGGACAAGTGATTTATTCTACATCTCAGGAGACAGTTCCTTAAGGTGAGAGGTGTTGCCTATGCCAACTTGCTTATTGCCTCTTTTGATGTTATCTTAGCAAAAAGCTGGGGCTAATTGTCCCCATTTTGGGAGACTTTGAGGCAGGGCTAACTGCCACAGTAAAAGACCCATTAACAGTAAGGAGGGTAAATGGATAGCAAAAAACCTAGGAGAATCCACAGGCTTTCGTTAATTTTATTCTATCTGCCTGATGTTTCTGGAACTGTAGTTTCAAAGTTAGAATACCCAGAATCCCAGCAGCTGAGGAAAGTGATAACCAGTGTCTGGGGGCGAGGGTGGGGAGGGAAGAGAGGGTATAAAGAGGATGAGAATTCTTCTAGTTATTTTCAGTTTTTACTGAAACTGAAGCTTTCCTGAAACTTTAAGTTTTTAGGAAACTTAAAGATAATTGTTTGTTTACTTAAAATACAGCCTCAAGGATACTTTTAGCTTAAAAAAATTTCTTGACTACTTGATTTCCTCTTGGGAAGATTATTATTTAACAAAAATATGTATTTATAAACAAAATATTTCAGAACAGGAGTCTGTGGAGGAAATAGTCTTAAAAGGACTTTTCAGCAGTGGTAAGATAAGAAACACTGCCCTAAAGAAAACTGTTGGCTGGGCGCGGTGGCTCATGCCTGTAATCCCAGCACTCTGTGAGGCCAAGGTGGGCGGATTACCTGAGGTCAGGAGTTCGAGACCAGCTTGGCCAACATGGTGAAACCCCGTCTCTACTAAACACACACACACACAAAATTAGCCGGGCATGATGGCGCATGACTGTAATCCCAACTACTTGGAAGGCTGAGGCAGGAGAATTGCTTGAACCCGGGAGGTAGAGGTTGCAGTGAGCCAATATCGCACCATTGCACTCCAGCCTGGGCAACAGGAGCAAAACTCCATCTCAAAAATAAATAAATTAATTAATTAATTTAATTAAATTGTTTAAGGGGTGTCATTTTCCAAATTGTTTTTATGAAAAATTTACAAACAGTGGCTAGTGTCCCATTGTACTGTGTATCTAATTCAGTAAAAGTACTGAAGATTCAAAAAGATTGTTAGAGTGGTTGTGGAAAATTCCAGAGCTGCTGTCACCAGCAGAGCCTTCCTTTACTGAGTGTCTCAGTGCCAGTATAACAAATCCTAGACACCGGCTTTATTGGCCAGTGGTGCAAGGAAATAGTAAAAATTCAATAAAAATATTGCTTGAACCAGGAAGCCTCCTCATAAGAGTTGTGGACTCTTCAGAGAGGTTTTACCAAAGTAAGGGCAGAATGTGTATACCGTCTTTCAGGGATTCAAGAAATGTAGGCAACAATGTCTATTATTAGCCCTCCTCTCCTTCCATGAGCAAAACCCAAATTACTTGTTTTTAATTGGCACAAAAGCACATTCAATCATTACATTATCAGACATTGTTCATGTACCTATCATATGCCAGGCTGTGTGCTAAGAGCTGGGGAACTGAAGATGAATAAAATGTACCCTGCCACAATCAGGATTGGCAACAACTGACCTAGGTGGCTCACCTGCATTGTCTGGATAACAAGCCAACTGGCACCTGAGGCCCCCAACCTTATCCCCACAGGAGGGGTTCATCCAAACTGCTCATGAGACCAGTTTCTCCCTTCCACAGACCCCAGTGCCTTCAGGTGCTGAAAGTTGACTTTCCCAGGCAACTCAGAGAGCTGGTGTCTAACCCCACACTGATGTTACTCAATAAGTCTGATTATCCTCCCACCCACTAGGTTGTTCTCACTCTTGCCCTATAAGAAGGAGAGCAGCAAGGGGACAAGGAATGCCCACCGATGGTGTGTCCAATAGATAACTTTGGCCCATCTCTTATCTTTATTTGTTAATTCTTGCTTTGTAACTTTCCCCCAATAGAGCCCATGAGATTTCATGGAAATCATCACAAAATAACAAACCTTTTTGCGTGACAGGTGATGAGCACAAAAGGATCCATCTTATACAGTGCTTGCCAGCTTCCATAATACTACTCACCACGATGTTGAAATCACCTGTTCCAGAACCAGTCCTGTCCTTTGACAAGAAGGATTTAATTATCAGTAGTGGTGGGGACTGGCTGGAGAGAGGAAAAACACTTCAAGGACTCTGCCACCTTTCGTAGATGGAGAGTGCAAAGTTTGTACCATGGAACTCCTTCTCTAACAGTTACTCTGTGGCAGTGCCTATTTCAAACCTCCCTTAACTTCTGATTGTATAGATGTTTGTTTCATTTGTTCATCTGTTTGTTCACTTAGTCAGAGATGTTTTAAGCCTTAAGAGAAATAGTGGACTAGAAAATGCCTTGGAAAAGTACAAAGTTCAATCCAAGTAAACTGTTTTTAAACTAGGAACTTATGAAGCCTAAAATATAAAATGTATGTACATGGATATGCTCTGAAGTGAGGTAGAGGGGTAGAAATCAACATTGTGATATTGTACTATAGTTTTGCAAGATGTTACCATTGGGGGAAAATGTTTGAAGGGTATACAGGATATCTCTGCCTTATTTCTTACAACTGCATGTGAATCTACAGTTATCTCAAAATAAAAATTTAATTAACAATTGATTACAATTAACAGCATTAATTTCTTATCCTGTCATTTTCCTTCTCCTGAAATTGCAGAATAGCCAAACAGAAACCTACCCATGACCACCATCTGAGATTCTTTGGTGCCTGTATTAGTGGACATAGGCAGGTGTATCAGGAGGCCTCCAGTCACGCATACTGGAAGATACTGACTCAACTGATTTAAGCAAAGGAAAATACAGTGTATTATATAATGAGACATCTTGAGTAGGGTAGTCCTAGGGTCAGTTGATTCAGCAGCTTGATTCATAATCAAGGGCCCAAATTCTTTCCCACTTTCTACCCTGCCATCCTCAGCCTATCAGTTTCGTCCTCCAGCTGGCTTAAAGGTAGTTGCAAGGTGGCTGCTATCATGCCATGCAAAATGCAAATTCAAAAAGTATGCAGATACAAAAAGTATCTCTTTTCATAAGTCTCACTTTAAGGACAAGGAAAAACCTGCAGGCCTTTCTGCCACTCTCTTGACCCACTTACTTAACTGTGGAACAAGTCACAAACACCTGTTTAAGTGGATCACTTGGCCAGGAGGGAGAGATTGCCATTATCCTTAGATGGAGGAGAATGGGGGTGGGGGTTGTTATGCCTGAACATAATCAGTGCTCTGCCAGTGAGTAAGAGCAGAGATGGGGTGATTAATAGGCAACCCCTCACCAAGGAGCCATTGTAAAGCTTCAGGCCAGTTCAGAAGGTGATGAAGATGGAAAGGCTCCAAAGCAACCAGAACAACCAGAAGGAACACGCTTTTACAGCTTGCTTCTGATTCCACACTGCGAGGACAATGGGTCCAGCATGCCACACTGATCCAGGAACTTAGAACTAAGTAAGAAGCAAGGGACAGAGGCTGCTATAGCTGAAACCCAGAGAATGAACTTTCTCCCAGGAGGTTGCAAGGGCTGCCCTTGTAAAAGATCCTGTCCTGGGTTTAAAGGTTAGCAAATTTTCTGTTTTGTTTTGCTTTGACTGCATGAGGGTTGAGTTAAAGTGAAATAATATTTAAGAGTTATTTTTTAAATAAGATATTTTATGTTTTTATTTTTGGTTTTTTTTTTTGGTTGGTAGAGACAGGGTCTCACTGTGTTGCCCAGGCTGGTTTTGAACACCTGGGCTTCCAATCCTCCTGCCTCAGCCTCCCAAAGTGCTAGCATCACAGGCATGTGCCACCACACCCAACCCCTTAAAAGTCTTTTTACAAATGAGAACATGAACAATTGCCTTTCAGATTATTTCCTGGTCATCAAAGATTTCTTTCTTTATTTACATAAAGGGGACAGGGGTCAGTCTGTGTATTGGAAGATGTGCCCATATTTGGTCACATATTGGAAGAGTACAAAATTGCCCAAATAAGGGACATTTATTGCCTTCCTGACTGCAGACTCAAGGAGGCAGGAACTTTGACATTTTCTCCAATGCCTATCTGTATCCACATTGCCTGTAACATAGTATATGCTCAATAAATATAGATTGAACTAATTAAAAAATGTCATTCTCTACTCCCAAACTATAAAAACCTGGAAGGGTATATTCTTGCTGGACGGGAGCCTGAAGAAGACAGGAAGGGAGCTAAAGATATCTCTCTTAGTCATTCTCTGTGTCCGACATATGCCCACATGTATAGTCCTAAATGCCACTGTCTCTCAGTTGGTTTCTATCAGGAACTAAGCCCTGTGGAGACAGCAGCTTGCAGAGTCTCTATCCCAGGGAAGCAAGAGGTGGGCCAGATGGAATCCCCCAGCTCAGGGAAGGTCTTACCTATCCATGCATTTGAGGAAGGAGGAAGTGGGACAGTCATTCACCAGTCTAAATCTTACTGCTAAAACTAGACCGAGTGCTACATCTCCAAATCTGGAGGGCCACGATATCTGTCACACAGGCAGGCCAAAAATTGTTCTTCCCAGGGTGGGGACAGTGGAAGCCATATAAACACTTGCCAATTAGTTCATCTACATTTTAAAAAGGTGCAGAAAATTCTTGTTCCTTTCCGCTGGAGGAACTTTACAAATGACCTTGACAAAAACCCCTCAAAACCTATAGAACCAAATTTTATTATAACGCTCTTTTTATTCCCTTGCTTCTATTTCCTCCTTTCTCTTCTTTTTCTATTTCTTTTCCTTTCTCTTTCTTTACATTTCTCCCTCTTTCTTCCTGCTTGTCCAGCTTTTCTTCCTCTTCCCCCTTTAAGGTGATACTTTGGGACTGAAAGTATATTTTAATATTTATCTAAAGCAGTTGTTTCTTTGTCCATGGTTCCCTGACCCTTCACAGAAAATAATTCTTCCATCCTAAATTGACTTTTATGATAGTTATCTAAAGATTTAAGGATCCAAATATGTACAAGTCAAATACAATAAAAGGAAAAAAATCATTTAAAGACTAACATTTAAGCATTTTAGCCTCTACTATTTTAAAATTAGAGTTCAACTCGATGCCATTTATATTTGAACTCCTAAAATTACAACCATCATCTGCATTTTACAGGCTTCCCCTATCTATGCAGACATTTCCTGTTCTGTCTTCTCTTTCCCCAGAGACCCATTACAACTTGCTTATCGTTGGGTAGAGGTTATATCCAGGGAAGAGGGAACCGAGGAGAAGTGGAGGAAAGGAGGAAGGCATGAGATGTTGGCCCTAACCTAGATTGGTATGTTTACTCTCATCCGACTGGGTTGACTTTAGAATGAAAATGTTTTCCCACTTAATTAATTTAAAATTAGTTATTCAAATATGTTTTTCAAAACTCAGTACAATTATGTATATCATACTTGTGCAAAACATCACCAATTCTCAAACCCCAGATCTACAGATCTGAGGTCAGCAATTCCAGCTAACGCTTATGTAGTGCTTCCCATGTGCCAGACACTGTGCAAAGCTCTTCATGTGTATTGACTCATTTCATCCTTCAACAGCCCTGCAAGGCAGGTATTAGTCAGCTTGGGCTGCCATAACAAAACACCATGGACTAGGTGGCTTAAACAACGAACATTTATTTTCTTACAGTTCCAGAGACTGGAAGTTCAAGACCAAGGTATAGCAGAGCTGGTGTCTGGTGAGGGCTCTCCTCGTAGGTGGCAGACAGCTGCCTTCTCACTGTGTGCTCACCTGGCCTTTCCTCTGTGTTCCTCAGAGTGAGTGAGCTCTCTGGTGTCTCTTCTTATGAAGATACTAATTTATGGGATCAGGGCTCCATCTTTAACACCTCATTCAACCTTAATTACTTTCTTAGAGCCACCATATCCATATCCAAATACAGCTACATTGGGGGTTAGGGGTTCAACATATGCATTTTGGGGGACACAAACATTCAGTCCACAATGGTAGGTAATATTGTACTCCCCATTTTTCAGGTTAGAAAACTGAGGCCACACTGATTGAGTAATTTGCCCAATGTCACACAAATAATAAGTGTCAATACTGGGACTTGAACGCCAGCATCCATACTTTTAACCACTATGCTGTGCTCTCTCTCATCATGAGTCATGACGATGATCACGTTAGATTGTGTTAGATGATGTTAGATCATGAGTCATGATCTAACATCTAGCAACCCATCAACATCATCAACATCTAACAAATCCAATCCTTTGAACCTATTATAGAATCATCAGAGCTTTACCACGCTTTTTAGAAAAAATTTCCCTACAAGAATACAGTCTCTCACTATTATTATATTAGAGATAGATTTCTATATTATCAAATTTAGAGCAAATAACTTATATTTACTATCAACTAGCTCTTAAAATGATTATATCTTGATTACTCTAGTAAACAAACATCATCTATTTCTCTCTACATTTAAACTATTAAAACTCAACAATAAGAAAACAACTCATTTGAACAGTGGGCAAAAGATCTTGACAAGACATGTCATCAAAGAAGATATGCAGATAGTAAATAAGCATATGAAAAGATGCTTCACATCATATGTCATCAGGAAAATGCCAATTAAAACAACAGTGAGATACCACTACACACACCTATAGGAATGGCCAAAATCCAGAATATGACAACCCCAGATGCTGCCAAGGGTGAGGAGCAACAGGAATTCTCATTCATTGCTGGTGGGAATGCAAAATGGTACAGCCACTTTGGGAAACATGTTGGCAGTTACTTATAAAACTAAGTTTCTATATCATAACACAAGTAGATATAAATATAACCAGTGGTAGGGTTTTTTTAGAGGCTGTATTATTTTTTAAGAATTTAAAGCTTTAAACCCAAATTTCTACTCAGAAAGATGAGCATTGTAATTTGATGAGATTACCCTTAGAATTCTTGCCAGTCAATGACTGCTTTTACACCAACTTACAGATTGTGCTGTGTTCAAATACGTACTGAGGGGAATCTGATGAACTGACTGGCAACAGTCTTCGAATTCTTAAAGGTGAGGGGAAGAGTGCATCAGGTAAGAGCAAAGCTCCCGGAATCGGGATATCCAGGTCTGAATCTTGACTCTGCTGTGTCCTTGAGTGAGCTACTCAACTTGTCTACACCTCAGTTTCTTCATTCGTAAAATGAAGCTATGGTAGCTTCTACCTTATATGACGATTGACTGATAGGCTCCATGTTGAGTGTAAATTAAATAGTGCCTGGATAAGTACTCACTAAAGAATCGTGTTTTTTGTTTTATTGTAAATTTCCAAAGAGAATGTTTTATACTTTTTAAAAAGTGTTTTTATTCCCCAATGCCCCTAACAGGAAATGACACCATCATTGTTACATGAGAAAATGATAAATGTTTTGAGAGGTCAATGTCCCACCGCAACTCATTCTCAGTGTTACTATTTTCACCAGGAAACAGTAGAAGTGACACAGGAGGTGGCCAGGGAAGTGCTGGGTAGAGAAGGGTGGGGTTCCTGGTGAGGGCTCCACCCTCAGGCTTGTGCCCATGGACCTAAGTAAGAACAGGCACCCGTGTTTTCATGCCCAAATGTTGCATTTTCCAAGACCACTCTGGCCTGCCACACCCCCATCCTGTGCCCATAAAAACCCTGAGACCCTAGCGGGCGTGGACACAAGCAGTTGGACGTTGAGAGGAGCAGAGGAGCAGAAGAGCGCACCGACAGACACCAGCAGACAACAGCAGGCCATTGAGGCAAGACGATGCAGAAAATTCGGTCGGGGCAGTCAGAGGAGAGTCCAGCCGCTGGACAGCCTGACTCCAGGGGAAGACCACCTTCCCACTCCATCCCCCTTCTGGCTCCCCATCCACCTTGCTGAGAGCAACCTCCACCACACAATAAAACCTTGCACCGATCTTCCAAGCCTACGTGTTATCCGATTCTTTCCGGTACACTAGGGCAAGAACTGAGGATACAGAGGCCCTCTGTCCTTGTCATACGGCAGAGGGTCTAATTGAGCTGGTTAACACAAGTTGCCTGCAGACGGCAAAACTGAAAGAGCACACTGTAACACATGCCCACTGGGGCTTCAGGAGCTGTAAATACTCAACCCTAGGCACTGCTGTGAGGTCGGAGCTCCATGGGTACCTTTTAACCACAAGTTTCAGCATTTCTTTTCAAGGAGAACTTATGCCTGGAAATATGGATGTAAGATGAACCGAGGACTCGTCTTTAACACCGCATGCTACTCTACTAAAGACTGAGAAAAATGTCAGTTGTCCGGAGCTCCCCACGACCTATCTGCATGCTCCCCCTAGGGGTTTGAGCAGTGGGACACTGAACATGCGAGCCGCACATCTGTCGCATGTCCTGCCAGGGAGATAAGGAAACTTTCTGTTTTAGAAGTTCTACTTTGAGGCAAAACCAGGCCTCACATGGGCAAGAACATTGCTAGACCTCAGGCCTTGCTCTTAAACCGCAGCTGCGTACCCCAGCCCTGCACGGGAAGTGGGGAGGAGGTCTTGCTTCTTCCCACAACAAACAGGTTCTCACCTGTGCAGCTCCTGTGAATTACATGACATCAATGTGTATGTAGGTTCTTTTTTTTATTTTTACTATTTTTATTTTTATTTTTTGAGATGGAGTCTTGCTCTTTCACCCAGGCCGGACTGCAGTGGCGCTATCTCGGCTCACTGCAAGCTCCGCCTCCCGGGTTCACGCCATTCTCCTGCCTCAGCCTCCTGAGTAGCTGGGATTACAGGCGCCCGCCACCATGCCCGGCTAATTTTTTGTATTTTTAGTAGAGATGGGTTTTCACCGTGTTAGTCAAGATGGTCTCGATCTCCTGACCTCGTGATCTGCCCGCCTCGGCCTCCCAAAGTGCTGGGATTACAGGCGTGAGCCACCGCACCCGGCCAATGTGTATGTAGGTTCTATCTTTTAGGGAAAGACACTGTAATGTGGAGCATTTCTCTTCAGAATCTACTTAAAACCAGATATTTCAGTTATTAGAGTGAATTAAAACTATTAAGTAGCACATAAAATATATTTTGACCAGTCAAACCTAATTGTAGACTGTTAGTGTAGACACCCATCAGCACACCTACACTCTCACAGACACAAGAGTATCTGTTTGTCTCCGTTGATATGGTTGGGAAGTTTTGCTTTGTGACCTGGGGAGTGGAACCAAGTGTTGCTGAGACAGCTAAGAACCAAGAGGAGGAGGTTGGAAGGATGGTATGGATTCTCTTCCTTCCTAGCTCTTTGGATTTGGTTTTAGACCCCAATGGTTAGATGCATAAGAGCCAGAAAGCAGGGAAACTGTCCACAAAAAACCCTTTATGGTTCTCAGTTCCAAGCATCATTGCTTCAGCTCCCAGGTGACAAAGTGTAGCTCAGTGCTGAGATGAGAGGCCATTTTCCCTGCTTGTGCATAAAACCCCCTCTGCTTTGACAACCTGAGGACTGGCTGGGCTGGCAGGCCACTACAAGATGCATGGCACTAGCTTCCTCTTCTTAGGTGAGAGTCACCTGGGGTATGGACAGTGGGTCCAGCACTGGGGGAAGCACAGCAACCGCCCTAACAGACTCCTCCCAGAATCTCACACACTTCCAATGGACCAGCTTTCCCTCACCCCCACCAGGCAGCACAGGGCAGGACTGTGTTTTCAGCTTAATCAGCACTGCTTTCATGATGGGCTGTGACAACACTGAGGATTTCCATGTGGCCCTGCAGAAAGCAGACCTGGAGGAACCAGAGCAGGAGAGAAAGGACCAGGTGGATCCATGCGGTTATGGCAGCTGGTTTATAAGCACGAATGACACACCCCATTGGAGATGCCCAGAAATAGCTGGAGGACACCGAGGTCAAGCTAAGAGTATGTTGTTACCTTTGTAATTTGGACATCAAAAGGAAATGTAACCTGATTTTATATGGTCTGGAGAGACCTGGACATGCTGTAATTAAACTATAATTGCAATTAATGGGCTACTTTGTGAGTAACCTAATCTCATGAAAAAAATGGGTGGCTTACAATAAAATAAGGAGATTGGTGACTTATAATAAAATAAGGGGATGACAGCCATAGCCGAAACATCTATAAATTTGGGAAAACCAAGACTCAAGCAAAAAACATTTGAATTGAATTATGCAAAAAAGAGGAAAAATAAAAGCTCTGGAAGAATGAAGCCTGCGCCATGGGTACCTTTTAACCACAAGGTTCAGCATTTCTTTTCAAGGAGAACTTATGGCTGGAAATATGGATGGAAGCTGAACAAAGGACTTGTCTTGAACACTACTATACTAAAGACTGAGAAAAATGTCAGTTGTTCCTATCAAAGGATGAGGGGGTTGATGGACATCAGCACCTTTGGCATCATTGTTGATTCCAGAGTGTCCTTAGTTTTTGAGCCACCTCCAAGCAGCCTTGTCAACCACTGCAAGATGCATGCCACTGGCTTCCTCCTCTCAGGCGAGAGCCACCTGGGGTACAGACAGTGGGTCCAGCACTGTGGGAGGCATGGCGACAGCCCTCACAGACTCCTCCCATAATTTACACACACTTCCAATAGACTGGCGACCCCCACACCCCCACCAGGTTCCAATGAGAAACACTTTCTAAAGAACTCTCTCTTGTTAGAACAGCTTCCCTGAGCACAGGAACCAGGGAAGCAATCAGCATCAGCTCAGCTTGACTGTCCCCAACTGCCTGTGCATGTCCCTCCAGTAACTAAGCTGTTTTTACTCAACTTTTGGGTGTTAGCTGGTGAGTCATGGCCTCAAGGGAGCCTACACTGACTAGACTAGGCCTGGTGTTGCCCTCTTTACTTCTTCATAATGAGTATTGTGTATTTAATTATTGCAGATAACACAGAGAGGGATCATGCCCATATTGATAGTCCTTCAAGGCCTAGCATAGTGCCTGGAACATGGTAAATAGTAACATTTATGAATGTCAGCATCTCTGCAGAGCTTTCCCTACATGGCTTACAGCTTAGGCTAAAGCACTTGATATATTGCCCACTCCTGCTGTTAATATTTTTAACTAGTTATTTTTCATATTATATAAGCAACATGTGAATACAAGTTCATTGTAAAAAAAATCAAACTCATATAAAAGCTATAGTCTTCTATATGTAAATGATGCCACAATAAAGCTACTTTTTAAAAAGCCGCGATCCTCCTTCACAACTCCACACCAGCCCAGTCCCATTCCTTTCCCAGACACACACTCCACTCTTAACAGTTTCATGTGTAAAGTTCTAGATCTTCTTCTGTGTGTTTTCATACATGTACATATCTTCATACATTATGTGCTTTCATACATGTATATTCAGATGAATACTCATATATTTGTGTTTTGCACATATATACATTGTGCACATACATTCAGAGTGTTTTAGTCAGAGTGCAATCAGAAGGCAGAGCAGTGCTAGATATGACATTGCAAGCAGAGGGAATTTAACAGAGATGGTGGGGGAGTTCAGTGGCCACAGAACAGCAGGAAGCCACTATCAACCCTGGAGCTGGAGGGACAGAGGGAGGAAGCAGAGTTACCAGAGCCCAGGAGCTTGGGTCAACTGGAAGAATCTGGGACCATGGCAGCACTTCCAGCTAAATCTGGAGCAGTGGAGGAAGAGGCTATCTGACAGTAGGTGGAGACATGGACGAGACCTATCAGACACCATGTGAAGCAGGGAGAAAGGGAGACATAACCTGTCTTCGTCCCTCCTCTCATTCTCCAGTGTCTGTCACTGGCTCTCCTTAGCCAGTCTGGAAATGAGCCTGGAAAATGTAGTTCCCAAGGATACAAAGCCCAGATAGAGGATGGTCTGGAATGGATCTGAGAGCAAGCAGACAAAAGGCCAGCACATGAAGTTGAAAATAAAACACATAAATAGCATCATGGTATATGTAATGTTCTAAATTTATCACTTACCATTTTTACAGAGATAAAATCTGGTTAAAATGGCCATTGAGAGCAGGCTTGATCCACAGAATGAAAGGTACAGCAGGAGAGCACAGAGGCAGACAGCAAGGAAAGACATGCTACAGAAGGGCAGCCCAGGGGCTGGGGTGGGTGCAGGTCTTGTTCCTTGGGAACCAGGCCTCTGATCTGCTCTGCAGAGTGGGAGGAGGGCAGGAGTATGAGATGACCATTGCCCAGCAGTAGTATCAAAGACTCAGAGAGTTTACAGCCTGAAGGAAACTTAGGTCTCCCATTTCAACTCATGACTTCTACAGAATAAGGAACTGAAAAGCAGAAAGTGATGGGCCCGGCAACCCAAAGTATCTCAGCTAGTTTTTTTTTTTTTTTTGTCATTTTTGGTTTTTTGGGGCATGGTGGAGGAGGTGTTAGGGGACAGTTTAGCACCAATGCCTCCTCTTCCTGCTGTGAGTCACCGAGCAGCCTAGCAGAAAAGCTGTGAGGAGAAATGAGAAGCTCTAGAGGCAATCAAGCTCATCTGTCCTGCTGGGGGGCCAGTGTTAGACACCTGACATGTCTTAAAAGCGGAGTCACCAAAGGACATCTTTTTCTTAGAAACTCCCCTAGCCTCCAGAGTCTGGTTTTAAACTGTCTGTGGCATAATCTCAGAGCCTCCAGCAGGTCTCAGGGACTGTGCTAGATACAAAGATGAATGAGATAAGATAATGAACAAGAGACATGTTTCCAGGAGCTCTGAGCCTCACAGGGAATCAGAAGTGAATAAAAGGGAGCATGATGCAATGTGATAAATATAATACCTATGGCACAGAAGAGGGGTTGATAATTGCTGGGGGAAGCAAGAGCAGGGAGCTGGGAAAAGAAAGCTTCACAAAGGTAACCGCAGGGAAAGTGTTGAAGGAGGAATAGGAGCTTTTCAGAACACTAACCCCAATGTTAAAAACTGAATTAGACCAACCTTCCCCAAAGACCACTATTATTCCTCAAGGATTTACACAGAAACTGTTCTTATCTCATTTACCTCTTATTACATAATGGGACCCCCCCACCCACCCACGCACACACACACATATTTGAAAGTATATGATAGATGAAATGAGTTCACTGCCCCATCAACCATGATCGGCAGGGCCAAATTAAGATCTTCAGAGACTCTGGGCACTGCAAAGTTGATGGTGCTTCCATACGTAATTTAATGTAGGAAACAATGCCATCATGCACATGCCTGTAAAGAAGTCCAGCAAAGTTCTGGTTTTTCCTACAATGACACATTTTAGATGTTTTTCAAAATATCAAATAGCCAACATTACCCATGTAATGGTACTCGGATTCTTTTGGTGCCCCTGCTCTGCCAGTGCCCATGCCTGCTTATGGGTGACCCTGCACCGATGAGGCAGCCCCTTCCCACGCCAGAAACCCCAGGTGGGGTTGGCCTCATAAGTTCATATTCCTATTCTTAACCAAATGGACTTAAAGTTGTTCTTTCACTTCCCCATATATCACATGCATTATGACTTTGTTCTTTATCCCTTTCTGTCAACAAACACTCAATCTGCAACCCACGAAGGCCGTCTGAAGGTCTAGTGGTCTGGTTAACCATAAAGAAAGACTGGTGTGAGAAATGCTATTTTCTTATACTAAGCTCAGCTGCTTGTAGCAAGAGGAAGACCATGTGACAGTGAGGTGTTTATGAGCACAGGCTTTAAAAACAGCCATGGTTTAGCCGGGCGCAGTGGTTCATGCATGTAATCCCAGCACTTTGGGAGGCTGAGGTGGGCAGATCATGAGGTCAGGAGCTCGAGTCCAGCCTGACCAACATGGTGAAATCCCATCTCTACTAAAAAAAATACAAAAATTAGCCAGGCATGGTGGCACGCGCCTGTAATCCCAGTTACTCAGGAGGCTGAGGCAGGAGAATCGCTTGAAACCTGAAAGGCAGAGGTTGCAGTGAGCCAAGATCGCGCCACTGCACTCTAGCCTGGGAGACAGAGCAAGACTCCATCAGAAAAAAAAAAAGAAAAAAGAAAAAACAGCCATGGCTGGGTTCAACATTTGTTCTTTCACTTAACCATACGATCTTGGGCAAGTTACTTTACACCTGTAAATCCAAATTTTATCATCTATAAAATGTGCTTAATAATAGCACCAGCCGGGCGTGGTGGCTCACGCCTGTAATCTCAGCACGTTGGGAGGCCGAGGCAGGTGGATCACCTGAGGTCAGGAGTTCGAGATCAGCCTGGCCAACATGGTGAAAACTCATCTCTACTAAAAATACAAAAATTAGCCGGGGGTGGTGGCGGGCACCTGTAATCCCAGCTACTCGGGAGGCTGAAGCAGGAGAATAGCTGAACCCAGGAGGCAGAGGTTGCAGTGAGCCAAGATTGCGCCACTGCGCTCTAGTCTGGGTGACAAGAGCAAAACTCTGTCTCAAAAAAAAAAAAAAAAAACAGCACCTACCTCCTTACCTCATGAAGTAATTTGTTGAACAAATATTTAGTATACTCTTACTATGTGACAGGCACTATCCTTGAACAGGGGATACAGCAGTGAGCAAACAAAATCTTTGCCCTAGAGTTTACATTCCAGTGGAAAAAGATAGACAAAAAAAAAAATAGATATCATGTATATATTTAATTATATATAATTATATATCATGTTAGAAGGAAAGAGCTAGGCAGCATTGGGGAGAGCTTTCATTTTAGATGGAGTGACCAAGAGCCTGAGTGATAAGGTGACTCTATGGACATGAAAGTGACAGGTAGGCACCAGGGGGAGAGCCTTCCAGGCAGAGGGAACAGTCTGCACAGAGGCCCTGAGGCAGAAGCAAGCCTGAATGTTTGAGGAACAGTGAGTGTGGCTGGAGTCAACCGAAGGTGGAGCACAGTGGAGGAAAATGAGGTCAGAGAGTAGGAGACTGAAGGGTTTTGAGCACAAGGGTGGCATGGCATGACACATGTTTTAATAGAATCTCTCTGGCTGCTGGGTTGAGAATACACTTAAGAGGGTAAGGGTGGAGACAAGGAAACCAATTAAGAAACGACTACCATGATCCAGGTGAGAGATGATGCATGTGATGTCCTTACCTTAGCACCTGACATGAAACCAACTCTGGATAAGGATTCTCATTAGTGTCCTATTGTGACCCTAATCCACACATGCATAGCTGGCAAAGGAAGATCTCAGATTTGTTTTCTTTTCTGCATCTTTCTCAACCATCCATCTACTACCATCATCATCATTTTCCCTAATCTTCTTAAACCCCATCCTTAATATTCTTCCCCCTTTCTTCTCTCTCTGCCTCCTTCTCACTCTGTTATCTTCCTTTTATTACTATAATGTTTTTTCTGGGCACAGTTTTGAAGATTTGTTTTGAATCTTGAAGAGAGAGCAGCAAGCCTTTTGGCCTATGGATTCCAAGAGTCACATTCCAACAGGTGATATCAAAAGGACAAGGAAGCAGGGAGGGGTGACTTGCACGGAAGGTGCCCAGTGAGATGTCTCTGCCATGGAGATTGTGCTGATGCCACAAGCAAAGCATTTGTACCCCTCTCATCCACAAGAGAAGTCCCTCCGGGTATTTCAGATGATACCTGAAAGGGTGATAAGGCAGGGAATCAGAGGCTGACACCGCTATTGGATGGACTGGGGGAGTGAAGATCAAAAGGTCATTTTCAGGAAAAAAATAAATTAGGAAGTACAGGGATAAGACAGAAGCCACCACCAATAACTCCACACCTACAGCTCCAAAGCATGTGATTCAGAAGGATCCTTGTTGATACTGGCCATCACCTTGTGTCACAATACCAGGTGAGTTGTCACAGTGGAAAGCAGGGGTATTCCCAGAAGCCATTCTGACAATGGGACTACTAGAAATGACTTAACTATACACAGAAGTGTCTATGAATCACATAAATGTATCCCACAAAAGTCAAACTAAATATGTCCCCAACTCAACTTCCCCTTGGCCAGAGCCCCAGGATACCCTTGGCCACTCTAATCCCCCTGACAAGATGACAAAAGGAAAGTCAGAGGCCTCAAGTAATTGTGATTTAAAATCCCTTTTGCCAATTTTACAAAAACCATCTGACCCAGTGTACACATTGCCTGGGCCTGGGAAGGAGTTCTGCAAGGGAGAACTTCAGAAACTTAACCTCCTGGAAAATCAGCTTTTGCCTAGAACAGAAGTAATTTACCTTCATGCCCAGAGAACTGATTCTATTATAGGAAGGGGATTTATTAGCCATTGTTTGTAGCAATAATGTTTTATTCAGCTTAGAACTTGCTAATAATATTACTAGATGATTAATTAATACAGTTTGAATTACTAGATAATGAGCCACTTTTTGTAACATTTACACTCTGACTTCTGATTCACTCCCTTTTAAATCAGTCAGTCCCAAACTCATTCATTCGACAAAAATTTATTGAGGGCATACTTTCTGCAGGCACTGTGCTAAACTCAAATGGTGGGGAAAGTAAACACAGACCCTGCCTCCATGGGACCCTCAGGGGAGGAGACACATAAACAAATAATCAGACAAGTATATAGCCACTGGGCTAGACAGGAAAAGTTCAGGGTCCTGTGAGAGTAGGACAGGGGGTCCTAACCTAGTGGGGGTGACAGGAAAGACTGAGATCTGAAGGATTCATTCTTTCAACAATTATTTTTGAATGCCTACCTCTTGTCCAAACAGTGCTAAGGCCTGGAATAAGGTAAGCAAAAGCTGCAGAGTTCCTGTCTTCTGTCTTCCTAGAACTGGAGGAGACATTGTCAGATAATCCGATTGCATCTGTCTGTAAATTACAACCTAATAATGGCCTCCATGAAGGGGGATGCAGGGGCATATGTGAGGATATGTAAGGAGGGTTGGCGCAGCAGGGACAGGCTTTCTAAAGGGGGCCACAGGGTTCTGAGAGCCAGAGACAGAGTTAAATGGATGGGTAAGAAGGGGGGAAGGCATCTGGGAGTATTCCAAGCAAAAGGAACTGTGAGCAAGGGCCCGGGAGTGGGAGAGAGCACGTAGGAGGGAGAAAAAGACAAAAAGAGCCCTGTGTGGCTGGGGTGGCTCCAGGTGAAAGTACAACTACATGGGGCTGGATAAATAAGAATGGGCTGGTGTGCCTCAAACTCATGGGAGCACCGGAAAAGTTCGGAGCAGTGGAGAGGCATGGCCCAACTGGCATTTAAAGGGAACACTCTGGCTGCAGCAAGAATATTGGATTACAAGGGTTGCTTTGGCAGTAACTGCATCCTAATTACTTCCCTCTTTCTCACTTTCTTTTCCAGTGGCCGCAGAGATTTAAATAAATGCATCCCAGATACAGAGTTAAAAGCATGCCAACAATGAGGGCTGTGTGGTTTGGAGAAGAGCAGAACACACTGCTTTCAGTCAGGCAGAGGCAGATTAGATTGCCTGCCACCTCCAGTGGGATGCTGGCTCCGGACAGTCACTCACCTTCTCTAAAACCCACCCCACCTAGTCTATAAAATGCAGAGAACGAACGATGCCTACTCCACTGAATTGTATGAGCATTAGAAAGGGTGTGTGCAAATCACCTGACATTTGGCAGAATTCATTACATGCCAGCTGTTATTGAAAGTAATTGAAATGTTGTCAAGCTAGTCAGAGGAAGATTTCTAACTAAAAGCTATACTAGCGAAAGCACTGAGAATAGAGTGTAATATCTCCTATTAAAAAACACATACGTATACATAATACATGTATGTAAATACTCAATATTTTTATAGATAGTTGTCTAATGAGATCTTCCTAATACTAGTATTAGAAAACAACTTTATATTACTTATATGATTAAAATATATACATATACACAATAAAGTTGAAAAGTTTTCTCAATAAATAAAATATATACATATACACAATAAAGTTGAAAAGTTTTCTCAATAAATTATATTGTACAAGAATTGCCTTAGATTTGGGCTTTTCCTGTATGCAATCATGCCCTGGAGGAACTGAACTCATTTCTTAGCCTGTCTATCTATCCCCAACATTAGCTTCTCGAAAATGATTTTATTTATCTCTTTCTCCAGAGCCTACTATGGAGCCTGGCACTCAGTAGTAGGTGCTCAGTAAATACTTGCAGAATGGAAAAATAGCTAAAGAACAAATGAATAAATTTATTAATCTGTCAACTGTATTTTATAAACCCAAATCAAGACACATCGTCTGTTATATTGAATATGAGTGTCTTAGAGAGAACTTGGCATGAAATATTTGAAATTCAGACTGTCCTGGAAAATTCAGGACATATGATCAGCATATATCCTCAAATAGCTGAACATCTTTTAAAGGAGTTGCAACAAATAACTATAACAGGTTCCACTGTGGGCTTGTGTTACACTTATTTTTGAACATAAAAATTGTTCCAAGTCCTATGTTCGTGGTAGAAGCAACAACCTAGAAGATTTTAAAGGAGTTCTGTTTAACCACGACACAACGACTCAGGATCAGCTTTTCTCTTATCTTGCTCACTATAATTAGTTGCCTTGATCAGACCTCTACTGACACAAAAAGAGCAAGTGAAACAGCCATACATTTTGTTTGTTAAGCACAGCTGAGGCTAGCTCAACAGAGTGTCAATTGAAGGGAATAAAATATGCAGCAAAGTTGGGAGAATGGGAACAAAGAATCCAGTATGATAATTTACAGGAGAGCTAAACGAGCTTTCAAAACAGCATCACGAAGGTAAAAAGCCTCAATAATGTAGAAAAGAGATAAATTGGAAAAGAAAGCTTGAGAGGAGCTGGAAGGACTAATTTAAAATCAATGAAGAAATTTAAGACTTTGTTTTAAATGAACTTTTTTTAAAGTCAGGTTTATTGAAATACAATTTATATACAACAAAATGTACCCTTTTAGTGTATAGTGCTACGAGTTTTGACCATTGCATATAGTTGTATAGTTGCCATCACAGTCAAGACATGGGAGAGTATACATTTTCTAAAACTATATATGTGTGTATTATCAAAATGTTTGATAATGAGATTATATTACTTTATAACTAGAACAAATACTTATATATTATAAATATGTACTAAATACATACATACGAAGTCTGTTTCCAAAGCCCATTCTCTTTGCTGAGCAAGGAGGAGGAAAGGTAGGGGACACAGTTTAGAAGGAAATGAAAGAAAGCCTCCTCCTCCTCTTAGCAACTGGGATTCATTCAGAAATGAGAAACCATGAATCAAATTTACCAAAAGACCTGGAGCACAGCTCTGCTGTCTCTAGAGCTCATCACAGTCTAACACCTCCACTTTCAAAATGTTGTTGAGCACAGATATTCTTCCAAAGTGCTGAAGATGAGCCCTGGAGGCCTATCAAGCCCACTGAGACCACTCCAGACCCACAGACCATCCACGTAAGCATCTTCCTGTCTCTTCCCACATCTCCAGAAAATCAGGTAGGAACAAACTAATCATTCTTATGGGCAAGTGAGTGCATGGCAGCCTTTCACTGTACTGAGGAGGCAGGAACATGAATAATGAGGCCAAAGCCAAAGGGAACACAGATCCAAATACAGGTCACATTTGAATACAGAAGCAATCCATAGACAGAGATAAAATATTTGCAAATCATATGACAAAGAATTCATATCTAGAATGTGTAAAAAGCTCCTATATCTCAAAAAATTTTTAAAACCAACCTGGATTGACTTTGACAAACAGTTCATTAAGGAAGATACATAAATGTCCCATAACCACTTCAAAAGATGCTCAACATTGTTAATCATTAGGGAAATGCAAATTAAAGCCACAACATGATAACTACTGCTCACATAATGGCTAAAATAAAGGAAAGACTGCACTAAATGTTGAGACAACACAGGACAATCTGAACTCTCATACACTGTTGGTGGTGCAACCACTTTGTGAAGAGGTCTGACAATTTCTTATGTGACTAAACACATACCTGCCCTATGACCCAGCAATTCCTCTCCTAGGTAGATAGCCAAGAGTTACACAAGCATTTCCACAAAGGAACTTACACAAAAACCATCATAGCAGGTTTAATTGCTAAACAAACTAAGGCATACTCATACAATAGAATACTACTCAACAACACAAAGAAACAAATTCCAGTACATATAATAGTGTGGATGAATCTTTAAAACATGCTGAGTGGAAGAAGGCATATAAAAGCATATACTGTGTGTAGGCCATGAGTGGTGGCTCAGGCCTGTAATCCCAGCACTTTGGGAGGCCAAGGTGGGTATATCACTTGAGGCTAGGAGTTCAAGACCAGCCTGGCCAACATGGCGAAACCCCATCTCAACTAAAAATACAAAAATTAGCCCAGCGTGGTGGCACATACCAATAACTCCAGCTACACAGGAGGCTGAGGCAGGAGAATCTCTTGAACCCAGGAGGCAGAGGTTGCAGTGAGCAGAGATCGCGCCACTGCACTCTAGCCTGGGTGACAGAGCAAGACTCTGTCTCAAAAAAACAAAACAAAACAAAACAAACAAACAAAAAATACACGTACAGTGTGATTTCATTTATATTAAGTGCTAAAACAGGCAAAACTAATTTATGGTGGGGAAAAAAATCAGAACAGTAGTTGCCTCTGAGATTATAGGGATGAGAGAAGGGACATGAGGAAACTTTCTGGAATGATAGTAATATTCTGTGTCCTGATAAAGATTTGTGTTACACAAATGTTTCCATTAATCAAAAAAAATCATTGAATGGTACACTTAAGGTATGCATACTTTGCTGTATGTCAGTTTTACCTCACTAAACAAAAAAGAACTCTACGTAACCAAATATTGAATTCCGGTTAATAATATGCACACTAAAATATTTAGGGGTGAAGTATATAGATGTTTGCTGCTCCCTTTGAAATATATTTTAAAAATAATATGGGGCTGGGCATGGTGGCTTATGCCTGAAATCTCAGCCCTTTGGGAGGCCAAGGCGGACAGATCACTTGAGGTCAGGAGTTCAAGACCAGCCTGGCCAACACGGTGAAACCCCGTCTCTATCAAAGACACAAAAATTACCTGGGTGTGGTGGCAGATGCCTATAATCCCAGCTACTGGGGAGGCTGAGGTAGGAGAATTGCTTGAACCCGGGAGGGCAGAGGTTGCAGTGAGCTTACATCATGCTACTGCACTCCAGCCTGGGCAACAGAGCAAGACTGCAGCTCAAAAAAATAAATAAATAAAATAAAATAAGATGGGTTGATGATTGAATAGAGGAATGGCTACATGGACAGTTATGTGAGAAAGCAAATACAGAGATAGGTTAATTGTAGAAGGCAGATGGTGGGTATATGGGTGTTAACTATGAAATCATTTTATCTTTTCTGGATATTTTAAAAATTTATAACAAGCTGGGCGTGGTGGCTCACGCCTGTAATCCCAGCACTTTGGGAGGCTGAGGTGGGTGGATCACGAGGTCACGAGATCGAGACCATCCTGGCTAACATGGTGAAACCCCATCTCTACTAAAAATACAAAAAAATTAGCTGGGCATGGTGGCATGTGCCTGTAGTCCCAGCTACTTGTGAGGCTGAGGCAGGAGAATGGCATGAGCCCAGGAGGCAGACCTTGCAGTGAGATCGTGCCACTGCGCTCCAGCCTAGGCGACAGAGCAAGACTCCGTCTCAAAAACATAAATAAATAAATAAATAAATAAATAAATAAATAAATAAATAAATAATTTATAACAAAATGTTGGGAAAGATAGGTTAAGAGTTAGAAGGAAAATGAAGATCAGATAAAAAAGGATGAAGCCGATATTAGAACATAATGAAGAACTACAGATCTGCCTTTGAGTTTCCTAAGAGCCAAAACAAAAAGTGGGCAGAGGAGGACAGAAGAGGAAGATGAAGAGAGAGGAGAGAGAGAGGCAGGAGAGAGAGCTCAGTTACATAATTAGCAATACTCATATGATTTTTAAAGTTCTTCTAGTAAAGCACCACTTTTCCTGATACTAAGTTTTCATGAAGAGGAGACTGGACATTGCAGTTCTGTTAAGAGATTTTACACATTAAACAAGCAAGAAATTAATTTCTCTCTCACATAATGGACCACATTATGAGAAATGCAAATTAAAGCCACAATATGATACTACTGCCCACATGAATGGCTAAAATAAAGGAAAGACTGACCACACTAAATGTTGAGAGAACACAGAACAACCTGAACTCTCATACACTGTTTGTGGTGCAGCCACTTTGTAAAAATGTCTGACAATTTTTTTAACATATATATTTTTATTATACTTTAAGTTCTAGGATACATGTGCACAACGTGCAGGTTTGTTACATATGTATACATGTGCCATGTTGGTGTGCTGCACCCATTAACTCGTCATTTACATTAGGTATATCTCCTAATGCCATCCCTTCCCCCTCCCCCCACCGCACAACAGGCCCTGGTGTGTGATGTTTCCCTTCCTGTGTCCAAGTGTTCTCATTCTCCAGTTCCCACATATGAGTGAGAACATGTGGTGTTTGGTTTTTTGTCCTTGCGATAGTTTGTTGAGAATGATGGTTTCCAGCTTCATCCATGTCCCTACAAAGGACATGAACTCATCATTTTTTATGGCTGCATAGTATGTCATGGTGTATATGTGCCACATTTTCTTAATCCAGTCTATCATTGTTGGACATTTGGGTTGGTTCCAAATCTTTGCTATTGTGAATAGTGCCGCAATAAACATACGTGTGTGTGTGTGTGTTTTTATAGCAGCATGATTTATAATCCTTTGGGTATATACCCAGTAATGGGATGGCTGGGTCAAATGGTATTTCTAGTTTTAGATCCCTGAGGAATCACCACACTGATTTCCACAATGGTTGAACTAGTTTCCAGTCCCACCAACAGTGTAAAAGTGTTCCTATTTCTCCACATCCTCTCCAGCACCTGTTGTTTCCTGACTTTTTAAAGATCGTCATTCTAACTGGTGTGAGATGGTATCTCATTGTGGTTTTGATTTGCATTTCTCTGATGGTCAGTGATGATGAGCATTTTTTCATGTGTCTTTTGACTCCATAAATGTCTTCTTTTGAGAAGTGTTTGTTCAAATCCTTCGCCCACTTGTTGATGGGGTTGTTTTTTTCTTGTAAATTTGTTAGGGTTCTTTGTCGATTCTGGATATTAGCCCTTTGTCAGATGAGTAGATTGCAAAAATTTCTCTCATGCTGTAGGTCGTCTGTTCACTCTGATGGTAGTTTCTTTTGCTGTGCAGAAGCTCTTTAGTTTAATTAGATCCCACTGGTCAATTTTGGCTTTTGTTGCCATTGCTTTTGGTGTTTTAGACATGAAGTCCTTGCCCATGCCTATGGCCTGAATGGTATTGCCTAGGTTTCTTCTAGGGTTTTTATGGTTTTAGGTCTAACATGTAAGTCTTTAATCCATCTTGAATTAATTTTTGTATAAGGTATAAGGAAGGGATCCAGTTTCAGCTTTCTACATATGGCTAGCCAGTTTTCCCAGCATGATTTGTTAAATAGGGAATCATTTCCCCATTTCTTGTTTTTGTCAGGTTTGTCAAAGATCAGATAGTTGTAGATGTGTGGTATTATTTCTAAGGGCTCTGTTCTGTTCCATTGGTCTGTATCTCTGTTTTGGTACCAGTACCATGCTGTTTTGGTTACTGTACCCTTGTAGTATAGTTTGAAGTCAGGTAGCATGATGCCTCCAGCTTTGTTCTTTTGGCTTAGGATTGACTTGGTGATGCGGGCTCTTTTTTGGTTCCATATGAACTTTAAAGTAGTTTTTTCTAATTCTGTGAAGAAAGTCATTGGTAGCTTGATGGGGATGGCATTGAATATATAAATTACCATGGGCAGTATGGCCATTTTCACAATACTGATTCTTCCTATCCATGAGCAGAGAATGTTCTTCCATTTGTTTGTATCCTCTTTTATTTCATTAAGCAGTGGTTTGTAGTTCTCCCTGAAGAGGTCCTTCACATCCCTTGTAAGTTGGATTCCTAGGTATTTTATTCTCTTTGAAGCAATTGTGAATGGGAGTTCACTCATGATTTGGCTCTCTGTTTGTCTGTTATTGGTGTATAAGAATGCTTGTGATTTCTGCACATTGATTTGTATCCTGAGACTTTGCTGAAGTTGCTTATCAGCTTAAGGAGATTTGGGGCTGAGACAATGGGGTTTTCTAAATATACAATCATGTCATCTGCAAACAGGGACAATTTGACTTCCTCATTTCCTAATTGAATACCCTTTATTTCTTTCTCCTGCCTGATTGCCCTGGCCAGAACTTCCAACACTATGTTGAATAGGAGTGGTGAGAGAGGGCATCCCTGTTTTGTGCCAGTTTTCAAAGGGAATGCTTCCAGTTTTTGCCCATTCAGTATGATATTGGCTGTGGGTTTGTCATAAATAGCTCTTATTATTTTGAGATACGTCCCATCAATACCTAATTTATTGAGAGTTTTTAGCATGAATTGCTGTTGAATTTTGTCAAAGGCCTTTTCTGCATCTACTGAGATAATCATGTGGTTTTGTCTTTGGTTCTGTTTATATGCTGGATTATGTTTATTGATTCGTGTATGTTGAACCAGCCTTGCATCCCAGGGATGAAGCCCACTTGATCATGGTGGATAAGTTTTTTGATGTGCTGCTGGATTCAGTTTGCCAGGATTTTATTGAGGATTTTTGCATCAATGTTCATCAGGGATATTGGTCTAAAATTCTCTTTTTTTGTTGTGTCTCTGCCAGGCTTTGGTATCAGGATGACGCTGGCCTCATAAAATGAGTTAGGGAGGATTCCCTCTTTTTCTGTTGATTGGAATAATTTCAGAAGGAATAGTACCAGCTCCTCTTTGTACCTCTGGTAGAATTCGGCTGTGAATCCATCTGGTCCTGGACTTTTTTTGATTGGTAGTCTATTAATTATTGCCTCAATTTCAGATCCTGTTATTGGTCTATTCAGAGACTCAACTTCTTCCTGGTTTAGTCTTGGGAGGGTGTATGTGTCGAGGGATTTATCCATTTCTTCTAGATTTTCTAGTTTATTTGCATAGAGTGTTTATAGTATTCTCTAATGGTAGTTTGTATTTCTGTGGGATCAGTGATGATATCCCCTTTATCATTTTTTATTGCATCTATTTGATTCTTCTCTCTTTTCTTCTTTATTAGTCTTGCTAGCGGTCTATCAATTTTGTTGATCTTTTCAAAAAACCAGCTCCTGGATTCGTTTATTTTTTGAAGGGTTTTTTGTGTCTGTATCTCCTTCAGTTCTGCTCTGATCTTTGTTATTTCTTGTCTTCTGCCAGCTTTTGAATGTGTTTGCTCTTGCTTCTCTAGTTCTTTTAATTGTGATGTTAGGGTGTCAATTTTAGAACTTTCCTGCTTTCTCTTGTGGGCATTTAGTGCTATAAATTTCCCTCTACACACTGCTTTAAATGTGACCCAGAGTTTCTGGTATGTTGTGTCTTTGTTCTTGTTGGTTTCAAAGAACATCTTTATTTCTGCCTTCATTTTGTTATGTACCCAGTAGTGATTCAGGAGCAGGTTGTTCAGTTTCCATGTAGTTAAGCGGTTTTGCTTGAGTTTCTTAATCCTGAGCTCTAGTTTGATTGCACTGTGGTCTGAGAGACAGTTTGTTATAATTTCTGTTCTTTTACATTTGCTGAGGAGTGCTTTACTTCCAACTATGTGGTCAATTTTGGAATAAGTGCGATGTGGTGCTGAGAAAAATGTATATTCTGTTGATTTGGGGTGGAGAGTTCTGTAGGTGTCTATTAGGTCCACTTGGTGCAGAGCTGTGTTCAATTCCTGGATATCCTTGTTAACTTTGTGTCTCGTGGATCTGTCTAATGTTGACAGTGGAGTGTTAAAGTCTTCTGTTATTATTGTGTGGGAGCCTAAGTCTCTTTGTAGGTCTCTAAGGACTTGCTTTATGAATCTGGGTCCTCCTGTATTGGGTGCATATATATTTAAGATCGTTAGCTCTTCTTGTTGAATTGATCCCTTCACCATTATGTAATGGCCTTCTTTGTCTCTTTTGATCTTTGTTGGTTTAAAGTCTGTTTTATCAGAGACTAGGATTGCAACCCCTGCCTTTTTTTGTTTTCCATTTGCTTGGTAGATCTTCCTCCATCCCTTTATTTTGAGCCTATGTGTGTCTCTGCATGTGAGATGGGTTTCCTGAATAGAGCACACTGATGGGTCTTGACTCTTTATCCAGTTTGCCAGTCTGTGTCTTTTAATTGGAGCATTTAGCCCATTTACATTTAAGGTTAATATTGATATGTGTGAATTTGATCCTGTCATTATGATGTTACCCGGTTATTTTGCTTGTTAGTTGATGCAGTTTCTTCCTAGCCTCGATGGTCTTTACAATTTGGCATGTTTTTGCAGTGGCTGGTACCGGTTGTTCCTTTCCATGTTTAGTGCTTCCTTCAGGAGCTCTTGTAGGGCAGGCCTGGTGGTGACAAAATCTCTCAGCATTTGTTTGTCTGTAAAGGATTTTATTTCTCCTTCACTTATGAAGCTTAGTTTGGCTGGATATGAAATTCTGGGTTGAAAATTCTTTTCTTTAAGAATACTGAATATTGGCCCCCACTCTCTTCTGGCTTTTAGAGTTTCTGCTGAGAGATCAGCTGTTAGTCTGATGGGCTTCCCTTTGTGGGCAACCTGACCTTTCTCTCTGGCTGCCCTTGACATGTTTTCCTTCATTTCAACTTTAGTGAATGTGACAGTCATGTGTCTTGGAGTTGCTCTTCTCGAGGATTATCTTTGTGGCATTCTCTGTATTTCCTGTATTTGAATGTTGGCCTGCCTTGCTAGGTTGGGGAAGTTCTCCTGGATAATATCCTGCAGAGTGTTTTCCAACTTCATTCCATTCTCCCTGTCACTTTCAGGTACACCAATCAGACGTAGATTTGGTCTTTTCACATAGTCCCATATTTCTTGGAGGCTTTGTTCGTTTGTTTTCATTCTTTTTTCTCTAAACTTCTCTTCTCGCTTAATTTCATTCATTTGATCTTCAATCACTGATACTGTTTCTTCCAGCTGATCGAATTGGCTACTGAAGCTTGTGCATTCGTCACATAGTTCTCGTGCCATGGTTTTTAGCTCCATCAGGTCATTTAAGGCCTTCTCTACATTGGTTATTCTAGTTAGCCATTCGTCTAATTTTTTATCAAGGTTTTCAGCTTCTTTGCAATGGGTTCGAACTTCCTCCTTTAGCTCGGAGAAGTTTGATCATCTGAAGCCTTCTTCTCTCAACTCGTCAAAGTCATTCTCCGTCCAGCTTTGTTCCATTGCTGGTGAGGAGCTGCGTTCCTTTGGAGGAGGAGAGGTGCTCTGATTTTTAGAATTTTCAGTTTTTCTGCTCTGTTTTTTCCCCATGTTTGTGGTTTTATCTACCTTTGGTCTTTGATGATGGTGACGTACAGATGGGGTTTTGGTGTGGATGTCCTTTCTGTTTGTTAGTTTTCCTTCTAACAGTCAGGACCCTCAGCTGCAGGTCTGTTGGAGTTTGCTGGAGGTCTACTCCAGACCCTGTTTGCCTGGGTATCAGCAGCAGAGGCTGCAGAACAGCGAATATTGCTGAACAGCAAATGTTGCTGTCTGATCGTTCCTCTGGAAGTTTCGTCTCAGAGGGGTACCCGGCCGTGTGAGGTGTCAGTCTGCCCCTACTGGAGGGTGCCTCCCAGTTAGGCTACTCGGGGTGTCTGACAATTTTTTATGTGACTTGAGGTAGTGTTCAGGATGGTATTGTGTCTCTGTTTAAGGGACCACAAGGGAAATGAGGTGATTGGAGCTCTAAAATTCCACAACATAAAAATGTCTGCAATGATTTTATCCAGGAAGAAAAAATTAGGTAAAAAGATAGAAAGTGCCTTAAAAATCTCTAAGAAACATATTCTATCCCCTATCTCGTTCATCTATGCCAATGTATCCTGCTAAATTCATTCCTCTCTGAACATATACCATATGCTAGATACCATAGGGAATGATAATAATAGATTTTTATACCATATTTTAACAATTCTAAGATGTATGATTTTTTGCACATTTTGATATTTCTGAAATTGGGATAGGTCTTAAATCAATGGCATGTCATAATTGGTAGAATTTTTTCCTTCTTAATGGTACATAAAATAATTGCACTTCTTAAAATCAATGATATCTTAGATTTATTAAAACACAATCTCTAGTGCTTCATAGTTCAAAGTATTTTCATCTTATTTGATCCTCACAACAACATATTTTGTTGAGATGGGTAGTTACTCCTATTCTAAACCTAAAAATCAAAATTCAGAGAGACTAAGTGACCTCTCTGAGGTCCTCCTTAGAGACTTTATGATGAAGCCATAACTCTAATCTAAATCTACTATTTTCTCCCAATATCCCACTGAAAACTCCATGGAAAAAAATACCTGTTTCATTCACTGCTGTGACACCAGAATATAGAACATTGCTTGGCATATAGTAGGTATTTGATAAATATTTATTGAATCAATGTATTACATTATAGAAGTGAATGAAAGTCAGAAGGGAGAGTGCTCTGTGAGTTGTAGTGAGCTGAGAAGTTTATACAGAGGGTGAGTATCCCCATCTTTCCTCCACTTTGGTGAACATCTCATTTATTACTCAAATATCTTCTGTTCCATGATGGCTTCCTCAGGTTAAGCCAAACATATTTGTTTCCTAACAACTTGAAAGGCAACCTAGTAGAGCAGAAAGCATACTGGTTTTTGCCTCAGAAAAAGTGGGTTTAAATTCCTTCTGATTTTAACCACCTACTAGCACAAAACTTTGGAAAAGATTGGATAACTTTCCTGAGCCTCAATTTTCTTATCTGCAAAATTGAGAATAAAACCTAGCAGATTGTATCACTGTGAGCCTTAAATGAGACCAGATATATGAACGCACCTGGCACACAGTAGGAGCTCAATAATATTGGTCCCTTTCTCTTCCCTCTGCCATGCTCCACTTGGACTTGGTAAACACTTCAACACATTTTTTCCCCAAGAGACTGCAAGTTTCTATAAGAACTCTATACAGATGAGGGTACTTAGTGAAAATAAATAAATAATAAAATAAAAGAACTCTGTTTGGTTCATATCCACCTTTCCAGAGCTTAGGAGAGTGCCTGACACATTCTAAGTGCCCTTAAATAGTTTCAGAGTTCATTCATTCACTTATTTCATCTTTAAATATGCATCATGTGCCTACTACATGCCAGGACCTTTTCCTGTTGCTGAGGATATTGCAATAAATAAAGCTAACGAAAAGCCTTGCCCTCATGGAGACAGATGAACAAGACATGAATAAATAAACAATGTATAATGATAAGTGCCATGGAGGAAAATAAAACAGGGAATGGGGATAGGAGGTATAGAGGCAGGCAGGGGTGACTTGTTGCAATATTAATTTGGATGTTAAAGAAAAGCCTCACTCATGGTGACATTTGAGCAGAGATTTCAAGGAAATTAGGGGAAAGCCATACAGATACAGATATATGGGTTAAATTTGAAGAGCAATTTAAATATTTGTAGGAAAAAAATGAGAAAAAGGTAAATGGAACATTCCAGAACTTGGGAACATTTGACCAAAAACCTGATGGAATTATGTAGAAGGCTGGCTTGGGCAATATTAAATGAACCAGCTTAGGTGGAGTGTCAGGGCTTGGAATATCAGGAAGAGAATGTACATTTCATGTTATAGACAATGGTGAATCATTGAAGACTTTTGAGCAAGATGACGTGACAGGAAGCTTCATCTGGTAGAACAACCCATGCAAAAAGTATTAAAGGAAAAAGATGGCAGTTCTGTTTAAGAGATCTTGAATTTGACATCATAGTACATACACAATGGAATACTACTCAGCCATAAAATGGAACGAAATAACTACCTTCACAGCAACTTGGATGGAACTGGATGTCATTATTCTAAGTGAAGTAAGTCAGGAATGAAAAATAAAATATCATATGTTCTCACTTATAAGCGGAAGTTAAACTATAAGGATGTAAAGGCATAAGAGAGATATAATGGACTCTGGGGACTCGGGGGGAAGAGTTTGGGGGTAAGGGATAAAAGACCATATATTGGGTACAGTGTACATTGCTCAGGTGATGGGTACACCAAAATATTAGAAATCACCACTAAAGAACTTATACATGTAACCAAAAATCACCTGTACCCCCAAAACTATTGAATTTTTTAAAAGTATGCATATTTATTTATTTACTTATTTTTGAGACAGAGTTTCGCTCTTGTTGCCCAGGCCGGATTGCAATGGTGCGATCTTGGATCACTGCAACTTCCGCCTCCCGGGTTCAAGCGATTCTCGTGCCTCAGCCTCCCGAGTAGCTGGGATTACAGGCATGTGCCACGATGCCAGGCTAATTTTGTATTTTTAGTAGAGACGGGGTTTTACCATGTTGGTCAGGCTGGTCTTGAACTCCTGACCTTAGATGATCCACCCGCCTCTGCCTCCCAAAGTGTTGGGATTACAGGTGTGAGCCACCGTGCCCAGCCAAGTATGCATATTTAAAAAATAAAAAAAGAACTGGGCAGACTTGCCTACCTGGTCATACAGAGTACTGAACACTTGCTGGCTTCCCCATGGAGCCTGCCCCAGGAAAAACAAAAATAAATTTAAAAAATAGCATAACCTATTTGCCAGACAAAAATACAGGCCTAGAATTAAGAGAGAGACAAGGGTTTGAGATTTGAGAAGCGTAGCCCACCTAAATCCTGACAGACAATTACAGTCATCTTCTAAGAACTGCAGACTCTGTCGGTGAGCAACAGACCTTGCTAGAATTTCATTTCTGGCCTAAGAATTTGTACAGCATTCCCCTTAGGAATTTTCCAAGCTCAGGCCAAGACCAGAAAACCAAAGTCAGCAGTAATGAGAATGATATGCAGGACCTGACAGGGAGATACGCCAGCAAATTAAGTCCTGTGTAGGAAAAATACCTTGAAAGGTGGGGCACAATGTGTCTTGGGAAGCTCAGGCTCAGGAGAAATCTGGAAGAACATATATCATGACAGATGCTTCAGCCTCGTGGGAGGGCTTTTGTTTAAAAGTGTGCTATGTAAAATGATATAGACACCCTACAAAAAGCAACATGCCAATGATTCATCTTGTCTACAAAAACATTACAGACCCTCACATTTGATTTTCAATCCAACACTAATTGAAGTTATCAAAAAAGAAACAAAAGTTATCTCTTTGTCATTTGGAATGATTTTTCATTTACCCACCAAAAAGCAGGAAGGGGGTCTGTGAGTGCTCCAAAACCAAGTAGTGGGGTTTTTAAGCTGCAGGGAGAAAGGTTGCAGAAGCCAGATGCATCTTTATATAAGATTTTGGAGTCCTACTGATGTGTTTGTGGCTTTATGACAGTGGAACTCTACCACTGAGAAAAGAGAAAAGAAAATGCCATTGAAATAAACTTGGTTCTCACCAACAAAGCCTGGAATTCCAGCCAGGTGTATTGTGTGCCTATAATTAGCTGTTGGCTCTTGGGAAGGAAAGGAACTAAAGGGATGCAAAAAGAGAGGGCCTCCTTTACTTGAAATATCTTAGTCCAAGGATCTTCAAATATTCTGCTTACATAACCCCCAAAAGAATGTTGTAAAGCTATGTAACTCCTCACATATTTTAAGTTGACATCTAGCATTTTTCATCATAAGATAAAAATAAGATGATGATAGACTGTAATTGGGATAAATATTTCATGACAGTATTTGATAAAAGACATTTTAACTTCACAATAAATAAAATACCCCAAATCTGAAAGAAATCATCTAAAAATTTTATGAGCCAGTTTTATCCAATGTTTCTCAAAAAACTTGCTTGTGTTGTAAGACATTCCAGTTGACTTTAAGAGAATCAGCATCACTAATTCATATGGTTCAGCTGTTTCAAATTCAGAGCTTTCCCCACAAAGACCAATTATTCCATTTCTAATGACAAGCTTCACCCTTAACAGAAATATGTATACAGGTCAGGCAAATAAAGGAAGCCCCATGGATGTAAGGCAACTTGATTAATAATAACTGAAGATGTCTCCATCAAACCAATATTTTGTTCTTGTTTTTTTTTTAACTTCTATATGTATCCACAAAAAATAAAAACCTTTTCCTAAACAGGCCACATAACACTGCCACAGAAAAAAATATCTAATCCATATTAAAATGTCTCACATGTCCTTTATGGCTACTTTTTCTAATTCAGGATTAAATCCTGGGCCATATACTGCATCTGGTTGTTATATCCCATAAGTCTCTTTTAATCTAGAACATGCATTCTTAACCCAGGGGATGGGAGGGTGATATTATCCCCCAGGGAGTGAAAATTGGTTCTTGAGGAATGAAAAAAAATGCACTATTTTTTATGTACAAAGCACAGATATATGTATAGTACGTAACCTGTATGTTTACAGTATATACACATATACCTGTGGTATTTTCATGAATAATTAAGGGAAAAATATCTAAAAAGATTCCTTTTAAATGTATGGGGTGCAATAATGAAGAGAGGTTGAGAAATACTGGTCTAGAAGAATCCCTCTTTCATGACACTTATGGATTGATGAGGCCCCCAAATCAACATTTCAATATACCCACTTGTTTCATTCACAGGGGAAGTTTTCATAGCCTGGGGCAATATTCCTTCATAAAGTTTGGGATGAGAGAGGTGGCAGATGTGGAAATGTGCTGCTCAGATCCCCCTGCAAGAAAGGCTGTCTCCTTAGCTGGGAGGAGTGTGGCTAGCGGACACCCTCCAGCTGTTACATTCCTCAGGATCTGCCTCAGCTTTCCAGCCAAGGTCATGCTCTTCTTGGGGCAGCCTCAGGCAATAACTGAAAAACAGCTGATGTACATGGGCTTGGCCATTTCCACCCAACAGGAGAACTTCTAAGAGGCAATCTTGGCTCTGGAGCTTCCCCACTGAGCTGGCCAACTTTGTGGGGACTGCGTTACAGTCAGACGACTCCAGCTGCCTAACCCTGCTCTCCCCCTCATTTCCCAGATGTCACTCCCCAATAAAACACTTGTATTCCTAACTCTCTCTCTCTCTCTCTCTCTCTCTCTCTCTCTCTCTGTCAGCATCTTCTTCCTGGAGAACCAAACTGGTACAGTGAGGGCAAACATGGGCTTATAGATCAGTGTTAGGAAACAGTAGACAGGAGATGGAAGATCTAGGAAATGGTCTCCTTAAAATTATCTGTAGTCTTAAAGTCTTCACTTACCAAAGGTGTAGGAGATCAGTCAAGGTTCGATTAGAGAAGTAGAATACTAGGAGATAGGTAGGTAGGTAGGTAGATAGATAGATAGACAGATAGATAGACAGACAGGTAGATAGATTGATATAGTAGGGCATTTATTATAGGGATTTGATCTTATTCATTTGGGGGAGCTTGTTACTTAGTCTGTGTGAGGCCATTGTGTCTGTGTTTGGTGCTGAAGCCTGAAATCCTCAGAGAAGGCATTTGGGAAAGAGAGATGTCTGTGAAGTTGGGGAAACAGGCAAACTGGAACCCATGAGGATGGACTGGAATCTGCATTCATATCCTACTGCTTTCAAGCTGCCAACTTCAATGGTCAGGTACTCTCTAGGAGAAGCTGGTGTCCTTCATCATGGAGGACATGTTGGGTCTGGAAGTCAGAGAGGCTGGAGAAGTTGCAGGCGTGGCTACTGTTCCACACCACAATGCAAGTAAACAGGTAAGGGACAACATGAATGAGATGCAACAGCACCTGTGACCTGCACCAACCTTTCAGGTGTAAAAAATGTATGTCTGCTACTTCACTGCTTTACTTTTGCTTTCTAAATCTCACACAAAGCTAGGTATGGTGGCTCACACCTATAATCTCAGCACTTTAGGAGGCTAAGGCAGAGAAGGGAATTTTGGGTGCCATAGTTTTAGTTTAGCTGAGTTGATACACAAATCCACCCAATGGGGGTTTCCATATCCTGTTTAAGAATCACTGACTTAAATAACAAAGGGCTAGAGAGCCCTTCTAAAAGTTGTGCTTGGGAGTTTAGGATTAAATATATAGCCTCGTTGCATATCCTGAGAGTAAAGCCTTCAGTCTTACAGGCCTGGGTTTGAGGGGCTGATGGCTGCTAACCTCTCTGAATTTCAAGGTCTTCATTCATAAAAGGGCAATAATACCTACTTTGCAGGATTCTGTGAGGATTACATTGTGGCAGCACACACAAAGTCCAGATACATAGTGCTTAATTAAGGGCAACTATTATTTCAAGGGTGTCTTATAGCTTTCAGGTTAATACAATCACGCTGAGATTTTAGATCTGCTGAACCTTTAGAGGCTTATACAAGCCAAAGACTGGCTAAGCCACAGGTTAGAACTCATGGAACCATCAGCTTACACCCCCTAAAACCAGAGTTCTCCATGTCCTTGAGTTGTGTGAGTAGGAGGGAAAAGTCTGATAGTTCCAATTGGTTAGACTTTGATTGATGAATGCCATCAATAGCTGCAGGTCAAAGGCAGCAGTCAATAGGAAACCATGCTTCATGTTGCTATTGCAGTTCAGCATTTCCTAAAGGCAGATGCCTCCTTCCTGGTCCTTCATGCCTCAAAGAGTTGGAATCGACCTGATAATCATGGAGGCAAATAAAGTTGTGATAGATGGAAAAAGGCCATTTCTGTCCTGTCATAATTTGATTCTCTCCACCCCCTGCTCTCTTACTCCAATATATAACTTAAGGGCCACAGATATACTTCATGATTAAGAGTGCACTTGGTCCTGAATTAGTCAAGACTATGGTTGCAAGAAACAGAAACCCAAGTTGAACCAGTTATAAACAAAGAAATAAGAAAGAAAGAAATAGAAGAAAGAAAGGAAGGAAGGAAGGAGTAAGGTTATGATTGTTTAAATATTTATTTTTTAATTTTGTGTTTTATTGATACATAACATGTACATATTTTGGGGGTACTATGACAATTTAAAACATTCATATACCTTGTAAAGATAAAATCAGTGTAACTGAGATTCCCATCACCTTAAATATTTGTGTTTTCTTTATGCTAGAAACATTCTAATTCTTCTCTTCTAGCTATATTGAAATATATAATAGATTATTGTAAACTATAGTCATACTACTGACTGATCAAATACTAGGTCTTATTTCTTCTATCATACTGTATATACATACCCATTAATCAATCTCTCTTCATCCCTCTCCCTGCTAAGGTTACGATTTATTGAATATTTGGCACAAGTAATGGGTAGTTGTAGTCTAGGGGAAGTAGACCTTGTAGACCTTGGTGGGGATTGCAGGGACTTAGCAGTACAGTCAGATCTCTCTCTCTCTCTCTCTCTCTCTCTCTCTTTTTCATTCTCTCCTCTGCTTTTCCCTGTGCAGGGGATGCATTCCTACATTCTTTCCTACTACAGATGAGCTTGCTCATCTTGCTGTGGAGAGGAAGTGGAGCATGGTCCAGACAAGCACTGGTTTTGTCATCGCTGTCTAGTAACATCAGAGAAGAAAGCTTCCTTTTCCCAAAGTCTACATATAAATTCCCAGGGAAAGGCTCTTTCTGGCTCAATTTGATGTAGCCAAGTGGGTGGTGACTATGGTTGGTCAAGCCTGGATCTCATACTCACCCTGTAGACTGAAGACTGGTTTGGCTGTCCACTAAAACCTTAAGGAGAAGAGGTAGAACCTTTCTCTCCAATGAAATAAGGTGTTGTACTGGAAGACAGGTGGGAGAGGAGCTGCTGAACAGACACAATCGACAGGTGTCCATTACAGATCCTTCATGTCTCAAGATTTTGTTTTGTTTTCCAACAAAAGTCTCTGAAAACAGAGGACATTTACAATTGCAAAAGAAAAACTCTTTGTTGACAGAAAGAGGAGAATGTGTACAGATGACAGAAGCTGCATAAATAGGCTGTCATCAAAGCTCTCTTGGAGAGTGCATCATCTCCTCATGACTTCAGGTATTTAATCTCCATATGACTCTCATATATACTTCTCCCAGCCTCTAATCCTCAGGGGATAAGAGTAGCGCCGACCTCACAGGGCTTCTGTGAGAACTATTTGAGTGAATGCAAGTAAAACACACAGTACAGAGCCTGATGCATAGAAAGCTTTTTTATAAATAAAAATAATTTTGTATATTTATGTACTACACCAATCCTCAGGACACACTGAGGGCTATTTGCTGCAAATACCTGCAACACTCTGCTTAGGGTTACTTTTCTGGCACAGGGAGACCGTTTTGGAGAGTTAATGCCCCTCAAATAAATTCTCAATTGACAAGAATTAGTGGATAAATACTTCGACTTCTGATCCCTAGGCGGGACTATATTGAGACATCTTCTATACTCTCTTCCAGTGTCTCCAGCATGACTGCTCTCCAACTGATTCCTTTGAGAACATGCCCTTTATTTTTTTGCTTCCTTTCTTTCCCTGTCATACTGCCCCACTCTCCTGCCGGTGTTTCCTGAAATCACCTCCTCAATAAGTGGTGTGCATTTAAATCTTCATCTCAGGATCTGCCTATAGGGAACCTTAAACTAGGACAATAAAATATATGAAAGAACGTGCACCACATTGTCTGCCATCATTATCCTATGACTGGTAGGATTGTAAGTTATTATCCTTTTTGTTATCTATATTTAAAGCATTTCCACAATGAACACAGACACCAACTAATTGATTATTGAAACAATCTAAAATCTTAAACCGAATTTTTAATCTCTGCAGGACCCGACCAACTTTTTCTTCTACCTACTTCTAACTCTGTATTCACAACAAACAAGTCTTCTTACTTTTGGACCCACTAAGTCCATTCCTCTCTCCAGGCCTCTACACATACTTGACCTAGCATTTTCTATTACTCTTATCTCTTCCACAAGGCCTCCCCTGACTCACTCAGCCCATGATGCCAGTTTACATTCATTTCGTCTACATATCATTTAATCAGCATTATCAGTTCTTCCCATACCCTGCACTACTTTAAAGAGATATGTGTGTAAAGTACTTCTTTGCCATATGGGTCTCTCAAGTTTCTAGAATATTTGGATCAGACATAGAACCACTTTCCACGTGAAAATGGTGTTACACCAGTTCAAGATAAAATGCTCCCCCACAAAATTATTCAAGATAATATCTGAGCTGCATCTGCTGTTTCAGTCTGTAACAAAGGGTCTTTTTACAGGACAGCAGCAGTGGGGAGGAGAAATGGAGAGAAACAGAAGCTGCCTCTGATGTACTGATTCTACCACACATAAATGATCTTTTCATGAGCCAATTAGGAGAGAAGGAAAGACAAAAAGCATTCTTGACTTAGGAATGGAATAGTCGCTCCTCCTCGGTGCCTGATTCAGTTATTTAGAATGGCTTTCTTACAGCTGGGCCTCTTGTGAATTATGAGTCTCTCTCTCTGTCTTCCCCGCCAGGCTTCATATTAAAGACAAGACACAGCTGCCAAGGCCTCCAGAGATTTCCCAGCAGTCTACTATGGTGAAATAAAACACCGTGTTATGCTGGACAACTAGCCTGTCGTTTCTGCACCATGGGCTGTGCTATTCTCACGGCCAAGATAAAAGATCCCAGGCCCTGGACACTTACTGCTTCTCTTGAGATTTGTGGCTTGATCTTCTAGATAGTACTTGATTTTGTGTGTGTGTTCCAGCTTCCCTGCATGATATTGATAATTATCTTCTAAAGGGATTGGATATGTTTGTATAATATATGTATACTCCTCCTTCTTGAAATACTGTCTTGAAGGAGGGCATTTGGTTACCATTAAAGCAACTATTTTGCTTCCAAGTGGTAAGAAGTTCTGTGGCCCTGGTGCCACAGATGACTTGGGACTTTGACAGGGTTGTGATCGTCCCTATAGGCATGTTTTGTGTCATTACTACCAGAAGGATTGCATTATACAAATGGGCTGAGGTTTGTACATAATGATTGGTTGAACTGCTTCTGATGTTGCAATCTCAGCTTTATCTGCCTCAGAGTAAATGGAGCCAGCTGAAATAGGTCTGTAACCCTGCATGGAGATTTGGGGTATACTAGTGAAGTTGGGAAGGTGTCAAATTGGAGACTATTTTTAGTTAAATGGTTTACACCCTAGTAGAGAACAAGACAGAAGGCACACATGAGGCTCCACCTTCATATTTTGATTTCGGTCTTCAAATAATAGGATACATTTCAAATCCCAGCAGTCTTACATGAGCCTATAGTAAAGGAGAAGAAGAATCTCAGAAATTAAAAAGTTCTTCATACTGATGACGGGAGCTCTCCAAGTGTTGACAGACAGCCCTCCCCACACATTCCTTTCTTCCTCTCCCATTTTATCCTAATTATAAGCTAGCAAATAGGATAAAGGAAGATACCGCTCCCTATTGGATATACCTGTGTTCAGAAATCTTTACTAAACTAAAATCATCAGAGTCCAATTTCTTTCTAACCTAACTATCTGCATGGTGTAAATGGGAGGGTAGGTAAGGATCTAATTAGTGATACAAATGTCATTTGTATATTCAATCAGACAAACAGATCCCTTTGGGAGTACACAAATAAAATCCCAAACAGTAGAATTTACCAACTGAAGGACAAAAAAGAGTCTTGTTTATTTTTCTATTTTTTATGCAATAGGTAGGTGCTCAGTAAATATAGTTGGGTTCGATTATTAAATTGAAAACATCCATGCCCACTTTGAAGAAAATAATCTGAAAGGAAATTATCAAATGCCATGAATATGTAAATTATACCTTGAACCACTTCTCTGCTTCTCAATTGTGAGGCCAAAATGCTTCCCACGTATAACTCACTAATTTTTACAAGTTGTAATAGTCCCTGAAGGAAGAGAAATAGCAATTGCCATTGTTCCATTTGACAGATATGAGAACTAAAGTACAAGCTGTTAAGCCAGGGATGGTGACTCGGTGAGTAAGAGTCAGAGTAGAATGATATGAGACTGGGACAGAGGGAGCAGAAATGCTGCCTAGAATTTATTCTGGGGCTCCTATTCTAACTCCTTGCATCCTTTGACCAGATAACAACTTAGGAACCCCTGGCACTGCACTGTCGTACACCAGGAGAAGCTTCCCCTGCCATCACAAGGGCAGAGGAAACAGCCAAATTCCAGGACTCACGTAGAGCAGGGGCTCTGTTTTGCTTATCATGGTGGGCCCACCTTCACCCTCATTCCCCAGTGCTACCTAATTCAGCACTTGCATTGGCCCTAGCAAACAAGGATCAGATGACAGGATGAATCAATGAAGGCCTTGTGACTCCCATTTTTGGTGTTCAACCCATTACATCAATATTTCTTAAAACAAGCTGGTCATGGTGGCACATGCCTATAATCCCAGGGACTCAGGAGGCTGAAGCAAGAGGATAGCTTGAGGAAAGGAGTTCAAGACCAGCCTCAGCAACATAAAGAGACCCTGTCTCTACAAAAAGTAAAAACATTAGTCAATCTGGTAGTCCCAGCTCCTCTGGAGGTTGAGTCAGGAGGATTGCTTGGGCCCAGGTGTTTGAGGCTGCTTTGAGTTATGATTGCTGCCCCACACTCCAGCCTGGGTGACAGAGGGAGAGAAAGAAGGAAGGAAGGAAGGAAGGAAGGAAGGAAGGAAGGAAGGAAGGAAGGAAGGAAGGAAGGAAGGAAGGGGAAGGAAGGAGAAAGAAAGAAAGAAAAGAAAGAAAGAAGGAAAGAAAGAAAGAAAGAAAAAGAAAGAAAGAAAGAAAGAAAGGAAAAGAAAGAAAAAAAATTTCTTAGGACATTACAGTCTATCCCTTTAGAAGATAAAATGCCCCATAGCATCACCTGCCTGCAATCATTCCTGCAGAAACAGCAAAAAGACTTTCTACATCTCAAGGAATCACATGCCTCCGGTTCTAGTGATGCTCCTTTCCAATAAAACAAATACTCCCTAAGCAGATAAATAAATAATCAAACACAAATAAATGTCATATATGAGGAAAGGTCTTCCATAAGTTTTGAAATAAGGAAGTTGCAAAACAGCGCATTCTCTGGGCTAAGGGCTGTTAAATGTACTATCTCATTTGATCCTCATAAAAACCTTGTGAGGTAGATATTCTTTTATTACTTCTGTTTTTGAGGCGGGATCTCGCTCTGTTGCCCAGGCTGGAGTGCAGTGGTGTGATCTTGGCTCACTGTAGCCTCAAACTCCTGTGCTCAAGCAATCCTCCCACCTCAGCCTCCTGAGTAGCTGGAACCAGTGGTGCACACCCGGCTAATTTTCACTTTTTTTCTGCAGAGACAGGGTTTTGCCATGTTGCCCAGGGTGGTCTCGAACTCCTGAGCTCAAACAATCTACCCGCCTCAGCCTCCCAAAGTGCTTGGATTATAGCCATAAGCCACTGCACCTGGCCTCTTTTTATTCTTATTTTACAGATAAGGAAACTGAGACTTAGGTTAAGTAATGCCCAGAATCACACAGCTTGAAAAATATGTAAAACCAAATCTGTTTGAATTCAGAACATGGCATTTTACTCCTCTCTCTGGTTCTTGCTCCCACTCTGGCTTCTTGTCTCCTTTCCCCCCCTTTCTTCTCCTTTTCCTCAATTTCTGTATATCTCTCTCTCCCTCTTTTTCTCTTTCTCTCTCTCTCCTTTACCATGTAAGTTTATCTATGCATAGCTTTCTTCACATTCTCCAGGGTTTCCATAACCCACAAAACTTTCATTGCCAGGAAACTTTGCCAGTCCCAGACTCAAAGGCCAAGCAGGGTGTCTGATATTCCAGCTACGAGGCTGTTGACTAAGGTCACTGCCCAACTACTGGGCATATCCCACACTCACACATTCTGCCAAGTTGGGACTGTAAATGCATTTCATCACATGGATGTGAAAACGGCAATTATAAAAGCAGTATTTAGAAATGGCTTCCACTTAGATTTTGGTCAACTAGTTCGTATAAACATGTACTATCAATATAAATAATTTGCATCAGAGAGGTACGTGGCCTCTTCTGTAGAAACATTCTTCATGCTCCAGAAATTGTGTCATCAAAACATTATCCAGGTAGCAGTTAACTTTCTTTGATTCAACATGTAGATACATACTTCATAGCTAATATTTTGAGTAATGACTGTACAAACACATGCCTAGTGGTTCACATCCATAATCTCATTTAACCAAGGCTTACAGGGTTAAATAACAGCCCAATTGTCACTTACTAAGTTGCAGAGCCATTTCTCCAATAAAGGTGGGCCTCCTGTCAGGATCTAAGTTCTCAACCCTTCTGCTCTCAGTGACAAATATGGGGCCATCCCTGTGGAAGATAAAAAGGAAATGGCTCAGTCAAACAACATAGAATCCATTAGCAAACATTTTTTAAAAGGTTTACAAACATAATAATAAAGGACAGAATGCAACCTAATAGCACCTTCTTGTCCAACAGATAAGAAGTAGTAATGATATCTTAGAGCAGACCTTTAATTTGTGAGGGATGCTTTTTAAGAGAACTTAGAGAAAAGAGGAAACCACAGAGCATACTCAGAGGCAGGCAACTCTCCAAACAATTACTTCTGCAGAGTCGAGTCAAGACTGAGTTGAGACTGATGGGGTAAAAGTCCAGAAAGTCAGTGATGGGGGTGGGTTTAAAACTTGTATGCATCTGGAGATAAAGAGGTCAGAAGGGCTGAGGAAAGATTAGAGTTAATGACCCACATGGACTAGAAATCCTCTGGCAGTAAGTAACCCCTGACACCAGGGGGTGGCTGATACAATCAGAACAGGACAGACACTGAGAAGTCAAAAACTAACCATTAGTAAATACGACAGGGCTTTTGAAGGCCAAGACTCCTCCTTGCTTTATTTATTTATTTATTGCTATAGATCATTTACTTAATACACGATAGTTCTTAGGATAGTACACACTGTTAACTTATAATCATTATTAGGTTGAGAGAGAAAAACACAAATTAAACATCACACACAAATTAAAGATCTGTTCTCTTTAACAAATCATGACTACTCTTTATCTGTTGGGCTGAGAATGTAATATTAGGTTGTATTCTGTCCCTTATTGTTATATTTGTAAAGTTTGTATACAAAAAGAGAAGATTCTCCCAAACTATTTTCTTTAGATACCTGACTGGAGGAGTTGGGAAGGAGTCAACGCCAGTAATTAATTGCCAATTTTTTTTTTTTTTTTTTAGACAGAGTCTCGTTCTGTTGCCGAGGCTGGAGTGCAATGGCGCAGTCTTGGCTCACTGCAACCTCCGCTTCCCAGGTTCAAGCAATTATCCTGCCTCAGTTTCCCAAGTACCTGGGATTACAGGCATGCGCTACCTCACCTGGCTAATTTTTTAATTTTTAGTAGACACGGGGTTTCACTATGTTGGCCAGGCTGGTCTCGAACTCCTGAACTCAGATGATCTGCCCACCTTGGCCTCCCAAAGTGCTGGGATTACAGGTATGAGCCATCACGCCTGGCCTTGATTGCCATTTTTGAAGGGTTGAAATCACTCAGTCATGATCTAATCTCCAACAGTTTTTAAATGACCATAAACTCCAGTCACACTGGCGATGGAGTGGTCTCTCCACCAAAATCCTACTTTTAATAATGTCTATCCATCTTTACTTTCAAACATTTAAAAAATTTGGGGGCCGAGCGTGGTGGCTCACGCCTGTAATCCCTGCATTTTGGGAGGCTGAGGTGGGTGGATCACGAGGTCGGGAGTTCAAGACCAGCCTGGCCAAGATGGTGAAACCTCGTCTCTACTAAAAATACAAAAATTAGCCAGGCATGGTGGTGGGCACCTGTAATCCAGCTACTCGGGAGGCTGAGGCAGAAAACTGCTTGAACCCAGGAGGCGGAGGTTGCAGTGAGCTGAGATAGCGCCACTGCACTCCAGTCTGGGCAACACAGCAAGACTCTGTCTCAAAAAAAAAAAAAATTGGAAGAATGCAGAACCAGGGGGTTCCATAGCTTGGTGGAACAGTTGCAAGCCTTGACTCCCTTCGATAAGTGTTCATCAAAGACTGATTTTTCCAAATGAGGAGATTTATTCTGCTCATTTCCTGCCTGCAGTCACATCTCCTAGTTGGGGTGCTGCATGGAATGGTAAAAGCTATAATGCAAATATTTCTCAGAAAAAGAAGTTCATTTGTACTCCATTTGCCCTTTAGGGGTTATCTGATTTCAATCATCTTTTTCCAAAAAATCTTGCTAGAACTTGCAAAGTTCTAATAGAAATTGGTATGAAGCAGTCAGGCAATGGCAAGTACAAGAGGGAAAAAATGAAGAGTCTTGACTTTGAAAAGTATTTACATACATTCCAGAGCATTCTAAACACATGGAGAATAAACTTAGCAGGGAAAGGCATTCCATGCCTAAAATTGTGTCTTTGCAACCAGGATCTGAGTGGAAGAAATAAGTTATGTTATTAATATATGGTGAGGAACAGAACAGAAATTGAAGGCTCAAATGAAGTGTTCGTGGAAGATTCGTGAGACAGAAGGGCAAATATACACCAAGTAGATACTTCTCCTAGGGACAGGCTTTGCAATTTGAGCATTTTTGAGCTTGCAATGGAATTTTAAAGCCATCCAGAAACAACAGATGTTTGAACCCAAATGATCCAATGTCTTGATGCCAAAATTAGGGCTCTGAAGAGGAACGTTAGAGTTGGAGCACATGAAGAATAACTTCAGTAACTCTTCTCTAGTGCAACAGTTGAAAGATTTATTCTATGGCTTGCTGACCTACCCTTTTATCTGTGCCCATTTATACTTGAAGTGATAAAAATCTCTGTTGAATGGGAGTATTAATAACTAAAATTCAAGTCTCTTTTCTAAATCTGACTTCAATTTCTTCTCTCTCCTCTTTGAGCATTCAATCTCTAAATCAAATTATGAAATCAGAAGGAGGGCCCTTCTGAACATTATTTATTCCCAAATTTTTGCATATGAAAACCAATAATAGATTACGGCTGTACCTACACAGCACAGGATTATCTAGCTAATTTAATAGTTGTAAGCAGCCAAGCCAGGTACTGTGAGCAAGCAAACAAAAACCAATCAACACCAACTCCCACCAACAATGAACAACCAAACTGCATTTTGCAAGCTACTTTTTTTCCAGATTAAATCGGTAACTGATAAATGCTAAATCTCTGCTTTACTTGATTTTTTTATTTTTATTTCTGAGACAGGGTCATGCTCTGTTACCCAGGCTGAAGTGCAGTGGCATGATCATGGCTGACTGCAGCCTCTACCTCCTAGGCTCAAGCAATCCTCCCACCTCAGCCTTCCAAATAGCTGGGACCACAGGCGTGTGCCACTAGGCTTGGCCAATTTTTGTATTTTTTTGTAGAGACAGGGTCTCCCTATGTTGCCCAGGCTGGTCTTGAACTCCTGGGCTCAAGCAATCTTCCTGCCTTGGCCTCCCAAAGTGCTGGGATTACTGGTGTGAGCCACCATGCCTAGATTGCTTTACCTGATTTAAAATGACATGTCATTTAATCCTAAAACAAGAACATTATTTTTTCATTAGTTTGTTGGATTTTTTTTCCTCCTGCCTCTCTGTTAAATAAGAAAATGCCATTTAGACATCAAATCACTTTATTCAGATTCCAAAGAAACTTCTTACATATCTCATTTACCAAATAAACTTCCCTTCCTAGGGCCAGGCATAATGCCTCACACCTGTAATCCCAGCACTTTGAGAGGCCAAGGTGGGAAGATTGCTTGAGTCCAGGAGTTGAGGACCAGCCTGGGCAATATAGTGAGACCTCATCTTTAAAAATAAATAAATAAACACCAATGAAATTTCCCAGCCAGGTAGCAAGGTTTATTCGTTTCCAGAAAAAATGCAAGCATAAAGATATTTCTTAACTCAGTCACTCAAATGCTGTAAAATAGCACCTTTGGGGAGAAAGTGGCAGTATGATCATGGTTCTAAAAGGCAGCCAGGAACTCAAATTGTAACAGCATTTTAAAAATAGCGTTGCAGCTATGATTACAATTTAGCTCCATAGCACGTAAGCATGGTATGAACAGGAAATGGGAGTACATCTTCAGAGCCTGATAAGATTCACTAATGTAAGACATATGCTCTGTTTCTCAGCTTGCAAGCTAGGCCTAGCCAGAAAGAAGGAAAGCATATATGTTTATCTTTAAACTAAAGATCAAATTTATAAACCTTGGAAGATTTTTTGAATTGCTATTGAATTAAGTGATGAACTTGAGAAATGTGCAGCATAGATTCAATTGTGAATTTGAAAAATAAAGGTTTGAAGTAACTTCCAAAGGAAAATTAATTGTTAGCTATGCATCACAAGCCTGGGTTATCTCAGGGCAGCCTCAACAAGGCAGAACTTGTCCTTAGAGAAATCATTGCTACTCAAGGGGACATTCCTAACAAAAATATCTCCATTATCTATAAAAGACCAAAGTTGAGTTCACTAAGGATGGTATGTTTTAAGAACATTCTACAGTATCAATAATTATTCAGAGTTCTACTTAGAACAAGTAGAAATATGTCAGGATGCCTTTAATATGACTCATATTTTAGGAGGGAACTGATGGTTTACTTGTTTCCAGATTTATTTTAGAAAAAGTAGAAGATAGTGCAACATGGTTCAATAGTAGACACACAGCAGTACATTTAAGTACACACAAACTAATCAAATCACCCAATTTTACAGTTCATATTAAAGACAATGAAAAGGAGCTAAATATCAGTGTCTATCATCAAATACAAATTGGATTTATAATCCTTTGATATGGATCATGGTAAAGAAATGCTGACACATTTGGAAAACAACACCCCCTCCCGCCCCCCACCAAAAGTATTATGATTTAGATTTCTAGCTTCTATTTCTCCACCAAAAAAGTCTAGGTTTTTCTGGTTATTCAGAATAAGAATAAATTCACTCGTTCCACAAATGTTTATTGAGGGCTTCCTATGCATGAAGCACTGTTGTAATTGCCAGAGATATAGCAGTGGGAAAGACAGATAAGGAGCTCACATGCTAGTAGGAGAAGTCAGCTAATAAATAAATAAACAAGAGTTCTTCAAGGGTAATTAGTGCTGTCAAGGGGATGAAAGAGTGATGTGTAGAGAAAGACAGAAAAGGTGGGGACTATTTTAAATAGGATGGTCAAGGAAAGGCTTGTCTGAGCTGAGACCTGAGGAGCAAGAAGCCAAATAAGTGAATATACTGGGGAATGATCTGGAGAACAGGCAAGAACCAGTGCAAAGTTCCTGAGGCAGTAGTAACAGGCTTGACTTCTTCAAGGAACAGAAAAAAAGGCAGCAAGGTGATAATTAATGAGGAGAGGGAAAAAGATGAGCTTGGAAAGGCAGGCAGGGACCAGATCACATGGGACCTGTTGTACCTTGATAACAGGTTGGGACTTTTTACGAACAATGAAAAGCCATTGAAGAATTTATATGAGTGAGTAACGTTTATCTGATTTATATATTATAATTAAAATAAAAATATCTGATCTGATTTTATTTTAATTATAAAATTTTTCGGGCATCTAAGAACTTACAGACAACAACAAAAGGGATACCTTAAGAAATCAGATTCAGTTAAAATCCCCATGGTACTCTTTTCAGTCCTATTCCCCTCCCTCTTTAAAGGTAACTGCCATTCTAAACTTTATGCTTGTAATTTTCTTGCATGTTTTTGTGCTTTTACCACACATACTCATACATATCTATAAACAATATGTAGCACTGCCTTGCATGTTTTTAAACTTTATATGAATGGTACCATACTGTGCATATTCTTCTGTACTTGCTTTTTTACCTTCAGTATTATGTTGCTGAGATTTATCCATGCTCATTAATCCTTAGCAACTATTTAGCATTTTCTTGGATTAACATGTCATGATTTCTCCATTCCTTGGTTGAAGGGCATTTATGTTGTTTTCAATGTTTTTGTTCATATCTCCCTGGGCAGGCAATGGAAAATAGACAAGAGTAGAAATACATAAGCCAGTTAGAAGACTCTTCAGTAGCCCAGCAGAAAGCTAGTGGCGGCTAGGATTAAGAGAACAGCAATTGAGATGAAAAGAAATGGAGAAACTTAGTATACGTTTTGGAGATGCAGCTGATTGGACTTGCTGATGAATTTGATAGGCAAGAGGGGTTGCTGAGAGAAGGTGAAAAATCAAGGATGAATACTAATTTTTGGCCTTGAGCAATTTTAAAGGCATCTAAAGCCTGAAATCTAGAACTCTAAAAGGTGTTTTATGATGTCGTATTTTAATTACTTAAGGTTAGTGAAAATCTTATCTTACTTATACTTGCGTCTCCTCTAGTGCTTTGCAATGTATAATATTAGGTAACCCCAAAAATTTTGTTGAATGAATAATAGACTTTACAATTGCTTCTCTATGGTGCATAGGAATTATATTTAGATTTAGTCATATGACAATCTTGAATATTGTCAGAAAAAAAGTGAAATGATGCTAGATTTTATTAAAATAATGCAGGAATAAATCCATTTATCTTTGGGAGTTATTAATAAAGCAAGATTGGCTATATGTTAAACATTTTTGAAGCTGAGTATTATATGAGAGTTGAATTTTTGTGAATTTTGGAAAATTCCATGATAAAAAGTTTAAAAAGGCCAGGCATGGTAGCTCATGCCTGTAATCCCAGCACTTTGGGAGGCCGAGGTGGGTGGATTGCCTGAGCTCAGGAGTTCAAGACCGCCCTGGGCAACATGGTGAAACCCTGTCTCTACTAAAATACAAAAAATTAGCTGGGTGCGGTGGTGGGTGCCTGTAGTCCCAGCTACTCAGGAAGCTGAGGCAGGAGAATCACTTGAACTCAGGAGGTGGAGGTTGCAGTGAGCCAAGATTGCGCCATTGCACTCCAGCCTGGGCAACAGAGTGAGGCTCCGTCTCAAAAAAACAAAAAAAAGTTTAAAAAGAGATTTTTAAAAATTTAGCCATTTCCCCATCGAGAAGAGAATTGTCCCCTATTTGTCACTTCAAATATTAAGTTGGTATAAAGGTAATTGCAGTTTCTACCGTTAAAAGTAATATAAACATCCAAATAATAACCACTCTAAGGAAGCAGCTTGTCAGAGAATTAGGAATTCCAGCCAAGTTCTTAACTTCTTGGGGCTTATAAACCCCTTAGAAAACATGATGAAACATATGAACACTTTTTCTGGAAAAAAAGCACATGTATACAAATTTGCATAAATATAGCCAGGTGTTTTTGACATTCTTTGAAGCTAATGTCATAGACCAGATTAAGAAAGGAAGGTCAGTTAAAGACCTGCATTGAAGTTCTGATACTATTATATGAATTGTTAGGTAATTTGTTAACCTGAAATTTTGTCACATTAGTTTTTTAATTGTTTAATATTCTACTCCACAGTTGGTACTTACATTCCTACCCAGAGTTTGCAGCCAGACGATTGGTGTTTGAGCCTTCCCTTTCCCACTTTTAAGCTATAAGATCTCAGAAAGTCACTTAACCTTTCTGAGCCTCAGCTTCTTTATAAGTTTGAAATAGTAATAAATACACCAAGTGCTATTGTGTGATAAAAATGAGCTAATATAATTGAAAGTCCTTCGTAAGATGTAAAGAGCACTGTAAATTGGTGGTCATATTTTATACAATTATGTGCCAGAAACTCTTCTAAACTTTTTTTTTTGAGATGGAGTTTTGCTATTTTTTTAACAAAAAAGTATTTTATTATTTTGCTGCAAAGTTGTTGCTTCACAGTGTAAAAATAGCACCAGCAAATGCAGTATATTGCAAAATTAAGATAGTGTTGTTCTTCACCTGACACTGTACAAGCAACAAAAACTTCTTTGCTCCCAGTTATTTCCAATGGAAAGATCATTAAGTATTTCAACCCAAATCCATGTATAGATATACGCAAGTTACAACATTATAGAAGGCTTAAGAATAACGTTATCGTTGAATTATGTAATTTTTTATATACTTTAAGTTCTGGGATACATGTGCAGAACTTGCAGGTTTGTTACATAGGTATACACGTACCATGGTGGTTTGCTGCACCCATCAACCCGTCATCTACATTAGGTATTTCTCCTAATGCTATCCATCCCCTAGCCCCCCATGGCACGACAGACCCTGTTGTGTGATGTTCCCCTCCCTGTGTCCATGTGTTCTCATTTTTAAAGTCCCACTTACGAGTGAGAACATGTGGTGTTTGGTTTTCTGTTGTGTTAGTTTGCTGAGAATGTGGTTTCCAGCTTCATCCATGTTACTGCAAAGGACATGAACTCATCCTTTTTTATGGCTGCATAGCATTCCATGGTGTATATGTGCCACATTTTCTTTATCCAGTCTATCATTGATGGGCATTTGGGTTGGTTCCAAGTCTTTGCTATTGTGAACAGTGCTGCAATAAACATACGTGTGCATGTGTCTTTACAGTAGAATGATTTATAAGCCTTTGGGTATATAATCAGTAATGGGATTGCTGGGTCAAATGGTATTTCTGGTTCTACATCCTTGAGGAATCCATTGCCTTCCACAATTGTTTAACTAATTTACACTCTCACCAACAGTGTGAAAGCATTCCTATTTCTCCACATCCTCTCCAGCACCTGTTGTTTCCTGACTTTTTAATGATTGCCATTCTAATTGGTGTGAGATGGTATCTCACTGCGGTTTTGATTTGCATTTCTTTAATAACCAGTGATGATGAGCTTTTTTTCACGTTTGTTGGCCGCATGTCTTCTTTTGAGAAGTGTCTGTTCATATCCTGTGTCCACTTTTTGACGGGGTTGTTTTTTCTTGTAAATTTGTTTAAGTTCCTTGTAGATTCTGGATATTAGCTCTTTGTCAGATGGATAGATTGCAAATATTTTTTCCCATTCTGTAGGTTGCCTGTTCACTCTGATGATAGTTTCTTTTGCTGTGCAGAAACTCTTTAGTTTAATTAGATCCCATTTGTCAATTTTGGCTCTCTTGCCATTGCTTTTGGTGTTTTAGTCATAAAGTCTTTGCCCATGCCTGTGTCCTGAATGGTATTGCCTAAGTTTTTTCTAGGGTTTTTATGGTTTTAGGTCTTACGTTTAAATCTTTAACCCATCTTGAGTTAAATTTTGTATAAGGTGTGAGGAAGGGTCCAGTTTCAGTTTTCTGCATATGGTTAGCCAGTTTTCCCAGCACCATTTATTAAATAGGGAATCCCTTCCCCATTTCTTGTTTTTGTCAGGCTTGTCAAAGATCAGATGGTAGTAGATGTGTAGTGTTATTTCTGAGGCCTCTGTTCTGTTCCATTGGTCTATATATCTGGTTTGGTACTAGTACCATGCTGTTTTGGTTACTGTAGCATTGTAGTATAGTTTGAAGTCAGGTAGCATGATGCCTCCAGCTTTGTTCTTTTGCTTAGGATTGTCTTGGCTATACAGGCTCTTTTTTGGTCCCATATGAACTTTAAAGTAGTTTTTTTCTAATTCTGTGAAGAAAGTCAATGGTAGCTTGATGGGGATAGCATTGAACCTATAAATTACTTTGGGCAGTATGACCATTTTCATGACATTGATTCTTCCTATCCATGAGCATGGAATACTTTTCCATTTGTTTGTGTCCTCTCTGATTTCCTTGAGTAGTGGTTTGTAGTTCTCCTTGAAGAGGTTCTTCCCTTTGTAAGTTGTATTCTTAGATATTTTAATCTCTTTGTAGCAATTGTGAATGGGCGTTCACTCATGATTTGGCTGCTTGTCTATTATTGGTGTATAGGAATGCTTGTGATTTTTGCACATTGATTTTGTATCCTGAGACTTTGCTGAAGTTGCTTATCAGCTTAAGGACATTTTGGACTGAGATGATGGGGTTTTCTAAATATACAATCATGTCATCTGCAAACATTATGCAATTTTTATAACTAGTTTTTACCATGGATAATTTAATGAATTCTGAATACTAGAGCCTAGTCTAAAAATCATAGAGTATTATAAAATAGAAGAATATTATGTTTGTCTATAATCATTTGAAAGATAAAGGGCATTTTCTTTCATTAGTGTTAACAGTAGTTTTTTTTTCCCCATCGGTAATGCTAAAAGTTGCTATTCTAAGTCTTCTAATCACCGCTAATTTAAGACAATTCTGCTGGGTTGCATAATTTCATACTAGTTTATTTAGGGGTTCCATTATCGCTCCTCAATAGATTTTATGTATTTCTCATACACTTCTTCACTCATAAGTTAATCCAGTTCTGAAGAGTTACTCAGTGTCATCTTTATCAGCCAACCATCTTCACAACAAGATTTGTTGACAAGTCCTGGATTTTCTGCAAGAGCTTCATTAATTTCAGTTACTTCTCCTGATTAAAGAGAATAGATTTCACTAGCAGCTTTCACACTTTCCAAAGCACAAAACTCGTTTGTTCAATTTTGTCCCAACTTCAGACAGACTACAGTAAACAACATCTCCCAAAGCTTCGTTTGCAAAATTATTGATTCCCACTGTTCCAGTACCATTTTCTGTTGTTATCCATTCATGCTTCTCTGTGAATTTACGCACCCAGAGCAGAATGGGTCCTGTGAGCAGCGTCCAGACGGCGCCCGCCCCCAGCTGCCAGGGCCTTGGCAGGCAGGGCACGGCGGGTGCCCAGAGCGCGTGCAGGCTGCAGAGCATGGCCTGCATGCTCCACGCTGCTTGCAGCGCCATGTTCGCAGGAGTTTCGCTCTTGGTGCCCAGGCTGTGCAATAGCATGATCTCGGCTCACTGTGACCTCCGGCTCCTGGTTCAAGCGATTCTCCTGCCTCAGCCTCCCGAGTAGCTGGTATTACAGGGGCGCGCCACCGAACCCAGCTAATTTTTGTATTTTTAGTAGAGATGGGATTTCACCATATTGGTCAGGGTGGTCTCGAACTCCTGACCTCAGGTGATCCACCCGCCTCGGCCTCCCAAAGTGCTGAGATTAAAGGCGTGAGCCACCGCGCCCATCCTAAACTTTTTAAGTACTGTCATTAACCTCATTTTTACCCATTAGAAAATTGAGGTTGGGAGAAGTCAAGTAACTTGCTTGGTGTCACACAGCTAGTAAGTAATGGAATTAGGATTTGAGCCCAGCCATCCTGACTCTAGATTGACTGCCCTTAATTCTTATGCTGCGAATTACATTATTATTCACCCAAAATATAACATCCCTCCGCTGCCCTATGATATAATGTTTTGATCATCTGATTAATTCTGTTAACCTAGCACTGTGAGGAAAACTATAATTCAAGTGGCAGTCAAATTCTAAGAAAAAAAATATGCCACTTTCATCTATGTTAAACCTTGTGTTGGTTTTTAAACCAATTTTTAACTAAAGTGTTTTACATTTAAATTTCATATTCTTAATTTTTTTTCTGGTTAATTTTTTTCTTTTTTTCTTTTTTTTTTTTCTTTGAGATAGAGTCTTGCTGTGTCACCCAGGCTGGAGTGCGGTGGCACAATCTTGGCTTACTGCAACCTCCACCTCCCAGGTTCAAGCAATTCTCCTGCCTCAGCCTCCTGAGTAGCTGGGATTACAGCTAATTAGACTACCAGCTAATTTTTGTATTTTTATTTTTATTTATTATTATTATTTGTTTTTTGAGATGGAGTCTCGCTCTGTTGCCCAGGCTGGAGTACAGTGGCACAGTCTCTGTTCACTCCAACCTCTGCCTCTCAAGTTTAAGCGATTCTCCTGCCTTAGCCTCCTAAGTAGCTGGGTTTACATCACACCACCATGCCCTGCTAAGTTTTGTATTTTTAATAAAGACAAGGTTTTACCATGTTGGCCAGGTTGGTCTTGAACTCCTGACTTCAGGTGATCCACCCACCTCAGGCTCCCAAAGTGCTGGGATTACAGGCGTGAGCCACTGTGCCCGGCCTAATTTTTGTATTTTTAGTAGAAATGGGGTTTCACCATAATGGCTAGGCTGATCTTGAACTCCTGGCCTCAAGTGATCCTCCAGCCTCAGCCTCCCAAAATGCTGGAATTACAGGTGTGAGCCACCATGCCCAGCCCTGTTTAATTTTTAAGTTGTAAAATTTTACTTTATTTAAGACCTTCTTTGGAGAAGTGATTGTGGAGGCTGGGGCAGGGAAAACACAAGGTGAGTCTGAGGCATCATGTGGTGCCAAAAAAGTAAGGAGTGCTAAAAAAAATAATGGGGGCATGTCAGGAAGACATAGGGGCCAACTAGAAAGAGCTCCCAGTGGCCAAAGCTGAAGCAATTTGAGCAAAAAGTAAGTAACAATAGCATTGGATTATAATCCACATAATAAATATTTATGAATTCATATTGATATTAACAAATAATTGAATTTTTAAAAACTAATGGAACAAAAGAGACAGCCTACATAAAATTCCAATTAATAAATATGGAAAAAATGAGGGAAATAGAAAATTAAAAACAGAACACCACACTAATATTTGCTGCAGGCAAGATCCATTAATGAATGCTTAAAATCAGTGGAATAGAAACAGGATATTTTCAATTTCAACATATCTTCCCCAAGATATTTATTAATAATAAAGGTAAAAATAGTAACTTTGTAGTGGAGAAACCTGGCAAATAGCACCTTAATCAAGTGATGGAGACTAGCATTACTGTAATAAGACATATCAGTATCATGAACCCCCGATCATGATGTTGTGAGAAGGGCCCATCATTGCTGTGTATGCTGGTCAAAAAATGCATAAACTTGATTTAATCATGAGAAAACATCAGACACAGAAAAACTGAAGAACATTCTACAAAAACCTGACCAGTACTCTTCAAAAATGTGAAGGTCATGAATGTCAAGGAGACACCAAGTCTACATAAAGTCTACATAGTTGGCAACTAAAAGGACATAACAACTAAATGCAATGTGGGGCCGGGTGCAGTGGCTCATGCCTGTAATCCCAGCACTTTGGGAGGCCAAGGCAGGAGGATAACTTGAGGTCAGGGGTTCGAGACCAGCCTGGCTAACATGGCGAAACCCCATCTCTACTAAAAATACAAAAATTGGCCAGGCGTGGTGGCATGGGCCTGTAATCCGAGCGACTTGGGAGGTGGAGGCAGGAGAATCGCTTGAACCCAGGAGGTACAGGTTGCAGTGAGCCAAGATCACACAACTGCACTCCAGCCTGTGCGACAGAGTGAGACTCCATCTCAAATAAATAAATAAATAAATTAATTAATTAAAAAAAAGAAAAACCAAAAATAAGCAAATAAATGCAATGTGGGATCCCAAATTGGATCCTAGAAAAGAAAAATGATATTGGGAAAACCAGGGCAATACAAATAAAGTCTGTAGTTTAACTAATAATAGTATTATACCAATGTTAATTTATTAGTTTTGACAATTGTAATATGGTTACATAAAATGTAAACATTAGGGGAAGCTGGGTGAAGCATACATGGGAATTCTTAGTACTATTTTTGTAACTTTTCTGTAAGTCTAAAATTATATCAAAATAAAATGCTAAGAAGGAAAGTAAGCCCAGACCCTGCATTGTTTTAAAAAATTGTTTAAACAATCTAGTCCAATATTTCCCCAAATTCAGTCATTTGAATATAAATTTCAGGATTTTGACAATCTATGTAATAATAGTAATATCAACAACAACAATCAACGTGTAGTGAATTGTCACAATATTTGACAAGGGAGGAAAATGAGGCGCAAAAAAGTAAGCAACTTATTCAAGGTCACAGAACTAATAGCTGGTAGAACTAGGATTCAACCTTAGGCAATTTGATGTAGCATTCATCTTCATTTCTCCTCTATACTATCTCTGACCTGTATCCTGTACTGCTATGATATGTATCATTATTTATTTACTAACTTAAAATTAAACCCATTTTTAAACTTAAAAAACAATAATCAAGCAAAATAATAAGCTATGTTATAGGGTCCTCAGGACAGGAGTTTTTGTTTTATCCACTAATATTTTATTCACAAGTTCATTGAACAGCACCTGGCACACAGAAGGTACTCAACAAATATTTGTTGAGTGAATAAGTGAATAAATAACTTTATATCACAACTATAAGTAGCAAACCAGCACCATTTGCCAGAAATAGAAAGTTATCTTCTAAGTAAATATGATGAAAATAATATAAAATTATTAAATGCTATTGCTTCCTGAAGGCTCTGGACCTGAGCCCAGTATCTCTATATTTAAAAAGTAATGTAAGTGTTAGAAGATATCAAAAGAGGATACCAGTTCCAAACAGACTTTCTATTTGATTTAATCAGATGGATTTAAAGAGAATAATTTTCTGAGCAAACCAATTTTATTTGAAGTCATATCAGTATGCCACCTAAAATCATCATACAAATGACCAGGGTAATGTCCCATTCTTTAGGAAAGATGGCCTTCTTCTAAAGGGACCAGTTGAGTCAGGGTTCATATAATATTAGACAATTCAGTCTCTCTCAATCTTCTTCACTCCTCCTTAAATATCATCTTGTCTGTAATATCCTACTTCCTCTTATTTACCTCTCTATTCCTACCACCAATCCCCTAGATAATTATTTGTCTCTGTAACACTCTTTGTGCATTTCTCTTTAATAGCACTTAAAACATAAATTCATAAATTCATAATTATCTTTTCCCAAGTCTGTCTCCTTCACTTAAATTATAATTATATTGGGCATCAGAGAGAGTGTCATAGCATGTTTATATCTCCAGAGCTCATACCACTATCTAAAAAGATGAAAGGCCCATAATAAATTGTTGATTTATTAAATTAAGCAAATTAGAGGAAAAGAGAGAACTGTCCAATTTTCTTCTATCCGTGAAGCCATGATTTTGTCATTGCCTGCATTTGAGACGCTTACTCTTGAGATCATTCATAAGATCTTCCCAAATACACATAAGGGTTCTACATGAAGATGAAAGGTACATATTGATCCTTTCCTTCAAAAGACTTCAGAATTAATTTGTTTCCTAGGGCAATTATAATATAATATCATTCTCCCTTTGGGAGAATAAATGCTTCGCCCAGGATGGGCACCTCCTTCGTAGATGTGACTGCAGCATTTTTGCAGCTTGCTGATAAAGTGGGGTCGTGCTAAGGTCACTTTTCTATACCTGGGTGATGATCTCTGCTCTCCACAGAAAAAAATAATGGAACAATACAGGTCCTAGCTGACATGAGTAAGAAAGGTACAAGATAGTAAAGGAAACACATCACAGAACAACATTTTTACTAGAAACCAGAGCTGCAACCTTCCTCAGATATCTCTTAAGATGGCTAATAACAGTTTCTTGGAAACTAGCCTGTTAGTAACTATTGCATTTGAGAACAGGATTCAATATATAAATACAAGCCCTAATATAGAGGCACATAGCAAGCATCACTAAAATATTGAGCTGAAATCATCTCCATATTGTGAAATTATTATTCAGAAAGCAATAGCTTTCATATATATATGAATAGAATGGAAAAGAGTCTATTTATAATAAGTGTTAATAAATATAAAATACTTCATCTTCATTCATAATCAGAGAAATGTTATCAAAATTGTAAAACCACACAGATAACTAGTTTTCTTCTATCAGACAGGTGAAAATCTAAAAGTTTTACAACATGCCCTATTGGCAAAGCTGTCAGGAAACAGGCACTCTTATGCAAGTAGCATAAACTGGCACAATTCTTATGGAAGGTAATTTGGCAATAATATCAAAATTACAAATGCATTTACACCTTAACCTGCCAACGTCACTTCTGGGAATTTATCCTTTACACCTGCAACACGTGAAATTACAGATATACACTGTTATTCATTGCCTCACTGTTTGTAATAGCAAAGGATTGGGGGAAAAAACCAAACATTCATCAAAAGGGCTTTTTTTGTACAAAATATATTTGTACTAAAATTAACTAGGCAGGGCTCAGTGGCTCACGCCTGTAATCCCAGCACTTTAGGAGGCTGAGGCAGGTGGATCACCTGAGGTCAGGAGTTCGAGACCTGCCTGGCCAACATGGCGAAACCCCGTCTCTACAAAAAAATGCAAAAATTAGCTGGGCATGATGGTGCATGCCTGTAGTCCCAGGCTGAGGCACAAGAATTGCTTGAACCCGGGAGGAAGAGGTTGCAATCAGATGAGATCGTGCCACTGCACTCCACCCTGGGCAATAGAACAAGAATCTGTCTCAAACAAAAACAAAAACAAACATAAATAAATAAAATAAATTGTATAAATCTCAATTGAGAGACACTTTACAAAATACCTGACCAGTACTCCTCAAAACTGTCAAGGTCATCAAAAACAAGAAACTTACACAGCCAAGAAGAATCTGAGACATGATGACTAAATGTAGTATAATATCATGAAACAGGAAAAGATAAAACTAAGGATATCAGAATAAAGTATAGACTTTAGGTAGTAATAATAAATCAGTATCGGCTCAATAATTGTAACAAGTATACCATACTAAAGTAAGATGTTAATAATAGGGGAATCTGCGTGCCTGGTGTATGGGAATTCTCTGTACTATCTTCACAATATTTTTGCAAATATAAAACTGTTCTTAAAAATGAAGGTTATTAGGCCGGGCATGGTGGCTCACACCTGTAATCCCAACACTTTGGGAGGCCGAGGAGGGTGGATCACCTGAGTTCGGGGGTTTGAGACCAGCCTGACCAATATGGTGAAACCCCATCTCTACTAAAAATACAAAAATTAGCTGGTCGTAGTGGCAGGCGCCTGTAGTCCCCGCTACTCGGGACGCTGAGACAGGAGAATCACTTGAACCCGGGAGGCAGAGGTTGCAGTGAGCCGAGGTCACACCGCTACACTCCAGCCTGGGGGAAAGAGCAAGACTCTGTCAAAAAAAAAAAAAAAAAGAAGGTTATTAATAAAAATATGTAAATTACAGGGTAGCCATATAATAGAACAGTTCTATACAACACTCAAGAAAGAAAAAAGAGGCTCTCTCTGAAGTAACAACAACAAAAAATCTTCAATGTTGTTAACTGAAAAAAAGAGTTATGTAAGGACTTTTATTTGTCTAAAGAAACCCTGAGGTCGGGCGCGGTGGCTCACGCCTGTAATCCCAACACTTTGGGAGGCCAAGGTGGGTGGATCATCTGAAGTTAGGAATTCTAGACCAGCCTGGCCAACCTGGTGGAACTCCGTCTCTACTAAAAATACAAAAATTAGCTGGGCGTGGTGGCGGGTACCTGTAATCCCAGCTACCTGGGAGGCTGAGACAGGAGAATTGTTTGAACCCGGGAGGTGGAGGTTGCAGTGAGCGGAGATGGTGCCACTAGACTCCAGCCTGGGTGACACAGCAAGACTCCGTCTCAAAAAAAAAAAAAAAAAAATTAAAAAAAAAGAAAGAAAAAGTAAAAGAAAAAAAAAGAAACCCTGCATGCACACACAAGCATCTAATATCAGTGGCCATCTGTTGAGGTGGAGTGATGAAACAAAGTGGATGGAACACAGGGTGAGAAGATACACACACACACACACAAACACACACACACTAACCATGTAAATGCAATACCTATTTAACTAATTTTGTTGCCTCCTGACTATATGACTGTATAAATAAGCAGTGAGATGGACCCTGGGTAAAATGAGATCATAGTTGAGAAGCAACCCTTTTCCTCAAATGCTGCATCTTCCACTCTTGTATCTCTATGTATTTTTTTTTTTAAGTGTAAAATGATTTGAGCCTGGCAAACCTGTGTGAACTAATCTCCTACAACCAAAACTCCCAAATGCCTAAAAGATCATGCCACCCTTCCACGGTATCCTGTTTCTTTTTATGTCAAGTGAGGGCTGGCATAAATAAAATTTTCTGTTCTGAAAAACTCTTATTATCAATGAAAGAGAGATAATTTATGGAGAGAAAAAACAGGGGAGTAAGTACAGAATGGCAGATCCATAAGAAATTGTTCCAAATGAAAAGCAAGCTATGAAAATTGGTATTTTCAAAAAAGATTAACGAAATCAATCTCTGTCCTACCTCTACTGCGATATTCCTTCCCTGAATATTTTAACAGTAGATATATAACAGGGACAGAATAATTTGAAATCGGAAGTTTCTCATTTAAAAAAAACTAGTGATTTAAAGAGTAAAATTCATTTTACCTTGATTCCAAAGAGCTGTTAGAAACACAACTCTCATGGAAGGACATTTAATTATATGAGCTTCACAATAACATTGTCTTCAAATCAGGCCTACCCCCTAACATTTGGGGGATCTGAGTCAAAAGCACATATTGAAGTCAACATCTCATGTTGACTTTAAAACTCTAAATATTTTAAAGTTACAAACAAAGCAAAATAAACTGTTAAATAAATACTTAAATCCTCCTGCCTGGACACCTTTATAAAACCCTGAAAGATCAGGTTTTAATTTAGATTTCTCAAACTCTTCAAAGTTCCATACCTGCTTAGTCCCCAGCCCCATGGCTACCTACCCTTGGGAGGGTGGAGGTGAGGAAGAAGCCATGGAAGTTGCTTGGACCATGTGAGCTAGGAATTCCTCCATCCTGGTTACCCCAAATGTGGTCTGATGAGGGCATACAGACTCTGAGTGAGTACATCCCTTTAGCAACACAGACACTTTACCCCATGAAGAGGGGCAGGGCCCAAGAACGGACAGAGTGGAAACCTCAAATGTTTGGGTTTCAGTCTCAGGGGACATTCTCACTCTGGCCTAAGGATTATACTGCTTCAGATACTTCTTGGTGATCAATCATCAGATGAGGGAATAGAGAGTAAAGCTTTCATTCTTCTGGATCCTTTGGAATATTATTTTTAAATGTAAATTTTTTTATGACATTAGTTGACAAACCAAAAGTTGTAATGATTTGTCTTTTGGATCATTTCTCAGCCTTCTGGCTAAGATCAAGTGTGATTTGTCTTTTGGCATCATGCAGCATTAGAATTTTCTGAAATTCAAGGTCATATACAAAGTGAAGTGGAGTTGGTTGATTCTTATTATTATTTTGTGTGGTTTTTACATAATGTGCAATCCAAAAGATAATCTCTAGGGAGGAGTAATAGGAGTAGAGAGAATGGAAAAGGAGACTTTTACCCTTAGTTGATACCATTCTGAACTGTGGGACTTTTTTATCATTTGGATATATCACATTTACATTAACATGACAAAAAATTAAAGATCTTTTAATAGTCCCTTAATGCAAATATAGAAGTTTGAATGCTGAATTTAATGATTAGGCATAGGTCTTTTGGTATCCAGATGAAACACTGCCAACTCAACATATTAGGTAATGTGATAAATACAGAAATGCTATTTTTTCTTAATGGCAACATTCACATTTGAAGCAAGCTGTCAGTAGCAAACAGCTTTGCTTGAGTTGCCTGGTTTAGCAGATGTCTTTGTTAGGAATGTGACAATTATCACCATTGTTTATTTCAGTGAATATCAAGTAGTACAGAGGGAAGCCAAGTCCTCATCAATAGTGCACATGGTTAATTGCATCATGATAACTTCTCACATGCCTTACTCTTTGTTACTTGCTCTTGAAATTATGAAAAGACATATCTGACTCTGACTAAAAAGGTGAATGCAGTTCAAAGTCAATATCAGCTGTAACACAAAACTATGTAGACCACATGGGAATAGGCAAATTATTTTTTTCCAGCTACTTTACTTGCTGTATAATAATAATGGGTAACATTTACTGAGCACTGACTTTGTACCAGATAATTAAGAAGCACTTTACATACATGATCTCTTTCAATTATAACCAGAAGCTTCCCTGATATTTGCATATATTCTTTCACTTGCACTGTGTCTTCCTTTTAACATGTTATTATTTGCTATAGTGCCAAAGGCTTATTTTGATATGATGAATATCATGAATTTTGTCTACTAAATAATTCCCATTATGGAAGTTCCATTATAAGGAGAAAATGTATACTATAATAAAGACTAAATTATTAAGGAAAACAAAATAAAAATCTTGCTCCCCAAGACAAGTTAAATTGATCCTTAATTCTATAAATTAAATCAAGTCAAAGCTTGATATAGAATTCAATAATTCTATAAACAATAAGACATCTACTATGGGAGCGCTTCATATTCATTGGGTCGGATGCAAAAATGAATTAGGCTGTGTCCCTGTCTTCCAAGATGTATGCTTTAACGGAGAAGAGAAACACGTAGGTGCCAAAACAGACTGTACTCAGTTCTGTGTTCCAGATATTAACCAAGTATTTGATAATGCAGGGTGACTCTTGTTCTGACTTTGGTGATGGAGACAGCATTTTGAAAGAGAATGATTTGAATGAGGTCCCTGACCATGGGCTCTGAACTTTTGAGGGTCCCACTCTGGCCTTCTGGGGGCTCTACAAAAGCTGATCTAGGAGGAAGGCCATCAGACAGAGGCAATAGTCTAAGAAAAGGCAACTCAGACCCTGGTCTGTTTGAGAGACTTGCCACACAGACCAGGCTGCAAGAATGGAGTGGAGATAAGATGAGAGAGATGGATTCCGACCAAATCATGGAGATCTTTGACTACAGAGGAAAGGGGTAGGGTATAAAAGTCTTTGAACTGGAAGTGTGACTTGGTCATATCTGAACCTTAGGAAGATGACACTAGCAGCAGTGTTCAAAAATGTGACATTCGAGGTGACAGAGAAAGACAAGTAAGTAATCCAAAGAATGAGAAAGAGCTTTCTTTCTTTTTTTTTTTTTTTTAGACGGAGTCTTGCTCTGTCACCCAGGCTGGAGTGCAGTGGTGTGATCTCAGCTCACTGCAACCCGCCTCCTGGGTTCAAGCAATTCTCCTGTCTCAGCCTCCCGAGTAGCTGGGACTACAGGTGCATGTCACCACACCTGGCTAATTTTTGAATTTTTAGTAGAGATGGGGGTTTCACCATAGTGGTGAGGCTGGTCTAGAACTCCTGACCTTAGGTGATCCACCTGCCTCAGCCTCCCAAAGTGCTGGGATTACAGGTGTGATACACCACGCCCGGCTGAGAAAGAGATTTCTATAACGTGAAGAAATCACTGTGAATGGTACAGTTATTTTGCTATTTTTTTGCTAATTCGAGGAAGACAAACTGAAACCAGAGAGACTTTTTAACATGCTTTTGCAATAGTACACAGAGGAGTTAATGAGTTTCTGAAGAAGGGAGTGAACAGAGAAGATTGATTTGAAAGATAATGGTGGAAGGAGATGCCATTGAATTGATTAGCCAAGATCAAAAACACACCAGTGAAAAGTGATGAGTTGAATTTAGATCAGAGTTTAAAGTGTCTGCAATGCATCAGTGTGGAATGTTCAGCATCCAGTTAGAAATAAGGGTCTGATTAGGGGAAGACAGATGAGGGCTAAAGGGACAGAGGTAGGAGTCATTCTCACAAAGGTGAGAGGTAGAGCAATTAAATAATTGAGTGATAAGATAGGATGAGATTACCAAGGGACTGTTGAGAGTTAAAAGAGAGGACTGAACACTGAATCTTCAGAAAGCTTACATTTAACCGGCCTATTCTAAAGGGGGAGAAGAGGAATCCTGAAAGGAAACTACACAGAAGCAGTTCATGAGGGAGGAGGAGAGGAGAATGCAACATGAATTCCAGTGGAGATGAGGGTTCTAGTGAGAAAAGTGTGGTCCATGTTGTCAAATTCTGCTGAAACCAGAATTTCAGCAGAAGGTCTAAGAAGAGGATTTTGGCTTTGGAACTTTGCAGAGGCTGAAGGTGCTTAGGATTAAGTGGGGGAAGAAACCAAGATGGATGAAGTTTGTGGATGAAGAAGAAAAAGAGAGAGACAGAAATACAAAGAATGGAAATTAGACTCCAGGGAGAGTCTCCTTAGGGCAGGAGAGAAACGGTTTGCAGTTATTAAGGGGAGGACTCGAAGAAGAGATGATTGATAGAGCAAAGTCAAAGAGCACATGGGAAGGGAAGAGAGAAAAAGGGTAGATGAAAACACTGGCTTTAGAACAAAATCACAAAAATTCTTCTTCAGACACCGGAGGAAGATAAGTGAATAGGTAATAATTTGGACAAAATGATATTTATAAGTTATTCTTATCAGATGACCTCCAGCTTCTAGTAAATTAGGTGGCAAAAGAGGTTAGAGGTAGATGTAGAAATCTGATGAGACTGCAGAGGAGTGAAACAACAGATAGAACTATTTTAAGAGTGAATGAATGAGAGATGAGAAAAGGAATGTCCAGTGTTGTTGAGTTCCAAGACAAACTGTACAATACAACTTTTAGAGCAGTCAGTCAGCCTGGTTATGGTATGTTCTCCAGAAATGTTCAGCTGCCAAGAAATGGGTAAAGAAGATACAGATGGTTTCCTTAACTAGGGCTGGAAATCGGCAGAACAGGTGTGACAGAAGAACAGTGAGATGAGTCATTAGAATGCTGGCGAGGGCAAAGTGAGAAAAGTTGTCCCAAGGACTCACGAGGTGCCTTATGATGTCCTGTGAAACCAGGAAGACTAGTGGATGGGGAAAAAGCAAAGGGACTGGATCTAATGATGTGAAGGATGGGTCAGAAGGTATGAGGTTATAGGAGAGATAGAAAGATAGGTAGTGGTCAGAGGAAATTTTTCACGTTTGACAGTCTCAGATGTGGAGAAGTTGAGGGTGATGGTGAAAACTAAGGTATGTCTGGCTACACTAAAGAGGATCTGAGGCAGAATGAGATGAAAGTCACAAAGATCAAGTTAAGGAGCCAATAGTTCAGAAAGTTAGAAAGATTATCAACATGGATTTTGAATCTCCCAAAATACTGTGGTTGGTAGCTGAGATTTCTTTAATATGATGAAAGCCACACATTAATATGATATTAAAATATGAGTCACTAGAAAAGTATCTGGAAGGGGGTCACTCAACCTTGCTCCTTCAACAAATATATATCAGGTAACATGAAACTACATTCAACAAGCATGATATGATGGATATGTTTTTAAACAATGGTTTAATTAACGTTGAGTTTAGTTCCCACTGTCAGAGTACAACTTAGCACCTTGTGGATGACCTTGCACTAAAAGTAGAAAATACAAATCAGTTACCATGAAGAAGGAAAGAAAAGTAGAGAAGTTAAATCCAGTAATTAAGAAACATCACCATACATTCAAATGAATGGTTGGACCAAGTAAATAATAATAATGCTCAAGAAATTACTTGTATTCATCCTGAAACTGCTAATCATTCCCCAATGTTTTGCCCTAAGAGTATACATTTTCACACTCAAAGATTCTTTGTACAAACAGTCAATGGACACAGAAATGCAGGCTTTCTCACCAATTTGCCTTCTAGGTTGTCATAAGACTAGCTCGGTGGTGGCACATCTGGAGTCATTGAATGCAGGAACCACAACAAATGGGACTCACTGGTCCTTTGTACCCCATATGGGAACACAGCCACAATTTTCTAAAGTTCTGAAAATAAATAAATTTTTTTTTAGAGACAAGTACAGTGACTCTATTATATACACTCATCAGGAGATTGTGCAGAGTTTGGGATGTTGTAATCATCTAACTCAAAGAAGAATTGTTAGCCAGATGTCGAAAAATACATGTAAATAGGCTCTGGGAGTACATGTTATCTCTAAATCTTCCCAAAGAATGTTGACCTAGTCCTAGAACATTTATTTACATATGCTTTTCAAACAATCTTTAGAGTAAACTGAGAAGCCCTCTTTTGCATTACTTTGGTTAGTCCAATATAGATAAAACATTGATAATTGTTGAAGCTGTGTGGTGGATATGAGGGTTTATCATACTCTTCTCTCTTCTTTTGTATATGTTTGAAATGTTTCATAATAAGAAGTAAAAAAACATAAAAGGAGAGAGGAGACAGTCTCCTTATGGGGCTTGTATAGCTGGTGGTAAATGAGACCCCTTTCTTTTCTTCTTCCTGTTGACACACTGTAACCTGTGAAAAGCTGCTTACTCAAGTTTCCTTTTCAACAGAACAAATTAGAATGCACTGAGCCTAAGTTATGGATGGTATAGCATCATTATTGTTCCTCATATTCCTTCATGCTTCATAAAATTCTTCCACGTGCTGTCATTTCATTTGCTCCCACAGAACTTCCGTACACACAGGCTTCTCCCAAATAGTTTTCCTCCCAACATCCATCCTGAATGCAACAGGTTTTAATCATTCATGAACCAATCTTTATGGAACACCTAGTAAGTGCCATTATTTTAACATTATTTTATAAATTCCATGCCTAATTATTTTTGCGTGACAAAAATATCATCTAACAGAAAGCATTTATTTCCTCAATAAACATCTATTAAGCACTTAATATCTGCAAAGTAGGTATCAAGGCCTTGGTTATAAAGCTTGCTGGAAACTTCTGCAAGGAAGCAAAAATGGTTGAAGATTAGTGAGGTGAGGGCCTGGGGCAGTGACTCATGCCTGTAATCCCAGCACTTTGGGAGGCAGAGCGGGGTGGATCCCAAGGTCAGGAGATTGAGACCATGCTGGCTAACATGGTGAAACCCCATCTCTACTAAAAATACAAAAAATTAGCCAGGCATGCTGGCACGCACTTGTAGTCCCAGCTACTTGGGAGGCTGAGGGAGGAGAATCGCTTGAACCCAGGAGGCGGAGGTTGCAGAGTGCGCTACTGCACTCCAGCCCGGGTGACAGTGAGACTCTGTCTCAAAAAAAAAAAAAATTAGTGAGGTGGCACTTCTAGTGAGTAAATGAGAATATTTAAAAATGCAGATTCTCTTGCTGTTTTGGTTACTGTAGCCTTGTAGTATAGTTTGAAGTCAGGTAGCACGATGCCTCCAGCTTTGTTCTTTTTGCTTAGGATTGACTTGGCAATGCGGGCTCTTTTTTGATTCCATATGAACTTTAAAGTAGTTTTTTCCAATTCTGTGAAGAAAGTCATTGGTAGCTTGATGGGGATGGCATTGAATCTATAAATTACCTTGGGCAGTATAGCCATTTTCACAATATTGATTTTTCCTGTCTATGAGCATGGAATGTTCTTCCATTTGTTGGTGTCCTCTTTTATTTCGTTGAGCAGTGGTTTGTAGTTCTCCTTGAAGAGGTCCTTCACATCCCTTGTAAGTTGGATTCCGAGGTATTTTATTCTCTTTGAAGCAATTGTGTTTGGGAGTTCACTCAGGACTTGGCTCTCTGTTTGTCTGTTCTTGGTGTGTAGGAATGCTTGTGATTTTTGCACATCGATTTTATATCCTGAGACTTTGCTGAAGTTGCTTATCAGCTTAAGGAGATTTGGGGCTAAGACGATGGGGTTTTCTAAACATACAATCATGTCATCTGCAAACAGGGACAATTTGACTTCCTCATTTCCTAATTGAATACCCTTTATTTCTTTCTCCTGCCTGATTGCCCTGCCAGAACTTCCAACATTATGTTGAATAGGAGTGGTGAAAGAGGGCATCCCTGTCTTGTGCCAGTTTTCCAAGGGAATGCTTCCAGTTTTTGCCCATTCAGTATGATATTGGCTGTGGGTTTGTCATCAATAGCTCTTATTATTTTGAGATTAGAATGGCAATCACTAAAAAGTCAGGAAACCACAGGTGCTGGAGAGGATGTGGAGAAATAGGAACACTTTTACACTGTTGGTGAGAGTGTAAACTAGTTCAACCATTGTGGAAGATTCCTCAAGGAATCTTGAGGATTCCTTGTGTGGCGATTCCTCAAGGATCTATAACTAGAAGTACCATTTGACCCAGTGATCCCATTACTGGGTATATACCCAAAGGATTATAAATCATGCTACTATAAAGACACATGCACATGTATGTTTATTGCGGCACCATTCACAATAACAAAGACTTGGACCCAACCCAAATGTCCATCAATGATAGACTGGATTAAGAAAAGATGACACATATACACCATGGAATACTATGCAGCCATAAAAAAGGATGAGTTCGTGTCCTTTGTAGGGACATAGATGAAGCTGGAAACCATCATTCTGAGCAAACTATCACAAGGACAGAAAACCAAACACCGCATGTTCTCACTCATAGGTGGGAATTGAACAATGAGAACACTTGGACACAGGGTGGGGCACATCACACACTGGAGCCTGTCGTGGGGTTGGGGGAGGTGGGGAGGGATAGCATTAGGAGAAATACCTCATGTAAATGATGAGTTAATGGGTGCAGCACACCAACATGGCACATATATACATATGTAACAAACCTGCATGTTGCGCACATGTACCCTAGAACTTAAAGTATAATAAAAAAAATTTCATTTTGTGAGGAATACTACAAATTGGGTTCAGTGTATACTGCTTGGGTGATGGGTGCACCAAAATCTCACAAATCACCACTAAAGAACTTACCATGTAACCAAATACCATCTGTTCCCCCAAAAAGCTATGGAAATAAAAACAAAATTTTTTAAATGCAGATTCCCAGGCCCTGCCAACAGAGGGATTTAAATTTGAGGTAGTCCCAGAAAAGCTGAGAACCACTGGTCTAAGTCATTAAGTCTAAGGTGCCCAAGAGACTCTAGTCTGACTTAAGCTGGCCTTCAACTTGGAGTGTAGTTGGCAGGTGTAAGCAGGCAGGATATTTGTCTGAAGCTGCATCCTGGTGCCGGAAGGAATCTGAAAACAGGGTCCAAATCTAGAGAAAGAATTCAGCAGGATTTAGGCAAGGGGTCAGGACTCAGAGCTGCCAGGGTTTAGGTTCAAGGCTGGGCTTTGGTTCCGGTGGAGTGCGAAGCAAGGATCCTGAAAAGATCTACTGTATATTTTGTCCCAGTTGTGTAGCAGGCACTGTGTGAAGCTCTTGCTCACGTCATCTCATTGATTCTTTATAATTAGCCCTGTGAGACAGGTTGATTTGCCCAAAGTCAGACAGCCAGTAAGTGGCTGAGTTGTGATTTGAGCTTAACTCTATTCTAACTGCAAAGCCCCTCTCTTTCTGCCCTTCCATGGTGCCTACAAGGACTGGGGCAAAGGGTCATCAGGCTCGCCCAGGGCAATAGCTAGGGAGACCATTCGAGTATAAGGGGTTCTGCTCATGTAAGGCTTCAGGCATCTGGCTATTTCCACACTCCCCTCACTAGTAGGTGAAATAAACTCCCAGTGACTGATAGGTTCTCTTGATTTCCAGCATTATGTCTCAGGCAACATAGGGAAATTGGCAGGTTTCTCTTTGTGCCCACAGCCTTCCTGATTATATCTGTTTCTTTTCCAGTCCCTTAGGAGGGGACTACCAGCCTCATGCTCTTCATCTCCATTCCCATTCAGGAATACATGTCTGAAGACAGATGAAAACATTGTACTTTTGGGACCTATTGCGTTTGAACAAAGATGAGGTACTTACAAGAATAAAAGTGATATCAAGAGCTGGAGATAGGAAAGATTTGGAAGATAAACTGAATTCCCAGAAATCACACTTGTAGATAGGCTGTAGCACATTCAAACTGCTCCTATTGCTATCTGAAGGAAATGATAAGATTTTGGGAGATGAGCTGATCAAGAGTTCTGCTGCTTCAGAGATTCTCTAGAAGTACTTTTCATACCACTGTACAGGCCTATGTATACAAAGTCCTCATTTTTCACAGGGAACAATAAGTATGTGTACGCTTCTCACAAAGACAGTCATCAGTGGTCACAACCCATCAAAGCCTCTTTCTTTTGATAACTGAAGTGATAGACCCAGTCACTGCTTTATTAGTATTCCAAATACCAGCACCACCCTACCCTACAATAAACAGAGTCAACAAGAGTGGCTCTCCTGGTACTCTTCACCTCACCAACACTGAGAGCTCAAGACCACGGAATTTTCTTCTACTTATCGGTGTATCACTTGTGAGTTCAAAATTGTCCTAGCAAATACTTCTGACTAATGGCTACCAGACACATTAATATATATTTTAAAATTTACAGGTGGTAGTTTATTTGCTGAGGAAATACAGTAATGAACTTTGAATGACATTATAAGATAATGTCAAACTGGATGACAACTTTTCTTTCTTTTTATAAATGGAGTCTCGCTCTGTCACCCAGGCTGGAGTGCAGTGGCATGATCTCAGCTCACTGCAACCTCTGCCTCCCGGGTTCAAGTGATTCTCCTGCCTCCCAAGTAGCTGGGATTACAGGTGCCCGCCACTGCGCCTGGCTAACTTTTGTATTTTTAGTAGAGACGGGGTTTCACCATCTTGGCCAGGCAGATGTCGAACTTCTGACCTCGAGATCCGCCTGCCTTGGTCTCCCAAAGTGCTGGAATTACAGGCGTGAGCCATGGCACCTGGCCACGATATAATTTTTAAACATGAGTTCAGACTATATACAGTTTTCTACAACTTGAGGTTTTTGACTTACCATGGACATCTTTTCAGGCCTAGTGTTCTATTTATATGATTGAACTGCAATTTATGATACAACTGTCCTATTAATGGACAATTAGGTTATTTACTATTTTTGCTGTTTCAATCAGTGCTATAGTGAGCATCCTTATATAAATACCTTTTGACGCCGGGCATGGTGGCTCATGCCTGTAATCCCAGCACTTTGGGAGGCAGAGGAGGCGGAGTGGTCAGGAGTTTGAGATCAGCCTGGGCAACATGGTGACAACCCCATCTCTACTAAAAAAAAAAAAAAAAATACAAGAATTAGCTGGGCGCAGTGGCGGGTGCCTGTAATCCCAGCTACTTGGGAGGCTGAGGCAGAAGAATTGCTTGAATCCAGGAGGGGAGGTTGCATGAGCCAAGATCATGCCATTGTACTGTAGCCTGGGCAACAGAGCAAGGCTCCATCTCAAACAAAACAAAACAAAACAAAAAATCTTTTGATATATGTACTGGTTATTTTTCTAGGACAAACATCTAAAACAGGAATTGCCGAGTCAAATGGTATACATATTAACTAGACTTTGGTAGCTTGCAGGGAGAATGGTATGGGATGAACTATATCCCTCAAAAATTTATATGTTGAAGTCCTAACCCCTAGTCCTCAAAATGGAACTGTATTTGTAGAGGTAAGGCCTTTGAAAGGTAAGTTAAAATGAAGCTGTTAGGGTGCGCCCTAGTCCAATCTGACTGGTATCTTAATAAGAAGGAATTTGGACACACAAAGAGAAACCACAGAGGTACACACACAGTGGGAAGACCACGTAAGGACACAGTGAGAAGGTGGCCATCTGCAAGCTAAGGAGAGGGGCCTCAGGAGAAATTTAATTTGCTAACACCTTGATCTTGGAATTTTAGCCTCCAGAACTGTGAGAAAATTAATTTCTGGCATTTAAGTCACCCAGTTTGTGGTATTTTGTTATGGCAGTCTGAAAAGACTACTAGAGGAATCACTCTAAAAGCCTGGGTGGATCCCCAGGTGATCCACCCGCCTCAGCCTCCCAAAGTGCTGGGATTACAGGCGCGAGCCACTGCACCCAGCCTGGATGAAAATTTTTCTGTATCCTGTGTACACAACAGGATAAAGTAATTTATTTCTATATCATATACACAATAGGAGAAAGGCAGCATAATAAGGCAGACCAAACACTGGGCTTTGTTGCTTATTAGCTGTGCAACTTTTGCAAATTACTTAACTTCTCTGAGCTGTGTTTTCTACCATGAGAAAACAAAAAGAGTAATACTTGCCCTGAGAAGTTTTTGTGAGGATTGGGCATAATATACGTGATTGTCTAACAATACCCGGGATTTAGAGAGTTGAGGTGGGGCCCCTGTGGTGTGAGCGAGCTGTTCTAGTCACTTGCTCCCTCCACTCGTGTCCTTTGTCTCTTCCTTCATCAACCTTACCCTCCTTGCTTGTTGCAGTTTCTTTAACATGGTGTTTATTATAAACCTGGAGGAATTTCAAGGATCTCTGGAGGTTTGTGAACAATTTGTTTTTTGATGTATCTCATTCTGGCATGACATGGCATTAAGATTACAGGAAGAAGTTATTAAGGTATTTTCCCATTCACTTATCCCCACTTGTCATCATATAAACTACAAAACAGTGAGAAGAAAATCAAGAATATCTTTCCCACATTTCTTTCTTTGATTGATGGGAGTAAATAGTTCACCTTTAGTAGATCATTTTAAGTACATTAGTCTCTAGATTAAGACAATTAAATCACCCTAGATCGACCTAGTGGCTAGGGTAAGTTAACACAACGTTTGCAACTGAGCCTTAACATATTCCCTCTTCCTGACCATGCCTCCTCCCTCAACTTTCACCATATCTGATCCATGTGCTTCTTTGAGAAAGAGGTAGGAAGGAAACTTGAAATGACTTGAGGATCTACATACATTCCATTCTGCAGCCATCCTCAATTACCTTCACATACTTGACATTCTTTCGATTTCCCAAAGAAATTATATACCCAAAATGGCACAGCTACAGTAGCTGGAATGATTGGTGTCAAGGTATAATACTTTTTTCTTCCTTCAGCAAATCATTCTTTTTATTATTATACTTTAAGTTCTAGGGTACATGTGCACAACGTGCAGGTTTGATACATACGTATACATGTGCCATGTTGGTTTGCTGCACCCATCAACCCATCATTTATGTGAGGTATTTCTCCTAATGCTATCCCTCCCCCAGCCCACCCCCCTACAACAGGCCCCAGTGTGTGATGTTCCCCACCCTGTGTCCAAGTGATCTCATTGTTCAATTCCCACCTATGAGTGAGAACATGCGGTGTTTGGTTTTTTCCCTTGCGATTGTTTGCTCAGAAAGATGGTTTCCAGCTTCTTCCATGTCCCTACAAAGGACATGAACTCATCCTTTTTTATGGCTGCATAGTATTCCATGGTGTATATGTGTCACATTTTCTTAATCCAGTCTATCATTGATGGACATTTGGGTTGGTTCCAAGTCTTTGCTATTGTGAATAGTGCCACAATAAACATACATGTGCATGTGTCTTTATAGTAGCATGATTTATAATCCTTTGGGTATATAACCAGTAATGGGATTGCTGGGTCAAATGGTAATTCTAGTTCTAGGTCCTTGAGGAATCACCACACTGTCTTCCACAATGGTTGTACCAATTTACACTCTCACCAACAGTGTAAAACCGTTCCTATTTCTCCGCATCCTCTCCAGCATCTGTTGTTTCCTGACCTTTTAACGATTGCCATTCTAACTAGTGTGAGATGGTACCTCATTGTGGTTTTGATTTGCATTTCTCTGATGACCAGTGATGATGAGCATTTTTTCATGTGTGTGTTGGCTGCATAGATGTCTTCTTTTGAGAAGTGTCTGTTCATATCCTTTGCCCACTTTTTGGTGGGGTTTTTTTTTCTTGTAAATTTGTTTAAGTTCCTTGTAGATTCTGGATATTAGCCCTCTGTCACATGGGTAGATTGCAAAAATTTTCTCCCATTCTGTAGGTTGCCTGTTCACTCTGATGGTAGTTTCTTTTGCCATGCAAAAGCTCTTTAGTTTAATTAGATCCCATTCATCTATTTTGGCTTTTGTTGCCATCGCTTTTTGTGTTTTAGTCATGAAATCCTTGCCCATGCCTATGTCCTGAATGGCATTGTCTAGGTTTTTTCTAGGGTTTTTATGGTTTCGGGTCTTACGTTTAAGTCTTCAATCCACCTTGAATTAATTTTTTGTATAAGGTGTAAGGAAGGGATCCAGTTTCAGCTTTCTACATATGGCTAGCCAGTTTTCCCAGCACCATTTATTAACTAGGGAATCCTTTCCCCATTTCTTGTTTTTGTCAGGTTTATCAAAGATCAGATGGTTGTAGATGTGTGGTGTTATTTCTGAGGGCTCTGTTCTGTTCCATTGGTCTATATCTCTGTTTTGGTACCAGTACCTTGCTGTTTTGGTTATTGTAGCTTTGTAGTATAGTTTGAAGTCAGGTAGCATAATGCCTCCAACTTTGTTCTTTTTGCTTAGGATCGTCTTGGCAATGTGGGCTCTTTTTTTGGTTCCATATGAACTTTAAAGTAGTTTTTTCCAATTCATTGGTAGCTTGATGGGGATGGCATTGAATATATAAATTACTTTGGGCAGTATGGCCATTTTCACGATATTGATTCTTTCTATCCACGAGCATGGAATATTCTTCCATTTGTTTGTGTCCTCTTTTTTTTGTTGTTGAGCAGTGGTTTGTAGTTCTCCTTGAAGAGGTCCTTCACATCCCTTGTAAGTTGGATTCCTAGGTATTTTATTCTCTTTGAAGCAATTGTGAATGGGAGTTCACTCATGGTTTGTCTGTTCTTGGTGTATAGGAATGCTTGTGATTTTTGCACATCGATTTTGTATCCTGAGACTTTGCTGAAGTTGCTTATCAGCTTAAGGAGATTTTGGGCTGAGAAGATGGGGTTTTCTAAACATACAATCATGTCATCTGCAAACAGGGATAATTTGACTTCCTCATTTCCTAATTGAATACCCTTTGTTTCTTTCTCCTGCCTGATTGCCCTGCCAGAACTTCCAACACTATGTTGAATAGGGGTGGTAAGAGAGGGCATCCCTGTCTTGTGCTGGTTTTCAAAGGGAATGCTTCCAGTTTTTGCCCATTCAGTATGATATTGGCTGTGGGTTTGTCATCAATAGCTCTTATTATTTTGAGATACATTCCATCAATACCTAGTTTATTGAGAGTTTTTAGCGTGAAGGGCTGCTGAATTTTGTCAAAGGCCTTTTCTGCATCTATTGAGATAATCATGTGGTTTTTGTCGTTAGTTCTGTTTATGTGATGGATTATGCTTATTGATTCCTTCAGCAAATCATTTTACATGTAAAGTGAAAGATTGCTTTGCTGCCGATTGTTGTGTATTGGTGACAAAAGGAGAGGAAGAGGGAGAGTATCCGCCAGTGATTGAAGAAAGGGCTTTACTTTTATCATCTTTTCCTTCTCTTTTTTTCTTTTCAGAGTTCACCTTGGTAGATTAAGCACTATAGGGGGCCGGGTGTGGTGGCTCACGCCTGTAATCCCAGCACTTTGGGGGGCCAAGGTGGGCGGACTGCCTGAGACCAGAGTTCAAGGCCACCCTGGGCAACATGGTGAAACCCCGTCTCTATTAAAAATACAAAAATTAGCCAGGTGTGGTTGTAGGCGCCTGTAATCCCAGCTACTCGGGAGGCTGAGGATGGAGAATCACTTGAACCTGGGAGGCGGAAGTTGCAGTGAGCCAGGATCGCGTCACTGCACTTCAGCCTGGGTGACAGAGCAAGACTCTGTCTCAAAACAATAAACTTGAAAAAAAAAAAAAAAAAACACCATATGTCTGGGAAGGCTTGTGCATACTTTTCCCTAATAGGTTAGTACCTATCTTGGGAAGCTAAGAGTCAGGGCTGCCTTTTATGTAGAACTGATCAGAAGGGAGAGGGGCTAGAAGCAGCTGGGCTGAAGCAAGGAAAGTAAAGATGGATTTGTTCTCTTGACCCAACCTGGCCAATGGCAGAGTTAGCCAAGGCTTTCATTTGTCTGTCATGGAGATGCTAAAAACAGAGAAGTCTCTGCCAGATTTGAAATCTGGGGGGAAATTGTGTAGGAACTGTTGCTTTTCCTTTTTTCTCAATGTGTTTGTGTGTGCATGCAATGGAAGCTGGAGATAAATTAAGGAGCAACTATGAAGATAATATAACCATTTCTTCCTATTTGCAATATTTAAGTTCCACTTTTTTTGCCCCTTTTTGGTGCTGCTTTTTCTACTCTATTTTCTAAACCACATATAACCCTCCAAAATATATGCAATTATTTCCAATAAATATTTGAGTGCCTACTATGTGCAAGGTATTATGCTAGGTTCTGCATTAGAGAGCTAAGATTTAGTCTACCTCATGGTCTGCAGTCTCACAGCAAAAGTAACCCATGGTCATGCTTGCTCATAGATTTGCAAAAACAGCTAGATTTTACAAAAGAAAACATTTTAGTTGTCTAGCATTCATTGATAGCATCTACATGTCATGGACATTTAGCTCAAAGCAAAAATGTATTTTGAAATAATGAACAATTAAATGATCACTTTTATCAGAAACAAAAATTTCAGAAGAGTTTGCTCACTTGTGTGTCACAAATCGTGAAAGGGAAAGGGAATTATGTCCATGCCATATGTGAACCATAGAGTTAGGCAGTAATATCATATCATCTGCAGTACAGCTGCTTCATTTAAATTCAAACTCTAACATTTATAGTTTCAATAGTTGTTATTGTGGGCTGTATACATGACATTAAAAATCATATTTGAGGAAGTTCTTGAATTTGGTAGCTGATTTAGATTATAAGGTCTCTTCCAACTCTAAGATATTAGAGTCTATTAGGACACAAATGTAGTCTTGGGAATAAGAACTTGAGGGTGAAATATCCAGAGTTCAACACCAGTGTTTAATGCTGCATTGCTACCATTTTGGATAATAAAAATGACAATTATTTTGGTTTCATAAAATCTGTTTATCTGTTTATAGTGTTTGGCTGGAAAGATGTTATCACTTACTGCCAAATTTTTAAAGCAAATAAAAGAAAAAGGAGTATCAACCAAAAACCATAAATAAGTCATAATCATGATTCTGCACATGAAAAGGAGCACATCATGGATGACAATCACAAACACCATCATTTGCTTTTTTTTTTTTAATAGATGCTTAAGTACCTCCCTAAAAATAGGATCCAATCAATATCAAATGATTAGAGATACAGTACAGGAAAGAATTTCTGAGTTGTTGGGAGCCTCATGAAGGAGGGGAGTAATGACACACTATACTACTTTAACTATTACTAAGCATTTGTCCTCTACCAGTCAGTCTCCATGGTAATCCAATGCAACTGCTTCGCTTAAAGCAAGTGGATCAGTCTGGCACAGGCTAATTTGCTTCCTCTCCAAATTTCCTGTTTTCCTGGATATGAGGTCTCCAAGTGCATCTTCAGGAAACAGCCACTCATTAGAGGTCCTCTAGAAAGGATAACTTGGAGAGAGCAGGTTCTTATTGCTTGCTGAAATCATAGCCTTGTTCTAACCTCATGTTTCATCTACATAAAATTACTAAAGTTCAATTCAGTTCACTTTCAGGAGTCTCTTCTAGTGCAGGAGGCATTCACTTATTGCCAAAGTCAATATACTAAGTCTGGTTGTTGAAGGCAGCTGGTTTCCCATAGAACCATGTGTCCTTGTTTCCTATTTCAGTTAGTTTCTGAGTCAATGGTAGGAAAATGCCAAAGGGAGTTGGCAACAATGGCCTTTTCCACTTATAATAGATTTTCTTTGATGTACTTTGGATTTTTCTCCAGTATTGTGTTCAGCGGTATTTCTACTGTGTAATCAGATTGGATAGCTCCACAACAAGGCACTGATTGGCAAGAGAACACCGAGGTAAATGATTTCCTCTCTTCCTTTGGTCCCTGAGGCAACCGTGCTGCCAGTCTATTACCAGTGATATGGAGTCTTCAGAGGGAAGTGAGGCTCTTATCTGCATTAGAACTAAGGTTCCAGAAGAGCCCTGGAATTTGAAAATTCCTTGAGCCTCCAGTGATAAGTTGAGATAAATCCAGCCTCCCGAGGCAGTCTGGATTCAAACATCCTATTTCTGCACTGCTTCCTCCCCCTTCCCTCCTTGGCTGGTGGGAAAAAGAAAAACTCTTCCTGAGGTGACTAATTTAAGAATGGGAGTTATTTGCTCCACTTTTTTGCTGTTTGTTTAAATCTCTGGGGCTTCAAGCTGCATGGTTCTCTCATTTTATTTTCTTTTGTTTTGTTATTATTACTATGTCTTTTGGCTTTTCCTCCTTTGTGGGATGAAGTTTGATTTTTAAACAGAAAAAAAAAGCTATGAGGCTTTATTTAAAAAAAAAAAAAACTTCGTTCATCAGTTTTATAGCCTTGCAAGTGTCACTTGACTTCCTGTACCTTACAGATTCCTAATCTATAAAAGGGCATGTCAATATTCCCTTGAATTTGCGGAACATTAACATTGTCAATTATTTTAGATTCTTTGTTCTCAAGATAACTTTCCTCTAATAACTATGCTATTTAATCATGAACTTAACATTAGAATGTATAATTTTCAAATATTCAAAAGTTAAATATAAAAATATTTAAACCATACTTACCTTGATTCCCTGGTGTTTGTATTTCACGACACTTAAACGAGATTTTGTGAATGGTAGAATATTTCTCTTGTGTAATAGTTGTCTCTCAGTATCAGAGGGGATTGGTTCCAGGACCTCCTGTGGATGACAAAATCCTCAGATGCCCAACTCCCTGATATGAAATGGTGTAGTACTTGCAAATAACCTATACATATCCTCTCTTATACTTCAAATCATCTCTAGGTTACTTATAATACCTAATACAAGGTAAGTGCTATGTAAATGGCTGTTATACTATATTGCTTAAGGAATAATGACAAGAAAAAGTCTGTACATGTTCAGTACAGATGCAATTTAAAAAAAATTTTCTGTGGTTGGTTGAATCCATGGGTGTGGAACCCACAGATACGGAGGGGCTGGCTATATCTTGAATGAAGAGTTTTCATATTTGAAATCTGACCTGAAAAAAAATTAATTCATACGAAACTAAGTTAGTTTCAACTTGTTTTTTTTTTTTTTTTTTTTGAGACGGAGTCTTGCTCTGTCACCCAGGCTGGAGTGCAGTGGAACAATCTGCTCACTGCAACCTCCGCCTCCTAGGTTCAAGCCACTCTCCTGCCTCAGCCTCCCCAGTAGCGGGATTACAGGCGTGCACCACCACGCCCAGCTAATTTTTGCATTTCAGTAGAGACAGGGTTTCACCATGTTGGCCAGGCTGGTCTTGAACTCCTAACCTCATGATCCACCCACCTCGGCCTCCCAAAGTGCTGGGATCACAAGCATGAGCCACCGTGCCTAGCCCTAGTTTCAGCTTTCATGAACAAGTTACATAACTTTAATTTTCACAAGAAAAAAGTTTTAGTTAATGGCTCTTTCTTTTCCACATAATTTCTCAATCCTCTTCCAATATCCTTCAAAGGAGGAATATAAAGCACTCAAGGGCTTTTTGGATACTTGGATGTTACTGTTAATAGCAAAATATTGTGGATTGCCTAACCTGGTTCATAAAATACACACCTGAAGTCTCAAGCTTCCCCTCCACCACTCAATCTGACCATGTCTGCTAATTTTTGGTAACGCAGAAAACAGGAGAGATCCGTTGAGAGGTGCCATCTCATTTTTACTGTTATGTTCTGAGTTGGCCCTCAAATAGAACCTTCATATAGACCTAATACCATTCTCTGGTCCTTCTTCTTGCATCAAAGGTAAAAAAGTACCTGAAAATTGTAACAATCATCTTACCCTCTCACCAGACTAATGTCCAGCAAATAAAGGATAGGATTCAGGACAATAGGGAAACAAATCTCTTCACCTGAGATCTCATGTATTGGAAAAGTATGAGTTCTCTGAACCTTGTCTCAGAGCCTTATAAAATGTTAAGAGCTAAAGGGAAATCATTTCATTTCTTTGAACTTTGGTTTACTCAATTAAAAAGTGGGTGTAATACCTGTTTCATAAAATTGTTATATGGATTAAATGAGATCAATGTGAAATGGCTGGCTATAAAAATTCTCATCTTCAGGTTATTATAGGTAGTCCTGGTTCTACTACCAGCTAGAATGTTGGTCCATATTTATCACAGACAATTACTAAAACAAGAATATTTGCATAACACTCCATAGTTTACAAAGCACACTGACCTAAAGAGTACTTTCACTTATGCATATTCAAATGTTAAATCTGGGTAATATTTTTACCTGTTCAGACACGAAGTCTGGGCATTTGGGAGGAACCTTTATTAAGAAACATTAAGCAGCTGTGTGCCGGAGTTTTGGCAAGCTGACATTCACTAATTATTTAACACATCTACATTGAGCTCACATATGTGCTAGTGCAGCAGTTCTCAAACTTTTGGTCTCAGTACTCCTTTACATTCTTAAATATTATCGAGAACCCCAAAGAGTATTTCTTTATGTGAAATATATCTATTGATATTTATTGTATTAAAAATTAAAACTGAGAATGTTTTAAAATATTACTTCATTAAAAAACCAATTCATTAAAATTCATCAAATAACACTAAACCGTTACATGATAACGTAAAAAAACATATTTTGATGAAAAATAACTGTATCTTCCAAAACAACAACAAAGAAATAGTTTGGAGTGCCATTGCTTTACATTTTTGTAAACCCCTTTAATGTCTAGCTTAATAGAAGATAGCCGGATTATTTTGTTTTTGCATTCAAGCTGTTGCAATATCACACTTCACACAATCTCTGGAAAATGACACTGTGTGCTCATTAAAGAATGAGAACAAAAAAGGTAAAAAATACGTCTTACTATTGTAATTAAGACATTGACGTCTTGGCACATCTCAAGAGATTCCCTCTTGAGGTTTCCCCATTCCACACTTCAACCACTGTGCTAGTGCCTAGTATCCAATTATCACTCAAGAAGTAATTGTCAAATAAAGTAATGAATACCATATCCTGGGCCAGGTGCTGAGGCTACAGAGGTGGACAAGACAAGAGATCTTGACTTTAAGGAGTTTAGACTTAAACTTGTCTCTCTTAAATAGGAGACAAGTATTTACAAAACTCTGCTACTAGAACTACCATAGGAGAAAACACAAGATACTATGGGAGGTGAGAGGGTACCTAGCCTAGTTTTTGGTGATCAAGGAAGACTTTTAGAGAAAATAGTGGTTAAGCTGAGACTTAAAGGAAAAACCAGGTAAGGAATGCAAATGTAAAAAGGAGAGCGAAGTGGGAGCAGCAGGGCTTACTAGGATTTAGGGTGAGCAAGGTATAGCAGATTAGCCAGAAATGAGGGAATGTGTCATGCAAGTTTCTTCAAGGAAAATTTTAAGACTTTAAACAGGGGACTGACATAGTTAAAGTTTAGAAAGGTCACTCTGGGTACGATGTAAAGGATGAGTTGCAGTATAACAGGCCAGAAAAGCTACTGCAAGGAGTTGAGGCAGGAGATAATTATGGCTTAAGTAGAATAGTAATGAAGCGGAGAGAAATGGAAAATTAGAGTTGAGAAGGAAAAACTGATAGGGCTTTCTAATGGCTGACAGAGAGAGACGGGCTGAGTATAATACCCATATTTCTGGTTTACAAAAGCGGGCTGATGATACCCACTTTTAGAGATTAGAAACATAAAAGCTGGTAAAATAAAGAGTTTAGTTTGGGATTTTTGAGATATCTTGGAACATCCAGGACAGATATTTTGAAGGCAGTAAGACATATAGGTTTGTAGTCAGAAGAGAGAACTGGACTAGAAACTTGCATTAGGAGTTACTAGTGTATATATGGCGGCTGAAGCCATGAAGGTGAATGAGACCACATAAAGCATAATGTAAAAAGTGAGATAGAAACAAATTGCACACAACTTTGGGGTTCATGGATATTTGACAGCCAGCAGGGGGTCCTGAAAGGTAAAATAGAGACACAGAGATCTAGGAGAAAAACTAGGAAAGTGTGGTTTCACAAATCAAGGCATATGAATGCAGAAGGCCAAGGGTTCTAGTATCAAATGCTGCAGAGAGGTCAAGGAAAAGAAGACAAAGGGTCTACTGGATTGAACACAAGAGGTTCTTGGTGACCTCGTTGAGAATTTCAGTGGAGTGGTAGTTGCAGAACCCAGAAGCTTGTTGAATAAAGAACCCATTGACTGCAGTTCCTGGAAAGGCAGGAGGAGTGAGAATCTAGAGAACGAGCACAAAGAGCTGGAATACAGGGAACTGGCAGAGATATGTGCCTCAGACAGGGGGGCACCTAATCTATTGTGAAGCTTGAAAGAATGAGTATGGAGACATAAAATTGTTGGAGTACCTCTTTTTTTTTTTCTGAGACGGAGCCTCGCTCTGTCACCAGGGCTGGCAGTGGCACGATCTTGGCTCACTGCAACCTCTGCCTCCTGGGTTCAAGCAATTATCTTGCCTCAGCCTCCCTAGTAGCTGGGATTACAGGCACCCACCACGACATCCGGCTAATTTTTGTATTTTTAGTAGAAACAGGGTTTCACCATGTTGGCCAGACTGGTCTCGAACTCCTGACCTCAGGTGATGTGCCTGCCTCGGCCTTCCAAAGTTCTGGGTTTACAGGCATGAGCCATCACGCTCAGCCTGAGTTCCTCTTTGATGGTTTCTATTTTTTTCTATTCTCTTATTTGAGAATAAGTGAGGGGAGTGGTTTGAAAAATAAGGAGAAAATCAGAAGTGGCTGCTGTGGAAATTAAGAGAGAGCCAACTAGGAAAACAAGCATTGCCTGGTAAAGTTGAAGGCCCACGTGAGTTTGGACGCTGTAAATATGTGGTGGAAACCATCTATATGGTCTGTCCAGAATTTCAGATCAGTTTTTTTAAATCTGTTTCTGAGTCAGTAGGTTAAAGTCTAGGCTATATTTTATTAACAAATAAATGCAATAAAGAGATCATAAATATTGCAAATAAGTGCAATAAAGAGATCATAAGATCAATACAATTCTCTTTCCTCGTGCACCACGTATAATTTGCATAACACATGTATATACATTATAGAACATTGGCTATGAAACCTCCCTACAAAGAAAGTTCCTCAGAATATCATTATTTCATTGCCTGTAACACTCCGTATAATTTTTTCTTTTTTTATTTTTTGAGACGGAATTTCGCTCTTGTTGCCCAGGCTGGAGTGCAGTGGTGCTATCTGGGCTCACTGTAACCTCCGCCTCCTGGGTTCAAGTGATTCTCCTGCCTCAGTCTCCCGAGTAGCTGGAATTACAGGTACCGCCACCACACCCGGCTAATTTTTTGTATTTTTAGTAGATGCGGGGTTTCACCATGTTAGCCAGGCTGGTCTCGAACTCCTGACCTCAGGCGATCTGCCTGCCTTGGCCTCCCAAAGTGCTGGGATTACAGGCGTGAGCCACCGCGCCCGGCCACTCTGTGTGATTTTCAATGAAAAGTAGTGAAGCTATCATAGTGTGGGGTGAACATGAACAAACTTCAGACAAGGAATTTAATATAGTTTCTATTAAGAATTTATCCATTTTCATAGCACAAAATAACACAATTCACCTCTTTCATACCCATTAAGAGATCTTCCTCAAAGAAATATTATCAATAGAGATGGGAGGCAAAGATTTACTTCCTTTAGACTATTAGGTTATATTAATATTAGTATTTGCTTTAATTTTATATTTTAAAATAATCTGTATTTAGGTAATATTTACTAAGCATTGACTAAGCACCGTGTTCATGTATTAGTCTATTTAACTCTTATCAAAATCCTGTTAGTATTATCTCCGTTTATAGATGAGGAAACTGGATCACAGAAAAGTTTAAGTAACTTGTTCTTGGTTGCAAGCCTAATAAATGGAGAGCTGGGATTTGAACTCAGGCAGTCTGACTCCGGAGGCTATATACATTTACCCTCCTTGGTACACTGCTTTTTTTCAAAAATAGAAATTCAACAAAATTTCCCAAAGTAAAAGTTCATTTGAAGTTTCAGAAACTTAAAACAATGATTGAACAGATAAGTTGCAACAGACTTCATAAGCAGTTCAGTAAAAATGTAGACTTACGAAATGGCATATATCAAGATACAAAATAAGTTGCTTCTATAAGTTTCTTTTCTTAAAAAAAATTACTTGGAAATATTTCAAGTATATAGAACAGTAAAGGAAATAATTACAAGTGAACACCCATGTGCCCTCTACTTAGCTTAATGTTTTGCCACATTTTCAAGATATTTCTGGTAGAAAACAAACGTTATAGATACAAATGAACCCTTCTTGTTACATTCTCTTCTGTTCATCTCTGGAAGCAACTAGTATTCTGAATTTGGTATCTATCATTTCCTTATACAATTTTTAGTTTGATCTTACTTTTTTGTAATTATTAAACTTTTATTTATGGTATGTCATATATATCTTTCCGCAACCTGTCTTTTCATTTCTTCCTCAATATTAGGTTAATGACTCTATCCATATGAAAAATGGTAGCTTTAGTTCACTGATTTTTTGGTTCGTGTTGTATGTCAATTTGTTCCACAATGACACTTATTCATCCATTCTCCTATTAGTAGACATTTATTGTTTCACTAATATAAGCTATTTTGCTCTGAACTTTCCTGCACGTGTCTATAACTTAAAAATACACATACTTTTTTTAAACATGCAGTTAAACAGGAACATACACATTTCTTTAACATGTAGTTAAACAGGAAAAGTAACACATGTGCATGAAGAATACAACCAAGAGAGCCATCACGTTCAAGAAATGTGCAAAAGACCACAGGTTATTCCGAGTGAAGTAAGGCTTTCAGTAGAAGGCACTTGGGGAACGTTCCAATGACAGCGACATTCATCGCTACAGGAGAAACTCACACAATCGCAGCCCTTTATTAGTCTTTTGCTACCCAGTAGTTCCTGTGTCCATTCATTTCCTCAACTGGAGTGTGAGCTCCAAGAGGACCGAAACGGGCACCGACAAGGTGAGCCAATATGAATGTGGCCAGAGAGTCCGCAATGGGGGCTACAGCGGCCGACCTCTGGGGCTGTGCCAGGCCACTAGAGTGTGATGGCGCGAGGGAAGGGTCGGAGAAACAGGGCCTAACCTCACTTTTCACCCCGAAAGTCAAGATAGCCAAGGAAACAGGGATGAATGGGGAGCACAGACACCTGCCTCGAAGTGTCTCTTCACTTTCACTCACAAAGCCGTCGGGTCAGTAACCAGAAGCCGAGGGGCGGATGCGGCCCCCGCCCTGTGGCACTTTCTCAGTCTGGTTCTTCCAGCCGCGCCTCTTTGCCTTACGCCAATTCCGTAAGGAAGCGCTGAGGCCAACTGGCCGGCTCCCGCAGCTCCAAAACTTGACGTGAAATTGCGCGGGGCAGAGCTGACTGCGGCCATCTTTAATTCGGGCAAGACCCCACCCTCGCACCCCACCCACTAGTCCTTTTCAGCGTTCCCAGGATTTTCTCCAACAAATGTAACGCGGTTAACCTTAGAAGCAGTGTTGAAGAAACACGCAAAGAGGCCTGAGTATCCATGACCTCAGTGGTGCGAAACCCGGCCAACTTAAACATGGCGGCTAAACCCGAACAGCAAAACGTTGCTGACGCCAATGAAGTCATGCTCGAAATGGAGCGAGGCGGCGGAGCTGGGGAGGCGGTAATCTCGCGAGATGGAAGCCAGCCTCCGCTAGGCCCGGAAGCCTCGTCTGAGGGGGCGGGGGACGGAGGAGGGAGCGGGAGTCGGGCGAGAGCCTGTGGAGGAGTCCGCCTGCTGTAGCGTGCGTAAGCAGGGCAGCTACGCCGGGCGGCTACGCTGCGGAATCGGCGTAGGCGCCTTTGGAGAATCGGCGGGCTGCGCTCCGCTGGGGCTGGTCGCGGAGGGGGGGAGGGGATGTCGGTCAGTGCGAGATCCGCTGCTGCTGAGGAGAGGAGCGTCAACAGCAGCACCATGGGTGAGTCTCAGCTTCGGGCTGCCGCGACTTGGGGTCAGCGGCTCCGAATGCCGGGAAGCTCTGCGGCCGCTGGACCGAGCTAGGGAACGCCCTGAGGCGAGGCGGAGGCAGCGGCGAGGGGAGCCGGGGTGGGGGCGACTGCGGGCCCGGGGCGCGGCAGCGGCGGGCTCGGGGGGAGGGGAGGCGGCGGCGGTGACAGTTTGAATTGAACGTGAGGAGAGCCGAGGCGGCGGCATTTCCTGTGCCGCGGCGGGCTGGCCCCCGGCGCAGAGCCGCGGCCTCCGCGGCCGGAGCAGCCTGAGCGTGGTGGTCTCAGCCCTGCCCTTGCTTCTCTCCGTCCCTTCGCCTTTCCTCAGTCTCCTCCCGGGCCCGCCGGCGTCCGCGGCCCCGCTTCCTCCTGTCCCCGGCCGCATCCCCCTCGGCAGAAGTACCCTCGTGGGGCAGTGGGCCTGGCTAGGAGGGTGGGGACGAGTGTGAACGCTCGGGCGAGGGTGTTGTGTGGGCCAACCCGGGCGGGCGGCGGCGGGGAGGGAGGAAGAAGGATGCACCAGGCTGAGGCTGTGGTGGAGGCAGCGGCGGCGGCTGCAGCCGCAGCTCCAGTCACCGCGTCGCCTCCCCGCTCCTCCTCCCGCCTCTCGGGGTTGCCTCTCTCCAGGCGCAGCCCGGAAGGCCGGTGGATGGCGGGCGAGTCTTGAGAACGGAGGGAGAATCGGTAGTTTGGTTTGGAATTTGGGCTTAATTTTTAGGAGTAAGGGAAAGAGAACGCCTGGGAAGGGCGCCCCCCGGAGGAGATAGAAAGAGTGGGAAGGGTCCTTGGAAAAGGGAGGGAGCGGAGATGTGGAGTGGCGAAGTTTAGGGAAATTAATTTTTGAAAATATTTCAATATTCTCAGTTATTCTCTTAACGAGCCCTTTCATTTCCTTTCCTCCCCCACATGTTGGAAAAAGAACAGGCCATTTCATTCACATTTTCCACTCCTGAGTTCCATTTCAGCTGTGTGTATAGTAAGAAATAAGCAACCGAGATTTTTCTAGGACATTTCCATTTGCTGAGTTACTTTTGAAGAGTACACTGTTTTAAATTTGGGTTTTTACAGTCCTAGGAAAGAATTTGTGACGTCCAGGTGTTTTCTTAGTTACTGAAATAATAACTTACTACATTTGTTGAGTTTATTGCTAAATAGTTCAGCTTTAAGAATTCTTTCTTCTGGCTTTTTTGTTTTGATGAAAGGAAAAAATATCTTTCTTAGTGCCCCTGAGAATGTAAATGAACAGATCATCTAAATTACTAAGCATCTAACCTGTTTTACATATTTATGCACATGCAGGTGATGAGTATAGTCAGTTTTTCCCCCTAAAGTTTATGTGCAGACTTGGGGAGGAGAGTATTTTAGACTTAAAAGTGTACAGGTAGGGATGAAATTTATGGAATCCTGATAGACTGAAGGGGGGATATAAACAATGACCAAGTCAGCTATTGCTGCTTGGATTCTTTATTTCTTCAGACTGCAAGGGAATGAGTAAGGGGTGGTTGGGTGGTGATGGGGGGGTGGTACGGTGGTGGCGGGAGAGCAGTAAACAATCTTTCATCTCATTCAGCTGTTCAGTGGGTGGGACTAAAGGAGATAAGAGTTGAGTGAAGCTATGAAATAAATGTGGAAGCTACATAGGTGATTTGCATGGTAGCATTGTCTTATTCTATGATGGGACAACATGATGGAACCAGGTCTTCATAACACAGTTATTAAAAATACATATTTTACCACATCTTAGGCTTACAGAATTCAAATTCACAACAAATAACAGAAATGTTAAGTTGATTTTAATTAGTTCTTATCCTTTAAAAAGAAAGGATATTGTCTTTTTCTAATGTAGCTTAACAATTTTTGTTGCAGGCTTTGGTTTGGAGATATTTGATGCATACATAATACATGAAAGGTAGTGTTAAAAGATTGTATTTCAGAAGTTTGTGATAAAATTGGTTGTTCAGATTTGCACATTGTCCCATAGAAGTAATTTTAAGTAAATCCATGCCAGAACTTCTGAACAAGTCTGAGGCAAGTTAGGAATCCTTACAGAACCTAGGAGAATTTAGAGGAATATGCTAGGACAACAACAACAAAGCTTGGGGGAGAAGAGGGAGGAAGAAGAGTTACATCTATGGCTTCTAAGGTCTGAGTAATGGAGAGTGATCAGATGAGGGACCAGTCAGAATAAGGATAGTGGTAGAGCAGATTAGTTTCAGATTTATTATAATTTGATGATATACATATTCATTGTAGACTGTATTCTGGGAATTACCGATAGAGAATTCCTACCTGACTAAATTGCCTGCTGAGAAATGTGTTTCACATTTTGAATTAATAAGCTATCTTCAATTTTTGATTATAAGTTGAACATTTTAAACTAATGATTTATGTCTTTTACTAAGTTTTGAGACAAAACTTTTTGTATACTTCTTTTTTTGTACTAAGTTTGGACTGTAAAGACAAACTTTATTATATAATAGAAACTGAAGAAAAATTATGTTTTTAAGGAGCAGAATTGTAAGGTAGTTTGATTATGGGTTTAGTTCGCTATATGAGAGCATACTGTTAAATGTAGACCATTGAACTCTACAGCAGTGTTTTGAAGACTGCAGGTTGTGACCCATTAGTGGACATTGCACTTAATATTTTGAGGGAGATTAAATTTTCTTTCAGGTATTGTGTACTGGGTGGGGAAGTAATTTTTTTTAAGGATTGTGGTCAAAATGTACAGTATGGATGAGTCAAATCTAAGGTCTTCGAACCTTATGTTAGGGGTTGGAGGTCTTGGTGTGTGGAAGGAAGACTTTAAAATTAAAGACTGTTAAGTCTGTGCGGCTTTTTCTTATTTTGGATTCATTTATCCTGTACTCCATGTAGCTCACATGGTTAGAGAGATCTGAGGCCTACTCCTATTTGAGAGGATGTTATCCCCCATAGCCAGAAACCAGGGTGGCTTCCAAAAGAAAAGGGTAGCATTTGGTGACTCTGCTTTAGGCCTTGAGGATGAATCTTTTCTTTGTTTTTGTCTTCCTGTGTCCTTTTGCATCATCAGAGATCTGGAGACTAAGCTTTGAGCATGGGCTTGGGGAAGAGGGGCCAAAGAGGCAGCTTGGCTGGCATTAAGTGTTGAAGGCCGTAGACCAGACACACACTAAATCCTTGTGACTTACACTTGGTGCAGTCCAGCTATCCAGATGTAGGGATTACACATTGGGGTTTGAGTTCAAAATCTTAATAATGATTTAGAACATGGGCTTTGATGTTAGATATGGATGCAGATCTTGGCTTTGCTACTCAATAGATACACCAGTCAGAGTAGGTTAGATTGTAATTTTAAAAACTACAGTTAGGCGTTGTTAACAATACGGTACGTTGAGAAATCATAGAGTATTATACCTACACAAACCTAGATGGTAGAGCCTACTATACACCTGGGCTATATCCTATTGCTTCTAGGCTATGAGCTTGTATAGCTTGTTATTGTACTGACTACTGTAAACAATTATGACAAATGGTAAGCGTGTTTCTTTTTTTGGTGTGTTTTTTTTTTTTTTTTTTTTTTTTTGAGACGTAATTTCGCTCTTGCTGCCCATGCTGGAGTGCAATGGTGCAATCTTGGCTCACCGCAACCTCTGACGCCTCCTGGGTTCAGGCAGTTCTCCTGTCTCAGCCTCGCGAGTAGCTGGGATTACAGGTGCTTGCCTGCCTCAGCCTCCCAAGTAGCTGGGGTTACAGGCACTCGCCACCACACCCAGCTAATTTTTGTATTTTTAGTAGAGACGGGGTTTCACCATGTTGGCCAGGCTGGTCTGGAACTCCTGACCTCAAGTGATCCTCCCGCCTCGGCCTCCGAAAGTGCTGGGATTATAGATGTGAGCCATCACGCCCAGCCAAGTGTTTGTGCTTCTAAGCATAGAAAAGATGATGTGCTGTACTATGAACTTTTGACTGCTATGACATCACAGGTGATATGAATTTTTTTAGCTCCATAGTAATCTTATGGGACTACTGTCATAAATGTCCATTGTTGACCAAACGTTGGACATACTGCATGACTATACTGCAAATAAAAAAAGTGGAAATGGAATAAGAAAGATAAACTATAAGCCCCAATTTTTTATTATTAGTTTCAATAGACATAAAATTATTCTGCTATTAAATTTTCCATTTTTGTGCTCTCAATTTGTGTTTTTCTGACATAAACTGATAATTCACAGACTGGCTCATTGGTCCACAGACCACACTTTGCATAGCACTAGGTTAAACTATGCTGCAGCAACAGACTGTCATGCTAAAGTTTATGTACAGTATTATGTTTTAGGCCAGTGTTAACTTTAAAAATACTATACTTTGAAAGGTGAGAATTAAGTATCCCCTGTGATTGGGGGGATAGCCTGAAGCTGCTCCTGCTTACATTATTTTGAAGTTTTCTAAGTCTTAAGTATTCATGTGTCATTTGCATTTTATTCAATGTTTGTTTGCTTTATGTGAAATATAAAGATGATATTCTTCCTCCTTCCCCACTGATCTGGAAGTAAAAATGGACTTTCCTGAAGTTGTAACATCTTAATTCTGTTGTGTTGTTTAACTCTGGGACACAACTGACTACTTCTGGTAGCTTTATTGGAGGTGAGGCTCCAGGTCAGAGTTTCTCATTTGAGGTTTTGTAATTATTTGAGGGAGGGGAGGGCTGTCTTGTGCATTGTACAGTATTTACCAGCATCCCTGCTCTCATCGTGCTAAGATGCCAGCAGCACATGCTCTCTCTGGTTGTGAAATGAAAAAAATGTCTACAGACATTGCCAAATGTCACGTGGGGGAGCAGAATCATCCTTGGTTGAGAACCACTGCACTAGGTGATGGAGAGCTATTGAAGGATTGTGGGAGACGGGGAAGAAGGAACAAGCTTCCTTAACTGTCTTACTTTTTACTTCTTCCTGGAACTCCTACCACTTAATATTCTTAGTATTTCCTAAACTTGGGAATCAAAATTACCTAGATTTTTTTGTATTAAAAGTTTATCATTAATTGATATATTTTTGCAAAGCATGATCAGTAATTACTGGACATAGAACATTATGCTAGGTCATTATTTTCCAAAGTATGGTTGAAGGGTCAACCATGGCTTGGAGTTAAAAATGCAGATTAACTGGTTCCCACTACAAGACCCATTGATTAGCAATCTCTGGGAGAGGGACCCAGGAGTCTACATTTCCAAATGCTTTCCAACTTATCAAGTAACTTCATTATTGTATGCTTTCATAGAAAAAAATACGTGGATTTTAAGTATTTAGTTCAATGAATTGCTGATGTGCATACACACATCTTGTAGCCTTTATTCTAATCAAGATAGAGAATACTTCCACCATCCCACAGTTTCTTGTGCCCTGTTGGAGTTCTCCTTCTACTGCCCCAGGTAACCACTGATAAGATTTCTAATAGCCATGAATTAGTTTTTTTGTTTTTGTTTTTTTTTTAACAGCTTTACTGACATATGTATACAGTTGACTCATTTAAAGTGTTTTTTCTGGGTAACTTTCTAAAGTCTCCCCATCCCTATAACTTCTTTATTATATAAGATTTCAAATAAAATGAACGTCATGGTGTTTTTCAAAGAATACAGATTCTCATAGTGTTTCACACTTTGATAAATGATAGGCCTGGGATGGGGCCCTGAAAATCTTTGGCTCTGATTGACTGTTTTCAGGAAAATCAAAACTATTTTCCACCAGTTTTGCTGTGCTTTATAAAATATATTTGAAATATTCCTGCAGTGGTAATTTGAAACTTTTGTAAACTTTGTTCATTGATTTAACAAGTATTTGACTCCAGGAAGTATCAGACACTTTGACACCATAGCAATCAAGAAAGCTATGGTCATGGATGTTATGATGTTTCTGTTTTCATTTCTGAAATTGCTTTTTTTAAACTTTTTTTTTTTTTTTTTGAAACGGAGTTTCACTCTTGTTGCCCAGGCTGGAGTGCAATGGCACAGTCTCAGCCACCGCAGCCTCCGCCTCCCCGGTTCAAGTGATTCTCCTGCCTCAGCCTCCCGAGTAGCTGGGATTACAGGCATGTGCCACCATGCCCAGCTGAATTTTTTTTTTTTTTTTTTTTAGATGGAGTCTCTCTGTGTCGCCCAGGCTGGAGTGCAGTGGCGCGATCTCGGCTCGCTGCAAGAAGCTCTGCCTCCCGGGTTCACACCATTCTCCTGCCTCAGCCTCCTGAATAGCTGGGACTACAGGCGCCCGCCACCGCGCCCGGCTAATTTTTGTATTTTTAGTAGAGACGGGGTTTCACTGTGTTAGCCAGGATGGTCTCAATCTGCTGACCTCATGATCCGCCCGTCTTGGCCCCCCAAAGTGCTGGGATTACAGGCGTGAGCCACTGTGCCCTGCCAATTTTTGTATTTTTAGTAGAGACAGGGTTTCTCCACATTGGTCAGGCTGGTCTCGAACTCTCGACCTCAGGTGATCCACCTGCCTTGGCCTCCCAAAGTGATGGGATGACAGGTGTGAGCCACCGCACCTGGTTGCTTTTTAAAAATTTTATTGGGAGGTTTTTTGTTGTTGTTTTGTTTTTTTGAGATGGAGTCTTGCTCTGTCACCCAGGCTAGTGGCATGATCGTGGCTCACTACAACCTCTGCCTCCTGGGTTCAAGCGATTCTCCTTCCTCAGCCTCCTGAGTAGCTGGGATTACAGGCGCATGCCACCACGCCTAGCTAATTTTTGTATTTTTAGTAGAGACGGGGTTTCACCATGTTGGTCAGGCTGGTCTCTCCTGACCTCGTGATCTGCCTGCCTTGGCTTCCTAAAGTGCTGGGATTACACGTGCGAGCCACTGCACCGGGCCTGGTTTTTTTTGTTTTTTGTTTTTTTAATAGGTAATATAATCACTTGGTTCAAAATTCAAAAGGTTAAACAGAGAGATACAGTGAAATATCCTTCTTACTTCTACCCCCAAGTCACCCAGTTTCCTACTCCTCAGGCATCCTGTGTTAACAGTTTCTTGTATGTTCTTCCAAAGGTGTTTTTTGCATATGGAAGTTAAAAACATTTATCCTTTCTGCCCCCACCCTTGGTAGCATTAAGACACATTATTTCCCACATGTTTCTTTCCAATGAGTGTAATTTGGGTTATTCCGTATCAGTACATAAAGAGCATTCTTATTCTTTTATACAGCTGCATAACCGTTACATGATATCTCAGTCTGTTTGTGCTGCTCCAACAAAATACCTGAGACTGGGTAATTTATGAGGAACAGAAATCTATTTCTTACCATTCTGGAAGCTAGGAAGTCTAAGATCACAGTGCCAGCAGGTTTGGCGTCTCTGCTTCCAAGATGGCACCTTAAATGCTACTTCCTTTGGAGGGAACAAATGCTGTGCCCTAACATAGTAGAAGGAGCAAAAGGGCCAAGCACCTCCCTTGCACCTCTTTTATAAGGTCATTAATCCTATTAATACCATTACTAGTGATTAAGTATCAACATACAAATTTTGGGAGAACACATTAAGACCATAGCATATGGATAGATCATGATATGGGATATATTTTGATTTGTTTAACATGTCTGCCTCTGATAGACATTAATTTCCAGTGTTTTGCTATTACCAACTTTGACATGATGAGTCACTTGGGATATTGATCTTTTCACATTTGTTAGTGTATCTAACAGATACACTAACTGTTAGTTTTTGAACTCTTTGAAGCAGGAGACTACCACTTAAAAGTTGTAGTATTGACATTGTCATTATATCAATAATGTATTGATGTTATAGTATCATAACATTGATGTTAAGTATTGGTAATATTGCTGTTAAGTCATTAGTTTAGAACTTCAACAATCAAGTTCATTCACTTAACAAATACACGTTTTGTACTTGCTGTGTGCTGGCCACTGGGGAAACTGGATTAAATGCTGTGGCAGTTGAAATAGAGGCATGGTGATTAAGAGTTTTCGGATCTAGAGTCAGACTTGGATTCATATCTCAGTTCTAAAGCTTAACTGAACCTTTGGCAAATAACAGAACTTCTATTTTTCCTTCTCTGTAATGTGGGAATCATAAGGTTATTGGAGAAGTAAATGAGATAGTACATGACAAATCCTTAGCATGATGTCTGGCATATAATAAACACTGAGATGTTAGCTTAAAAAAAGTTATCAGACTATATTGCAGTTGACTTTATGTTTCTGCCTCCACTGTGCTTAAAGTCTAGGCCTGTGTTTTGTTCACCTTTGTGTCCCCAACCCATAACTGGCTTGCATTTAGTAAAAAATTTGTGATACGATATAAAGGTATGTAGAGCATACAGTGAAAGTTCAAATCAGGATACCTTTTCCATGCTGGAGAAGGTGAATCTTTGAAAGTCGGTAGGAGTGATTAGGTAAAGGAGGTGAAGGAGTAAAGATAATTATTCTAGACTGAGAAATTATGTTAGTATCAGGTTATGAGGTTAGAAGAGGTAAGTAGGCAACTGGTATTGCTGTGCTGAGAATTTAAAAATCTTTATTGAAGGCTTTAAAAGAAAAGTGGTAATCGTAAGAATCGTGATGATAATTCTCTCTGTTGAGAGTTGACAGGGCACCAGGTTGGAGCCATTAAATTGAAGGAGTTTAATGTAGCAGTTTAGGACTAAAAATTGGTAAGAAGCAGGGCAATGGGAAAGGACATGAGGGGGATGGTTGTAAGGTGTTAGGGAAGATGTGGGTGGTGAGTAATGAGTCCAGAATATTTGAGCTTTCTGACTTGAGTGAATGGGTAGATGAATAGATGCTATTTCTTGAAATAGGTAATTTGAAACATGAAATTGAGAGGCCTGGGGGACATCCAAGTGGACATGTCTTGTAGGGTCTCAATACTAGGAAGACATCTAGGATAGAAAATAAACATTTTCTGATAATTGTAAATGTATTCATTTGTGCTTTGAATTTTTATGTTTAGTAAGTGAGTTTGTGAACAGAGTTGAAGGAAATTAGAATAAAGTGATTTGTGTGAAACTTCGTTGTCCTTCAAATATAGACTGAGGTCTCCAGTTTCTTGGGTAGTACTAAAATGTTTCCTTTTTTTTTTTTTTTGAGACGGAGTCTTGCTCTGTCGCCCAGGCTATAGTGCAGTGGCGCGATCTCAGCTCATTGCCAGCTCCGCCTCCCAGGTTAACGCCGTTCTTCTGCCTCAGCCTCCCGAGTAGCTGGGACTACAGGCGCCCGCCACCACACCTGGCTAATTTTTTGTGTTTTTAGTAGAGCCTGGGTTTCACCGTGTTAGCCAGGATGGTCTCAATCTCCTGACCTCATGATCCGCCCGCCTTGGCCTCCCAAAGTGCTGGGATTACAGGCGTGAGCCACCGCGCCCGGCCAGATGTTTACTTATTTAAAATTTCAGCTGGTACGTTTCACAGCAGCAGTTGCTTCAGACTCAGGGTTATGCTAGTGTTTCTTTGCAGGAGTGACATTTTGTATCCTTATATATTCTTATTGTCCATTCAGATTGTAATGAGTTAATGAGTTCTTTTTTTTTTTTTTTTTTTTTTTTTTTTTTTTTTTTTTTTTTTGAGACAGAGGCTCGCTCTGTCACCCAGGCTGGAGTGCAGTGGTGAGACAGAGGCTCACTGCAACCTCCACCTCCCTGGTTCAAGCAATTCCTCTGCCTCAGCCTCCCGAGTAGCTGGGATTACAGGCGCACGCCACCACACCTGGCTAATTTTTTTGTATTTTTAGTAGAGACGGGGTTTCACCATGTTGGCCAGACTGGTCTCGAACTCCTGACCTGAGGCAATCTGCCCACCTTGGCCTCCCAAAGTGCTGGGATTACAGGCATGAGCCACTGTGCCCAGCCGAGTTCTTTCTTTTGAGGAAGATTTTGGTATGTATTGTCCTTCAGTTTTAGAGAATACAGTAAATATTTTGAGTGAGATCATTATTTGTGTAAGAGGAGGCAAAATTCTCATAATAATTTTATCTTAGTTCTTTCCATTTATATATTTTTTTTTTAAAATAAGGAGAGTACCACCTTATTTATAACATGTAACATTTTGGGGTATGAGGCGATCTATACAAGGAAAAATTTTCCAGAAACTAATGTTCTCTCAAATATTAACATTTTAAAGTATTTCTAATAATAAAAGTTTAGTATATAAACTTGGTTTCTTTTATGATTAACTTAAACAAATTAGCCACAAGGGGAAAAATAAATTATTTCAATCATTGTAAGTTAATTTGTATTCTTTCTAAATATATAGGTTGTAATTAGGAGTGTATTAGTGGTCCTAAACCCTGGACCAGCATTGGAAACATTTCTAATGTTTAACACGGTTGGAGACTCTATAACTCACTAGGTGGGAAGTGGGGCTTAGAAGCTTGCTTATTAAGAGGCGGGCATGGTGGCAGTGGTTCACATCTGTAAACCCAGCATTTTGGGAGGTCGAGGCGGGCTGATCACTTGAGGTCGGGAGTTCGAGACCAGTCTGGCCAACATGGTGAAACCCTGTTTCTACTAAAAATACAAAAATTAAGGCTGGGCGCGGTGGCTCATGCCTGTAATCCCAGCACTTCGGGAGGCCGAGGTGGGTGGATCATGAGGTCAGGAGTTCAAGACCAGCCTGGCCAAGAAGGTGAAACCCTGTCTCTACTAAAAATACAAAAATTAGCTTCGTGCAGTGGCAGGTGCCTATAATCCCAGCTACTCGGGAGGCTGAGGCAGGAGAATCGCTTGAACGTTTCAAAAATAAACAAAAAACAAACAAAAAAATTAGCCAGACATGGTGATTGGTGCCTGTAATCCCAGTTACTCAGGAGGCTGAGGCAGGAGAATTGCTTGAACCTAGGAGGCAGAGGTTGCCGTGAGCCAAGATCAAGCCACTGCACTGCCTGGTGACAGAATGATACTCTGTCTCCAAAACAAAAAAAAAAACAAAAAAAAAAAAAACAGTTTTTAGAGAGATGGCTAACTCAACTTCAACTGTGGGCGAAAAAGATAACTAGAATGACTTAGCTGGCAAGTAGACCCACCAAAAATACTTGTTTGTGTTAGTGCATGGTGCTGTGCTGTTAGAGAGGTAATTACATAGACATAGGCCCCACGTCCCTTCCCCACCCCCCCATTTTGTTTTTTAATTTTGGAATAGTTTTGGATTTGCTGAAAAGTTGAAGCCCCTTTCTTTTTGAAAGCTAAACATGTGGTCAACACAGAGGAAATGCAGAAATAATGCTACAGACATGCAAATATAGCACGATATATGATATAAATGCACCATCAACGTTAGTACTGGCCAGGGTTAAGGGAAATGTCAAGGGAATGGGGGTTTTATGCCTAATGGAAACATCTTTTATTTGAATCTGTGTTGAAAGTTTTGGGAGGCTCCATTGCTTTTTAATTGAAGGATGTGTATTCTAGTTCTGGTTGGTGGGTAGTGGATTTCATTTAACAATTAGAATCTAGCTAAGGTAAACAAAGGACCTTTTTCCCTCGTAGGATAGTTTCCTCATTGTTCTTATGGCTTCCAGTCTCTTCCCACTTCATTTAATAAATAAATCTTTTAAGATTACTATACCTAGAACATTACTTTTACAAAATAACTTACCTATTATAGTAAAATAAATATGTCTATTATTTATAGTATTGGCTTCTAGAGCTCTTGTTAAAAATATTATTTCTTGGGCTCTATCAGCAAGATTCTAATTCCCTACTTCTAGACTGGGGCACAGATTTCTATTTTTAATCAAAAGCTCCCCGTATTCTTCTGATTATAGCCAGGTTTGGGAATAACTTTTCTGCAAGATATAAGTCCAGAGGCCTTAATAATAACTATCATCTGTAGGGCAACCACTGTAACAACTGTCATTTATTGTACTTACTGTATGTGAAGTGCCAAACCTTTTATGTTAATTGTTTTGTATATACCTTACAAATAACCTCATCAAGACGTTATCCCAATCTAAGGCTCAGAAAGGTTATGTAACTTACCCGCCTGAACACAAATAAGTTACAGCAGATACTGGAATTCAGATTTCTAGCTAGCTGTATGTATACTGCCTTATGAATCTTTTATATATTAAAAACTTTTAGGTCATCATTTTAGCACCTCCTTGGTTTGACCTTTTCCTACTTACAATGAGTAATATTCAGTATTCCTTTTTTTTTTTTGGAAAGAGTCTCGCTCTGTCACCCAGACTGGAGTGCAGTGGCGTGATCTCAGCTCACTGTTGCAACCTCCACCTCCTGGGTTCAAGCGATTCTCATTCTCTCCTGGGTTCAGCTGCTGGCCTCCCCAGTAGCTGGGATTACAGGCGTGTGCCACCATGCCTGGCTAATTTTTTTTGTATTTTTGTAGGCATGGGGTTTTGCCATGTTGACCAAGCTGGTCTCAAACTCCTGAGCTCAGGTGATCTGCCTGCCTCAGCCTCCTAAAGTGCTAAGATTACAGGAGTGGCCACTGCACTCGGCCAATATTAGTATTCTTGCTTCTGGTTATGGTGTTTGTACCTGCCTTGAAGTCCTATCATCTGTTAAGGAAGGCCCATATCAAAACTACCCATTCTGAGAAGCTTTTACCAACCATGACATGATGAGTAACTTGGGATATTGATCATTTCACATTCGATAGTGTATCAGTGCTTTTGAACTCTTTGAAATAAGAGACTATCAGTTGTAGTATTGACATTAAGTTCATTACATCAATAATGTATTGATATTATATTACTGTAACATTGCTGTTAACTATTGGTAGTATTGCTGCTAAGTCATTAGTTTAGAACTTCAACAACTTCATTCATTTAACAAACACATGTTTTATACCTGCTGTGTGCTGGTCACTGGGGAAACTGTTAAAAGTTGGAGAGTATTTTCTTTCATGCTTTTTCTGTAAACTTAAAAAAGCTGTAATGGTAGTGGCTCAACATTTTATTTCTCTTTGGTAAATTCTTGGGGTAAGTAATATGGTAGATGTATGTTTAATTTTTAAATTGCAAAATTATTTTGCAATATATTAGTAACATTTTACATTTTCACCCCCAGTGAATAAGAATTCAGGTTGTTCCATGTGCTCACCAACACCTAGAATGGTCACTGCTTTTAATTTTACTCATTCTTATAGATTTGTAGAGATAACTTACTGTAATTTTAATTTGTATTTTCCTAATGACTAATGATGTTGAGGATCTCCTGTGCTTATTTGCCATCTGTTTGTCACCTTTGGTGGTCCATTGAAATCTTTGGTCCATTTTTAAATTAGGTTATTTGTCTTAATGAATTGTAAGGGTTTTTTTTATATTTTAGGTACTAGTTTTTTGTTGGACTGTGCAAATACACTATTTCTCATTACACTTTTACCCACTAACTTTAGTATCTTGTCAATGATTCTTGCCTATGGCAGTTATTACTGTGCTGTTTGTGTTACTGGTGATTTTCTGTTACGTGATTTTCTGTTTACATGTACATGATGCTACATTTTAAAGCTGGGATTCTGACCGGGTGTGGTGGCTCATGCCTGTAATCCCAGCACTTTGGGTGGCCAACGTGGGTGGATCACGAGGTCAGGAGATCAAGACCATCCTGGCTAACACGGTGAAACCCCGTCTCTACTAAAAATACAAAAAATTAGCCGGGCATGGTAGCGGGCGCCTGTAGTCCCAGCTACTCAGGAGGCTGAGGCAGGGGAATGGCCTAAACCTGGGAGGCAGAGCTTGCGGTGAGCCGAGATCTCGCCACTGCACTCCAGCCTAGGCGACAGAGCGAGACTCCTTCTCAAAAAAAAAAAAAAAAAAAAAGCTGGGATTCTGTTGTAAGGAAGAGCTCTTTTATTTATTCATCAGTTCGGTTATATATTAATTTTTTTCATTGTTCAGTTGTCCATTGATAGCCCTTTCAGGTGGCTCTTGTTCATCATTTCACTGTGTACCCATCATTTTTAGGGGTACTTCTTTACTTTCTAGTTCATCTTGTATTTTTCGTGCCTAAGCCTTGGAATCAACCATTGTCCAAGGTGTCCAGCAACCTTTTTTTGAGAGTAGTGATTAAGAACCAAGATCTGGGCACCAGAAGTGCTCATTGCTATTGGGGTGTCACTGCTTCTAGTAGATGTTTTGAACAGACAGCGGTAGGCAATATATGAATTTATATATATACATCTGTATTTTTGTATATGTGTGTAAAAATATTTGCATACGTATACTAAAAACCATGAATTTATACTGGTACATCGATTCCAATCTATTAATGCAGAGTTCAATCTAGCCTTTCTCTTTTCCTTGTAACTCTTTTCTTCAACATTGAGAAACCTGGCTTTCATCTACAATTTATTTACATACTTGGAAAAATCTATTGTACACATAGATGTAACTTCAGAACTATGTAATATGCTTACTTGCTAGAGTATATTTGTGTATGCATTTTTTGTCTTTAGCCTTATGCAGTACCAATACTGTTAGTTAATATAGTATGCTAATACCTTATGCTAATCAAAATACTTTTTTCCAAAGTTAGTTATATTCTTTTCTGTTCCACCCCCTTCAGTGTCTTCATGTTATTCTTCTGAAATACAATTAGTTTTATTTGTTACTATTTCTTTTCACATCCTGGCTGATTTTGTTTTTTTAATGGGAATATATGGAAAATTACCATGGTGTTAATAGACTTAGTATTCTTCCCACCTTTCTTTTACCCTGTTCTCATTCTCCTTTTTTCTACCACTTTCCCACACATCGATAGAGGTAATGGATCTCATCAGTTTCTGATTGATTTTTTGTGAGTATTTTTTTGCGCATATGAGAAGATATGTGTGAGAAAGGAGATATAACAATTTATGAAAGGTAGTGTACAGTACATGCTTGTTTTTATCACAGATTTATTGAGATAACTTACATGCCATAAAATATACCCCTTGAAAGCGTGATTTTGTGGTTTTTCGTGTATTCAGGGTTGTGCAACCATTGTCACTGTCAACTTTTAGGACATTTTCATCAGCCCCAAATGAAACTTTGCAGCCATTAATAATCAGTCCCCATCCCTTCTCTTCCCTTGTCCTGGCAACCACTAATTTACTTTCCGTTTCTATGGATTTGTCTATCTTGGACATTTTATATAAATGAGATCATATAATGTGACTTTTTGTGACGGGCATCTTTCACTTAGCAGTGTTTTCAAGTTTTGTCTGTGTTGTAGCATGTCTCAGTAGTACTTCGTTCCATTTTATTGCTGGATATTATTCTGTTGTATATATACTACCATATTTCATTTATCCATTCATTAGTTGATATTTGGGTTGTTTTCTACTTTTTGACTATTATGGATAATGCTGCTGTGAATGTTTTGAGTACAAGCTTTTGTGTGGACCCATAGTTTTCAATTCCCTTGGATATATACCTAAGGATAGAATTGCTGCATCATAGTGTAGTGTAACTCTAGTTTAACTCTATGAAGAACTGCCTAACTGCCGAAGCAGCTGCCTTATTTTACATTTCTACCAGCAGTGTATGAGAGTTCCAGTTTTTCCACATTCTTGTCCATACTTGTTATTGCCTGTGTTTTAAAACTATCCTACTGGGTGTGAGCTGGTATCATTGTGGTTTTAATTTGCATTTCCCTAATGATGTTGAACATCTTTTCATGTGCTTATTGGCAATTTGTACACCTTCTCTGGAGGAATGTCTATTAAAATGCTTTGCTGAGTTTTTAATGAAGTTGTCTTACTACTGTTCAGTTGTAAGAATTCTTCATAGATTCTGGATATAAGTCCTTTATCATATAGAAGACTTGCAAGTAGTTCCTACAATTCCACAGGTTTTTTTTTTTTACGTTCTTGATAGTGTTCTGTGAAGTACAAGCATTTTTAATTTTGATGAAGTCCAGTTTATCTACTTATTGCATGTGCTTTTGATGTCATAGTCAAGAAAGCATTTCTAATCCAAGGTCATGAAAATATACCCCTATGTTTTCTAAGAGTTTTATAGTTTTAGACCTTTATGTTTAGGTTTTTGATCCATTTTGAGTTAATTTTTGTGTATGGCGTGAGATAGGAGTCATTCTTTTGTATGTGGCTATCCAGTAGTTTCATCACTCATTGTTGAAAAGACTAGTCTTTTTCCATTGTGTGGTCTTGACAACTTCTGTGAAAACAACTGGCCATAAATGTAAGGGTTTTCTTGTGGATTCTCATTTGTTTCTTATTGATCTATATGTCCTTATGGCAGTACCACACTGTTTTGATGACTAACTTTACAGTAAGTTTTGAAATTGGGGAGTGTGAGTCTTCCAACTTTGTTCTGTTTCAAAATTGTTTTGGTTATTCTGGTTCCCTTGAATGTCCATCTGAACTATAGGCTTAGTTTGCTAATTTCTACAAGTAGGCCAACAAGGATGTTGATAGCCATGGTGTTGAACTTGTATATCAATTTGAAGAGTATTGTCATCTTAACAATATTAAGTCTTCCACTCCATTAATGCAAAGTATCTTCTGTTTATTTAGGTCTTCAGTTTTTGTGAACAACATTTTTATAGTTCTCATGTATAAGACTTACATTTCTTTTTGTTAAATTTATTTCTAGGTATTTTATTCTTGATGCTATCACAGATGGAATTTTTTCTTAATTTTTTTATAGAAATGCAATTGATTTTTGTATATTGATCTTATATCATGCAACTTTATTAGTTCCTGTAGTGTTTTTTTTTTAGTGGATTCTTTTGGATTTTTTATTTATAAGATCATATCGCCTGCAAATACTACTTACATTACTTTACAATCTAGATGCATTTTATTTCTTTATTTTACCAAATGCCTTTTCTGGAACCTCCAGAACTGTGTTGATTAGGAGTAGCAATGATAGACATCTTTGTCTTGTTCTTGATTTTAGAGTGAAAGCATTCAGTCTTTCATCATTGTGAGTTTTCTGAGATGTTCTTTATGAGGTTGAGGTTCCCTTGTATGTCTAGTTTGTTAAGTGTGTTTATCGTTGAAAGAGTGTTGAATTTTTGTCAAATGTGTTTTCTGTGTCTACTGAGATGATTATGTGTTTGTTGTGTGTGGGTTTTAATTTAGTGTATTACATTGATTAATTTTCATATGTAAAACCAACATATTCATTCTGGGATATATCCCATTGGTTATGGTGTATAACCCCTTTTTATTGCTGGATTTGGTTTGCTAGTACTTTGTTGATGTTTTTTTCCATCCATATAAGATATTGGTTGGTTGTTTTTACTCGATGTGTTTGGTTTTGGTATCAGAGTAAAACTGGCCTCATAAAATGAGTTGGGAAGTATTTAATCCTCTTCTATTTCTTGGACTAGTTTTTGAAGGATTGTACAACCTTTAAACATTTGATAGAATTTACCGGTGAAGACATCTGGGCATGTGCTTTGTGTAAAGTTGTGTTTTTGCCTTTTTGGGGTGTGTGTGTGTTAGTTATTTTTTGTTACTAATCTATTATAGGTCTATTCAGATTTTCTGTTTCTTCTTGAGTCAGTTTTGGTAGTTTATGTCTTTCTAGGAATTTTTGCATTTCCTCTAGGTTATAATCTGATCTGTTGTCAGCATGGAATTAATTGTTCATAGGTTCCTTTTTATTTCTGAAAGTTTGGTAGTGATTTCCCTTCTTTCATTCCTGATTTTAGTAATTTGAGTGTTCTGGTTTTTTTTTTCTTGGCTGGTTTAGCTAAGGTTTTGTCAATTTTGTTGATCTTTTCAGTGAACCAACTTGTGGTTTTGTTAATGTTTCTATTTTATGTATTTCATTTATTTCTGCTCAAATAATCATTTCCTTATTTTGTTTTCCCTGTTTTGGGTTTAGTTTATTCTTTTTCTAGTTTCTTGAGATGGAAGGTTATGATATGAGATCTTTCTTTTTAATATAGGCATTTACAGCTGTAAATGTCCTTCTAAGCACTGATTTAGCTGCATTCAATACATTTTGGCATGTTGTGTTTTTAGTTTCATTCATCTCAAAGTATTTTCCAGTATCCCTTGTGATTTAGTTTTTGACCCATTGATTATTAAAGAGTGTAGTGTTTAATTTTCACAAGTGTGTGAATTTTCCAGATTTTTCTCTGCAGTTGATTTCTAACTTCATTCTCTAGTGGATGAAGAATATACTTTGTATGATTTTCAGCCCATTTAAATTGAGACGTGTTTTGTGATCTAACATATGGTCTCTTCTGGAGAATATTCCATGGGCACTTGAGAAGAATGTGTTTTGCTGTTTTTGGGTGGAATGTTGTACAGCTATGTGTTAGGTCTAGTTGGTTTATAGTGTTGTTGAGTCTTCTGCTTCTTTATCATCTGTCTAGTTGTTTTACCCATTATTGAAAGTAGGGTGTTGAAGGTCAGGTATTACTGTTCAGTTGTTTTTTTTTAACCTTTCATTTTCTTAGCTTTGTGCAATTTGGGGACTCTTTTATTAGGGACATACATGCTTAAAATTGTTCTATCTTCTCAATGGATTGGTCCTTCAGTCAGTATAAAATATCCTTCTTTGTGGTAACAATATGTCTTTTAAGTCTGTGTTTTCTGATATTAGTGTAGCTACTTCAGCTCTCTCTTGTTTTCTGTCCTTTTTTTTCAATCTGTTTGTGTTTGTGATTCTGAAACATGTCTCCTGTGGGCACCACATAGTTGGATCTTACTTTTAAAAATCCACATAGCCATTCTTTACCTTTTGATTGGAGTCCTATTATACCTGAAACAGCAAAATACATTAGTTACATTTAATCTAAGTAGTGATATGATTTACACCTGTAATTTTGCTGTTTTCTACATCTTGTCTTTTTTTTTTTTTTGAGACAGGGTCTCACTCTCACTCAGGCTGGAGTGCAGTGGCACCATCATAGCTCACTTGGTTGACAGTCTTTTTCTTTCAACATTTGAAATATGTTATTCTTTTGCTTTCGGGCATCCATGGTTTCTGATAGGATGTCAGCTATTCTTATTTACAGTCTCTTATACACATAGTTGCTTCTCATAAGCTGCTTTCAAGATTCTCTGTTTTTGGTTTTTGACAGTTTGGTTATGTGTGGGTCTCTGATTTTATCTTATTCAGTTTGTTGAGCTTTTGATGTTGATACTAATGTTTTTCTTCAAATTTGGGAAGTTTTCAGTTCTGTTTCTTCAAATATACATTCTGCCCCTTCCTTCCTAAACCCACCCCTTTTCTCCTTCCCTCCCTTACTTCATGTTTGATTTTGTTCTGTAGGTCTCTGGCTCTGTTCATTTTTCTTTCTTTACTTAAATTGGTTAATGTTATTTAACCCATTTTCAGGTTTGGTGATTCTTTTTTCTGCAAGCTGCAATCCTTCGTTGAGCTTCTCTAGTGAATACTTTTATTTATTATATTTTTTAACTCCAGGATTTTTTAAAAATTATCTTTTTTGATATTATCTATTTGATGAACATTGTTTTCATACTTGACAGTTTATTAGACTTTTCTTTAGTTCTTTGAACATATCTAAAATAGCAGGTTTAAAGTATTTGTTTAATGTCTGGGCTTTCTCAGGGACTGTTGCTTTTTTCCCCTGTACATGGGCCATGCAGTTTTGAGTTTTTTTTGCAAGGCTCATAATTTTCTCTTGAATACTAGACATTTTAAATATTTCAAATAATACAGTGTGGCAGCTCTGGAAATCAGATTCTCCCTTCTCTGCAGGGTTTATTGTTGTTGCTTTTTGTTATTTGCTTAGTTCCTTTTCAAACTAATTCTGTGAAGTTAATTTTTGCCATATGTTGTCACTGAAGTCTCTGCTTGGTTATCTTAGTGGTCACTTGTGAGTGGGCCTTTAGGGATTACCAGACACATCAAATAATGACAGCAGTTTGAGAGTGAGGCTTTGAAAGCATTCCATGATTGTTCTGTTTTTTTCCAGTTGCCACTAGGCTGCTGGTTTTTACTGTGATTGTGTGCTGATGGTTTTCAAGGCTACTGTAGAGGTAGAGAGATGAGAATGGGCAAGTTAAAATGCAAGAGCTGCTGTTTTTACCAAGGCTCAGCCCCTTTTCTTGAATCAGCATTACCTGGATTCCTGCAAGCTTTTAGTTAATTTCCAGAATTTTAAGTTAAGTTGATTTGAACAGTTTGTGTCAGTTTTCTCCTTGCTTTTAATGAAGCAGAATTTTCTGAAGTATTTACTCCACCAATTTCTTTGATGTTCTCCTGTGACAAGTGTTTAAGAATGTTTTTCTAGTCAATATATCATTATCTGTCCATGCATATTTTTCTAAAACCTTACTTTTAATAGCTGCCTGGTATTTTAATACATGGAGGTACTGTAATACAATTTTAGTTTCACTTGTCTTTAGAACTCATCAAAAATTGTTACAATTTTTTACTATTATGAGCAGTGCTTTGTTGAATATTCTTTTATCTTAATCATGTATGATTCTCAAGACTATCCATTTCTGGAAGTGGAATTTGTTGAATTTAAGACAATAAAAACTTCAGTTTTTGGTCCACATGGTTAAATTGCCCTTTAAGTAAGTGGTTTAAGTTTATATTCCAAAAGTCATGTAGGAGAGTGTCTCTCTTTCCACATTGTCACCCAGTACTGGGCACTAGTACTCACTTTATTATTTTTATTTTTATTATGAAATGGAGTCTCACTCTGTCATACAGGCTGGAGTGCAGTGGCACGATCTTAGCTCACTGCAACATCCACCTCCGGGGTTCAGATGATTCTCCTGCCTCAGCCTCCTGAGTAGCTGCGATTACAGGTGCATGCCTGGCTAATTTTTGTGTTTTTAGTAGAGACGGGGTTTCACTATGTTGGCAAGGCTGGTCTCGAACTCCTGACCAACCTCAGATGATCCACCCGCCTCGGCCTCCCAAAGTGCTGGGATTACAGGCGTGAGCCACCACACCTGGCCTCATTTTATTTTTTTAACTTTTGGAGACAGAGTCTCGCTCTGTCGCCCAGACTGGAGTGCTGTAGCACCATCCTGGCTCACTGCAACCTCTGCCTCCCAGGTTCAAGCAATTCTCGTGCCTCAGCTTCCTGAGGAGCTGGGACTACCTGGCTAATTTTTTGTATTTTAGTAGAGACAGGATTTCACCATGTTGCCCAGGGTGGTCTTGAACTCCTGAGCTCAGGCAGTCCACCCGCCTCGGACTCCCAAAGTGCTAGGATTACAGGAGTGAGCCACCACACTCAGCCTAATACTTATTTTATTTTTTTCTTTTTTTAAGAGATGAGGTTCTATCTAGAGGTGATGGGAGACAGTGACAGATCATCAGGCATTAGATTCTCATAAGGACTGCGCAACCTAGATCCCTTGAATGAACAGTTCACAATAGGGTTCACTCTCCAATGAGAATCTAATGCTGCCGCTGATCTGACAGGTGCCAGAGCTCAGGCGGTAATACGAGAGGCTGGAGATACAGATAAAGCTTCAGTTGCTTGCCCGCCACTTACCTCCTCTTGTGCGGCCCAGTTCCTAACAGGCCACAGACCGCTACCAGTCTATGGCCTGGAAGTTGGGGACCCCTCTACTAGGATATTTATAATTACATATGTGGTTACCTAATATTTCCATGATACAAAACTGGTCTAGATTCTAGGCCATTCTCCTTCAAAAAGAACCCTGCTTCCTTACAGTTTTACTGTTTAGCAGCAGTGTTTTCTACCCCTTCTTAAAATTTTCAGCTACCACACCCCTGTTTTGTTCTAATATTAAAGATGACATCTAACACTCAATTTTTCTTTCTGTTCCAAGCTCCATCATCATTCTGGGACATTTTTGGCTCATGTGTAAGACACTTTCAGTAAGTTAGCTTCAGTTTCTTGACTGTGCTTGAGCCATCCTTTTTTTTTTCTCTCTCTCTCATCTGAGAGCCATCCTTTTAATAGCCCTATGGAGGAATGGGTGGGAAGAAAAAATATTTAAAAGTAAAATATTAAAAAAAGAAATAATAACCCTGTGGGGCTATCATCTGCAACTTACGTTCCACTTCTAAAATCTTAATTGTATAGTCCATTTTAACCACAACTTACATATATTTATTTATTTTTTCAAGACAGAGTTTCGCTCTTGTTGCCCAGGCTGGAGTACAATGGCGTGATCTTGGCTCACCGCAATCTCCACCTCCCAGGTTCAAGGGATTCTCCTGCTTCAGCCTCCCGAGTAGCTGGGATTTCAGGCATGCATCACCACGCCTGGCTAATTTTGTATTTTTAGTAGAGATGGGGTTTCTCCATGTTGGTCAGGCTGATCTTGAACTCCTGACCTCAGGTGATCTGCCCGCCTCGGCCTCCCAAAGTACTGGGATTACAGGCATGAGCCACCGTGCCCAGCAACTTATTTTTTTACTGTCTTCTTTACTTCCTGCCTTCCATCCTTGATCCTCTCCATTTTCATTCACTGAATTACTTCATCTGTATTTGTCATCTCTCTTGGTCTTGTACTTTTGTGTACCCTTCCTGCAAAGCAAGTTTCAAATGACTCCTACAGCCAATTTTATTGTACTCAAGTTATGGATTGCTACTGGAGGAAAAGATCACATGGCTTCAGGGATACAGTCAAAGATTTATGGTCTTCAGCCTTAACCAGGTGGACAAAATTGCTTGGATGGCTGTTATGTATTCCTAGTCTCTCTCTCTATTCTTATGGTTGCTGTTTCACATCTTTACTTCTTAAAATCCCCTACTTCTCTTCTCTTTTTTTGGGATTTTCAAGTTGTTTTATATCTGGTACTTAGGGAAAATCCTGTCCTTCATTCCATAAATGTTATCTGTGTCCTTACTTAACTTTGTCTGCTACTTGGTGTTTTCTATTAGCATTCACACAAATAGAACCATCTGCCTTTTTTTTTTTTTTAAGTGCTTAAAACTCTTGACCTTGTATTTTCTGGCTGCTATCCTGTTGTTCTTCTCTTCAAAGATAAGCATTAAAAAAAATTGCTTATACTCACCTCCTGTAGTTTTTTTTTCTGCTTATTTATTTCCAGTCTGCCTTCTTCCCCTATCTTTCCATTGATACAGCTTTGAGAGTGGTTTCCAATGACAATAAGTAGATTTTTCTGTATCCTTAGATTGACCACTCCAGAGCATTTGGTATAGTTAACCACTTCTTGAGGGGGCTGCTACAGTTGACCTCCTTTGAAATGCTTCTGGGAACTCTTTGATTCTTCTTTTCTCTCAGCTTTTCCTAGGTTTGTTTAGGTGATTATGATGGGATGTTGGTGTTGCTTCTTGGCCTGCTTCCTACTCTGTATGCTGTATTTGGATTCATATCCATGGCCTTGATACCATTTAAATGTTGATTACTTAAGATATTCATTATCTGTCTAACCTAGATGTTTCTAGCATTTCTAACCTTTATATATACAACTGCCTACTAGACATTGTCTTCCCAAAGTCCACCTTAACTCAGATGATTTCTACTTTTAACAGTTGGTACTCACCATTCATCTTAATTGCTCAAGCCCAAATTAAGAAATCTGAATTTTATCACCCTTCTACAAGTTAGTTACAGAGATCTGTCATTTCATGTCTTTAATATCTAACCTAGCATTGTCCAATAGCAATTTGATGCAAGCCACATATCTAATTAAGCTTTCATAATAACCACATTTAAAAAGTAAAAATAAACAGGTGAAACTAACTTTAGTTTTATATTTTATGTAATTGGGATATCTAAAATTTTATTTCAACATGCAATCAGTATAAAATTATTAATAAGATATTTTTGATTCCTATACTAAGTCTTTAAAATATGATATTTTACACTTACAGCACATCTTAATTCAGACTAGCTACATTTCGAGTACTCAGTAGCCACATGTAGCTAGTGGCTACCTTAATGGCTAGTAGAGTTCTAACCTATATTTCTCTTTATCCTTACTACCTCTATCTTGGTTCAAGCCTTTATTTTTCCCCTGAGCAGCTGGAGCAGCTCTTGGGATTACTACCATTTTCTCCTCCAGTTCATCGTCAATATTCTTGTCAGTAGTAATTTTCTAAAGTATGAATGTGACTCTGCATGTGAATTCATGTGATTGTGCATTCCTCTTTGTATCTTTAATGTTCTTCCTAAGCTTTCAAGATGAAGTCTAAGTTCCTAAGTATGGCCAACAAAGTCCTTCCTCATCTGACTTTTGCTTAACTTTCCTAAGCTATAGTTCCTTGATCCTAAAAATGAGTTGTATTGAACTGTTTGTAGTTCCTATAAGGAACCATACTCTCTTCTTGCTTTTGGGCCTTTGCAGTTAATAACTCAACTGACTGAGACCCATGTTCTCCAGCTCCCACCCTCATCTCTCATCAAATTAAGGTCTACTAGTCAGTCCTTCAGTATCTAAAGGATCTGATCCCAGGATAGGATGAAACACCCTTCCTTGTTTGCTCTCATATATCCTTCTGTGCTTTCCTGTATCAGGGCATTTATCACTGAATTATTTTAATTGTCCTCTAGCTTATCTCACCTCCCTATTAGATTCTTAGCTTCTTGAGCAGGGATCTTGTTTTTATTAGCTTTTATATTCCTATTTACTAGAACACACATATATGCTTGGCATATTGTAAGTATGTTGAATGAATGAGTGAAGGGATGAGGTAAGTCTAGGAAGTTAAGATCTGAACTCTAAGTTCAGAGCAAAGAAAAATTGATTTAAATTTTAAGTTATCTCATTCTTGTATGTATTTATAGAGTTAAATATTAGAATCTTTTTAACAGATTAACTGAGAATCCAGAATAGGGTTAAGAAAATAAAAGTTGGTTCTGTCAGTACCCAGTTGTTCATATCAGTAAAAAGAGGAGAGCTGGGGGCATGCTAAATAGGTTATGAACCTTTAAAATAGTTGAGGGATGAGGAACATAAAAACTGATATTTAGGACATGCCTATGTAATCTTGTAATATTTTAGTTTTCATATTATATTAAATCTAGAATCTAGGCATTTTTAGACCAGTTATACTTAAAATATTTAAAACATTTAAATGGCAAATGAATTTCTTTAACTTTTCCCTTAGGCTGTATGAGAGATGGTAGGAATTTGACTAAGCAAGTACCAGACACATATCTGTGTATGATATAAGGCTTTTGTTAGGAATACTAAGGAGTTGAGAAGTAAACTTCTGCATTAATATCTTTTCCTTTTGTAGTCTGTGGTTGTTTTTCATATTTAGAATTACTTACACTTTAGGAGAAACATACTTCGTCAGTGTGTAAAACAATATGCTATATATATGTGTGTATATATATATATATACACACATATATATATATTAAAATCCAAAGGGAGGCAGATTGAAGTTATTTAGAAAAGATAAATGGTTATTTTTGAAATACAAAGTTACTAATGTAAACCTTGGATTTTTGTAGCCTGATGTTTAAACTGCAAATAGAATTTGGGTGTGTTAAGGTAATTTGAGGTGCGCATTATAGTCCCTAATCATTTTAGTTTTTTATTAAACATCTCATTTTGTAATGATATTGGGAAGTTGAAGGTTTGTAGTTCCTTCTAGGGTTGTTTTTCTCAAATTCTGATTTTTATTAGGCTTCCATTCTGTTACAAACTCCCCTTGATCAATTTTTTGTTGTTACTAAAAAGCATATTTAATAGTTTTCTAAATAAGTTGCTGCTTTTTTCTATTGGAAAATTTTTATCTACTGGAAAATTTGTTGAAAATTAGTATTCAGAGCTTTAAAAATGGTAATGGCATTTTAGATAGCAAGATTTGGGTAACTTTGGAATAGGAACAAATGGCAAGAGAACGTAAAGAATTCTTAAAGAATTTCAGTAATCTGTCTATTAGAACTTGTTTGAAGCGTGCTGTTACTTGAATATATTTGTGCTGAACTAATGTAACCTTAGAAGGAAGGTTAGAACTAAGTTACCGGATATTGTATTTAAGTTGATTTTTCCATCAAACAGTGGAGTTACTGTAGTTTGATTTTTCTTAACTATGCTTTTAACATACAGATTTAACATCTAAAAGATTTTGTAAAGCATATCTAGCAGATACGCTTTTAGAAAAGATTATTTGATAAATGTTTCTTCTTAAATGACTAATGTCTGAAATCAAGGAATACTTTAAAGACCTAGGGGTATTTTTGTAGAAGCTTGGGTGAATATACTTTTATTTATACATACTTATAAATGCCACAATTGTATCACTCACATCTATAAATAATGTTTCCTTATCCCGAGATATTTCACACTGGCACTGTGAACATTTGTGCAGGAAAAGAATCAGTGGGTGGTTAAGTCTTTTGAATTACAGACTATGGTTGATTTTAGAATTTAGGGTATGGAAAAATTCTTATGAGATATGACAAGTCTATATGTTTTAATCGACCAGTATTAAATTTTTTATTTTTTTTGAGACAGAGTCTTGCTCTGTCATCCAGGTTGGAGTGCAGTGGCGCGATCTCCACTCACTGCAACCTTTGCCTCCCAGGTTCAAGCGATTCTCCTGCCTCAGCCTCCAGAGTAGCTGGGACTACAGGTGTGCGCCACTATGCCCAGCTAATTTTTGTATTTTTAGTAGAGACAGGGTTTCACCATGTTGGCCAGGCAGGTCTCGAACTCCTGACTTCAAGAGACCTGCCCACCTCGGTCTCCCAAAATGCTGGGATTACAGGCTGGAGCCATTATGCCTGGCCAAATTATTAGTATATTTTCTAAATAGTATTTGTGCTAGGTAGCTTCAGAGCCATATTTTTGTATCTGATAGGACACTTCTATACGAATTTTGGGATGATATGTTTTTAGCCAAACCCATGTTTTATCTTTGTACAGAGTTTCTTCCTCAGAAGACGTTTTCCTGAAAGAGTAGTCATTCAGATTTTTAAAATATCTACTTTGCTAAGAACATAGAGATGAATATGACATGGTTCTCTCCCTCTGGGAAATCAGTCATATGGGGGAACTGACAAAATGTTTAAAATAATTTTATTTTAAAAAATATTTATTATAATAATTACATGCAAATAATTGTCTACTGTAAATCATCCTAGTTACTCTTCTTTGTCACCATGTTACTGAGACTGCTCTTATTTTTTAAGTTACCAGTGACCTTATTTCCAAATTTTATCAGTATGTCTGTTTCTGTAATGGTATCTTTCTCTGTAGCATTCAGCATAGTTAAATGAATCCTCCATCCCTGAGATGATCTTGGTTTTCTTCCTGTCTCCACTGACTGATCTTTCTCTGCTCCAGGGCTTTGCCTCGACCCCCTTCTTCTTTTTTTTGAGACTGGAGTTTCTCTCTTGTTGCCCAGGCTGGAGTGCAGTGGCACGATCTCAGCTCACTGCAACCTCTGCCTCCCAGGTTCAAGCGATTCTTGTGCCTCAGCATCCCAAGTAGCTGGGACTGCTACAGGCATGTGCCACCAAGTCCGGCCCATTTTTGTATTTTTAGTAGAGATGGGGTTTCACCATGTTGGCCAAGATGTTCTCGATCTCCTGACCTTGTGATCCACCTGCCTTGGTCTCCCAAAGTGCTAGGATTACAGGCATGAGCCACCGTGCCCTGCTGACCTCCTGTTTATCTATAGTCTGTCTTTGGGAATCCAATCCTGTTTCAATAGTATCTGTATGGCGATGATTCCTAAATCTATATTTTCAGCACCAACCAACCATGAAATTTCTCACTCTGTTGTCCAGGCTGGAGTGTAGTGGCATGATCACAGCTCACTGAGGCCTCAACCTCCTGGGCTAAAGCAATCCTCTCGCCTTGGCCTCCCAAAGTTTGGAATTACAAGCATGAACCGCTCTGGATGGCTGAGAGCTATCTTTAAAACAGTAATCAGGTCACTTGCCTATGAAAAACTCTCTAGTGTCTTCCTATCATGCCTAAAATAACATCCATATACTTCCTGCTTTGGCTGAGTCCCAAATGATCAGGCCCCTGCTTGCCTCCCTGACCTCATTTCCTATCACTCATCCCCTTGTCCACTACTTCACTTCATTATAGTTCATGGACCTTCTTTTTTTTTTTTTTTTTTTTTGGATACGGAGTCTCGCTCTGTCACCCAGGCAGGAGTGCAATGGCACGATCTCGGCTCACTGCAGCTTCCACCCCCTAGGCAGGTTCAGGCCATTCTCCTGCCTCAGCCTCCCGAATGGCTGGGATTACAGGCACACATTGTCAGTCCCGGCTAATTTTTTGTATTTTTTAGTAGAGACGGGGTTTCACCATGTTGCCCAGGCTGGTCTCAAACTCCTGACCTCAGGCAATCCACCTGTCTCGGCTTTCTTTTTACTCTTGGAAATACCAAGTTCATCCCCACTTTAGGGCCTACCCCTTTGCCTGGAATGGTTTCCCACTTTTCACAATTTTAAAATAATACTGTGTGCCAAAGACTGTTCTTGTTGCTAAGGATAAAGCAGTGAATAAGAGACAAGGGCAGACCCTGAGTCATTTTTGTTACACCTCTTATCTGATGAGTTCCTTCAAGGTGCAGTCTAAAATACTGTATTCTTTGAAACTACTGGTGCAACTTGCTCTCAGTAGCTTCCTTTTTTGATGTACCATTTATGTAATTCATTCAATCTCTGCGTTGATGGAGCTTACATTGTGGGCATGGTGGAGGTCACAGTAAACAAGTTGGGTAAAATTTGTGTTGGATAATGGCAAGAGCTAAGAAGAAGCATACAGCAGGCAGCAAAGTGCTAAGGTGAGGAGTAGGGTCATAATTTTAAATAAGGTGATTAGGGCAGGCCTTTTTGAAGGTGACATTTGAGTAATAAAAATAATCTGTGGCTGGGCTCGGTGGCTTAACGCCTGTAATCCCAGCCCTTTGGGAGGCCAAGGCGGGTGGATCATGAGGTCAGGAGTTCAAGACCAGCCTGGCCAAGATGGTGAAACCCCATCTCTACTAAAAATACAAAAATTAGCCGGGTGTGGTGGCACATGCCTGTAATCCCAGCTACTTGGGAGGCTGAGGCAGGGAATTGCTTGAACCTCGGAGAGAGGTTGCAGTGAGCCGAGATCGCGCCACTGTCCCCCAGCCTGGGCAACACAGTGAAATTCTGTCTCAAAAAAAAAAAAACTATTCCAAATAAAAAAAGCAACAAGTGCAAAAGCCATGAAGTGAAAGTATGCACTGTATGTTTGGGGGGTAGTTAGGGATTCAGTGTTGGGGAAAGTGAAGTGAGCAAGGGGAGGAAGTGTAGCAGGAGATGAGGCCAGAAGTAAGAGTAGAGCCAGATCTTGCTAGGCTTTGTTGGCTAGTGGCTTTCATTGGTACACATTGGAACTACTTGAGGAGCTTTAAAAAATACTGATGGATGGGTTTCGCTTGCAGAGATTAATGTAATTCATCTGGAGGTGCAGCTGAGACATTAGGATTTTATAAAAGCTCCCCCAAGTGATTCTAAGATGCTGCTAAGGTAGAGAAACACTGTAGGCCATCATTGGGACTTCGGCTTTTACTTTTGAGGAAGTTCGGAAGTCATTGGATGATTTTGTCATGGAATAATTTTGTAATTAACTTTAAAACTGGGGTTTTGTTTATTACATTTAATTACCTTAACTATAAAACGGACTCCAGTTGTTTGAAGTGGGTTGTGATATAACTCATAGATTTGTATCAGTATAAAAATGCACACTTTTCACAGTTTGGCCAAGGATTATCTATTTTATTTTCTGTGCTTCATTAGTTGCCTTTCAGTTTTCACAGTTCACATATGTCTCCTCTTTCCATCTGTTTCTGCTTATCATCTTTAGCTTCCTTCCTTTTCCTATATCTAAATGTCTACATTTCTTTAAATTCTGGACTTCAGTTTAATTAATAGAACTTGAAATACAGCATTGTATAAAAAGGTTTTAACCAAAACATTTGCATTTGTCTCATCTGAGCTGTCTTAATCCAGTGACTGACAAAGCAAAATTGCATGAAATTTACATTTTTTTTCTTCTTGTAATTTAAAACTTGGTTCCTGTATACCTTCCTGGAACTTTATACTTTTGTATCTTTTCTACCATTTCTGTAAAACCTCAACTGCAGGGTGCAATAATGGGCCTTATTTTCTATATTTCAGCAGGACAGTTGCTGAAAATGGGTTTAAACTCACTGGCATTATATCCCACACAAAAATATATTACTTTGACATGTTTAGAAAAAAGTCTGCCTTTAATTTCTTTGTAATTTACCTCTAATTTGTTGAGTTACATGTAAGTAACTTTTTTTCCCCTCTGTCTTTTGCTGTGTTTCAATGGATTTGCCTCTCCTGTTTGGACTGAATATGTCATTACAATTCTTGGAATTCTTTGTTTACTGTTCCTCTGTGGATTTCTTCTGTTGGAATCTGGAACACTGGAATGATGGAAATGTGTTCTTTACAAAGTAGCTGTGAGTATATTACATAATTTATAGAGATTTTTTTCAGTCTCAGTTAACTTAAATTTAATTTACAGTTGGATGAAATATGAGCCAAGGAAACCTTAGGTTTAATGGATATTTCTAACTCCACTCATAGCAGACTTTCAAATATTTGACTTAAAAATGTTAGATTCTGATTAGTCTCCTAATTATTATGTTTATAGTTAGCTTTTCATTTTAATGGGCTTCGTTTTTAAAATTTGGCTTAAGAATTAGTTTTATGAAATGAACAAAAGAGCCAAAGATTATGGATGGAATATTTAGCTACATGACTAGTAAACATTGTAGACTTCTGTTCTTTGTTAAATCCAAATGTATTGAATTGATGTTTTGATCCCGTGATTGCTTTTTAAATGAGAATTTAAATGTGGCAGAAACTTTTAAGAGAATGTGTGCCTCTTTTTGCTATTTTTTAATGTTGAGATAAGACTACCTCCAAAGTAAAATTAACCAATGAGACTCTGCTTATTCAAATAGTCTTAACTACGGACAGCATTTCTCACCCATGGGTAAGTTAGAAGTCAGACTTATTTACTACACCAATTTGGAAGTAGATTTCTTTCAGTTACTCACGAAACTATTGTTGAGGTCATCTAGGAATAAAAAACCAATAGAAAATGAAGTTATAAGTTACTTTAAAACCTGGATAAACCTGAAGATAAAGGCAGTAGGATCATGTGAAACCTTGAAGTGACAAAATTGGACCTGGCATAACAGCTTGAATGATACTGTAGCTGGTTGACACTGATCACAAGAGCCTTCAAGAGTTTATTTTTTAAAATTGCTTTAAATTCAACATTTTGATTTCATTTCATGAATAAGAAGACAAATTTCAAGAATCTCATACCTGTGGTATAATTAGTCAGTGTGATCAAAGGAGATAATTAAAAAGGATTCTTAATATGATATGAAGGGGATTTGAATTTTTTTATTGTGAAGAATCCTTTGTTATTTTGCTTTTTTAGTTGGTCAATCATCTTGTTACTAACTACTGTCAATTGAAATCTTTGCTCTGAGGCAGGTTTTCTAAATTTTTATTTCATTCCCTTGGATTTTTATAATTAACCATTATATTGTCAGTCAACTCATGCTCAAATAATTTTGTCCATTTAAGAATTGATAGTTTTATTGATAATGCCATGGAAGTAGTTTGATTTGCTGTGAATAATAGTATAATTTTCTAAAATAGGTTAATGAAGGGAATTTGAAAGTGTGATTGAATAGTACTGTTGATACATGAATAACTTGGCCCTTTTTGCTTTTGTCAGCAACAGAAGAACCTTGAAGGCTATGTGGGATTTGCCAATCTCCCAAATCAAGTATACAGAAAATCGGTGAAGAGAGGTTTTGAATTCACGCTTATGGTAGTGGGTAAGATATGATTTCTTACTAAAATGGAACTTTGGTTTAAGTTTTAAACGTTAGTCAACTCTGAATAGATTTAAGAAAACACTGGCACAGATATCTACAGTGATCATATCTTTGTTGTATTTTCTCTTATGTGCATACATTTTAAAATTTAACTCAGTGGCATAATGGGATTTATGTCTTCTTGCCTCTTATTTTAAGGTAGAAACTACAAGTTGAGAAATGGTGGGTGATAGTGTTGGAGTGGAACTCTAGAGAAGTTATCTTCAATTCATAGTGCTACAAAAGAAAATAGCATCTGGTGGTTACTTACTACTCCAGGATAGTTTTGTTTTCTGGCTTATATGCTATAGTGGAGTATCATATAAGCATTTAACTTAATGTGCTCTGAATTTTGAAAAGAAAGGTAGGATAGAGGATCATAATAATGTAGTTGATTACCCTTGGAATTCATTAATTGAATGTAAGCACTGGAATGAGTAAAATATGACTCTCCTGGTTCTCTTATTCAGTCTCAGTTTTCTTTTGTGTTTTATTCCATGAACACATTACCCTGCCTATAGTCCATTTGAAAATACTGTTAAGGATAATTTTGACTGTAGGTTGGTAGCATCATTATTCAATATGAAGAAACACACTGTGTCTTTCCCATCTATAAGTTTAGTTATCTTCAATGACAGTCTTACTCTTAAATGACTATACAGTATTTTCACCTCATATAGGCTGACTTTAGAACCTAAGTTACGAATATTGTATAGTGTAACTTTGTTGTATTTCTCTTATTTAAGAAGGTGAATTGCAGGGTAGTGGATTAGCTATCCTTAACAAAGAAAGTTGAGTTGATGCTGGACTTTTTAGGTAGTATACATTTTTGTTAACTATGTTTCAACATCTAGTATTTTTATTTTGGTGCTGAATTAGGTTAATTGAACTAGCTGTGAAATACTCCTTTATTGGGAGGTAGAATATTTTATCTACTGACTGCAATATTTTACCTGTTGGTCAGTTTTTGGCTCTTTGGAAGTTGTATACATCGTCAGAGTTCACAGTTAAAACAAGTACAGAATTTGCAAATTTGATACTTTATAGCATTGGTTACCTTGTCTATGTATCTCTTGTTGAGTAGAAGTATAGTATATCTAGCTTGCAAACTGCTGCTGTGGAGTAGAGATGGGTCTAGATAGAGGGATAAAATAATGCAGAGCATACCTTTTCTTCGGTAGGTTGGTAACATCATCATTATATGAAGAAACACTGTATCTTACCTTTACATATATAATATTAATAATCTCAAGTGACAAACTGTAGACAAATAGAATTTTTTCACTTATGGGAAAACCTCCTAGGTCCATTGGGAGAACTGTAACAATTTAAAAAATTTCCTTTGACTTTAGAATTTTTGTTTAAAGAATTACTTTTTAAACTATACTTAGTAGGATAATGTCTGGTGATCAAGGCCAGAGAGTTGATTTAAAATCTCTGTGGCATTTTTCCAAATGAAAAAAATCAAATAGTCATCTGATTTTGATTTTTAGAGGAAATATTCAGTCTCTAGATGTATATTACTTATTAGCTTTTCTAATTAATCCCTTTGTGAAATGCAGCTTTTCTTTTTTCTCTTCCTAATGATAAGACTTCAACTGAGGCCAAAGAAAAATAGGTGTTAATATCCTTACTTTCAAGTGTTAATATCCTTACTCTGTTTTCCCACTGAGCCTTGAACATTGTTTAATTAACTACATTTGAATAGATATATTGAGTGCAGGTATTAGATATTTTCATCTATATAGGTGTAGTGCCTAATACATAGTCACTTACTAAGTATCTAATCACTTAGTATCTAATATGTAGATTTATTTTTCAGATTTTAGGCTGTCTCTAACAGCATCATTTGCAAATCATAGAAAGCTGAAACCAACCTTGCTTTAATATTCTTGACTTAAAAACTTTCAGCTATTCCTTATGAGCTAAATCCTCATTTTTGGGATCTAAACTCAGAATAAATTTGGCTCCCACATTACGACAGTTCATTTACAACTTACACATTGATATCAACTGAGAATCTGTAACAGATTTTTTTTTTTATTAAACTCTTTGTACTTTGTTGGAAAACCTTTAATAATCTTGCTTCATAAGCAATGTTTATTGAGTACTTGCTTGAGTGACTTATTTGTATCAAAGAAGCATGCTGTGTATTCCCATATTTTCTGTCTTAAAGGAGCTTCTGATTTATATGACAAGATAAACCACATAGAAATATGAGTCAGTAGAATCATACAGAAGTTAAGAGCCATAGAAGTTTAAGGGTATAGGACAGTTTGCCTCAGTTGGAGATTATTATTGCCTTCTTTTGAAAAGGGAGGCATTAGGACAAATTTTTGAAGGATAGAATTGGGGCCAAGATTGAAGGAGCAGTCCTGTTGGGGGAAATAATAGCCATCATTTACATAACTTTTTTATGTGCCAGGTAATGTTTTCAGTACTTTATGGGCATTATCTGCTAACTCACGATTCTTACAACAGCCCTATGAAGTAGGTATTGTTATCCCATTTTGGAGCTGAAGAAACTGAGGCATAGAGAGATTAGGTTACTTGCCCATGGTTACATTGCTAGGAGATGGCAGAACCAAACCCAGTCTACTGCTCAGTTAGTCTGGGATGTTCTTAACCTCCATGCAGAGGCTAATCTGGGGATACTGGGTATAGTGCAGTGTTTATAAGAGTACATCCAATATGCCTTGAACTTAGATGAATTCAGTGAAAGAGAGAATGAATGAGAATGAGAACTAGAGAACTTAAATAGTACAAGTAATTTTTCCTGTTATTCCACTGGAATGAGCATCTGGCCTAGAGTGGGTGTGAAGTGGGAGAGGTGCATTTGCTATTCTCCTAGTCATTATCAGCTTCCACATAGTTTGATAGTGTGAACTCCTCACTTTGCTGAATGTTATAGTCTAGGGACAACAGGGCACCTAAATACAAATTGGTCACTTTTTATGTGTTCAAAGAAACAGTTACCTATTTTAGTGGAGGAGGAAGATAGGTTGTTAGCTTGTATGTAATTGTGCTTTATGGATGATATAAGGAATTTTTCAAGATTTTTTTCACAGCACACTGACTTTAGGATCTGACCCCTAAGATGTAACTTTACAATTAAAATTAAGCTGGAAAGGTAGACTAGCCAGGATTTTGGAGACCCTGATTGGCAATTTGATGGGGAGATTAGAATTCTTGATTTTGAATCTTTAAAAATTTAGGCATATCAAATAATGAAGACATGTAGATCTCTATTCAGTGAAGTTGTCTAACCTGTTTGGCTTGGAACTTGACTATCATTAGTGTGCTCCCTAATTAGACTTAACTGTGATAGAGAATAAATTTTTAATTGTAATATCCTGTTTTTACTAGAATTCTTCAAGGAGGCAGAACTCAGAAGACTGTAGTTTGCTTTATTTAACTTGAAATAGTTTTTAAAACAGGTAGTATTAAACCTATTATTCTGAATCCTAGGAAGATAGAATCCAAAATTCAGTCATTTCTGTAATCTTGAACTTTGCAAAATTTTTGTGATAACAGAATTTTAAACATTTAATGATATGTCAGTAATGTATTTGACCTATGCCACATGTGTTTAGTGGCAGATTGGCACTTCTATTTTTTTTTCCAGTGGGAGAGAGCTTAGAATATGTTGGTTTGGCCATTTTTTGGGATTCAGAGTTTATCCTAATTTTTTTTTGGTATATGCCTTATCAGAGAAAGTTTAGGAGTTACTTAGTTAGTGATAGGATATACGATGACTATCCTAGTTGTCATTTTCCTCCACTGCCTGTTGATGTTTGAATTGATAAAATAACATCTATATCAGTTTATCAGGTTATTTGAAAAAATTGAAAGATAATATTGGCTCAAAATTTTGTATCTAGGCTGTTGAGCATTTTGTGGTATTTTTAAGATATGTTAATTCCGTGAAATGTTTTGAGTTATGATTTTAAGATTTTTCCTTGAGCTCTGTATTTTTATTTTGCTTTTATTAATAGAAGTAACTTAACTGATAATGACTTCACAACATTGGGGATATACTAAAAACCATTGAATTATACACTTTAAAATGGTGAATTTTATCTTAGAAAAAGTAATTCAAAAAGAAAATTTAGAAGAAAAAAATCACATAATTCCACATGTCCACTATTTTAATTTTGTACATTCCTTCTAGCTGTTAAATCTGAATATTCTTTAAAGCACTTAAAAAATAAAGTTAATATATTTCATTGCAGAAATTGGGAAATGCAGAAAAGCAAAACGAAAATAAATATTGTCATCTGTCACCTATTGATAATAACTCTTAAGTATAGGAACATTTAGTATTCTTATGTGTATCTGTAATGTTCTATGATTGCCTTTTAAATGTGTAGTTAAATTGTGATTATCTTGTGATATTGTACGTTCTTTCATAACCTATCTATTGGTCAAATTGTAGACTTTAATGGCCTGTATAGGTTGAATATATCATTCTTGGTCATATTGTCAGGATAGTTAAAATTGCTAGCTAGTATTAGTGCTATAATAACATCGTTATAGTTATACCTTTGCTTCAATTTTTATTTATTTTCTTAGAATAATAAAGCTTTGGAAGTTTGAATTGCTGTTAAGATTGATGCATTGATTTAAGGGTTTTGATACATAATACCAAATTGCTCTAAAACAAGTTGTGTACCATTTTGTACACTCATCAAGTGTTGACAGCACTGTTTTTCCTGAATACTGCCAACATTGGATGTTGATCTGATTCCTAAAACGTGGTATCTTATTTTCATCTGTATTTTATTGTTGCTAGTTATTTTATTTATTTATTTTTTGAGATGGAGTCTTGCTCTGTTGTCCAGGCTGGAGTGCAGTGGTGCAGTGTTGGTCCACTGCAACCTCCACCTCCCAGGTTCAGGCAGTTCTCCTGCTTCAGCCTCCCTGGGACTACAGGTGTGCACCACCACCCCCAGCTAATTGTGTATTTTTAGTAGAGATAGGGTTTCACCATGTTGGCCAGGCTGGTCTTGAACACCTATATTGACCTCAGGTGATCCACTTGCCTCGGCCTCCCAAAGTACTGGGATTACAGGTGTGAGCCACCACACCTGGCTGTCGCAAGTTATTGTTTATTTATCTTTGATATTCTTTTATAAATGGTGTGTTCCAGTTTATTTTTAAAAACTTTTTTTTTCTTTAGGTAGGTAGGTACTCTGAGGGCATTATTATTATTTTGTTGTTGGTAGGCATTGACATTTTTTTCCAGAATTTTTTGTGTGTTGTATTTTCTATTAGCTTGATTTTTATATTATCCAAACTTACTTACTTACTTACTTACTTACTTCCTTCCTTCCTTCCTTCCTTCCTTCCTTCCTTCCTTCCTTCCCTCCCTCCCTCCCTCCCTCCCTCCCTCCTTCCTTCCTCCCTCCCTCCCTCCCTCCCTACAGGGTCTTGCTTTGTCACCCAGGCTGGAGTGTAGTGTCACAATCTTGGCTCACTGCAGTCTCTGCCTCCTGGGTTCAAGTCATCCTCTCCCCTCAGCCTCCCAAGTAGCTGGGACTACAATTGTGTGCCACCGTGCCCAGCTAATTTTTTGTTTTTGTATTTTTTTTGTAGAGGTGATGTTTCGCCATGTTGCCCGTGGCTAATCTTGAACTCCTGGGCTCAAGCGATCCATCTGCCTTGGCCTCCCAAAGTGCTAGGATTACAGGTGTGAGCCATTATGCCCGACCTGTCTTTTTCTTTGTGGTTTACTTAATGTCTTCTTGCTTGATTCAAGGTTATTAGAAGTTTTACTACATATTAAATATAAAGACTAAATGACTAATTAAAGACTAATTTTTTATTTTGAAATCTTAAATCCGTATGGTTTTTTTGATCTAAGTTGTGAGGCAGGAATCTGATGTATATTTTTTAAATGGTTAAGTAGCCCTACCAAAACCGTTTGTTACAAGCTTAATTTTTAAAAGTGTATATGCTTGGTTTGTTCTCTTTCTTACCCTTTGGTTTAGTTCATTGGTCTTCCTATATAAATACTACATTCTTGGAGTTATAAATTTCCAGCAATTATGTTGTTGATTTATGTAGGAAGATTACCAGAGTTTATGTTAATTTAGGGAGATAGGCAAACAGTAAGTCAAATGATTACAAACTGCTATTTTCTAGAAAGAAATAAACATGGTGAGACTTATTTGGAGTCATCAAGGAGGACCTGCCTTTTTGAAAAGGATATTTTTTCATGCTAATTCCTGAATTACATGACAGTTAGGAAATACTAAAAAGAGAAAAAAAGGAAAATAAAGACTTAGCAGCAAGAGATAATAATCATTAATATATGCTGTGTTTATCTTCCATATTTTACTTTGACCACTGCATAATGTTTCCAGCTGTGGCTATCTGATATTTTACCATTGCTTCATCATTTGACATTTGAATGATTTGTTTTGTTTAATCTCATAATAATGCTGCAATAAAAATTTTACAGAATGGAAATTTTGGTCAACATTTTAACGATAATGCTTAATGGCTATATGTGTATTCTAATCTGAGATGGAATATGCTATAATTTTTGTAAGTTTGTTATGTTATGTTATGTTATGTTATGTTATGTTATGTTATGTTATGTTTTTTCTGAGACAGAGTCTTGCTCTGTCGACCAGGCTGGAGTACAGTGCGCTATCTCGGCTCACTGCAACCTCCACCTCCCAGGTTCAAGCAATTCTCTGCCTCAGCCTCCCCAGTAGCTGGGATTATAGGTGCCTGCCACCACCACGCTCAGCTAATTTTTGTATTTTTAGTAGAGATGGGGTTTCACCATCTTGGCCAGGCTGGTCTTGAACTCCTGACCTTGTGATCCACTTGCCTCGGCCTCCCAAAGTGCTGGGATTACAGGCGTGAGCCATTGCGCCTGACCTGTAATTTATTTTTTTACTGATGGACACTAGGTTTGTTTTTACCCCTACCCTTGTTACAAATAGCATGGCAATGAAGATCTTTAAACACACAGAGTTTTGTTGTATGTATGTTGGCAGACAGAGGGCAGTATCATTATTATTTATTTGTTAATAATTCCTGAAGTAGGATTATTAGATCAAAGTATTTGAACATTTTGTGGCTCTTGGCACATACTGGCAAATTGTTCCTTTCTTTTCTTTCCCTTTTCCTTTTTCTTTTTTTACCTTCCCTTTTTCCCCTCCCCCCTTCCTCCTTCCCCCTTCCCCCATCCTCCCTCCTCCCTCCCCCTCCTCCTCCCCCTTCCCCCTCCCCCCTCCCCCTCCCCCCTCCCCCCCTTTCCCCTCCCCTTCCCCTTCCCTTTTCTTCATTTCTTTTTGAAACAAGGTCTTGTTCTGGTGCCCAAGCTGGAGCCCAGTAGTATAATCAGAGCTCCCTGCAGCCTTGAGCCCCTGGACTCAAGTGATCGTCCCACCTCAGCCTCCCAAGTACCTGGGACTACAGGCACACACCACTATGCCCAGCTAATTAAAAAAATAAAAATAAAACAAAATTTGTTTTGTAGAGATGGGGTCTCACTGTGTTGCCCAGGCTAACCTTGAACTCCTGGCCTAAAGCAGTCCTCTCTCCTTGGCTTCCTAGAGTGCTGGGATTACAGGTGTGAGTCATCATGCCTGGCCAGCAAAATTGTTTTTTAAAAGTTTATGCTACTAAAGATTATATATTAAAAAAGGAAATTTTTTTTTTCTGAATTTGAAGAGATTTATGGTGTATTTGAAGGTTAGGCTATTCATTCCATGGATGTTATGACTGTTTTAGATGCTTGAGAGGGATTTTAAAGGTACATGAATACACTATAATAGTAGAGGAGGAAAATAGTATACACATAACTATACCATGAATCATAATGTGTTAAGTGGCATAAGAAATGTGTAAACCAAATGTTATGGAAGTTTAGAGAAAGACTTTACAGCTAAAAAGCATGCCATTATCTTAATCATTTACTAATTCTTGAGAAAAAATGGTACTTTTTTTCAGTAATTCGTATATTCATGTTTTGTTTGCTTAATTCTTAATCTGAATTAATGGCTTAAATCCAGTGTCTTAATCATGGAACAGTGTAGTTAGGAAAAATACTTGGAAAATCAGTCTTACAGATTGCAGTCTATTAGCTAGATGTAGTGGTGTGCACCTGTAATCCTAGCTACTCAGGAGGCTGAGGCAGGAGAATTGCTTGAACCTGGGAGGCAGGGGTTGCAGTGAGCCGAGATCGTGCCACTACACTTCAGCCTGGGCGACAGAGTGAGTGAGATTCTGTCTCAAACGTAAAAAAAAAAAATGTGGTTCTGTAACAAGAGCACTATCTGGATTGACATATGTAAGAAATGTAATCTTGATAATATACCAGTTTCATTTAGCAGTCTTTTAAAAAGTCATCAATGTGATTTTAAAAATATAAGCAAGTCATTGAATTATGATTCTTAATCTGTTTTTGCTTCTCATACATATACTATCCTTATACGGTCTTTGAAAATAATACAAGAAACTCCAGTGTCGAAAAACACAGCTATCCTTTCTTTTGACAGACCGAGAGGCCTAAGATAAACTTCATAGTATATAGGCTGAATTAGTTAAGGATGGTCATGTTTGTCAGACCTAGAGAAACTGTTCTCTTGGTATTGAATACACTCAAGATTGATTGGATAGGTGGACTGAAGTAAAAATGGTATCACATTTGTTAATTTTAATTAGCTAGATGTTGGGACAGAAATATGAAGGCCGCATAGTCTGTCAGTATTTTAAAAGAACTCAGTACTGAACGGAAGGCAAGGACATGAAGGGAGCACGTGTTAGTGTAACTTCTTTACAGATAGAAATGTAATTCTCACATAGAAGACTCATTTAGTATGTAGTTTTCATCTTGGCAAGGAAGACTGCTCTTTCTTTCTCCATAATGGGTAATTTCTAAATCTTTCCTAGTCTAGGTCATGGAGGCCAAATACTATTGTGGGTCAAGTGGGTCCATCATTTTCTTAGGTGACTGTATCACATAAGTCTGAAATGTAATTTTAAATATGAGATAATAATATCACCTTCTGCCTAGCTATGACTACAGTCTAGCACCAAAGGAGGTCAGAATTTCTCCCTTTATATTTAGTCCATCTTTCTGTTGAAAGCATTTGTAGATTGAGTGGTTTTTGTATTATGAATCAGGTTTATTCTCTCCCAAGGCAGGAAGTTTTCAAGTATTACATTTTTTAATACACAGCAGGTGGATTTTGTCTGAAAGATAGTTTTATGCCAGGATATTGTACTTGTTTCACTATTGAACTACAGAACCTTAGAATTATTTTAGAGATTGGGAAGGTATAACCTGTCTCCCATGAAAGACCTTTGTAGTGGTAAATTTGCCAACCTTGTTAATTTTACTCAAACTTTGTTTTTGAAAAAAAAAATCCTCATTTTAAGTAATAATTTTCATGTATTTATATCTAGGTCTTGGGGTTTTTTTGGTCTGTTTTACTATATAGGAGTATATAGCCATTTAAAGCAGTGGCTAAGGTACTGAAGGCTGTGGATCAAATTTTTAGCAGGGAAGGGGGATGCTGAATGGGTTCACTGACTTGCCAAACTTTCTGAAATATAATTGAGATTTTTATCACGTCTTTATATTCTGGAGACAGATTGCATATTTAGAATCTCAAAAAGGTCATCTACCTAAAATACTGAAAATTATAGGTACAAAGTATTTTATATAATTAGAAGTGTACGTCATTATTTACTGCACATGATTACTGTGCTGAAAATAATGTGTTAATTTTAAATTTTGAAACAATTCTAAACAAAAGTTACAAGTACAGTACATAACTTTTTTCCTAGGATATTTGAGATGGATGCTTCTCTTTTGTCCCCCTAAATACTTTAGTATATCTCTCTTCCTCAAGGATATTCTCCTATATAGCCATAATATACCATCAAAATCAGAAAGTAACAAGTGTATGTTATACACACACAGACACACACATTTATATATATATGTGTGTGTGTGTATGTATTGAAAAATATAAGTGCACACTTAAATCTCCAATTTCATTCCATCACTGTAGGGGTCCTAATTTTCATCTCTCCCATATTTGTATTGTCCTCTGATGGTGAAAATACCATTATCTTCCATATGTGTACTTATTTGATCAATCCCCCTGTAATTAATCCATCACCTCCTTCAGGTTCTTCCCTTTCTTCTCTGAAAAATATTAGGGAAGAACCAGAGGGAGGTAATGGATTAGTTAATTGCAGGGGGATTAGTGTAATTAAGGGGGAGGCAGTGGCCCTGCTTACCTCTCTTGTGCTGTGATGTCTTATGCAAGGCCATTCTTCTCATGTGGATGCCCCCTCATCCTATTTAACTCAGACATCTCATGCTAGTCCATTCGTATGCTCTATTAGAAACTTTTCCTCATTCCGTAGGCTCTAATACCCTAATACCCTGTTCTGGGCCACTGTGGATTTCTCTCCAGCATGGACACCTACCTCTGTCAGTCTCACGTAATGACTTTTGGACTGAATTTTTAGGAAGAAATATGGAAAAGATAGAGCTGAAATAATTTTGAAGTGTTCAAAAGCCAGTATTTGACTGTATTATAGAATTAATTGGTATGTGAATAGAATAGTTTTTTCGATGCCTAAAAATGTAGAAAAATTAGTAAAATTGTTATTTTGGACTGCCATAGAAAAAAATGGTGGAGATAAAAAGCTCTGGAAAAATTTAGCTGGGGAATTAAAATTATCTGCATATGCCTACGAGTGTTGCAGAGTTATAATATTTACATATATTTTGATAAACAAAGTAGCATGTCCCCCAAATTTACTAACAGTTGAAACAAATAGGTTGATATTTAGAAGGAAGAAAGTTTTAGACTTTGGGGCTTGTTTCTTGTACTGCCCAGAACTCTAAGTAAGCAGATGATAAATACAAGGTAATTATGCATATCAAAGAATCAAATGTGAAGATTTGATTGTGAAGAGTTCATTCTTAACTCAAGTTTTTAATGATCAAAGGCTATAAATTGTTTATTATGTTACAGATGGAAATAATTACAGCAATAACATAAAGGATGAGCTCTTTCATAGCATGCTTGTCCTGGTTCAGAGGGTAAATTTTAATTGAATGATTAGTAATTAAGTTTATGTACATCAGCAGTGTAAGTGCTAAGAATTACTGATCAAGCGGATGACATGAAAATGAAAATGATTACTTCTACCCTCAAAGGAATTTCCAGGGAAATGCACACTACTAATTACATTTAGTTGAATAAAGGGTATAGTAATGTACATTTAAAGTGCCATGTAGTCGGGAGTTTTTATTTAGATTTATGTGGTAACTTTATTAGTCTGATAGGATCGATTAGAATCTTGAAACTAGTAACTCACTATTGTGTTTAAATTTGGAATTTACAATTTATTTTGGCAATTTTGTAAAATTTTATTCATGTTTTTGACTTATGTTTTTGTCACACCATGAAAATAAGCCTTCTGTATTTAAACTAACTTTATATCTACTTTGAAAAAGTGCAGCAGCTGTTACACTGAAAAGAATATCATACTTAGTCCAGTTTAAAACTTCAATTTCTGTCACAGACAAGCTGTATGACCCTGGACAGATCACTTTGAATCTCACTTTCCTTTTCACAACAAATATTTACCTAGTCTTTTTTTTTGAGACGGAGTCTCACTCTGTTGCCCAGGCTAGAGTGCAATGGCGTGATCTCGGCTCACTGCAACCTCCGTTCCCCTGGGTTCAAGCAGTCTTCTCCTGCCTCAGCCTCCCGAGTAGCTGGGACTACAGGCGTGCACCACCACACCAGGCTAATTTTGTATTTTTAGTAAAGACAGGATTTCACCATGTTGGCCAGGCTGATTTCCAACTCCTGACTACAAGTGATCCACCCACCTTAGCTGGGATTACAGGTATGAGCCATTGCTCCAAACCTTACCTTGTCTTTTCTAATCCAAGCATTGTGTTGTGATTACAAAAAGTAAACGAAGGCCAGGCTCATTCATGTGTGTAATCCCAGCACTTTGGAAGGCTCAGGTAGGAGGATTGCTTGAGCCTAGGGGTTCGAGACGAGCCTGGGCAACAGAGTGAGACCCCATTTCTAAAAAAATATAAAAAATAAAAATAAAAGAGCTGTGGTAGGGTTCCTTAAGAACTTGTGGGTGTAGGATGGTGGTAGAGTGGAGATACTTACACAGGAATGCTGTGTACTGTGAGTGACCACCCCTGCCTCACAGAGGGCTTGAGATAATTGTGTATATGAGTGTACTACATATATATATTATATATGTAAAATACCTAGTACATCTGTAAATTGAATAAATGTTAATTTTAAACATATTTTTATTAGTGCATTTTCATGACTTAGTTTTAAGATCCAAAACGAGGAATGAAGAAAAGGGAAAGCAGGGATGGTAGACAATGATATGCAATTAATAAGCTAAATATTTGATTAATCCTTACTTTGGACTTCTGTTTTGGTTGAACTCTTTTGATTATAAACATTCGGGGCAAATGTGTGCTCTTTGTAATTCAGTATAGATTGCTGGGCAAAGCTCTTTTCTGGTGAGAGTCAGATTTAAAAGATAGTTGAGAATTTATTCTTTTCCTTCTTAAAACATGGTTTAGCTGAGTAGCTTAGATTCTTAAAAACACAATATGATTTTTACCTGTCTATTCTGTGCAGGTAAATATCGTGCTCAAGTTTTTTATGTGATATGACTATTTAGTCTGAAGGGTGCACTTGCTTTATAGTTGCTGAATATTAATGCTACCCCTTGCAAACCTTTCGAGTATCTTGTTTTCCCTTGACTGTGTCAGGTATTTAATGTTAGTGATAGGAAGACTCTTAGGAATTGATTTTTTTTAAAGTTAATAAACTTTAAAAAAAGTTTTACTTTGAGATTTTGGACCTGATTTTATATATGTGGATGTTTGCCTTTGTTGTTGAATCAACATGAATTATATATTTGTTTGAAATGTGGTTGGATATTTAGATAACTCCTGTTTTTTTTTTTTGATATAACAGATATTCAGATATATGGCTTGAAATTTTCTTCCTATAAAAACTAGGACTTGTTACAAAATGTTTTTTGATTAGAAAAGTAATATGAAGGAAGTATATGGCATTTTAAGAGAGAGGACATCACCATTGTTAAATTTTGTTATTTTTCTGCATCTTAGGCATAGCTGTAATACCATATTTATTTTGTATACTTTCTTCATCTAATGCTGTGGCAAGCATTTCTCTATGTCAGATTTTTAAAAGCTAATTTTCAATGGCTGAATAATATTTTTATAGGTGTATCATAATACGCTTAGCCTGCCTCCCATTGTTGGACCTGGAAGGTCTCCCTCTGCCACCACACACACACTTTTTTTATTGTTAAAATATTATTGCAGTGTTTTTCTCTGTGTGTTTCATTCCTAGAAGTAAATGGCATGGTAAAGGATGTTAACTGAAAATGTCATACCAACTAATACAGTTTCTATAGGTGTGTGAATGCTCATATGTGTCTCCTCCTTGCCAATATTGAGTGGAAATCTCTTTTATTTTCCTGGAGAAGTTGGTTCTTTAGCAGGAGGGAAGCATTTGAGAGTGTCTTCAGGATGGCTGAACTTTGCAGTCTCTTCAATAAATAACTTCCCATAACTTCCCACTCTGTAATTTGCCCACCTGTATTACCCCACCCCCAAGCCTCAGACTTTAGGAAATGGCATCAGGCCTGTATCTGGAGAGTTCAGAGTTCTGTGAGGTAGAGCATTCCTTCCAATGGGACCTAGAATTCCTAGAGTTGCAAAATTCTACTGATTAGACCCAGGAGGTCTCAGGAGTCCAGAGTTGCTTGGAGCTTGGCTCAGAATTCCAAGGGGGCCCATAACTCCATGAGGCCCAGAGTTCCTGGCTTGGGAACACTGGGAGGCCTGGGATACTGTGGCTTAGACTCAAGCAGAAAGGTGAACACAGATCTTTATTAGCAGATACCAAATTTGACATTTAAAGGAGATTTCTGAGCAGCTGCAAACCTCGCCAAGACCATGCAGATTCCACCGACTATTCCCATGCCTGTGCTCCAGCTGCTCAGGCTTGAAGGTATGTGAAATAATGTCACTACATTAGAGCAGTGTCTCTGCACACTTATGGGAGTCTGCAGCTGTGACACATAGAAGTTGGCCGTGTCCAGATTGGTGGCTCCGAAGTGGGCAGCCTTGTGCACACAGTCGTGCAGTGTGAAGCTCACCTGTCGACGCACTGTAGCCAGCATGCTGCAGAGGTAACACTCCCGAAGGGCAGCTCGAGCCCACTGCTCCAGGGATTCCTGCGATTCTTGAACTATGGGACCACTCTTGGATTTCAGGAACCTCTGGCTTCAAGGGCCCCAGCATCCATCAGGGGCAGTGCCATGGCTGAAGCCATCAGGGCCCCAGGGTAACTGGAACACAGGCACAGGAATAGTCAGTGGAGTCTGCATTGTCTTGGTGAGGTCCACAGCTGCTCGGAAATCTCTTTTAAATGTCAAATTTGGTATTTGCTAATTTGGTATTAGAGGTTTTACATTTTATTTTACTTGCCTTTGATTATTTATTTGAAATTTTTTAAAAAGTACTGTTCTTTATTTGGAAATTTTGTACTTGCAACTTTTTTAATGTCAAAAGTCTTCTTTTTGAAACTTTTTTTGCCTAGCTTTTTATTAAGTATAGTCACACCACTAATGACAATTTCATTGTTATATTTCTTGTGAATGTTGTAACTTAAAAATAAATGAGTACAGTACTCTTTTATTTTTAAAGAAATATAGTGAGATATAATTCACATAATCATGGTATGATTCAAATACTTCATCCCTGGTCCTTAGGGGATACGTTTTGGTATATGAGATTTATAAAAAGTAAGAACTTAAAAGAATCTATAGGTTATCTAATTCAAAGAGTTAAAAACTACCCACTTCTGCTTTGAAAGCTACTTCTTAGAACCACTGTATAGAACATGCTACCTGATGAAGAATAAATCAACACCTTGCTTCCCGTCTTCTATCCATTAGATATCCAGGTAAAATAATATCTGTTTTCCTGATATTTTTCCTTTACTTACACTCCAGCATGCCACGTGGCCAGCTGTAAGTTGCCCTCTACTTTTGTAGAGCCCTTTGCTGTGTTTCTGCAAAATCTACTTTTTCTGATTCGTGTAACTCAAAACTAGCTCTATTTTCTTCCAAATTAAAACTCTTATTTTCTTAATTAATGCTGGCCCAAAATAGAAATTAGAGGGAAAGTCTTATTCCAGGATCTGAAAGACTAATAGTATTCACAAGAATACTTGATTTTTTTTTTTGAGATGGAGTCTCGCTCTGTCGCCCAGGCTGGAGTACAGTGGTGTGATCTCGGCTCACTGCAAGCTCCGCCTCCCGGGTTCACGCCATTCTCCTGCCTCAGCCTCCCGAGTAGCTGGGACCACAGGCGCCCACCACCACGCCCAGCTAATTTTTTGTTTTTTTTTAGTAGAGACGGGGTTTCAGCATGTTAGCCAGGATGGTCTTGATCTCCTGACCTTGTGATCCACCCATTTTTAAGGAGGAATGTGTATTGAATGATCAATTAGAATTTCAGGTAATGGGAAGAATTTAGAGGAACATTGAGGGACAGCTCATAGACAGTATTTAAACCGTCAATTTCAACTGTTTTCAGTTTAGCAAAAGAACTTACAGAAATTTGGTATATATCTTATGAAACTTTGCAGACCCTAACCTAACCTAGGTCAGGCAGTATCTTTTACTACAAAATTGGGATAATCATTTTCTAAATAATCATGAAGAAAATGTTCTGAGTAGGCAGTAAGGATTTCTCTGGTAACATGATGATTTAAAAATGTAATTGTCCACTTGAACTGGGTTGTATAAAGAATGCTTCTATTTCTGAGTATAGCAAGAAAGATCCTAACATACCTCTTAGCGCCTCCCAGCCTCAGACGTGTAGCAAGTGAAAGCTGTTTGAATTGGCAAATGAGGTAATTATTGAGTAGCTGGTTGGAATGTTTGCTACTAGCTATCCAGCAGAATTGTTAGTTCTTAGTACTGGTGCAATTACAGTAATTAGAATAAGTAAACTTCTTTTAAGATAATTGCAGGGCCAGGTTATATAGAGCTTGTTTAGCTTGCCTTTTAGTATTAGCATGTACATCAGTGTGTATGTTAAAGGTACCCTAATAGATTTTGTGGAAATGAAATTGTCTTATAGTAAATTCCAGATCAACATATGTATGGAATGTATCTAATGTAGTCTAGACCAGTGGCTCCCAGTTTTTTTGGCACCAGGGACTGGTTTCGTGGAAGACAATTTTTCTGCCAGGGTGTGCGTGTGTGGGAGGGGAGCAGGATGGTTTCGGGATGAAACTGATCATCAGGCATTATATTCTTATAAGGAGGACGCAACCTAGATCCCTCACATGTGCAGTGTGCAATAGGGCTTGCATTCCTTTGAGAATCTGATGCTGCCGCTGGTCTGACAGGAGGCGGAGCTCTGGCAGTAGTGTTCACTACCACTCACCTCCTGCTGTGTGGCCTGGTTCCTAACAGGCCACAGACTGTGGGTTGGGGATGCCTGGTCTAGATTGTTCTTCACAGATTAAATCTTCACCAGATTAAGTTTTATTAAAAAGTAAAACAAAGAATAGCGCCCTCCCTTGGCAAAACATCTTGGTGTGGTATCTTTTCTTCATTTTACAGCCAGATGTAAAGAAAAAATAAACCTCTACTTTTAAATTTCCCATCCTGTACTTAATTTCTCACCATTTGGCTTCTCTCCTTAACACAAAACTACTTTTATTAAAGATCAGTAAAAGGCCTTCTGGTTGTCTTTTTCTTTAACTTATTTGGCATTACTGACCATTTTTTCCTTGAAACTCTTCCTCACTTTTTGTGATATTGCCTCCTGGTTTACCTGGTTGTGTTGAAGCCTGCTTTATTAGGATCCTTTCCTGTGGGGCCATCTTTAAATGTTAATGTAATCTGGCATATTGCCCTATGTCATCCTTATTTACTAGAATTTCTTAATTTTCTTTTTAGGGACAGGACAACATGAATGTAAGAATTTCTTAATTTCATCTACCTTTCAAATCATTTGGGAAGCTTCTTCAAAGTATTCTTGGAAACACTTGCCTAGGTATTCTGGGCTTTGGGTCTAGGATGGAATATGATCATCTATTTTGAAATACCTCCTGAGACGACACTAATATGTATTTTGGTTAAGAACTATAGTTTGTTGCTGTCTCACCTCTTAATAGGTTTCATTTGAGGTGCTTTTTAAAATGTCAAGCCCTGTCTGTGCATTTAATTAATAAAGTAGGTATCTTGATCAAGGTCATATACTTGTAGGTGATTGAACTAGGATTTGAATTTGAACAAAATTGATTTCAAAACCCAGGAGAAAAATGAAGGAAGGAGTTAGAGGAACAAGGTAGAAAAGCTCCACAGTGTGATCACCAGCTCCTCTCAGGCTTTCCTCTTGCCTCTACTCTAACATGGTAAAACATTCTGAAAGGACTTAAAGATTCTGTTTCTAAAAATCCTTTGCTTTCTTTTCTATACAATTGCTATAAAATGGTAAAAGTGGCTCCTTGAATCTACAGATATCCCAGAAAGTTGAAATGCTTATTGAAATGATACTCCATCTTTCAAAGCCTCATTGAAATGTGACCTCCTTTCCAGGCTGGTGTGATTTCTCAGTTTTCTGAAATTCTGTCGCTTTGGGGTATCTCATTCATGATTTTGATAAAATTCTGCCTTGTTTGTTCGTTGTTTGTTTGCATATCTTACCTCTTCTAGCATACTAAGATTTTTAAGATCAAGGACTACATCTTATCTTTGCATTCCTCATTCATTTATTTGATAAAAATTTAATGATCACTTATAAAATGTCAGGTACTACTTTAGTCTCAGAAAATCTAGAGATTAATAAGAAATGTATATGAAGTTGAGATGCTGAGTAAAACAAAGATAAGCAAGCATCTTTAAAGCAGGACTTCTCAGATTCTTTTATTATAAATACTGTGGGATCCCAATCCCAAAGACCTGAAGAAACCTGACGTTAGCTATTATAAACAAATATTATTGTGACTTTCTTCAAAACCTTATAAACAAATAGGTGATGAATGTTTTATTTTTAGGCTTGAAATGTAACATTCTTGAGTAGTGATAGAATATGTGGCTTTCATGGACAAGTCCTCAAAGATAAGAAGGACATGGGTTATTTTAACCTGCTTATTAGGTTGAAGTACATGTGTTGTATTACTGACTCTAGTTACTCTTGTTTCTTAATTTTCATAGAGTAACACCTTAAATTGTAAATATTATGTTTTGTTTTAATAAGGACAAAAAAATTTTAAATCCAGTTATTTCCCCTTAAACTGCAGTAAAATGAGGGAATGATAATGACATTGTTGCAAAACATGTATAATGCATTTCAAAGTCAAAATAAATGTAAAATAGGCATTAATTTGGAACATTCTAAAATTTATTTGGATTTATTAAAATATTAGTTTGAAGAAATATGAAATGTTACAGATATTCTTTTTATCTTGAGTAATTTTTTTCTTAAGCCAGTGTATATATTATTCTGAACTCTATTCTTAAATGTTTTCTAAATAATGCAGAAGTACACTTGATTTGGGTTGTTTCCACAGATCTTGTGTTTAAGTAGAGTTTGATTTGATAGGACTGATTATAGTTCTCTATTGTTTTGCATTAATCATACTACTTCCTTCCCTTTAGTAAAGCCAATGAACAAGGATCAATTGTAGTTATAAGTCACTTTGAGATTATTAGACAAGGCTGCTATATTTTGTCTTGTAATTATAGGCCATTTGACATTTTGGTATAGAAGTAAATATTACTCTACTAAATGTGAGTAGAAATTAATATTAATGTTCAAACTCAGGCATAGCCTCACTGCTTTCAACATTCCTTTTTACTTATTTTGAGGCCAGTACCCTTTAGTGTCAATAAATTGCCAACCTTACTCTTCTACTTTACCCCCCTGCATCCCTGTTTCAAATGTTTATTCCCTTCTTAAGGCTGTCTACTTCACCTTTGACCGTTATTCTTAGTAGTTGCACTAGGGTCCTTTCTTTTTCTGTGAGAAAATGTGAATAGTAATAAAATACATTTCATTGCAACTACCTATTACTGATATTCAAGTGTCCACTGTGCCAAGGTATGATTCTAATGAGATCACTTATTCCTCACACCAACTCTGTGTTGTTGTAGGTACTGCTTTTATCTGCATTTCGTAGATGAGGGCACTGACACACAGAAGTATGGTTTGCCCAAGGTCACAAGACAAATTTATTGATGGAACTGAGATAAGAGATTTCAAGGAAATTTTAAGCTCTAATGGACTACTATAACCTTTGCCCCTAGACTTTTCCAAAGTTACACAACTACTTTCTTACAATTATTGGTACTTTTGAAAAAAAAAATGAGATAACTTGGATTAAGGGTATGTGATACTTAAGGAAGCACAGAAAAATTTGGAATACACTTAATTTACACCTTCAGGGTACTTCTTAGGAAAAATTTCCAGGGAAGAATAATAGTATTACCAAACTATTTTTGTATTTGTCAGGTGCTATATTTTACTCTGCTACCAAGTAAAAGGACTGCTCACTCATTACAAAATAGCTTGTTTTTAGAGCTCCCAGTCACAATGATTTGAGTAAGGTGACTTTGCGTATGGGAAATAAACTATTTTATCAGGCTTATTTGAATGACATTTTGGTAACCTCTGTGTCATGATAATAGAATCATTAAGACAATACAATAAGCTACAAATACCTCATTTATATGAGGTACTTGACTTGAGTCAATACAATAACCTACAAATACCTCATTTGTATGAGGTACTCGATTGAGTACTTTAGGAGAATATTCACTGAATCAGTGTTATTCTTGAAAGGACGTAGATCTATTATTGTATCTTGTAAAATGTTCTTTTTTCCATCTTTCTCAGCCTGCTAAAGAGGTTATGATTTAGTTTCAGGACAGATGTGGAATTTGATACTAGGGGTATCAAATTAAAGATTTGACAAGCCTTTAATGACAAGATTAAAGGCTATTGAACTTAGTTTCTCTCTTCTTCCTGTTCTAAATTTTTAATTGCTTTATCCTTTACTTTTCCATTTGAAACTCATTGTGGTTAGTGCAGTAAAAGCAGTGGCCCTGGTGCTCAAGCATGTAATCCCAGCCCTTTGGGAGGCCGAGGTGGGAAGATTGCTTGAATCCAGGCGTTTGAGACCAGCCTGGGCAACATAGTGAGACCTCATCTCTTAAAAAAATATTTGCTGGATGTGGTGGCATGCACCTGTAGTCTCAGCTACTTGGGAGGCTGAGGTGGGAGGATCACTTGAGCCCAGCAGGCAGAAATTGCAGTAAGCCATGATTGTGCCTCTCACTTAAACCTGCACAACAGAGTGAGACTCTCCTCGGGGCTGGGGGTGGGGAAGTGGGTCAGGACATAGAGGTCAAGAAGCATGTTCCTTTCGCCTGCTCAGAGTCTGGGAAGTATAGTATGATTAAGGACATGAGATTTGCCATTCAGATTGAGCTGTAGCTCTGCTACTTGGTAGAGGTATTTGTCATTGGCAAGTTACTTTCAGAGGTTTCGTTTACTTAGCTGTAAAATTGTTTAAAGAATCTTATGTAGAGTTTTGTAATTATTGAAGTCATTGAATGCATGTAAAGTGCCTAGCTCAATGTCTTTCTTATAGTTATTGAGTAAAAATATTAAGTGTTATTGTTAATGAAGATACTGGTAAAATATCCCATGTCAGATATGGTCCAACCTGGTTAACCAGATTGGAAGGTAGTTGGGAATTTTGGCACAGAGTCTTTAATGGATAAATGAGAGTGGGTATTTAGAAAGGCAGTAGAACATACTGCCTGGTGTCAAATACTGATTACCGCTTATTAACTGTTTGGCACTAGTAAGTTATTTCACTTTTGTTTCTGTTTTTTCACCTTAAAATGGTATTGATAATGATGCAGATTGAGTATCCCTAATCCAAAAATCTGAAATCTCAGATACTCCAAAGTTTGAAACTTTGAGTGCTGACGTGATGCTCAAAGGAAATGCTCATTGAACCAGTTTTTGGATTTTGGATTTTCAGATTAGGGATGCTGAACTGATGAGCAATGCAAATATCTAAAATGTGAAAAAGCCCCAAATCCAACACGCTTCTGGTCCCAAGCATTTTGGATAAGTGATACACAACCTGTAGCATCTATCTCATGGTATTATAAAGGTTAACTAAGTCAATGCTTGTAAAATACTGGCACACAGAAGAATTTATAACTTACTGGCTGTCACTGTCATTATTTTTGATGCATAGTGGTATCAGTGCTAGAGGATTTGGGGATTCAAAATTTGAAAAATGCCCCCCAGGGGACATCTCTCAACGTCTGGAAGCATTTTTGGTTGCCACAGCTGGGGCGGAGGGATGCTAACTGGCTTCTAATGGGTAAAGGCCAGGGATGCTGCCAAGCATCCTTCAATGAACAAGGCACTCCTCACAATAAAGAATTATCCAACCCAAAATGTCAGTAGTGCCAAGATTGAGAATTCCTGTAGTACAGCTGTCTGGAGCTGTAGTTGCCAGCATCTGCAGCAACCTGTGCCTGATGCCTGCCTCTCATTTACTCTCTAGTCTCTTACTGGACTCTAATCATTTTTCTCTTAACTTTTATCCCAGTACTCCCAATCACTATATTTGCAGGTAGCCTGTTCTCAGGCATTCTTGACTTCTTTGTAGTATAACATATTATCAACCCCTTTAAATATTAAAAGTTAAAATTAAATATTATATAATTTATGGTTCTTGTAGAAAAACTGATATACAAAGAAGAAAAATTTAAATGTTTCATAACCTTTCCCATCTAGAAATAAACACTTACAAAGTTGGTATATTCACTTTTATTATTACCCTCCCCTTAGCTTCCCAAAGAAAGAAAAGCTTATAAAATATACATTTTATTTTTTAAAAACTAAATTCTAAAGATATTTAGTAAAAAGCAAGTTTCCTTTTTTCTCTCACCTTCATTTCCAGTCCTGTCTCTAGAAATAAGCATTAAATTGGTGCAAGTCTTTGGCATTTTTTTATACTTTTATATACACCAGGCATTCCTATGTCAATTTTTTTTTGTGTGTAAACAGTACCATGCTATAAGTACTGTTCTGTGACTGTGTTTTCCCTATCACTGAATATACTGTGTGTGTATATACACTGAATATTCCTGTCAGTATATTCTTAGCAATTATGTGGTATTCTGTAATATCTTTATCATGATTTATACAGTCAGCTATTAATGAAGATGGATGTTCGTAGTTACAAACAGTGCTTAGGTTCCTTGGATTTCTAGGCACACATATAAATGCTTCTGTAATGTACATTTCTGAAAGTGAAATCCTGGGTCAAAAGGCATGTAGATTTAAATTTTGATAGATTACCAAATTATTCTTCAGAAAAGCTGTAGCAGTTTACAGTTTCACCAAGAACCACCCCTGATGGTTGACTTACTTTCTTTAGGCTTATTTTAAGCATGAGTTTTTCTCCAAATACTTTAGTCAGATCTCTTAGATTTTTATGTGTAATACTCATTTTGTTTGTATTTGAGTAATTTTCACATAGGAAGAGTTAAGGAGAGATATCTAAGTAGGTGGATGGATTGTGTTATTTTTTATTAATTTTTAATTTCACTACAGAGAATTCAGAGAATACGATCTGTAGGTTCCAGCATTGATTTATTTTTCTGTGTAGCCTTACATAGGATTAGCTTATTTAAGTATTCCGTAGGTTTCAAAAATATGTTTATTCTTTGGATAGAAATTTGTGTATATATATTTGACAATTAAGCATATTATTTAAATCATTTTTATTTTTTCAGCGCTTGATTTATCCATATCCAAAAGACCTATTAGTCTTTTAATGTGGAACTTGCTAACTTCCTGTTGTTTCCAAGTTTTTGCCTTAAGTATTTTTAACATTTTGTTATTTATATTCTTCTGTCATATCAAACTTCCATGTGTTTCTAATTTCCTTAAATGAATCACAGAAATAATACAACTACTTATTGAGCACTTAATGTGTACCAGGCACTGTGCTTAGATTTCACATATATTACCTAATTTAGTCCTCATAGTTCATACTCTTATACGAATTTGATATGTAAGAAAACAGAAAATGCAAGTATCTTGCTCACTGTAATTATGGAATTATAATAATGGAATTATACAGTCTGTATTCTTTTTAGATTGTCTTCTTTCGCTCACCAGTGTACATTGGTCTGTGTCTTTTCATGGTTTGGTAGCTGATTTCTTTTTGGTGCTGAGTGATACTCCATTTTCTGGATATACCACAGTGTATTTATCCATTCAACTACTGAAGGACATTGTGGTTGCTTCCACGTCTTGGCAGTTATAAATAAAGCTGCTGCAAATACCTGTGTGCAAGACTTTGTTTTTAACTTAGCTGGGTAAACATCAAGAAGGGCAATTGCTGGATCATTGCCTTGTGTCCTCACTGCTCTTAAAGATCAGATTTGTTCAGCTTTTTACTTCTTAGAATGGAGTGGCAACTTCCAAGCTCCTTATGTACAGAACCAGAAAAAGCAGACTGAGTTCTCAACTACTTTTTGGTACCCATTTTTTCTGCCTCCTTACCCTGAATGAGACTGGGCTCTTTGAGGATCATTTCCCCTGTGGCATATAACTCAAGGGGGAGCTTTTGTTTCACCTTATGAGCCTCAAGGTGGGGAGATGGTCTTGGTTACTTTCCTTATTTCTCATCGAGGTTTGTGTTAAAGCTTTCTGTTTCTTTGGGATCTTCCAATTTATAAGGAAATAGAAATCACTTTAGTTCAGAATAAATTCTTCTAAAAGTTAAATATAAAGTTCTCAATTATAGGAAAAAATAATTAAGGTCTCTTTGATTTGGCTTTTCTAATTGAATTCGATTCTAGGGGAAGAAGTGTTTTGATTTTCCTGCTTCCTTGATTCTAAGATAAGATCTACTCTGAAACATATAATCAGATTTGATTTGAGGGAGGTAAATAGTACAGTCAATTACATTTTGATTATGAGACATTTGTTTTTAGAAATATTGGGGGGGCAAAATTGTGTCTTAGAATTGAGGAAATTGAACACTTATCAATCTGTTAAGAAAGATTTGCTTTGCCCAGAGCCAACTTAAAAAGAAAACTACAACTAACATAGAAATAACTCAAGAATAAATGTGGAGTTGAGAACTAGAGAAACACATTACACAGGAGCAATGTTGAATTGGAATCAGAAATTATTTTTTTCTTGGCCAAATGATACCCTTTATTTGCAGTGTTTACTTTGATAGAGATCACCCAGTTAGTGTAGCTATGGTTCACATTGTAATTGGTCTTAAAAAAAAAAGGAAACCTAATCATTTATCTTTAAATTGCAGTTTTCCCACACATTTGATAAGTTTTTAAACTTTCATAACCATAGGTAAAGTTTCTTGAAATACAAAACAGCTTGGTTTTAATGCCACTTGGGAATTGAATTAGAAAGCTTTGGTCCATAATTTCAGTGTTAAGTAGTCTAGGAATTGATGGAAGTTAATTTATTATTTATATATCCCCTGATATGTTAAATATCTCATAGCTGAGTTCAGGGTATACAGCGTATTGCTTCACATAGTCAATGTTAAGAATTTAAAAGATAAAGAAAAAATCCGATGGGAAAAAGTATTATCTTAACTGAAAGTATAATTAGGTATTTGCTAATTTTTAAAGAGTATTAAAAAAGCAGAAACCATTTAGAAATTTGATAGTAGATAGTAGTATGAGGTGTACATACTGTTTAGAATAAAGGGAGAAACCTTCATCACTGTTTCCAAAAAGGAAAGTTACTCAAAAAAAGGGGGGTGGGGTGGTGGCAAATAGTCTAGTCCTTAACTAGGAAAACCATGAACCACTTTTATTTCTTTTTTTTTGGGACAGAGTCTTGCTCTGTCACCCGGGCTGGAGTGCAGTGGTGTCATCTCAGCTCACTGCAGCCTCTTCCTCCTGGTTCAGGCAGTTCTCTTGCTTCAGCCTCCTGAGTAGATGGGATTACCAGGCATGTGCCACCGGGACAGGGTAATGTTTTTGTATTTTTAATAGAGACAGGGTTTTGCCATGTTGCCCAGGCCTGTCTTGAACTCCTGAGCTGAAGTGATCCCTCCGCCTCGGCCTCCCAAAATTCTGAGATTACAGGCATTAGCCACCACGCCCAGCCCCCACTTTTATTTCTGATTTTAGTAATTTGAGTCTCTCTCTTTTATTCTCAATCTAGTTTATGGTTTGTCAGTTTTGTTTATTCTTTTGAAGAACCAACAATTGGTTTTGCTGATTTCTGTTCTTTTTTTGAGACAGTCTAGCTCTGTCGCCAGGCTGTCGTGCAGTAGTGCGATCTTGGCTCACTGCAACCTCCGCCTCTCAGATTCAAGCAATTCTCCTGCCTAAGCCTCCTGAGTAGCTGGGATTACAGGCATGCCCTGCCACGCCCAACTAATTTTTGTATTTTTAGTAGAGACGTGGTTTCACATTGTTGGCCAGGATTATCTCAATCTCCTGACCTCATGATCTGCCCACCTCAGCTTCCCAAAGTGCTGGGATTACAGGCATGATCCACTGCACCTGGCCGATTTCTATTCTTTTGGTTTTTTTTTTTTTTTTTTTTTTTTTTTTGAGACAGAGTTTCGCTCTTGTTGCCCAGGCTGGAGTGCCAATGCATGATCTCGGCTCACTGCAACCTCCGCCTCCTGGGTTCAAGCGATTCTCCTGCCTCAGCCTCCCAAGTAGCTGAGATTACAGGCATGCGCCACCACACCCAGCTAATTTTGTATTTTTAGTAGAGACGGGGTTTTACCATGTTGGTCAGGCTGGTCTTGAACTCCTGACCTCAGGTGATCTACCCTCAGCCTCCCAAAATGCTGGGATTACAGGCGTGAGCCACCACACCCGGCCCAGTTTCTATTCTTAAAATCTCTTTTATTTATCTCCGCTCTAATCTTTATTTTTTCTTGGTTTTGCTAGCTTTGAGTTTAGTTTGCTCTTCTTTTTCTAGTTCCTTATGGTGTAAACATAGGTTGTTTATTTAAAATCTTCATTTTTATATAAGTGTTTACAACTATAAATTTCCTTCTCAGCACTGCTTTTTCTGTATTCCGTAAGTTTCGGCATGTTGGGTTTTTATTTTTATTTTGTCTCAGGGTGTATTCTAATTTCCCTTGTGATTTCTTTGATTCATTGGTTGATAAGAATATGTTGTTAGATTTCCAAATATTTGTCAGTTTTCCTAGTTTCCCTCCATTACTGATTTTTAGTTTTGTTTTATTATAATGGGAAAAAATGCTTTGCTCGATTTCACTTCTTTAAAATTTATTAAGACTTGTTTCTTTTAGTCATTCCTGAAAAATGTTTTACATGTCCTTGAGAAAAGTGTGTAGACTGCTGTTGTTGGATGCAGTGTTTTGTCTATGTCTGTTAGCTTCAGTTGATTTACAATTTTCTTCATATCCCGTATTTCCTTGTTTATTTTCCGTCTAGTTGTTCTGTCCGTTATTGAAACTGGAGTATTGAAGTCTCCAACTATTATTATAGAACTGTCTGTTTCTCCCATTAATTCTACCAATCTTTGCGTTACATAATATAAAGTTCTGATGTTTGGTGTATATGTATGTTTTTAATTGTTACATCATCTTGGCAAAGTGACCCATTTATCAACATTTGAAGTCCTTTGTCTTTGATAATAGTTTTTAACTTGAGACTATTTTGTCTGATATTAGTGTGGCTTCTCTACCTTTCTGGTTACTATTTGCATGAAGTATCTTTTTCCAACCTTTTACTTTGAACCTATGTGTTTTCTTAGATCTACAATGTGTCTTTTACAGATACGCAGTTGGGTCATGTCATTTTATCTATTATGACATTCTGTGCCTTTAATTGGGGGAGTTTAATCAATTTACATATAAATACTAATAAGGAAGAACTAACTTGCCATTTTGTTTTCTGTATGTCTTTTAGCTGTTTTGTCCTTCATTTCTTCCATTACTGCCTTTGTTTGTGTTTACTTGATTTTTTGTAGTGACACAATTTGATTCCCTTCTCTCTTTTTTTTTTTGGTATATTTTATAGAAATTTTCTTTGGTTATTATAGGGATAATATATAATATCCTAAAGTTATTACAGTCTCAATTTTTTATACCAATCTAACTTAAATCACATTGAACAACTACACGTCCACTGCTCTGTCCCTCTTTTATGTTATTGATGTCGTAAATTACATTATTATACATTATGTACCTATTAACACAGATTCATGATTTTTTAATGCATTCGCCTTTAAAAACTCATAGAAAATATAAGGTGAACTTGCAAACCAAAATTATAATAATACTGGTTTTTATATTTGCCCTTGCATTTACCTTTATGGGATCTTTATATCTTTATATTGCTTTGAGTTACTGTCTAGAGTCCTTCTATTTCAACCTGAAGGACTACCTTCAGTATTTCTTGTAGTACATGTGTAGTGATAATGAACCTCCCTCAGGTTTTGTTTACTGGGGAATGTCTTTATTTCTACCTCGTTTTTAATGGTCAGTTTTGCCAGATACAGAAGTTGCATTTGACATTTATTTTCTTGTAGCACTTTAAATGTATCGTTGCACTGCCTTCAGGCCTCCAAGGTTTCTGCCAAAAAGTTGGCTTATAGTCTTATTTGAGGATTCTGTCTATGCAGTGAGTTGCTTCTCTTTTGCCACTTTCAAGATTCTGTCTTGGCTTTTGACAGTTTGATTGTAATCGTGTTGGTATTGGTTGTGAGTTTTTCTTATTTGGAGTTTGTTGAGATCCTTGGATTTGTAGATTCATCAGTTTCATCACCTTTGGGAAGTTTTTTCCTTCATGTAATCTCTGTGTTCATTTCTCTTCCTCTGAAACATCCATTGGGTATATATTGGTCCAATTGATTTATTTCATAATCTCTTGGGCTCCGTTTAATTTTCTTCTTTCTTTTTTCTTTCTGCCCAGATTTGATAATTTCAGTTGTCTTCAGATTTGCTGAGTTTTTTCTTTTGCCTACTCAGTTCTGCTATTGAACCTATATAGTGAAATTTTCAATTATTGTATTTTTCAGCTCTACAGTTTGTTTTTATAATTTCTCTTTATTGATATTCTCATTTTGCTCATTATTTTCCTGATTTCCATTCATTTTTTTTCTTTAGCTCTTTGGGCATAGTTCAGACAGCTGCTTTAAAGTCTGTCTAATAAATCTAATATCTGTATTTCTTCAGGAATGGTTTCTGGAAATTTTTGTTCCTTGGAATGGGCTATGTTTTCCTATACCTTGTTGCATGCCTTGTGATGTTTTTTGAAAACTGAGTATTTGAAAGAGTCACCTCTCTCAGTTGCACACTGGCTGTGTACTACTGGGGCATTTCTCTGCTGATTAGTTGAGCATGCCCTTAACCTAGTGATCACCCTAAGGTGAAAGCTTAAGGTCTTCTTTTCTGAGCATTTGTGTTGCCTAGGCCTGTGGGTCGCTTTCTCAATTCCTCCTGTATGCATGGGTGCTTTTGAATGTCTTAATTTCCCAAAGAGTCTCACCTGGATACTCAGATGGTCTATTGTATCTACCCACTGTAATCTTATGCCCCAAACATCTATTGTGTCCCCTTGCAGCTTTCATAAATGGTGCCCATTGCTTCTCTCACCCAATGAGGTCCCAGTTAGGCAAAACAGGAATCAGTTCTTCTGGCAGACCAGAGAGGTTAAAATGTTACAAGTTAGGTCTGCACTCTTCCCGCTCAGTTGAAGGGAATGAGTTGGGAATTGGTTTGCTGCCTCCTTGAGACCCAGATAAACTGCAGAAGGGGTGGGACAAGATCACAGAAAAATGTCACAAAAGTTTTGCATATTTTTTTTCTTAATTGGGCATTTGCTTCATTCTGTAGACCTTTGTTTTTCACAGGTCCTGTAAGGTTAATTCAACCAATTTCTGGTTGTTTTTGGTGTTTCTGTGAGGGAATGAGGCTTTGAGCTTTTTAGTTTGCCGTTTTGCTGATGCCACTCAATAATACTTTTTAAATTATGAAAATAGCAGAATCATATTGAAGGAAGTTTACAGCACCCAGAAGTATAACAAACTAAGAAAAATCATCCGTATTGTACTATCCACAGAGTAGCCACTATTTACATTTTGGTGTGTTACCTTTCAGACTTCTATTTTTCTTCCTCTCTCTTTTCCCTTTGTCCTCTGTCGTCTTGTTCCCCCACTCCTCACCACAAATAAAAAGGGGTAAAAAACTAAAAAAAAACCTCTAAACACAATTTATTGAGTACAGTGTTAATTTTTAATTAGCATACTTTTGTTTTTAATTTCCCAAAACATTATTGTATATACTAAAATAATCATTTATATTTCCAAATAGAAATATTGTAGATATTTCTGATAACATCCAAATGCTTGGGTTTTATTCTAATCTTTCTGCTTTCAAGGTATAAGAGTTAAGAAAGAATCGAGTGTGGCCAACCCATATTACTTTCCTGTGACTTAGACATTTTTGCATTTTTACATCTAGTAAAAATTGGCATGCTCTCAGTCAAAGGGGTAAGCCCAGACCACGTGGAAAGGATCTTACCTCTTTTGAGAGCTAATATAAAAAGAATTCCTCCTAGACATAAAAATATTGTGACATCAGTTACTTAGGCTAAGCATGCCTATTATTCTAAGTGAATTATTAACAATAAATACTTTAACTCTGTGCTGTGTTGTCATAATATGGTTTATAATTTATTTTAACCTTAGGTTATATATATCTTGAAGCCATTTATATTTTCATATACTTGTAATAGTTACTATATACTAGACTATGTATGTTAGACTAGACATGGAGAGTCAAAAAAGAGTACGTGATCAGAGTACAAATCATGCCCTAGCTTCCTTCATGTCTACCTCCTACCTCGAGTAGAAGCAATATAAAAGGTAATTACCTAAGATTTTTTGGATTCTGGTTTGGGAGAAGCACCCTTATATTTAGGCTGATGGGTGGCTGAATTAGAAAGTATTTTTTGTGATTTAGAATTTTATACGGAGATGTTCATTGTGATTAATTCTTTGTATTAGCAGATTTTTGCTTTTTATAGTTGCATGATTTCTTGTTTTGATCATTCATTATTGTCTATTAGTAAAGAAAAACTTTATTTCACTCAAGCAGCGACATATAATCCAACTTGGATTTTTTAATAATGACATTTTTCTTTGGGAATAACATTACTGTTAAAAATGTAGATTATTAGATACATTACTTTTAATGAATATAAGTGGTATAATTAGAAGACTGAAAAGAATCCCTGGAAACATGAGTCTGATTTGATAGCTAAGCAACTGAGGACAAGATACTTATTCTCTGTAGCATATTTTCTAATGTCATTTCATTGTCTCACCAAGAAGTACTTGCATAAGGCAAGTTTGATTATAGCATCTGTTGAATATTTAAGATTGCATAAAGTGGGTGAGTTTAACAGATATTTTCCCTTATTTCTTTTAGGTGAATCTGGATTGGGAAAGTCGACATTAATCAACTCATTATTCCTCACAGATTTGTATTCTCCAGAGTATCCAGGTCCTTCTCATAGAATTAAAAAGACTGTACAGGTATGGATATTAGTATTGTTAATTGATAAGCCGGAATAATATTAATACACACAAAGCACATGTTGTAACTTTTATTAGGCTTCCTCAGAGGTAAGATGCAAACTTGTCCTTAGCCAGTGTATGATGGTAAATATGACTTCATAAAATTAAAAAAAAAAAGTACAGTTCATCAGAAGAATTATCTTGGCTAGAAGTTCCCAAATTTGTCTAGAGGACTCTCCTAGAGATGACACTGTGACATAGTAACCAATTCCCCTGGAGTTGTGCTATCTAGTATGGTAGTCATTTGCCACATGTTTAAATAAATTAAAATTAGTTAAATTAAAAATGCAATTTCTCATTTGCTCCAGATACATTTCAAGTGCTCAACAGCCCATGTGGCAAGTGGCTGCCATTTTTTGCAGCACGTATATGAAGATTTTCATCATTGCAGAAAATTGCATTAGATGGTGTAGAGAAAACACGATTTATAGAAAAGCTATTGTTATTTAAATATAGTGTTCTATATTAGTCAGTGGGATAATACCATATCATAGTTGAATGGCAATAGCGATTCTGTAAGACTCCCAAGGTATATGTGATCTGATTTACTAGTTCTCAGTCTTTGCTATGCATTCCAATCCTCGGTATCCTGTTAAATTTAGTTCTTCTAGTAGGTCTGAGATGGGCTGCAATTTCTACATTTCTAACAAGATCACAGGTGATGCTGATGCTGCTGGATGGTAGATCACACTTTATAGAGCAAGGGGCTAGATTCTAGATATGCACTTTTTATTAAATAGTACAGCAGCCTGTAGCCACATGTGGCTATTAATCTTTGAAATGTAGGTGGTCTGAATTGTGATGTTCTGCAAATATAAAATATACCACAGATGTCTAAGACTGAGCATGGAAAAAAAAATGTCAATAATTTTTTATATTGATTGTATACTGCAGTGATAATATTTTGGATGTATCAGGTTAAATAAAATTGATTGATTTCACCTTTTTCCTATTTTAAAAGTGGCTACTAAGAAAATTATAAATTATATGATTGACATGGTATTTTTGTTTGGCAGCACTGCTCTAAACTGTTGATTAAAAATATTGTTGGTGAGCTCTGCTTATGTGATATATAGGACATGAGCAGAGAGGAGGCAAGTGAACAGTTCTGGCTGGAGTTGGCTTCATTGAGGCAGTGATGCTTTTAGCTGGATTTGAAGAAGTGGTAGTGATCATCCCAGTGCACAGGATGGAGGGACAGTCTGTATATTCTGGGCAGTAACTCATATATCAAACTACAAGATGCAGTTTAGTAACTAGATCCCAAAGGAGTAATTTTGTGAAGTGAATTTCTTATTTCTCCTTCTCAATGTTTCTATTTTAGGATTTTTTTTTTTTTTTGGTAACCTTTATAGGGCTTGAGATTTAAAATTACCTGCAAAATTATGCTCTAAAAACTTGATCCTACATGCTTATTTATTTTGTGATAAATATTGGAAATTTTAATCCTAAGCAAGAAAATGAACTTTGAACTTTCTTAATTTGGGTATCTATTAGGAATACCTTAATTTAGGTATTTATGAATTTAGATATACAAGATAAAACTAACCACTACCCAAATTAATGTACAGTTCATTTCCAGAACGCTAGTTTCTTCTGTGTGCTCACTGTCATTCAGTATTACACCCCCCAAAGATACACACCTTAACTGACTGCTTTCTCCATAGATAAATTTGCCTGTTCTTGAATGTTACATACATATACTTTTTTGTATCTGTTTTCTTTCAGTGAAGATTACGTCTGTATTATTTACTCATGTTGGGTGTAGTTCTTTTTCATCGTCATCGTATGATACTCCATTGTGTGAATGTATCAGTATATCCCTTATTGTTTATTTTAGATAAGCCTTTGTGTTTCAGTTTTTTACTAATAGGAACATTCTTGTGTATGTCTTGGTGGACTTAGGCACTCATTGCTGTTGTGTGTGCATAAAGATACAAAGGTATTTGAGTCTATTTTCTTTGATTTCTAGTGAGGTTGAACATGTCTTTTGTACTCGTTAACTGTTATTTCATGAAAGTGTTTTGATAATATTTTCTGTCATTTTATTCCTGATTTATAGGAGTTTTAAAAATCTAACTAATAATCCCCTACATTTTAGATATTGCAGACATTTTCTCCCCAGGCAAGCATCTGTTAAAGATGTGACATGCCCTCAATTTATTAGAATTCTTACATTGGCCTAGCTTCAAAATAAATTGTCTAAACCCATTTTACCTTCCTTTAAAATAACACTTCAAAAATATCCTCTTCTGTTGTGAATATCTTCCCAGAAACTCTCTTTATCTTGAAAACAGAGGGGTAATGGAGGTAAGAATATCTCTAGGAGGATTTTTAAGACAGAAGCCTGTGCACCACTGTTAAATATCTTTTCTTTACCAAAAGGAAGACCTGTAACATTTGAGAACCAGATTGATCCTTACTAGAATCCTGTAGAAGTCCTCTTTCCTGATTGAACCATGGAGGTGTATTCTTTTATATACTGGAAACCAGTTGAAGATCATCTAAACTCTTTTGCCCACTTACTCAGGAAAGAACATGCCATATTACAGACAGGGTCAGAGTCATTCAAGAAGCCTGAATGTAGTTAGAAAATGAGAATGTAATCTTTTTGATAGTTGGCTGGCTCCTTACCAAGCCCAGTAGTCTAGCAGATGATCTGCCCTTGGAAGCTAATAAACTCTCACAGTAGAGGGGAGTGGTCACCAGTATTGTATCTCAGTCCAGACATATTAGACTGGTAAACATAAAATCCTGAGTTTCAGAAGACAAACGTTTATGAAAATGGGGAGAAAAACTGTCTCCTATTATGTGGCTGAATAAGGAGCAAGATTTTAATAAAGACCATGATCTCATATTCTCATCCCTGGGCATTATCTATTTATAAGAGACTTGTATCTTAAAGGAGATATTCATTCACATTCACAGTCTTGGAAGGAATGGGAAGCTGTGTACACTGAACAGAGAGCTGATTTTTAGCCTCCTGTGTGTAAAATAGCAGTTCTGATTCAAGTGAAGTTTTCAGTATTGATAGAAGCTCATTAAGATTAATTCTTAACCTCTTATCTTGGACCTCAGGACCCTGAGTTATATCTGTGCATTTCCAGATGCGAGCTGACACCAGTCCTGGAATTCTTTATACCAGTGCTTCTCAAACTTGAGCGCACATCACAATCACCTGGAAGGCTTGTCGAAACACAGATTGCTGAGTCCCTTTCTTCATGGTTTGCTATATAGCAGGTTTGAGGCAGGGCCCAACTAATTTGTATTTCTATTTAGTTCTCAGAATGTATTACTGCCAGTCTGGGTACTACATTTTGAGAACAACTGCTCTGCTGCAAACTGGTTTTATCCTGTGTCTGTCAGGGTGAAAGGAGGAGAGGGAAGTGTTTTACCTTAGTTCTTTCAGAATGTTTCAAGTGGAATGAAATGGTACCATGTTACCTCCATTTTTTACTTATATATATTTTTTTCCAAAAGATTGATGAAAATGAAGTGAAAAAAATTGAACATTTGAGCTCTACTTCATGTTTCAGTATCAAATATAGATACCCAGATTAACAAAATTTTTTGGAAAAATATTGCTTACAATGTTGTATGTATGTTAACAGTTAAGCGTTATTTTATAATTTTGTACCATTTGAAAATTTTTATATTTATTTATTTATTTTTGAGATGGAGCCCTGCTCTTTCACCCAGCTGGAGTATAGTGGCGCGATCTCGGTTCACTACAACCTCCACCTCCAAAGTTCAATGTTTCTCCTGCCTCAGCCTCCTGAGTACCTGGGATTATAGGCGTGTGCCACCACGCCTGGCTAATTTTTGTATTTTTAGTAGAGATGGGGTTTTGCCTTGTTGGCCAGGCTGGTCTCGAACTCCTGACCTCACGTGATCCGCCCGCCTCGGCCTCCCAAAGTGCCGGGATTACAGGCGTGAGCCTCCACGCCTGGCCTGCATTTGAAAATTTTTAAATCATACTTCATGTCACTGAAAGGGTATCATCTGTCTTTTCTTGGGAGGAAATTATCCTTTTTTCTGAGATTAAAGTCCATTTTAATTTTCTCTTAATGTATTAAGATAATTCTTTTGTGCAATGACACTGTTAGATTTTTTAAAGTTCTTAGTTGGAAACTACGCTGCTCCCCTTTGAAACTTTTTATTGGTCCATGAAGTGTTTTTTTTTTTTTTCTTTCCGAGATGGAGTCTTGCTCTGTTGCCCAGGCTGGAGTGCAGTGGTGTGATCTCAGCTTACTGCAACCTCTGCTTCCTGGGCTCATGCAATTCTCCTGCCTTAGCCTCCTGGGTAGCTGGGATTACAGGCGCGTACTACACCTGGCTAATTTTTGTATTTTTAGTAGAGATGGGGTTTCACCATGTTGGCCAGGCTGGTCTCGAACTCCCGACCTCAACTGATCCTTCCACCTCAGCCTCCGAAAGCGCTGGGATTACAGGTGTGAGCCACCGCACCCAGCTGGTCCCTGAAGTTTTGTAAATCAAACTCTGTAGATGAAGTGGGTGCAAAATTTTGAAAGTGAGAAAAGGTGAAAGCAGTATGTACTTCTCTGGGGTAACATACTTGATAGACTCCTTGAAAAATTTTCACAGAGCCCTATCAGGAGACTCTCCTGTTGACAATTGGTCCAGTTTTGATAGTTTTTGAGCCATTCACATAACATATTTGAATGCTTGTCTTAAACTAAGTTTTGGGGCTACAATGATGATAGACAAAAAGTTCTCAAAGATCTCACAATTGTGGGAAAAATATGGACAAACAATTATGACTTAGTGAGAAAGATGCTTTTGTAAGGTGCTGTAGAGGTGACCTTGGCAAGGTAAATTTTAATGAAGTGGTAGCAAGATGGCAGTGGGTTGAGAAGTGAGTGGTGAGTCAGTGAAGATGGGTGATGGCTATTAAGGAAGGGATGAAAAGGGATACCTAGGAGTGAGTATAGAGGACTCAGAGAGTGGTTTGATGATTTCCAAAAGAGACCTGAGAATGGTTATATCCTGTGGCAAGTCATTCTCTAAGAAATGAGAGATTGACGATAGAGGGGAAATAGTGTAAACGGTTGTCAAGATAAATCTAAAATGGAAATTAATCAGTTCCCTAGAACAGATTGAGAAATTAGCTTTAGGAAAAAGATATATTTCACACATACTGTACCGTGGAAGGTACAGTGCTGATTCAGACAGACTGGGAATGGTCTCATTTTTAAGTGGAGATATGAGGTACTTCACTGAGCATTGTGACAGACATGGGCTTGGGAAGAACCTACTGGGAAATGGGAGAGGCATGAGACTAAGGAGCACATAAGAGGAATATTAGCAGGGAAATTCTTGTTGAGGTTGAAAGTCATGAATTTTATGGTATAGGAATAGAAAGATGGGTTAATCCAGAGTGGGATTTGAGTTGGAAAGGGAAAGAAATAAAGGTTTTGGGAAGGAGGTTGCTAATAGAAAATGAGAGGGGCAAGGGATTTGAGGTCTCAGCGTAAGGAGACAGGGATATGAGAGGTAGAGAGGTTCAGAATAGAAGGCCAAGTTAGAGTTTTGGGATCAACTTTCTTAGTAAAGTAGTTCTGGGTCTTGATGAGAAGGAAGTATTCTTTAAGCATAACTGTTTTACTATTGGTCACTTCCTCTTTCATTTTCTTGTGGAACACGATGAAACATGTAAGATGATATTTGTCTTTTGAGCCAGTAAATAAGCAAAATAGATAGTTTTTGTGTTTGAGCTAAGTGGAGTATCTCAGGCCATTCCAGTGTCTTCAGAGTTTTGGCTGTAATGCTACCTCTTGAGCAAGTGAAGGTAGAGGTAGGCTCTTGACAGAAAATTTTAACCCTCTCTTCAAAATGTTATGTTCTTAATTAAATAACATTTTTTATTTACCTTAATAAGTGGCATGTAAACATTAACTTAGGTTAGTTTATATGACACTGTATAATAAACATTGTTTGACTTTTTTTCCTCAGATGGTAAAACTGAAAACTCAGTATACCGGAACTCTTGTATACTGTATACACTCTGTATTAGAAAATGAGTACCTTGGATTTCTGGAATCTCGGATGCCAAAAGAGGTCTCAGTAGATGAATTATACATAGATGATACATGGACGATAGCTTTAGTTTTATTTATTTTTCAGGGAAAAACAGTTGAAAATGCCCTTGATTCATTCTTTTGGTATTAAATGATGCAGCTAATCTTAGAGAACCCTGAGTGATGCCATAAAGATGTTGATGTGACCTGCTTAAGGAAAGTGCGTGGGAAAGTGGCCATTTGGAATAGATTTGTTAGAAAAGTTTGAAATTCTTGGACTTGAACTAATTTGTTTTCCATGGATCCCATGAGGATACTTGTAAAAGCAGATGATAGGATACAGTTGGATCCTGTGAATGGCACTAGTTTACAGTTATGTTTTCTGGATCTCTTCCATATGTCGCTGACTTCTTTGTATTTGACCATGTATGGATACACAGAATTTTGTAGGCCAGAGAAGAAAAGAAGCTTTATAAACATTCCTTAAAGTGTGTAAAATACAAATCTTCATTTGTCTTAGCAAGTCAATAAGTAATTAGGTTGTTGAACTGATTTTTTTTTAAAAACAGGGAAATATCTTAAATTTTAAGCTGTTAAGTTAAAATGTGTAATTGGTATACAGCATATTACTGAAGGTAGAATGGGCTTCGTTTGGTAATAAAGGAACCAGAAATAGTTTGAAGTAAAATTGGGAGATGATTCATGTAGATTTACTATATTGTTGTATCACTTTCTAGTGTGTAGTACTATGTTATTTAAAAGAGTAAGTAGGTAAAGGAGTGGTATGATTACTTTGGATATTTCTGCTTCAGCCACAGTTACCATGAATAAATGATCTGTCTTTATAAAGGAGATGGAAGTGAATTCAAGATATTGAGATGTTAGATTTGACTGGGTTGTCCTTTGGCTAGAAGATCACCAGATAAAATGTAAACCTCCTAAACTAGATGAGATGATACCATTAAACATTTTTTTTGGCCCAGCACTTTGGGAGGCTGAAATGGGAAGATCGCTTGAACCCAGGAGTGAGGCTGCAGTAAGCTATAATCTGCCATGCACTCCAGCCTGAGCAACAGAGTGAGACCCTGACTAAAAAAAAAGTTTTTCCTTTGGTTCTCATGATCTCACCCTGATGAATCTGATTGTTTTCTCTGAGTTATTTTGCCTCTCTCATGTTATTAGGGTAACCTGATAATAGACATGTTATCTTAGTTGTGTGGTATGTGACAGTGATCTCCTAAATGATGTGCATCAATCATTGATACTGAGGATGATCAGAAAATATTACAACTGTTATTGATGTTTACTTTTTTAATCTACAGATTAATGATAATGCATATTAATACTTAATATTCAGATTGCCAATAGTATATATTTGGTGGATAAATATCTTTCGGATCTGCAAAATTTTTACTTGATAGTTTATATCAGGATCAAAGCAGTTTAAAGAACATTAATCTAAAAGATAAGAATTTGGCATCTCATTTCTCTAAAAGATAAGTCATGTGTGTCCACATCTCAGGCAATTTTTTTCAGTTTTAATAAGTTTTATTCCTCATAATAAAATTTTTTTAACAGAAAACTCTTGATTGCTGTAGACCTCTGCTGTGTATTCGGTAGTCACTAGCCATATGTGGCTATTTAAGTTAATTCAAATTAAATAAAATTAAATATCAGCTCCTCATTTGCACTAGTCAGATTTCAAGGACTAAGTAGCCACATGGACAAGTGGAAGGTGGTGTTCAGTTGCTGCTCATAATAGTTGGTACCCCAGGATTTGGAGATGCAGTGTGGATACACAACAATTCCATCATCTCAGAAAGTGTTATTGGATAGTGTGGCTACAGACTTTTCTTGCTCAGCAATCTTAGTCTCCGCATGTTAGTCTCTTCATGCATCAGGTAGCATCTATAAAACATGCCAAAAGGAAGTAGGCTATCTCTAAAAGTGTCCCAAACTTTTTGTCTTGTAAATTAGCTTATCAGCATACTTGGAGCCTCTAGCCTTAATAAGGACTTGTTATCCTTATTAAATGTGTTATCAGGAGAAAGCCTATCTTTTTCTGGAGGAATTATTCCCTTTTCATTTGAATCCGTGTTTGCTTTATCTTGGGTTCCTGAAAACTGATATTTTGCATTTAACAGCAGCATATGCCCAGGATGAATGATAATACATCTTCTGATACAGAGCTTGAGATTACAGAATGTCTTAAATTGTTCCAGGAACTGTTGTTACCATTTAAGTCCAATAATCAGTTAGTAAGGTTTCACCCTACCAGAATACACTTTAAAAAAAAAAAAAAAAAACTGTCTGGACTTTTGCTGATTACATTGTCCAGAATGTGGAGTATCACATTTGAGAAAAGGATTGGATCCTAGCCATAACATAAATACAAGGGTAATACATCCATGCTGAGAAAGATTAAGGAATGATAGTAAGTTTATTTGAGTGAGTGGTTGGGGCCAAACTTGATAGAGAATAGTCCAGGAAGACATTTACTGTAAATGGTAGATTAGATGTTCTTCTCTGATTAATTACATTTGAACTCTGTGAATTATTAAATCACTCAAACTGCTGCTTATTTGTATTATTAGATGCACATTTAAGTTATGTAAGTATTACATGTCTTTAGTGGTGATCACTATTTTATCAGTTCCTCTGTCTGTCTTTATACCAAGTATGAGTCATAAACCCAGTATGAATTTGCCAAGAGATTGGCAGACTATTTGTATATATGCTTTTCTTTCAAATAATCTGGATTTCCAATGCCCGCTATCATCAATTCTAAAGGTAATGTGGTAGTAGGTAGATTTAATTTGCTAACAGTTTCCCAGTTGGTTTTGATAAACTCGAACGTCCCTACCATCACCCCTTGTAGGAAATCACTGATGTAATGTATGATATTAACATCTGCACCAATTACTCTTACAGGTGGAACAATCCAAAGTTTTAATCAAAGAAGGTGGTGTTCAGTTGCTGCTCACAATAGTTGATACCCCAGGATTTGGAGATGCAGTGGATAATAGTAATTGGTAAGAAGGGTTTGTCCTCACAACTTTGCAGTGCATTTGGGGTACTGGGGTGGTTAAACTTTTTCTTCTTAACATTTTAAAACTTCTCATCTTAGCAAAGGTCACCAAACTTCAAGCAACATGACTTGGGTTTGTATACCAACTTTGCCACTTATCTGACAAAGTTGTTTAACTTCTTTGAACCCATTTACTTTTCTATAAAATGGAGATAATACCTATCATAAAATTGTTTTTAAGACATATTCTAAAATAACATAGGTAAATAGAAGAATTCTCATTATTGTAAGAAATTTAAAACTGTTCACTTTAATTTTATCCATTTGTATAAATTCTCTCAATCCTAATTTAAACCTGATATTTAGACTTTCAGTTTTTCTGTAAGTCCTAAGTGAAGAAAACAACTATGAAATTTTAGTCTGAAGTAATTATCTTAGTATTTTATAAATAATACTTTTATTTTTGTTTGAATTCACATTGTTTTTGAGGTAATTTTCTGTCAACTCTTAAAACTCCCAAGTTCACCATGAAGTTTTTTTATTATTTAAAGTAATCTCTCATTTGAAATTTTAAACTGCATATAATTGTTTTCATATTATGAAGTGTGTTATTAATACACTTATTAGTGCAAATAATATGCTAATATTTAGCTGTGTTTCGACAGTAGTTGATTTTCTTTCATTTGGAAAGTTTTGAAATAATGAATATTTATTCAACATAATTTATATTTTTGAATATATAGAATAACTTGACATATCTTCTACTGGTAAATTCATTTTGCCCATTTGAAAATACTGATTATTGTCCTTTAACAGTCATCAGTTAATTCATATGTAGAATTGCAGCTTGTTTTGTTTATTTGCGTTCTATAGCTGGCAGCCTGTTATCGACTACATTGATAGTAAATTTGAGGACTACCTAAATGCAGAATCACGAGTGAACAGACGTCAGATGCCTGATAACAGGGTGCAGTGTTGTTTATACTTCATTGCTCCTTCAGGACATGGGTCAGTACCTTGATACTTCTGATTCCTTTTTTGTTGTTGTTGCTTACTGCTACCTTTATGTGCATACTTTAGTAATCTTTAAGTTTGTGAAGTACATACAACTATACCCATTATGAAGTACTAAATTTCATGTAGAAATGTCTTAGTTGAAAAGCCATTTTAAGTCCTATGTAAGCTAACAGTGATTTTACTCCTTAGTTCTTCATTCATAAGGATTTTCCCTGCTTCATGAAATAAACAGTGTTGCCACCATGGTTTGAGGTCTCAATGTGGCAAATTTAGCTTTCATGTCGACCACTCTGCTACTAATAGAAATACCAAATAAAGAGAAGCAGCCATACCAGTTAGACATATTCAAAATAAAGCCAAAGATGCTATTTATTATAAGTTTCATAGAAATGATTATCAAAAACACTTGCATGCCAATGTTTTCTTGTGCCATTTCTTTCTACAATAAATCTATTTGGCTTCTGTTTCACCTTAGCTGTCATAGACGTGTTGTTCAGGTATCATATTGTCAGTACTAATCTTTTGTTTATTAGGACTTAAGACCTAAGAATCTAGACATTAATCTAATCTGATTGTTCTGTTTGTTATAGTTAGCCTGTACTCCCTTTTTTTGTTTTTTGTACTTCCGCTGTCATTTTGAGTACATATATGTGTCATTGACAACTGCAGAATTTTCCAATTATTCTTCCTCAGTCTTTTCCTTTGGGTAAGTAACTCAGTATATATAATTCAGCCACCTGATGATTATAACTCCACCATCTCTCCACCAAAAGAACTGTAGTAGCATCAGGCTAAATAGCATTAAGTTATCTAACACTCACATTACAGTAGAGTAAACCAATTCCTTCAAGTATACCTTTCTCTTCTATTTTTGGCTTCTTGGTCTCTTTTATTTTTTTATAGATAGGTCAATGCCCATTATCACTCTAGATGGATAAGGGAGCCTTAATTATATACTTAATTATATACTTAATTATATAAATAAGTATAAGTATATACTTAATTATATAAATAAGTATAAGTATATACTTAATTATATAAATAAGTATAAGTATATACTTAATTATATACTTATATGTTTGCACTGCCAGATTGTAGTGGAGTAAAGATGTTTCTTCTTTTATGTCTAATATTCTTTTACAGTACTCTCAGTTTACATGTTTAAATCACTAAACTGACTCTGACTTAAAAGGCTCAAAAAAAGTAATCTCAAAAATACAACACATTATATAACCTTTTATGAGTATTTGTGTAGCTACTTGAATTTGTATTTTTAAGTCATTCTCGTTTAACTTGTCAGGGCTTTTTCCTTTAAGCCAGCAGAGTGAAATCTTAACCTGCATTTAAGTCAATAAAACTTGTCAGCTTATAACCAATTTTATTATTTTAGATCTTCTGGACTCTCTCCAAGTTTAGTAATTCTCATGAAATCACATTCCTCCCATCCCCTTGGGGAAAATTTTATTTCCTAAAATTGCATGGGAAATGAGAGCTTTTTTAAAAGAACAAATTTTTATATTCAAATGATATGTAGTGGCTTTGTGCCATTTCTTATTTGTCACAAGGGGTAAGATGTTTAAAATTGCTATTTCTTATATATAAAAATGTACCTTTGAACAATTTCTCAGTTTATTTTTAGAAATGGAGCAAAGTTTTGCCCTTTGGTACATGATATTGTGGATTAAGTGAAGGAATATGACACAGAATTTTATGTATAGAGTTCCAGATATCCTGCTCACTACAGACTGAAATTCCATGCAGTCTAATAGATGAATCAGAGCGTTTCCGTCTTGTCTGGGTAGTCCCTGGGTTCCCTTTTTGGAGGGATTTGTTTTTAGAGTAATTATAAATTGGTCCAACAGTGTACTTTCAGTGCCTCCTACCTCCCTCTACCAAGTATGAACTGCATGCATGGCTAATGTATGATTTCAGCTATTATTGCTTCATTTGCATTGTTCACTATTTTGTAATTGTTATTAAAATAAAAAACTGACTTGGAACATGAATTTTAAAATGGTGTTTTATCCTTCTAGTATTGATTACCACTTTTAGAAAAATTGGTGTCATCCAGTGAGTTTTATACAGAAGGATTTTTTCTCTTATACATACATACATACATACATACAAAAAAAATTTGTAATTTGCCCTGTGGTTGTTCATTATGCTGTAGACTTTGAGGTTAAATAGTCTTTTCTCTCTAGTATGTGTTTATCTTCTAGAAACGATAAAGGATTTTCTATTGCTTAAAAACAAGATTTAAAAACTAAATTTGTTGATGAAAAGACCAGCCAATATAAAACTAAATGGACAGAGGAAAAAATTCAACCAGAATGTAATATACATGTGAACTAAATGTTTTCTGTTGCTGACATTTTGTAGGCTTCTGAAATTTAATGGGACTTTTACAAGGTTTACCTTTTTTCCTAAAGTTTAATTTTTAAACTGACTTAAATGTTCTTTGACCCTTTGGTTATATTTAAGAAGTTGACTTCCCTAATTTCCTTGTTATGTTTATTTTTAAATATCTTTCTTTCTAGAAGTTGGGATATTATAATAAATACTCAGCAAGTATTGTTTTGCATTTAAATATAAAATCTTGTTATTTGGATTTTAATAGTTTATATTAAATGCCCTTAAGATTTATTAAAATTTTGGATTAACTGAACTCTGCTTTTTTGTCACTGGATTGATAAGCAGGCTTATATCTGACATAACAGCTTAATAAGGTAGTGGCAGGTTAAATTTGTCATGAATATAAATTGAAAAACCATAGCAATTTAGAAATCTGAGATTGAATATTTCATGGCATTTATATTTAGTGTTTTATATAATGATTAATGAAAAGAAGCAAAACTTAAATTTTTTTTCAAAAATGGATAGGTTCAGGCCAGATGCAATGGCTTAAGCCTGTAATCCCAGCACTTTGGGGACCAAGGCAGGAGGACCATTGCTTGAGGCCACAGACTAGGCAACATAGTGAGATCCCATCTCTACAAAAAATTAAAAAGTTAGTTGAGGCTGGGCGCAGTGGCTCACACCTGTAATTCTAGCACTTTGAGAGGCTGAGGCAGGTGGATCACCTGAGGTCAGGAGTTCAAGACCAGCCTGGCCAACATGGTGAAACTTCGTCTCTACTAAAAATACAAAAATTAGCCAGGCTTGGTGGTGGATGCCTGTAATCCCAGCTACTCACGAGGCTGAGGCAGGAGAATTGCTTGAACCCGGGAGGCGGAGATTGCAGTGAGCCAAGATTGTGCCACTGCACTCCAGACTGAGCAATAAGAGTGAAACTAAAAAAAAAAAAAAAAAAATTAGCTGGGCCTGGGGGCGCACTCTGTAGTCCTAGCTACTCAGGAGTCAAAGTGGAAGAATCGGAGGCTATGGTGAGCTATGACTATACCACTGCACTCCAGCCTGGGTGACAGAGCAAGACCCTGTCAAAAAAAAAAATTAATTAATTAAAATGGATAGGTTCTTTTAGTTAACACTAATGAGGCAAGAACACAGTTTACAGATAATATAAACAGGGTTATTCCATCTACACACACTTTTTTCGTTGTGCTCCCTATTCTCTGAATGCCAGTGTCAGTTTTCAGGGGATTTAAGACAAGGAGAATTAGAATAGGAGGCAGCTATCTTAATTCTCCATGTTTGCTTTCTCCCCCTCACTGTCTCTGTCTTTCTGCCTGTCAGCCTTACTACTACAGTAAAGTATATACAGTAATCTTTGTTAGTAAAAAGGACTGGACTATCTTATTAGTCTTAGGGCCCTAATCCCGCCAGTTTTAATATATATGTTTCTCTTTCTTTATTTTAAAATGTCAGTCAATTCAATTATTAGTATGTCAATAAAATTATTAACAGAATGAGACCTTTATTTCATTTTTCTCATGTTTTCATAAAAGTTAAGGAATACCACTTTAGAATGGTAGTCCTTTGCAAAATATTTCTAGTATCTTCATTTATTCTTGTGAAACATTCAGTTTTAGTCCACAGTATATTCCAGATTTGAGGACTTCGGTTCTCATTTAGAATTACTAAAGGACATAACGAAAATCACAGCAGCTTACTTTTTTTGTCAACAAATATTTGGGCACCTTCTTGAGTGTTAGATACCACGCTGGGTGCTGAGGATACAGATAAATTGAGATAAGGCCCTCGCTGTAGAGGGTATTTCAGTGAGAAGATGGGAGAAACAAATACAGTTGCTCCTCAACTTGGGACAGGGTTACATAAACCCATCATAAGTTGAAGATACGTTTAATAGCGTAGCCTACATTTGGGCAAAATCATCTAACATAAAACCTATTTTGTAATAATGTGTTGAATATCTCATGTAATTTATTGAATACTGTACTGAAAGTAAAAAGCAGAATGGTTGTATGGTTTCTATTCTATGCGTATTGCTTGCACACTATCAGAAAGTTGAAAAATTGTTAAGTGGAACCATAGTTAGTGAGGACCCATCTGTATGCAGGCAGGCAGTTATGGTACAGCACATTAAGTGTTGTCACCACATAGAAATATGCCTAGTCTCAAGGTTAGAGAAGGATTCCCAGTGGAAATTGGATCATAAGCCAGTGTCCTAAAGGATGAATAGGAATTAGCCAGGCCAAGGAGAAGGAGGATGAGAATGGAGGAGGGTGTTCCAGCTAAGGTAGTAGCCTGTGGCCAGATGTCAAAGTATGATGTTTTCAAGGAATTGTAAGAAATTCAGAAAGGCTGGCACATTGGAAGTAGGAGGCGAAAGAAAGGCCAGGAATGCTAAGAGATGAGGTTAGCTTGAGAATCTATGTCTTCACAAGCTTTGTGGGCCATTCTAGTTAAGGCATCTGGCCTTTAATAAGATTTTTGGTCAGGTCATAACTCCATAAGATTTGGACTTAGAAAGACCACTCTGACTTCAGTATGGATGATTCATGTTATAGTTATTCATTCCAAAGGACTTGGTGGCCTAGACTAAAGTAATGGAAATGGAGATATACATACATCATACATACACACATCTATACACATACTATATATAGGAATAGGATTAGAGGAGGGGAGGAATCCTAGGTTTCACACTTGAGTAATGGGGAAGATTGTAATGCCATTCACTGAGATAGGAAGCGTAGAAGAGGGAAAATGGGGGTTCAGATGAGCTTTTGATTTTAAGGAGCCCATGGAACACCCAGGTAGCATATCCATTGGGTAAACACAAACCTGGAACTTAACAGTGAGATATGAGCTGTCTATGAAGATTTGGAAGTCAATTGGCCAATTGAAGATAATTGAAATCTATTGTAGTCATAATAATTGTACTGAATGTAGAGTAAGAAGAGAAAGCCTGGTAGGGAATTCTAAAGAATGTACTTCTTAAGGGACTAGCGTACTAAGAGGATCCTGAAAAGTATCCTAAGGAAGAAGAGCTTGTGAGAGAATAAGTAATGGTAAGCACCATGATAGAAGTATTTAGTCACCTTCTTGAAAGTACAGAGGCAAACTGGAGGCAGCAGCCAGATTGTAATGAATAAAAGGGATGTTGAAGATTATCTTGTGAGCATCTTGTCAGAGAAAGATAGTTGGTAGCAAGAACTGAATGTGGAGTTGGAAGAGGACTACCATTTTTCATTTTTAAAAAATCCTCCAGCCTGGGCAACCTGGCGAGACATTGTGTCTACAAAAAATACAAAAATTAGGCAGGCATGGTGGTGTGCACCTGTAGTCCCAGCTACTCAGGAGGCTGAGATGGGAGGATCTGAGCCTGGGAGGTGGGTTGCAGTGAGCTGAGATTACACCACTGCACTCCACCCAGGGCAACAGAGTGAGACCCTGTCTTAAAAAATTAAATAAAAAAAAAAAAATTTTAAAACCTTGTAAATTTTGAGTAATAAATATAGAGATAATTCTAGGAAATTCTATTAGGAGCCTTTCTGGTTTTTCCAATTCCTCTTTAGGGCCAAAACCCTGTGACCAGGGTTCAAGGGCAGGAGTCAAAGCCTTAGCCACTCCAATGCTTCTTGAAGTCCTGTTCTACCTAACTTTTGCTGGCCTAATACATCTTCAGAGTGTTTCTGATAAGTAAGTAAAGTAGTTACATTGTATTTAACTAGCATTGGGGATGTGAAGAATCTTGTTCTCCCAAACTGATCGATTCAGTCAAATTAAATACTGTGTATTTCAGACTTAAACCATTGGATATTGAGTTTATGAAGCGTTTGCATGAAAAAGTGAATATCATCCCACTTATTGCCAAAGCAGACACACTCACACCAGAGGAATGCCAACAGTTTAAAAAACAGGTGAGCAGGATGTGTTACCCCAGGTTTCTTATACCGTTCTCATAATTTGCAGTTTTTACTATTTTTAGTATAATGTGTTGCAATCCATTCCTCTTACTGCTTTACTATATTGTCATTTATACTGTATTAGAAATAACTCTTCAATCTTCTGCCTTTGTCAGTTTTTAAATATGGCTGTTTTAAGTGTTCTGTAATAACACCCCCACACAGACAATTTCTCCCCATACTCTTTAGAATTATTTTCTTTTCTCTTTTCTTTTTTTTTCTTTTTTTTTTTTTGAATTATTTTCTTAGAATGAATTCCCAGGAAGTGGATTATTCTTTCAAAGGCTATGATTGTTTTTATGGGTCTTTATCTCCCCACTCCCCATTTTGTCATGGTGCTTTCCCAATAAAACAAATTTGTTTTATAAAGCGTACATCTGTTTCACTGTGACTTTGCCAGCATTGTTATTTTTATTTTGAAAACTTTTTTGGAATGAAGTGGTAACCAATCATTTCTTTGTCTTTTCCTTTTATTTTCCCGAAAGGCTGAACATTTTAAAAACAAAGTCATTTTTTCCCCCCTTTTTGTAAACATCTGCTCAAATCCTTTGTCTTTTTGACCAGTAGTACTTGGTATTACCCGTATTTATTGATATGGGTTCTTTTTATTCTGGATATTTAGTTCTCTCTCATTTTCACAATATTTTTTCTGTTTTCTCTTTTGCTGCTTATTTTTGTTTTCAGTGCACTAATTTTGTTTTCAGTGCACTTTACGGGATATTTATAGTTTGAGTTATTGTTCAAACCTATGACCCTAAGATTAAGAGTCTCATGCTGTATGACTGAGCTAGCTGGAAGGCCACTAAACTGTTTTTCTAGACTCATGTCTAGTTGTCTCAATAATATTGAGTTACACAGTCACACATATTTCTAATTTAATTGTGTTTGGTTCGTTATATATTACATTTTATGAAATGTAAGGTCAATTCTGGAACCTTTCTCTATTCCAGTAGTCCAAAGGCCAGTAGTATATTGTTTAAACCACAGCAACTTTATATAATATTTAAAAGTAGATTGTAATTATCTCTGTTGTCCATATAGTCCTATTGTAACAAAATACTTTGTTTTTCACCTTTTTCAATATGAATTTCAGAATACCTTGAAACCTGTTATAAAAAGCCTGTTAAAATTTGCTTTGAATTTGTGCTAAATTCATATTAATTTTCAGAAAGTTTTAGTACATTGTTTTTACTGTATCTGGTATTTTTGTGTTTTACACTTACCCATTCCCATTTTTGTTTTGTAATGTGCTATTTCTAAGTTTCAAACACTATCATATAATACATTTCTTTTTGTTTATTATGTGTTTCGATTTGGATTTTTACTGATAAAGGTAAAAAAGATGAATATGAAGTGACCTCTTCTTTCAAATTGGTCACATCCTGGTGGTTGTACTCAGGTCATTTTAATATACAACCTCTGACTAAAACCACTGCTTTTAGAGCTAGCTACTATTACTCATTTTTCTCGTCATCATGTATTTGTCAATTCCTTGTTTATTCTTTTTTTTTTTTTTAAATATAGGTACGTACCCTAATTGTAAAAGATGTGTGGTCCTATTTTTTTTCAGTGACAATTTTACTTCTGTTTACTTCTGTCTACTATAGTAACCATGTAACACAATTTGTTCAGGGTCCTTTTATAGCTGCTGGGAACCTTTGCCAAGAAAGTTGCACCAAAATTTAAGTATAGACAGGGAAGCTAGGTTTAGGTATATTAGCCATTGGTTTGTTATGGGTTCAAATAAGGATAGGTAGTTGAAAATTATTTGGATGTCTGTATTCTGTTTAGAATTGGAGTGATTTTGAACATGATAATTTAATTTGAACTAGGTCATTTCTGATGTTAATAATAAGTTGTCTTCTCTAGGTTTCTGCATTCTCCTTATTAATTCTTGAGCTTCTTAATTTCTAGGGTGTGTTTTCTCCCTGTGTCCTTCCCTAATCTTACACCTGTTGCTCCTCAATTTGTGTGTATGCACATGTACATGTAAGGATTTTTCTGATGAATGTGCAGGGAGCAGTGCTGTACTTAGTTTTACCTTACTTTTGCCAGATTCTACTAAAAATTTTAGGTGAGTTTAGCCCTGTTTATTCAACTAAATAAGATACTTGGGAATTTATATCTAAAGGAAGAATCTCAGTCATTGTAAATAAATGACCTAAAGTCATTATTGTGGAAATCAATCAGAGAAATCCCTTTCTGGAGTTTTACATCCTTTTTGGAACTCTTTTGGTATGACAGCTATATGACTTTAACACTTCAGAAGTAATTGGATTTGGTGTTTATATATCAACTTCACAGTTAAAAAAAAAAAAGACTAGCGTAGTACTTTAATTTTAGATTACAACTTTGAATCATTAAAAAACAGTAAGGGATCTGGAACCAAGGACCCATATAGGAATCGAAGAGGCATGTAATGAACATAAGACTAATATACTAATTATGTATGGTGCTCTTTTGCTGACTACTTCTTCCATTTTAGATAATGAAAGAAATCCAAGAACATAAAATTAAAATATATGAATTTCCAGAAACAGATGATGAAGAAGAAAATAAACTTGTTAAAAAGATAAAGGTAGGTTCATCCCTGTACATACGCTAAAGTAATCTGAGGCCTTAAAAACATACTACAGCGTCCACAGGAAAGATCAAAAGTATCAGTGTTTTAAGTAGTTGGCTTACAAAATACCTAGGAATATTTAATGTTGAATTCAACTTTATAGTTAACTTTGAAGATTAGCTAGTATATATAATAAGGAATTGTATAAACTACTGAGGTGAATAACACAATTCTTATTTCAAAGTGTTTTTAATTAACTGGCTTTCATATTATGTAATTTTTTTCTCTCTTAAAAAGTGATGAGAAAGGAGAGAATTCGTTCTGTTATGTTTTAATTGCCAGACAAAAATGTATTTATTTTGTCTCTATAAAAGCCAACCAAAATTACAGCTAGATAGGAGGAGTAAGTTCTAGCGTTCTGTAGCATTGTAGGGTGGCTGTAGTTAACAGTAATTTAGTCTATATTTTCAGATAGCTAGAAGAGGATTATGAATGTTCCCAATACAGAAAAATAAGTTTGAATTGATAAATATGCTAATTACCCTAATTCAATCATTACATATTTGTATAAAGTTATCAGAATACCATACTGTACCCCACAAATATGTACAATTATGTTTCAATTAAAAACAATAAAAACCAACCAAAAATTCACATCAACATATTTTCTGTATTTTATCATGGTTTTCTATGTACTTTGGCCCTAAAAATGGTATACTGAATAATGGCATTATGTAGGCAAATATCTTGGAATAATGAAATTCTTATACATTGCCTGTGAAGAATTTCTGCAGTTGTAAATAGCTGCTTAGGTATTTCTGGGAGCCACAGAATTGTGAAGGGCTGAACATGGATGAACACAAATCCAGTCACCAGGATTTGAAGTTCCAAAGTTAGAGCTTAACAAATATACTATTACCTGGTTTAGGTACCGTTATAGTTGGTTTGTGATCAAGTAGGCAGGCTAGTCATTAGCCCCCCCCCCCTTTTTTTCCCCCAAATGCCAATATATTTTTTACCTTTTATCCCCCCCAGGTATGGGACAACTTTCTGTAGTGATTTTTAGTAAATAATTTGACCAGTATATGCTTGAATATTCTTAACATGAAAGAGAAAATTTAATTTTATTTATTGTTTACCTTGGTGGCAATACCATGTGATGGCAGTTTACTAAATATTTGTTAAATGGCCTATAAAAACTAATGCAGAAACTATCGAAAGTAAATTTTTTTTTTTTTGGCTAACCTGTTAAGTAATGTAACTTTTTTTATTCTTGAATTTGTGAGGACTACAGAGATATATTTGAACAAGAATACTTTGTTTTATAGGACCGTTTACCTCTTGCTGTGGTAGGTAGTAATACTATCATTGAAGTTAATGGCAAAAGGGTCAGAGGAAGGCAGTATCCTTGGGGTGTTGCTGAAGGTAAGATTTTCTTCAGTGAATGACTTTCTAAAAGATCTCAAAACTGATTAAAAATTTGTATTTATAGTAAGTAGTACAGTATGCACACTGTATTGATATAGTCTAGATTTTCAAGGATAATACTGATTTCAGGTTCTTGTAGTCTCAATTTTCTCTTTAAGTACATTGATATTTTTCAAACCTGTATCCTACCAAGTCAGGCAAGTGTGTGTTAAGTCCTAAAGTTGTAGTATAGGTTGAACATTCTTAAAGAGAAAATTCAAAATGTGAATTGCTCCAAAATAAAACGTTTTGAGCACTGACATGCTGCTCAAAGGAAGCGCTCACTGGAGCATTCCGAATTTTGGATTTTTGGATTAAGGATGCTCGACCAGTAAGTATAGCACAGATATTCCAAAATTCCAAAAAAATTCAAAACACTTCTGGTCCCAAGCATTTCAAATAAGAGATACTCAACTTGCCCCACCCTGGCTGGCATCCTGCCTCATCATTAAGTCTATTTCTGTTTTCATATTTGAAAACATAACTAAAATTGAGGGGTTCTTTACCTGGGGCCCAAAGTTTGCTCCCAGGGAATCTAATGAACCACCTGGAATCAAACATTTTGGAGAGAAGGCCAGTCACTTTTATCGGAATGTCAGATGGTCATGGACCCTCAAGAATGATTGAAGAAATTTGTAAGCCCAGTTAAAACATCCACAGTCTTCTTTCCTCAGTGCAAAAGTTGCCCTTTTTGATATCTCATATTTAGAGTAAATATGAGATATTTACTCTATTACATATTAATCTCTTATTAAGAGATCCTCTTTACTAGTTTTGTAAGGAGTTTTTTGTTTTCTTTTTTAACCTGCTATCTTAAATTATTAAGGGTTAAGTAAGGAGTTTTAAATACCAATAAAATCTTAGTTATAACACCAAGCCTCAGAAGTCCTTCCTCTTGGCAATAGGTTTATTGTATTGGTTTAATCTGATACTTAATCTTCTGTATTATAGTAAGCTGAAACCAAAATTGAGATTTGATTGTTTTATCTGTTTGTTGCTATTATTTTTGAACTTTGTTTTTTTTTTTAAGAGACAAGGTCTTGCTATGTTGCCCAACTGGCCTCAGAATCCTGAGCTCAAAGTGATCCTCCCACATCATGCTTCTCCCACATCCCGGCACTATAAGCACACACCACTGCCCCTGGTTTATTTTGAACAATTCTTTAATTTTTAGGATATTGTTTCAAGTAACTGTCCTTATTGGCAATTTTCCCATCAGTGACCTGCGTACCTTGTTCCCAGCTCTCTCTATCATGCCCAGGCAACTTTTACTTGCTGAGCTGGGGCTTTAGAACTTACCCCTTAAAAATACGCACCGGAGAAATTGATTTGCATCTCTCTTTTGTAGTTTACCCCTCTACTCCCAAGTAATATTCCTATTTGTGATACATTCTTTAAAAATAAAAGTAAAGAACCTGAAAGTTCTTGGCTCCCTTTTTCATTTTGGTTACCTTAAGATTTTTTCTAAAGTGATTCTCCCTTCACTCACACCACTGAATTTTTTAAATGTATTATAGAATAAATATATTTTTTACCAATAATAAGATTTCCCCTTTCAGAATTTCAAAGTTGTTTCTGGAGAGTTCATTTGTTAGGTTTACATATCTATTTCTGAGGATTAAACTATAATAAGGCAATAATACAGTACACTTCTCTGTCATGCCCTCACATTGAGTGTACTATGGTAGTGTTAAATCTCAAAAAAATTGATCTGTTTTGCATTTCCTCTCCTTGTTTTTACACCCCAAGTTCCTGTGAAATATTTTTTGAAAAGAGTAGGTTTAGTGGAAATATAACATATGCGGTCTGTTTTTTTCTTACAGTTGAAAATGGTGAACATTGTGATTTTACAATCCTAAGAAATATGTTGATAAGGTAAGTGCAAGCAATGATAGAAATAGCATAAAATTTTCTTTCCCTAAGTAAGAGTTGGACAGATTTACTTTTTGCCTTCTATAAATGTAGCTAATTTAAATTTATATCTTCAGTCTAGCCATGAAGTAAACACTACATGTAGATGATTCTTTCTCCAAGGTTTTGAAGTCATGAGCAAAAGTTGCAAAGTAATTTGTCTAGGGATACATAGGAAAATTAGTCTCTTTATCATTATACTTTGTGTCGAGATTTAATACTGAAATAACTATGGAAAGTGAAGTAGAAGAGGCTCTTTTTTCTTAATGTGAAAACCTTGTGAAAACTATATAAGAGAAGGCTAGTTTTTGAGTCCAAAGCTAGAATTTGAATGTTAAAAGGTGCACAGCCTGGTAGCTGGTGAGTAGGGCACATTTTATGTACTGGAACATAGTGAATAAAACCAGTATTCCTACCAGGTGAGAAATCCCTAAATTGTGTCTTACACACCTGCTGAAAGAGAAGGAAAGCCTATGGGAGCAGGACATCGAGGCCATCCTGATTAGAGGACCAGGACTGGTAAAGAGGATCTCTTACTAATGAATTAGAAAAGCAGCAGCAGAGAGGAAATCATGAAGAAAAAGTGTAATAGGACTAGAGATGTTAGTAGACAAGGAACAGAAAGGGCATCAAAATGATCCTCAGTATTTTCATGTTGAGACACATTCATTCCCCTCCCTACCTGACTCCGCATTTCCTACTTTTCTCTCTTGCTTCTCTACACCTTTACCACATACTCTCTTTAACCTTCAGTTTTAGATGTCTGTCTTTAGTTGATATCTATTAATTTTCATACCTCTACCCACTTTCCCAAAACATAAGAATCTCTTTTGCTGTGTAAAGAAAGGTAGTTACATAAATATGGATAATAGTTGGAAATCATGGAATAACAAGAGGTCATTCTCAAGGTGAGAAGTGAGGGGGAAAATTTAAGAGAGTCAAACTGCTACCTCAAGAAATACAATAGAGGTGAGAGTGAATTTTGAAATTAAATAAATGGCATGTAATTGATCTTTATTTTCAAAGGAGCAGGTGTTCTTGGTAGGAACTACATGATAGGGTTAATTCAGCAGTTGAGGTTGCCAGGCCTCACTTAGTGGAGAAGAGCAAAAGCACGAGAAGGTCATCCTCTGGGTTTTGAGAATACAACACTTCAGGCTCTATTATGAACCATTCCCTTCCTCTTCCATTCTTAAGGTGTGACTTCAAAAGAATACATATTAATAATATAATCTGCTATGACAGTATATAAGTAGAGAATGTTTAATAAATACTAATTACCATGGCATTCCTCTTGTTTTTAATCTTCTATGGTACTTGCCTAGTGCTTGACACAGTGGCATTCTATAACTTTTTCTTGTGTATTTTAAAAGTATACAATCAATAATTGCCTACATACCTAAAACACTGTAGAGGGGAAAGCTAGTTACTGAGCCAGAGGCTACTTTGTTGAGATGGAGTCTCACTTTCTTGCCCAGGCTGGAGTGCAGTGGCACGATCTTGGCTCACTGCAGCCTCCACCCAGGTTCAAGTAATTCTCCTGCCTCAGCTTCCTGAGTAGCTGGGATTATAGGCATGCACCACTACACCTGGCTAATTTTTGTATTTTTAGTAGAGACAGGGTTTCACCGTGTTGGCCAGGCTGGTCTCAAACTCCTGACCTCAAGTAAGCCACCTGCCTCAGCCTCCCACAGTGCTGGGATTACAGGCTTGAGCCACCACACCCACCCAGCCCAGAGGCTACTTTGAATATTCGAAGGTTCACAGCCTGGCGGCTAGTGAGGGACTTCCCTAGTATAAGCATTACAGAGCAAATTGACCATGCCTGCAGGAAGATTTAATACAGCAGAGCAGCAAGACTTTTATGCCTAAAAATTCTAAAGTTATTATTAAAAAGATGTGTATTTAATTTAGCTCATGTCTTTAAGACAAAGCCATCTAGTGGATATTTAATAAATACTTGAAGGAAGGAAATAAAATACCAATACCAATATTACAGATGTCTGTAAATCCCAAATAATTGAAATCTTGCAGGTCAAAGGAATAGTGGTTGCTTCTGAGAAAGAGGCAAGTTCAAAGAAGTTCTCTTGCTAATTAAGAGAACTAACTTACTCCAGGCAAACCAAGGAAGACGATGGAAAGGAGGAAAACTATACAGATATTTTCAGGGTGTGGATATGGGTGTTTCAGAAATCAAATGGGGAAAGAAAACAAAAGGAGAACAGAAAGAGTTACGATATCAGCAATGGGAAATGGAAGAGACAAATTCCTGAAACTGTGGGGAAACTATTGCTAATAAACAAATTATTTTGAGAATGGAGGAGTGGGTTGAATCATAAAATGATAAAGTATATTTAATTAAATGGAAAAAAGACTTTCATAACCTGAAAAAATCAGAATTATGTAGTCGTATAGAAGACTTTAGTGATTTTAGTGAAAAGAAAAATTATTCATTATCTAAAATGTTAGATGACACTAACAAAAATAACTTAACAATTAGTAAATTCACCTTACTTTTATCTTACACATTCATGCAAACAGTTCATGTAAGTTTTCTTCCTTAGGACCTTTAACAATTTTTCAGGGATGCAGTGATGATATGTAATATATAATAAATAAAATTAGGCAAGGTGCAGTGGTTCACACCTGTAATCCCAGCATTTTGGGAGGCGAAGGTGGGAGAATTGCTTGAGCTCAGGAGTTCAAGACTGGCCTGGGCAACATGGTGAAACCTCGTCCCTACTAAAAATACAAAAAATAGTCGGGCGTGGTGGTGCATGCCTGTAGTCCCAGCTACTCAGGAGGCTGAGGTGGGAGGATGGTTTGAGCCTGAAAGGCAGAGGTTGTAGTGAGCTGAGATCGTACCACTGCATTCCATCCAGCCTGGGCGACAGAGCGAGACCCTGTATCAAAAAAAAAAAAAAAACGGAAAAGAAAAATTAAATAAACATTGTTTTATATTGGCATAGGTATTTGTTATTTTTCTCCACTTAGAGAAACTGGTTCCAAAAAGTGTTTATCATATCTCAGCTTCAATCTTGAGTTATGAATTCTGTTAAAATTCCTATCATCTGCTATCTGCATTGGGATGCAAAAGGTAATGGCATGTTCCTTGTAAAGGGGAGCTTACAGTTGAAGAGATATGATGTCACCTGTGACGTATACTTGTACCAAAAATGAATGACAACCAAGGAGAAAATGGTCATGGTTGGAATGCTTTGATGTCAAGGCTGGGAAAAAGGTTTCCAAAGCAATTAAGTCTTTGACGAGAGATTGACAAATTAGCATGAACTGTTCATTGTCAGCCACCAGATATGCCAGGAGTAGGGAGCTGCCTGACTTGCCTGAAGTGGAGTGGTAGAACTTCAGAAGTAACTATTGTGGCTATAAGAGAACGTGAATTTATTGAGGGACAGAGTCTGGGAGATGAGATTTTTGGAAAAACCAGACTTAGGACTAAGGGGAGTCAACTATCAGAGAATTGCATGGAAATGTCAGTACGAAATGAATCAGAGTAATTGAATATCACATTTTGTTCCCAAAGGGGGAGATTCAAGAAGCTGGATTGTGAAGTAACAGTAAAGGTTTTCTGGTTGTAAGGAATGATAAAAACAGTACAACAATATACTTTTTTTTTCTTTTTAAGACGGTCTCTTGCTCATGTACTCAGGATGGAGTGCAGTGCGTGATCTTGGCTCACTGCAACCTCCACTTCCTGGGTTCAAGCGATTCTCCTGCCTCAGCCTCCCAAGTAGCTGGGATTATAGGTGCTTGCCACCACGCCCAACTGATTTTTGTATTTTTAGTAGAGATGGGGTTCCACCATGTTGGCCAGGCTGGTCTCGAACCCCTGAGCTCAGGCAATCTGCCCGCCCCGGCCTCTCAAAGTGTTGGGATTACAGGTGTGAGCCAGCGTGCCCAGCCAACAATACACCTTTGTGTTTGTCTCCCAGAAGGGAGTTTTAGTAAAGTGGTGAAGACGAATGATGGCAGATATAGGAAGTTTGAGATAGAATGGATGATGAGAAGAGAGAGGACTGACAATACGGTATTGCCATACCATGTATATCCAAGAACACTACATTGGTAAAGGATATCCATAGAGCAGCTAAGGATATCTTCAGTGTCTTGAATTATTAAATAATGATGATATCATCTCATATGTATTGTAGACTTATATATATTGATTTTATATATGATAGAAATGCTGTAAGCAAAAATTTGTTTAACCGAAATACCACTTTCACTAGACAGTTTGAAGAAACAGAAAATTACTCTAAAATTTCCTTGTTTGAAAACAACTTGATATGTGATCTGAAATTTATTATTATATATTAATAAAAACTCATATATTACCTTAGTAATATTGCTAAAAGGCAGTTTCTTTTAGATTTTATGAGCTTCAGTAGTAGCCAATCTGCACTCTGTTGTCTAGTATTTAAATAGATAATATAAAGATGAATACTCTTTCATAGAAAGGTCATCCTTCAGTAACTGTTTTGGGGGATTTATAGGTCTTAAAATCTCACTGGAATCTAAATTTGGTGTCAAGTTAGCTTATTTTTTGTTGGTCTACTTTGAGTGTAAATGAAAACAGATGAATGCCACCTTCCTTAACAATAGTCTTTTGTTCATTTTAAATCTGAAATTTTTGTTTTGGTAAAATTTTGAATGTATATTAAAACTTTTTAAGCTTTTTTCCCCCTAGCTATTAATAGAAGCAAACTCTTGCTGTTTGTTTATGACAGAACACACATGCAGGACTTGAAAGATGTTACTAATAATGTCCACTATGAGAACTACAGAAGCAGAAAACTTGCAGCTGTGACTTATAATGGAGTTGATAACAACAAGAATAAAGGGCAGCTGACTAAGTAAGTATATTTTTTTTTCTCCAAAAAGGTATTATTTCTGTAGTCAATAATCATATTGTTTCATTTTCATTAAATTTCTTCTGGCTACTCAGTAGAAAATTTGGATAATGTTCTTTGTGCACAGCAGCATAAATTTATATTGTTATGCTTTGTTAATAGTAGAAGCTTTTCTGAATGAACCATTTTGATAGTTTTCACTTACAAATTATGTGGAAACAAAGGACAGGCTTTAACAAAAGGAATATTTAGATGAATTTGTTCTTGGTTACCTTCTCTATTCCTATTCCAGGGAGTAAATTAGCTGGAGTTTCGTTTTCTTCTTTTGGTTGTTAGAGTGGTGTAAGTGACTACCAAGTGTGTAGCTTTGCCCTGTTGAGCTTATATCTCAAGCTGTGGTGGTTTCATGTTGGGGTCGAAAAAAGAGATGTGTGAGGAAGCTGGTAACCATGTCTGTGCCCTACTTTTTTAAAATCTGTCATTATTGAAAATCATAATTACATCATATGTCACTTAACAGTGGGGATACATTTCTGAGAAATGTGTCATTGGGCTATTTTGTCATTTTGTAAACATCATAGAGTATCTACACAAACCTAAATGGTAGAGCCTTCTACACACCTAGGTTATGTGGTCTAGCTATTCCTTGCAGGCTATAAACCTATACAGCATGTTACTGTACTGAATGTTATAGACAGTTGTAACATAATGTCAAGTATTTGTGTATCTAAACATAGAAAAGGTGCAGTAAAAATACAGTGTAAAAGATTAAAAATGGTATATCTGTATAGGGCACTTGGTTTGAATGGAGTTTGCAGGACTGGAGATTGCTCTGGATGAGTCAGTGAGTGTGCAGTGAGTGAACGTGAAGACCTAGGACATTACTGTACACTACTGTGGACTTTATGAACACTGTACACTTAGGCTATACGAAATTTATTTTTTAAATTTCTCTTCAATAATCTTACTTTGCTGTAACTTTATTTTATAATAACTTAAATTTTAAAAAACTTTTTGGTTCTTTTGTAGTAGCACTTAGCTTAAAACACAAACACATTGAACAGATGTAGAAAGATATTATCTTTATAATCTTTATAAGCTTTTTTCTATTTTAAAAGTTCTTTCTTTTTTCACTTATACCTTTTTTTGTTGTTGTTAAAAACAAAGACATAAACTTGCACATTAGCCTAGGCCTACTCCGGGTCAAGATCATCAAGATGCCACTGGGCAGTAGGAATCTATGGGCCACCATCATATATGCCATCCCTTGTTTACTGAAATGTCATTATGCAGTACATAGCTATATTGCAAAACCATTTTAAATAATGTGCATTTGTAGCTAGGTGTTATCTACAATTAGACGATAATCCTGAAGGATCAACTATATAAATACGAAAGACAAATTCTCAAAATAGCTATAGTATTTTCCATAGTGGTTAACATGCCTTATAATGGAATAGAAAAATGTCCCTTCTTAAATATTTAAAATACAAGATTCTGTTTGAGGTAAGCCTCAATATGTGAACAAAAGGAAGGCTTTTTATCTCTTTTAGCAAAATGTTTATTGAGTAACTTTGGCACAAAAATGTAAGGATCCATCATAGTGAATATTGTTCATAAAATCCTAATTCACTTTAAACTTATCATTAACGATGCACTTTTTAACTCATTAAAAGAAACGCATACACAAAGCTACTGATAATTTTGTATGTTAAAGTGCTAGTACATATTTTTTGTTAAATATATGTACTTATTCAATATTTTTTAAAAACATTTGTTATGTTATAGATAAAAGGAATTATTTATTTGTTCCCATGTCTCAAATATAAGGCTTTTTAAAGTAGTGCTGTTGGATGCAGGTAAGATAATTCATAGAAAAATAGAAAACTTTACAGTATCATTAAGTTTCTTTCTGCATATACAAAATTCTACTGTGTGGATACGTGAGTTAAACTATATCCCAGGTGAAAACATAATTAGTAGAATTCTACTGGAAATATATCTCTTAAAGAGAGGAATCATGACCATACTTTGCCTATGCAAATAAAAAAAGAAATGTTTGCATTGCTAAAAAGCAAATTGGCCCAGGAGCTAGCATAATATTTTATTTTATGTTAATAATAAATAGGAATTAGATTGTTACTACTTCATTGAATAACGCATACTGAACCTGAAAGAAATCGCTTAGAAGTTTTATCTATTAGTTGTATCTGACATTGTCTTGAAAATGTTAGCAATTTCAAAAAATATTTTTGTTAAATTTTTCTTTAAAAGTCATTAACAACTTATGGTGCTTTAGCTGATGTAAGGTGCTTTTCCTCATAGCTCAGTACATATCCATGAATAACTGAAAAGAAAGACTAATGTTTAAATAAGTGACGTAGGTGTGAGTTTAGGCTTCTTTTAATGTTCTTTTTGTATTGCTCTCATGTGACTCTCCATAGCAACGTATTCTTTGACAGTGGTAGTGGGGAGGGGTTGAGAGTTGCAAGAATTTTGGAATGGAAGGTGAACCTATTGAAAATTTATAGTTAAATTGATCTTTGGCAATGTATGTTTCACAAAGTGCTAATCACACTTTGGTTTTAGAATATAAGCTAAACTTTTTAAAGATGTTAGACATTGAATAGTAAAATACATTCATGTGCCACATAATGATGTTTCAGTCAATGACCGACTGCATATACAAGATCCCATAATATCGTGTGTCTATACCATAGAGCCTAAGTGTGTAGTAGGTTATACTATCTAAGGTTGTGTAAGTACACTATGTTGTTGAACCGATGACAAGTGAATTTCTCAGAATGTATCCCCGTTGTTAAGCAGTGCATGACTGTGAATCAATTTATCTTATATTTAATTTTCTGAGGTAGTTTTGGGCACACTGTAGAGTCTATTGAAACATGAAGTAAACATTAAAAATACATGTGTAGATGTCTGAAAATGTGCCTTTCTGTTATGTCAATAGCCCTAGAACAATTCTATTTCAGAGGGACTTAAAACAAGAAATAGATTGTATGGTTTAAATCTGAAGAATAGCTGAACTTGTCCAGTCAGCTATAATTTGTCTCAAGGTTAGATCTGGAGAAGTGGATGCTGTTCTTAGCAGCTATCCAGTAATTACCTGTTTCTGACAAAGTATGGAGCCATCCAAGTACTTCTTGCATCCCTGTATGGAGGGTAATGGGTGGTTGAAAGCCACAGAAAGGGTAACCTCTCAAATCAAAGAAAATTCAGCAAGGGTTTGTAAAGGAAAGGGGAGAAGAGTTGGTCATATGCAGATTGCTGATCTCTTAAAGGAAGTGTGATCCCCAATAAGAGGAGGGCCGTCTTTTTTTTTTTTTTTTTTTTTCTAAACTTCCTTCTTGAAGTTTTATCTGCCTCCTTTTTCCTTGATCTTCCTTGTACCCTTTACTTAAAATCACATTTTATTGGTGACTCTTTTTCAGAACTGATGTCCATCATTGGTACCAATTGTGACAATAGATACCTTGCTCCAAGTTGGGGCACACCCTAGTCTCTCTTTCCCTTATGTTAATTTATTTTTCTGTTCTCCATAGCCTTTTCCATCAGTCATCTTGGGAAAACTTTATAAGTGAATGACTAAAAATACAAGTTTCAAAGGCAGATTCTCAGAATTCTTGATACATGACAGAGTTTTCATTGATCTAAATAGAAATAAAGACAATTTGCTGAAAATTTCAAGTTGTTTCAAAAAATTAAACTTAGTTATGTCTTTTACTCTTTATTCAAGTGTCCTTTCATGAAATTATAATGATAGTAGTTGGAAGTTTTGTTTATGTTTGGTTTTAATACTCTCACATGGCAAAACAAAATGTTGGCAACCATTATTACTCAAAATTTTTAGAAATTTTTATTGAACTTTGAAATTATTTAAGTGAAATTCCTTTGGAAAATTTTGCACATAGTGACCTACTAACCACTGGAGCAAAAGTATGTAAATCTACTTGCTTAATTTGTTCTTTAGGAAAGACCACACACATAATTTAAATGAAACATGATTGTCTTTTATTATACTCCAAATGTGGGTCATATGTAATGCAGCAAAGTAGAACTTGACTAGGTCATCCTTATGTGGCATGGTGGCTATAATTCTCTTATTGGTCACATGAAGGGATGTGGCTTGCAGGAATTTTAACCTTATAAAGACAACCCTAGAAGGAGCTAAATCATTGGGGGTTTAGTTTCATATTCCGGTTATGTTGTAATCATTTTCTTTTTCTTGTTTTACTAGGCTTTCTTCATTTCTTTGTCTGGGTTTTTAATTTCACTGATAGGTTTATAAGCTTTACTACTATACGGGGGTGGGTAAGAGTTTCCTATTAAAAAGCAGGCAGGCAATAATACAACTTAAATGGTTTTTCCAGCCATTTAATAAAAGGTTTTACTTCGAAAAAAATAGTAAATGTGAAGATAAAAAGTGATCTCCCTACATTTTCTACATTGTAAGCACAATTTTTTGTTTCGATTTTCTAAAAATAAAGATGACTAGAAGTGAGGTGTTAATATAAAAATTAAAAATTTGAAAGATCATTTTTACTGGTGAGAGACTTCAATAATTCATTTTAAATATGCATGAACATTTTTTCACAGTATTTGAGTATATTTGGTCAGATTATTTTTACAAGGCTAAAAAACTTACAGTATCTTAACTGTTAAATAATTGCAAATTTCTTTTAGAAACACACATTTGCAGGTTTAAAACTTTCAACAGACTTTCAGAAGATAATTGCACAGCATATTTATTTTTATAGTGATTTAGTGTAATGATTATGAACATAATTTGGGAAATAAATTAGCTTTAGCGAATTTTACTGTAAATTTTTTATTTAGGGCACATACCTTAATAATTTGTGAAAGCTATGCATTTGCCTTTAATTGCAGCTTTTAGCATGCTTTACTTTAAATGTGCCAAATCACTAATTTTTTTTCCTTTAGGTATGATACAGTTGAAGGCATGTAAGGCAGGAGATTTTAAATACTTAAATTTTGAATTTAAAAGAGGATATTTTTTTCTTCGAGATGGACTCCTGCTCTGTCAGCCAGGCTGGAGTACAGTGGCACGATCTTGGCTCACTGCAACCTCTGCCTCCTGGGTTCAAGCAATTCTCCTGTCTCAGCCTCCCAGGTAGCTGGAATTACAGGCGTGTGCCACCACGCCTGGCTAATTTTTGTATTTTTAGTAAAGATGGAGTTTCACCATGTTGGCCACGCTGGTTTCAAACTCCTGACTTTGTGATCTGCCCACCTTGGCCTCCCAAACTGCTAGCATTACAGGTGTGAACCACTGTGCCTGGCTTAAAAGAAGATTTGAAACATCATTGCATGTTTTATCCGCAGTCTCTTATTTTCCCCCCTAGAGTTATTTAAATAATAATTTAGGTGGCAAAATTACTTGCTCTTTCCCAAGGATAAGATAAACATTTTATAGATGAGTTGTATAAGTAGGAATAGATATTTCTCTCTGATTTCTAATTTAATATATTTACAATCATAATTGTTGGAAGTTGCTTAAATACACATTCAGTTACTTAAGGTTAGCAGTCACAAAATTGTTTTTAGATTGTTTCTTTTTTAGAGACTAAAAAAGATTTTCGGGGTGTTAGGGGACAGTGGGAATTATAGACTCTTTGAAAATCTAACAAAAGCTTTGGACCCTTTCACCAGAAGAATCCTGGCAAACACAAACACACATTTGGTATGCTGTTTCAGGGCAGTCATTGACACTGTGTGTGCTCAAGAGATCAGAGGCAACTGTATTAAAAACACCTGCCATTAATATGAGGGGTATATTATTAAGAAGCATCTCAACTTTTAACAAAAAAAGATGATATTTACACTTGAAAATGTTTTTCAGCTGACTCTACTTTTAAAATGCAGGTTCTTGTTCTAAGTTAATATGTCTGGTTAGTTTCATTTTCAGAACTTCTGATTCATTGTTTAATTGGAAAAATGTATGTCAGGTTAGCATGTAGAAGTTTTCTTTTAGTGAAGAAATATCCTTGATTTAAACAACATTTTATTCTAATTTACGCAATTGCAAAAACAGATCATCTTAATTCATAGCATTATATCACATCTTTGTTCTTGCCTTTTTGTTAAGAAAAACTGGTAGCCAATATTCTGTCCTTTTTGTTTTGTTTCTAACATTTTCTATCTAGCTCTTTTGCCTGCTTCCCTGTTAGAAAAGAAAATTGCTGTGATGGTCAGAAATATTTAGCCTAATAAGGAGAAAAGTCACCATAATAAGAGTGTGTCAAATCAGGGTTAAAATGACTAGCCTTAAAGTTATGGGTGAAATCCAAGGTCTGGTTTTCGTTTTTAAGCCATGGGTTAATTTTTTTTTTTAAATTAGCGTATTACAGTAAAATTTACCCATTTAAAATATAAACCTCAATCAATGGTCAAAGCCTGTTTTTATGGAGGCAAAACAAGCATGCTTTATTAACAAAGCCAAAGAAGAACCTATCTCTTTAGTTTGTCCCAGGGTATTGAATAATTTTCAGAGATTCTCAAAGCAAAGAGCTCACTTCCTGCTCCTGGGCTGAAAGCACTAGGTACTTTGGCATTCTCTTGTGTCTCTGTGTAAGTATATTAGCCTTAACATAAAGCCCACCTGTAAATATATCTCAGTGTGAAAATTTTGAACACAATTCTACAAAGAGATTTGAGTCCATGGACTTCAACGTCAACAGAGTGAACTTTTTTTTTTTTATTTAACTATGCTTATGTCTATTTTTTTGGCATTTAAAAATAATTATTAACAAAATATTTGCTCCTGATTATCTCTGAGGTATGTGTGTGTGTTTTAAATCACTGAACATCTTTAAAACTTAAGACAGTGAAATATTTGAGTTAAGTAGAATGAATTTTCAAGAGCATTGAAGTTATCATAAGGGGCCTAGAAATATTCTGTATGCCTAAATAGTGCTCTAGGTATTGACTAGTAGTTGTTTCCAACGTATCAGTTCAGTTACCAAAATAAATAATAATTTTTGTGTTGTTAGTAGCTGTCTTAGAAGAGATTGTAACACTTGAAATTCTGGTAAAACTAAAAATATTCTACATATGTTAACTTCATTACTCATTTTCTATTTTTCATGGTAAAATGTTGTCTGAAGAACAAAATTAAATTATTTTCTTCTAATGTTTCATTCTGTGAATGTATTTTGGGAATTTTTTTCCCATTTTCCTTCTACAGTTTATTTGGTATGTCATCCTTAGATTTGATATGCAGTAGGTTTAGAGAACATCTTTGTTTTTTAGATTTTTTTCATAAATAATCAAGTTTTATATATGAAATATGGAAAGAAGTTCTAGGTTATAAATATATTAATAGTGACATATAGCATCTGATTTGTTTTCATCAGCTGTTTCATAGTTCTGTATTATAATTTTTATTCGCAGACATTTAATGATTACCCTTAATATTCGTGACAGGAGCCCTCTGGCACAAATGGAAGAAGAAAGAAGGGAGCATGTAGCTAAAATGAAGAAGATGGAGATGGAGATGGAGCAGGTGTTTGAGATGAAGGTCAAAGAAAAAGTTCAAAAACTGAAGGACTCTGAAGCTGAGGTAATCAGTCTAATATCCCATCTCTTAGCAGACATTGTGTTCCTTTTTAAGTAGTATCTTCAGTAAAATTTATAGATAATATAACCTTTTTATACATATTTTTTCAAAATTAATACCCTAGTGTAACAAAACGGATAAATTTCTAGAAGCAAGCACTGTGTTTATAATAAAATAATACATACTTCAATATGCAGGTGCTTGGACGTAGTATATTAGGTAGGACAGTGTAATAGAATACTTATAATGGATTATTAGTTATAATGAACAAGTTTGAGTTGTGAAAAATAAAATTACAAACCATTCCATACAGGTGGCATAAGAACACTAAAGATGAGAGTTTGGGGGTGGATTTATGCACAAAAACTGTGTTAGGATAATAATAATTGACCATATTTATTTGTGTATGAGTGAAAAAGAGGGAAATAACCTTTATTGAACTAAAGACATGCCTGGATAAATTCCACACAATTAAAGAAGAGAAAATTAGGGAATGTGATATTTTTGTTAACAGGTTAGGCCTTCTTTATTTATAATGTAGTGTCAAGGTAGTTCCTGGTGTTACAACATTGGGCAGGGTAATGACAAAACATCCCAGAAGACATATCTACTATCTTGAAACCCTTGTAGATGTTGAGTTATACATTTAGTTTCTATTAATCAAAAAGACCTTGGAGACATTTCCTTCAATAGGTGGCAAGAAAGAAAAGTTGGAGAAAAAGATAAACTGAACATTAAAAATCCATAGAGCAGTTAGTTTGATAGATGTCTGAGAATAGTAGAAAAAAAAACTATGGGTAATCCCAAAATAACAGTGGTTTCAGTATGAAGTTTTCTTCACATAAATTTGTTATAATTAAAAATTATAAAATAGCCTGGGCATGGTGGCTCATGCCTGTAACGCCAGCACTTTGGGAGGCTGAGGCACACAGATCACTTGAGTTCAGAAGTTCGAGACTAGCCTGGCCAACATGGTGAAACCTCATCTCTATTAAAAATACAAAAATTAGCTGGATGTGGTGGTGAGTGCCTGTAATCCCAGCTACTTGGGAGGCTGAGGCTGGAGAATCGCTTGAACCTGGGAGGCGGAGGTTGCACTGAACTGAGATCACGTCACTGCACTCCCGCCTGGGCGACAGATCAAGACTTTGCCTCAAAAAACAAACAGACAAACAAAAAGCCCTATAAAATAATAAATTATTTTAAAATATGTGAGATGAGGTCCAGGTGTGGTGGCTCACATCTATAATCCCAGCAGTTTGGGAGGCCAAAGAAGAAGGATTGCTTGAGTCCAGGAGTTTGAGACCAGCCTGGGCAACATGGCAAGACCCAATCCCTATAAAAAATTTTTAAAAATAGTTGGGCATGATGGCCTGCACCTATGGTCCCAACTACTCAGGAGGCTGAGGCAGGAAGATTACTTGAGCCTGGGAGATCGAGGCTGTAGTGAGCCATGATTGTGCCACTGCATCCCAGCCTGGGTGACAGAGCTAGACCTTGTCTCAAAATTATATACATATATATATATGGATGACAGTAATATAAAATAGTTTTAAAACAATCTTTAATGATAAAATTTAGTAAGATCCCTGTTTTATGTGGCTTCACTAATATTTGTATCTAAGTGTATGAAGAAGAGATTCAGATCTCTCGTTATATTCTTACAGTTGATCTCATTGCTTTTGTAATTACCGCATAAAATATGGAAACCTTTTTTGACTAAAGGCATAACAAAAGTATGCTAATCCATTGAGTAAATAGAATGCACGGAATGAAAAAGTATTAAATAATTTCGAGGAAATGTTTTTATTCCACATCATTTCTCTTACATTATTGGGCTTTTCTTGTAATTTCTTATTAAAATCTTTCACTGTTGTTATATTTGTTGTGAGTTTAATTTAGCAGGGGTATGGAATAATTCCTCCTGGTTTGAGACTGCTGAGCACTACAGGATTAGCATCCCTGGCACTGCCACTAAATGCTAATAGCAGTGCCCTCCTATCATAGGGCAAACCAAAATGTGCATACACACACACCCCTAATCAAGAGTCACTGTCTTAGCTATTGCTGTTGTATTATAAATGAATAATTAAAGTTCTTAACATGACATTTTGGAGATTAATTTATCAGCATGTTGTAAATATATGCATTGAGTCTCTACCTCTTCAGTAATTCACATATAATCTGGAAAATCTATATCCACAAGGGGAAAAAAACAGGAATAATCAAGAGTCTACTACATTATCTCCACACTTAGATTCCATTGAGAATCTAAAAGTAGTTTAACTTATATTTGAGGCAGATGTATTTTAGGACATGTTGCTAAAAGTAAATATTACGAACAAGTAATTGTGAACCTGTAGCCAAGGAACCCTTTGGGAATTTTAATGATTACTGTGAATGGTGAAGACAGTTTTGAAGAACTATTCTTTGAAGGATGGAATGTTAACATTTCAAGGACCTGTGAAGAGCTCTGGGCCAAGGTTCCCACCAGATACTCTAAGCCATTAGAGAATTAGGCATGCTCATTCTAGATTCTTTGTCTTTTATGAAACCACATCTAGAGTGTATTTACCAACATCCCTGTGATAATGAGTTTGCAAATCATCATGTATATGATACATGATATATATTGTGTAAATATACATGTGAATACATAAATCGGTAAAGAAACCCTTTTAGCCTTGTTTAATACAGTCTCTCCTTAAATCCATTATGCTGGAAATACTTGTTTGGGGCACAGCTAGCAGCACAGTACATCAGCCACAGCACCAAGCAACTTTCATTTATTGTGTTGTCTAGCGCACACCACAGCCCTACAAGGTAGATATTATTGCCCATCTCTCCTTTATAGATAAGAAGGATAAATTAACTTAGTATGCCAGCATTTGAACCCAGTTAATTTTTAAGTTAAGCTAGATAGGTCCACAGTCCTGTTTTTTCACAATTTCAGAATGGAAAAAACTCTGAAAACTGCAAAACCTAACATGAACTAAGTTTTAATCCTACATATTGTGAATATTTATATATTTTACTGAAACAAATAAAAAGTAATGTGTTTGATTATACTTGTTGCCCCAGATAGCCCAGGAGGTATTTTATAAATATAGTGTATACTCCTTTCTAAGCGGTGTTGTCGTTTTAATAACTGAAAAATGTTGAACTTCAAAAGGCATCTGACCCCATGGGTTTCTTAAGAGTGAGATTGTGACCTATACCTTTATCTACATGCAGTTAACACAAAAGATAATTACTTATATGTAACAAGTTAAAGAATGATGAACACTGTAAGCCTACTACCTGGCTTAAAAAAATAGAATGTTATCAACTCATTTGAAGACGCTGTGTGCCTGTCCCGTATTGTATCCCTCTCTCTCATTCCCAGAGGTAACTACTATTCCGAATTGTGTATATGTGACTCTTTTCATTTAAAAAAAAAAACTAGAGACATTTTCTTATGTTCCTACTTTCTGACATTTCTTAGTAACTTGTTTGCTGTCATCAGGAAGATATCACCTCAGACTTGATTCATGTTTGCTTAAGTGTGTCTTAGGTGATTTTGTTTTGTAGGAATTGCATGAAATAATTGAAATAGGAATAAATCTGAAGTCACTTCGGGCTTGCAAAAAAAAATTGTATGCAAAATTATAGTAACATATATAATATGTATATAATATATAATACATATAATAGTTATATATTAACATTATGTTAATGTTAACTCACCAGTGTAGTAAAATCTGTAACAGAACATAATTCCTGGATAACTGAAGGTTTTGAATAGTCCTTGGGTATTTGGCATAGAAGGATTTAATCTGATTTTTAAAATTTGTTGACTTTTTTTTTTTTTTCCAGAAATGGATTGACTTGCACCTAAATGAAATTACTTATCTAATGATCTCTTGGACTTAAAGCACTTTGTTTCTTCAGTTACTTTGCATGAGTGTTTACTGCCTCTCAGTCAGCATTCTTTACAGTATTAATACACAGAGGAGGAAGGACCACCTGCATTAGAATCACTGTAACTTGTTGAAAATCCACATTTCCAGACTTAACACCCAGATATTCTAATTCAGTACGTCTGAGTGAGGTCCAGGATTCTATATTTTTAACAAACATCCCAGGCGATTTGCATGAAGACCAATGTCTGAGAACCACTGCTTACAGGAATCAGAGTACTTTGCTGGCATCTTTGAGCTCTTAGGGTCCTAAACTACCTGCTTTCTTTTCACTTGTCTTAGCTTTCTAAACTTGGAATTAGGAGGCTTATTCAAGTCCTGGTTCTTCGACTTTCTGGCTAGCAATCTTGGGCAAGTCACTTAAATTCTGCAACTGTTTCCTCATCTGTACAATGAGAACAGTGATGTGTTCACTGCCCAGCCTCCAACATATTTGTGATTAAAGAAAAACGAGATAAGATAGTAATTTTCCATTATAAAGTACTCCACACTGTTAAGTTTGTTGCTTTTTTTTTTTTTCCTGTTTCCCAAGATTATTGTCTTGGGTCACTGGCCTTTTGGGTGGCAGGTCCTAAAGGAGGAGGAGTCCTTGACAGTGCTTTCCAGGTAGTACTCTGAATTTACAACAGGGCTATTCAAATAGTGCTCATACTCCTTATCATTAGGGTGTCTGGATGAAACATACCTCTGCTTCTGGTTTCTTAAATAGTTTTGTTTTATATATTGTGCTATGATTTAGCTCCAGCGGCGCCATGAGCAAATGAAAAAGAATTTGGAAGCACAGCACAAAGAATTGGAGGAAAAACGTCGTCAGTTTGAGGATGAGAAAGCAAACTGGGAAGCTCAACAACGTATTTTAGAACAACAGAACTCTTCAAGGTAACTAATAGCAGATTACTAAGAAATGTGTGTATTAATGTTTTAAAGAATTGTTTTCCTACTTATTTAAAAAACATTAGAATAACACTTAAAAAGTCATCACCCATTATCATGCATTCCAAACACAATGGTTTTCATAGATAAATATTTTTATATGGATGGATACAGTCTGTGTTCATTAGCAGTATTTTTTCAGTACATCTTTCATGACTTAATATTCATAATTATGATCTAGCAACTTCATAACATTCTCCCCAGTTAACTTACCTTCATTGGATTTCTTACCTCCTCCCCCCAGTTGTTGGACATAAGGGTTGTTTTCAATTTTTGGCACACAAAGGGAACATTCTTCAAAATCTATTACATATTTAGGGGTATGTTTTAACTGTTGAATTATGTTTTTACGATAAAATTCTTAAGACAAAATGTTAGATATTTAATTTCCAATACAACTAATCAATTACTTTCTCTTAATTTATACAAAATTCAATAATATTTGTACCTTGGTTTTCTTTTCCTTAATAGTTTCACTTAAAACTGAAAAGTGGCATTCCTATAAGGATTATATAGTTTATCCTCATTACTAAACATTTTCAGATTTGACATTTGTTCTACTACACTACCCTACTGTTAACATTTTCCCCAAAGAAGAGGAAAATAGATTTGTAAAAGCAATTGCACTTCAAAATGCAAATGACAGTGGGGGAAAAAGAATACCCTGTTTGCTGCCAGTTGATACTTTTTAGTTTGTGCTGTTTCATTTGGGAAGAATTGTTCTTGTATATTAAAATGGAGTTTTGCCTGATTTTTTTACTGCTTATCCTGGAGTTTTGTCAAATATTTGATTGTCTAAGAAAATGCTATTATAGATTAACATTGTCTTAGCTGTTTACTTCTAAATCTTTTAATTTTTTTCAATGAAAAAGTAGTATCTGAAAATCGCAACATTGTTGTAATTGGGTTAGCTGTTGTTATCATGTTGTCTATCATGTTTATAAAATGGTTACTCATCTTGCTTATTTTCCTTTTATCCTTTAGAACCTTGGAAAAGAACAAGAAGAAAGGGAAGATCTTTTAAACTCTCTATTGACCACCAGTTAACGTATTAGTTGCCAATATGCCAGCTTGGACATCAGTGTTTGTTGGATCCGTTTGACCAATTTGCACCAGTTTTATCCATAATGATGGATTTAACAGCATGACAAAAATTATTTTTTTTTTTGTTCTTGATGGAGATTAAGATGCCTTGAATTGTCTAGGGTGTTCTGTACTTAGAAAGTAAGAGCTCTAAGTACCTTTCCTACATTTTCTTTTTTTATTAAACAGATATCTTCGGTTTAATGCAAGAGAACATTTTACTGTTGTACAATCATGTTCTGGTGGTTTGATTGTTTACAGGATATTCCAAAATAAAAGGACTCTGGAAGATTTTCATTGAGGATAAATTGCCATAATATGATGCAAACTATGCTTCTCTATGATAATTATAATACAAAGGTTCCATTCAGTGCAGCATATACAATAATGTAATTTAGTCTAACACAGTTGACCCTATTTTTTGACACTTCCATTGTTTAAAAATACACATGGAAAAAAAAAAAACCCTATATGCTTACCGTGCACCTAGAGCTTTTTTATAACAACGTCTTTTTGTTTGTTTGTTTTGGATTCTTTAAATATATATTATTCTCATTTAGTGCCCTCTTTAGCCAGAATCTCATTACTGCTTCATTTTTGTAATAACATTTAATTTAGATATTTTCCATATATTGGCACCGCTAAAATAGAATATAGCATCTTTCATATGGTAGGAACCAACAAGGAAACTTTCCTTTAACTCCCTTTTTACACTTTATGGTAAGTAGCAGGGGGGAAAATGCATTTATAGATCATTTCTAGGCAAAATTGTGAAGCTAATGACCAACCTGTTTCTACCTATATGCAGTCTCTTTATTTTACTAGAAATGGGAATCATGGCCTCTTGAAGAGAAAAAAGTCACCATTCTGCATTTAGCTGTATTCATATATTGCATTTCTGTATTTTTTGTTTGTATTGTAAAAAATTCACATAATAAACGATGTTGTGATGTAATATTGTGTGGGGTCTTAAATATCCTACAGTCGATGTACAAGAGTAGAGTATGTTTGGGAAGAAACTTTTCAGCTTAAGTTTGCCTCCTCTACAATGACATCTTTTATATGCTTGTCTCATTTAGAATGCATATGTGCTGATTTTCTAATTTAAGAGATACCATATCTCTCTATTCATTTCTATCTCTCATGTGTATGCTTATTTTTCTGAGAACATTTTTTTCCCCCCAGACAGGGTCTTGCTTCATTGCCCAGGCTGGAGTGCAGTGGCACAAACACAACTCGACTGCAGCTTCAACCCTCTGGGCTCAAGCAGTCCTCCTGCCTCAGCCCCCTGAGTATCTGGGATTGCAGGCATGCACCACCACGCCTGGCTAATTTTTGTATTTTTTGCAGCCTCCCAAAGTTCTGGGATTACAGGCATGAGCCGTCATGCCTGGCCTCTGAGAACAGTTTTTGACTCATTCAGATTAGGTATACTCTCAAGTCCCTGGAAACTGAAATTTTTTTTAACTGTAAAGAGGGTAGTGTCATTTCTTTTCTTAAGGTCAAGTGACATAGATTTTAACGTAATGCATAATTTAGGTAAGAAATTAATGTAGCCTAGTTTATTATCTTGAAATGTTTTACCCTATTTACTTTTTGAAATTAATGACATAAGCGGAGGGAATAATTATAAGTCAATAGCAGAGAGATTGTTGTTTGGGTGTTTATTTTTTTCAGTTTTTGTTTTGAGAGATTGGGTTAACACCTCTAGCCAAACTTGTTTGGTTTTAGGGAGGCTAACAATAACCTACTGAATTTGGAAAATGCAAAGGTAAAAAATGTATATAGACTGCCTGCCTAACTGGTTAAGTACTACTGCTTCTGGGAAATACTATTTCAAAATTCTATGTATTATAATAATAAATTTGTAAGACATTCATTATTCTACCATCCTAATGAAAACTTTCAGAAGTCTTTCTTTATCCATGGCATGCCCAGGGTTTTACCTGAATCTGATACAGGATCTATATAACTTTACTAGGACTTTTGATTGTTGACTCCAGGCTTAGGTATATCAGAAGGCTCTTTTTGCCATTTGGCCTGCGGATTTCTGAGAAGATCATTCACAATACATGTAAAATTCAGGTAGGCCTAAGGAAAGGCCAGCCTGTAGAAAGCAAAATGGCAGTGTCTGTTCTCCACTGTTGGAGGCATTATGTAATTGAAGTATCCTGTTAGCCACTGTCTTTCTGCTAATTAAGCGGGGCTGAACAAGTAAGCACTAATAATACCAGTGAACCACTTGGGCACCTTGTGGGTAGAGTTTTGCTGCCACCTAGTGGAATGGGATATCATTGCTTCCATATCAGGTTCACAAGCAAGTTAAGTGGACACAGTTTATTTCTGTGTAGCTCAGGCTGTAATCTTGAAAGCTGAGGAGAAACCCATGCCTCTCAGACTCATTAGCTGGGTGTCACATTACCACCTGCACATTCTGACCCACCGCATCTTAATATGTTTTGTCCTCTTGGAGAAACTAGGAGTAGAAGTCAGGATATGGTAGGTAAGGGGGAAAAAGGAAAGATGGCTTGATAGCTATGAATGCATGAGGAGCGAAATGTTGACTCAGTTATCTAGATCACGGTCTCCAAACCTGATGCTATTTCCTTACAAAAATATTTGTTGAGCATGTGTCCATAATTATACGTATTGAACAATGAAAATATGTGTCAACAAATGTACTGCTACACTAATGTGAACATTATGGAACAAAATTTGAAAGAGTGAAATAAAAGGTTTGCACTTTCCCCAAGCTCCAATGAATTATTACTTTGCACGTTGGAGGCCATCGATCTAGGCAGTATGTGGATAGTTAATAGTTATTGTTGAATCACCAAGGAAGGTCCTAGTGAAGACTGCTGTGGTGTCCTACTTGATCTGAAAGGAAAATTTGCCACACCAGTAAATCGAAGTCCTTTCTAATAATAAGCTTGCAAATGTAAGCCCTTGTACTTCATCCAGAATTTTACCTGCCCCTTTTGTAATAAAAACTTCCCATAACTGTCCTGTTCCAGGTGGTAACCTAAGTAGTTACATGTGTTATTTAATCCTTAATGATAACAATTGGGTAAGTTATCTCTTAAGGTAACTTATTAATACATTATCTAATAAATGAATAAGTTAAACATCTTAAACCCTGCTTCCTCATCTGCAAAAGGATGAGGAAACTGAGGGTTTAAGATGTTTAGTAGCTTATTCAATAGGTGGTAACTGGCAGAACAAGAGTTTGAACTGGTCTTAGTTACACCAGGGCCTGTGCTTAAATATTACGCCTTACAAGTACCTGGTCTGCTACACTGCCACATTTCTGAAGCATGATCTTCTACAGAGTTGTTAGCACAGAGCAGATGCTCCCTGATTAAGAGGGGCAGCTGGCCACCAGGCAGCCTGGAGAAGCAGAAAGCACCAGACACGCTAATTGTCTCAGTTTAGACCCCAATTCTGTGAATTGGGCATGTAACTTCTATGAATGTTTTCTCAGCTATAAAACGGACCCCATGCCTTCCTTGCTGGTTTGGAGTGAGGATTACATTGTGACTGCACACGTTAAGGTGTCCAGACCTCGAGAATGTGACAATCTGCTGGGGTCATGACAGACCAAAAAGTATTATTTCTTCTCAGTTTTAGTGACGGTTTATTTTTAGGAAATGTGCATGGTGCCATGGTAAGTCTCTGGATCTGCTTCTTTGTGCACAGAGATAGTCTTGGAGTTACTTCCATGGAAATAAGGTAATTTTGGTCAAAAGAGGAAAGGTGTTAGTAATTGGAGTTATAAAATACACCATTCTTTGTAAGTAATGCCGAGATGGTTTATCAGAGTCTCTCATCTTTAATGAAAACTTTTGCTGCTTTTCAAGCAAACTTGGTTCCCATAATTTGGGATTCATCCACAGAATGTTCAAAGTTTAGTGTCAGCCATTTTCAGCAGAAAATAGAGGCTGACAATTTCCTGTGTTCTTTAGAAGACTTTGAAAGCTTCATGGGAAGAATGAAGACTATTCTTGGCCTGAACATTTGCCCCATGGGGTGCTGGACCCAGCCAAACAGCCTTGTATTGGCAAAGGAGGGTCAAGTGAAAGGAGACCTTGTTCTGTGCCAGGCTCTCAAAAAGGGTAGCCTGAAACCCTATTGGCCACACGGAACCTCTTTTAGATGCTGTTTGTGGACCTGCCGAAATCTAATGCCACTCAGGCTTTCTGAAACCCTATGGGGGTGGGAAGAGGCAGTAGCTGACACCTCTGAGAGCAGAGGTTTGTGAAGATGTGGCATAGATGAGGAGGCTAGCAGAGGGGGGATAGTCAGACACTACCAACAAACTTCCTTTTTGTTCTCTTTGTTCTCTCTTCGAGGTGGGCCACCCCGCTTAGCTCCCTTTTGTCCAAGTGTGTTGTAAGGGAGCAGCATTTCACCAGGAGATTTGCACGTAAGTAGAGCACAGATTCCCCTGGGTGAGGGGCTGGCTCTCACCCAAGTGTGGGGATACCAAACTAACTTGTTCTGGCAAAGGCATACAACTTTTTTACCCCTCATTTAATTCTGTTGTCTTTGAATTTTTAATGATCTCTTTCATATTTAAATATATGCTGTACTCTAGTGTAGCACAGAAAAGTTCCCTGTGTCTTGGATAAGCCAGTAGTTTTAAGCAACTTGGCAAATGGTGAGTGAAGTAATGAGCACTCTGGCATGGCCCCTGGTGTTAATGTGAGCTGTTTTCCCTGCATTTCAGAAGTCAGGGAATATATCAGTGGGACGTAGTGGGAGCTGTCCAATTTTTTTTTCCTTAGGGATAACTCTCAATGTGATTATACAAATCTCTGGCTTAGCCTGATAAAGTTAAAAAACAAAACTAAATGTTGTATTCAATATTTTGGGAACACAGTTCTCTCACCCAGACACAAATGAAATCTTCCTTAGACCTTTTTATTGCTGGGCAGAGGTGCCAGGAACTCAAATTGGCATTTTCTCAAATCTCCACCTCATTAGTGCCTATTTAGACCCCATCCCTAAGAGTCAGGTGCTTTGGAAGATGGAATGGAGACCACTGATAAAAATCCACTTTCTGTAGTCTCCATTCAGGTATGATTGGCCTGATTATAGCTCATGTCCTGAAAAGGAGATAGGTTTTTTTTCTACAACTTGTAAGAACTGATGAACTCATCCCACCAAATGCAAATGTTTTAGACAGTATTCAAACTGGGAAAAATACCTGCCTATCAAGGGAGAGATAACTCACTTTGAAGTCTAAGGGAAGGAAACAAAATTGGAAAAGTGCTGCAACAAGTGTTTGTGGAGTACTTGCTGTGTGCCAAATACAGAGCATTCACATAGATTGTGAACTAGAGCTCCTGAGAAGGCTATGACATGGGCATTTCCACCTCTTTATAAAAACAAGCAAGCTAAAATATCACGGTGTGATTCCATAACATTTGTATTTGTTATCCATTGTTCCACAATAAATGCCCCTCAATCCTGGCAACAAAATTTAAACCACAACAATCTGTAATAGTAACATTCATTATCTTAGTTTCTGCAGGTTAGGAATTAAGCGGTTTAGCTGGGTGGTCTGGCAGGGTGCCTTGCAGTAAAGATGTTGGCTGAGGCTACAGTCAACTGTGGGCTTCAATGGGGCTGGGGGATCTGCTTCCATGATGGCTCACTGACATCACTGGCAAGTTGACGTTAAGAGGCCTCAGCCCCTTGCCACATGGACCTCTCCACAGGGCTGCTTGAGTGGCCTTGTGACATGGTGGCTGGCTTTCTCCCAGAGCAAGTAATCCAAGAGAGAGCAAGGCACAAGCCACATGGCTTTTATGACCCAGCTCTGAAAGTCACACACATAATTTCCCAATATGCTATTGCTAATGCAGCTTAGTCCTGTTCAATGCATGAAGGAGCTGTACAAGAGCAGGCGTACTAAATAAAGGTGGCACAAATACAGCAAGCTTTTATAAATAGTCTTATTTGGCAAACCCATTTAGCTGACTTTCTGGGTATTCTTGATAATCATTTTCCTAAAATGAAACTATTTCAGTTTTTGAAATTAGCTAATGGGATTCTCCCTAAAATAACTAAATTTAAACCAATTGAAGGTGCTGAGAATGTTTTTACAGATGGGTCTAGTAATGGTAAAGCTTCTTATTCTGGATCAAAAGCTAAAGTTTTCCAGATGCCCTATACTTCAGCTCAAAAAACAGAGCTGGTAGCTGTAATTGAGGTATTGACTGCTTTTAATATGCCTATTAATGTGATTTCTGATTCTTCATATGTGGTTCATTCCACACAGTTAATTAAAAATGCTCAGTTACAATGTCAAACAGATGAATAACTGATGACAAAAACAAAAAAGGGGGAGAAACAGGGATTACGGGACAGCCCATATACAACTGAATCTAGCATTATTAACTTCAAATTTTTTGAGCCTGCCGAAAGGCCAGATGTTATCAGTAGCTGAACAGCATCTACAGAAACCAGCTGCAAAGACAGAAGCAGAACAACTGGTTTGGTGGAGAGATCCGATAACAAAAAGTTGGGAAATAGGTAAAATAATAACTTGGGGTACAGGCTATGCTTGTGTTTCTCCAGGCCAGAACCAGCAGTCGATTTGGATACCATCAAGACACCTGAAACCTTATCATGAACCAGATGCCAAGGAAGAGATTCTGGAAGGATCCTGAGGACCCCCCTGGTTGCAACCATGTCAAGACTGATGCTGAGGAGGACCCCAACTGTCACGAGCAACACCCATCAAACACAGCCACCCACCTGGGGACAGACCAAGAAGCTGCCACAGATGGCAGAAGAAAACCTGAAGAAAGCAGGACAACCAGTCACAATGAATAATTTAATGGTAGCTATGATAGCGGTTATCACCACTGCTGTGAGTATTCCTTCAATAAGGGCTGACACAGGGAACAATTATACTTATTGGGCATATTTATCAATCTTGGCTGGCAATAATGCCTGGATGTAATCACTCTATGATGCAGTTACACATGCTTTCTGATCTCAGTATTTACCATAACAAATCTGCTCCTATATTTGAGGCATACTGCCCTCAAAAACCTATTTGTAAACAGAACTGGACCTGGCCAGAAAAAATGAACGTACTTGTTTAGGAAGGTTGCATTGCAGAACATGCAGAGATGCTGCACAATGATTCCTATGGAATCATTATTAATTGATCCCCTAAGGGGATGTTTAGCTTAAATTGCACCTCTCAGTCCGTGTGCCACGGCCACACTATGTTCAGCTGATCTGAACAAAACGGCCAGATGGTACATATAATAAGAAGTATGGCAAGAGTTCCTATTATCTGGAACCGTGGCAGTATAGTGGCACCTCAACCTCAAATGATATGGCCCACTGTAGGAGCTAAACATTAAGGATTTGTGGAAACTATTAATAGCTCTTAGTAAGATCAAAATTTGGGAAAGAATAAAAAAGCATCTAGAAAGACACTCTACAAACTTGTTTTTGGATATTGCAAAATTAAAAGAATATTTAAAGCATCCCAGACACACCCGACCTTAATGCCAGGATCTGGAGTGCTTAAAGGAGCTGCAGACAGATTAGCAGCTAGTAACCCATTAAAATGGATACAAACACTTGGAAGCTCTGTGATTTCAATGATGATTGTGCTTTTAATCTGTGTTGTTTGTCTTGTATAGCCTGCAGATGTGGATCCTGACTCCTGAGAGAAGTAGCTCACCGTGACAAAGCTGCCTTTGCTTTTATCGATTTGCAAATCAAAGAAGGGGGACATATTGGGAGCAGGCCCCCCAAAATCTGGCCATAAACTGGCCACAAAACTGGCCATAAACAAAATCTCTGCAGCACTGTGACATGCTCATGATGGCCATAACACCCACGCTGGAAGGTTGTGGGTTTACCGGAATGAAGGCAAGGAACACCTGGCCTGCCCAGGGCAGAAAACCACTTAAAGGCATTCTTAAACCACAAACAATAGCATGAGCGATCTGTGCCTAAAGGGCATGTTCCTGCTGCAGATAACTAGCCAGACCCACCCCTTTATTTCTGGCCATCTCTTCATTTCCCATAAGGGATACTTTTAGTTAATTGAATATCTATAGAAACAATGCTAATGACTGGCTTGCTGTTAATAAATATGTGGGTAAATCTCTGTTCGGGGCTCTCAGCTCTGAAGGCTGTGAGACCCCTGATTTCCCACTTTACACCTCTGTATTTCTGTGTGTGTGTCTTTAATTCCTCTAGCACCACTGGGTTAGGGTCTCCCCGACTGAGCTGGTCTCGGCACTTCTCTTTGCCTTGAAAGCAGGTACAGCGGACCTTCCTGGCATCAGAAAAAGGCCTCCAGAAAAAGAGACACAGGTACTAGCAATTGCAAATTATCCAGAGCCCTTCTAAGTTGTAAGATCTGAAGGAAATGTCTGCCATCTATATTCTCAGCCACACTTAGTTTCTTAATCTGCAAGATGGAATTAATAATAGTACTTACTTTATGACACTGTTGCAGAAATTCATTGAATTGCTACACGCCAAACACTGAGAACCCAGCTGGGCATATAATAAGCATTCTATTGCATGGCATTATTGCCGTCATTTTTACTTCTATTACTGCTACTGCTTGTAACTGCTTGTAACTGCTTGTGCTTTTTTGATATGAAAGTCCACCATCAGGGAGCACTGTAGTGGAAAAGGTATTAGGCCAGGCATAGCCTTTAGTTCTCTGGCCTTGGGTCCTTCATCTGTGATATTCAGTTGACAATACCTAGCCAGTAGGGGTGTTAAAGATTAAATAAATGTGAGAATGTGCCTGTTGCTTAATCTTCCTCAAAGGGTTATGGACTCTCAGAGCCACAAGAAGGTCATCTCTCCTTTGCTCCTCGTATGCTGGGATCTGCCACATCAATGGCAACAGGTGGGCCTCCAGAATTTGCTCCAGGTGTTTGGAAGTCCTGACACCCTCCTGATCTTCTCTGTAACATGCACACTTTGGCCTGTGTCAGTTTGCTGGAACCACATCAGGCCGGCCCTCTTCCTGGGACAAAATTCTTTCTTTTTCTCTTTCTTTCTTTCTTTTTCTCTCTCTTTCTTTCTTTCTCTTTCTCTCTTTCTTTCATCTTTCTTTCTTCCCCTTCCTTCCCTTCCTTCCTTCCCTTCCTTCCTTCCTTCTTTCTTTCCTTCCTTCCTTCCTTCCTTCTTTCTTTCCTTCCTTCCTCCTTTCCTTCCTTCCTTCCTTCCTTCCTTCTTTCCTTCCTTTCTCTCAACTCCAGTGTCCCGGCTGAAGTGCAGTGCACTGAACATTGCTCACTGCAGCCTTCACCTCTTCAGCTCAAGCGATCTTCCAACCTCAGCCTCCCAGTAGCTGGGACTACAGATGCATGCCACCATGCCTAACTAATTTTTGTATTTTTTGTAGTAACAGGATTTCACCACATTGCCTAGTCCAGTCTCAAACTCCTGGCCTAAAGTAAGCCTTACACCTTGGCCTCCCAGAGTGCTGGGATTACAGGCATGAGCCACTGCACCTGCCCAGGAACAGAATATTGACCGCCATTTTAAAAGAATTCAAGAAGTTTGCTTGAATTCATGATCAAGCAGCTCACCAGCTGGGAATAATATAATGCCAATTTTTAGAGTAATGGCTAAATAAATCAGGATATAGCCATAGAACAGAATACTATGTAGAAAGCGAGAATGAAGTATTCCTTTATTTCTTCTTAAGGAAATACCTCTAAGCATAACATTGAGAAAGTATGAGGTATTCCTTTATTTCCTATTAAAGAAAGAACTCTAATCATAACTTTGAGTGATAAAAGCAGGTCGTATGCTATAATAACATTTAAATAATGCACACAAAATATAGCATATTTTAATTATATAGGAATGTTTATATGCATTCCATATTGCGACAGTTAATTTTAAATATCTCATGGCTAGGCCATGGCTGAATACTATCTTAGATGTTTTTGTAAAGGTATTATTTAGGTAAGATTAACATTTAGATCAGTGTACTTTGAATAAAACAGATTACTCTCCATAGTGGGATGGGCCTCACTTAATCAGTTGAAGGCCTTAAAAGAAATAAGGCTGACCTCCCCCAAGGAAGAAGGAATTATGCCTCCAGGCTTTCTTTGGACTCAGGGTGCAACATCACTTCTTCCCTGGGTCTCCACACTGATGGCTGGAGTTACCCTGCCTGCATATTTTGGACTTGCCAGCTTCCACAATTGTGTGACCCAATTCCTTACAATAAATCTCTCTCTCTTCTCTCTTTCTGTCCCTCTCTCTCTATATATATATATACATACACACACATAAATATATAGAGATTATATACACGTATGTATATATACATAAACCTATGTATACATACCTATTCCTTACCAATTCCTTACAATAAATCTCTATTCTCTCTTTCATTCTCTCTCTCTCTCTATATATATGCATACATGTATATAGATATGTACATGTGTGTATATATACATAAATATATGTATACATAGATATGTGTACATAGATATGTATGTGCATGTAGATATGTGTATATAGATATGTATTTGCACATATGTATATGCACACGTATCTATGCATACCTACATATATTTATGTACACATATGCATGTGTGTGTACACATATGTATGTGTACATATATGTATACATGCACGTACATATATGTATGCATGTATATATATACACAGATGCATGCATGTACATATATGTATATATGCGTATATACACAGGTGCATGTATACATGTGTACATATACATGCATATACACATGTATACATGTGTACATATATATACACACATATACATATATGAAATAAAGGGGTGGGTCTGGCTAGTTATCTGCAGCAGGAACATGCCCTTAAGGCACAGATCGCTCATACACACATATATATATACACACACACATGCAAATGCTCACCCATGCACCTGCTCATACACACACACTTCTGGAATTGGGTAGGGAAGGAAGGACAGTAGGGACCAGGGACATTTTAGACTTATCTGAATTGTTTTCATTTTTTAACAAAACCTATGCAAGCATTAATTTTGCAATTAAAAGGCATTCAAACATTTTGCTGCAGGCACTGACCAATATCCCCTGTGAAATATCACTAATGTCATGTTACTTACCTCTGTTAATGTTACGAAATTACACTATTTCTGTTTTCTGCTTTCCTAGTTCCCTGTTGCACCGTTTTTGATCTCTGCATGGTTCCACTGTCATCTAGCTTTTTGAAAAACTCATTTTGTTTGCTCTCCTTCCAGGTCCTGGCTTCCTGTCCTGGCCATCCAATCATATCCACCGCAAACAGGCCTTGTTCCTCTTTGTCACTGCAGGCCAGCTCTGAACCGTCTCTTTTCTTCCACTGACATAGAAAGATGAGATGTGTCAGCACCCTTGCAAACATGAAAGCCTAGCCAGTGAACTGCTGAGTGCTGGAAGCTTTGCCTGGGGCATGAACAGGTAGAGAAACTGGAGATTCTGTGTCAGATGAAGTGACTCAAAGGGACAGAATGGCCATCTGTGGACAGTTTAAGAGCTTTTATAAGGAAGAGGAATCAGAACTCACTTCATGTGGTGCATGGTGCCAAATCAACAAGATAAGTGTTCCCAGGAAGCAGATTTCAGCCCATCTCAGCTCACTTCAACCTCTGCCTCCCGGGTTCAAGTGATTCTCCCACCTCAGCCTCCCGAGTAGCTGGGATTACAGGTATGTGCCACCATACCCAGCTAATTTTTGTATTTTTAGTAGAAACGGGGTTTCACCATATTGCCCAGGCTGATTTTGAACTCCTGAGCTCAAGGGATCCACCCACCTCGGCCTCCCAAAGTGTTGGGATTACAGGCTTGCGCCACAGCACCTGACCTATATGCGTATTTTATGTCCAAATTAAAAAGGACTATAAATAAATATGAGAGTCTTGTTATGTGTGCTGAAGTGTTTAGAAGTGAAATGTACTAATGCTGCAATTCATTTTGAAATGCCTCCAAATAGGATGGTTTGAGGGATGGATAGTTGAATAGATTATATGATAAACTGAGCATAATGAAATGATAATTGTAGACTTCAGGGGTGGGTATGGATGTTCACTGCAAAATTCTTTCAACTTTTCATTAAGTTTGAACATTTCTTAAGAGTGTTAATTCATTTATTTTTTAGAGACAGGGTCTTGCTCTGTTTCCCGGGCAGGAGTGCAATGATGTGATCCTAGCTCACTGCAGCCTCAACTCCTGGGCTCAAGGGATGCTCCCTTCTCAGCCTCCCAAGAAGCTGAAACTACGAGTGCGCTCCACTGCATTTGGCTAATTACCCAGGCTGGTCTCAAACTCTTGTCCTCAAGTGATCCTCCCACCTTGGCCTCCAAATTGTTAGGATTACAGGTGTAAGCCCCACACCCCAAACGTTTTTATAATAAAACACTGAAGGGAAATTCTGATGCTGAGACCCTGCACTTACATCTGTTAATGAGATCTTTCCTCAATTAAATATGCTGCCATTGGAAATTGGTACATTTCTTCGTCAAGGGCAACAGTTTGTCAAGGGCAACATACACATATTCCTGGGAGAAGTGACACTGTGGGAGATTGTTGAGCTTTTTTTACCCCTAAAAATGAACTTATCGGGGAATACATTCATGATCTCTCTACAGGTTCTAATAATGAGGGGAGAGCTGGGTTCTGCACCTGGCCTTGTTGCCGTGGTTACTGTTGCTTTCAGGCGATGGCACCTGTTCTCCAGGTGTGAGTCTGGACTTGTACTTGCTTTAGCCATATATGGCCACCAGAGGGAGCAGTTACCCCACAGTTGCCTGGAGCATCCACACTCCTCAAACTCACAGCTTGAAATGTCACCTGCAGCCGTCTGAGGTCATCCACGGTTATTTTCTTTTTCTTTTCTTTTCTTTTCTTTCTTTCTTTCTTTCTTTCTTTCTTTCTTTCTTTCTCTCTTCCTTCTGTCTTTTTCTTTCTTTCTTTTTTTCTTCCTTTCTTTTTCTTCCTTTCTTTTTCTTTCTTCTCTCTCTTTCTTCTTTCTTTCTTTTCTCTCTCTCACTCCCTTCCTTCTTTCCGTCTTTCCTTCTATCCTTCCTTCCTTCTCCCCTCCTCTCCTCTCCCCTTCCCGACAGAGTTTCGCTCTTGTTGCCCAGGCTGGAGTGCTGTGGCGTGCTCTCGGCTCACTGCAACCACTGCCTCCTGGGTTCAAGTGATTCTCCTGCCTAAGCCTCCCAGGTAGCTGGGATTACAGGTGCCCGCCATCATGCCCGGCTAATTTTTGTATTTTTAGTAGAGACGGGGCTTCCCCATGTTGGCCAGGCTAGTCTTGAACTCCTGACCTCAGGTGATCCACCCTCCTTGGCCTCCCAAAGTGCTGGGATGACAGGTGTAAGCCACTGCGGCTGGACATCCACGGCTATTTTCCTCATGCCTCACCTTCCCCTGTTGGTTCAGTGACCCTCAAAGGACAGAGCCTCTGTGCCATGGGCCCTTCCCCCGGATCTGTGCATTGCCTAATATGACTGGACCCTCCTCCTCACCCCTCATCCTGCCCCAGCTCCTCCGATGACATCATCGGCTCTGGAACTGCCACTCAGCCTCTTGCAAGAGGGTCCCCTCCCTCCGACCCCACTGTCCCCTCAGGACCCAAATTCCGCTGGCACCATCTGGTGCAGGGAGTCTTTTTTTTCTCCTATACCCCACATACCGCAGAATCTAAAGTAGGTTCTATATCCTCCATGCTTCCTGTGGTTGCGTCCAAGACATTTCTCTTCCAAAGGCAGCAGAGTCACCTGCTGTCCCTCTCGGTGACTGCTGTCTGCTGGTCTTCTGCTTACACCTCCTCATCCACTGAGGACTTGGGCTGTCAGTTGACAGTGTTCTCCATCATTCTTGTCATGTCGTTAGAGGGATTGCTGCCTGGCAACCCCTCTACATTCCCCAGGAGGTTTGCAACAGTGATTTCATACAAGACGTTGGCGTCGTCACCCACGTGGACATGCCAGGCTACTCCCTGAGGGCGTCATCACCCACGTGGACAGGCCAGGCTACTCCCCAAGGGTGATGTCACCCACGTGGACAGGGCAGGCTACTCCCTGTCTCTCTGGGCACCAGGACTGCTGCAGCTCCAGTGACCTTTTCCAGTGTGCCTCTCAGCCACCTCTCCCTGCCTGCGGTCACACCTGGGACCCTCCATCACCCAGAAAGGAGACTTCAGACAGCTCCCCACTGACCTCTCTCGTTCCAGAACTCTCCACTTGGCCTCATCACCTCACTGTCTCTCTCTCTGTGTCCACTGCCTTCCTTAATCATCGTTCATAATTAAAATCAACTCCTGCAGGGCAAGGTGGTTCACGCCTGTAATCCCAGCACTTTGGGAGGCCGAAGCGGATGGATCACTTGAGGTCAGGTGTTTGAGACCAGCCTGGCCAACATGGCGAAACACCCGTGTCTACTGAAAATACAAAAATTAGCCAGGTGTGGCGGTGGGCACCTGTAATCCCAGCTACTGGGAAGGCTGAGGCAGGAGAATCACTTGAATCCGGGAGGTAGAGGTTGCAGTGAGCTGAGATCACACACCACTGCACTCCAGCCTGGGTGACAGAGGGAGACTCTGTCTCAAAAAAAATAAATAAATAAACTCCTTTTTCTCTCTCTCTCCTGACATTGTTCCCCTCAACAAGGGTGACATGAACGGGCTAGATGTCTTGCGTCTGCACCTGACAGCCAAGCATCACTGGGAAAGCACACACTCAGCTGAACTTTTACTTTATTTATTCATCTATTTATTCATTTGTTTATTTATTTTAGAGACAGCTTCTCACTCTGTCACACAGGCTGGAGTGCAGTGGTGTGATCAGAGCTCGCTGGAGCCTCCACCTCCTGGGCTCAAGCGATCCTCCCACCTCAGCCTCCCTGGGAGCTGGGATCATAGACGTGCACCACACCACGCCCAGCTGATTTTCTAATTTTCTGTAGAGATGAGGTCTCATCATGTTGCCCAGGCTGCTGTTGAACTCCTGGCCTCAAGCAATCCTCCTCACCTCAACCCCTCAATGTGCTGGGATTACAGGTGTGAGCCACCATGTCTGGCTGTACTGCCCAGGCTGGAGTGCAGTGGTGCAATCTCACTCCAAGCTCCGCCTCCTGGGTTCACGCCATTCTCCTGCCTCAGCCTCCCTAGTAGCTGGAACTACAGGCGCCCACCACCACGCCCGGCTAATTTTTTGTATTTTTAGTAGAGACGTGGTTTCACTGTGCTAGCCAGGATGGTCTCAATCTCCTGACCTCGTGATCCGCCCACCTTGGCCTCCCAAAGTGCTGGGATTACAGGCGTGGACCGTGACCGGCCCAGAGTGAATATTCTTATCTTCCCACCACCCACCGACTGTGTCTCTGTTCCTTCCACTGTCACTGTGTAATAATTGCCCTTCTGGGGCTGGGCATGGTGGCTCATGCCTGTAATCCCAGCACTTTGGGAGGCTGAAGTGGGAGGACTGCTTGAGGCCAAGAGCTTGAGACCAGCCTGGGCAACATAGTGAGACTCCATCTCTACAAAAAGTTTAAAAATTAGCAAGGGTCTGGGTGCGGTGGCTCCCGCCTGTAATCCTAGCACTTTGGGAGGCTGAGGTGGACGGATCACCTGAGGTCAGGCGTTCAAGACCAGCCTGGCCAACATGGTGAAACCCTGTCTCTACAAAAATACAAAAATTAGCAGGGCCTGGTGTCATGTGCCTGTAATTCCAGCTACTTGGGAGGCTGAGGCAAAAGGATCACTTGAACTCGGGAGGCGGAGGTTGCAGTGGACCGAGATCGTGCCATTGCACTCCAGCGTGGGTGACAGAGCAAGACTGCATCTCAAAAAATTAAAAAAAATAAAAATAAAAGTTAGCAAGGCATGGTGGTGTGCACCTGTGGTCCCAGCTACTCAGGAGGAGCTGGGAGGATCTCTTGAGCCCAGAAGTTCAAGGCTGCAGTGAGCTGTGATTGGGTCACTGCACACCAGCCTGGGCGATGGAGTGAGACCTTCTCTCTTAAAAAAAAAAAAAAAGAATTGTCCTTTTGATTGATGAAGCCACGGACCACCCTGAGCTGTGCTTCCTATTCCTTCTGGCTTTCCCAAGCTTTTCTTGTCCACCGGAAGCTTTCACTAGAAGGTAGAGGACTGGCTCTGTAGTTGGGAACTACAGTTGGGAACATTCAAGAATATTCTATTAACATATTTACATTTTTTAAATATTTGGTTTTAAGAATATCAGCCCCCTTGGCCCGGCACAGTGGCTCACGCCTGTAATCCCAGCACTTTGGGAGACTGCGGTGGGCCGATCACCTGAGGTCAGGAGTTCAACGCCAGCCTGACAAACATGGTGAAACCCTGAATCTACTAAAAAAATACAAAAATTAGCCAGGTGTGGTGGTGGGTGCCTGTAATCCCAGCTACTCGAGAGGCTGAGGCAGGAGAATTGCTTGAACCCGGGTGGCAGAGGTTGCAGTGAGCCGAGAGCAAGCCACTGCACTCCAGCCAGAGCAACAGAGTGAGATGCTATCTCCAAAAAAAAAAAAAAAAAAAAGAATATTACTATCAGTCACTCCTTGATATAACTGGAGATCTGAGATAACATAACAGCTGTGGCACCGCTATGAACCAGAGAGGGGACAGGAGGCTTCCCCAAGGGCAGCTGTAGTTCAGTAATCCGTTAACAAAAGTCTCCCTTCTAAAGTCTCCACCATTTTTTTTTAAGACAGAGTCTCACTCTGTCACCCAGGCTGGAAATGCAGTGGCACGATCTCAGCTCACTACAGCCTCGGCCTCCCAGCTTCAAGTGATTCTCCTGCCTCAGCCTCCCAAGTAGCTGGGACTAAAGGCATGTGCCATCATGCCCAGCTGATTTTTGTATTTTTTTTTTTTTTTTAGCAGAGTTGGGGTTTCACCATGTTGGCCAGGCTGGTCTCAAACTCCTGACCTCAGGTGATCCTCCCACCTCGGCCTCCCAAAGTCCTGGGATTACAGGTGTGAGCCACCGTGCCCGGCCTAATTTTTGTATTTTTAATACAGATGGGGTTTCACCATGTTGGTCAGGCTGATCTTGAACTCCTGACCTCGAGATCCACCCGTCTCGGCCTCCCAAAGTGCTGGGATTGCAAGCGTGAGCCACCACGCCAGGCCTTATATGTGTTTTTCTAAATGCACTTAGAAATCAATGGGTAGGGCTTGGCTGCTTTAGGAAACCGTTCCAGAACTCTACTCTGCCCATAGACCCAGAAAAACACAAATGAGGACAAATAAGGAAAGCTTAGGTTTTCCCTGGAGAAAGAGGAAAGGTAGAAACAGACAGGACCAGACGACCGGCCAGACAAGACCACGTGTAAGTGCCAAAAGAACCACACAGGCCACGCCTTTAATTCCAGCACTTTGGGAGGCCAAGGTAGAAAATCACTTGAGGCCAGGAGCTTGAGGACAGTTTGAGAACAGCCTGGGCAACATAGCAAGACCCCATCTCTACAAAAAATTTTTTAAAGTCTGGGTATAGTGGCTCATACCTATAATGCCAACACTTTGGGAGGCTGAGGTGGAAAATTGATCACTTGAGCCCACAAGTTCAAGACCAGCCTGAGCAACATAGTGAGACCCTGTGTCTATAAAATTTTTTTTAAATTAGGCATGGTGGCCTACATCTGTAGTCCCAGCTACTTAGGAAACTGAGGCAGGAGGATCCCTTGAACCCAGGTTGATGCTGCAGTGAGCTGTGTTCATGCCACTGCACTCCAGCCTGGGTGACAAAGCGAGACCCTGTCTCTCAAGAAAAAAATGTTTTTTTAATTAGCTGGGCATGGTGGCATGCCAAGAGCAGAAATTTGTCAGGGTATTAAGTTGAAACAATAACAGTCCTTTAAAGCTTTTATATGCTTAAAAAAAAATGACCTTATGCCCCCACCCACTCCATTCCCTCCTGGTTTAACTGCTGCTTATGTTTTATTTTTATTTTTTTGTTGAGACGGGGGTCTTGCTCTGTCGCCCAGGCAGGAGTGCAGTGGCACGATGATAGCCCAATGCAGACTGGAACTCCTGGGCTCAAACAGACCATCTGTTTCTGGTCAAAAAAAGAAAAAAAAATCATCTGTTTCTGGTCAGAAGTCAGGTAGCTCAGTCCTTCATGAAGAGGAATGCCTTGCATGAGCTAGATTACTCAAAGGGTCCCAGTATAAAAGATACCCCTTATAAAAGATACCCCCTCCCACCCCTTAGAAACCTTCAAATGCTAGAAAGAATGTTCCAAAAGGCCGGCTGTGACTAGGAGCTGAATAGAGGCTGCTCCCTCTGAAAAATAACATCACGTCAAGCTGGGCAAATCTGAGAGCTATGAACCTTCCTAAATGTCAAAATTGCTAAGGTATTTTTAAAACTCAGAAACTTATATTAACAACTGAGAAGAGAAAGCAGTGGAAAACGTGAAGAAATCACACTTTTGTTAGGTGTTGAATTACTGGAGACGTATGTGTGTCATGAACTGAATTGCGTCTCCCAAATTTATATGTTAAAGTCCTAACCTCCAGGACCTTAGAATGTGACTATATTTAGAGATAGGGTCTTTAAAGAAGTTAAGTTAGAATGAGGTCATTGGGGTGGGCCCCAACCCAATCTGACTGGTGTCCTTATAAGAAGGGGAGATGGGGCCATGCATGGTGGCTCATGCCTGTAATCCCAGCAATTTGAGAGGCCAAGGCAGGCAGATCACCTGAGGTCGGGAGTTCGAGACCAGCCTGACCAACATGGAGAAACCCCGTCTCTACTAAAAATACAAAATTAGCCGGGTGTCGTGGTGCATGCCTGTAATCCCAGCTACTCGGGAGGCTGAGGCAGGAGAATCGCTTGAACCTGGGAGGTGGAGATCATGCCATTGCACTCCAGCCTGGGCAACAAGAGTGAAACTCCATCTCAAAAAAAAAAAAGTCAGCTAGCTCATGTCTTTTTATTTTTATTTTTGAGACAGGGTCTTGTTCTGTTGATCAGTTTGGAGGGCAGTGGTACAATCATAGTTTACTGCAGCCTTGACCTCCTGGGTTCAAGGGATTCTCCCATCTCAGCCTCCAGAGTAGCTGGGACCACAGGCATGTACCACCATGCCTGGCTAATTTTTATGTTTTTTGTAGAGATGGGGTCTCTTCATGTTTCCTAGGCTGGTCTCCAGCTCCTGGCCTCAAACAATCCTCCTGCCTCAGCCTCCCAAAGTGCTGGGATTACAGGCATGAGCCACCACACCCAGCCTCTTTTTATAATGTACTGAAACGCTCTTTCAAAGTACTGGTGAGTGCACAATACAATTTTCCTTTAGGTTCAGTTTTTCTATCCCAGAACTTGCTGAATCTGAATCCCAGCCTTGTGCATTCCTGGACTCTGTTTCAGAGTGCATCCCATTCACTCTGAGTGTGGGATGCAGAAACAGCTTTTTAGATACTGGTGCTTAATTAACTCCCAAAGGCGTGAAGAAAAAGGTCTTTGGGCCAGGTGCAGTGGCTCACACCTGTAATCCCAGCACTTTGGGAGGCTGAGGCATGTGGATCACTTGAGGTCAAAAGTTCGAGACCAACCTGGCCAACATGGCAAAACTTCATCTCTACTAAAAATACAAGAATTAGCCTGGCATGATGGTGGGTGCCTGTAATCCCAGCTATTTGGGAGGCTGAGGCAGGAGAATCGCTGGAACCCAGGAGGCGGAGGTTGCAGTGAGCAGAGATCACACCACTGCAATACAGCCTGGGTGACAGAGTGAGACTCAGTCTCAAAAAAAAAAAAAAAAGAAAGAAAAAAGAAAAAGGTATTTGCACATTTCTGATCACAGAGGCCCTGAAGATGGGTCTGCTGGCCTTTTACTATTCTCAGAAACCTGCTTGGTGTTTGGGAGGAGGGTTGAGAAGGGGGCAAGAGCTGACCTTCCTTGCCCTGCAACTGCAGGCGGGGGTGGCTGTTCTGTGTTCAGTGAGGCGCTAGACTCCAGACCTGTGAGCCCTCACATGTTTTCCTCCCCTTCTCTGGCCAGGCGCCGGTTGGCCCACGTGCCCTTAGCTTTCAGAGCATCCAGCTCTGCCAACCTTGCAGGAAGATCTGGGGGTAGGGGGTTCGGGGAAGAATCTTTATTGGGGCCATACACACTGCAGCCTCATAGGATGGGTGGGGCAGGAGCCAGGGCCCAGTTGACCCTGATGAAAAGCTTAATAGAGATATGTAGCCCAGCTCTGGCCGGGCACAGTGGTTCTCATGCCCGTAATCCCAGCACTTTGGGAGGCTGAGGCGGGTGGATCACTTGAGCCCAGAAATACTAGACTAGCCTAGGCAACATGACAAGACACCCCTCTTTATTTTATTATTTTTTATTTATTTACTTTATTGAGACAAAGTTTCGCTCTTGTTTCTCAGACTGGAGTGCAACCACACGATCTCAGCTCACTGCAACCGCCTCCTGAATTCAAGCGATTCTCCTGCCGCAGCCTCCTGAGTAGCTGGGATTATAGGCATGTGGTGCCATGCCCAGCTAATTTTTGTATTTTTAGTAGAAATGGGGTTTCACCATGTTGTCCAGGCTAGTCTGGAACTCCTGACCTTAGATGATTCACCCGCCTCGGCCTCCCAAAGTGCTGGGATTACAGGCGTAAGTCAGAGTGCCTGGCCAATGCCCCTCTTTATAAAAAACGTATAAAATTTGCAGGGTGCGGTGGCTCTTGCCTGTAATCCCAGCACTTTGGAGGCTGAGGTGGGCAGATCACGAGGTCAGGAGATCGAGAGCATCCTGGCTAACATGGTGAAACCCCATCTCTACTAAAAATACAAAAAATTAGTAGTCCCGGCTACTCGGGAGGCTGAGGCAGGAGAATGGTGTGAATCTGGGAGGCAGAACTTGGCAGTGAGCCGAGACTGCACCACTGCACTCCAACCTGTGCAACTGAGCGAGAGTCCATCTCAAACCAAACCAAACCAAACAAAACAAAAAACAGAAAAAAAATTATAAAATTAGCCGGGTGTGATGGTGCATGCCTGTAGTCCCAGCTACCGAGGAGGCTGGGGTGGAGAATTTCTTGAGCCTGGGAGGTTGAGGTTGCAGTGAATTGTGATCGTGCCACTGCACTCCAGACTGGGGGACAGAGCAAGATGAAAGAAAGAAACAAAGAAGGGGGGGGAGGGAGGGAGGGAGGAGGGAAGGAAGGAAGGAAGGAAGGAGGGAAGGAAGGAAGGGAGGGAGGGAGGGAGGGAGGGGAGAAAAAAGAGAGAGAGGGAAAGAAAGAGAGAAAGCAATTATTATAATATGATGGTCAAAGTGTTCTTATTCAGTTAGCCTCTCACCAGAGCTTAGCGGAGGGGTCTTCAACTCTAGACTACAAGTTAAGGCAAAGTTTTCAGAATTGAGTTTTTTTCTGTTTTTGTTTTTTTGTTTGTTTTTGAGACGGGATCTTGCTGTGTTCCCCAGGCTGGAGTACAGTGTTGCAATCATAGATCACTGCAGCCTGGAACTCCTGGGCTCATGTGATCCTCCCATCTCAGCCTCCCAAGTACCTGGGATTACAGTAGAGATGCACCACCATGCCCAGCTAATTTTAAAATTTTTTTGTAGAGACAGGGTCTTGCTATTTGCCCAGGCTGGTCTCAAACTCTTGGGCTCAAGCAATCCTTTCTCATTGGCCTCCCACAATGTTGAGATTACAAGTGTGAGCCACCACGCCCACCCAGAGTGATTTTTTTTTTTTTGAGACGGAGTTTCACTCTTATCATCCAGGCTGGAGTGCAGTGGTGCAGTGGTGCAGTGGTGCAGTGGCGTGATCTCGGCTCACTGCAACCTCCGCCTCCTGGGTTCAAGTGATTCTCGGGATTACAGGTGAGAGCCACCGTGCCTAGAGTCCATATTTTGGAATATTTTCAATCTGTGGTTGGCTGAATCCATGGATGGGGAACCTGCAGTTATAAGGGTCAACTGTACTGGCCTCGTCAGTCTGGAAGTGCCCCTTCTTCTGTTTTCTGGAGATTACGTGTAATTGGTGTTGCTATTTCTTTAACTATGAGCAGACTTCTCCAGTGAAACTATCTGGATCTGGAGATACCTTTTTCAAGAGTGGGAGGAAAGAGTTAACACAACAGGTCTGATTCACTCATTTCTCACTTATTTCTGTAGCCAAAGCGTGGCCATTGGTCAAACTCTGAAAACCAAACTCCTGGAATATTCACATAGTTACCGGGTCAGATGTTATTCTCCACACCCAAAACAGTGAGCCCAGATGAACCAGGCTGTCAGCAGGTTTAAAGTAAACATACAGATTCATGATGCTTGGCCAGGCACAGTGGTTCACGCCTGTAATCCCAGAATTTGGCGAGGCCGAGGCAGGCGGAATCGCTTGAGGTCAGGAGTTCAAGATCAGCCTGGCCAGCATGGCAAAAACCTGTCTCTACTGAAAATACAAAAAATTAGCTGGACGTGGTGGTGAGTGCCTGTAATCTCAGCTACTTGGGAGGCTGAGGCAGGAGGATCATGTGAACCCAGGAGACAGAGGTCGCAGTGAGCCAAGATCACACCACTGCACTCCAGCCTGGTGACAGAACGAGACTCTGTCTCAAAAAAAAAAAAAAAAAAAAAAGCCACAGTGAGCTATGATCATGCCACTGCACTCCAGCCTAGGCGACATAGTGAGACCCCATTTTTGAAAAAAAAAAAAAAAAGAATAAAAGATTCATGATGCCCAACCTGGTGGTTTAGGGCTGTGTTTGGTCACATGGCAGGAATGTCACCCAGGTTGGAGTGCAATGGTGTGATCTCAGCTCACTGCAACCTCAGCCTCCTGGGTTCAAGTGATCCTCCCGCCTCAGCCTCCCAAGTAGCTGGGATTGCAGGTGTGTGCCACCATACCCAGCTGATTTTTTTACATTTTTAGTAGAGATGGGGTTTTACCATGTTGGCCAGGCTGCTCTTGACCTCCTGACCTCAGGTGATCCGCCCCCGTCAGCCTCCCAAAGTGCTAGGATTACAGCCATGAGCCAGAAGGAGTCTTGCTCTTGTAGCCTAGGCTGGAGTGCAGTGGCACGACCTAGGCTCACTGCAACCTCCGCCTCCCGGGTTCATGCAATTCTCCTGCCTCAGCCTCCAGAGCAGCTGGGATTACAGGTGCCTGCCAACATGCCCAGCTAATAGTTTTGTATTTTTAGTAGAGATGGGGTTTCACCATGTTGCCTAGGCTGGTCTCAAACTCCTGACCTCAGGTGATCCACCCGCCTTGGTCTCCCAAAGTGCTGGGATGACAGGCATGAGCCACCACGCCCAGCCTTTTTTTTTTTTTTTAAATAAAGACAAGATCTCACCATGTTGTCCAGGCTGGTCTCAAACTCCTGGACTCAAGCAATTCTCCCATCTCGGCCTCCCAAAGTGCTGGGATTACAGGGGTGAGCCACTGTGCCTGGCCTAACCACACAAATTTTGACTCCAGAACTCAAGTGGGATTTCCTGGGCAAGGACATCTCACACAAGTCCTTGCAGTTTGCTCCTGGAAAAGATAAGTCTGTGCTGTCCCTGCAGAGGATAAGTATGCATTTGACCTTCCAGCCTTCATCTATTAATATCCTTTTTCCTGCTGTCTTTGTATTGTATCCTCCACTGTAATAAACCTTCACCTAGAGTATAACTTGATCTAGAGTCACATGGGTCCTTCCAGGGAATCACCAAACTAGTTGTATGCGACCATGAAGGAAGAAATTCTTTTATTAAAACTATGAATTCAAGGACAGGCGTGGTGGCTCACGCCTGTAATCCTAAGACTTTGGGAGGTTGAGGTGGGTGGATTGCATGAAGTCAGGAGTTCGAGACCAGCCTGGCCAACGTAGTAAACTCTGTCTCTTCTGAAAATACAAAAAGTTAGCCGGGTGTGGTGGTGGGCACCTGTAGTCCCAGCTACTTGGGAGGCTGAGGCAAAAGAATCGCTTGAACCCAGGAGGCAAAGGTTGCAGTGAGCCAAGATTGTGCCACTGCACTCCAGCCTGGGTGACAGACTGAGACACCATCTCAAAAAAAAAAAAAAAAAAAAAGGATTCAGCTGGGCCTAGTGGCTCATGCCTGTAATCTTAACACTTTGGGAGGCTGAGGCAGGCGGATTGCTTGAGCCCCAGGAGTTGAAGACCAGCCTGGGCAACTTGGCAAAACCTCGTCTCTACAAAAAATAAAAAAACTAGCTGGGTGTAGTGGCGGGCGCCCGTAGTCCTAACTACTCAGGAGGCTGAGGTGGGAGGATCACCTGAGCCCAGGAAGTTAAGGCAGCGGTGAGCTGTGATTGTGCCACTGCACTCCAGTATGGGTGACAGAGTGAGATGCAGTCTCACAATAAAATAAAATAAAAATAAAAAACCATGAATTCAATTTTTAAAATTGTTACAGGATTTTAAAAATTATGTTTCATATTGAGTGATTTTTGGTAGTTTGTAGTTTTCGAAGAATTGGTCCATTTCATCCAACTTGTTGGATTTATATGAGTAGAGTTGCTTAGTATTCCCTTATTATCCTTTTGTTAGTTTTGTTTTGTTTTGTTTTGTTTTTTGAGATGGAGTCTCACTCTGTCACCCAGGCTAGAGTGCAATGGCACAATCTTAGCTCACTGCAACCTCTGCCTCCCTGATTCAAGCGATTCTAGTGCCTTGGCCTCCCAAGTACCTGGGATTACAGGCGCCCGCCACCACGCCTGGCTAATTTTTCTTTTCTTTTTCTTTTGAGACAGAGTCTTGCTCTGTCGCCCAGGCTGGAGTGCAGTGACCTGATCTCACTCACTGCAACCTCCACCTCCTGAGTTCAATTGATTCTCCTGCCTCAGCCTCCTGAGTAGCTGGGACTACAGGCGCCCACAACCATGCCCAGCTAATTTTTTGTATTTTTAGTAGAGACAGGGTTTCACCGTGTTAGCCAGGATGGTCTCGATCTCCTGACCTTGTGATCTTCCCACCTCGGCCTCCCAAAGTGCTGGGAATACAGGCATGAGCCACCATGCCTGGCCTAATTTTTACATTTTTAGTAGAGACGGGGGTTTCACCATGTTGCCCAGGCTGGTCTTGAACCCCTTACCTCAGGTGATCCACCTGCCTCTGCCTCCCAAAGTGCTGGGATTACAGGCATGAGGCACTACACCCGGCCTTGTTTTGTTGTTTTGTTTTGTTTTGAGGTTTTGAGACGGAGTTTCGCTCTTGTTGCCCAGGCTGGAGTGCCCTGGCACGATCTCGGCTCACTGCAACCTCCTTGTCCCAGGTTCAAGCAAATATGGAACGCAACACAAATTTGCATGTCATCTTTGTGCAGGGGCCATGCTGATCTTCTCTGTATCTTTCCAATTTTAGTATATGTGCTACCGAAGCATGCACAATTTTTGTATTTTTTGTAGAGATAGGGTCTTGCCATGTCACCCAGGCTGGTCGCAAACTCCTGAATTGAAGTGATTCGACCACCTCGGCCTCCCAGAGTGCTGGGATTACAGGCATGAGCCACAACACCTAGCCTCAAATGGAAATTTTAAAACAAAAATACAATAACAAAAATTTAAAACTCACTAGATGGACTCAATTAACAATATGAAGGTGAGGAAGAGTCAGTAGACAAACGTGGATTGATAGAAAGCACTCAAACTGGCCGGTCAAGGTGGCTCACGCCTGCAATCCCAGCACTTTGGAGGCTGAGGTGGTGGATCATTTGAGGTCAGAGTTCGAGACCAGCTTGGCCAACACAGCAAAGCCCCATCTCTACTAAAAATACAAAATTAGTCAGGCATGGTGGCACACACCTGTAATCCCAGCTACTCAGGAGGCTGAGGCGGGAAATTGCTTCAACCTGGGAGGCAGAGGTTGCAGTGAGCTGAGATGGCGCCATGGCACTCCAGCCTGGGCATCAAGAGCAAAACTCCATCACAAAAAAAAAAAAAAAAAAAAGTGCTGAAACTGAGGCCGGGCATGGTGGCTCATGTCTGTAATCCCAGCACTTTGGGAGGCCAAGGTGGGTGGATCACCTGAGGTCATGAGTTTGAGACCAGCCTGGCCAACATGGTGGAACCCCGTCTCTACTAAAAATACAAAAATTAGCCAGGCTTGGTGTTGACTGCCTGTAATTCCAGCTACTCTGGAGGCTGAGGCAGGAGAATCGCTTGAACCTGGGAGGTGGAGGTTGCAGTGGAGCCGGGATCGTGTCACTGCACACCAGCTGAAATGACAGAGCAAGATTGCATCTCAGAAAAAAAAAAAAAGAAAAAAAAAGATCAATGGGATTACTTGGTGTGTTTCTGTTTCTTTCAGGGAAATTTATCAGAAGAAAGAGAAAGGATATTTCAGTTTTCTCTGAAAAGTTGATTTTGAAAAGAGCCCTATATCTTATACATAATTTCCCCATGATTCTCCAGAATTCTAAAAAGGGAAGCACATTGTTAATGTTAATGTTCTTAGGGCTATTTTTGGACTGGACAGAAAAGCAGAATAGTTTGTGTTTTGTGTGGACTTCAGAGTGCATTGAAGGCTGTAAAATAACCAATCTTGTTAGACATCTGTATCCAAAGTCACAGTACTCCAAGCATAGTATAACCCTTGTATATTACTAAAGACTACCCCATTGTTACGTTTTTGCCTTTTTTTAAATAAACCAGCTTTATTGAGACATAATTTACGGACAATAAGTTCTACATATTTGAAATATCAAGTAGATGACTTTTATCAAAGGTATAAAACATTTTCACCTCCTTCACTCCCCTTTACAGTCAATCTCCATTTCACTCCCCACTCCAGGCAACCACTCATCTGATTGCTCTCTCTATAGGTTAACTTTGCCTGTTCTAGAATTTCATGTAATTAAAATCACACAGTATGTGCCCTTTTGTGTTTAACACATCTCACTGAGCACAATGTGAGATTCACTCACACTGCATGCATCAGTAGGTTCCTTTTTATAGTTGAGTAGAGGTTTTGGTGTGAACATACCACAATTTATTTATTCTCCTCTTGATTGACAAAAGGGTTGTTTAGGATTTTTTGGCTAAGTAAATCTCTTTTGAATGTTATTGGACTAGAATTTTTTTAAAATTTTATTATTATTATACTTTAAGTTTTAGGGTACATGTGCACAACGTGCAGGTTTGTTACATATGTATTCATGTGCCATGTTCGTGTGCTGCACCCATTAACTCGAGATGGAGTTTTGCTCTTATTTCCCAGGCTGGAGTGCAGTGGCATGATCTTGTCTCACTGCAACCTCCACCTTCCAGTTTCAAGCGATTCTCCTGCCTCAGCCTCTCGAGTAGCTAGGATTACAGGCACCCGCCACCACACCCAGCTAATTTTTGTATTTTTAGTAGAGACAAGGTTTCATCATGTTGGCCAGGCTGGTCTCAAACTCCTGACTTCAGGTGATCCGCCTGCCTCGGCCTCCCAAAGTGCTGGGATTATAAGCGTGAGCCACCGCACCTGGCCATGTTTTTGCTTTTATGAGATATTCATTGGAATTAGAATTTGTTTGATGCTGCTTCAGGATATGAGTAATTATTAAAAGAAAATGTGACTTTTTAACAAAGCAGTCCAGGAATACATTGTAGAGAAAAGAGATGACTGCTTAAAATATGGCTATGGTTAAAATGTTGTCTATATTAAGGAATCTTCATGAGATCCTCGACATCATTGTGAACACAATCTTTTGTGATTATGTTACATGATTTTCATCTTTTTTCAATTTATCTAAGTGCTTGGCCATAAAGACACAACTGACCACACTTAACCCCTCTTGAAGACATTTTTAAATCTCTAAATGAATACTAACTCCAACATATCTATCTTGTTTTTACCACAAGCATTTTGAAAAAGCAGAGTAGGCCAGGTGCAGTGGCTCATGCCTGTAATCCCAGCACTTTGGGGTGCCGAGGTGGGTGGATCAGCTCAGGTCAGGAGTTCGAGACCAGCCTGGACAACATAGTGAAACCCCAACTCTATTAAAAATACAAAAATTAGCTGGGCATGGTGGCAGGTGCCTATAATCCCAGCTACTCAGGAGGCTGAGGCAGGAGAATCACTTGAACAATCCGGGAGGCAGAGTTTGCAGTGAGCCAAGATCTCACCATTGCACTCCAGCCTGGGTGACAGAGCAAGACTCTGTCTCAAAATAAAAATTAAACAAAAAAAAAAAAAAAGAAAGGAAAAGAAAAATCTGATGAATGGGGAAAATCTATATGTATTCTTAGAAAAAAATGCTCTTCAGGGCTGGGCGTGGTGGCTCACGCCTGTAATCCCAGCACTTTGGGAGGCTGAAGTGGGTGGATAACCTGAGGTCAGGAGTTCAAGACCAAACTGACCAACATGGAGAAATCCTGTCTCTACTAAAAATACAAAATTAGCCGGGCATGGTGGCACATGCCTGTAATCCCAGCTACTAGGGAAGGCTGAGGCAATCACTTGAACCCGGGAGGTGGATGTTGCGGTGAACCAAGATTGCACCATTGCACTCCAGCCTAGGCAGAAAGAGTGAAACTCCATCTCAAAAGAAAAAAAAAAAACGCTTTTCAAATTTTTGCATTTCTGACAACTGGATGTCCCCACCTGCCAACCAGTCCTGTGGCCCCCACTCAGGAACTGACTTAGCCCAAAAGGACAGCTTTAATTCTCTATGATTTCATCTCCTGCACCCAACCAATCAACAGGCCCCCTATCCTAGCCCCTTGCCCACAACACTACCTTGGAAAAATCCCTCATCTCCAAGACGTTAGCAAGATTGATTTGAGTAATAACTCCATCTCCCACATGGCATAGCTGGCTTCACATCAATGAAACTCTTTAATGCCATGGTCTTCAGTGGATTTTGTTTGTGTGGTAGTCAGGAAGAACCCCTTGGGCCATTACAAACGTGGGGACATTGTAGAGGACCATTTTAGGGACCCCATCCTATTGAGTGCCATGAATACAGAAAAAAATCGTGATTCCATTTACATGTTTTAGAAGTGAGAGAAACTCCAAATATGATATGGTCAAGTTGTGCAACAGAATTCAGAATTTATTCAATATTACAGTGTTTATATCACAGAGAACATCTTTGTCATTTATATAGGCAATTTTCCCTGGGGCTCACATGCTATTGAACACTGTAACGTTTATTTTGGAGAGAATCTGTGGAGATGGGGGAGGCATCGTCAACATTCCAGTGCAGCATCAGCTAATTCACATGCAACAAAGAGTCTATCAATGCAGAAATGTGCAAGAGCTTTTGGAAAAGTATAGCTCATTCAACATCAGAGAATTCACAATGGAGGAAAATCGTATGTGTGTAAATGGACGTAAAAATGCTTTGAGATGGTGCCCAGAGCTAATCAGACATCTGGGATTTTGTAGCAGAGAGGGGCCTTGTGAGTATAATGGATGAGGAAGAACCTTCAATCAGAGTTCCATACTTAGACAATATCAGCTAATTCAGTTGGGACTTAAAATGGTCATATGTAATGAAGACGGAAAACTCAGGGAAGCATGGGGAATACGGAATGTGAGATCATCCACACTGGAGAGAAGTCTTAGGAGTACAATGAGTGTGGAAAATCACTTGGGGACAAGTTTAGCTTTCTCATCATTGGAGAATTCACACAAAAAAAGGAATGAGCTTGGACGGATCATGGGAGAACTTCCAGGCACTAATCAGGCTAATTCATCCCGGAGAAAAACCTTGATGATGAAGAAGGGGAAAAAGTCTTCCAGTTTTTTTCCTTATTGGATTTCAGAGAATCCTCAGTGACATATAGGGAAACTTGCTGGAGGAATTCAGGGTTTATTAAGATTCACATTAAAGCATTAATCCCATTAAAGTAGGAGTTTAAACTTTTTTGCTTCTTTCACCCCAATCAAAGTTTTCATTCCTTACGTCTCTGTTGAGGGAATGAAGCAACAGGCAAAAATCAATGGTGCACTGGCTTTGCCTTTCAAAACATCACGCAATATGTGGGGTGCAGAAGGACAGCATTGAGAGGTGCTGGGTTTGGTGCCGGAATCTGGCAGTTGCAAATTCTAATACATCACAACACACTCATAGGTGGGCCCCATATATCTGATGAACTTCCAGGGCCACATCTCTACAAATGCTGAAGATTATTTGGAGATGGGAAAATGCGGCTGGGGGTGCTTTTTCTCCAGGTCTGAGTAAAATGAAATAGCGGGTATTTCTAAGATATATTAGGAGGATGCCAGTTTCTCTTTGTTTCATATTTTCAAAAACAGAGATTTAAAGAGGACGGGCTAGAGCTCTTATGTTCAGCTTCTTATTCCATAAGGGAAGAATCAGGCGTATTTCTTGTGTTGAAGCAACACACACACACACACACACACACACACACACACACACACACACACACACACACGTTGTTTGGCAAAAGTCAGACCAGAAGAAAGCTTCTCTCCTACCAACCTCATTCCTTGGCCTTGAACCAGCATTCTAAGTCTTCCAATACATCCTTGTCTCTCCCTACAGTAACTCTCCCATTGAGTTCTGTTTTTGTTTGTTTTTTGAGAAGGATTCTTGCTGTAGCTAGGCTGGAGTGCAGTGGCACAATCTTGGCTCACTGCAACTTCTGCCTCCCAGGTTCAAGCAATTCTCCTGCCTCAGCCTCCTAAATAGCTGGGATTACAGGCATGTGCCAACACGCCAGGCTAATTTTTGTATTTTTAGTAGAGACAGGGTTTCAGTATGTTGGTCAGGCTGGTCTCGAACTCTTGACCTCGTGATCCACCTGCCTCGACCTCCCAAAGTGCTGGTATTACAGGCGTGAGCCATCATGCCCGGCCCATTGAGTTCTTTATAGAAGTGAGTTAGGTTTTGTAGATTTTTGGCTCCTAGCTTTGCTTAGAGAAGCCAGAAAGAGGCGCAGTGGCTCACACCTAGAATCCCAGCACTTTGGGAGGCCAAGGCAGGCAGACCACGAGGTCAGGAGTTCAACACCAGCCTGGCCAACATGGTGAAACCCCATCTCTACTAAAAATACAAAAATTAGCCAGGTGTGGTGGCATACGCCTGTAATCCCACCTACTGGGGAGGCTGAGGCAGGAGAATTGCTTGAACCTGGGATGCGCAGGTTGCAGTGAGCCGAGATCGCACCACTGCACTCCAGCCTGGGAGACAGAGTGAGACTCCATCCCAAGAAAAAAAAAAAAGAGAGAAGCCAGAAAGAAAATGTAGGAAAAAAGAGGAGAGGCAGGGGAGATGAGGAATGAACAAAGTTGCAGAGGGGGTGGGGTGGGGGGCGGTGGCTATGCACATGGAGAATGGCAACTGAGGACACCTTATTCCTGAGAACTAAGGTGGCACTAAGGTTGATGGCTAGAGAGTAACTGAAAGGCCTAGTTCCCGCTAGGCCAGTTTAGTTCCAGCTGCCATCAACTTTTTCCAGTAGTTCCCTTGCTCACACTCAAAATCTCAGGCATTAAAGCCCCACTGAATTACCACAATTCATCGAGTCCTGTTTTAGAAGATGTCTAAGGCCGGGCAAGGTAGCTGACGCCTGTAATCCTAGCACTTTGGGAGGCCAAGGCGGGTGGATCATGAGATCAGGAGTTGGAGACCATCCTGGCCAACATGGTGAAACCCTGTCTCTACTAAGAATAAAAAAAAAAAAAAAAAAGTTAGCTGGGCGTGGTGGCACTTGCCTGTAATCTCAGCTACTTGGGACCCTGAGGCAAGAGGATTGCTTGAACCAGGGAGTCAGAGGTTGCAGTGAGCCGAGATCGCACCACTGCACTCCAGTCTGGCAACAGAGCAACTCAGTCTCAAAATGAAAAAAGAAGATGTCTGGAACTTGCATGAATATCTCTTTCTTTCCTTGTCTGTGTCCCCTAGGCCTTGGGGTTAGGACTCTGAGCTGGGATTCCTCTGTAGGCTAAGACCAATCCTGATTCTTACTCCCTCCATATGAGCAATAATTTGATTTCTAATGTCTAAACTTAGGTTGATTTTCCATTGGGAGTTACAGCAACAGTCACGGGGTTCTGAGAAGGGGTGAGGGATGCTTTAGGCTGCGGGTAGCAGAAATCTGCCCAGAAAATAAAGACACGTGACTTACAGATCAGTAAGACTGGAAGTGGGGGTTCCAGGATAGGTATGGTGGCTCAACGCTGTCATGGAGGACATAGGCTCTGCCATCATCAGTATGTGGGCTTTTCCCCTTGGTCTTGTTGCCTCGTGGTCTCAAGATGGTCCCAGCCATCTCCCCATATGTTTTTGTTTTGTAGTTGTTGTTGTTGTTGTTGAGACAGAGTCTCTCTCTATCACCCAGGCTGGAGTGCAGTGGCATGATCTCGGCTCACTGTAACCTCCGCCTACAGGTTCAAGCGATTCTCCTGCCTCATCCTCCGAAGTAGCTGGGATTACAGGCATGTGCCACGACATCCAGCTAATTTTGCATATTTAATAGAGACCAGGTTTCACCGTGTTAGCCAGGCTGATCTCAAACTCCCAACCTCAGGTGACCACCCACCTCGGCCTCCCAAAGTGCTGGGATTACAGGCATGAGCCACCGTGCCTGGCCCACAATTTTTGTATTTTTAGTAGAGACGGGGTTTCACCATCTTGGCCAGGATGGTCTTGAACTCTTGACTTCGTGATCCACCTGCCCTGGCCTCTGAAAGTGCTGGGATTACAGGCGTGAGCCACTGTGCCCGGCAAATGGGATGGCGTGCTGCATGGGCTGGAAATCCCTCTACGTTCTAGCAGCACAGCTAAGTCACCCACCCACTTCCAAGCCAACTGACAGCAAAGGGAACAAGTGGCAAACTGGCTGCAATGACACCCACAGGCAGGAGGTCCCCCTGGGATGGCTTCTCTCGGCCCTTTTTGGAGTCCCAGCTCAGTTCCTGCCCTGTCCTCCTTTATCCTCTCGCCAAAACCAAGCTCATTTTCCCTCCGCGAGGGGATATTCCTCCATGGCATAGCTTATTTTGGTTTTGCTTCAATCACCAAGTTTCTTCTCTGGTGTAATTCTGGCCAGCACACTGGTCTGACCAGGCCCTACTTGCCCTTAGGACATCTTGTTGCTCACTGATTCTACTGTCTGGTTTTTCCACTCCAATTTCCAAAAGGGGCCATCTGACTGGCCTGGCTGGCTTTCCCTACATTTGTGAGCCAGATGACTTCAAAAATCATTGGCCAGCCTGTATGTGATCCTGGTCCACTGAACTGTATATCTGGGGGCTTGGGGGGTGGCAGAGAGGCAGGGTCATGTGGTGTGACACAGCTGCCTGGGCAGTGGTTTCCATGGAGGGGCTGGGGGTAGCACAGGTGATGGTGCAATGGTGTAGGGTATCCATAGAGGGTTCTCAGAGCCCAACAACTGTACGAGATGACAAGGCTACTCTGTCAGGGAGAAAGACCACATGGAAGAACATGAGGCATCAGTCATGTGACTGCAAAAGCCACTTTGGACATTTCAGCCCCAATAGCTGTGGAGGAGAGGAGACCTCAGACATAGTGGAGCAGAAATAAACTGGAATACAAGACTCACGGAGCTGAGTGCATCATCACAGATTCTTGAGTCCCAGCGGCCTCAAGGCTTCCATGGCTCAAGAATGTCCCCCAGTTCCCACAGCAGAAATTCCAGTTGCTGCAGGTAGAAAGCTTGAGTTCTCTCATGAACATGACTTTAATAGTGATTGGAAGTGTTTCTTGCCTACGGGATTTAGGATGTTGGGAAACTTTTTTTTTTTTTTTTTTTTGAGACAGAGTCTCATTCTGTCACCCAGGCTGGAGTGCAGTGGCGTGATCTTGGTTCACTATAACCCCTACCTCCCAGGTTCAAGCAATTCTCCTGCCTCAGTCTCCCGAGCAGTTGGGACCACAGATGTGCGCCACCATGACTGGCTATTTTTTTTTTATTTTGTTTTTGAGTTGGAGTCTTGATCTGTTACCCAGGCTGGACTGCAATGGCGTGATCTCGGCTCACTACAACCTCTGCCTCCCGGGTTCAAGTGATTCTCCTGCCTCAGCCTCCCAAGTAGCTGGGATTACAGGCATGCACCACCACACCCGGCTAATTTTTGTATTTTTAGTAGAGATGGGGTTTCTCCATGTTGGCCAGGCTGGTCTCAAACACCTGACTTCAGGTGATGCGCCCACCTTGGCCTCCCAAAGTGCTGGGATTACAGGCATGAGTCACTGCGCCTGGCCTTGGGAAACTTTTTGTGGCTTTGACAGGCTGAAGAAGGAACTGTGGAGGCAGGACTATTTCAAGATGGCCCTGTTACAGACAGAAAACGGGCTGGTTCTTCCAGCAAATGGAATTTTAAAATTCTTCAATGGAAAAATGAGAACTTTTAGAAGCATGGGTGATGGGCAGAGCTGGATTTGAACCCCTGCTCTTCTACTTACTAGCTGCATGACCTTGGGCAAGTTATTTAGCCTCTTTAAGTCTTATTTTTTTTCATTTGTAACAAGAGGATAGAAACACACCTCTTTCACAGGGTTGCTGGTAGGACTAAGTGAGATACTGCATGGGAAACAATTGGCACCACTGGCCCTGGACACATGATGGTGACTGCGATTGTGAGTCGCTTATGCACTTGGCAAGTGAGGGCCAAAGGCCCAGTGAGAGACCCAGCTAGAGCTTCAGGGCGCTGGCTTGGCTCTTCTTAACAGGGATCTGGTGCCCTCCATGGTGGGGACTGGGGATGGGGTAGGGGTGTCTTTAAAGCTCTCCATCTAGATCCAGTTTCATGAGCAATTTCATAGAAGCCTCTCGTTCTATTTATTTATTTATTTTGAGATGGAGTCTAGCTCTTGTTACCCAGGCTGGAGTGCAATGGCTTGATCATGGCTCACTGCAACCTCTGCATCCCGGGTTCAAGCAATTCTCCTGCCGTAGCCTCCTAACTAGAATTACAGGCCTGCACCACCATGCCTGGCTAACTTTTGTATTTTTTTGTAGAAACGGGGTTTCACCATGTTGGCCAGACTGGTCTTGAACTACGGACCTCAAGTGATCCGCCCACCTTGGCCTCCCAAAGTGCTGAGATTATAGGCGTGAGCCACCATGCCTGGCCCTCTCATTCTCTTTAGAATGGCCTTTGCTACCCCCATGGGGATGCCTAGCTTCTCCAATAGCCTTCACCTGGTCTTTCTTCCTCCTCTCTTTATTCCTCCTCTTTCTTTCTCTCCTTCTCTCTCTCTCTCTCTCTCTCAAGGTCTTGCTCTGTCACCCAGGCTGGAGTGCAGTGATATCACAGCTCACTGCCACCTCGAACTCCTGGGCTCAAGCAATCCTCCTACCTCAGCCTCCTGAGTTGCTGGGATTACAGGCATGCTCCACTACACCTGGCTAATTTTTAAATATTATTGTTTGCAGAGACAGGGTCTTGCTATGTTGCCCAGGCTGGTCCAGAACTCCTGGACTCAAGTGATCCTCCTGCTGTGGCCTCCCTAAGTGCTGGGATTACAGGTATGAGCCACCATGTCCAGCCAGGTTATTAATGTCAATCTCCGCCACCTCCACCTGTTTTTGTAATTTCTTATCCAATTTGGCCTGGGGATCATCATCAGAGGAGGGATTTGAGAGGGTATTCTTTTTTTTTTTTTTGAGATCGAGTCTCACTCTGTTGCTCAGGCTGGAGTGCAGTGGCACAATCTCTGCTCAGTGCAACCTCTGCCTTCCAGGTTCAAGTGATTCTCCTGCCTCAGCCTCCCGAGTAGCTGGAATTACAGGTGCGCACCAGCATGCCTGGCTAATTTTTGTGATGTTAGTAGAGACAGGGTTTCACCATGTTGCCCAGGCTGGTCTCAAACTCCTGGGCTCAAGCAATCTGTCTGCCTTGGCCTCCTAAAGTGCTGGGATTACAGGCATGAGCCTCCGCGCCTGGCTGAGGATATTCTGGAGGCTCATTGTAAATGGCATTCCAGCTATACAATTCCAGGACTTGAGCAATGAAGCCAGCAACCGGCTGTCTCCTGTGGCCTGTAGAGAACTGGGTAAATACACGAGCCTCTGGTAAGCAGACGGAGAGGCAGCTGGCCAGGGAACTCCCTTTCCTTCTCTCCTGAATGCTCAATGTCCTGCTGACATGTTCGGCAAGTCAAAGTTCAGCAGTGTGGAAGACGTGGCTTTCTAGGAAATGCAGTTCTCACAGGCAGCGCCAACACTAAGAACTAGTTCTTACTATCTGTGTCAAGATACCAAGAATTTTAACTTACTAGGTTTTTTTTTTTTTTTTTTTTTTTGTACGAAGTCTTGCTCTGTCACCCAGGCTGGAGTGCAGTGGTGTGATCTTGGCTCACCGCAACCTCCACCTCCCAGGTTCAAGCAGTTCTTCTGCCGCAGCTTCCCAAGTAGCGGGGATAACAGGTGTGTGCTACCACACCCAGCTAATTTATGTATTTTCAGTAGAGTTGGGGTTTTACCATGTTGGCCAGGCTAGTGTCCAACTCCTGACCTCAGGTGATCTGCCTGCCTCGGCCTCCCAAAGTGCTGGGATTACAGGTGTGAGCCACTGTGCCTGGCTAGTAACTTTTAAAGTTAGAAGAGAGCTCCAAGGCTATATAAAACTCTGGACTTGGCTGGGCGTGGTGGGTCACGCCTGTAATCCCAGCACTTTGGGAGGCCGAGGCAGGTGGATCATGAGGTAAGGAGTTTGAGACCAGCCTGGTCAACCTGGTGAAACCCTGTCTCCACTAAAAATACAAAAATTAGCCGGGCATGGTGGCACCCACCTGTAATCCCAGCTTACTCGAGAGGCTGAGTCAGGAGAATTGCTTGAACCCAGGAGGCAGAGGTTGCAGTGAGCCGAGATCATGCCACTGCACTCCAGCCTGGGCAACAGAGCAAGACTCCATCTCACAAAACAAAAACAAAAAAAACTCTGGACTTGTACACAAATTTGTTCCCTTTCAGGGGAGATTGACATTTCACCACCAACAAAAGGCGAGAGGCCTTTTCTGTCCTGTGTCCTTGACACCCAGAACCTAGCCATATACCAATGGGATGATGTCCTCCCCAGGGGCAGGAGCAGACCCAGGTGGGACATTTCAGTACAGTCCTTAAGGTCTGTTCTCGCTACCTCCAAGAACTCCTTGGCTGCCTGGGAACCAGAGTGCAACATTCATTCAACAGATACTGAGTGCATACCTACTACGAGTCAGATGCTAAGCTAGGCACTGTGGACACAGAGACAGGCCTAAGGCATAGCCTTGCTTTCAGAGAGCCCCAAGTTCACATCGAGGGTGGTCCCTGAGCTGGTCATACTTAACTAGGACTGTGAATGCACAGCTCCGCAGCAATGGTGACTTCTATTTTTTTTTTTTTTTTTTTTTTTTTGAGAGCAGTCTTTCTCTGTTACCCAGGCTGGAGTGCAGTAGAATGCTCTCAGCTCACTGCAATCTGCACCTCCCGGGTTCAAGCGATTCTAGTGCCTCAGTCTCCTGAGTAGCTGAGATTACAGGTGTGCACCACCATGCCTGGCTATTTTTTGTATTTTTAGTGGAGATGGGGTTTCACCATGTTGGCCAGGCTGGTCTTGAACTCCTGACCTCAGGTGATCTGCCTAACTTGGTCTCCCAAAGTGCTGGGATTGCAGGTGTAAGCTACCACCGCACCTGGCCAACAACACTGACTTCTTGCTTGTTCCTTGCCTTTCCATCCCCAAAATCGTTCCCAGGGCCTAGTGTAATGCAGGGCAACTAGCAACACAGCTCAGGCAGAGCTGAAGCTGTGGAGACCAAGCATCGACCACCTTGGCTAATGTGGCTGGCCTGCCTGGGGCTGGAGGTTGGGAGGGGAGGAAGAGGTGGCAGTAAGTATAAGATCACCTTCCTCCCTGTGTGACCTTCAAGGGGCAACCACCCTGAAGAAGGTGGGCTACATCTTCAGTGGAAGGTAAATGACCTGAACAACAAACCCATCTGCCTAGATGACATCGTCACAGTTACAAGCAGTCTGCCTGTCCACACAGTCCGCCAAGCCACCTTGAGTGTCTCAGGGTTCAAAGGATTCTTGGACCATCCAGAGGACAAGGGGCGGCCCCTCTTCAAAGATCTCTCAGTCTGCTTCAGAAGAAAAAGTCATCAAAAGATAACGAAGGGCTAAGTGTGGCATGAGTGTTAAACGGGTTTCACAGGCAGTGCATTCTCATGAAGGGAAGCAGGGGAGTAGGGCTCCAGGCTCACAGCATCCCAGGAGGGCTTCAGGGAACAGATGAGCTTTGGGCCAGGCTTAAAGGATGGGCAGAATGCAGAGTGGGAGGGGTGGGCACCCCACTGCATTCCAGGGGGTGCTGACCATCAGCAATGACATGGCACTCAGAATAGAGTTTGGGCTAAGCACGGTGGCTCATGCCTGTAATCCCAGTGCTTTGGGAGGCTGAGATGGGAGGACTGCTAGAGCCCAGGTGTTCGAGAGCAGCCGGGGCAACACAGTGAGACCTCATCTCTATAAAAAATTTAAAAATTAGCCAGGTATGCTGGTGTGTGCCTGTAGTTCCAGCTACTCAGAAAGCTGAGGTGGGAGGATCACTTGAGCCCAGGAGGTCAAGGCTGCAGTAAGCTATAATCATGCCACTGCATTCCAGCCTAGAAATGCAGAGCAAGACCCCAGCTCTTTAAAAAAATAAATAAATAAATAAATAAAAAGGTACCACTTTGGGGAAATTGCAGACTCTAAGCCTAAACTCTACTGGCCTGATACACACGGCAAAACACTTGGTCAGGATTTGCAGTAGAATATCAAAGAACTCACAGGGCAGAGGAAAGCTTCAAATATTATGAATGAGGGAAAATTTCCATTCATCTCATAATTCATACTAGAGAGACTCCCAGTGAATGGCACCAGTGGAGGAAAATCCTCAGACGGAGGCGAGCTGTTATTGGAGATGCGAAAATCACAGGGGAGGACAAAGCATAGAAGCGCGTGGAACCATGTCACAGCCTGCACCTGAAAGCATCACACGGGAGAGAAGTTGCATCCTCAATGAATGGCGTTCCAAAAAAGCGCAACCGCATCAAGCATCAGACAAGCCATTCTGAGCTCAGTCTTTGCAATGTAATGAATTGGGGGTGGTAATCATTTGAGAAGAAATCAGCCCTTACTCATCAGCCAATGGTTCCGACTGGAGAGAGGGAGGGTGCTCATCATGGATGATGAAGCTCTCGGGGTGCTCCGATCACATATAACAAAGGAGGCTGCAGAAGGGGCCTGAGGAGGGCTGTCAGGGGGTCCTAAGGGTACATGTGACATAAAACGTTCACAAGAGGAAAACATTTCAGATGAAAGGGGCAAACTTAGAAAGTGATTTCGGGCCGGGCACAGTGGCTTGCACCTGTAATCCCAGCACTTTGGGAGGCTGAGGTGGGGCAGGGGGAGGGGAATCACTTGAGGCCAGGAGTTCAAGACAAACCTTAGCAACATAGCAAGACCCCATCTCTACCAAAAATAAAAAATAAATCAATAAAAAATTTTTAAAAGCTTTTTTTGGAACTTGTCCTCTTAGAACCAGGAATGGCTGTGGGGAACGCAGATACCCTTCAGAGGAGTTTGCTCAGAGGACACAATTGTGCACGTGTGATCCTTGGGGCGACTTGCAGGGGTGCCCTTATGCCATGCACAAGAATCCAGCCCAGCAGTTCTCAAAGTTTCCTTTTCCCACAGAGCTATACATTTTCTTTATCTTCCCTCCTCCTTCCTCTTTGTCCTTTGGTAAAGTCCAACGTCAATTTTTCTGTTCCTTGTTGTTGCCTTGGGAGGGTGTCCTGGCACCTGTGTGTTCACATGTTCTCTGCCTGGCCTGCCTATCAAGAGGCTGGTGGCAGGCCAGACACAGTGGCTCGCCCCTGTAATCCCAGCACTTTGGGAGGCCAAGGCGGGCAGATTGCCTGAGGTCAGGAGATCAAGACCAGCCTGCCCAACATAGTGAAACCCCATCTCTACTAAAAATACAAAAATTAGCTGGGCATGGTGATGCATGCCTGCAATCCCAGCTATTAAGGAGGCTGAGGCAGGAGAATCACTTGAACCAGGGAGTTAGAGGTTGCAGTGAACTGGGATTGCACCACTGCACTCCAGCCTGGTGACGGAGTGAGGCTCCGTCTCAAAAAACAAAACAAAAAAACCCAGACATGGTGGTGGGTGCCTGTAATCCCAGCTACTTGGGAGGCTGAGGCAGGAGAATCACTTGAACCCAGGAGGCAGAAGCGGAGGTTGCAGTGAGCCGAGATCACACTACTGCATTCTGGCCTGGGTGACAGAGTAACTCTGTCTCACAAAAAAAAAAAAAAAAAAAAAAAGGAGGCTGGTGGCCACTGGGGAACATGCCCCAGAGGATACTGTGAGAACATGCCCCAGAGGATACTGTGATGGCTGCTTCATTCATTCCTTCATTCTTTTCATGTCTTTGGAGCATCTATTCCATGCCTGGCACTTCTCTTTGTCAGGGGATAGAGGAAAGGGCAACCTTGGGGAGGACAGAGGTGGATCAGGAAGTAGCGGCTGCTACTTGAGATTTTTTTTAATGTATATGTAGGTACATACCCTAATTATAAAATATATGTGGTCCTATTTTTTTTCAGTGACAATTTTACTTCTGTTTACTTCTATCTAGTATAGTAACCATGTAACACAATTTGTTTAGGGTCCTTTTATAGCTGCTGGGAAGCTTTGCCATGAAAATTGCACAAAAATATAAGTATAGGCAGGGAAGCTAGTTTTAGGTATATCAGCCATTGGTTTGTTATGGGCTCAAAGAAGGATAGGTAGTTGAAAATTATTTGGATGTCTGTATTCTGTTTAGAATTTGGAGTGGTTTTGGACATGATAATTTAATTTGAACTAGGTCATTCCTGATGTTATTAATAGGTTGTCTTCTTTAGTTTTCTGCATTCTTATTAATTCTTGATTTCTAGGGTGTGTTTTCTCCCTGTGTCCTCCCCTAATCTTATACCTGCTGCTCCTCAGTTTGTGTGTATGCACATGTACATGCAAGGATTTTTCTGATGAATGTGCAGGGGGCAGTGTTGTACTTAGTTTTACTTTACTTTTGCCAGATTCTACTAAAAATTTTAGCTGAATTTAGCCCTGTTTATTCAACTAAATAAGATACTTGGAGATTTATATCTAAAGGAAGAATCTCAGTCATTGTAAATAAATGACCTAAGTCATTATTCTGGAAATCAACCAGAGAAATTCCTTTCTGGAGTTTTACATCTTTTTTGGAACTCTTTTGATATGATAGCTGTATGACTTCAACACTTCTGAAGTAATTGGATTTGGTGTTTATATATCAACTTTACAGTTTAAAAAAAAAAGACCAGCATAATACTTTAACTTTAGATTACAACTTTGCATCATTAAAAAAACAGTAAAGGATGTGGAAACAAGGAGCCATATAGGAATCTAAGAAGCATGTAATAAACATAAGACTAATGTACTAATTATGTATGGTGCTCTTTTGCTGACTACTTCCATTTTAGATAAAGAAATCCAAGAACATAAAGTTAAAATACATGAATTTCCAGAAACAGATGATGAAGAAGAAAAAAAACTTGTTAAAAAGATAAAGGTAGGTTCATCCCTGTACATACACTAAAGTAATCTGAGGCCTTAAAAACATACTACAGCGTCCACAGGAAAGATCAAAAGTATCAGTGTTTTAAGTAGTTGGCTTACAAAATACCTAGGGAGATTTAATGTTGAATTCAACTTTATAGTTAACTTTGAAGATTAGCTAGTACATATAATAAGCAATTGTGTAAACTACTGAGGTGAATAACACAATCCTTATTTCAAATTGTTTTTAATTAACTGGCTTTCATATTATATAATTTTTTCCCTCTTAAGAAACAAGTGATGAGAAAGGAGAGAATTCCTTCTGTTATGTTTTAATTGCCAGACAAAAATTGTATCTCTTTTATCTTTATAAAAGCCAACCAAAATTACAGCTAGATAGGAGGAATAAGTTCTAGCGTTCTGTAGCATTGTAGGGTGGCTGTAGTTAACAGTAATTTAGTCTATATTTTCAAATAGCTAGAAGAGAGGATTATGAATGTTCCCAATACAGAAAAATAAGTGTGAGTTGATAAATGTGCTAATTACCCTAATTTGATAATTACATATTTGTATACAGGTATCAGAATACCATACTCTACCCCACAAATATGTACAATTATGTTTCAATTAAAAATAATAAAAACCAACCAAAAATTCACATCAACACAATTTTCTGTATTTTAATTTATTGTGGTTTTCTAAGTACTTTGTCCCTGAAAATGGTATACTGAATAATGGCATTATGTAGGCAAATACCTTGGAATAATGAAATGCTTATACCTCGCCAGTGGAGAATTTCTGCAGTTATATAAAATAGCTGGTTAGATATTTCCGGGAGCCACAGAATTGTGAAGGGCTACACATGGATGAATACAAATCCAGTCACCTGGATTTGAAGTTCCAAAGTTAGAGCTTAGCAAATATACTATTCCCTGCTTTAGGTACTGTTACAGTTGGTTTGTGATCAAGTAGTCAGGCTAGTCATTAGCCTCCTTTTTTTTTCCCAGATGCTAATATATTTTTTACCTTTTTCCCCCCAAGTATGGGACAACTTTCTGTAGTGATTTTTAGTAAATAATTTGACCAGTATATGCTTGAATATTCTTAACTTTAAAGAGAATATTTAATTTTATTTATTATTTACCTTGGTGGTAATATCATGTGATGTCAATTTACTAAATATTGGTTAAATGGCCTATAAAAACTAATGCAGAAACTATCAAAAGTAATTTTTTTTTGGCTAATCTGTTGAGTCATGTAACTTTTTTTATTCTTGAAATTTGTGAATACTATAGAGATGTATTTGAACAAGAATAATTTGTTTTATAGGACCATTTACCTCTTGCTGTGGTGGGTAGTAATACTATCATTGAAGTTAATGGCAAAAGGGTCATAGGAAGGCAGTATCCTTGGAGTGTTGCTGAAGGTAAGGTTTTCTTCAGTGAATGAGTTTCTATAAGATCTCAAAACTGTGATTAAAAATTTGTATTTATAGTAAGGAGTATAATATGCATACTGTATTGATATAATCTAGATTTCAAGGATAGTACTGATTTCAGGTTCTTGTAGTCTCATTTTCCTCTTAAATACATTCATGGTTTTCAAACCTGTATCCTACTAAGTCAGGCAAGTATGTGTTAAGTCCTAAAGTTGTAGTATAGGTTGAACATTCAATTTTTTTTTTTTTTTGAGATGGAGTCTCACTCTGTCACCCAGGCTGGAATGCAGTGGCATGATCTCGGCTCACTGCAACCTCCGCCTCCCGAGTTCAAGCGATTCTTCTGCCTCAGCCTCCCAAGTAGCTGGGAATACACGTGCGTGCCACCACGCCTGGCTAATTTTTGTATTTTTAGTAGAGACAGGGTTTCACCATATTGGCCAGGCTGGTCTTGAACTCCTGACCTTGTGATCCACCCGCCTCAGCCTCCCAAAGTACTGGGATTACAGGCGTGAGCCACTGTGCCCGGCCTAGGTTGAACATTCTTAAAGAGAAAATTCAAAATATGAATTGCTCCAAAATCTAAAACATTTTGAGCACTGACATGCCACTCAAAGGAAACGCTCAGTGGAGCATTTTGAATTTTGGATTTTTGGATTAAGGATGCTCAGCCAGTAAGTATAACACAGATATTCCAGAATTCCAAAAAAATTCAAAACACTTCTGGTTCCAAGCATTTCAAATAAGGGATACTCAACTTGCCCCACCCTGGCTGGCATCCCTGCCTCCTTATTAAGTCTATTTCTGTTTTCTTATTTGAAAACATAACTAAAATTGAGGGGTTCTTTACCTGGGGCCCTAAGTTTGCTCCCAGGGAATCTAATGAACCTCCTGGAATTAAACATTTTGGAGAGAAGGCCAGTCACTTTTATCGGAATGTCAGATGGGTCATGGACCCTCAAGAATTATTTTAAAAATGTATAAGCCCAGTTAAAACATTCACAGTCTCCTTTCCTCAGTGCAAAAGTTGCCTTTTTTGACATCGCATATTTAGAGTAAAAAAATTTCATTAGTAAAAGATACTCTTTACTAGTTTTGTAAGGAGTTTTTTGTTTTTTAACCTGCTATCTTAAATTATTAAGGGTTAAGTAAGGGGTTTTAAATACCAAAAAAATCTTATTTATAACACCAAACCTCAGAAGTCCTTCCTCTTGGCAATAGGTTTATTGTATTGGTTTAATCTGATATTTAATCTTCTGTATTATAGTAAGCTGAAACCAAAATTGAGACATGATTGTTTTATGTTTGTTGCTATTATTTTTGAATTTTTTTTTTTTTTTTTTTTTTTTTTTTTTTTTTTTTAAGAGACAAGGTCTTGCTATGTTGCCCACCTGGCCTCAAACTCCTGAGCTCAAAGTGATCCTCCCAAGTCATGCTCCTCCCACATCACATCACTATAGGCACACACCACTGCCCTTGGTTTATTTTGAACAATTCTTTAATTTTTAGGGTATTGTTTCAAGTTACTGTCCTTATTGACAATTTTCCCACCAGTGACCCCTGTACCTTGTTCCCAGCTCTCTCTGTCATGCCCAGGCAACTTTCAGTTGCTGAGTTGAGGCTTTAGAACTTACATACCCCTTAAAAATAGGCACCAGAGAAATTGATTTGCATCTCTCTTTTGTAGTTTACCCCTCTACTCCCAAGTAATATTCCTGTTTGTGATACATTCTTTAAAAATAAAAGTAAAGAATCTTAAAGTTCTTGGCTCCCTTTTTCATTTTGGTTACCTTAAGATTTTTTTCTAAAGTGATTCCCCCTTCACTTACACCACTGAATTTTTTAAATGTATTATATAATAAATATATTTTTTACCAATAATGAGAAAATGCGTGATTTCCCCTTTCAAAATTTCAAAGTTGTTTCCGGAGAGCTCATTTTAGTTAGGTTGACATCTGTTTCTGGGGATTAAACTACAGTAAGATAATAATATAGTACACTTCTCTGTCATGCCCTTACATTGAGTACTATGTTAGTGTTAAATCTCAAAAAAATTGATCTGAGCTGTTTTGCATTTCCCCTCCCTTGTTTTTACCCCCCAAGTTCCTGTGAAATATTTTTTGAAAAGACTAGGCTTAGTGAAAATATAATATTTGTGGTCTATGTTTTTCTTACAGTTGAAAATGGTGAACATTGTGATTTTACAGTTCTAAGAAATATGTTGATAAGGTAAGTGCAAGCAATGATGGAAATAGCGTAAGATTTTCTTTCCCTAAATAAGAATTGGATAGATTTACTTTTTGCCTTCTATAAATGTAGCTAATTTAAATTTATATCTTCAGTCTAGTAATGAAGTAAGCACTACAGGTAGACGATTCTTTCTCCAAGGTTTTGAAGTCATCAGCAAAAGTTACAAAATAATTTGTGTGTCTAGGGATACATAGGAAAATTAGTCTCTTTACTTTATCGTTATACTTTGTGTTGAGGTTTAATACTGAAATAACTATGGAAAGTGAAATAGAAGAGGCTCTTCTTCTTTCTTAATGTGAAAAACTTGTGAAAACTATATAAGAGAAGGCTAGTTTTTGAGTCAAAAGCTAGAATTTGAATGTTAAAAGGTGCACAACCTGGTAGCTGGTGAGTAGGGCATATTTTATGTACTGGAACATAGTGAACAAAACCAATCTTCCTATCAGGTGAGAAAAAAAAAATCCCTACACTGTGTCTTGCACACCTGCTGAAAGAGAAGGAAAGCCTATGGGAGCAGGACATCGAGGCCATCCTGATTAGAGGACCAGGACTGGTAAAGAGGATCTCTTACTAATGAATTAGAAAAGCAGCAGCAGAGAGGAAATCATGAAGAAAAAGTGTAATAGGACTAGAGATGTTAGTAGACAAGGAATAGAAAGGGCATCAAAATGATCCTCAGTATTTTCATGTTGAGACACATTCATTCCCCTCCCTACCTGACTCCGCATTTCCCACTTCTCTCTCTTGCTTCTCTATGCCTTTAGCACATACTCTCTTTAACCTCCAGTTTTAGATGTCTGTCTTAAGTTGATATCTATTAATTTTCATACCTCTACCCACTTTCCCAAAACATAAGAATCTCTTTTGCTGTGTAAAGAAAGGTAGTTACATAAATATGGATAATAATTGGAAATCATGGAATAACAAGAAGGTCATTCTCACAAGTGAGAAGTGAGGGGGAAAATTTAAGAGAGTCAAACTGCTACCTCAAGAAATACAATAGAGATGAGAGTGAATTTTGAAATGAAAGAAATTGACATGTAATTGATCTTTATTTTCAAAGGAGCAGGTGTTTTTGGTAGGAACTGCATGACAGGGTTGATTGAGCAGTTGGGGTTGCCAGGCCTCAATTAGGGGAGAAGAGCAAAAGCACGAGAAGGTCATCCTCTGGGTTTTGAGAATACAACACTTCAGGCTGTGTTATGAACTATTCCCTTCCTCTTCCATTCTTAATGTGTGACTTCAAAAGGATACATATTAATAATATAATCTGCTATGACAGTATATAAGTAGAGAATGTTTAATAAATACTAATTACCATTGCATTCCTCTTATTTTTAAATCTTCTATGGTACTTGCCCAGTGCTTGACATGGTGGCATTCTATAACTTTTTCTTGTGTATTTTAAAAGTATACAATCAATAATTTCCTACATACCTAAAACACTGTAGAGGGGAAAGCTAGTTACTAAGCCAGAGGTTACTTTGTTGAGATAGAGTCTCGATCTGTTGCCCAGGCTGGAGTGCAGTGGCATGATCTTGGCTAACTGCAATCTCCGCTTCCCGGCTTCAAGCAATTCTCCTGCCTCAGCCTCCAGAATAGCTGGGATTACAGGCATGTGCCACCACACCCGGCTAATTTTTGTATTTTTAGTAGAGATGGGGTTTCAGCATGTTGGCCAGGCTGGTCTCAAACTCCTGACCTCAAGTGAGCCACCAGCATTGGCCTCCTACAGTGCTGGGATTACAGGTGTGAGCCACCACGCCCACCCAGCCCAGAGGCTACTTTGAATATTTGAAAGTTCACAGCCTGGCAGCTAGTGAGGGTCCTCCCTAGTATAAGCATTACAGAGCAAATTGACCATGCCTGCAGGAAGATTTAATACAGCAGAGCAGCAACTTTTATGCCTAAAAATTCTAAAGTTATACATTATTAGAAAGATGTATATTTAATTTAGCTCACGTCTTTAAGACAAAGGCATCTACTGGATATTTAGTAAGTACCTGAAGGAAGGAAATACAATATCAGTATTGCAGATGTCTGTAAATCCCAAGTAATTGAAATCTTCAGGTCAAAGGAATAGTGATTGCTTCTAAGAAAGAGTCAAGTTCAAAGAAGTGTTTGCTAATTAAGAGAACTGACTTACTCCAGGCAAACCAAAGAAGGCAATGGAAAGGAGGAAAACTATACAAATATTTTCAGGGTGTGGAGATGGGTGTTTCAGAAATCAAATACGGAAAGAAAACAAAAGGAGAACAGAAAGAGTTATGGTACAGCAATGGGAAATGGAAGAGACAAATTCCTGAAACTGTGGGGAAACTGTATTGCTAATTACCAAATTATTTTGAGAATGGAGGAGTGGGTTGAATCATAAAAGGTTAAAGCATATTTAATTAAATGGAAATAAAGACTTATATAACCTGAAAAAATCAGAATTATGTAGTCATATAGAAGTGAAAGTGATTTTAGTGAAAGGAAAATCATCCATTATCTAAAACATTAGATGACACTAACAAAAATAGCTTAACAATTAGTAAATTCACCTTACCTTTATTTTACACATTCATGCAAACATTTCATGTAAGTATTCTTCCTTAGAACCGTTAATGATTTTTCAGTGATGTAGTGACGATATGTAATATGTAATAATTAAAATTAGGCCGGGCGCAGTGGCTCACACCTGTACTCCCAGCACTTTGGGAGGCCAAGGTGGGAGAATTGCTTGAGCTCAGGAGTTTAAGACTGGCCTGAGCAACATGGCGAAACTGCGTCTCTGCTAAAAATACAAAACATAGTTGGGCGTGGTATTGCGTGCCTGTAGTCCCAGCTACTCAGGAGGCTGAGGCGGGAGGATGGTTTGAGCCTGAAAGGCAGAGGTTGTAGTGAGCTGAGATCGTACCACCACACTCCATCCAGCCTGGGCGACAGAGCAAGACTCTGTATCAAAAAAAAAGAAAGAAAAAAATTACATAAACTTTCTTTATATTGGCATAGGTGTTTATTCTTATCATCTCCACTTAGAGAAACTGGTAACAATAATTTATTCCAAAAAGTGTTTATCATATCTTAGCTTCAATCTTGAGTTACCAATTTTGTTAAAATTCCTATTTTCTGCTATCTGCATTGGGACACAAAAGGTAATGGTGTGTTCCTTGTAAAGGGGGACTTATAGTTGAAGAGGTATGATGTCACCTGTGACGTATACTTGTACCAAAAATGAATGACAACCAAGAAGAAAATGTTCATGGTTGGAATGCTTTGATGTCAAGGCTGGGACAAAGGTTTCCAAAGCAGTTGAACTCTTTGACGAGAGATTGACAAATTAGCATGAACTGTTCAGTGTCAATCACCAGATATGCCAGGAGTAGGGAGCTGTCTGACTTGCCCGAAGTGGAGTGGTAGAGCTTTAGAAGTAACTATTGTGGCTATAAGAGAACATGAATTTATCAAGGGACAAAGTCTGGGAGATGAGATTTTTGGAAAACTCAGACTTAGGACTAAGGGGAGTGAACTATCAGAGAATTGCATGGAAATGTCAGTACGAAATGAATCAGAGTAATTGAATATCACATTTTATTCACAAAGGGGGAGATTCAAGAAGCTGGATTGTGAAGTAACAGTAAAGGTTTTCTGGATGTAAGGAATGATAAAAACAGTACGACAATACGCTTTTTTTTTTTGATTATGGAGTCTCACTCTTGTACCCAGGATGGAGTGCAATGCACGATCTTGGCTCACTGCAACCTCCATCTCCTGGGTTCAAGCGATTCTCCTGCCTCAGCCTCCCAAGTAGCTGAGATTACAGGTGTCTGCCACCATGCCCGGCTGATTTTTGTATTTTTAGTAGAGATGGGGTTCCACCATGTTGGCCAGCCTGGTCTCAAACTCCTTGAGCTCAGGCAATCCACCTACCTCGGCCTCCCAAAGTTCTGTGATTACAGGCATGAGCCACCACACCCAGCCAACAATACACCTTTATGTTTGTCTCCCAGAAGGGAGTTTTAGTAAAGTGGTGAAGATGAATGATGGCAGATATAGGAAGTTTGAGATAGAATGGATGATGAGAAGAGAGAGGACTGACAATACAGAGTATTGCCACACCGTGTGTATCCAAGAACACTACATTGGTAAAGGATATCCATGGAGCAGCTAAGGGTATCTTCAGTGTCTTGAATAATTAAATAATGATGACATCATCCCGTATTTATTGTAGATTTATCTCATATGTATTGATTTTATATATGATGGAAATGCTGTAAGCAAAAATTTGTTTAACCAAAATACCACATTCACTAAGACAGTTTGAAGAAACAGAAATTTACTCTAAAATTCCCTAGTTTGAAAACAACTTGATATGTCATCTGAAATGTATTATTATGTCTTAATAAAAACTCATATATTACCTTAGTAATATTGCTAAAAGGCAGTTACTTTTAGATTTTATGAGCTTCAGTAGTAGCCAATCTGCACTCTCTTGTCTAGTATTTAAATAGATAATACAAAAATGAATACTCTTTCATAGAAAGGTCATCCTTCAGTAACTGCTTTGGGAGATTTGTGGTTTTTTTTTTTTCTTTTTTGAGGATTCATTTTATTTATTTAAAAAAATGTTTTTGGCCGGTCCCGGTGGCTCACGCCTGTAATCCCAGCACTTTGGGACGCCGAGGCGGGTGGATCACAAGGTCAAGAGATTGAGACCATTCTGGCCAACATGGTGAAACCCTGTCTCTACTAAAAATAAAAAAATTAGCCGGGCGTGGTGACACGTGCCTGTAGTCCCACCTACTCAGGAGGCCGAGGCAGGAAATCGCTTGAACCCAGGTGGCGGAGGTTGCAGTGAGCCAAGATTGCGCCACTGCACTCCAGCCTGGCGATAGAGGGACAGAGGGAGACTCCGTCTCAAAAATAAAAAAAAAAGAAAAAAAAATGTTTTCCCTTATGTTATTTTAGGAATCAAGCAACATGGGACGTGTTGAGGAGACAGCACAATCGGGCAGGGAGGAGGGTTGAAGAGCAGACAGGCTCGCTGGGAGAGCGGAGGACAGGGACGGGGAGAGAGGGTGGGATGGAGAGGGCATCTGAGGGGAGACCGTCAGAGGTCGACTGCTGTCTCAGGCCCTTTTTCAAAGTCATCCCAGCTCTTTGAAAGGGGCTCATTTGCCATTTAAGAGCTGTTGATGTTTCTTTAAAAATGAATCTGAGGGTGTGTGGCTGGGCAGCAGGCACCAGCACCAAGAGGAGGACAAACAAGGTCCCTGGGCTGAGGATCCCACTGTGGGCAAAGCCTGTAGTGCAGAGAAGTGGCGGGAAACTTAGGGCTCCAAGAGGCAGACCTACAGGGAGCTGGCCATTTGCACCCACCCTTCCTATCCTAGGCAAAAGAGAGAGCGAGCTGAGGAAAAGTTAGAACTAGGCTTCTTTAAAGTAACAGATTAAGCACTATTTAATTTCTGCTCTAGACCTCAAAGGAGTTAAACCAGGCGACTTCCACCAGATTTTCTTAATTCTGTGTTTATTCCATGAGAAGCTGTGGGCTCGATCCTGTACAAGTTCTAGAACTTCGTGGACCCTGTAGAACCTGTATGGGCAATTGAAGTGAGCGGAGAAACCAGGAATCTCAAAATATCTCAATATAAAGACACCACTCCTTCCCCTCTCTTCACTGCTCCCGCAAAAGCAGGTCCTCCACGCCACTGCTGCCTACCCAGACCGCTGCACTCTCACTAATGAGGACATTTCTTTCTTGACTTCGCTGTGCTCTTGGCCCAGTGACAACAATCAGAAATAATCCGGCGCGATCAAGCCCATTCTACCCTGGACAGGGAGTAATATTTCCATCCAAGGCCTCCCTAGTGGCTTTCCCTCTCTGAGCAGCGGGGACATGGAGCAGCTGTCAAAACGCCAAGGGAGGCCCAGGAAAGATGCTCATCTCTGGGGAGGAGCGGAGGGGACAGCCAGCATGTCTTCAGCCAGGAAGGGGGATGACAGCACAGGGCAGCCTGTGGGGGGTATGGCGGGGTGAGAAATCTTCCTGTGGCTGTGGAAATCTTGATAAGGTGGCGAATGTGTTGTATAGTGGCATCCCGAGGGCTGCCTGCCCTCCCAGGCACCCAGGGCAGGCAGGCAAGCTGCACGCTGTCATCGCCTAAGTCAGAGGCATTGGGCACGCTTAATTACAGGGGAAGCAGAATCTGACTGCACTTTCTGTGCCAGCTGCTGAGTTCGTTTGCATTGTCATTTTTTTTTCCTTTTTCCTACCTCAATGGAATAAATCTGAAAGATGTTTAGAGCTAGATTTTCACCAGCAGGTCTTCAGAAATGAATACAGAGATGAGGAATTTCATCCATTTATCCTTGCATTGGCTGAGCAAATATTTATTAAGTGCCTGTTTTATCCAGGTACTGTGCTTGGTGCTAGGGGGGTTCTCAGATTTGTTTTCTAAGGTGAAACAATCGGAATTTGGAGCCACCGATATTTTCCATGCTCATCACAAGGGAGAGGGGAGCTATAATATTTGGACATTACAATGAGGTAAACTGGAAGTAATCAGCCCAGAAGACACTGCCTGGTTCCTGGAAGGTGAAGATTGAGATGCAGGCTCATAGGTGGGAAGCTCTGCCTTAGATCTGGGCATTGTGATATTTCCATTAATGAGGCATAAGGTGGAAAGGTGGTGCCTGTCATCTGGGCTTGGCAATCTCCTCAGTGCCCTAGAAGAAAGTCTTCCCTCCTATGGCCATTTCTCTTTCTCTTTCTTTTTTTCTTTTTCTTTTAAATTATACTTTAAGTTCTAGCGTACATGTGCACAACGTGCAGGTTTGATCCATAGGTATATGTGTGCCATGTTGGTTTGCTGTACCCATCAACTCATTATTTACATTAGATATTTCTCCTAATGCTATCCTTCCCCCAGCCCTCCACCCCCTGACAGGCCCCAGTGTGTGATGTTCCCTGCCCTGTGTCCAAGTGATCTTATTGTTCAGTTCTCACCTATGAGTAAGAACATGTGATGTTTGGTTTTCTGTCCTTGTGATAGTTTGCTGAGAATGATGGTTTCCAGCTTCATCCATGTCCCTGCAAAGGACATGAATTCATCCTTTTTTATGGCTGCATAGTATTCCATGGCGTATATGTGCCACATTTTCTTAATCCAGTCTATCGCTGTTGGACATTTGGGTTGGTTCCAAGTCTTTGCTATTGTGAGTAGTGCCGCAATAAACATACATGTGCATGTGTCTTTACAGCAGCATGATTTATAATCCTTTGGGTATATACCCAGTAATGGGATTGCTGGGTCAAATGGTATTTCTAGTTCTAGATTCTTGCGGAATCGCCACACTGTCTCAATGGTTGAACTAATTTACACTCCCACCAACAATGTAAAAGCGTTCCTATTACTCCACATCCTCTCCAGCATCTGTTGTTTCCTGACTTTTTAATGATCGCCATTCTAACTGACGTGAGATGGTATCTCATTGTGGTTTTGATTTGCATTTCCCTGCTGACCAGTGATGGTGAGCATTTTTTCATGTGTCTGTTGGCTGCACAGATGTCTTCTTTTGAGAAGTGTCTGTTCATGTCCTTTGCCTATTTTTTGATGGGGTTGTTTGTTTTTTTCTTGTAAATTTGTTTGAGTTCATTGTAGATTCTGGATATTAGCCCTTTGTCAAATGGGTAGATTGCAAAAATTTTCTCCCATTCTGTAGGTTGCCTGTTCACTCTGATGGTAGTTTCTTTTGCCGTGCAGAAGCTCTTTAGTTTAGTTAGATCCCATTGTCTATTTTGGCTTTTGTTGCCATTGCTTTTATTGTTTTAGTCATGAAGTCCTTGCTATGGGTCTTAAAATCTCTATGGAATCTAAATTTGGTGTCAAGTTAGCTTATTTTTTATTCTACTTTGGGTGTAAATGAAAACAGATGAATGCCACCTTCCTTAACAATAGTCTTTTGTTCATTTTAAATCTGAAATTTTTGTTTTGGTAACATTTTGAATGTATATTAAAGCTTTTTTCAGCTTTCCCCCCCTAGCTATTAATAGAAACAAACTCTTGCTGTTTATTTATGACAGAACACACGCAGGACTTGAAAGATGTTACTAATAATGTCCACTACTAGAACTATGGAATCAGAAAACTGGCAGCTGTGACTTATCATGGAGTTGATAACAAGAAGAATAAAGGGCAGTTCGCTAAGTAAGTATATATTTTTTCTCCAAAAAAAGATATTCTTTCTGTAGTCAATAATCATATTGTTTCATTTTCATTAAATTTCTCCTGGCTACTCAGTAGAAAATTTGGATAATATTCTCTATGCACAACAGCATAAATTTATATTGTTAGCCTTGGTTAATAGTAGAAGCTTTTTTGAATGAACCATTTTGATAGAGTTTTCACTTACAGATTGTGTGGAAACAAAGGACAGCCTTTAAGAAAAGGAATATTTAGATGAATTTATTCTTGGTTACCTTCTCTAATCCTATTCCAGGGAGTAAATTAGCTGGAGTTTCGTTTTCTTCTTTTGGTTGTTAGAGTGGTGTAAGTGACTACGAAGTGTGTAGCTTTGCCCTATTGAGCTTATATCTCAAGCTGTGGTAGTTTCATGTTGGGGTCAAAAAAAGAGATGTGTGAGGAAGCTGGTAACCATGTCTGTGCCCTACTTTTAAAAAATTTGTCATTATTGAAGATCACAATTCCATCATATGTCACTTAGCAATGGGGATACATTCTAAGAAATGTGTCATTGGGCTATTTCCTCATTCTGTAAACATGATTGAGTGTACCTACATAAACCTAGATGGTAGAGCCTTCTGCACACCTAGGTTATGTGGTCTAGCTATCGCTTGTAGGCAGTAAACCTATACAGCATGTTACTGTACTGAATGTTATAGACAGTTGTAACATAATGTTAAGTATTTGTGTATCTAAACATAGAAAAGGTGCAGTAAAAATACAGTGTAAAAGATTACAAATGGTATATCTGTATAGGGCACTTGGTGTGAATGGAGCTTGCAGGACTGGAAGTTGCTCTGGATGAGTCAGTGAGTGAGCGGTGAGTGAATGTGAAGGCCTAGGACATTACTGTACACTGCTGTGGACTTTATGAACACTGTACACTTAGGCTACACTAAATTTACTTTTTAAATTTGTCTTTAGTAATCTTATTTTGCTGTAACTTTTATAATAAATTTTAAAAAACTTTTTGATTCTTTTATAGTAACACTTAGCTTAAAACACAAACACATGAACAGATGTAGAAAAATATTATCTTTATAATCTTTAACCCATAAGCTTTTTTCTATTTTAAAAGTTCTTTCTTTTTTCACTTAGAACTTTTTTTTGTTAAAAATGAAGACATAAACTTACACATTAGCCTAGGCCTATTCAGGGTCAAGATCATCAAAATGCTACCGGGCATTAGGAATTTTTCAGTTCCTATGGGCCACCATCATATATGCAGTCCCTTGTTGACTGAAATATCATTATGCAGTGCATAGCTGTATTACGAAACCATTTTAAATAATGTGCATTTGTAGCTCAGTGTTATCTACCATTAGACAATAATCCTGACGGATCAACTATATAAATACATAATACAAGTTCTCAAAGTAGCTATGGTGTTTTCCATAGTGGTTAACATGCTTTATCATGGAATAGAAAAATGTCCCTTCTTAAATATTTAAAATACAAGATTCTGTTTGAGGTAAGCCTCAATACATGAGCAGAAGGAAGGCTTTTTATCTCTTTTTAGCAAAATGTTTATTGAGCAACTTTGGCACAAAAATTTAAGGATCCATCATAGTGAATATTGTTCATAAAATCCTAATTCACTTTAAACTCATTCTCATTAATGATGAATGTTTTAACTCATTAAAAGAAACACATACACAAAGCTACTGATAATTTTGTATATTAAAAGAAAATATACAAAATATACAAAAAATATACGTACTTATACAATATATTTTTTAAAACATTTGTTATGTTGTCGATATAAGGAATTGTTTAATTGTTCCCATGTCTCAAATGTAAGGCTTTTTAAAGTAGTGCTGTTGGATGCAGGTAAGATAATTCAGAGAAAAGTAGTAAACTTTACAGTATCATTAAGTTTTTTTCCGCATACACAAAATTCTGTGTAGATACGTGAGTTAAACTATGTCCCAGGTGAAAACATAAATAGTAGAATTCTACTGGAAATATGTCTCTTAAAGAGAGGAATCATACCATACTTCATCTATGCAAATAAGAAAAGAAATGTTTGCATTGCTAAAAAGCAAATTGCCCCAGGAGCTAGCATAATATTTTATTTTATGTTAATAATAAGTAGGAAAATAAACATTTGAGAAGATCAAGCCAACTAGGGAATGGCTGTAATTGGAATAGATATTTGATATGATTTGATAAATTAGATTGTTACTACTTCATTGAATAACACATACTGAATCTGAAAGAAATCGCTTAGAAGTTTATCTATTGGTTGTATCTTACATTGTCTTGAAAATGTTAGCAATTTCAAAAAATATTTTTGTTAAATTTTTCTTTAAAAGTCATTAACAACTTATGGTGCTTTAGCTGATGTAAGGTGCTTTTCCTTATAGCTCAGTACATATCCATGAATAACTGAAAAGAAAGACTAATGTTTAAATAAGTGAAGTAAGCAGGTATGAGTTAGGCTTCTTTTAGTGTTCTTTTTGTATTGCTCTCATGCGACTCTCCATAGCAATGTATTCTTTAACAGTGGTAGTGGGGACGGGTTGAGAGTTGCAAGAATTTTGGAATGGAACATGAACCTATTGAAAATTTATAGTTAAATTGATCTTTGGCAATGTATGCTTCACAAAGTGCTAATCACACTTTGGTTTTAGAATATAAGCTAAACTTTTTAAAGATGTTAGACATTGAATAGTAAAATACATTCATGTTCCACATAACAATGTTTTGGTCAATGACTGACTGCATATACGACAAGATCCCATAATATTATAATGTCTATACCATAGAGCCTAAGTATGTAGTAGGTTATACTATCTACGGTCGTGTAAGTACACTCTGTTGTTCACACAATGACAAATGAATTTCTCTGAATGTATCCCCATTGTTAAGCAGTGCGTGACTGTAGATCAATTTATCTTATATTTAAATTTTCTGAGGTAGTTTTGGGCAAACTGTAGAGGCTATTGAAACATGAAATAAAAATAAAAATTAAAAATACATGTGTAGATGTCTGAAAATGTGCCTTTCTGTTAATAGCCCTGGAGCAATTCTATTTTAGAGGGACTTAAAACGAGAATTAGATGCGTTGTTTAAATCTGAAGAATAGCTGAACTTGTCCAGTCAGCTATAATTTGTCTCAAGGTTAGATCTGGAGAAGTGGATGCTGTTCTTAGCAGCTATCCAGTAATTACCTGTTTCTGACAAAGAACGTATGGAGCCATCAAAGTACTTCTTAACTCCTTAGAGAATATATCTTGCATCCCTTATGGAGGGTTGTGGGTGGCTGAAAGCCACAGAGAGGGTAGCCTCTCAAATCAAAGGAAATTCAGCAAGGGTCTGTAAAGGAAAGGGGAGAAGAGTTGGTCATATCAGATTGCTGATCTCTTAAAGGAAGTGATTCCCAATAAGAGGAGGGCCATCTTGTTAAACTTCCTTCTTGAACTTTTATCTGCCTCCTTTTTTCTTGATCTTCTTTGTACCTTTTACTTAAAATCACATTTGATTGGTGACTCCTTTTCAGAACTGATGTGTATCATTGGTACCAATTGTGACAATAGATACCTTGCTCCAAGTTGGGGCACACCCTAGTCTCTCTTTCCCTTATGTTAATTTATTTTTCTGTTCTCCATAGCCTTTTCCATCAGTCATCTTGGGAAAACTTTATAAGTAAATGGCTAAAAATACAGGTTCCAAAGGCAGATCCTCAGAATTCTTCATACAAGAGTTTTCATTGATCTAAATAGAAATAAAGACAATTTTCTGAAAATTTCAAGTTGTTTCAAAAAATTAAACTTAGTTATATCTTTTACTCTTTATTCAAGTGTCCTTTCATAAAATTATAATGATAGTAGTTGGAGTTTTGTTTATGTTTGGTTTTAATACTCTTACTTGGCAAAACAAGATGTTGGCAACCATTATTACTCAAAATTTTTGGAAATTTTTATTGATCTTTCAAGTTATTTAAGTGAAATTCCTTTGGAAAATTTTGCACATAGTGACCTACTAACCACTGGAGCAAAAAAGTATGTAAATCTACTTGCTTAATGTATTCTTTAGGAAAGACAACCACACATAATTTAAATGAAACATAATTGTTTTTTATTATACTCCAAGGGTGGTTCACGTGTAATGCAGCAAAGTAGAACTTGACTAGGTCATCCTTCTGTGGTGGCTGTAATTCTCTTATTGGTCACATGAAGGGGTGTGGCTTGCAGGAATTTTAACCTTATAAAGACAACCCTGGAAGGAGCTAAATCTTTGGGGATTTAGTTTCATATTCGGGTTATGTTGTAACCATTTTCTTTTGCTTGTTTTACTAGGCTTTTTTCATTTCTTTGGGTTTTTAATTTCGCTGATAGGTTTATAAGCTTTACTACTATATGTGTGTGGGTAAGAGTTTCCTATTTAAAAGCAGGCAGGCAATGATATAACTTAAATGGTTTTTCCAGCTGTTTAATAAAAGGTTTTACTTGGAAAAAAATAGTAAATGTGAAGACAAAAAGTGATTTCCCTATATTTTCTGCCTTGTCAGCATAATTCTTTATTTCAATTTTCTAAAAATTAATAAAGATGTCTAGAAGTGAGGCGTTAATTTACAAATTAAAAATGTGAAATATTTTTACTGGTGAGAGACTTCAAAAAATTCATTTTAAATATGCATGAACATTTTTTCACAGTATTTGAGTATGTTCGGTCAGATTATTTTTACAAGCCTAAAAACTTACAGTATCTTAACTGTTAGATATTGCAAATTTCTTTTAGAAAGTACACGCATTTAGCAGGTTTAGAACTTTGAACAGACTTTCAGAAGATAATTGCACAGCATATTTATTTTCATAGTGATTTAGTGTAATGATTACGAACATAATTTGGGAAATAGATTAGCTTTAGCGAATTTTACTGTACATTTTTTATTTAGGGCACATACCTTCATAATTTAATTGTGAAAGCTATGCATTTGCCTTTAATTGAAGCTTTTAGCATGCTTTACTTTTAATGTGCTAAATCGCTAATTTTTGTTCCTTTAGATATGATACAGTTGAAGGCATGTAAGGCGGGGAATTGTTTTTCCAAAGACATAGTAGTTTTACTATACAGGGATTTTTAATATTTAAATTTTGAATTTAAAAGAAGTTTTTTTTTTTCCCTTCGAGATGGAGCCCTGCTCTGTCACCCAGGCTGGAGTGCAGTGGCACGATCTTGGCTCATTGCAACTTTTGCCTCCTGGGTTCAAGCAATTCTTCTGCCTCAGCCTCCCAAGTAGCTGGGATTACAGGTGTGCACCAGCACATCTGGCTAATTTTTGTATTTTTAGTAGAGATGAGGTTTCACCATGTTGTCCAGGCTGGTTTTGAACTCCTGACCTTGTCATCTGGCGGCCTTGGCCTCCCAAAGTGCTGGGATTACAGGCGTGAGCCACTGTGCCTGGCCGAAAAGAAGATTTTGAAACATCATTGCATGTTTTCTCTGCAGTCTCTTATTTTCCCCTTGTAGTTATTTAAATAATAATTTAGGTAGCAAAATTACCTGCTCCTTCCCAAGGATAAAGTAAAATAAACATTTTATAGATGAGTTATATAAGTAGGAGTAGATATTTAATTATATCTGATTTCTAATTTAATGTATTTACAATCACAATTATATTGTTGAATAATCTTAAGTTGCTTAAACATACATATTCGGTTACTTAAGATTAGCAATTAATCGTTTTTAGATTATTTCTTTTCTAAAGCCTAAAAAAGATTTTTGGGGTGTTAGGGGACAGTGGGAATTATAGACTCTTTGAAAACGTAACAAAAGCTTTGGACCCTTCAACTGGAAGAATGCTGGCAAACACATTTGGTATGCTGTTTCAGGGCAGTCACTGACACTGTGTGTGCTCAGATCAGAGGCAACTATATTAAAAAACACCTGCCATTAATATGAGAAATATATTATTAAGAAGGATCTCATCAACTTTTAACCAAAAAAAAAAAAAAAAGATATTTACACTTGAAAATGTATTTCAGCTGACTCCACTTTTTTTTGTTTTTTTTTTGGAGACGGAGTCTCGCTCTGTCGCCTAGGCTGGAGTGCAGTGGCATGATCTCCGCTCACTGCAAGCTCCGCCTCCCGGGTGCCACCACGCCCAGCTAATCTTTTGTATTTTTAGTAGAGATGTGGTTTCATTGTGTTAGCCAGCATGGTCTCGATCTCCTGACCTCGTGATCCATCCGCCTTGGCCTCCCAAAGTGCTGGGATTACAGGCGTGAGCCACCGCGCCCGGCCTCAGCTGACTCGCTTTTAAAATGCAAGTTCTTGTTCTAAGTTAATATGTCTGGTTACTTTCATTTTCAGAACTTATGATCCATTGCTTAATTGGAAAAGTATATGGCAGGTTTGCATGTAGAAGTAAGTTTTCTTTCAGTGAAGAAATATCCTTGAGTTAAATAACATTTTATTCTAATTTACGCAATTGCGAAAACAGATCATCTTAATTAAGAAAAACTGGTAGCCAGTATTCTGTCTTTTTTGTTTTGTTTTTAACATTTTCACCCTAGCTCTCTTGCCTGCTTCCTTTATAGAAAAGATTGCTAGGATGGTCAGAAATATTTAGCCAAATAAGGAGAAAAGACACCATAATAAGAGTGTGTCAAATCAGGGTTAAAAGTTATGGGTGAAATCCAAGGTCTGGTTTCTGTTTTTAAGCCATGAGTTAATTCTTTTCTTAAAATTAGTGTATTACAATAAAATTTACCCATTTAAAATATAAACCTTAATGGTCAAAGCCTGTTTTTATGGAGACAAAACAAGCATGCTTTATTAACAAATTTAAAGAAGGATCTACCTCATTTAATTTGTCCCAGGGTATTGAATAATTTTCAGAGACTCTCAAAGCAAAGAGCCCACTTATCTTTCTGCTCCTGGGCTGAAAGCACTAGGTACTTTGGTATTCTCTTGTGTCTCTGTGAGTAAGTATATTGGCCTTAACATAAATCCCACCTGTAAATATATCTCAGTGTGAAAAATTTTGAACACAATTGTCCAAAGAGATTTGAGTCCATGGACTTTAACATCGACCGAGTGAACATTTTTTTTTATTTAACTATGCTTATGTGTATATTCTGGCATTTAAAAAAATAAAATATTTGCTTCTGATTATCTCTAAAGTATGTGTGTGTGTTTTAAATCATTGAATTTAAGACTGAAATATTTGAGTTAAGTGGAATTAATTTTTTTTTTTTTTTTTTTTTTTTTTTGAGACGGCGTCTCTCTCTGTCACCCAGGCTGGAGTGCAGTGGCGTGATCTCGGCTCACTGCAAGTTCCACTTCCCAGGTTCACGCCATTCTCCTGCCTCAGCCTCCCGAATAGATGGGACTACAGGCGCCCGCCACCATGCCCAGCTAATTTTTTGAATTTTTTTTCAGTAGAGACGGTGTTTCACCATGTTAGCCAGGATGGTCTTGATCTCCTGACCTCGTGATCCACCCGCCTCGGCCTCCCAAAGTGCTGGGATTACAAGCATGAGCCACCATGCCGGCCAAGTGGAATGAATTTTCAAGAGCATTGAAGTTACTATAAGGGGCCTAGAAATATTCTGTACATCTAAATAGTGCTCTAGGTATTGACTAGTAGTGATTTCCAGCGTATCAGTTCAGTTACCAAAATAAATAATAATATTGTTCATTTTTGTGGTGTTAGTAGCTGTCTTAGAAGAGATTGTAATACTTGAAATTTTGGTAAAACTAAAAATACTCTACATACATTAACTTCATTACTTATTTTCTGTTTTTCATGTTAAAATGTTGTTTAAAGAACAAAATTAAATGATTTTCTTCTGATATTTTATTCTGTGAATGTATTTTGGGAATTTTTTCCCCCATTTTCCTTCTACAGTTTATTTGGTATGTCATCATCCTTAGATTTGACATGTAGTAGGTTTAGAGAACATCTTTGCTTTTTACATTTTTTTCATAAGTTTTATATATGAAATATCACGGAAAGAAGTTCTAGGTTACAAATATATTAATAATGGCATATATACATATATAGCATCTCTCTTTGTTTTCATCAAACTGTTTCATAGTTCTATTATAATTTTTATTCACAGACATTTAATGATTACCCTTAATATTCATGACAGGAGCCCTCTGGCACAAATGGAAGAAGAAAGAATGGAGCATGTAGCTAAAATGAAGAAGATGGAGATGGAGATGGAGCAGGTGTTTGAGATGAAGGTCAAAGAAAAAGTTCAAAAACTGAAGGACTCTGAAGCTGAGGTAATCAGTCCAATATTCCAGCTCTTAGCAGACACTGTGTTCCTTTTTAAATAGTATCTTCAGTAAAATTTATAGATAATATAACCTTCTTATATATTTTTTTAAAAATTAATACCCTAGCGTAACAAAATGGAGAAATTTCTAGAAGCAAGCCCTGTTTACAATAAAATAATATAGACTTCAATACATAAGTGCTTGGACATAGTGTATTAGGTAGGACAGCATAATAGAGTACTTACAATGAATTATTAAAGTTATAATGAACAAGTGTGAGTTGTGAAAAATAAAATTATAAGCCATTCCATACAGGTGGCATAAGAACACTAAAGATGAGAGTTTGGGGTGGATGTATGCACAAAAACTAGCGCTAGGATAATAATAATTGACCAGACTTATTTGTGTATGAATGAAAAAGAGGGAAATAACCTTTATTGAACTAAAGACATGCCTGGATAAATTACACACAGTTAAAGGAGAGAAAATTAGGGAATGTGATATTTTTGCTAACAGGTTGGGCCTTCTTTATTTATAATGTAGTGTCAAGGTAACTCCTAGCGTCGCAACATTGGGCAGGGTAATGACAAAACATCCCAGCAGACGTATCTACCATCTTGAAACCCTTCTAGATGTCGAGTTATACATTTAGTTTCTATTAATCAAAAAGACCTTGGAGACATTTCCTTCAGTAGGTGGCAAGAAAGAAAAGTTGGAGAAAAGGATAAACTTAACATAAGAATCCATAGAGCAGTAGTTTGATAGATATCTGAGAATAGTAGGAAAAAAATTGGGTAATCCCAAAATAAATCAGTGATTTCAGTATGAAGTTTTCTCAACATAAATCTGTTATAATTAAAAATTACAGGCCCTTGGGAAGCGTGGAGTCTGGGACGCCCAGCGCGGGCCCGGAGCAGGAGGAAGGGAAGCGCAGCTCGGTCCGCGTGGGTGGAAGGGACGTGAAGCCGCCCTAAGGTGGTGGTCAAGGAAGGGCTCTACGGCTCCCAAGCTAGGCCAAACGCCTCCGGCGGCCGCGCCCAGGCGCCCCTTCCCCTGTGGGGCAACCCTAGCCGGAGACGCGTGAACCACCTCCGTAGCCGCCCCGCCAGCACCCCCAGCCGTGCGCCCCTGCACCGTGCAGCTGCCCTGCGCATGGAGCCCAGAGGGACAGCAGGCCCGGCCCCCAGCACCACCGGCCTGCCCGGAGGTTCGGGAAACTGGCGTCGCAGCGGAGAGGGCATCGGGCCAACGCCTCCCCCGAGGCTCAGCTGCGGGCTCCCAGGCGTAGGCACCCATGGCCCTTACGCTGACCGTAGCTTGGACGCCGCTGCCGCCGGGGTCCAATGCCGGTCATGCCCATCCCGCGGGGGGTGTGCTCCTTCCATTGTCCACACACCACCTGCCTGCATGCGGTCTGTGGGCCGTGGGCGCCTCCGACCTGGCCCGCACCAAGTACAACAACTTGGAGGTGTGCATCAAGACGCGCTGGCTGTAGGGCTTCATCCACTTCCTGCTCTACTTCAGCTGCAGCCTGTCACTGGGGCACGCTGGCCGCCTTCTTCTGCCTGCAGTACTTGGGCGTTAGCGTCCTCCTGTGCTTCCAGCGCAAGCTGTGGGTGCTGCTGCTGCTGCTGGGCCGCTGGCGCGTGGACTTCCGCCTGGTGAACGAGCTGCTCATCTACAGCATCCACGTCACCATGCTGCTGGATGGGGGCCTGGGCTGGTGCTTCATGGTCTTCGTGGACATGTGAGGGCCGTGGGCGCGAGCTTGATGTATCGTCCCGGCCTGTGGCTGTGTCCTCTCCATGGGTGGGATCGGCCAGGGCCTTCCCTTCCGCCCATCCCGCAGGCAGTCGCTGCTGCCCGGCGCCCATGGAGAGAAAAGAAAGGGCTAAGACTTCCGTGATGGTGCGAACGCCGTCCCTAGGCTGGCTTCCTGCGCCCACCCTCCCCGTGTGCACTCTCAGGGGCGGCGCCCACCTGCTGGTGGCTCCTGCTCACACGTCTTCAGGTCGTACTGCGGGGTGGGCCTCTCTCCAGGACCACAGCTGCCAGGGACTTTAGACATCACCCTGGGAGGCCGCTGGACACAGAGGGCTGTGTGCCCAGGAGCAAATCCAGAGGGGGCGGGGGGGGCGCCTGGCTGCACAGCCCCTTCCTGCGTGCCCTGGTCCCAGCCGCAGCCAACGGGACACGGAAGACTCCCCTCCCTGACACACCACACTGCCACAAAGCTGCTTACTCTGCCCTGGGCCGCCTGAGGCCTGGCACTGCCCGCGGACCACCCTCTGTGTCTCACCTGAGGGGTTGTGTGGGTTCTGAAGCCCCAGCCAGCCTTCAGGGTCACCTTGGATTGTGTAGATGCAGTCTAGCAGGGGGCCGGAGTGGGGCTCAGGTGGGAGGGGTCTCAGCAGGCTCCCAGCTCGGGCTGGCCTGGGGGAACCCCGGGAGCCAGGGGCCAACTCCAGCAACACTGGCCTGTCTGCCTGTTCCTGTAGGGCTGTATGTCCTGCAGATGCTGTGGATTTCTGGGGAGGAACCTCCATTCCTTTCCGGCTTTTTTTGCGGGGGAGGACTTTGGGCCTCTTTCTTTGAGGGAACACCCTCAAAGAAAGCCTGGGAGATTGAGGCTGCAGTGAGCCAGGATGGGGACTTGCGCGTCCGAATGTCCGGAGCAGGCGGCAGAGGCTTCAGTGTGGCAACCACAGCCCCGGAGCTTGTGTGGCACCAGCAGCGTCTTAAAGCCTCGGGTATATGCTGAGAACTACTCTTTGAAGGATGGAATGTTAACATTTAAAGGACCCGTGAAGAGCTCTGGGCCAAGTTCCCACTAATACCCTAAGCCATTAGAGAATTAGGCATGCTCATTCTAGATGCTTTGTCTTTTATGAAACCACATCTAGAGTGTGTTTACCAACATCCCTGTGGTAATGAGTTTGCAAATCATCATGTATATGATACATGTAAATACATAAATAGGTAAAGAAACCCTTTTAGCCTTAATACAGTTTCTCCTTAAATTCATTATGCTGGAAATATTTGGGGCACAGCCAGCAGCACGGTACATCAGCCACAGCACCAAGCATCTTTCATTTATTGTGTCATCTAGTACACACCACAGCCCTACAAGGATATTATTGCCCATCTCCCCTTTATAGATGAGAAGAAGGATAAGTTAACTTAGTATGCCAGCATTTAAACCCAGTTAATTTTTAGGTTTGCTGTTAATTGCTAGATAGGTCTACAGTCCTGTTTTTCACAATTTCAGAATGGAAAAAGCTCTGAAAACTGCAAAACCTAAGATGAACTAAGTTTTAATCCTACATATTGTGAATATTTATATATTTTACTGAGAAAAATAAAAAGTAATGCGTTTGATTATACTTGTTGCCCCAGATAGCCCAGGAGGTATTTTATAAACATATACTCCTTTCTAAGCAGTGTTGTCATTTTAATAACAGAAAAATGTTGAACTTTGAAAGGCATCTGACCCCATGGGTTTCTTAAGAGTGAGATTGTGACCTATACCTTTATCTACATGCAGTTAACACAAAAGATAATTACTTACATATGACATAAATGTAAGTTAAAGAATGATGAACACTGTAAGCCCCACCACCAGCTTAAAAAAACAGAATGTTATCAACTCATTTGAAGACCCTGTGTGCCTGTCCCCTATTGTATCCCTCTCTCTCCATTCCCAGAGGTAACTATTATTCTGAATTGTGTATATGTGGTTCCCTTGCATTTAAAAAAAATAACTAGAGACACTTTCTTATGTTCCTACTTTCTGACATTTTCTTAGTAACTTGTTTGCTGTCATCAGGAAGATTTCACCTGACTTGACTCATGTTTGCTTAAATGTGTCTTATGTGATTTTGTTTTGTAGGAATTGCATGAAATAATTGAAATAGGAATAAATCTGAAGTCACTTTGGGCTTGCAAAAAAGAAAACAAATTGTATGCAAAATTATATTATAATCCAAATTCAAGATGTTAACTCACCAATGTAGTAAAATCTATAACAGAACATAATTCCTGGATAACTGAAGGTTTTGAATAGCCCTTGGGTATTTGGCATAGTAGGATTTAATCTGATTTTTAAAATTTGTTGACTTTTTTCAGAAATGGATTGACTTGCACCTAAATGAAATTACTTATCTAATGATCTCTTGGACGTAAAGCTCTTTGTTTCTGCAGTTACTTTGCATGAGTGTTTACTGCCTCTCAGTCAGCATTCTTTACAGTATTAATACACAGAGGAGGAAGGACCACCTGCATTAGAATCACTGTAACTTGTTGAAAATCCACATTTCCAGACTTAACACCCAGATATTCTTTTTTTTTTTTTTTTTTTTTAGTTGCACCAAAGGCGGATCCTAGCTAAAAAGGGCCCGCGCTGCAGATTCAATATAAAAACACAAAAAGTCCCACCAGTTTAGTAACAAAAACTCCAAAAGTGAAAACTGAGGGGGCAGAGGAAGAGACCCCGGGCCAGGGGCACGAGGAGCCCTGCTCATGGCACCAGGCCTGGCCGTAGGGTCCCCCAGTTTTGCTGTTGCTACGAGGTCGGGGGGCAGTGATGGTCCTGTGGGAGCCACCGTTTGCCTGGGTCGGGGACCCTCATTTCTTCTGGGGTGTGCTCAGCTTCTGCATGCCCCGGATCTTGTCCAGGAGGCCAGAGATGAAGGCCTCTGTGGGTGTGTAACAGTCAACCAGCAGCTCCTTGACCCTGGCAGCCCAGGCATCGTCAGTCTCCATGTCCAGGAGCTCATCCACATCAATCTCCAGTTCTGGGATCTACTCTTCCTGGCAGTCGCAGAGGCACGTGAGCTGCTCCAGGATCCACTCCTCTAGGTTGAGGCGCTTCCGTAGCTCCTTGCCGTCATACTTGACGGTGACCTTCCCTTGGCGCCTCACTGGGCTGTCTCCTGCGGCCCCAGAGGGGCTCTGAAAGTAGACGCGTGGTCCTGGGCCGCCACTGCCCGGCCCGGGGGCCAGGGCCGCCAACGCAGCGCCCCCGCGCGGTGCCGCTGTCCGCCTTGGCGGCCGCCGGGACCACGTGCACGCGTCGGGCAGTTCCCTGCGCCGCCGCCTTCGGGAGGCCCGCCGGCTGGCTCTGGTTAGGTCCCCGGCTCCGCTCCATGCTGCTCGGCGGCGAGGGCAGCGGCGGGGGCACCCGGGGGCAGCTGCAGCATGCGGAGCCCCCGGGCAGGGCCTGGCCGCGCCCCGCTCCCTCCCCGCCGATCCGCCTGCCCTTGGTCCCCGTGACCGCCACCCCTTAACACCTAGATATTCTAATTCAGTACATCTGAGTGAGGTCCAGGATTCTATATGTTTAACAAACATCCCAGGTGATTTGAATGAAGACCAGTGTCTGAGAACCACTGCTTACAGGAATCGGAGTACTTCACTGGCATCTTTGAGCTCTTAGGGTCCTAAACTACCTGCTTTCTTTTCACTTGTCTTAGCTTTCTACACTTGGAATTGGGTGGCTTGTTCAAGTCCTGGTTCTTCCACTTTCTGGCTAGCAATCTTGGGCAAGTCACTTAAATTCTGCAACTATTTCCTCATCTGTACAATGAGAACAGTGATCACTGCCCAGCCTCCAACGTATTTGTGATTAAAGAAAAAGGAGATAAGATAGTAATTTTCCATTATAAAGTACCACACATTGTTAAGTTTATTGCTTCTTTTTTTCCCCCTGTTTCCCAAGATTATTGTCTTGGGTCACTGGCCTTTTCCGTGGCAGGTCCTAAAATAGGAGGAGTCCTTGACAGTGCTTTCCAGGTAGTACTCTGAATTTACAACAGCACTATTCAGTGCTCATACTCTTATCATTAGGAGTATGGATGAAACATACTTCTGCTTCTGATTTCTTAAACAGTTTTGTTTTATATATTGTGCTGTGATTTAGCTCCAGCAGCGCCATGAGCAAATGAAAAAGAATTTGGAAGCACAGCACAAAGAATTGGAGGAAAAACGTCGTCAGTTTGAGGATGAGAAAGCAAACTGGGAAGCTCAACAACGTATTTTAGAACAACAGAATCTTCGAGGTAACTAATAGCAGATTACTCAGAAATGTGTGTATTAATGTTTTAAAGAATTGTTTTCCTACTTATTTAAAAAACATTAGAATAACACTTAAAAAGTCATCACCCATTATCATGCATTCCAAACACAACGGTTTCCATGGATAAATATTTTTATATGGATGGATACAGCCTGTGTCCATTAGCAGTATTTTTTCAGTACATTTTCCATGACTTAATATTCATAATTATGATTTAGCAACTTCATAACATTCTCCCCAGTTAACTCACCTGAATTGGATTTCTTACCTCCTCCCCCCAATTATTGGACATAAGGGTTGTTTTCAAATTTTGGCATACAAAGGGAACATTGCTCAAAATCTATTATATATTTAGGGGTACATTTTAATTGTGTTGAATTATGTTTTTACGATAAAATTCTTAAGACAAAATGTTAGATATTTAATTTCCAATACAGCTAATCAGTTACTTTCTCTCAATTTATACAAAATTCAATATTTGTACCTTGATTTTCTTTTCCTTCATAGTTTCATTTAAAACTGAAAAGTGGCATTCCTATATGGATTCTATAATTTATCCTCATTACTAAACATTTTCAGATTTGACTTTGTTCTACTACACTAGCCTACTGTTAACATTTTCCCCAAAGAAGAGGAAAATAGATTTGTAAAAGCAGTTGCACTTCAGAATGCAAATGACAGTGGGGGAAAAGAACACCCTGTTTGATTCCAGTTGATATTTTTCAGTTCGTGCTGTTTTATTTGGGAAGAATTGTTCTTGTATATTAAAGTGGGGTTTTGCCATATTTTTTACTGCTTATCCTGGAATTTTGTCAAATATTTGATTGTCTAAGAAAATACTATTATAGGTTAACATTGTCTTAGTTGTTTACTTCTAAATCTTGTAATTTCTTTAAATGAAAAAGTAGTATCTGAAAATCCCAACATTGTTGTAATTGGGTTAGCTATTGTTGTTATCATGTTGTCTATCATGTTTATAAAATAGTCACTCATCTTGATTATTTTCCTTTCATCATTTAGAACCTTGGAAAAGAACAAGAAGAAAGGGCAGATCTTTTAAACCCTCTATTGACCACCAGTTACGTATTAGTTGCCAATATGCCAGCTTGGACATCAGTGTTGGATCCGTTTGACCAGTTTGCACTAGTTTTATCCATAATGATGGATTTAACAGCATGACAAAAATTATTTTTGTTGTTGTTGTTCTTGATGGAGATTAAGATGCCTCGAATTGTCTAGGGTGTTCTGTACTTAGAAAGTAACAGCTCTAAGTAGCTTTCCTACATTTTCTTTTTTTTTTTAATTAAACAGATATCTTCGGTTTAATGCAAGAGAACATTTTACAGTTGTACAATCATGTTCTGGTGGTTTGATTTTTTACAGGATATTCCCAAAAAAAAGGACTCTGGAAGGTTTTCATTGAGGATAAATTGCCATAATATGATGCAAACTGTGCTTCTCTATGATAACTATAATACAAAGGTTCCATTCAATGCAGCATATACAATAATATAATTTAGTCTAACACAGTTGACCCTATTTTTTGACACTTCCATTGTTTATAAATACACATGGGGAAAAAAAACCCCTATATGCTTACAGTGCACCTAGAGGTTTTTTTTTATAACAGTCTCTTTTTGTTTGTTTGTTTTGGATTCTTTAAATATATATTATTCTCATTTAGTGCCCTCCTTAGCCAGAGTCTCATTACTGCTTCATTTTTATAATAACATTTAATTTAGATATTTTCCATATATTGGTCCTGCTAAAATAGAATACAGCATCTTTCATGTGGTGGGAACCAACAAGAAAACTGTGCGTTAACTCCCTTTTTACACTTTATGGTAAGTAGCAGGGGGAAAATGCATTTATAGATCATTTCTAGGCAAAATCATTTCTAGGCAAAGCTAATGACCATCCTGTTTCTACCTATATGCAGTCTCTTTATTTTACTAGAAATGGGAATCATGGCCTCTTGAAGAGAAAAAAAGTCACCATTCTGTGTTTAGCTGTATTCATGTATTGCATTTCTGTATGTTTTGTTTGTATTGTAAAAAATTCACATAGTAAGCCATGTAGTGACGTAATAGAGCGTGGGGGCTTCAATATTCCACAGTTGATGTACAAGAGTAGAGTATGTTTGGGAAGAAACTTTTCAACTTGAATTTGCCTCCTCTATGATGACATATCTTATATGCTTGTGCTGATTTTCTAATTTCAGAGATACCATATCTCTCTATTCATTTCTGTCTCTCATTTGTATGCTTATTTTTCTGAGAACAACTTTTTTTTTTTCCAGACAGGGTCTTGCTTTGTTGCCCAGGCTGGAGTGCAGTGGCACAAACATGACTCACTGCAGCCTCAACCCTCTGGGCTCAAGCAGTCCTTCTGCCTCAGCCCCTTGAGTAGCTGGGACTGCAGGCATGCACCACCATGCCTGGCTAATTTTTGTATTTTTTGTAGAGATGGGGTTTCATTATGTGGCCCAGGCCGATCTCGAACTCCTAAGCTCAAGTGATCCACCCACCTCAACCTCCCAAAGTTCTGGGATTACAAGCATGAGCCGTCATGCCTGGCCTCTGAGAAGTTTCTGACTCATTCAGATTAGGTATACTCTCAAGTCCCTGGAAACTGAATTTTTTAACTGGAAAGAGAGTGGTGTAATTTCTCAAGGTCAAATGATGTAGATTTTAACATAATACATAATTTAAGTGTAATTAATGTAGCCCAGTTTATTATCTTGAAATGTTTTACCCTATTTACTTTTTAAATTAATGACCTAAGCAGAGGGAATAATTATAAGTCAATATCAGAGATTGTTGTTTGGGTGTTTTTTATTTATTTTTTTCAGTGTTTGTGTTGAGAGATTGGGTTAACACCTCTAGCCAAAAATGTTTGGTTTTAGGGAGGCTGAGAACAACCTACTGAATTTGGAGAATGCAAAGGTAAAAAATTTATACAGACTGCCTGCCTAACTGATTAAGTACTACTGCTTCTGGGAAATATTATTTCAAAATTGTATATATTATAATAACATATTTCTAAGACGCATTCATTATTCTACCATCCTAATGAAAACTTCAGAAGTTTTTATCCATGGCATGCCCAGGGTGTCACCTGAATCTGATGTAGGATCTATATAACTTTACTAGGTCTTTTTATTGTTGACTCCAGTCTTAAGTATATTAGAAGGCTCGTTTTGCTATTTGGTCTGTGGATTTCTGAAAGGATCATTCACAATACATGTAAAATTCAGGTAGGCCTAAGGAAAGGCCAGCCTGTAGAAAGCAAAATGGCAGTGTCTGTTCTCCACTGTCAGAGGCATTATGTAATTGAAGTATCCTGTTAGCCACTGTCTTTCTGCTAATAAAGTGGGGCTGAACAAGTTAGCACTAATAATACCAGTGAACCACTTGGGCACCTTGTGGGTAAAGTTTTGCTGCCACCTAGTGGAATGGGATATCATTGCTTCCTTATCAGGTTCACAAGCAAGTTGTGAAGTTGCTAATAAAATGGACACAGAGCTTCTTTCTGTGTAGCTCAGGCTGTAATCTTGAAAGCTGAGGAGATACAGGCCCATGCCTCTCGGACTCATTAGCTGGGTGTCACCACTACCACCTGCACATTCTGACCCACCACATCTTAATATGTTCTGTCCTCTTGGAGAAATTAATCTAGGAGTAGAAGTCAGAATATGGTAGGTGAGGGGAAGAAAGGAAAGATGGCTTGATAGCCACGAATGCATCAGAAGCAAAATGTTGACTCAGAAAATTATCTAGATCACAGTCTCCAAACCTGATGTTGTTTCCTTATGAAAATATTTTTGAGTGTCCATAATTATATGTATTGATATTGGGGAACCTGCCCCGATATTCATGTAGGTTCTTTTCTATTTTCCCTAAGCGTTGGCCAGCTTGAGAAATAAAGGGACAGAGTACAAAAGAGAGAAATTTTAAAGCCGGGCATCTGGGGGAGACATTGCATGTCGGTAGGTTCTGTGATGCCCCACAAACCACAAAAACCAGCAAGTTTTTATTAGGGAGTTTCAAAAGGGGAGGGAGTGTGCGAATAGGTATGGGTCACAGACATAAAGTACTTTACAAGGTAATAGAATATCAAGGCAAGTAGAGGCAGGGTGAGATCACAGGACCACAGGACTGAGGCAAAATTAAAATTGCTAATGAAGTTTCGGGCACCGTTGTCACTGATAACATCTTATCAGGAGACAGGGTTTTGAGATCAACCGTCGGACCAAAATTTATTAGGCAGGAATTTCCTCTTCCTAATAAGCCTGGGAGTGCTATGGGAGACTGGAGTCTATTTCACCTCTGCAGTCTCGACCATAAGAGACGACCACGCCCAGGGGGGCCAGTTTAGAGACCTACCCCCAGGTGCGCATTCTCTTTCTCGGGGATGTTCCATGCTGAGAAAAAGAATTCAGTGATATTTCTCCCATTTGCTTTTGAAAGAAGAGAAATATGGCTCTGTTCCGCCCAGCTCGCTGGTGGACAGAGTTTAAGGTTATCTCTCTTATTCCCTGAACAATTGCTGTTATGCTGTTCTTTTTTTAAGGTGCCCACATTTCATATTGCTCAAACACACATGCTGTACAATTTGTGCAGTTAATGCAATTATTACAGGGTCCTGAGGCGATATACATCCTCCTCAGCTGACAGGATTAAGAGATTAAAGACAGGCATAGGAAATCACAAGGGTATTGATTGGGGAAGTGATAAGTGTCCATGAAATCTTTACAGTTTATGTTTAGAGATTGCAGTAAAGACAGGCATAACAAATTATAAAAGTATTAATTTGGGGAACTAATAAATGTCCATGAAATCTTCACAATCCACGTTCTTCTGCCATGGCTTCAGCCGGTCCCTCCATTTGGAGTCTCTGACTTCCCGCAACATATTGATCAATGAAAATATGTGTCAACAAATGTACTGCTACACTATTGTGAACATTATGGAACAAAATTTGAAAGAGTAAAACAAAAAGGTTAGTTCCTAAGCCCCAATGAAGTATTACTCTACACCTTGGAGGCCATCAATCGATCTAAGTAGTATATGGATAGTTAATAGTTACTGTTGAATCACCAAGGAAGGTCCTAGTGAAGACTGCTATGGTGTCCTACTTGATTTGAAAGAAAAATTTGCCACACCAGTAAATTGAAGTCCTTTCTAATTAAAAGCTTGCAAATGTAAGTCCTTGTACTTCATTCAGAATTTTACCTGCCTCTTTTGTTATAACAACTTCCCATAACTGTCCTGTTCCAGATGGTAACCTAAGTAGTTACATGTATTATCATCATTTAATCCTTAATAGATAACAATTTGATAAGTTATCTATTAAGATAACTTAATATGTTATCTAGTAATTGAATAAGTTAGTAAACATTTTAAACCCTCAGTTTCCTCATCTGCAAAAGGATGAGGAAACTGAGGGTTTAAAATATTTAGTAGCTTATTCAACAGGTGGTAACTGGCAGAACCAGAGTTTGAACTGGTCTTGGTGACACCAGGGCCTGTGTGTAAATCTTGTGCCTTACTAGCACCTGGTCGGCTACACTGACACATTTCTGAAGCATGATCTACGGAGTTGTTAGCACAGAGCAGATGCTCCCTGATTAAGAGGGGCAGCTGGCCACCAGGCAGCCTGGAGAAGCAGAAAGCACCAGACACACTAATTGTCTCAGTTTAGACCCCAACTCTGTGAATTGGGCATGTAACTTTTCTGAATGTTTCCTCAGCTATAAAATGGGCCCCATGCCTTTGCTGTTTGGAGTGAGGATTACATTGTGACTGGAGTGAGGATTACACTGTGACTGCACACATTAAGGTGTCCGGACCTTGAGAATGTGATAATCTGCTGGGGTCATGACAGACCAAAAAGTATTATTTCTTCTCAGTTTTAGTGACAGTTTATTTTTAGGAAGTGTGCATAGTGCCATGATAAGTCTCTGGATCTGCTTCTTTGTGCACAGAGATAGTCTTTTGGAGTTAATTCCATGGAAATAAGGTAACTTTGGTCAAAAGAGGAAAGGTGTTAGTAATTGGAGTTATAAAATACGTCATTCTTTGTAAGTAATGCCGAGATGGTTTATCATCTTTAAAGTCTCTCATCTTTAACAAAAACTTTTGCTGCTTTTCAAGCAAACTTGGTTCCTGTAATTTGGGATTCATCCATAGAATGTTCAAAGTTTAGTGTCAGCCATTTTCAGCAGAAAATAGGGGCTGACAATTTCCTGTGTTCTTTAGAAGACTTTGAAAGCTTCATGGGAAGAATGAAGACTATTCTTGGCCTGAATATTTGCCCCTTAGGGTGCTGGACCCAGCCAAACAGCCTTGTATTAGCAAAGGAGGGTCAAGTGAAAAGAGACCTTGTTCTGTGCCAGGCTCCCAAAGGGTAGCCTGAAGCCTTATTGGCCACACGGAACCTCTGTTTTAGATGCTGTTTGTGGACCTGCCGAAATCGAATGCCACTCAGGCTTTCTGAAACCCTTTTGGGGTGGGAAGAGGCAGTAGCTGACACCTCTGAGAGCAGAGGTTTGTGAAGATGTGGCATAGATGAGGAGGCTAGCAGAGGCAGGGTGGTCAGGCATTACCAAGAAACTTCCTTTTTGTTCCCTTTGTTCTCTCTTTGAGGTGGGCCACCCCGCTTAGCTCCCTTTTGTCCAAGTGTGTTGCAAGGGAGCAGCATTTCACCGGGAGATTTGCACGTAAGTAGAGCACAGATTCCCCTGGGTGAGGGGCTGGCTCTCACCCAAGTGTGGGGATACCAAACTAACTTGTTCTGGCAAAGGCATACAACTTTTTTACTCCTCATTTAATTCTGTTGTCTTTGAATTTTTAATGATCTCTTTCATATTTAAATATATGCTCTACTCTAGTGTAGCACAGAGAAGTTCCCTGTGTCTTGGATAAGCCAGTAGTTTTAAGCAACTTGGCAAATGGTGGGTGAAGCAATGAGCACCCTGGCATGGCCTCTGGTGTTAATGTGAGCTGTTTTCCCTGCGTTTCAGAAGTCAGGGAATATATCGGTGGGACGTAGTGGGAGCTGTAGAATTTTTTTTTCCATAGGGATAAATCTTAATGTGATTATACAAATCTCTGGCTTAGCCTGATAAAGTTAAAAAACAAAACTAAATATTTCAGGAACACAGTTCTCTCACCCAGACACAAATGAAATCTTCCTTAGACCTTTGTATTGCTGGGCAGAAGTGCCACAAACTCAAATTGGCATTTTCTGTCTCAAATCTCCACCTCATTAGTGCCTAATTAGACCCCATCCCTAAGAGTCGGGTGCTTGGAAGATGGAATGGAGACCACTGATAAAAATTCACCTTCTGTAGTCTCCATTCAGGTATGATTGGCCCGATTATAGCTCGTGTCCTGAAAAGGAGATAGGAGGCTTTTTTCTCCAACTCGTAAGAACTGATGAACTAATCACACCAAATGCAAATGTTTTAGACAGTATATTCAAACTGGGAAAAATACCTGCCTATCAAGGGAGTGAGAACTCACTTTGAAGTCTAAGGGAAGGAAACAAAATTGGAAAAGCACAGCAATAAGCATTTGCGGAGTACTTGCTGTGTGCAAATACAGCGCGTTCACATAGACTCTAAACTAGAGCTCATGAGAAGGCTATGACATGGCCATTTTCACCTCTTCATAAAAACAAGCAAGCTAAAATTTCACTGTGTGATTCCCTAACATTTGTATTTGTTATCCATTTTTCCACAATAAATGCCCCTCAATCCTATCAACAAAATTTAAACCACAACAATCTATAATAGTAACATTCATTACCTTAGTTTCTGCAGGTTAGGAATTAAGCGGTTTAGCTGGGTGGGCTGGCAGGGTGCGTTGCAGTAAAGATGTTGGCTGAGGCTGCAGTCAACTGTGGGCTTCAGTGGGCCTGGGGTATCTGCTTCCATGATGGCTCACTGACATCACTGGCAAGTTAGTGTTTACCATTTTTTTTTTTTTTTTTTTTTTTTGAGACGGAGTCTTATTCTGTCACCCAGGCTGGAGTTCAGTGGCGTGATCTCCACTCACTGCAAGCTCCACCTCCCAGGTTTGCGCCATTCTCCTGCCTCAACCTCCTGAATATAGGTGCCCGCCACTGCGCCCAGCTAATTTTTTGTATTTTTAGTAGAGGTGGGGTTTCACCGTGTTAGCCAGGATGGTCTCGATTTCCTGAGCTCATGATCCGCCCGCCTCAGCCTCCCAAAGTGCTGGGATTACAGGCGTGAGCCACCGTGCCCAGCCTGGCAAGTTGATGTTAAGAGTCCTCAGCCCCTTGCCACATGGACCTCTCTCAACCAGGGCTGCTTGAGTGGCCTTGTGACATGGTGGCTGGCTTTCTCCCTGAGCAAGTAATCCAAGACAGAGCAAGGCATAAGCCACATGGCTTTTATGGCCCGGCTCTGAAAGTCACACCCATAATTTCCCAATATGCTGTAGCTAATGCAGCTTAGTCCTGTTCAATGCGTGAAGGGACTGTACAAGAGTGGGAGTACTAGAAGGTGGCTGCCACAGTATTTTATCCATTTTCTGGGTAATAGACATCTGTTCATTTTTACAAATAATGCTGCAGTGAATATTTCTATATATATCTTGCCTAAATATTCAAGTGTTTCTATAGGCTTCTGTACCAACATGAACAAAGCCAGCAAATGCATCATTTTTAGGTTCATAAGCCTCTGTATGGGTTTCCTGGATGCATCATGCAGAATGTTTTATTCCCCTGCCTCTTCCCCACTCAGACCAGATCTCTCTAAAGGCCACCTTACATCCCTTATAGTCTCTTGACCAGAGAAGGGAATGGGATCTCTCCCTCTGCCTTAGAGTTTGGAAAGTCTCAGGGAAGAATTTGACAGCTCCAGTAAGGAGGGTGGTACAGATGTGGTCACTGAGAACCACTGTGAGCCACACAGCACCTCGGATAGCCTGCAAATCTGCCTTCCCCCAGGGACTGGATAAATGAGATGCCAGTTCTCCAGCCAACCTGGGCCTTTGAATCAGACTCACCCATACCTCATGCACCAGATCCAGACATAACAGGTGGGCCATCCTGGGGCTTTGGCTATGTTGCTCTCATCCTATACTCCTTTTCCCCACATGCAGGCAGGCCATCATGAGACTCCAAGTCTTTCCACCCCTCCTTGCTGCCCAACCTGGATGTAGGTTTACACTGGCCCCTACTCCATGGCCATGTATACAAACCCTGCATCCCAGCACGCGCTCCCCCTCATCCCAGTGCTGGCTTCCTGCTGGTACCCCCAACAGATTGCCAAATGCCCCTTCCCCATTTACAGACTGTTAAATGGACTTTTGACTTCATATTTTGGCATAATTTCAAACAATTTACAAAAAGGTTGCTGAAAACACTTTTTGGTCTGAACTATTTTTGAGTCATTTGCAGCCTTGATGCCCCTTATACTAAATATTTGTGTGTATTTCCTAGAAACTCTCCCGTAATAACAGTACAATGATCAAAATGTGAAGAAATTTAGTGAGCTTTTAATAAGACTTAAAAACATGTATAGAGCTCTTAGATAATTCAGTATGTATTCATATTTATATACTTTGCATTTTGTATTAAGTTCAAAGTCCCCAATTCAGGCTGTTGTGCTTGCATTTTCCTTCAAATGAATTCAAAGGGGGGTCACCTCAGTGTCCCTGGGCCTGGCCCCCTTTGGTGCCAATAGACCCTGTGGGTTGATTGGATGGAATCAGCAGCAGGATTGACACCTGTCTAGGGGTCAGGCTCCCAGTTCACTTCTCCCTCCATTCTGTGAGGCAGCCTTTTCTTTTCCATCCCTCCCTACTCTGAGCTCGAGGTCACTGGGGGCATGGGTGCAGGTGCCCACTCTGCACCAGACACGCACATACACTACGCTTCTGCCCTCCAGGACCGCGTGGCCTCAGAGAAACAGGCACGAAGCATCATGAGAGGGACGCTTTTTAGCGCAGGGTCACAGTCTGCAGAAAATCAAGCGTGGTCAAAATCAGTGTTCCCTTCCGAGGGCCCAGTAAAGACCCAAACCCTCAGGCTTCCGTCCCCACGTCCTAAGTGGCACTGGACCCCAGCCTGGGCTCTACGTGTCCTCCGCCCGCGCTGGCCACCTCCAGGTGGACCCTAGGATTCCGTAGCCGCCCCCTAGCCCCGCGCCTGTGGGTCCCTTCTCCGTGGGGCCTCTGGTCTCTTAGGGTCGCCGGGGGCTGGAACCCATGGGGCCACCCTCCGAGGGTCAGCAGCGGCCGAGGCCGTTGCCACAGAAGGTGGCAGCACCTCCTCGCGGGTCGCGAGGAGTGGGCTCCCCCAGGGGGCTTTTGGAGCGCGACCCTGCGACCCACGCCATTCAGCAGTGGGATTTTATTTTGTTTCAGAAATACTCCAGGGCCGTCTAGTCTTTTTCTCTATTTAGGGAAGAGGTTTAAGAATGTTACAAAAGCAACAGACGCCTGAAACAGAACGTTACACCCCAGCATGAAGAAAGCACCCACAGAGTGTGCTTCCCCCAGGGGTTAAGCATAGAATCTCCCCGTGGCCCGCAGACCCCGAAGAGTAAGGCAAGGACCCAGCGGATGGAGGGGCAGTACGGCACTGTTCCCCAGGGCGCGCGAACAAACGTTAACAGGCTGAATGGTAAGCCAAACGTGGTATTCCCTGCTATGGAATGCTCTTTAGCCTTAAAAAATGTGAGTCTGATGCGTGCTGCCAGGTGGGTGACCCGGAAAAAACTTAACTAAAAGTGAAAGAAGCCAGACACGAAAGGACAAATACTGCATGAGTTCACAATGAAATATCTAGAATAGGCACATTCACAGAGACAGAAAGTAGGTTACCGCTTACCTGGGGCTGGAGGGAGAGGAAAATAGAAAGTTACTGCTTAATAGGTACAGAGTTTCTGTTTGGGGAGATGTCATGCCTGCTACTGAATTGTAAGTTAAACATTGGTTACATGGCAAATTTTATATAATATATTGTTTCCCATAATTTAAAAAATAGTGAAAACCCATTGCGTTTACTCCTCTACCTCCCATTCACCTCTTTTAGGCCAGGGGCAATTGAATGACTTAACTGGAGTCATGCAAATGGAAGGCACAGGATTTGAGCCCATCGCAAACCCAGCAGGACCAGTGAGGCACAGCGTCCCTCTGAGCAGCCAGCAGGCGCCTGGGCCTGGAGGGGCTGCACCCTCACACCCCCTCACATCCCTGGGAACACCATAGGTTACTCATCAACTTCCTCATTCTTCTCCCTGTGCTTTCTTTGGCCTGGGCCTGGTCTGGGCCTTAGGGTGCTGGTCCCAAGCTTCCCCAAGTCAGGGAGTGACAGGGACTATTCTAGAATCCCATCCTGTCTGTTCCCTGCCCAGGTCAGCACAACAAGAGGGAGACTCTGGTAGCTTCCCAGAGACCCCTCTCTCCTCCTTAGCAGGTCGGGGGCAGGAGTCAGGCCAACGTGGTCCCTTCATCTCCAGGAACTTCTCCTGCTTCACTGCAGCCCCTGCCTGTGCCCTGTCCCTCTGAAAGCACAAGCTCACTCTCCTCTCCCACCACTGGTCCTCACCCACTCCTGTCCTCACCTCAGGGTACCAGGCCCCAGGTCCCCACGCTTGGCCTCACCTCCCACCTCCTCAGCTGTGTGCATTGCCCAACAGGCACATCAGATGCCGCTTAGGTTGCTAAAGCTTTGGGAGGCAAAAAGCTTGAAGTTTGATACTGTTTTAGAAAAAGACATCAAATCACTTATGGGAAACCAGGATTTGTTGACCTTCATTGCACCTGTGTAGAGTTTAAGCTGGTTTTTCTTTCGAATTGGATAGGTGGGTGGTGGTGGCGCTCATCTTGCAGGGCTGACAGCCCCTATGCATGTTGTTCTGGCCCTGGCCAGCCTGCATGCGGGTCAGTCCCTTCTCCAGCTTCTCACTTACTCTCACCAGGGCCTGAACATCACAGGGAGGCCAGGGCATGAGAAGAGCTGGAGAGAGGAGAAGGTGGGAGAGCCCTTCAGTCTGGAGTTTGCTGACTGTGGGATGGGGTGCGGGGCAGAGTGCAGGGCACAGATGGGAATGCTGGGGAGGGGTGGGACTGGGCCAGGGAGAAGCTAGGGTTGGCGTCAGCACAGGGGATGACAGATCACCATAGGGGTTCCCATTTTGGGTAGTGGTCAAGGACCACAGACGGCATCAACTCCCTGATGGCTACAGAGGGGGAAGATACAGGCCTGTCCTCAGAACATCAGCCTGGCCATTGGAAGTGGAGCACTGGATTAAGAGTCCCCAGTGACCTCATCATGTCCTTGGTGGATGTGGGACCTCTCTGGAGAAAGGCAGTGTCGGCTTGGGTTTGACAGACACTCATGGAAGGACCTCCATGGGTTGTGACTGCACACACTGGGCTCACCATGCTTATTTTGACCACATGGACAGCCTGTTGGTCCCAGCTACTCAGGAGGCTGGGACAGGCTGATGGCTTGAGCCCAGCAATTCAACTCCAGCCTGGGCAAGACCCTATCTCTCAAAAAATATAAATAAATTAATAAAAATATGTCAACACTGTCTGGTAGGTGGTCTGGTTATGGGAATGGGGGTGTGAGTGGAGGCCTTTGAGGCCCCTCCCTGTGCCCTGTCGCCTTCTGTCCATTTAGAGGAGTGTGTATATGAGGAAGATGAGGCAGAAGAAGCAAGTATGGGCCCCGACTCCCCTATCAGGTGGGAGAGCTGGGGACATAACTCCCAGTGGGCACCAGGAGGCAGTGCAGCCCCAGCATCAGGCCCTTCCCACAGGGGAGCCCTGGCTTCAGCAGCTGCAGAGGCAGTAAACTCCTGGGGCTAGATCAACATTTTTGGATTTTAAGAAGTAAAAGACGTTTTGAGGGTCATGAACTTGGTGCAGGTCTTTGCAGTACCAGGTGGACAAACCTCATCTGGGGAAAAAATCATGAGACCAGGTTCTGCTCTCCAGCTCTGATGAGAAAAGCAAGTTTTCCCTCCTCTCTTTGCCACAGTTTCTCTACTTATCAGATTGAAATGGTGTCTTCCCCACCTACTGCTCAAAGATCTCTCGTGCCATTGATGTGAAACACTTTTCCCATGTTCAAGGTGGCTGGCCTAGTCATTGGCATCCCTGTGGCAAAGAAATGTACCAATGTTATGCCTTTACAAATGGATTAATAAAGAGTCCGTTTTTTTTTTATTTCAGGCTGGGCACGGTGGCTCAGGCCTATAATCCCAGCACTTTGGGAGGCCAAGGCGAGAGGATCACTGAGGTCAGGAGTTTGAGACCAGCCTTGCCAACATGGTGAAACCCTGTCTCTACTAAAAATACAAAAATTAGCCTGGCGTGGTGGCACGCACCTGTAATCCCAGCTACCCAGGAGGTTGAGGCACGAGAATCTCTTGAACCCAGGAGGCGGAGGTTGCAGTGAGCCAGGATTGTGCCACTGCATTCCAGCCTGGGCGATAGAGTGAGACTCGGTCTTAAAAAAAAAAAGTCTGTTTTTTGGAATTAATTTTCCATAGATGGAAAGATGCAGCAGATGCGTGATGCTCTGGCTTCCATGGCCACAGATGGCCCGGAACAGTCACTAGCTAGTTTGTCCTCAAAAGAAGTGAGACCTGCAGAGAGTCAAAGTCATGAAACCTGGCCTGCAGGAGACCTCAGCAGCACCTGGGAGCCTCTCAAGTGCAGGGGTGGGGGACAGTCTGTGGCTATCCACTGCTGAATGTCCACTGCTAGGGCCTTGCCTTTACTAGAAGGTTCTATCGCTAAAAAGCAACAATCCCTCAAAGTGAGAGGAGGGAGAAGAAGGATATGAATTTCTGCGTGGCCAACCTGACAACATTTTCTGAAAGAGCTTGGGTCTGCCCAGTCTGAGGAAGGCAGTGAGGCCAGCATAGGACAAGACAACCACAGGATGAATTCCCAGAGCCAGGTTTTGAGCACATCCCCTGGGAGGGGCAGGCAATGCATGCTGGAATAATCCTGTGAGGCCATACTTGCTTACAGAGAGGAAGACTTTGCAGGTGGACGCGACTTTCTAATAGGGCATCAGGTTCTAAAAGTCTATTCCGCCCAGATAATTCATATGAATCTCAACCATGTGCATCAGGTAGGTGCCAGTTCTCACTCGATCCTGAGAAAGTTCCCTAACTTGTTTTTTTAAGAGTCAAATTTCTTATTTGGAGAACACAGTTGATTGTCTATACCTCACGGCATTGTGGTGAAGATAAAATGAGATTATATCTACCAAGCGCCTAGCAGAGCATGTAGGATGCAGTAGAAGCTCAATAAATGTTAGTGTGGCAGGTTGCTGGGTGAACGACTGTGAAATTTTGGTTGTTTAGTTCAGGGGTCTTTGTTTAAGTGCTTCTGGTAATCCTTGTTGGGTGGGGGCAAAAGAGTGGGTTTGTGGTTTATTAGGGAAAAATGAAAGGTATTTTCCTTCTTCCAAGAAAAGAGCCAGACTTTCCTGTTCAAGGTCTTGACCCCTGTTCCAGCCCCACTTATAGCCAAAAGTAGGAATGAAGATGGCCTTGTGGTTTTAAGGCTGATGCCCTGTCATGGCAAAAAGAGGCAGAATGGATGCCTTGTGTTGTGGAGACTTGAAAAGGGGTGGTGGCCTGAGGCTGTCATCTGTCTCCTGAGGACTGGAGAGAGCCAGCCTTCCCTTCGGCATGGCCTCTGAGGAGAGGTCAGCTGTTGCATACTGTGGGGCCTGCGCAGGCCCATTGGGGAGGGCGGGGGTGGCCTGGAGCCCTTCTCCTTGGCACTGCCCTGCCAGATGCAGAGGGGAGGCCCAGGAGTGAGTGCTGTGGGTGAGGCTGCAGAGCTGCCCAGGTGGCGTGCAACTTTCCTGCCAGATGTGGGGAGCTGCCCTGATCTGGGACCCCAGATCTGGACCACTGGAGGAACTTTTCAGGGCTGCATAACCTCAGCCCCCACCCAAGGTTCTTGTGGAATCCATAGGAGGAGTCCTCATGTGCCTGATTTTAAATACGTGCCAGTCTTAGTGGGTAGGAGAAGGAATCCGTTCAAAATAAACCAGAGGACAACACATTTGACGTGACTGGCCCCTTGGGAAGAACATGGATAACACTGGCCTAGGTCTTGGGATCTCAGCAAGTCAGTGCCAGACAAAACTGCCCAAGTGATTTTCATATTGTGGTTTTGATGTTCTTGATATAAAATGGGCAGAGGCCTGAGGAGTCACAAACTACACACACACACACACACACACACACACAACAGCAGCAGCAGCAGCAGCAGCAAGTAAGAAGTAGAACGAGCCAGGACTAAAGCCGAGTAAAATGCAAATATAAAATATACACACAGTGACACCAGGCAGCCATGAGGAGGCACACATCCAGGGATACATCTCAAACATACTGGTGAGGAGATGGGTATGGGAGCAAAAGGAATCATAAGCAAAAAAAAAAGCCAGAAGAGGGGTCACGTGCCCTGTCAGTGATGATAGTGTTCCGACGCTGGGAGGATGACAAGCACATTTCTGTGCAGAGGTGGCCCACAGAGGTGACAGCCAGGCAAAAATGGTGGGCAGAAGCCCCAGAGGGTCTGTCCAGATGCCATGAAACCTACAAGAAATGCCATGAGGCTGTGGGGAATTTGTTAGGCACATGGAGCGATTTCCAGGCCTGTGTCTGCCCTTCTGTCCATGTTGAGTTACCAGTGTTGATTCACACCCTGGCACCTGGATGGATTTGTATGGGTCGCCTGGCAATCGCGTAGGTTCCTGTAAATACAAACAGCCTAGGTCTGACAGGAATTTCCTTACTGCTTTCCTTCAGAATTGATATTAGAAGTAAATTGTTCTCTTTAAAGTGTTCAACCCTAACATGTCCCACTGGGAAAACTCTCTCTTTTTCTGTGGCCAAACACTATCAGGCTTTGTGAATTTTATAGAAGAACCAGAATTGAGGGCCAGACCTCACCCTGGGCAGCCCTGGCCATGTCTTTAAGTGATGGGGCTTGTCTGTGAATTGTCCTTGTTGGAAAGATGGAGGATAGCTTTAGTGCTGGCCACCATTGCTGGTGACACACAGCCTTATCCAAGGAAGTACAGTAAGAACTCAGTACTTGTGGCCATCAAAGAGATTCCAGTCTCTTTTTGGAGGAACTGGTTACATCTATTATGATCTAATCAGACAATGTAATATTTTGCCCCTACAAAAAATCCTGCTTTTGAGGCCTTCTTATTGACATTGGAAAATGTAAATGTTACATCTGCTGAAATAATATTTAGCGAGTGCCTTTGCCCAGAACATGAACTGATTAGGGCCAAGCTGAAGCACAAACAAGTCACATAAGAACCTGCTGGGAAGAACTCTGGCAGTAAAAACTGTTTTCCATACCATAGCTGACTGGTTTGCTTTTCAGACCTTGTGAGCCAGAGGAGATGTTCCCAGAATCACACAGTGCAGGAGGCTTGGTCCTGGAAAACTGTCAGGTGGTCAGCAGTGAGTGATGAACGATGTGATCACAGCGGCGTTTCCCAGCCAGGCCTCGTGCAGGGGCCACGCCTTCCTACCTCCTCATACACCCTGGTCCCAAAGTCATCTTGGAAGCACAGGCTCTGAACCCTTATCTAAGGATTAAAGAATAGCAGAAAAACCAGACATTTAGAGGTATTTAGACATTTAAAAGAGCCCATGAAATCCAGGCGGCCTGTGTGACCTTCATTTTCTCCTACGAGAGAGATGCAGGGACTTGGGTGCTGTGCTGTCCCCGAGGCCATGGGACAACCCCCCTACCCCGCAGGAGTAGGGGTGCTCTGTGTGTAGCTGCACTCAGTCTCTCCACCGCCTCCTGTTCCAGGACACCGTCATTCAATAGGGCTAAGATTTTGTTTTTAATGTTCATAAAGCCTCTTAATCCTGAGAACGGCTTGACTGTGCATTGAGTTCCTGAGAACAGGACTAAAATATCTATACAATATGAGTCCAATTATATTTATGGCTAAGCATCCAAATATACCTAGAAAAAAAAAGCTTAGAAGGAAATGGGCCAACATATTAACAGCTTCCCTCCCACCTTCCCCCGCACACAAATGTGATGGTTTTAAGGGAAGTTTAAATGTTTCCTTAAAAACAGCTTTATTGAGATATAATTGATACTGAACTTTGCTTTAAGCAAACAAAAAATGAACATTAAGATTTATTTTTTAAGATTTAGGGTATAAGAAAATGAAATAAAAGGCATCCAGATAGTAAAAGATGAAGAAAAACTGTATTTGCAGATGATATGATCTTATATATAGAAAATCCTAAGGAATCCATGAAAAAACTATTAGAACTAGTAACCAAGTTGCACAAAATTGCAGTATACAATGACAATTTATATACAAATCAATTGTATTTCTTTTTATTTTTATTTTTGAGATGAATCCTTGCTCTGTCACCCAGGCTGGAGTACAGTGGCATGATCTCCGCTCACTGCAAGCTCCGCCTCCCGGGTTCACGCCATTCTCCTGTCTCAGCCTCCCATGTAGCTGGGTCTACAGGCACCCGCCACCACACCCAGCTAATTTTTGTATTTTTAGTAGAGACAGGGTTTCACCATGTTGGTCAGGCTGGTCTTGAACTCCTGACCTCAGGTGATCCACCCGCCTCAGCCCCCCAAAGTGTTGGGATTACAGGTGTGAGCCACTGTGCCCAGCCAAATCAATTGTATTTCTATACACTGGCAATGAACAATCCAAAAATGAAATTAAGAAAACAATTCCATTTATTAATATAATAAAAAAGAATAAAATACTTAGGAAGTTAACAAAAGAAGTACAAAACTTATACTCTATAAACTACAAAACACTGTTGAAAAATGTTAGACAATGTAAAAAGATGGACAGACATCTCATGTTCATGGATCAGAAGACTGAATATTGTTAAGATGGCAATACTCCCCAAACTGATCTACAGATTTAACAGAATCCCTATCAGCACACACAACCACCCCCTGCCCCCCAGCTGGCTTCTTTGCAAAAATGGGCAAATTAATTCTAATATTCACATAGAAACTCAAAAGACCTAGAATAGCCAAAATGATACAGAAAAAGAAGAACAAAATTGGAGGACTCAAACTTCTGATTTCAAAACCTATAAATCTACAGTAATCAAGACAGTGTGGTACTGGCATTAAGATAGACATATAGATCAGTAGAATAGAACCAAGCATCCAGAAATTCTGACATTTACAGTCAACTGATGTCCAACAAAAGTGCCAAAATAATTCCGTCAGAGAAAGAAGAGTCTTTTCAACAAATGGTGCTGGGACTAGATATCCACATGCAAAAGAATGAACTTGGACTCCTAATTTACTAAAAATGGATCAAATACCTAAATTTGAGAGATAAAAAACTCTTAGAAGAAAACACAGGGGTGAATCTTCATTACCTTGAATTTGGCAATGGTTTGTGAGATATGACATCAAAAGTATGAACAACAAAATAAAAAAATAAATAGAAATTCATCAACATTAAAAATTCTGTGCTACAGAGGACACTATTCAGAAAGTGAAAGACAACACACACAATGGAAGAAAATATTTGCAAATCATATATTTGTTAAGGGACTTGTATTATAGAATATATAGAACTCTTAAAACTCAACAATAAGACAAATCCAATTAAAAAGTGGGCAAAGAATCTCAATAGACATTTGTCCAAATATACAACCACATGAAAAGAGGTTCAGCACAACCGTCAAAGAAATGCAAATAAAAACCACAATGAGATACTATTTTACATCCACTGTATTAGTCCATTTTCATGCTGCTGATAAAGACATACCTGAGACTGGACAATTTACAAAAGAAAGAGGTTTAATGGCTTACAGTCCACATGACTGGGGAGGCCTCACAATCATGGCAGAAGGCAAGGAGGAGCAAGTAACATCTTAGGTGGATGGCGGCAGGCAAAGAGAGAGACTGGGCAGGGAAACTCCCCCTTATAATACCACCAGATCTTGTGAGACTTATTTGCTATCACGAGAACAGCATGGGAAAGTCCTGCCCCCATGACTCAATTACCTCCCACCAGGTCCCTCCCACAACACATGAGAATTCAAGATGAGATGTGGGTGGGGACACAGCCAAACTATCCATAGTGGATAGTATCATCCACTATGATGACTTTCCTCAAAAAAGCAGATAACAAGTGTTAGTGAGAATGTGGAGGAAGCAAAAGTTCCACACGCTGCTGGTGGGAATGTAGAATGGTGGATCTACTTTGGAAAACAGTCTGGCAGTTCCTTCAAAAGGTAAACACAGGGTTATCATTTGACCCGGCAATTCCACTTGTTAAAAACAAACTGAGGGCCGGGGAATGGTGGCTCATGCCTGTAATCCCAGTACTTTGGGAGGCTAAGGCAGGAGGATTGCTTGAGTTCAAGAGTTTGAGACCAGTCTGGGTGACATGGCAAAACCCTGTCTCTACAAAAATACAAAAATTAACCGGACATGGTGGCACGCACCTGTGGTACCAGGTACTCCTCCCACCCAGGATGCTGAGGTGGGAGGACTGCTTGAGCCTGGGAGGCAGAGGCTGCAGTGAGCTGAGATCATGCCACTGTACTCCATCTTGGGTGACTGAGTGAAACCCTGTCTACATAAATAAATACTGAGGCACATGAAAATTTTTAATGAGTTTATTTGAGCATTCAGTGATTCATGAATTCAGCAGTACCAGACCACAAGCAGTTCAGTGAAGGCGTGCAAGAAGAAACTTTTATAAGGTGTTTGTGGAAGCAAGACAATGAAAATATTTGATTGGTTAAGGTGGAAAGTCCTTAGTTAGAGGTTAGTTGGTGGCTTCTGATTGGTTAAGCTTTAGTTTCATTTACTGTTTACATCGAATTGGGTTTTGGTTTGCTTACATAGGAACCCAATGTGCTGGAGCTGTCTCATTCTAATAGCCTCCCAATTAACTATTTTAACACATTCCTAGGTGTATACCCAAGAGAACTGAAAGCATGTGTTTACACATAAACTTGCCTGTGAATGTTTGTATCTGCATTATTCATAATAGCGTAAAGGTGGAAAGAACCTAGTGTCCATCAACTGATGGCTAAACAAAATGTAACATGTCAATACAATGGCATCTTATTTGTCATAAAAAGGAATGAAGCACTCATACATGCCACAGCATGGATGAAACTGAAAAACATTTTGCAAAATGAAAGAAGCCAGTCACAAAAGACCACATATTCTATGATTCCATATATAGGAAATGTCCAGAACAGACAAATCTATGAAGATGGAAAGAAGATTAGTGGTTGCCTAGGAGGCGGCGTGAGGAGATTGGGGAGTGATAGCTAACGAATACAAAGTTTCTTTGGGGGATTATAAAAATTTACTAAAATTGATTGTGGTGACGGTCACACAATTCTGTAAATGTACTAAAAACCATTGAATTGCACACTTAAAATTGAATTGTAAAGTATGTGATATCTCAATAAAACTGTTATAAAAAAATTTAGGTGCTAATTAGTTTGGAAGAGTCATTACTTTAAAATAATTCACAACACTATTTCCTTAACTATCAAACTTAAAAAGTGCATTTAAAACTATGGTTCAATTCCAAGGAGGTATAAGATCTCTATGAGGAAAACAAAAACACTGCTGAAAGAAATCATAGATGACACAAACAAAGGTAAACACATTCCATGCTCATGATGGGAAGAATCAACATTGTGAAAATGACCATACTGCCCAAAGAAATCTACAGATTAAATGCAATTCCATCAAAATACCATCATCATTATTCACAGAACTAGAAAAAAAATCCTAAAATGCATATGGCACCAAAAAAGAGCCCACATAGCCAAAGCAATACAAAGCAGAAAGAACAAACCTGGAGGCATCACACTACCTGACTTCAAATTGTACTACAATTGGTGGCTCACGCCTGTAATCCTACCACTTTGGGAGGCCAAGGTGGGTGGATCACTTGAGGTCAGGAGTTCAAGACCAACCTGGTCAATATGATGAAACCCCATCTCTACTAAAAATACAAAAATTAGCTGGGCATGGTGGCATGCTCCTGTAATCCCAGCTACTTGGGAGCCTGAGGCAGGAGAATCGCTTGAACCCAGAAGGTGGAGGTTGTAGTGAGCCGAGATTGCACCACTGCACTCTAGCCTGGGCAACAGAGTGAGACTCCATCTCAAAAGCAAACAAACAAACAAACTAACTAACTAACTCATTCCACTTCTGGTCTGCTTTATGCTTCTCCTGGGACATTGACAGGAAGTTGCCAAGTCTAAGTAAACAATGAACCAAATATGTTTGTACAGACATGTAGGGAAGAGGTGAACCACAGGGCTGGGCCTGCCTTGGGAGTCCAACACAACGAATTCATGGCTCATGAGTGTTCTGTAAGCAAGAAATAGATCAGCCATGGTCCAGAACTGTAGCATGGGAAGACAATCCATTCAGATTTATGAATAATCACTGTTCACTGGCTTATCATCACATCCACTCTAGAACACAGGACTCCTCAGGGATGTAGTTTAAGTTCCCTACAATTGGGGTCAAAGGTCACTCCTTTACAATGGGGAGACTTCTATTCCCCATTCATCCAACCTGAGTGGGTTTTACTTGTTTGTATTTTTAGAAAAAGAAGCAAAACTGTATATTCCTCCTTAAATTTAATCTTAAATTTCTTTATGCCCAGCTTCTTGGCAGATACTTCTTCATGAGACTGTTTTAGATATTCGCATATATCACACACTTACATACACATATCTGACATTCCATTCACAGTGTGACATTTTCCCTCAGTGCCTTTCCTGGGCACTGATGAATTCACCATTGCACTTAAGGGAGTAGATAAAATTCTGAATCCCGGATTGGCCTGAATTCACATTAAGACAGCCATGATAAGTCTGTGAGCACAATGAATGTCTTCCGCATCTTAGAATTCCGGAGACCTGGATTCTTATAATAGACTCCCTCCCCCACTACCATTTACCAGCAACCAGACTCAGGGTCTTCAGCTAGAATGAGGGCTGATCACACCTGCGCAGCCATCCTCGCCGATCTGGGGAGGTCATGAATATGAAAGTGCTTTGTGAGCTGCACAGGCAGACTTGGGTTTGAAGTTTGTTTCCATCTTTTTTTTTTTTTTGAGACAGAGTTTTGCTCTTGTCACCCAGGCTGGAGTGCAGTGGCGCGATCTTGGCTCACTGCAACCTCTGCCTCCCAGGTTGAAGCAATTCTCCTGCCTCAGCCTCCCGAGTAGCTGGGATTACAAGCGCCTGCCACCATGCCCGGCTAATTTTTGTATTTTTAGTACAGACAGGGTTTCGCCATGTTGGCCAGGCTGGTCTCGAACTCCTGACCTCAGGTGATCCACCTGCTTTGGCCTCCCAAAGTGCTGGGATTACAGGCGTGAGCCACTGTGCCCAGCTGTTTCCACCATTTATTGATGAGGGGACCTTGGAAATTTTACTTCGCCTCTTTGATCCTTAGATCTTTTATCTGTAAAGATGGACACTAGTATCTGCCCACAGATGAGCTATATAGATTAAATGGGATCAATGTATTTAAACAGCATGAGGTAAGTGCTCAATAAATGGTAGTTATTGTTATTGCTATTACCCTGGCGTTTATAGCAGTTCCATCAATACTATCACCAGTTTTGTCAGCCTCATCCATATGCTTGGAACAACAAAAAAGATATTTTTGGAGTAGAGGATGAGAAAGTTTGGAAAATGCGGAGAAGGATGCATCATGGGTACGGGGAAAGTTAGGAGGAAATGACCTTTCTGAAGTGAAGGGCTGTGGAGAGTGGAAAACTGGGGCCAAGAAGTCAGGAGGAGCCAGACAGTGAATGCCTCGGAAAGCTGGATTAAGACCTTTGATCTTAGTCCTGAAAGCGTCAGCCTCTGTGACTGGTTTTAGTGCTGGCCAGAATGACTGGAGCCCTCTCTGGTGACCCAGACCCTGGAACCAGGTCCTCACAGCAGCAGAGCTTCTGAGCAAATAAGGCAGTGGGCAGGGCCCACGGTAGAGAGAGGTCCCAGTTGGGTCTCCTCACTTTGCCAAGGGCTCTCACGGTTAGCCCCAGGGGTCAGTGGCTCCCTGTGGCCATAGCACTAGCTGGACTCACTTGGGCATCAGGCCCTCAGGCATGGCCTAATACCCTGACTATGCTTTTATTTTTCAATCTTTTTTTTTAAGTAATAAATGATTAGTGTGGAAAATCCAGAAAATTCTCCAAATGGCAAAAAAGAAAATAAAAACAGCAATTTCATATTTTTATTCTAACTACTGACTTTTTGCATCTACACAGTTTTAAAAAATAGTTTTGTAATACACTTTTTTCATTATGATAGAGCGTAAACATTTTCTCAAGCCTTAAATATTCCTATTCAATCGCACTCTAATCGATCACATAGGCTAAATGAGTTAATATATGTATAGCTCTTAAATCAATGAGTGGCATATGGTAAGCACTCAGTATATCTTAGCAATGATTATACTAGGGATATATATTTAAACCACATGTATAATTAAATCAGCCCTTTATTATTAGACTTGAGGATGGTTTTCACTTTTTCATTTATATTGTAATGCTCCAGTGCGCATCTGTGTGAACAAATGTGTACTCAACGTCTCTCATGACTTCCTCAGGATGTATTCCTAGTACAATGGCTGGGCCACAGAATATGCAATTTTTTTGATTATCAGTACAGGTTCCTAAGTACCGTTACCATTTATATGTGCTCTCAGATATTTTTTTAAAAAATTTTTCTCTCCTGATGAGGCTGGGTTTGGAATTGGTTTCCCTCCTGAGAGAGAGGAGTTCTGCAGCTGAAAAAAACAAAAAAAAAATGACTGCTCCATTTTATGACAGCAGCTGCAAGGTGTGACCCCAGAGGCTTAAAGAAAAGCTGAGAACAGCTCTGCCATGTAACCAGTTATGAGGTTTTGGGTAAGGTAACTAACTTTTCTACATCTCAATTTCTTGACCTGTAGAATGGTTTTAACAACACCTGCAACCCTTAAAGTTGATGAGATGATTAAATGAGAATTCTAAATCTCTTCCAACGGTGGTCAGCACACAGGGTTCCTACATGAGAGTACACATTAGTAGACACAGAAGCTGCACGATCACAGTACAGTAGCATGCCAGCAATAGCTGTACCAGCCAGAACTGAAAAGCCCAGCCACAACCCTTACCACTGCCTCCTCTAACGGCTCTAGCCAAATGGAGACAATATCGGTGTGCTTTGGGCTGGCCCTTCCCCCCGACCCCAGCAATCTGGACAAGAATACGAGCCTTCGTCTCTCCCCCACCTCTTCTGCTGGCCACAGTGGGAGACATCAAAAACCTCACAAGTTTACCCCTCCCCACTGGCCATGGAAGTGTCAGAGACCCAAGCCTGGGCGGCCTGAGGCCTACCTCACCCTTGGGAAGCCAGGAAGCGGTCCTGATCTGCCGGCAGTGGGCCTGATCTGCCAAAAGTGAGCCTAATCCATCAGAAGCCAGCACTATATTGTATTCCGGAAATGAGGTGATTCTCCAGAAAGAGGCCTGATCTACCAAAAGTGAGCCTAATCCATCAGAAGCCAGCACAATACTGTATTCCGGAAATGAGGTGATTCTCCAGAAAGAGGCCTGACCTGCCAGAAGTGGGCCTAACCCACCGGAAGTAAGCTTGATCCTGTCGGAAGCTGACTTGGCCAGCCAGAAGTGAGGATGAAGCTTAGTTGGCAAGGTTGGGATGAGAGGGCCTAATCCTTCTCAGGGGCCTTCTGCTTTCTGCCAGATGCAGTGCAGTTTCTTACCTTTTTTTTTTTTGAAGATAGTTTTTTTTTCCTGAGATGGAGTTTCACTCTTGTTGCCCAGGCTGGAGTGCAATGGTGTGATCTTAGCTCACTGCAACCTCTGCCTCCGGAGTTCAAGTGATTCTCCTTCCTCAGCCTCCCAAGTAGCTGGGATTACAGGTGTGTACCACCATGCCTGGCTAATTTTTTTTATTTTTAGTAGAGACAGGGTTTTGCCATGTTGGCCAGACTGGTCTTGAACTCCTGACCTCAGGTGATCTGCCCACCTTGGCCTCCCAAAGCACTGGGAACACAGGCGTGAGCCACCGTGCCAGGCTGAAAATAGTTACTTTTAATAGTAATGTTATTCATGTTAGCATATAATGGGTTTGTTGTTATTTTTATAATAAATGAATTAATGCATTTCTTTAAATTCTCAATTTTAATTTATAATATGGTAAATACAGATAGATTTAACCCGTGTAAATAAAATTTATTTGGGGTCTTCTGATTTATTAGAGTATAAATGGATACTGAGACCAAAAGTTATGTACTGTTCTAATACATAAGACATGTGCCTCAACTTATTTAGATCTTCAGTAGTTTCAACAAATGTTTATAATTGTCACCCTACAAATCTTGCACATCTTTGATTATATTTATTGCTAGATAGTTACATATTTTGATGCTATTGTAAATGCTATATTTAAAGTTACATTTTTAAAATTGTTGTAGGTATGTAGAAATACCATTTTTTTCCTGTTTTGCGTACAGTGACCTTGCTAAATACTCTTGTTCATTTTAATAAATATAGTGCTTTGGGTATTTTTAATAGGTAAACTAGGAATAAAAGGGAATCTTCTTTACCTGATAAAGGATATCTGCAAATATAAAATTAAGCAAAAATTATACATAATGATGAAATGATAAAAATAATTCCCTTTAATATCAGAAAGAAGACAAGAGTGCTTTCTATTCCCTACTTCTATTCAACATTGCAACTGGAAGTTCTAGCCAGTGCAGTGAGGCAAAGAGGGAAAGAAAGGTACAATGATTGGAAAATGAAATAGGGGGCATATGGCTGTCAGATAAGTGGCAGATGTCCCTACTGTACTTTGCTGTAGTTTTTTTGTTTTTTCAGACACCTTATCAAGTCGAAGAGGTTTTCTTCTAATTCTAGTTACTAAAAGTTTTTTGATCTATTTTAGAATTAATTCATGTGTCCTTGGCATTACCACTGATGTGGTTTGGGCTGTGTCCCCACCTACATCTCATCTTGTAGTTCCCATAATTCCCACATGTTTTGGGAGGGACCCAGTGGGAGGTAACTGAATTATGGGGGCGGCTACCCCCATGCTGTTCTTGTGATAGTGAGTGAGTTCTCATGAGATGTGATGGTTTTAAAAGGGGCTTCCCCCTTTTCTCGTCTTTCATTCTCTCTCTTGCCACCCTTTGAAGAGGTGCCTTCCGCCATGATTGTAAGTTTCGTGGCTGGGCCGGTGGCTCACGCCTGTAATCCCAGCACTTTGGGAGGCCGAGGCAGGCGGATCACTTGAGGTCAGGAGCTGGAGACCAGCCTGGCCAGCATGGTGAAACTCCATCTCTACTAAAAATACAAAAAAAGATGAGCCACGTGTGGTAGTACATGCCTGCAGTCCCAGCTACTGAGGAGGCTGAGGCAGGAGAATCGTTTGAACCCAGGAGGTGGAGGCTGCAGTGAGTCGAATTGCGCCACTGCACTCCAGCCTAGGCAACAGAGCGAAACTGCCATCTCAAAAAAAAAAAAAAAAAAGTAACTTTCCTAAGGCCTCCCCAGCCATGCAGAATTTTGAGTCAATTAAACCTCTTTTCTTTATAAATTACCCAGTCTTGGTATTTCTTCATAGCAGCATGAGAATGGACTAATACAACCACAGATGCAGACTCTCTTAAAACTTTTTATTCCTAAACAATTTCAAATATACAGGAGAATTATTGAATAAATAATACAAAGAACTTTGGTATATCCTTCCCTGAGATTCACCAATTGGTAACATTTTACTACATTTGCATCTCTCTGTCTAGATATCTACACAGACATCATTATTGTTCTAAAATAATTTGACAGTAAATTGTAGACATTATGCTCCTTTGCCCCCAAATACTTCAGTCTGTATTTCCCAAGAGCAAGGATATTCTCTTTACTAACCACAATGTAGTCATCAATATCAAGAAACTTAACACTGATATAATACTGTTATCTATAGTCCATTTTCCACTTTTGTCAATTTCCCTAATAATGTCCTTGATAGTAATTTTCTCCTGATCCTAAGATCCAATCTAACATCATACATTGCATTTGGTTGTCATATCACTAGTTTTCTTCAGTGTGGAATACTATGAGTTTTAATCATGAGTAAATGTTGAAACTTAATAAATGTGTTTTTCTGCATCTATTAAAACGATAACATAATTTTTGCCTCTAATTTGTTAATGTGAATTACCTTAATTGATTTTTCTAAAGTTAAATGAACTTTGCATTTCTTGGATTGATCCCAACTTAATCATTATGTATTAATGTTTTAAAATATTACTGGACTTACCTTTCTAAACTTGGTTCAGAATTTTTGCATCTACTGATAATTTCATAGTGGGATTGGCCGTAATTTACTTTCTCGTTATTTTTCAGGTTTTGGTGTCTGATTTATATTCATTTCATAAAAATGAATAGAGTGTGTACTATCTTTTGTACTCTTAAATCATTTCTGTAAGATTATATGTTTCTTTACCTGGCTAGTAAACCAGGTAGATTGTTTGTGGAACTATTTTAAGCTGGTGATTCAATTTATTTATTTTATGTAATAATAATAACTTCTTGTTTTTATTTAATTTTTATAGGGGAAAAGCTCAAACATGTTCAAAATAGAGAGAATAATATAATGAACCCATGTGCTCATTAGTCATCTTCATCAATGACCAACACATGGCCCATTAAATTTTGTCTTTAACCTCATATACTTCCTCCTATTTTTACTGGATTATTTTAAAGCAAATCTAAGTTAGTGTATCATTTCATTTAAAAAATATTTTGGTAGGTTTATCATTTTTAATTAACAAATTTAAATTTTCATTTTGAAGTAAACTTAGCCTTTGAAAAAGTTGCAAAAGTAGTGTGACAATTTTCTGTGTAACTTTTACCCAGCTACCCAAGATGTCAACATCTTACGTAACCATAGTACATTAATGAAAAACAGAAAATTAACATTCTTATAATACTATTAACTACTCTATAGACCTTATTCAGATGTCACCAACTGTCCAACGGATGTTCTTTTCAATTCCGGGATCCATTTTAGGATTCTACATTTAGTTGCATTTAGTTGCCATTTGTCTTTAGTGTCCTGAAAGCTGGTACAGTTCCTCAGTCTTTTCTTGTCTTCCATGACTAGGCCCATTTGAAGAGTATGGCCAGTTATTTTGTAGAATCTCCCTCAATCTGGATTTGTCTGATGTTCCCTCATTATTAGATTGAGGTTATGCATTTTTGGCAAGAATACTACAGAAATAATGTTGTGCCCTTCTCAGGGCAGCATATCAGCAGGCACAAGTTATCACTATGTCTCATTACTACCAATGTGAATGCTGATCAGTTGGTTAGAGTGGTATGGTAGGCAGAATAATATCCCCAAAGATGTCCATATCCTTATCCCCAGAACCTGTGAATATGCTACTTTACATGGCAAAAGGGATCCTGCAGACGTGATTAAGTTAAAGATCTTGAAATGGGGAGTGGTATAGGCAATGTTCGTGTCCCTCCCCCCTCCTCCCCCTGACAAATTCATCTGTTGAAATCTTAACCCTCAGTATGATGGTATTAGGAGGTGGAGGCTTTGGAATGTTATTAGGTCATGAGGACAGAACTCTTGTAAATGGGATTGGTGCTCTTATAAAAGAGACCCCAGAGAGCTGTCTTGCCACTCCACCATGTAAGAACACAGCCAGAGGAGAGCTGCCTGTGAACCAAGAAGCAGGCCCTCACCAGACACTGAGTCTGCCAGCACCTGGATCTTGGACTTCCAGCCTCCAGAAGTGTGAGAAAGAAATTTCTGTGGTTGATAAGCCACCCAGCCTGTAGGACTTTGCTATAGTAGCCCAAACAGACTAAAATTGGGAGATTATCCTGGATTATCCAGGCAGCCCCAACATATTCAGGAGAGTTCTTATAAGTGAAAAGGGAGGCAGGTGAGTCTGAGTCAGAGAAGGAGGTGTGATGATGGAAGCAGAGGTCAAAGTGATGCGGGGCCATAAGCCAAGGAATGCGGTCAGCCTCTAAAAGCCGCAAAAGGTAGGAACCAGATTCTCCCTGGGTATTCCACAAGGAATGCAGCCTGGCTGACACCTTGCTTTTAGTCCAGAGAGACTCATTTTTGGCTTTTGACCTCCAGAACTGCAAGACACTACATTTGTGTTGTTTTAAGCCACTAAGATTCTTCTGGTAATTTGATACCACAGCAATAGGATACTAATACAAGTAGTGACTGTAGATTTCTCTGTAAAATTATTTTTCTTTGCAATTGTGGGAAGATATTATGAGACCATGTACATATCCCATTTCTTTTTATTTTTATTCACTGAATTTAGAATCTACTAATGATTGTTGCCTGCAGCAACTATTATTATGGTGTTTGCCACATGGTAATTTTCTATTTCCCTCAATCCTTCTGTCTTTATTAATTGGGATTCTACTGCAGTATCTCAAGGACTCAGTTCTTTTTTTTTAAAAAAAAAACACAATACTCTTGTTATAGCTAAAAATTAACAGTAACTCCCCAATAACCTCAAATATCCAGTTGGTGTTCAAATTCCCCCAGATTGTTCTGATAAGATTTTTTAATTGTAGATTTGTCTTAAACAGGTACTACACAGACAGGGTTGGCACACTGCATTTGATTGATATGTCTCCTAATTCTTCCAATCAAAAGGTTCCCTCTTTTTATTTCCCTTGTCAACATTATCTATTGAAGAATCATGATACGCTCTAGAGAACTTCTCACATTCTGGATTTTTCTGATGGTATCCTGTAACTTGTTCCTGGTTCCCTCGTATTTTCTGTAATTTGGTAATTCAGTTTAGGATCTTGATCAGATTCCAGTTCAATTTTTTGGCAAAAACTCTGTGTAATTAGTATTGTATACTCACAATTGTACATGCCAGGTGTGTATAATTGTCTAATTGTTGCTCTTTTGTGATATGCAGTTTGACTGGGGGTTCAGGTGTTGCCAGCCTGATCCTCTATTATAAAATTCTGCCATCAACTTTTGCCAAATGGTTTCAGGAGCCAGTGATACTCCTTGACTCAATCATTTTCCAAAATAGTAATTCTATTTGTTTCTTTATTTGTATTTTTAGAGAAAGAATATATGTATTGGTTAGTGAAATCAGTCAGAAAACTAATAAAGGCTTACGCAAATAAAGGATGATTTTTCTCACTTAAGAAGGTTGGAGGTAGGCAGTGCAGGGTTGGGGCAGGGATTTGATGTGAAAGGAGTGAAGGACATGCCATCCCCAAATACGCTCAATTGGCATATTGATTATTTTGAGTTGAAAACATTGAGAAATTGTAGTTTCAGAAAGGACAAGCTGACCTATCTCTTCCTGCATGTAGCAAGCTATAAAGATTCCTCTGGGAGGAGTACCCTCTCCATACCAGGGTGAGGAAATAGCCCTTATCACCAGAGACTTGGAATTGAATGCTACGATGAACCTGAATAAACATACCTAACAAAGCAACCTTTATCTTCCACCTATTGTATACTCCCTCACATATATCTACTAGTGACTTCCCTAGACAATTTTGCTGCCCTGGCCACATTTTCTTTGTTCTGTCATTTCTTCTAAAATTTATTGCTCTTTTTCTAAAAAGTATGAAAGCATCTGGCTTTGGCCAGTTCTTCAGGCTTCACTCTCTTGTGAAGTCCCCATAGACATGTAGTAAAACTAATAAACTTTGTATACTTTTCTCTTGTTAATATGCCTGATGTCAATATGGTTTCTAGATCCAGGTAAAGAACTCATTAATAGCTAAAAGGAGGATTGGAGGTGCTCTCTAGCTCTCCTACAATGTCATCAAAACCCTGTGTATCCTTCATGCTTTCTGCTTCACAGTCACAAAATGGCTGCATAGTTCCCGGCATCACATACTCAAGACAAGAAGAAAGATGTAGAGGTGGCCTGGGTTGCTTTCATTCTTGTTATTAGGAACATAAAAGTTTTTCTTGAAGTTATTCATAGCTGCAAGAAAGACTGTGAAAGTGAGTTCTTAGATTTGTCTTTATAAAGGAAAGTAACAAATGTGAAGGGGCTTGGGAATGGATGGGAGTGAGTGAAACAATGTCACAACACTGGAGTCACTGTAGGAAGATTCACGAGAACTAACCTCAGGAGTACAGACTTTCTTCTGCAGAATATGAAGAACCATTAAAGATTTTGGTCCAGGGACCAACATATCCAACATGAGGTTGTAGAGACTGAACCCAGCAGGGCTGAGTTCAGCCAGGTGGACTGTGGCAGTGGGGCCTCAAGGAAAGGGCTCAGTCAAGAGGTGACTGGAGCTGTCCACCAGGGCAATTTACACAAGGAATTTGTGCCTTGTGACTATTAAAAATTATTATTTCCATTTGTTTTGTAAACAGGAGAGATGACAAGCTCTAAAGCCCAGAATTTCTTTCTTGTTTTATTTAAAATCTATTAAGGAATTAAGAATAGCAATATAGTTTGGATATTATTCCCCTGCAAATCTCATGTTGAAATTTGATCCCTTAGAAGGGGGAATTAAAGCGAGGTGTTTGGGTCATGGGGGCCATGATCCGCCCATCTTGGCCTCCCAAAGTGGTGCCATTCTTGAGGGATTGAGTGAACTCTCACTCTCAGTTGCCTCAAGATCTGGTTGTTAAAGAGTCTGGCACCTCCCTCCTCCCTGTCTTTCCTCCTCTCTTGTCACATGATGCCATCTCTTATTCCCTTTCTGCCATGAGTGGAAGCTTCCAGAGGCCCTCACCAGAAGCAGATGCTGGTGCTATGCTTCCTGTAAAGCCTGGCAGAACTGTATTGCCCAGCCTCAGGTATTCCTTTACAACAATGCAAAATGGACTAAGACAAATAGTGTATACTGCTGCACAACAATGTAAATGCACCTAATATCACTGAGCTGTACACTTAAAAGTGGTTAAGATGGTAAATTTTGGCCAGGCACGGTGGCTCATGCCCGTAATCCCACACTTTGGAAGGCTGAGGCGGGAGGATCACTTGAGGCTAGGAGTTCAAGACTAGCCTGGCCAACATAGTGAAACCCCCATCTGTACTAAAAATACAAAAATTAGCCAGGCATGGGGACACATGCCTGTAATCTCAGCTACTCGGAAGGCTGAGGCATGAGAATTGCTTGAACCTGGGAGGTGGAGGTTGTAGTGAGCTGAGCTCACACCATTGCACTTCAGTCCGGGCAACAGAGTAAGACTTCGTCTCAAAAAAAAAAAAAAAGACGGTAAATTTTATGTTATGTATATTTTACCACAATTAAAAATTTTGTTTTTAAATATATTGGGGAGAAAATGCTCAGAGAATAAATAATTCATCAGTAAATAAGGGATCAGGGTAGCAGGAAAGAAAAGAGGTACAGTATCTGACAGGGGCCACATTTAGCCCCCTTTTGGGACAAGAGGAAATGAGGAAGAGAGGGCATAGAAAGAGCACTGGCCTTGCAGTTACTTGGATTTAAAGCATGGTTCTGAATTTGAACTATTCTGTAACCTTCATAAGCTTCAGTAACACTTTCTGTACAATTGGGATAATAGTACCACTTTCTGCCTATCATAGGGAGGATGTAAGGAATCAAACCAGACAGTGAAATCAAATAAGTAATACACTCTGAGTATACCCATTTTGTAAACTTTACCTCTCCACATTCCAAACAGGTTCAATTTGCTGCCAAGTCAAGCTGCTGCTATGAACCAGCCAGCTCTGACCTACCCATTGAATTTCATCTCAAGACACAGAACATTTGTTATCAAACCATAGAGTGAGGAGGTAGACCAGGGAGGAAGCAGCATCTGTATAGCACGTTTCCTTTCTCCTCCCACTTGCGGGCACTTGGGAAAGCAATCTGAGCGTTCCAAAAGGTCACACACTGTCTAGGCCATGTCAGTGGTGGCTATTCCTCGCTGCAGTTGGTAAATTGATATTTAATAGATTTAATAGTTTTTCATTACTTTTAAGAGTCTGATAATGGGAACATTAAATAAATGTAACATATATAAATATAAATACAAAAGAATTGTGTGCCTCTTTTGCATGTGGAATTTAAGAACAAGAGCTTCATCACTGCTGGGTCTGATATCAACATTGCCTGCTTAAAACATAGCAGTGGCTTACAAGGATCTTGATACTACACAGGATGGATGGCTTTTGGTAACATGGAAAGTGGTCATCCTGTTTATGGATGGCTATTTTTCTGCCCTCCTTTCATCCCCTTTTCTCAGACAGTTCTATTGGTGAACATATTCACCAAAGTAGAGGAAGGGAGAGAAGATGAAAAATCATGTAGATGTTACAAGTGCTGTCTCCAGCAAGGAATAGATAAGAGGATTGAGATCATTGCACACCATCTACAAATGTCAAAGATTTGTATTATTCAGATCCCCATTATGGCAGAAAACTGCTGAGTTATCTCCTTCCCTAGTCTTTATCTAGAAGGATGGTGTTTCTCACTGTATGTACTTGGGACTGCTAATGGCCCATGTGGATGAGCCAGGAGTTAGTCTGTTACAGTATTAATGATTATGACTTAGTTTCTTGGCTTGAATAGATAATTCATTCATCATTGCTTGACTGTACAAGACCAGTCCTTCATCACTGGGTGCACACACAAGTAGCTGTTCCACGGTGTTCCCAGGAGGCTTAAAGACCCCTGATTCCATATTTTGCCTTCAGATATCTGGGTTGGGGCCTAGTTTTCATGACTGGTTTAGACTTTCTGCAACTAAAGAGCTTAATCTTTGGTTCTTGGACCTCTGTGGATTTTGGTGGCCTCCAAAAGAGGAGTTGTGAAGGTTTCTCTAACAACCCTGACTCCACGGGTTCCTTACAGACTCAGCCAAGTTTCCATCTGCCCCATCTCCCCCAGCAGCCAGTGGGAGAGGGTCTGACACCTGTGTGTTTATGAGAAAGTGGCATCATCCCGGTGCCTCACGGAGAGCTATGCCAGGCAGCTCCTCATTGCAAAGATGTGGTGTTTTTAACTAATATGGTGTAACCTAGATATCAACCGGGGTCTCAGGACCTTTTCAGAGTTAGATAAGATTGATTCAAACATTTTCCCATTGATTGTAGAAGTACAGAGCTGTGGCAAGATTTATCTGAATTCCTGGAGGTTTTTTAGTATCAGCCCTTCTCTAAATTAGTTTCTTTGCCAAGTTTTGTTCTCCTCTCTGCATCTGGCAGCTGTTCTTCATTTCTGCTGTTCCTTTGATCCAACCCAGGGTCACAGAGCTTTCTTCTGCTTTGCTACTGCGGTGGGTGGCAGCGGAGACAGAGGGAGACTCTGAGCCCTCCCATTAAAGCCCCTCTTCCAAAGCCTTGAGACGCAGAGTAGGCTTCCAAGCACCCAGTGGGAGGGACTCAGCACACAGAGAGCGCTGCTGAAAGTCCTTTTCAAAAGCCCTACCTGTCCTTGCCATCAGCCTTTTCACTCCTGATTCTGATGAGGAGTTTAAGGGTTATGAAACCAATATTTGGGTATCTTATTTGCATAGTTGCCTCTCAGACTGCCCCCCCCCCACCACCACATTGGAATATCATAATTAGTGTGTCTTATTCAGGTATGGGGTGGTTTTAGGGCCCGCACCTCACAGTCGTTACCGCCTCCAAGTCCTGGCTTGAACCTCAAGTTGATCTTCTTCTCTTTGCAAACCAGCTGAATGACTGCAGTTTGGAAGACAGAACTTGCTGGGGGGAAAGAAAAGCTTGACTATGTGCTGTTAAACACCCTGCTTAGAGGACATTCGTTTGTTGAGTTCCAAATAATTCAGCAAAGAAAAACAATCTCACTGTTTCAAAAATGTAGTTTCATTGTTGTAAAATGAATTATTTGATTAATGGCAGTATTTTAGAATTTTTAAAATGTCTTAATTACTTACTATTTTGAACTGAAATATTATTATCAAAAGATTTTGTCCCACTTAAGAGGCAATGGCTTGTCTCCTAAGGGTTGTGCAGAGGCACCAGTGGGATGTTAATAACCCATGGTCATTTATATCTTTATTATTATTTATGATTACAACTGTAATTCCGGGTTCAAAATATTTTGAACATGCAGAGTTGAATTACATAGAATGTGAAAATCCCAGACCGGGCGCGATGGCTCACATCTGTAATTCCAGCACTTTGGGAGGCTGAGGCGGGTGGATCACCTGAGGTCAGGAGTTCGAAACCAGCCTGGCCAACATGGTGAAACCCCGTCTCTATTAAAAATACAAAAATTAGCTGGGCACGGTGGCAGGCGCCTGTAATCCCAGCTACTCGGGAGGTTGAGGCAGGAGAATCGCTTGAACCCGGGAGGCAGAGGTTGCAGTGAGCTGAGATCAAGCCATTGCACTCCAGCCTGAGCAACAAGAGCAAAACTCCATCTCAAACAAACAAACAAACAAACAAAGAACGTGAAAGTCCCTCAAATACCCCAACCTAATCACCAGAAATGGTTGCTTTGATTACTTCCTATGTATATATTATCTTAAAATGTTATTAATTTAGTATGACCAACAAATTTGGGTGCTCACTGGACATACTCTTCTGCAATTCACTTCCTTTTTAACTTAACAATACCTCTTGGCCATTCTCAATGTCAGTTCACAAATTACTCATCATTCTGTTTTTTGGGTGTATAACTTGTTGATTGACTTTTTATTATTTCTGGGTTTTCCCTTTTAAAAACAAGTTGAGTAGAAAAAAATCCTTGCACATATATCTTAATGCACTCGTCTGAGAATTTTGCAGTATACATTCCCAGAAGTGGGACTTCCACATGGAAGGATAGGCATATTTTAGGATAGTGCTAAGTCGTGCGTTAGTTTTACATGGGCAGACATGATGCCCACACCCTCATTGACATCAGGTATCAGTCATTGAAAAACATCTTTGTAATTTTTTTTTTTTTTTTTTTTTGAGATGGAGTCTTGCTCTGTCACCCAGGCTGGAGTGCAGTGGTGTGATCTCGGCTCACTGCAAGCTCCACCTCCTGGGTTCACATCATTCTCCTGCCTCAGCCTCCCGAGTAGCTGGGACTACAGGCACCCGCCACCATGTCTGGCTAATTTTTTTGTATTTTTTAGTGGAGACGGGGTTTCACCATGTTAGCCGGGATGGTCTTGATCTCCTGATCTTGTGATCCGCCCGCTTCAGCCTCCCAAAGTGCTGGGATTACAGGCGTGAGCCACCGCGCCCAGCCTGTAATTCTTATAGATGAAACTGATGTCCTTGTTTAAGTTTGAATTTTTATTTGTTTGTTTGTTTGTTTTTTTGAGACAGAGTTTCACGTTTCACTCTTGTTGCCCAGGCTGGAGTGCAATGGCACAATCTCGGCTCACCACAACCTCCACCTCCTGGGTTCAAGTGATTCTCCTGCCTCAGCCTCCCGAGTAGCTGGAATTACAGGCACCCTCCACCACATCCGGCTAATTTTGTATTTTTAGTGGAGACGAGGTTTCTTCAAGTTGGTCAGGCTGGTCTTGAACTCTCGACCTCAGGTGATCCGCTTGCCTTGGCCTCCCAAAGTGTTGGGGTTACAGGCGTGAGCCACCACACCTAGCCTTAGTTTGAATTTCTTAATTCTCATATTGTGTTTCCTGTTCTACAAAATGCCTGTTTATGTCCTTTTCACTCTTGGCTTGTTCATTATTTTCTCATTGATTTGTAGAAACTTTTTACTTATTTAGGATATTAGGATTTTGTAATATATAATGTAAGTATGTTTTCTCAGGTTGTGGTTACATGTCTTGCCTTTGTTTATGATGTTCTAATGTTAACAGAGAAGTTTTAAAATTTTTTGTAGCCAAATTTATCAATCTTTTCCTTTATGGTTTCTAGCTTTCCTGTCACGCTGGAAAGGCCTCTCCCTCTTGAAGGTTATAAAAATATTCAGCCATGTTTTCTCTGAAACTTCCATGGTTTTATTCCTTATATTAAAATATTATTTCCTTTGGGAATTTACTCTGATCTGATGTTGGAAGGGAGATAGGGCTCTGGCCATATTTCCTAACAGTGGTCTTGGGAATCCAAAGACAACTGGGTGTGAATACAAACTGCGTGACATTAGGGGAGTGGCTAATATTCTCTGTGTCCTCGATTCCTCTTCTGTGAAATGGGAATAACCATGGAATGTATTACATAATTCTGCAGTAAGAAGTCAATAAGACTGTAAAGCAAAGAACAGTGACTGGGACATAGTAAACCCTCAGTCTGGGCTGCTAGTTCTGTGTCATTCTTCCTAGCTAGCCTGTCTTTCCAATGCCACTGCTGGAAGAATCTTCTTTCCCCAGCTGTGAAATGCCCCCTGTTAATGGAAGACACATGCCAGGCTCCCAGGGGCCCTGTTGGTTTCTGGGCTCACTCTTCTGTCCATCTGCTTCAGGGCCAGTTCCTCCTCCATGTCCCTAGGGTTTGCTCACTCCTGGCCTGGGAAGTCTCACCACCCTCTCACTGCTCAGAGCCTTCTCACCTCCGGAACCAACTTGCTCTCCTGCTCTCATTCCCTTTAGCTCCTGTAGCTACAGCCAGACCCATCCACCTTCTTCTGGCATCTCTTCCTAATTTTTCTTTAAATGTACCAAGAAGAGTGAGACCTTTGGTTATCCCTAATTTTCAGATTTAAAAACCAGAGAATTAGAGAGGGTAGCTTTAGGGTAGGACGGACTGTGTTCTTTTCTCAGCTCTGCCATAGACTGGTCAATTCACTTACCTTCTCTGAGCCCCAGTTCCCATCTGTAAAACGGACAAGAATGCCTGCCTTTGGGGGTTGTTAGGAAGATCCCGTGGAGATGCACACACCCCTAGCATAGTGCCTAACACACGGGAACCAGCTTCCAAGTGACAAGGCCTGACAGTCAGAACTTCTGATTCCAGATCCAGGACAGGCTGGCCCTACCATCTGCCTTCCTAAACCTGGCTGGCTAGGAAGATTGGACTATGTCACAGGATGGTCTTCAGATCTCATCAAAATCTCATCTAGGCCCTTCTCTGGGGATTGCACCTTCTTCAGGATGCTCATTCCAGCCAGTAATGTGCTCCAACTGAATGCCAACTGCAGCCCAGCTAATTGCTACTGCTAAATATATAATGAGCCCTGTACCGCGCAAGCAGCATGTCTTCATCACCATGGTGATCAGGCGGCTTCTGTCTCCAAACACATTCCCCTGCAGCATATGTCTAGAGACAGAAGGAGCCAACAGAACTGTGCGTCTGGCAAAGGAGGGTGTCCCCACCCCCAAGCCCCTGGCTTTTAGAATCCAGTGGCCTGGCTCTGCCCTCTGGGAAGTCCGTTCTTTGGAAACCCTCCTGTCAACACCAAATTCACAAATTTCCATCACCTAAAATGGATTCAGGAAAGAAGCACCCAAGAGCAGGAGACCACACAGGTAACAGCTGCGAAGCTGGGGTAAATCACAGAGGCAGGATTCACTGGGATCATTCAGAAAGTGATAGAACAAATCCTAGAAGCACCCACAGGAATCCTCTCTAGAAGATTCCCTTTAAGGATGAAGCTAAAAAATGTAGATGCCTCAAGAGAGCCTCTTGCTTCTAAAGTAATTGTAAGATAAGCAATTCTCAGGGTTCTTTTGGAGCAAGGGACAGACAGAAAGCAGTGTGTGGGGGCTGCAGCTGGCAGGGGCCAGCCCACGTGTGATGACTGCAGCTCTCTCTCCTGGGACTCGTTCCCATGGCCTTCTCTGCCATCATCAGCCAAGGCAACCTTGCCTGGCCCGATTTTCATTTAAGTGCCTTTGGGCTGCCTCCCATGGAGTTCAGTGGCACCATGCTGGTGCCTCGCGGAGCTTAGTTATTGAATACTAACGCGGCTCCTGCCGGCCCTTCCCCTGCACCATGCAGTGAAGCTCTCAGTTCACGGTGAAGATTCCTTACCTCACATGCTGCTGTGTGGAGCTGGCTTTAGTTTCCACGTTGCCGATTAGGAAGCCCAGTTCATGGATTGAAGCCTTTTTCCCCAAGCTGCCGCCTCAGGTCCCACAGCCACAGAACCAGAGGATTCGATGGCCCTGCTTCAACTCTTCCGAGGGTGCTGGGGGCTGCCTGGGGTGGAGGAAGCGAATCAACAGGACGCCCCCTACGCAACTTAAGTAGAGGTCTCAATTTTATCTGTTTTACAGATTTTTAAAAATCCATATAAGATTTCATTGGAAAAAGAGTTCAGAGGCTAAAAAGATGGGGAAAATCAGTGCTTTGGGCATGTGATCTTTTTAATTATTTATTTATTTCTTAAAAAAAAATTTTTTGAGACAGAGTCTGGCTCTGTAGCCCAGGCTGGAGTGCAGCGGTGCGATCTTGGCTCACTGCAACTTCTGCCTCCCAGGTTCAATCGATTCTCCTGCTTCAGCCTCCCGAGTAGCTGGGATTACAGGCGCCCACCACCACACCCAGCTAATTTTTTGTATTTTTAGTAGAGACAGGGTTTCACTATGTTAGCCAGGCTGGTCTTGAACTCCTGACCTCAGGTAATCCACCTGCCTCAGCCTCCCAAAGTGCTGGGATTATAGGCGTGAACCACTGTCCCTGGCCGTGATCTTTTTTAAAAACAGCTATATTGAGGTATAATTTACATACAATATAACACATCCTTTTTAGTGAACAGTTCTGAGTTCTGTGAATCGCACACTCATGTAACTGCCACTGCAATCAAGATGTAGAACATTTCTATCACTCCAAAATTTCCACCTGCCCTTTCATGGCCAACTACAAGTCAGCCCACCCCAGCTCCTGGAAGATGGAGATCTACTTTCTGTTCTTATAGTTTTCCCTTTTCCAGAGTGTCATATAAGTGAAGTGATAACATATGCTGCCTTTTTATTCTGAAATAACTGTAGATTCACACACAATTGTAAGAAATGATTCTGAGAGATCCCCTATATCCTTTATTCAGTTTTATCAGTGGTAACATGTTACCAAACTACAGGATAATATCACAACCGGGATATTGACATTGATACAGTCAAGACATAGAGGATTTCCATCATCACAGAGATCCCTCTGTTGACCTTTTTTTTTTTTTTTCTGAGACCGAGTCTCACTGTGTCACCCAGGCTGGAGTACAGTGGTACAATCTCGGCTCACTGCAGCCTCTACCTCCCAGGTTCAAGCAATTATCCTGCCTCAGCCTCCCAAGTAGCTGGGATTACAGGCACCCACCAACAAGTCTGGCTAATTTTTGTATTTTAGTAGAGATAGGGTTTCACCATGTTGGCCAAGCTGGTCTCAAACTCCTGAACTCAAATGATCCCCTGGCCTCGGCCTCCCAAAGTGCTGGGATTACACCCGTGAGCCATCGCACCCGGCCACTGTTGACTTTTTATGACTGCATCTGCGTCCTTTTCACTCCTACTCCCTTCGTAGCCTCTGGCAAACACTACTTGTTTCTCCATTTCTATAATTTTATCATTTCAAGAATGTTTTGTAAGTGGAATCATACAGTATGGAACCTTTAAGGACTGGCTTTTTTCCACTCAGCATAATTCTCTGGAGAGTCATCCGGGTTGTTGAGTGCATGAATATTTAGTCCCTTTTTATTGCTGAGTGGTATCCCATGGTAGGAGGTAGCACAATTTGTGTAATCATTCACCCATAGAAAGACATCTGAGTTGTTTCCAGTTTGGGGCTCCTATGAATAAAGCTGCTATAAACATTTGTATACAGTTTTCTGTGTAGACCAAAGTCTTCATTTCTCTGGGATAAATGCCTGTAACAGTTGCTGGTCATATGGTAGTTGCATGTTTAGTTTTTAAAGAAACTGTCAAACTGTTTTCCAGAGTGGTTGTACTGTTTTACATTCCCACCAGCAACACATGAGGGATCCAATCTCTCTGCACCCTGGAAAGCATTTGGTGTTGTCACTATGTTTTATTTTAGCCATTCTGATATGTGCATGTTGGTCTCTCATTGTGGCTGTAATTTGCATTTCCTTAGTGACTTATGATGCTACCCATCTTTTTCTGTGCTATCTGTGTATGTTCTTTGGTGAAATGTCTCTTGACATCTTTTGTCCATGTTCTACTTGGATTGTTTTCTTTTTTACTGTTGAGCTTTGAGAGTTTAAAAATAGGCCAGGCACAGTGGCTCATGCCTGTAGTCCCAGCACTTTGGGGGGCTATATGGTTTGGCTCTGTGTCCCCACCCAAATCTCATCTTGAATTGTACTCCCATAATTCCCATGCATTGTGGGAGGGACCCAGTGGGAGATGACCGAATCGGGGGGACAGTTTCCCCCATACTGTTCTGGTGGTAGTCAATAAGTCTCACAAGATCTAATGGTTTTATAAGGGGTTTCTACTTTCCCTTCTCTCTCTTCTCTTGTCTGCCACCATGTGAGGTGTGACTTTCACCTTCTTCCATGATTATGAGGCCTCCCCAGCCATGTGGAACTGTGAGTCCATTCAACTTCTTTCTTTTGTGAATCGCCCAGTCTTGGGTATGTCTTTATCAGAAAGGTGAAAATGGACAAATACAGGGGCCAAAGCAGGAGGGTCGCTTAAGCTCAACAGTTCAAGACCAGCCTGGGCAACAAAGTGAGAACCACTTCTCTACAAAATTTTTTTTAAATAGCCAGGTTAATTTTATATGTATTTTTTAGTTATTCATTTTTTGTCACATATGTGATTTGCAACTATTTTCTGTCACTCTGGCAGCCTGTCTTTTCATTCTCTTAACAGGATCTTTGTAGAGCAAAAGTTTTTCATTTTTATTGCTCACTGAGGTATTTCTATCAGGGCTTCTTTAAAATTTTTGTCTAATGATCCTAGCATCTCAGTCATCTTAATGTTCACATCTATTGATTGTCTTTTTTCTCCAAATTTGACATTTTCCTGGTTCTTCAATAGGCCAAGTGATTTTTGTAATCGAAAATGAGACATTTTCATATGATGTAATGAGACTCTGGCTCTGATTTCAACCTCCTGTTGTAGCTGGCTTTTTGTGGCACTGCTCCTGCAGGGGAGGAGGAAGGCACCACCTGATTACCGCCAGGTGGAGGTCACGGCTCAGGCTCCCCACCAAGCCTCTGCTGACACCCAAGTGGGGAGGTTCCTTGTTACGGGGCAGGGTGGGAGTTCTGACTCCCTCGTCTCCGAGGTCGGGGTGGCCTCATTACTGCCAGGAGACTGTGAAAGTTCTGACTCTCCATTTGGCCTCCTCTGACACTGCCCCAGTGAGGAAGGGAAGGGGCACCCTGTTACTGCCAGGAGCAAACGGAAGGCCAGGCCCCCTGTAGAGTTTCCTCTGACACTGGAGAGCCGGGGTTTCATTTCCAACGGACAGGGATGGAAGTGCAGGCTCCTCAACTTGGTTTTTTTTGACACCACCTCTGGGCAGGTGTTAGGAGCCTCCTTACAGCCTGGCTGCCAGCTCCCCACTTGGTCTTTGCTGGCATGAATGGGGAGAGCACAGTTTTTTTCTATGATAATTTTGCTGGAGTAGAGCAGTAATTGTCTAAAAGTTTTCTGTCTTGCTAGGCTGCCCCTTCCCTGGTGCTTTGGCTTCGAGAGGACGGGCCTTTCTCGGGGCTCTTCTTGTCTATGATGGTTGGTGTTTCTAGAAGGCCACCTCTTCAGCTCCAAATCTGGGATATACAGGGACAAAAAGAAAACCCAGTGTCATCACTCAGGTCCCAAGATGTCTAGCCAGTCTGTCACCTTCTCTCTGTCTTTCAGAATCTTGTGTTTATTTTACACATACATATGTAAAATATATATATTTTATATATATAAATCTTGTGTTTATTTTATGTGTATATATATATATATATATACACACACACATATGTATATAATGTCTAGGGCATTTATTTGTAGTTAGTGAAAAGAATAGGGAAAAGTTTATCTACTCCACCTTCCCAGAAACAGAAGTCACAGTATATGGCCTTTTGAGTCTGACTTCTATCACTCAGCAGAATGCACTGAAGATTCATAATGCCATGAGTTTTGACAAAGGTATGCAGCTGCATAACCTCTATCACAAACGTGACATAAAACATTCCTATTATACCAAAACATTCCCTTGGGAACATGTGATTTTGTTTTAAATGAAAATTGGGGCTGAGCATGGTGGCTCATACCTGTAATACTAGCCCTTTGGGATATCGAGGTGGGCAGATCATTTGAGCTCAGGAGTTGAAGGCCAGCCTGGGCAACATGGCAAAATCCCATCTCTACCAAAAATACAAAAAATTAGCCAGGTTTGGTGGCACATGCTGGTAGTCCTAGCCACTTGGGAGATTGAAGTGGGAGGATGGCTTGAGCCCAGGAGGTGGAGGTGGCAGTGAGCCAAGATCATGCCACTGCACTCTAGCTTGGATGATGGAGTGAGACCCCATCTCCAAAAAAAAAAAAGAAAGAAAAACGAAAAGTAAATCAATAAAAAAGACGGGGAAAAAAGAAAATAAAATCGGAATGTGCTCCCTGTGGGTTCAGCTTCCAAGATGACCCTGAATGGTTCCACACCTTGCTACGCTCACTCTTATGGGACACTCTCCCATTAGTGTGGACTGGACTTCATGATACCTTCTGACCAATAAAATATGGCAGAAAGGATGGTTTGCTGCCTCTAAGATTAGGTTATAAAAGGCTTCAGCTTCCCTCATGGGTCTCCTCTCCCCTGGATCCCTTACTCTGGGAGAAGCCAGCTGCTACTTCATAAGCACATTCAGGCGGCCTAACAGAGAGGCCCATGCAGGGAGGAACTGAAGACTTCAGGCAATAGCCAAGTGCAGGAGCCCTCTCAGAAGCAGATCCTCCCCAGCAGCGACATCCTAGATGGCTTGACCGCAACCTCACGAGAGGCTCTGAGTTAGACCCACTCAGCTAAGGTGCTCTGGACTTAGCACCTTCAGAAACTGTGAGATAATACAGTTTCGTTGCATGAAGCTGATAAGGTTTGCAGTAACTTGTTACACAGCAATGGATAACTGATACATACTCGAGTCCTCACCTCGCCCAAGTCTGATCTCTGCTTTCCAGCCCCATCCTGCCTCTCTCTCGTTGTCTCTCCACACTCCAGCCATATTGGTCTTTTGGGTTCCTCTCCCTCAAGAACTCCATGCCTAGAATGTTCTGATACCTCCTAACTCCTCAGCAATCCTTACCCTCAGTGAGTCCTATCTGTCCTGCTGATCAGCTCTGATGTTGATTCTCCAAGGAAGGCCCTTCCTGGTTAGGCAGGTTGTCCAGTTATGCCCTTCACTTAGGGGTTTTCCTTGTCTTCCATTTGAAACACTTATTGTAATTGCAGTGTAATACATAACTGAGTGATTCCTCATTTAACATGTCTCCCTCATTTCCAATGGACCCTCCCTGAGGGCTGGGACTATCTATCTTGTTCACAGCTGTGTAGGGACCAGCCCCACAGGGTCGGTGGATCTCTCCCTGTTTGCGGCGATGAGAGAGTGTAGAAATAAAGACACAAGACAAAGAGACAAGAGAAAAGGCAACTGGGCCCGGGGGACCACTACCACCAATGCGTGGAGACCGGTAGTGGCCCCGAATGTCTGGCTGCGCTGTTATTTATTGGATACAAGGCAGAAGGGGCAGGGTAAATAATGTGAGTCACCTCCAATGATAGGTAAGGTCACGTGGGTCACGTGTCCACTGGACAGGGGGCCCTTCTCTGCCTGGCAGCCGAGGCAGAGAGGGAGAAGAGACAGAGAGAAAGACAGCTTACGCCATTATTTCTGCATATCAGGGACTATTAGTACTTTCACTAATTTACTACTGCTATCTAGAAGGCAGAGCCAGGTGTACAGGATGGAACATGAAGGCAGACTAGGAGTGTGACCACTGAAGCACAGCATCACAGGGAGACGGTTAGGCCTCCGGATAACTGCGGGCGAGCCTGACTGATGTCAGGCCCTCCACAAGAGGTGGAGGAGCAGAGTCTTCTCTAAACTCCCCCGGGGAAAGGGAGACTCCCTTTCCCGGTCTGCTAAGCAGCCGGTGTTTTTCCTTGACACTGAGGCTACTGCTAGACCACCGTCCGCTCGGCAACGGGCATCTTCCCAGACGCTGGCGTTACCGCTAGACCAAGGAGCCCTTCTGCTGGCCCTGTCTGGGCATAACAGAAGGCTCGCACTCTTGTCTTCTGGTCACACCTCACTATGTCCCCTCAGTTCCTATCTCTGTATGGCCTGGTTTTTCCTAGGCTATGATTATAGAGCGAGGATTATTATAATATTGGAATAAAAAGTACTTGCTACAAACTAATGATTAATGATATTCATATATAATCATATCTAAGATCTATATCTGGTATAACTATTCTTGTTTTAGATTTTATTATACTGGAACAGCTCGTGTCCTCTGTCCCTTGCCTTGGCGCCTGGGTGGCTTGCCGCCCACACAGCTGTATCCTATGTACCTGGCACAAGGCACAGCCCCTTGTGTGTGATGAATGGATGGAGAGATATATAGATTTCTTCTCAAGAAAGAATGTATGAGTGTAGCTTTGGGGACAGAGCATTTCCTGTAGAACTCCAAAAAACTTTCCATTTCTGAACAGAAAGTGTGTGAGTTCTTAATTAAAACAAAAAACAAATTTTGTGTGTGTGTGTGTGTGTGTATGTGTGTGTGTGTGTTAAAAAAAAACACACTTACTGCAGGCAGAGAGGGTGACCCTTCACTCTGGTTGTCCTCAATACAGAGTGACCCCAGAAGCTTTTACAAATTCCTGCTCTTGGGCTTCTCCTGTGTTAATTGCATCAGAATCTTGTGGGTAGAAGTGGGCATCAGGGTTTTTACAGGTGAGGGTTGAAAGCCTTGACAGGACGTCTAGGTGAGACCCTGAGGATGGTCACCTGCTTGAGGGAAGCTGCTGGAATTGAGAGTGTTCTCCAAGGGCCAGCAAGGAGGCTCCAATCTCAGACCTAGGGGTCACATTTGTGATCATGCCCCTGGTAGTGGGCTGTACTGGAGGGTATTGAGAACAGCTGCAGGGCTAGAGCCCTTGCAAAGGAGAGGGCAGTCAGGGTTTGGAGGAATGGGGGCAGGGGCCCTCCTACCAGTGGGCCTTGGTGGGGCGGGGGGTACCTTTTCAAAAGGACTGGAGAAGTTCTGGTAAGAAACACCCTCAGTCCTGGGCAATCGTAGTCCTGCCCTGAACTCTATACTTTAGGAGACCCTGCTCTGGTCCTCTCCAGGTACCCCTCTCTCAGGAGTCCTTGGGGCTTAGGGGATCTACTTATCAGAGCCTTTGCACCCCTTTCAAGACCACGCGCCAGGTCCCAGGATTCTGGAATACCTGTCCCAACGCCCTGAGCCTGCTCCCAGCTCTGTGAGAACCTCCTTCCTGGCTCCATCTGCTCCAAAGAAGACTGTGCGGCAAGTCATGCACCCTAGGCCTGAGGGTGGATAGCAAGGTGCTGTCTGCAAGCTGGTGTGGAGGGATTGGGCTGACCTGTCCATATACATGCTCATGGACCATTTGTGCTAAGAAATGGTGGCAGGGTGGGACAGGGAAGGAAGAGAAGGGAATAGACCAGGGGCCGGGCACCTCCAGTCCCCACAGTTACTGAAGGCAGGCCTGGAACATGCCCCTAATCTCTTCTCTCCTATTCAGCTCATCCCTTGAATGCATTAACCTTGTTCTTGAAACCACACTGATTGTCCCTAAGCCTGCTGTGTACCCCCTTCTCTCTGCAGACAGTGAGCCGCTCCTGGTCTGCTTCCTGGCCCCCACCCCAGCCTCCAGGCTCAGTTCTCCTAGGCCAAGCGTCCCTGGCTTTGCCAGGTGGAGTCCTTCCCTCCCTCCTTGGTTCCCCCAAGACTGTGGCTTGTCTATTGCCTCTGGTCTGAGACCAGTCACTCTAACCTGTGTGTATGGGCATAAAGCTTTGTCCCCTCCATAGATGGCACCTTACTTCTCCTGGGTCCCCAGCCCTGGTCACTGCATCTGGCACAGGAGCACCATTTATGGACTGGCTCATGAACTGGATTGAATCATTTTGGTAATTCCGCCAGGAAGGCTTTGGAGGCCTCCTTTGGTACTGACTCCCAAATTCTGGTTTCTTTTAGGAAATACAGTGCTTGTCTTGAAGGGTCCGTGTCTTCAGCTGAAGTGAGGGCTCTGCAGGATATTGATCTACACCAGCCTGTCCAGCCTCTGAGCTGTCTTAATGCATGTTGAGCCACTGTCTATCTCCCTCACTTTCCTCACCAACTACATGGCTGGGTGGGCAGCAGGCATGTGCACTCGTGTGTCCGCACTGCCTGCAGCGCAGAAGTGTTCTGGGGAGCTTAGCTGCCTATGGAGGAGGAGACATTGTGCCCTGTTTGCCCAGGACAAGCTGCATGTATGTCTGCTGTTCCAGCATCATTGTTAATAGGGCCCTTTCCACTCTCAAAAGCATCTCATCCCTCAACAAGATAAACAACAGGTCCTCAAGCAGCAGAACCTCGTGTCTCGCTGTCGAGCTCATCAGCCTGAACATTTGCAGTTTTTCTTGAGTTCTGGGAATTCTCAGATTGACTGTATTTTTAGGAAAGGTTGGCAGAAAGCCTGGTGATTTTCTTGGCCCCATTATACATTCTAATGGGTTCTCTTTAAAATTGAAGGAAGTGGTTTTTAAATATTTAGTCAAATCTACTGGCTCTAATATTACGTTTTCAAAGAACATTGGTGAAGCAGGCCCGGAGGAGTCGTTCTGTGATTTCATGCTGAGCACTGTTTTCCAAGTCACAGGAAACGAGGCATGGACTGACAGAAGAAACTTTTCCAGCAAGTGCTTGTACACCTTTGCTAGTGGCTGGTCCTCTCATCTGCTACCAGATAAACACACAAATGCTAAGTGATATGAATTTTTAAAGTTCAAGAAAGTATAACCTAAGTATAATTAATGAGGTGAGAATGCTTGCATACTTGGAACATGACCGTTTTTGCATTTGGTAAAATTATTCAGAGTTCGTATGATGGAATTTAATATATCAACACGTCATGGAGTTTCAGTATTCAGCTAATATCTAATACCTCCTGAGTCCTCATATGCGCCAGGTGCGAAGTGAGAAATGGACATTGTCTATTTCATCCTTGCAACAACCCCATGAAATAGGTACACTTATGGTTACTCCATTATAGAGAAAAGGAAACTCGGGTTTCGAATGGTAGAAAACTTGCTCCAGGTCTCATGACTTCCGGGTGCCCTGCCACCCACACTCATTTGAAATCCTCTTTGAAAAGTCTTAAATAGTCACTATCGTCCTAAAAGCTTCTATCATTTGGTTTTTGCCCGTAGGCTGATTCCATAGCAATCAGAGACAGCTCCTGAAGGCACAATGATTATCTGAATTTTCCTTTTGACTCTGAAAAGGCTTCTTTTGCCATATTTTTTTTTTCTTTTAAGGCACAGACTAGTGCATCTGTGGAAACTGAGGCCACATTATACTAAATGTCACACTGCTGGATTGCCTGGGGCCCTCGCCAAGCCAGAAGTTCTGCAGGCTGCCCCTTAGCTAGATCTCCACCCAGACCCCACTTAGGTCGGCCCTGTCCATTTCTTAGCTTGCCTGAAGTGGGCGCTTTGGGATTGGTGTCATCTAGCACGTAGTAGGTGCTCAGCAGATGTTGGTTTTAAGCATGAAAATGTTAAGTGAAGGAGCAATGACCCAACCTCACTTTCACTAGGACTATGGAAGGGAATCGAGCCAAAACCACTGCATTTGAGCAGATCCCCTTGCTGTGAGTTTCTGAGTGACTGCCAGGAAATGGAATCCCTGTGTTCTCTGACTGATCTATCATAGGAGATAAGCTTGGCTGTGCTAAGGCTTGCCCTTGGGCCTGTGACCTCCAAAGGTGGGGAGAGAAACCTTACCCAGCTGTGCTCTGCCCGTGGAGCCGGACCTACACAGGTTGGCTGCTTCTCCACCCACCTCTGAGCCTTTTGCTGCTGTGCGAGGGCAGGCGTGCTTCTCACTCTTGCCACCTATTCTCCCTGTACTTACCTTCATTATGGGACTGGGCATGTCATTGTCCCCAGTAGACAGGGTGCCATCAGGCAGGACACACCACTATCCTTAACCCTCAGCACTGTGCTGGGAACACAGCGGGGCTCCAAGAATGATGGATGGGTAGAGAGACCCCCGCTGAATGCACCTCAGCGTTGCCTGGTCTGGCCACACTGTCCTGTCCTGGCCATAACTGACAGCCAGGGGCTGCTCTGCCTGCTTTGCCCCTGCACACTGCCCACTTCCCATTTGTCCTGTTCACACCAAGTAGCCAGACCACGTTTCTGCTGTTCCCATTTCAGGGCCTGGCACCAGGCCACCTGAGCCTGGAAAACCTTCCCTGCCTCCTGGCTGCGCATCTTCCTGGCCATCGAAGGACACAGAGAGAGGTGCTTTTCTCTCTATGAGATGCTTTTCTTGCTCACGCACGGAGTGTACTTCTGCCAAAAGTTCTCAAGGCCTTTTTGTCCCACTGTGGTTCACAGCCTGACGCACTTTGCATTGCAATGCTTGGCTTTCCTGGAAAGCTCTCCATTTCTCTCCAGCGTGCATCTCATTGCCTTTTCAGCGCCAGCTTGGACTACAAGGGGTGCGGTCTGCTGGCCCTGGGAGGACTTTTCTGAATCCAGACCAGAGTATGTTGCTTTTTCTCTTTATGATTTTTAAAATAGTTAAATACAATTATTAATATATGTATATGGAAGGAAATTTTAAAATACAGGAAACAAAAATAACATCTATTACTGCCTTGCACTAACACTAGCATTTCATTATTGGATATGACTAGTTTAAAAAAAATGTGTGATTTGAAGCAGAAAATCAAATACCGCATGGTTCTACTTATAAGTGAGAGCTAAACAATAGGTATACACACCAACATAAAGATGGAAACAATAGACACTGTGGACTTCAAAAGTGGGGAGAGAGATGGAGGTGGGAGGGCAAGGGTTGAAAAGCTACATATAGGGTACTATGCTCACTATTTGGGTGAGGGGTTCAATAGAAGCCCAAACCTTAGCATCACTCAATATATCCATGTAACAAACCTGCACATTTACCCCAAATCTAAAATTTAAAAAATTTAGTTTTAAAAAGTCATTGCAATGAAAAATAAAATGTTCTATGTATTGATTATCAGAAAAAAAAACTCTGAATAGCATTACACCAGACTGAATATTTGCTTAACTGTAGACTCATTTTTAGCATTCCCTCCATTTAAACATTTTAAAAATTTGTAATAATTTTAGGTTTACAAAATGTTGTAAAGACAGTACAGAGAGTTCCCATTACCCTTTACTCAGCTTCTTGTAATGTTAACATCTTACAAAACCACGGCTACATTTGTGAAAATGAAGAAGTTAACACTGGTACAATACTATTAACTAAACTACAGATTTTATTTGGATTTCACCAGTTTGTCCATGAATGTCCTTTTCCAATCCTGGATCACATCCAGGACTCCACAGAGCATTCAGTCATCCAGTCTCCTCAGTCCCCTCCACTCTGTGAGTTTATCAGTCTTTTCTTATTCTTTGTGATCACTGCATTTTTACGGAGCACTGATCAGGTTTTCAGTAGGATATTCCTCAGTTGGGGTTTGTCTCATGTTTTCCTCATAATGGCACTTGTGTTAGGGATTTTGGGGGAGAACGTCACAGGGGTGCCCTTTTTACTGCAGTGTGCCAAGGGGTCTTTCTGTCCTTGTTAATGTGTATATTCATGTAATTTTAATTAACAAAAATTGAACATCTTTACATATCATTATGTGGCTTTTTATCACGGGGATGGAAAGTAACCCATCAATTATGACATTGCTCCGACCCAGAAAAAACCTCAGAAACCTTCCCAACACAGCCCTGCAGGCAACCCACTTGAGAAGGCTTGCACGTTGAAGCATTTTTCCAGTTCTCCTCTCTTACATCTTTTTTTTTTTTTGGTGTTTGAGGCGGGTCTAACTCTGATGCCCAGGGTGGAGTGCAGTGGCAGGACCATCACTGCAGCCTCAACTCCTCAACTCTTGGGCTCAAGTAATCCTCCTGACTCAGCCTTCTGAGTAGCTGGGACCAGAGGCGTAAGTCACCACACCCGGATATATTTTTTATTTATTACAGAGATAGGGTCCCAGTATGTTGCCTAGGCTGGTCTTGAACTCCTGGGTTCAAGCAGTCCTCCCACCCTGGCCTTCCAGAGAGTTAGGATTACAGGTGTGAGCCACCGCTCCTGACCCTCCTACATCATTTTTAAAGGCTGCAAAATAGTTTATTGAATGGTTGTACCCTGACGTGTTTTACTAATCCCCTATTTTGGTATTCACGGCTTCTTTTCCTTTCCTTTCCCTTTTCCATTTTTTAAAGGAAGAATTCCTAGTACTATTATTGTTAGATCGCAATAAATAGATATTTTTAAGTCTTTTGAGGTATATTTTCAAATTGGCCCCAGGAAGTTTTCATGGATTTATATCCCTATTAGCAATGAGAATGCTGTTTTTCTAAGATTTTGTCAAAACTATTACAGTGAACAACGGCAACTAGGAAATTTTGTCTTTCAACAGTTAATTATTTTTTATTTGTTTTGATTTGTACTTCTTCAATTAGTGCAGAAGTTGAACCTTCTTTTTTTGGCTTATTGGCTATTTATACATTCAGTGCTTTTAAAGCCTATGTATGCCCTTTGTCCATTGGGAGATGTCAGCAATTTTCTCACTGATTTGTAAAAGCCCTTTATAAATCAAAACCATATAGCATATTTGTTACAAATTTTTCCAATCTAAAGTTTGTCCTAAAATTTTGTTAATAGTGTTTTTAGTATTGCAAAGTTTTAAAGTTTTATGTAGTGAGGAGTTAAAATGTTTCCCAAAATAACTAACCAATCATCCCAGCCTCATTTTTAAAACAATATTCTCTTTCTTCACTGAATTAAATGCCACATGTCAGATACTTAGTTCTTCTTTTACTTGGGTTTTTTCCCCCAGGGGTATCTACTTTGTTCCACAGAGTTAAGCATCCAATCCACTCTTCTATCTTCCTGCATCTTTAGCATGGCTTCATGACACTGTTTAATCTTATGTAGAATAAGACCCTTCCATTACTCTAGTTTTTAAAAAATTTCTAGCTATTCAGATTATGATTTTACTTTCTGATGAATTTCAGGGTTATTTAGACAAGTTTTTAAAATCTCACAGGAGTATTAAATGTACGATATATTAATCAGGGGGAAATTGGCTAGCCTAACCATATTCAATTTATCCATTCAGTTACATGGTCTTTCAGTTTATTCACATCTTCTAGGTCCTTTTGAGAATCACTTTGCTTTTTTTCTGCATTTTCTATGTCTCAAATTCACTAGTCAAGTTTTAACTGCCGAATTGAAGCAATAATGTGAGGAAGGAAATGCTCCTGCAAAATAGTCTTTTAACTGCATCAATGTGAGCCCCAGATAAGGAGAGAAATGACCCAATGCTCTTGTCAAAGGAAAGGCCATTTGCATCAACAAAAACCATTTAAAAGGGCATTGTGACCAAGTGTGGTGAGCAGGCTTCTGGGAGCCAGACAGGCTAGGGCTCAGTTCCCAGGACCCCCGTTCACTGGAACTGGGATTAACTCCTGTGGGCCTCGGCACCACCACTGTGAAATGAAGGTGGCCACTACAGAATTGAGAGCAGAGCTCATGTGTGCGAAGTATCCAGGATAGCACCTGACATACTTAAGTGCTCAATAAGTCGTTAAATATATGTACACTTCAAATACTGAAAAAGATTAATAAAAATTGATCATACACTAAGCCACAAAGAAATTCTTAATTAATTTCAAAGAAATTATTTTGGCAACATTCTCTGACCACAATGAGAGAATACTAGAAGTTAATGATAAAAGTTTGAACAAACAAAAAATCCAAGTGCTTAGAAGTCTTAGAGAAAACAATACATTGCCTACATTTTTTTATAACACATATACCATATCATTCACCCATTTAAAGTGAATCATTTAATGGCTTTTAGAATATTCACGGAGGTGGACAACCATCACCACAATCAGTTTTAGAGCATTTTCATCATCCCAGATGAAACGTGGTACCTGGCAGCAGTCAGTCCCTTCCCCATCCACACCCACCTCCGCTCCTAGGCAACCATAGACGTAGTTTCTGTCTCTATGAATTTGACTGTTCTGGACATTTCATACAAATGCAATCAGAATTTATGACGCTTAGTGTCTGGCTTCTTTCACTTAGCATGTTTTCAAGCTTTGTCAATGTTGTAGCATATATCAGTCTTTCAGTCATTCGGATTGCTGAATTAAGATTCCATTGTTTGGATATGTCACAGTGTATTACCCATTCATGAAACAATGGACATTTGGGTTGTTTCCACTTTTTGGTTTTTTTGAATAACGTGCTATGAACATTCGTGGACAAGCTTTTTTGTGGACATATGTTTCAGTCCGGTTAAATTGTAACTCTAGCTGGGTGAGGTGGCTCACACCTGTAATCCCAGCGCTTTGGGAGGCCGAGGCAGGTAGATTGTTTGAGCTCAGGAGTTCCAGACCAGCCTGTGCAATAAAGTGAGACTCTGTCTCTCAAAAAAATACAAAAATTAGCTGGACATGGTGGCACCTATAGTCCTAGCTACTCTAGAAATAGCTACTCTAGAAAATATTTGCAAATTACATATCCGATAAGGTGTATCTGATAAAGCTTTTTCTTTCTGTTGCAAGGGTAATGGTGAGGTGGGAGGTTGAGGTGGGAAGATTGCTTGAGTGTGGGAGGCAGAGGTTGCAGTGAGCTGAGATCATGCCACCGCGCTCCAGCCTAGGTGACAGCCAGGCCCTGTGCCAAAAAAAAAAATTTGTAACTCTATGCTTAACCTTTTCCATTAGCAGTTTCTACCAGCAAAATAAATCTTTTCCACCACCACCAAATATTTTTCCGCATCTTTGCCAACACTTGTTCTTGCTGTCTTTTTAAATTTTAGCCACTCTGTTAGGTGTGATGTGGTATCTCATTGTGGTTTTGATTTTCATGTCGCTGATGGCAAATGGTGTTGAGCATAGTTTCATGTGCTTATTGGCCATATGTTTATCTACCTTGGGGAAATGTCGATTCAGACCCTTTGCTAACTGTTTTAATTGGGTCATTTTTTAAATAAAATTATTAAGTTGTAAGCGTTTATCAGATATGCCTTATCAGAAATGTAATTTGCAAATATTTTCTCCCATTTTATGGGTTGTCTTTTTACTTTCTTATGGTGTCCTGTGAAGGACACATACACATGTGCTCCCTCTCTCTCTCAAAACTTTTGGACCAAAGAAGGAAGTAAAACTGTGATTTATTAAGCAGCCCCTTGAAGGGTAACAGCACATTTTTGACCACTTTGTATGTTGGTGCCAGCCTGGGGTGCCCCAGGTAGGTGTTCCCTTGGGGTGTCTGCTTCAAGGCTGCTGCGAGGGTGCAGGGTAGGGCTCCTCCAGCTGGGAAACCATGGAATAGTTGGCAGCTGCTCTGTACGTCTTGAGAGACAAAAGAGAGAAAGCTCAAAATCAAGAGCAGACACTGGGTTTGCACTGAAAAGAAATATATCATTTCCTTGAAGAGAAAAATACAAGATGTGAAAAATGGAAGCAAGGAAAGAAGAGATATGAAGGGAAGAGAGATTAGAACACCAACTGCTATAGATCATTTCATGTCCCAATTATCCCCAAGTTCTTCCACCTTCTGGGATCACCAGCTGTTTTAACACCCAAAATAACTCTCACTCTTTTCCCACATAAATGTGTTAAGTCCAGGGCTGTCCCTACTCTGTCTGAGGAGTTCTGGGGCAGAAGGCAAATTGGGGACTCTCTCGCCGAAACCTGTCCCCAGCCCCTCCGTGACCATCTTTGGGCACATTCTTGCCCCCTCTCCATGTTTCTGTGGCCCCTGGCTTGCTCCAGAACATTCCTCCAGCCCTCCCTCGACTGTGCTTTCCAGGCAGGCACACCACAGGCATTACTGAAGATTCGGAGGTGTTGGAGGGGGGTTCAGGAACTTGAGTATTTGACATCGCGTCCTTGAGCTCACCTCCCATCTACAGCACGGAGGGTCTCCGGCCACTTCTCCTTCGACCCAGGCCAGCTGCCTCGGTGCTGCCCCCTCTTCCTCCCAAGACCTTTATTCCCTGCCCACCGAAACCCCAGCTTCCCCAGTCCCCAGGCCACCTACTCACCCTCTCTGCAGCACAGCTCCTCAGAAAATGGACATTGTCTTCCTTTGCCCCAGCCACCTCATTCAAACTGTGTCCTGGGCCTCAACTTCCACAACTGAAAAGGCAGCTAATATCTTTTTATCAAGCAAAGACCTATCCAGAAGTTGCCATCTTTGGCAACACACACACACACACACACACACCCTGGCCAAGCCTTCAAAGTTACTACTTCTTTAACTGTTTAAAGTGGTGTCAAAGATAGTTTTGGTCAGAACCTCAGGCCAGAGCACCGGGGCTTTCTCCTCTGAACAAGTTTCTGTCAGTAAAAGTGAAAGAAGAAAGTGTCTGAAATCCCAGCCACTCCGGAGGCTGAGGCAGAAGAATTGCTTGAACCCGGGAGGCGAAGGTTGCAATGAACCGAGATCGTGCCACTGCACTCCAGCCTGGGCGACAGAGCAAGACTCTGTCTCAAAAAAGGAAACAAACAAAAAAAGAAAGTGCATTGGCCACCTTTTCAGAGCAACCCCGTGGGCCAGGGCTTTTTCCTTCCATTGCAAGGGAAATGGTGAACTTGGCGGGTGGGGTTGGAGGCGGTGGTCCAGATATGTGATGAATGCCTCGAAAAGAAGTGAACATTGCCTCATTATTCCTTCTGGAGTGCTGTCCGTAAGAGTTTCCGAGGCCATTGGTAGCTGCAGAACCCCTTTTGAAATAAAATCTTATACAAGCCCCAGTATACAAAGGCAGGTAAAAAGGGAGCTAGATTGGTTTGGGGGACTTTGAGAAATCTTAGCTGATGGATTTTACAATGTTGTTAAAATGCCCAATGAAGAGAGAAAGGCACGTGAATTCATCTTCCAAAGCCCATGGTGAAATGTGAGACAAAATATCCACTCTAAAAAAATAGCAATCAGGCTGGGTGCAGCATTTCTGTTGGGAGACATTTCTGGAGGCCAAGGTGGGGTGATCACTTGAAGCCAGGAGTTCAAGCCCAGCCCAGCCAACATGGTGAAACCCTGTCTCTACTACAAATACAAAAATTAGCTGAGCACAGTGGCGCATGCCTGTAGTCCCAGCTACTCAGGAGGCTGAGGCAGGAGAATGGCTTGGACCCATGAGGTGGAGGTTGCAGTGAGTGGAGATTGTGCCACTGCACTCCAGCCGGGGTGACAGAGCAAGACTGTCTCAAAAAAAAAAAATAGCAATCAGATGGCACTGACTTCTTTTATTGATTTTCCAGAAAGCTCTCTCTTCAAAGCCTACACATTTTCATCTTTGGGTTCAGTTTTCTTGAGGGCAAAACTAGTGTCTAATTAAGTCTTATTTTTGTGTCTGATTATCTTTAACACCCTTGAAAAGTGTTTGCCAGTTTCCTAGAAAAAATTGATGACTTGCTCCTTCACTGGTTCTGCTGACTTGCTGTTTTGGAAGAGATGTTTTTCTTGTTTTTATTTCATTCATGTCAAGGGAGATGGAAACAGTGAGGGCTTTAACCTCTTCTCCTCTTTGCCAGTCTAGGAAGACCCAGTTGAGGCAGCGGACACTAGAGCAGCCTAGAAGGGGGTACCTGCCTACGAAGCCCCTAGGAGCATGAGGTGTTTCCTCCCACAGCTTCCTGTCCTGCCCAGGGCTAAGAAGACAAGACTGGCAGAAGGACAACCAGCAATGCTGAGGGACTGTGGCTCAAGGCACTGATGTCATTGTCTTGGGTTGCAGATAAGTGAAACCTACCTCAAATGAGCTTTAGCCACAATGGACCTTTATTGGAAAGCCGTCTTAGAGAGACCCAGGGATACAGGCCTGATTGCCCCCTGTCTCATTTCTCTGTTCTTCTCATTCTCCCACTCTACAGACAGACTCACTGCTTTGTCCTACGTGAGGACAAACCCAGCTGCTTCATAGCCTCTGGGTTTATATATCTGCTCAAGCTAACCAGCCCAATCTGAGACCAATGCATTAGTCACAATTCCAAGCTCCAAGGAGAATGACTCTGATTGCCTTCATCAGGTTACCTACTGTGGGGAGGTCATTGTCATGTAATAGAAAGGCAGCTCCCAGGAGATTATTGAGGGCTGAAAATATACCCCTAAATGTATCTATTATCAGATTGAGCATGTCCCTCCAAAATTCTGTGCCTTTGTACAGTAGCTCCCTCTGTTGTGACAACAGTGTGGCTGTGATGATGGGAGTGGCTCAGACAACAAGAAAAGGTTTTAAGTATTTCCCAAGCCACCAGCATTAGACAGTTGGTTCAGCTCACCAGTTGAAATATCTGGTATGTGTCAGATACCCTCCGAGGCTCTGAAGAGATTGGTGTAACCCAGATACATTTTGGGGCCCCATGTGGCTTAGTTTAGGTATGGAGACACATTTAAAAACACACAGTCCCAAAATAATTAAACTTAATTAAAACTAAATTATAATTTTTCTTTTGCATAGTTTTTCTTTTTTTGAAGCAGTCTAACTCTTTCACCTAGGCTGGACTGCAGTGGAGCAATGGCGGCTTACTGCAGCCTCAACTTCCTGGGCTCAAGCAATCCTCTCACCTCAGCCTCATGAGTAGCTTGGACTACAGGTATGTGCCACCTAATTTTTACATTTTTTTGTAGAGATGGGGTCTTATTATGTTGCCCAGGCTGGTCTCCAATTACTGGCCTCAAGTGATCCTCCTGCCTCAGCCTCCCAAAGTGCTGGGACTACAGGCAAGAGCCACCATGCCCGGCCGTCTCGCATCTTTTAAAGACTATTAATGGGGAACAAATTCATAACCCCCCAAACCTTTCCAGCTTCTTTTGTCTCTTTTCAGCAGATAGCAGATGCCCCAGAACATCCTACTTGCCCAATTCCCTCCAAACACTTCCTGATGCCTGGCCTGCTTGGCTTCCCTACCGTCTTCCTTCTCTGCTTTTCCCAGGATCTGTCATCTTTCCGCCTGTAGCTTAACTTAGCCTCTCTGGCTGTATCTCACTCTCTTTCCTCCTGCAGTTGAGGTTCTGTTTCCCTCTACCTAGGTTTCCACAGACATTTTCTATCTTGCCCAGTATAGACTAAACTCTTTTTTAGAGGGTAGGAAAGAGGGAAAATCTGCGTAGACAAAGGGAAAATTATGTTGAGCTGGTTGGGGGTAAGAGGAGGGAGAGAACACTCACTTGTGGACAAATCACGTGTCCCTCATACAGAGATGAACGAGGCCAAGTACTGGCCCACAATGTGCTCCCTATTTAGTAAAGGAGCCTGACACAAACACAGATCAAAGGCCAGCACACCTCTCCTTGGCGTAGGGGCGTGCATCAGAGAAAGCCACACACCTGTTTGAGGGGTGCATCAAACAGGGTAGGAGTGTTGAGACCAGCAAGACTGCATCGCATGGCTAAAGCACAATGACAGGTAGGGTTATTGTTTCTGACTTACAGATGAGGTAAATGAGCTCAAAGGTGATCTACAGCTTCCCCCACTATGATACCCCAAGTCATAAGTGGTATCAGTAGGACTAGAGCCCTTCTCTGTCTGACTTTAAGATCAAATTTTTTTTTTTTTTGAGATGGAGTTTCGCTCTTGGCCAGGCTGGAGTGCAGTGGCACAATCTTGGCTCACTGCATCCACCTCCCCATTTCAAGTGATTCTCATGCCTCAGTCTCCTGAGTAGCTGGGACTACAGGCATGTGCCACCATGCCCGGCTAATTTTTTTTGTATTTTTAGTAGAGACAGAGTTTCACCATGTTGGCCAAGCTGGTCTTGAACGCCTGACCTCAGGTGTTCCACCCACCTTGGCCTCCCAAAGTGCTGGGATTACAGGAGTGAGCCACCATGCCCAGCCGAGAACCAAACTTTTAATCACTGCACCATACCACTGTCCTAACTGAGACCTCCCTTTCTCCAAATTTTACCACTTGTTTGGATGTTGGGTCTCAGACCACAGAACCCACTGAACCTCTCAATGGTGTGTGGTGAGAAATGACTGGACAGTTGGGCACAGTGGCTCACCCCTGTAATTTCAGCTACTCGGGATGCCAAGGTGGGAGGATCACTGAGCCCGAGGGTTCAAGGCTGCAGAGTGAGCTATGATGTGCAGCTGCACTACCACTTGGGCAACAGAGCAAGACCCTGTTTTCAAAAAAGAAAGAGAAAAATGACTGGACTCCTCATCCCGTTATAATGTTATTTTCCATCTCACAAATACACAAGTGACAAAATAAGCAAAGAAGTTATCTTTCTTTCCCAAGGAACTAAACTAAGATTGGAAAGAAATTTATGGTGTCTTGCAAAGGAAGCCCTGCTCTCTCTTCTTACAGGCGATTGTCAGCACTGTTGCCCGGGTGCTGTTCTGCCCACTGTTTGGAGACTTTCCACCCTCGTGACTGCCTAGAGAGAGCCCTTCTCTGAGCTGAGCTGCTGAACATTCTGGAAGACGTGTGCTCTGATGAGTGGAGAAAGTGGAGTAGGGCAAATTGCATTCTAGGTGGAGCTGTCAAAAGGCATCCATCCATTCATATGTTTATTCATGGTCCCTTTGGGTTCTCAGATTTTTCAGATCAGCTGCTTGGCAGCTTGCACTGTGATGTTGCAGTGGAGGCTCTGCTCAGGCTTCTGCCCCATAAGAAAAATCAAAGCTTCATTCCCTGACGATGCATTGACTGGGACATCATCCAGGTCCCTGGGGCAGGAATGTTATTAGACACTCAATAAATATTTGTTGAATCTTGAATGAATTTACCTCCTGAAACCTGCTCAGAGACAGTGAATGGACAGAGGGACGTGAAAAACACAATGCCCTTCTCTTCTCCCAGGAGATTGATTTGGTTATTATGTTAGAAATAGACATGCAAATTAGCATATGCTCAGCACTGAATGGAAATTCATCCTTTAACCTAAATAAAATTTAACAAACTCCATAACTCTTCTTACTATCCCTGGATTAGGTTTCTGGGATTTTAAAATAATACACCTACAAAATTGAAAGCCAGAAAAACTCCAAAGTGATATAAGATCCATCTAAACAAGGAATAGATACAACCTTGACCCTCAAGGGCTGTGAGTGAGGATCACAAAGCCAGGCTGGAGATGAGAAACATGAAACATTCCCCAGAGACTGTCACAAAGTCCCACGGCAGTTCAGAGGAATGAGATCACTTTGGCCAGTGGTAGTAAGTGAAGTATTTGTGCAAAGGGTGGGCATTCATTCATTCTTTTTCTTTCTAGAAATATTTCTGGCCTGGTGTGGTGGTGCACACCTGTAGTCTGAGCTACTCAGGAGGCTGAGGCAGGAGGATCACTTGAGCCCAGGAGGTCAAGGCTGCAGTGGGCTGTGATTGTGCCACTGCACTGCAGCCTGGGCCACAGAGTAAGACCCTGTTGAAAAATGGAAGGAAGGAAGGATAAAAGAGGAAAGAGAAAGAAGGAAGGAAGGAAAAGAGAGAGAAGAATGGAAGGAAAGAAGGAAGGAAAAGAAAGATTTCTGGACACCACCCCAGCTAGGCATTGCACATAGTGGGAAGAGTAATACACAGTTCTTGCCTCTAGGGAGCCCACAGTATTGGAAGGGCAAGGAAGTTGGCCAGTACCTATGGTACTAGTTGATGCTGTTGTGTGTAACATGCAGTGGGCACATAATGAGGGTATAAGGGAAGCCGATTGAGTTAGCTAGACCATAGGGGAGGCTTCCTGGAGGAAGTGTCTCTGGAAATCAGTCTTGAAGAATGAGGCAAAGACAGTGAAGGATAATTCCAGGAAGAAAGAACAGCATCAAGGGGCATCAACTTCAGGGAGCAGAAACATTTGACTTTGCTCCAGTGAAAGTTTCCGATGGGGAAGAGCTCTGAGTTGGGACCAAGAGCAGTGAGTGTAGGTCACAAGGGCTTTGTAGGCTTTGCTGGAGGATCCACTTCAGACAGAGGTAGGGGCAAGGGGTCCTGTGAAGACACCTGATGTGAAGGGAAGCCTGAAACACTACTTGGTTTGGGAGAGGAAAGAAATGAGATAGACAAAGAGAACTGTGGGTATTCTGGGTGTCGGCAAGAGGCTGAGGGAGGAATTTCCCTTGTGTCTGTGGCACATACATAGGCTGTGGCAGCTGGAAGTGGTAGTGACTAATGCTGGATGCCAAGGGCTGTGAAGAGCTGAGATGGTCCCTCCTTGTAAGCTAATGAGTTGGCCTGCCTCGGTGCATGGGGCTGCGAGATGAGAGACTCCTGAGTCAGGGCCTAATGATGGCCTTACTCACAGCAAGAGCAGAAGCCAGAGTGTCAGCATGATCACCTCGGCTCCCTGAGCTCCAAGGCCATCAGCGGTGATGCAGGCAGGTCTAGACAGGAGCCCACCCACCCCCCACAGTGGGCTACACCTAAGAGAGGACACAGGGCCAGGGGAACCAACTGCCCACAGCAGCCTGCTCATTGTCTGGGGAAGGGACACTGTTTCATCTCCCAAAGGTGCTTGTTCCAACACAACCTTGAGAAATGGCCAGATAAAGAGACATCAAAGCTTGACAAGCTGTATGGGAGAGGGAGAGACCATGGGAGAAGCGTCTCCCAACATTAGGAAGAAAGTCGTCTTAGTCAGTTTGGGCTCTGTCACAAATTCCCATAGACTGGGTGGCTTAAACAACAATTAAATTGTCACAGTTTTGGAAGCTGGACAACTCAAGATGAGGATGCAATTCTAAAACCTTCTATATCCTGGCCGGGCGCAGTGGTTTGTACCTGTAATCCCAGCACTTTGGGAGGCCGAGGCAGGTGAATCGCTTGAAGCCAGGAGTTTGAGACCAGCCTGGCCAACATAGTAAAACCCTGTCTCTACCAGAAATACTAAAATTAGCCAGGCTTGTGGCGAATGCCTGTAATCCCAGCTACTCGGGAGGCTGAGGCACAAGAATCGCTTGAACCCGAGAGGCAAAGGTTGCAGTGAGCCTAAATGGTACCACTGCACTCCAGCCTGGGTGCCAGGGCAAGACTCTGTCTCAAATAACAACAACAAGAACAAAACAACCCTTCTATGTCTAGTTTCCATGTGGCTGTTCCCGCCAAGTTCTGCCTCTGCCTACCATTCTTGGGGTAAACCTCCACCCGGACAGCGTGCTGGGCCAGGGCACCCACCCTCCGGGAGCTAGGAGTGTGGGCTCAGGGCGCTCAGGGTTGCCCTCCCCTACAGAATCGTCATCAGCCCAGCAGGAATTGGCTCACCCAGGCACACCCACCACCTTCTCCAAAACCCAGAGCTAATGACTGACTGGCACAGGGTACAAAAGCCTGGCCCCTTTGTCTTCTGGTAAAGCCGACACGGTGCTGCGGTTCCTGCTCTGGAGCTCTGTAGGAAGGCTGAAGCTCGGCTCCAGCCGAGACTGCATCCCCTGCCTTCTCCTTCCTCCCTCACTCCCCTGGGCTTGAGAGGACCCCTTCAATAAATCAAGTGCACCGAATGCCTGCCTTGGGCTCTTGGGAATTTCTTGGGACTTGGCCCAGAGTTGACAGTCGCTGAGTTCTTGATCCAGGCTTCCCCGCAGACACTGTCCGTGTGTCTTGGGCTCCATGCTTTTGCTCTGGACCCAGGCCCCCAGATTCCTAGGATGGGAATAGGACCCAGGTTCCTGTTGGAATGAGACAGTTTAGGCAATGCTCAAATCGTGAAGCCCCCTAAGCCCTCACCTGACTCCCCCAGGCAGGTGTTTGTAGCTCGCTGTCACCTGTCCTATCCTGTGAAGTGACTGCTCTGGGATTGACTTACTGCTCCTCTCTCTCATTTGGCCTTGAGTGCCCGAGGGGCAAAACTGCAGCAGAGTGGCTCCTGTATCCTCAGCACTCAACATGGACCCTGTTGTCGGTGTTCAAGAAACATTTGAGGAGCTGCACTTACTTGGAATGAGAAAAAGTTACACCCATGACCTCCAGGTAAAGCAGACAGCAAATGGCATAAGTGAAGGGCCCTGCAGCAGCCACAGACACAGGCCTGGAGAAATAGAGGATCCCAGATGGAAGAGCTGCCACTTACTGGGCACCGCCATGTGCCAAACCCAACACCGTGTGCACTCTGTAGACTCTCATTGAATCCCTAAATCTTTCCGTGGTATGGATTATTATCTCCATTTTACTAATGAGGCCATTAAAGCTCAGAAGATTAAGTAACGTGACCAGTATAAAGTACAAGAAAATGACAGATTCAGATTTTTTTTTTTTTTTTTGAGACAGGGTCTCTCTCTCTCTCTTTCTCTCTCTGTTGCCCAGGCTGGAGTGCAGTGATCCAATCACAGCTCACTGTAGCCTCGACCTCTAGGTTCAAGCAATCCACCCCCACTCAGCCTCCCACATAGCTAGGACCATAGGTGTGCACCACCATGCCCAGCTCCTTTTCTTTTTTTTTTCTTTGGTAGAGACGGGGGTCTCACTATGTTGCCTGGCTGATCTTGAACTCCTGGACTCAAGCAATCCTCCCACCTCGGCCTCCCAAAGTGCTGAGATTACGGGCATGAGCCACTGCAGATTCAGATTTTGAGCACTTGTCTAGCTGATTTCAAAGCCTGTCCTCTTTCCACAATCAGGTCTTAAGTCATATCCTGAAGAGTTTGTCATTGCTCTTCCAGGAATCCGATCCCTACTGGACAGGCTGGGAAGGTCTGGGCTGCTAGTGGTGTTGCAGATGGACTCCCAGGCAGCTGATGGAGGTGTGGAATGAAGAGCGTGAGAGATAACAAAAGCAGGCATGGCAGTGCTACCCAGCAGAGCCATGTGACAGAGGCGGGGATGCTGCCGTGGGTTGTCCTGCAAATAGAGATGCCAGGCCTGAGGCTTGATTCTCTCAGACCTTCTGCCTCTGGCAGCAAGACTGCTGGACCCAGAGCTGTGTGACTTTTACCAGGTTCCATTTCTCATCAATGGGGGAGCAGGGTGACTGCACCCAAGGAGTGTCAAGGTTTTCTTCAGTTCTGAAAGTCCCCAGTTCTCAACCAGTGAAAGGTCTGACGTTTCCCATCCCTCTTTGCAAATCCTGGGCTGACGACCAGGGATCCAAGTCCCTCAGCCCAGCCAAGGCGACAGAAAGCCTGACTTTCCCAGCCCTGAAAAGAGTTGACGGGCTGTTCTCTGGGCTCGCCTCGGCAGCAGCATTGACAAGGGCTGGGAGAGGGAGACTGGCACAGGAGCCTTCTCAAGTTGCTCCACAAAGGGCCTCTTTTTCCCAGGCACAGTGACAAATACTGCCGCTCCCTCTGGCTATAAAGGCCGGGGGTGCGGACAAGGTTCCCATGTCTGAACTCTTAAGAAAGTTGCAAGCAAAGAAAAAAATGTGTACGGGCTTTTGGCTGTGCTTTTTGACTTGATGCCAGATAGCCGGTGGGTTCAAAATTACATCACTATTGACTATCTGAGTTGTTTCTCTGTTTGACCTTCTTGGAAGAATGGTTACCTTGGCAACAGATGGTTATCAGTTCCTCAGCAATTTGTGCCAAGGAACAGTTTCCTGCATGCTGAAAACCAGTGGCTTAAAAGCTGTATCTGGCCGGCCTCACCCTCCCAGGTCTCTGAGCGGATTGTGCAGTAGGGACAGCCCTTGACTTACAATGTTTCCACAGATGATTTTTCAGCTTTGTGATGGTGCAAAAGCAGTACATGCTCAGTAGAAATCATACTTCGAGTATCCATACAACCATTCTGTTTTTCACTTTCGGTACAGCGTTGAAGTTACATAAGCTATTCAATATTTTATTAAAGCCCAAGCACAGTGGCTCACGCCTGTAATCCCAGCACTTAGGAAGGCAGAGGCAGGTAGATCACTTGAGGTCAGGAGTTTGAGACCAGCCTGGCCAATATGGTGAAACTTCATCTCTACTAAAAATACAAAAATTAGCTGGGCATGGTGGCACATGACTGTAATCCCAGCTACTCAGGAGGCTGAAGGAGGAGAATTGCTTGAACTCAGGAGGAGGAGGTTGAAGTGAGCTGAGATTGCGCCATTGCACTCCAGCCTGGGCAACAGAGTGAGACTCCATCTAAAAAAAGAAAAAAAGGAAAAAATTGCTTTATTATAAAAAGGGCTTTGTGTTAGATAATTTTGCCGAACTGTAGGCAAATGTTTTCTGAGAACGTTTAAGGTAAACTAGGCTAAGCCATGATGTTCGGTAGGTTAGATGGATTAAATGCATTTTTGACTCATCATTTTTATAACTCATGGTGCATTTATTGGGATATACCCCGTCATAAACTGAGGAGTATTTGTATTTAGAAATAGAGCTGAGTTTGACAGCCAACTTTGTCTGTTAGGCAGTGGGTGCCAGGCCAGTGGTGCTGGGATTTCCAGTGTCCCCTGCCTCCAGCAGCGGACCCAGCTGAGCCTCTGGGATGCTCTGCCCCTGGCACCGAAGGCTGCTTGGTGCCACAGGAGAATCTGATAGGAGACATCCAGGGCTGCTGAAGTGGCTGGGGTGTCAGAGGCGTTTGAACTAGAGCAACTCCATCTTGAATAAGGACTAGGTAAAATAAGGCTAAGACCTACTGGGCTGCCTTCCCAGACAGTTAAGGCATTCTAAGTCACAGGGTGAGACAGGAGGTCGGCACAAGGTCCAGGTCATAAAGACCTTGCTGATAAAACAGGTTGCAGTAAAGAAGCTGGCTAAAACCCACCAAAACCAAGATGGCGATGAGAGTGACCTCTGGTCGTCCTCACTGCTACACTCCCACCAGCTCCATGACAGTTTACAAATGCCATGGCGATGTCAGGAAGTAACCCTATATGGTCTAAAAAGGGGAGACATGAATAATCCACCCCTTGTTTAGCATATCATCAAGAAATAACCATAAAAATGGGCAACCTGCAGCCCTTAGGGCTGCTCTGTCTGTGGAGTAGCCATTCTTTTATTCCTTTACTTAATAAACTTGCTTTCACTTTATGGACTTGCCTCAAGTTCTTTGTTGTGCGAGATCCAAGATCCCTCTCTTGACTGGGCGCGGTGGCTCATGCCTGTAATCCCAGCACTCTGGGGAGGCCGAGGTGGGAGGATCACGAGGTCAGAAGATCGAGACCATCCTGGCTAACACAGTGAAACCCTGTCTCTACTAAAAAATACAAAAAATTAGCCGGGCTTGGTGGCGGGCGCCTGTAATCCCAGCTACTCGGGAGGCTGAAGCAGGAGAATGGCGTGAACCCAGGAGGCGGAGCTTGCAGTGAGCTGAGATCGAGCCACTGCGTTCTAGCACTCCAGCCTGGGCGACAGAGAGAGACTCTGTCTCAAAAAAAAAAAAAAAAAAAAAGCCCTCTCTTGGGTCTGGATCGGGACTCCTTTCCGGTGACAGGGATGTTCCTTTCCTGACATGTCCACTCTCCCCTGCTTCCTGCTGCACCGCCCCCTGACTCACCGGATGCTGCACACTGTCCTCTGTGCTGCTTTCGCCAAATGGAGGTCCACTCATCCCAGCATTATTTCTTAAAAATTCCATCTTTACCTCAGTGATTTGAGAGATAATCCATCCTCTTTTGAGGAATAAAACAATACTATTAACTGCTAACATTCTTTCCAGCATTTATTGTGCTGAGTGAATTAAAAGCATTGTCTCATTAAATCTTCACAATTCAGTTAGGCAGTTCATATTAGTAACCCCATTTTACAGATGAATAAGCTGAACCCGGACAAGGTAAGTAATGAATCCAATGTGACAGATCTAATGAAATTAAAATACAGAGCTGTCTAACTCTTTAGAGATAAGAGCCTATCCTGGGAGATAAGCTGTTCTAATCTTAACTTCAGTGTGTCTGTATTAAAACTCTTTATTGGCTATGTTGAACTCACAGCTTTGAGGCTGAGTGAATTCTGGCTAAGGTCACATACCGTTGGTCACACGGATTGGGGTGTTTTTGATTGACTCCTCATTCTGAGATGAGAAGAACAGCTCCTCCTTTAGAACAGTGGGCTGTGAACCTCTCAAAGCAGGGCCTGCCTCTCAGCGTCTCTATCCTAGGAGGGTGAACTAGACAAAAACAAGTGATAAAGCATCATGTGTGAAGGTGCTATAATGAAAATGAAATTGAGTGCTATGAAGGAGAGTGGCCAGGTGGTCCCTTTAGATGGATGGTCAAGGAAGATTTCTCTGAGAAATCTGCATTTAAGCTCAGACCTGAATGACAGGAAGCACCTTGTCATGACAATAGGCCATGGACGTATGTTTTAAAATGTACAGGGGATTGGTTTTCATCAGGCAAAGAAAGGTGATTGACACTGAGATAACTGCGTTGAAAAAGAGTTAATTACTCGGTGTTCCCAAAAGGAGGGGGCAGGCCCTGCCACACAGGGCCACATGGGCAGCACCGGGGTCAGTCAGGAAGCACAAGGAGCTCAGGAGAGTGTGGGCCGAAGCCTTGATTGGGATTTTCGTGGGAAGGAATAGAAGTAGGTTGGTATGCTAACAGAGTTTAGGACTAGATAATTCGAATAATTTCAGCAGGCTCTGGGCTACAGGGGTGGTCCCTAGTTATCCAGTACCTGACTCCCAGGGCAATTTAGGGCAGGGGGAATATTGGCTTGGTCTGTGAGAATTTGACAAAGAGGGTAGTTCCGAGGTATGGGCTCTGGATTGGTTGGTTTGCATATCAAATACATGCTTTAAAGAAAGTTGCTTGCTATCTCTAGGAATTAGCTCACCTTGCAAGGGGCAGTTCCTCCTGGGTCTGCAAGGCCCCCAGATGTCAAAGTTTTATAAAATATCGAAAATAAAAAAACATGATTAATATAGTATATGTGGAGGAAAAGCATCCCAGGCAGAGGAACAAGTAAATTCCAAGGCCCTGAGTCAGGACTGAGTTTGATGCACTGGAAGAATAAAATGAAGAGGAGTGTGGCTGGAGTAGAAAGGACAGGCAATAATGATGGAAAATCAGGGTACCAAGCAGAGTCCGAATCATGTAGGGCACTGTGGGCCAGGATATAAAGTTTCTCGTGCAATGGGATACCTTTGGGTAGTTAAAACAGGAGTGGCATCAGTTTTGTATTCTGTGAATACCACTGTGGAAGGTCTCTAGAGAATGGATGTACTGGAGCTGGAGTCAGGGAGGCCAGTGAAGAGCCTTTGCTATAGTCCAGGGCAGTGATGGGAGGGCCTGGATTAGGGTGCTAGCAGTGGAGATGGAAAACATGTTTTGAGATTGAGTCAATAGGAACCCTGAAATGCTTAGGTGTAAGGAGTGAGGGAAGGTTAGTGGGTAGAGAATGGTGCCATGGTGCCACATGGGATGGGCTGGAGAAGTGTGGGTAGGGAGGGTGGGAAAATCAATAGTTCAGTTTGGACAAGTTAAACTGGATATGCCTAACGGATATCAAGGTGGAAAAGTGAGTAGATAGACATGAATTTGAGCTGAGCTGGAGATACAAATGTGAAAGTCACTGTCAAGCTGATGGTATTTAAAGGTATAGATTGGCTGGGCACAATGGTTCACGCCTGTAATGCCAGCCTTTGGGAGGCCAAAGTTGGCAGACCACCCAAGGTCAGGAGTTCGAGACCAGCCTGGCCAACATGGCAAAACCCCATCTCTACTAAAATTACAAAAAAAAAATTAGCCGGGCATTGTGGTGGGCACCTGTAGTCCTAGCTACTTGGGAGGCTGAGGCAGGAGAATCACTTGAACCTGGGAAGTGGAGGTTGCAGTGAGTCGAGATCACACCACTGCACTCCAGCCTGGGTGACAGAGCAAGACTCTGTCTCAGAAAAAAAAAAGAAAAGGCGTAGATTGAATGAGATTATCCAAGAAAGCATGTAGATAAATGACAGAGCTCAGGAACTGAGCCATGAAGAGGAAATAAACCTTTAGGAACTCAAATAGAAGACGACTGAGCAAATGGGATGGAGAAGGAGGATCTAGTGAAGGAGCAGGGAGACCAGGCAGTGGAGTCAGGGACGTTTCAAGGAAAGGGCAGTGTTGACTATCACTGAGAGGTCGCAGAGGAGGACCTTTCAGTAGCAAATGGATTTGCCAACCATCGGTGATCTTGGCAGGAGCTGATTTGGGGACAAGTGGGAACAGAAACCCAAATGGACTGGGCTGAGGAGAGAATGGAAAGGAGAAATGAGGACTAACTATAGTCAATTCTTTCAAGAAATTATGCTGTGAAGGGGAGCTGAGAACTTGGGGGAAGAAACTAAGGGGGTTTGTGAGCAGCAAGAACAAGTTTATCCAAACATTAGAGATACTAGCTTGCCTGGTGTGCCTGGAATGGTCCAGTGGAAAGGGGCAGTTGCAGGAGGGAAGTCCTGAGATGGTGAGGGGTGATGGGCTCCAGGGTGGACACAGCACAGCCAGTCAGAGGGGGCAAGGCACAGAGTGTGGTTCAGCTGCAGGAAGGGGGGCCTACTGGGAGACAGGACATGAGGGAGTCCCTGTCTGAGCACTTCTGTGTGCTCTGAGAGGCACGGAGCGAGATTGGCACGAGATGAGGAGAGGGACACAGGTGGCTTCATGGGAGAAGTAGAGCTTGGTGTGGGGAAATGGGAGGCAGCTGTGCCGGTGACAGAAAGAGACTGGGGTGAGCTTTGAGGAGGTGGCCTGACCAGAGGACAGGCTCCATGCAGAAGGGTACTAGGAAATCAGTGTGAAGATGCAGGGGTCCCAAAATGCAAGCAGAGGCAGGCTGATGCATTTGGAGAAAGGAGGTGATCACTGTTAACTTTGGGCTGGAAACGGCTGGGCACAGGTGAGCTGTCAGGGGAATAACAGAGCCAGGCTTCAGAATGAGGAAGAGGAAAGGAGGAGTCACTCCAGAAACATCTACAGGATTAGCAAATTGAAGGGGACCTCTCTTCCACCCCTCATGGCCCCAGAGGCTCAGGCCTAACACCAAGTACACTCCGTCTCCAAATTCAACCCTGCCTCCCTCATAATCTCTGTCTCATTGTCAGCGCCCAGAAGCACCTACCTCTGGCTGTCATCATCCACTCCACTGCCAAGATGGGTTTCCTCCAGCCTGGGCAGCACAGTGAGACCCCATCTCTACAAAAAATAAAAAATTAGCTGGGCATGGTGGTGCTTGACCGTGGTCCCAGCTACTTGAGGGGCTGAGGCGGGAGGATCAGTTGAGCCAGGGAGGTTGAGGCTGCAGTGGGCCCTGATCATATCACTGCACTCCAGCCTGGGCCACAGAGCAAGATCTCATCTCAAAAAAAAAAAAAAAAAAAAAATAGATAGGCTTCCTAAAGTCCAAACCTGGTTCTGACATGTCTGAGTATGACAATGACTGTCTCATGTGCTTGCTTTTCTCTACCTCCTCACACCTTACAGGATTTCTTAAGAAACATTGGCAGCTCTATTTAAAAACAAAACAAGCTGGGCATGGTGGCTCACACCTGTAATCCCAGCACTTTGGGAGGCTGAGGCACAAGAATCACTTGAACCCAGGAGGCAGAGGTTGCAGTGAGTTGAGATTGCACCACTGCACTTCAGCCTGGGAGACAGAACAAGACTCTGTCTCAAAAAACAAAAAACAAAACAAAACAAAACAAAAAAACAGAAACAAAAAACAAAGCAAATGTCTTAAGAAAAACACAACTTTTTTTTTTTTTTTTTTTTTTTTGTGAGAAGGGGTCTCACTCTGTCACCCAGGCTGGTACTGCAACCTCCAACTTCTGGGCTCAAGCGATCCTCTTACCTCAGCCTCCTGAGAAACTGGGACTACAGACATGCACCAACACACCTTCACTACACCTGGTGAAGTTTCATATTTTTTGCAGAGAAGGGGTTTTGCCATGTTGCCCAGGCTGCTCTCGAACTCCTGGGCTCAAGTAATCCCTCGCCTAGGCCTCCCAAAGTGCTAGGATTACAGGTGTAAGCCATGGCACTCAGAGAGGATTCATTTTCCAATGCAGAAGTTACACTCCCATTGGGAAGGGCTATTTCTTACGCATGTTGCAAAGACCTGCATTGATCTCTGAAGCCCTGCGTGTGTCCTAACTGAGCTGAAATACATGGAGAGGTTTCCTCTTGGAAACGCACTATACCATATTCCTAGAGCTTTCAGTCTGGCCAACAATTAATACTTATGCAAATGTATTTAGAACTGCTAATCAGGAGGTTATGGTCACTCATTCATTCATTCATTTGTTCACTCAGCAAATGTTTATTGAGCATCTGCTAGGTACTGGTTGCTGCTCCAAACACTGAAATGAGTCAGTGGAAATGGGAAAGGCCTTCCTGTTGGTGGGAGAACAATGAATGAAAATCAAACAAACAAGGCAATTACTTATGAGGGAAATAAACAGGGAAATATGATCATCAATCAGAAGATTGTCAGCAAAGGCCTCTATGTGAAGGAGACATTTGAGCTGACAATGGACAGAGCAGGCTGTGCAAACCTCTGGGGGAAGAGCATTTCTGGCAAAGGAAACAGCAACTGCAAATGGCGTGAGGTTGAAAAGGAATGTGCTGGATAGAACCGACTGGCTGCTGGATGGAGAATGTAGTTTCAAGCACCTATCAGGCTTGGCAGAAGACAGAGAAAAAAAATCCTGCTACTTCCAGTGAAATAATTTAAATGCAGAGATCCCCACTGAAAAAAGAGCTTCCTCTATACTTTCTTTACTAGAAGGCCAGTACCTTGGACACCAACCTCCAGCATCAGCGCAGTTCAGCAGTCAAGGGTGTGTGCTAGAGCAGACCCCTGGGGCAGAAACTCTGACCCTAAAGTCATACTAGCTGAGCAACCTTGAGGCAAGTTGCCTATTCTCTCCAAACCTGTTTCCTTAGCTGTAAAATGGGGATAAGAATAATCCCACCACAGAGGATTGAATGAAATTATCCATGTAAGCATTGTAATCACTTAACAAAATGAGCTAATGTTATAATTATTCCATCCAGAGATGGAAAGGTTCTTTCAGCAATGAACCTATTGCACCCGACTTTGTTAAAATAGTTCAGCATTCTGCTCAACTCCTGAGTCAAATGCATTTTCACATCATCTCCAAATCCTTGAAATAGTTTGAATGTTAGAAGTGAACTTTGTTTCTGTTGTGGTAGATTTTACTTTGTCTTTAACTGGTTTGGAAGGAAAAGAGGATTGGGGTCAGGATTTGGTGGGAAGGGAAGCTAGGAGCGGGCGAGAGAGATGGGACGGATATTTATTGATCCCCAATGACCAAGAGTACTGGGAACTTAGAAATGACAAACTACTTCCCATGTGGCCTCAGTCCCACCACTGACTAGTAGCACTTCAAAACTTGGAATTTAAAAGACAACGATAAATGACAGTCTGCAAGGACTTTTGACATAAGAACTAATTCTTTGGCAAAGTCTAGATCATCAAAAATGAAGGCAAAACAGGAAACCATCAGCAAATGACCTCTGTGTTTAAACGAGAGAAAATTCTGGCATCCCTGGATTTCCTGTTAAGAAATCAGGCCTTTATCCCAAACTGCAATGAAACTTGAGTGAAATGCACTCCGACAGAGTGCCATGTGCACAAACCTCTCCACAGCCATAACCGCCTGATCAGCAGTTCTAAATAAATAGCAGCCCAAGCACGTTTCTCAACCTTTTTGTGGATGGATTTGCTCTCACTCCCTCAGTTTTTGTATAAAATCAATCAAATCTCTGGGCTTCAAAAAAACCTTGGCCCTTGTTAAATCTCCCAGGCACAGTTATGTAATGAGATGGAGAAATGTCATTCCTCAGGCTCCCCCTTGCAGAAGAAAATATTATATTTTGGAAGAAGAAATTGTTTAATATCCTCCCTTGGGAAGAAGAGTAAGGCCCCAAGTTCATGGCCAAGTACCAAAGACTGTTGCAGAAGTGAAAAGGACAAGGAGAGGCGTCTGTCACTCCTGAGAGAAACAGGGGAGGAGACAGGGAAGGAGAGGGTAGTGGGAGTGGCTTTCACTCTATCGCCCCTTGCTAGTCACTAAAGTGGCTAATCTCAGGTCATGCTTGGTGCAAGTGAGTTTCTAATTTTGTAGGGTTGAAACTGGTGAAGGGACTGAACTTTGCACTGGTGTGATGTGAGTGAAACTAAGAGGCAGGACTTACTGCGGCTGGAGGGGCAGAAGGCCTTGCTGGAGCCTGCATTATAATTACCTGCAGCCACATCTGCCATCCCATTAGCACTTCCAAAAGCCACATGAGGCCCTCCTAAAGAGTCTGAGCTGCAGAGAGACATTTAAATAGGCTTGGCCACCTGGAACCAGTCACCAGATTATCATCCAAGACCAGCAAGCAGGGCTGCCTCCATTCTTGTGAGCCTGGGCCAGTCAGAGCTCTTTCTGCTTTGAGTCAAGGCTTCCTCCAGATACATTTAAAGTGAGCTCCCAGTTCACCGCAGAGCCATATAGAACATGCTGTTTGGGTTCGAATCAGGGCTGGAGTGTTTAATTCCTTTAGATATACATACCAACTTTATTCCAAGGGCATCAAAGAGCCCATTAAACATTCATTATCTGTGCCCTCTCAAAACACCAGCTCAAGGCTTATCCCACCATTGCATTCCCTGGTGACCATAACCTAGTCTCAGTTACTGTGATCGGTGAGGACTTGGAATCCTGGTTTGGCCACTTTCTAGTTGAGTAGCCTTTGGCGAGTTACTTGACCACCGTATACCTATATTAATTTTCTCAACTGGAAAATGAGTATAATATGTATTACCACCTTGGATTGATTAATTAAATATGGTAATATGCAAAAAGTGTCCAGCAAATGTAACATAGAGTTGTCCTTAAGGAATGATAAGTTTTCTTGTTTGTTTTCTTTTTTCTGCGATTCCCAAAAGAAATCCTAGATAAGTTTTTTTTAAATTTGAAGAATCGCAAACGATAATAACTTATTATGTAATTAAATAAGCTGATATCCATCTACTATTCACAAAACAAATTTGATAAAGTATGAATTCACCAATGAACTATTTAAAGGTTTGTTTATTTAACTAAAACTTATTTTTGCTCTAAGGATTCTTCTTTGTAACTCCAAAATTGCCTATAACCAATTTCATTCAGATCTTTCTAAACCATCACTTGTGGTTCGAATCAGGGCTGGAGCATGAAGGGGTCACGCTCCCAGGTAGAAGCAAGCACCTATCTACCTACTGCTCTCAGGGAAGTCCGAACACAGGAAGCAAATTATATGCAGCTGTTTCAGGCTGAGATGTGAAGTATGCTGTTTATAATGTCAAAGTCTATTTTCCTGGGCTCAGGAGGATCTTGCAGAGATTATTGTGGTGTAAACTGTATCTGGCTGGAATAGATGAGAGAGTCAGTAGGAGAGTCCTGGAGTTGGATAAGAAGGAGCTGGAGAAGTAGCTTCCAGTTCCGGGAAGGTAAGACCCAATGCAATATGGCAGCAGGATAGAGCTAAGTAAGACAGCCAGCAGGGAGCCCCTTGTGGCTGGATGTGGCTGACAGTCTGTAGGGGCACTGGGTGGAATCTAACAGTCTAGCGTTTCAGTTTTCCTGTTCTGCATTGTAATTCTCTTACATCACCCTAAGGCTTCAATAAAGTTGGTTAAACACAATTGTCTTGTACTAATTATGGTTTGAGAGAATAAAGGAAGGAACTCAGCCTACACTTAGGGATGAAACTGACCTGGAAGAGGGGTCCTACACAGAGAAGCCTAGAGCATCAGGGCCGGGCACAGTGGCTTATGCCTGTAATCCTAGCACTTTGGGAGGCTGAGGTGGGAGGATAACTTGAGGCCAGGAGTTCGAGACCAGCCTGGCCAACACAGTAATATGCCGTCTCTATTAAAAATACAAAAGTTAGCCGGGCGTGGTGGTACACGCCTATAATCCCAGCTACTCCAGCCTGGGTGACAGAGCGAGACCCTGCCAAAAAAGAAAAGAAAAAGAAAAAAAGAAACAAAAGCCTAGGTAGGGGAGAAGCCTGGGGCCACTCACAGAGAGAAGGGACAAGCAAACCCCAATCTCAAGCTTCCCATTTTTTCTTTAGGCTTTTCAGCCCCTCTCCCCATCAGTTGTGTCTTCTCCATCTCCCTTCTAATTTTATACTCTCTTTTATTCTCTCCTAGAATGAAGGCACTAAACACTAGACCTGAAATAACTTTGACAATATCTCAAAGCAAACTCTGGGCCCCTGTCCTCCCTCTCTGTTCATTCGTTGTGCTACTTGGAGCTGAACCAGTCCACGAGTCTACGCTGATTTTGCAAGCGTAAATAGTTGTGGTTCAAATAATCTTGCTCAATTTTTCAGATCTGGAGATTCTGCCATATAACTGTTCCAATGCCAAGAATTCATACCCCAGAGGCCTTCCTCTCATCATTTAAGATTTTCAAAAAGATAATTTCGCCTCAGTACTGGTTGCCAGATTGACAGCCTTAAAAACAAGAGGTGAAATTCAATCTCAATGGAGCTTGTGCCTGCTCTCTATTTTTAGGGAAAAGATTATTCACCCATATGGGCAGCTGGGAATAGAGCATTGCTGGGGGTGGTGTTGGGGGAGGGTAGACATTTAAAGCAACCTTGACCCTAAATCTCCTGCCCTCAGTGGGGTGGGGGTGGGGGGTGTGGAGTGTGGAAGGAATAAGAATTGTCCCCAGGTTGGGAGGGGTGCAATGCAGGATTTCCCAAAAACCATTGTAAATTTTGCAGAATGATAAAAATATTTTTCTTTCTAAAAATAGCTCTCTCAGAAACCAGATGTCTGGATTTAATTACAGTCACTATGTATTGAGCATGTACCAAGGTACCAAGCCCCATTTTGGTTCTTTGCAGATATCTGGTACAACCCTGCTGCAAGCCCATAAAACAGGTTTGCTTCCCTATTTTCACTTGACAAATGAGCACACTGAGGGTCTGAGAAGGAATTCAAAGCCAGTGCACCACTTAACCCCAATCATTTCCAGTTTTCTGATATCTCCCAGGCCAGAAGTTCCCAGACTTGGTTGCACATCAGAATAAACACACATTCCTGGGATCTACCCTAGTCCTGCTGAATCACGATGCTCAGCTGGGGCAAGAAGTGATTGTAAAGTTCCGGAAGTGATTGTAAATTTCCCAAAGTGATTCTGATGCACAACTGGGTTTCAGAATTGCTGTCCTAGAGACAGATGGGGACAGGTAATTCCAGGAGTGCACAAGGAACACCACATTCAAGTCCTTTCAACCTGGGGCCTTAAGTGTCCTAGGCTACCTTAGGCTTCTCTGAGTTGCTCGATGGAGCTGTATTTCCTGTGACCTCAGAGCTGGCCCCTCTGGTTGGAAGGGTCCCCATGTAGCCTCTGCCTCTCCACATCTCAGCTCTAGGGGCACCTCCCTGTGGATGGCAGCCCTGTCCGCCTGCACAGGGTGAGATGCCCTGCACTTTCTCAGACCACATCATGGGCTGTAATTATCCATTATGGGGATTTCAAAAATTCATGTTGGCCTCACCTGTTAGATGGTAAGCACTGTAAGGGCAGGGACTAATTCTACTTCACTCAGAATTGTACTCCTGAGCTTTATCCAGGGGGTGGCACATTGGGGTAGCTCCTGTGTTTGAGTGAAGAAGGGAATGAGGAAACAAACTGGAAGGGTGGAGAACTAGGAATAGGAGACCCGGGTTCCAGTCCAGGTTTGTGCCAATTTGCTGCATGACAATTTAGTGAGCCCCTCCTCCTCTCTGAGATTCTACCTCCTCACCTGATAAAAGAGGGGATGGATTAGACCTATTGGATTAAACCTACATATCAAACTTAAGTAAGTGTCAGAGTTGCTTAGGGAGCTCCTGTAAAGGTGAATCCAAGCCCCTCCCCCAGGCAGCCTCCTGCAGCAGGCCTGGAGGGGCCATCTGCACTATTAATGGTCCCCAGAGATGCTGCTGCAGGTGGTCTCTGTGTGGTGGGGCACATTTTTAAAACACTGGACTGAGTGAATTCTGAGATCCTCTCGAGCTGTGCCATATTGTCATTTCGTTAGCATACAGTTAGTGAGATCTGGGCAAGAGGAAAACAAAGGGCATTGTGGAAAGGTGGTGACTTCCTGGAACGTGCATTCCTCAAGCTGCTACCACGCAATATCGCCCGTAAGAGCTGGAAGAGAGACCTTGGTTGCCAGCCCCTCTGTAACACACCATACTTGGAATCACTACTTTTTAACATATTGGAATGCAAGACAATGCAGTTCATACAAAAAATATCTAAAAATATCCTGGAAATATTAAAATGTTCTCAGAAGACACCAGATACCATTCATAACCTCTAAATGCTGAGACCATCGTTGCAATGAATGGAAGTCCTGGTGTGTGTGTGTGTGGGGTGCGGGGAGACTTTATAATTCTCTCTTTTCTCTGCCCTTTTAAAAAATTGTGAAAACATATACAGTCAGTTCACATCTGAGATTCAACCAACCACAGGTTGAAAGTATTTGGAAGATATAAAAATAAAAAATAACAATACAATAAAAATAATACAAATTAAAGAACAATAGAGTATGACAACTACTTACATAGCATTTGCTTTATATTAGGTATTATGAGTAACCTAGAGATGATTTAAAGTGTATGGGACAATTTGTGTAGATTATATGCAAAGAGTATGCCATTTTATACAATCTATCTCATTTTATTGTGCTTTGCTTTATTACACTTCTCAGATACTGTATTTCTGACAAACTGAAGGTTTGTGGCACAGCTGCACCAAGCACGTCTATTGGCGGCATTTTTCCAACAGCATGTGCTCACTTCGTGTCTCTGTGTCACCTTTCGTTAATTCTCATAATATTTCAAACTTTTTCATTATTATTATACATGTTATGTTGATCTGTGATGAGTGGCCTTTGATGTTACTATTGTAACTGTTTTGGGGTGCCATGAACCGCACCCATATAAGATGGAGAACATAATCCATAAATGTTGTGTGTGTTCTGACTGTTCCACCAACTGGCCGTTCCCCATCTCTCTCCCTCTCCTTGGGTATCCCTAGTCTCTGAGACACAACAAAATTGAAATTAGGCCAATTAATAACCCTACGATGGCCTCTAAGTGTTCACGTGAAAGGAAGAGTCACACGTTTCTCACTTTAAATAAAAAGCTAGAAATGATTAAGCTTAATGAGGAAGGCATGTCCAAAGCCAAGACAGACTGAAAGCTATGCCTCTTATACCAGTTAACCAAGTTGTGAATGCAAAGGAAAAGTTCTTGAAGAAAATTAAAAGTAAAGTGAAACAGCCTTATTGTTGATATGGATAAAGTTTGAGTGGTTTGGATAGAAAATCAAATCTGCCACAATATTCCCTTAAGCCAAAGTCTAACCCAGAGCAAGGCTCTAACTCTCTTCAATTCAAGGCTGGGAGAGGTGACGAAGCTGCAGAAAAAAGTTTGGAGCTAGCAGAGGTTGGTTCATGAGGTTCAGGAAAGAAGCCATTTCTATAGCATAAAATGGCGAAGCAGCAAGTGCTGATGTAGGAGCTGCAGCAAGTTATCCAGAAGATCTAGCTGAGATCATTGGTGAAGGTGGCTACACTAAACAATACATTTTTAATGTAGATTAAATAGCCTCCTATTGGAAGAAAATGCAATCTAGAATTTTTATAGCTAGAAAGGAGAAGTCAACACTTGGCTTCAAAACTTCAAAGCACAGGCTGACTCGCTTATTAGGAGGTAATTAGGAGTCGCAGCTGGCTAATTTAAGCTGAAGCCAATGCTCATTTACTATTCTAGAGCCCTTGAGAATTATGCTAAATCTACTCTGCCTGTGTTCTAGAAATAGAACAACAAAGCCTAGATGACAGCACGTCTGTTTCAGCGTGGTTTACTGAATATTTTAAGCCCACTGCTGGGAACTACTGCTCAGAAAGAAAGATTCCTTTGAAAATATTACTGTTCATTGACAATGCACCTGGTCACCCAAGAGCTCTTATGGAAATGTACAGGAGATTAATGTTGTTTTCCTGTCTCTAAAACAATATCCTTTCTCTAGCCCATGGATCCAGGAGTCATTTTTGACCTTCAAGTAGTATTATTTAAGAAACACATTCAGTAAGGCTATTGCTACCATAGATAGAGATTCCTCTGAGGAATCTGGGCAAGGTCAATTGAAACCTTCTGGAAAGGATTCACCATTCTAGATGCCATTAGAACATTCATGATTCACAGGAGGAGGTCAAAATCTCAGCACTAACAGGAGTTTGGAAGAAGTTGATTACAACTTTCATGGGTGACTTTGAGGGGTTCAAGACCTCAGGGGAGGAAGCAACTGCAGATGTGGTGGAAACACCAAGAGAACTAGAAGTGGAGCCTGAAGAATTGACTGACTTGCTGCAATCTCATGATGAATCTTCAAACTGATGACGAGTTGCTTCTGATAGATGAGCAAAGAAAGTCGTTTCTTGAGATGGAATCTATTCCTAGTGAAAATGCCACAAACATTGTTGAAATGGCAAATAAGGATTTAGAATAAAACATAAACTTAGTGGATAAAGCAGCAGCTGGGTAAAATGCTATCAAACAGCAGCCCATGCCACAGATAAATCTTTCATGAAAGAAAAAGTCAATGAATGTGGTAAACTTGAATGTTGTCTTATTTTTTTAAATTGCCACAGTTGGCCTGGCGTGGTGGCTCACACCTGTAATCCCAGCACTTTGGGAGGCCGAGGCAGGCGGACCACAAGGTCAGGAGATCAAGACCATCTTGGCCAACATGGTAAAACCCTGTCTCTACTAAAAATACAAAAATTAGCTGGGTGTGGTGGCACGTGCCTGTAATTCCAGCTACTCGGGAGGTTGAGGCACGAGAATCGCTTGAACCCAGGAGGCGGATGTTGCAGTGAGCCTAGATCGCGCCACTGCACTCCAGCCTGCTGACAGAGCGAGACTCTGTCTCAAAAAAAAAAAAAAAAAGTTGCCACAGCCACCCTAGCCTTCAGCAACCACCACCCTGATTATCAGCAGCCATCAACAGCAAGGCAAGACCCTCCAGCAGCAAAAAGATTACAACTTGCTGAAATCTCGGTTGATCATTAGCATTTTTAACAATATTTTAAAATTAAAGTATATGTACATTCTTTAGACATAATGTTATTGCACACTTAGTAGTCTACAGTGTAGTGTAAACATAACTTTTATATGTACTGGGAAACCAAAAAATTCACAATTCATTTTATTGTGATACTCACTTTATTGTGGTGGTCTGGAACTGAACTTGCAGTATCTCCAGTGTATGCCTATATGAGGGACTTGAGTGTCTGCAAATTTTGGTATCCATGGGAAAACTGGAACCAATTCTCCAATACTGAGGGATGACTGTATAGAAACCCAGATAAAATAAATGTATAGCTTTATGAGTTATAAGGTGAACATCCTTAATCACTACCAAGTCATGAAACAGAACTTCGCCAGGCACCCCAGAAGCCTTCTCCCCCATGTCCCACCCTCAACTCTTTCCCTTTCCCTAGAAGTAAATGCTCTCCTGGCTTTTAGAGCTATCACTTCCTGGTGTTTCTTTACAGTTCTATCACCTAAGTGTGCATTCCTGGTCACTATAGTTTAGGCTTGCTGTTTAAAACCATTTGTTATGTCTTTTAAGTATCATTAGATTTACAGATTTCTCCTTTATTTTTCTAAAATACAGGGACACTTAACATGTAGAGTTCCTCACAGTCTGAGTTGTGCTGATTGGGTACTCATGGTACAGTTCAGTGTGTTCTTCTGAGCTCTGTATTTCCTTAAAATTGACAGCTGAAATCAGAGGTTTTATCTGTCTCATTTCCAACCCCTTTGGCAAGATTATAGGTGGTGGTATGTTCTTTCACTGGGAAGCACATAATGTCTGTGTTCTCTCCCTCCCACCTCCTCCTCTTCCTCCTACATTCTTCTCCTCGTCCTCTTCCTCCTCCTTCTCCTCTTCTCTTCTTCCTCCTCCTCCATCTTCTTTTACATCCCCCCCTCTCTCTCTCTTTCTGCCCCTTCCAACTCATGCTGTTGGCCACAGCTGATATTGATGTCAATGACTGGATCCATTAGCTCATTAAGGACTCTAAAAGGGTGACAATCTAATTCTATAGTTTCTTATTTAATTATTTAAATACTTTTATGAAGAGATACTTTCCCTCATCTACACCCAGTGGGTGGTACCTTTCATACAGGAAAGGCAAGATAAATGCTTCATTCTTTCCCTTTATTTACTGCTTTTCAAGATAATGAATTATTTCTCTATCATGCTATGAAGGTGACCATCTGCTTTTAAAAATATCATTAAGAACTTGTATATGTAAACACATTTGATGGGTTTTGATCTATTTTAATTATTATTCTTGTTGGCTTTCAAATTGCCCATCTTTAGCCTGGGAACCTCTTCAGGTTGGCTCCTGAGTGCTTTGGGGCACAACTCCACTGGTCTTTGGTAGCTTTCTCACTGCCTGATATGACAGAGGCTCTAGGCTCACCTTGTACATTTCTGACCCAGACATGCAACTGGCCATTTCTCCCAAGACGCTCTGTTTATTTTAGTGAGAAATAGTATTTCAGAGATGTCACTGCTACTCAGAATTAATCATTGTTTCTAGGCCTCTTCACTAGACAGAGCTAGAAAATTATATTTTTGAAAAGTTAAAATACCATCACACTGATACTTCCAATTCAAATTTAGGGCAACGGGGTTTTTTTACTTCATTGCCTTCATGTTACATTTTTATCTCCTTTCTTCTACATCAATAATTCTTGATCTCAAGGACCCAGGAAATGATGGGATTAGAATATCCCACGATGACTCATTTACTTTATCCCAAAGTACACACACAACAGTCTCAGAATAACAATACCAATCTACAGCATCTATATGATTCTTGAGAGCAGTTAAATTTTCTTTTTGCATATAGCTTCCATCATTCCTTCCTTGTCCCATTTTTTTCATATTGGTGCTATGTCCACACCAGATGAGCTTTGGGGCATTACACATTATGTACGTCCCTTTCAGCCCACATTTCATCTTAGTTCTACAAGAGACCATATGTTGAACACACACCACCAGTTCTTATGTGGATGTCCCTTTAGACATTTTGGTTTTCTGAAGCTCTTCTCTAGTAGATTTTTAAGGAAGATCTCCTGGATCTTCCCAAAGGAAAAGCACAGGGTTTGTGTGCTCAAGAGAAGAGGGAAATGAGTTTGGTGAGCAGCCATCCAGTGTCTGCCAGGGTCTGAAGATCAAGCAGACAACCCGGGCAGAAGGCCCGAGCATAGGGCCTGGCATGTAGAGGAAGCTGCAGGCTAAGTATCACCATTCAAATGTCAAAAGTTGGCTTGATTCTAGTTGTAGTCTACTCAAGTGTGACTCGAGGGCTCTTCAGTCTGTCCCTTCAGGAGATAAAGCGAGTCTGTGACATGGCCACAGATGCCTGCAGTCCCAGCCCCCTGGCCAGAAGCATTTCTGTAGGTTACAGCTGAGAGCCTTCAGCCAGGTCAGTATGAAATGAAAATGAAAAGCTCATATTTTGTTGTTGTTTTTTTTTTTTTTGAGGAGGGAGAGGGTATATTAACGGCATTCTTCAGTAACAATAAGAATATGTTTCTTTTCTTTTTTTTTAAGACAGGGTCTCTCTCTCTGTCACCCAGGCTGGACTGCACTGGTATGATCTTGGCTCACTGCAACCTCTGCTCCCCAGGCTCAAGTGATCCTCCTACCTCAGCCTCCCAAAGTGCTGGGATATACAGGCATGAGCCACCATGCCTGGCCAAGAGAATGTGTTTCTTAAAAATACTCAATACTTTCACTTAATTGGTACTTTTCTCTGCTTTTCCTTGATATGTATTTATTTATTTCTATTGTGGTAAAAAGAAAACACATAACATTAAATTTACCATCTTAACCATGTTTAAGTGTACAGTTCAGTAGTATTCATATATTCACATTGTTGTGCAATAGAGCTCTAGAATTTTTTCAAAACCCCATACCCCTTGAACAACAACTCCCAATTTCCCCCGATTTGTAGTCAATTTTATGTATGGTTTCTGTTGCAGGACAGTAATATTTGATTGCCACATAACTAACTATCCCATGTTATCTATCATGCTTTCAGATTTTGCTTTTCCTTAAAGAGAGCTACCCCAATCATTATAGACATATTCCTGATTATTTTCTCCTCATAGTTGTATATGCAGCCACATGTATATGTACATGCAGTTATACATGCATCCTTTACTTTCTACACGCAGCTCTTCTGTTTCTCCAGCATGTCTGCATACAGGGGTGGTCAGTTTAAGTCTTCTGGGGTACAATCATGAAGTTGGGGTTAAAAATGCAAGAGATTTATTGGGGATAATGCCTGGGAACAATAAAAGGAGAAGAAGCAGGAGGAGGCAGGGAAAGACTTCAGACTATGAGGAAGGTTGGACATCTATGAAAGGAGAAGGGGAAGAAAGGAGAGAGAGCCTTGGACTGTGGAGCAGCCTCTGAGAAAGCCTCAGCCAGGCCACAGGGAGTGCTAGAGCAAAGACTGCCTGCAGAGGAGACCCAGGCCAGGGACAGGAATTAGCAGGCTCAAGTTCCCCCACTGTGTCCTCAAGGGCCGGCTGTCTGGGAGAAGCATGGCCTCACCTCCAGTGCTGCAGGTGACCCAGGGGGCTGCAGCTGGGACCTATCAGGGAACTGCACCCTCTGTCACAGGGGCAAGCATAGCAGTGCCCTTTCATGGCTGCCACTGGCAGGGAACAGGAATCCTTAATGTTTTTCCCAGCAGATATCCAACTATTCCAACATAGTTCATCTTCAATGATACAGAACACGCTCTTTACTGTATTCTAAATTCCCAAACATACATTTCCCTAATGTTCCACTATTTTAATGACAGTAGCTAGAATACACTTTGATATAAGGTAGATTAAGTTTCCTCCTATTGTTCTACCTCTTCCACATTTCTTAGTTATATTTATTCCTTTCAAGTAAACTATGGGACTTTAGGCAAGTTACTAAATCTCTGTGTTTCAATTTCCTCATCTATAAATAGGGGATAATGATAGTGCCTTTTCATAGCATTGTTGAGGAATCACATGAGATAATGCATGTGAGACACTTAGTACATCCAGGAACTGATAAATAGTAAGCAACCAAAAAACAGTAACAATAAAAATAAGGGATTTTATTGCTGTAAAAGGGGTCCTTCTTGTAGAGCTCATAAACATCATTGGGATTGCTTTGCATTTGTAGGGTGATTAACAAAAAACATGTTTTTTTTTTAAATTCACATCTGAAATATGTAATGTTTCAGTCTATTTTTATGCTCTCTTGAAAGTTATTCCTTTCTCTTCTCCATCTGTACTTGCTTCTTGGTGAACCAATGCAGACTCTGGGCTTTACAAATCATCTACACACCAACCACCCCCAAGCTGCAACTCCAGCCCAAACCTCTTTCCCAAGCTCCAGATTCTCATGTGCTCAACACATCGCCACATATATCTAACACAACATGTAGACATCGCCAAGTTAATAGGTCTCAAACCTGTTCTTCCTCTAAAAATGTGCTCTGCTCACAACTGTCTCTGTCTCAGTTCATGACATTTCTACCCTTTCACTTCCTCAGGCCAAAAAACTCTTATCTCTTCCTTGTCTTTTTTTTTTTTTTTTTTTTGAGATGGAGTCTTACTCTGTCATCCAGGCTGGAGTGCAGTGGTGCGATCTCGGTTCACTGCAACGTCCACCTCCTGGGTTCAAGCGATTCTCCTGCCTCAGCCTCTCGAATAGCTGAGACTACAGGTGTGTGCCATCACGCCTGGCTAATTTTTTGTATTTTTAGTAGAGACGGGGTTTCACCATGTTAGCCAGGATGATCTCGATCTCCTGACCTCATGATCTGCCTGCCTTGGCCTCCCAAAGTGCTGGGATTACAGGCATGAGCCACCACGCCCGGCGCCTTGCCTCCATTTTTACTGTCACACTCCACATCTGATCCTTGGGGGAAATTCTGTTGTTTCTACCTTCAAAGCCTTCAAAGCACATGCAGTATCTAAGCACCGGTCATCACATCCATTGCTACCGGCCAGCCCCAGACACATTGTCTGTCCCTCATCTGGCCTCCAGTTTCTCACCCTACTGAAGGCAGCAGCCAGAAGGATACAATGAGAAAGTGAAATGATTCTAACCCTCTGCTCAGAGACCTCTAAAGCCTCCACCTTTCACTCAGAGCAAAAGCCATGTTTTCACAATGACTTCTAAGAGCGTTATGATCTCGCCCTGTGGCTGCCCCTCTGACACTGAAAGGTGACCTGCTGCTGTCCCTCCCTCACTGTGGGAGGCCACCAGCAGCACAGGCCACCAAGCATTCCAGGGACACTGGAAGCTCCAGGCCTGTGGGCCAGCTATTCTCTCAGACCGGAGCACGGCAGATGTCTGCAGATGAACTCCCTTCTCTCCTTCAAGTTTGGGGGCAGGTGTCTCTCAGAGTGGCCTGCCCTGGCCTCCTAGTTACAACTGGAGTCTTCGCTCTCCTCCCCCTTCCTGGGACTTCTGTTGTGTCTGCATTTTGTTTTTTATTAGGTTGGTGCAAAAGTAATCGCAGTTTTGCCATTAAAAGTCATAGCAGAAACCGTGATTGCTTTTGCATCAACCTAATATCTCCCTATCAATGATCACTTTCAAACATTCTAAAGAATTTACTTATTGTAATCATGGTTTATAGTCTATTTTTAAATTCTAGAATGTAGGCTCCACAAAATAAGAGATCTGTTTTGCTCACTGCAGTATCCCAAGCACCTAGAATAGTGCCAGACACATGGTAGGTGAACAACAAATACGTATGAAGTGGCTTCCCTCATTTAGATCTCTCCCAGTTGAAAGATATTTTTTACATTTTTATTCAAGCATATTACTCTATGTATAATAATGATGCAACCTTAATTTTTTTTTTTTTTTGAGACAGAGTCTTACTCTTTTTCCCAGGCTGGAGTGCAGTGACACCATCTCGGCACACTGCAATCTCCCTTCCCGGGTTCAAGCGATTCTCCTGCCTCAGCCTCCCGAGTAGCTGGTACTACAGGGGCGTGCCACCACACCTGGCTAATTTTTTGTATTTTTAGAAGAGATGGGATTTCACGGTGTTAGCCAGGATGGTCTCGAACTCCTGACCTCGTGATCTGCCTGCCCTGGCCTCCCAAAGTGCTGGGATTACAGGCGTGAGCCACCGTGCCCAGCTGCAACCTTAATTTAATGATTAACTTATTCTAATGCTTATCACTAGTCTTTCATATTACAATTTCTTCACCTTGAGATTAACAAAAAATTGACCATCACCTCTCTTTTAGCAAGAAAAGAAGGCAGTTCAGTGGTGGCTCCCTCTCAGGCCCTGTGTTAGCACAGGCTGTTCAAGCTGCCCCTCCCTGCCTCCTCCGCCCTCCAATCCTCCAGCGTCCAGCACAAGGCCCTTCCTCCCCAAGTCCCAAGGCCCACCTCATTTCCTGCTTCAGGAAGATTGACAGGGAACCTCTGTGCTCCCAGCAATCACAAAAAGTGTGATGTTGGCATAGCTACAACGTCTTTTGTTATGTTGTCAAATCCATACTTTACTCACCTCACAAGATTGTCGGGAAGACTATAGGAAAAAGTCTAATAATTTGATAAAAAATGTGCAAAAGATTTAAATAGACATTTCTCAAAAGAAGACATCCAAATAGCAAACAGGCTTATGAAAAGGTGCTCAACATCACGGATCATCAGAGAAATAAAATCTAAACTGCAATGAGATATCATCTCACCCCAGTTAAAATGGCTTTTATCCAAAAGACAGGCAATAATAACAAATGCTGATGAGGGTGTGGAGAAAACGGAACCCTCGTACACTGTTGGTGGGGATATAAATTAGTACAACCACTACAGAGAACAGTTTGGAGGTTCCTCAAAAAACTAAAAGTTGAGCTACCATATGATCCAGCAATCCCACTGCTAGGTATATACCCAAAAGAAAGGAAATCGGTATATCTAAGAGATATCTGCACTATGTTTGTTGCACCACTGTTTACAAAAGCTAAGATTTGGAAGCAAACTCAGTGTCCATCAACAGATAAATGGATAAAGAAAATGTGGTACCAGATACACAATGGAGTACTATTCAGCCGATCCTGTCATTTGCAACAACATGGATGGAACTGGAGATCATTATGTTAAGTGAAATAAGCCAGGCACAGAAAGACAAACATCACATGTTCTCACATATTTGTGGGATCTAAAAATGAGATCAATTGAATTCATAAACTTAGAGAGTAGAAGGTTACCAGAGGCTGGGAAGGGTATTGGGGGATTGAGGGGAGGTGGGGATGGTTAATGGGTCCAAAAAAAAAATGAATAAAACCTACTATTGGCCGGGCACAGTGGCTCACGCCTGTAATCCCAACACTTTGGGAGACTGAGGTGGGCGGATCATGAGGTCAGGAGATTGAGACCATCCTGGCTAACATGGTGAAACTCCATCTCTACTAAAAAAATACCAAAAAAAAATTAGCCAGGCATGGTGGCGGACACCTGTAGACCCAGCTACTCGGGAGGATGAGGCAGGAGAATGGCATGAACCCAGGAGGCGGAGCTGGCAGTGAGCCGAGATCACGCCACTGCAAGCCAGCCTGGGCGACAGAGCAAGACTCCATCTCAAAAAAAAAAAAAGACTTACTATTTGATAGCACAATAGGGTGATTATAGTCAATAATAACATACTTGTGTGTGTATGTATATACATATGTAAACATATATACACACATATATACATATAGATATATACGCGCACACATATATATGGGTCTGTGTGTATATACATAGAGAGAGAAGAGAGAGAGACAGGATCTCACTCTGTCACCCAGGCTGGAGTGCAGTGGCATGATTTTGGCTCACTGCAACCTCCGCCTCCTAGGCTCAAGGAATCCTCCCACCTCAGCCTCCCAAGTAGCTGCGACTACAGGCACGTGCCACCACGCATGGCAAATTTTTGTATTTTCTGTAGAGACAGGGTTTCGCCATGTTGCCCAGGCTGGTCTCAAACTCCTGAGCTCAAGTTATCTGCCCACCTTGGCTTCCCAAAGTGCTGGGATTACAGGCATGAGCCACCACGCCCGGTCTTAATTGCATATTTTTTAATAACTTTAATAATGTAATTCGATTATTTGCAACTCAAAGGATAAATGCTTGAGGGGATGGATACACTATTCTCCATGATGTGCTTATTTCACATTTCTTGCCTGTATCAAAACATCTCATGTACCCCATAAATGTATACACCTACTATGTACCCACAAAAATTTATAAAAATTAAAAAAATTTCAATAAAAGATTGTTGGGAAGATAATGTCTGTGCACAGGTTTTATTTCACGAACTGCAAAGTAGCCCTGCAAAGTTAAAATGTTACATCCATTTGATTCTATAATAAAAATGTCTCTGCCTGCTTGTGGTGCAGCCTATACCCTGCACCTTTTTCCAGGGAGCTTATGTGGAGGACACAGTTGTTAGAGTGGTCCCCACAGCTGCGTCCAGAGCCCTAAAACCATGAGGCTCACTCAGCCTGCTCTGTGGATGCTGCACCCATCTGCATCTAATGCCTCCTCCTGCTACCTTATGTCCCAGCAGGGTAGGGGGGTAACAATGGCACTTTCAAGGAATCTGGCCTCAAATCTTAGCTGCCTTCCTTTGTGGAAGAGACTATTTGGAAAAGTTCATTCCAAAACATCTCTCAATGGCCAGATTAGTGTGCCTAGGCGGAAATATCGTCGCTTTCCTGATGTCAGAAGAGAGGTTTCATCCTTTGGGATTCAGATGAAATTGGCTTAAAGTTAGACCCTGTGCGGTAGAAGCCCCCCATATTCCTTCCCAAAGGTCCCAGAAACCCAGAAAGAGGGTGTTTTGCCCTAGATAGTTGAATCCATCTGGAGGGCAAATTGGGGGTAGAAAAGTGTTCTTGGTGGCTGGGTCACAGGTCTTCTTCTCCCTCTCTCATCACACTGATTGTCCCTTTTGCTCTAATTCTGAGCCTGTGATTAGAGGCTGGTGAAGTGGTGATGAGAACCCCACAGCTGTGTCACAGCTGTCTTTTGGGACTGAATTTTCCAGGCCAGCTGCCTTACAAGACGATGGGGTGGCAATCCGCTTGTACTTGCTTCTTAGAATCCCACTCACCTAGAATGAGTCTTTCCATAAGGCTGGCCCACATCTGCTGGGGACAGGCAGGGAAAGCGGATTCAGAATGAAGAAAACACTCCAGTCAATTCCTTCCAGCAAAGCTGGCTCCTGCTGCGGCTCTCTCTTTCAGGGAAGACATTCAGTTTTTGTCATTTGAAAAATTATGGCTAATTCCTGTGAGTTCAAGTAGCTCTTGTTGTGTTTGGAAGCAAAAGAGTCCTAGTTACAACACAGCCCCAAACCCCAGCCTGCTGAGTTGAGATGAGATGAGTCTTAGGATAAAATGAAACAACACCAAGGGCTGTGCAGGGATGAGGCAGCCCTTTCTTCTCCATTTGGGCCCACTGTTTTCTCTCTCTCATAGGACTACAGAACACACAGCTGTAAACAAAACTTTTTCTACTTGTGACCATTTCCGTGTTGCCCTCAAGGTGGCCAGAGTGCAGGGGCATCATCTTTCTGAAGGGTGAGGCTTTGCTGTGGGTCCACAGGGCTTTGTTCTGTCTAAACCTCATTGCTGTTGTACCTTTTAGGATGTCATTGTCTCAAAGAAAAATCTAAACAGGGAACAGTGGCAAGAAAGTCAGTAAATAGATTACCATGTTTGTCTCCTTTCAGCCGTAGATTCCATGGCAACTTGAAAATAAGACCTTTGATTTGCTGGATGGCCAAGCCAAGTACTCTAGCTAAACAAGAAGAGGGGTCCTGGGCAAAAAGCTTCCCAGAGACCCCCAACCTCATCTGAGTTGTCTTTAACCCTCTCTACCCTCCTTAATCAGCAGAGCACTGAGTTACGAAGAACAACTCAACTTTGTCAAACTTTGTCTAAATTTGTGGATACGTGAGATTTCAAAGCTGTCTTATGCTTCTAGTAAGCTTCCCCAGGTAACCCACTAGAGACCCTGGGGGCACAAACCCACTTTTCTCTGCCAATGGAATAATTTCAATAGAAAAATTTAAAAGCACTCTTTTATGGGCCAGGGATCAGCTAATGATGGTATACTGGCCAAATCTTGCCCACAGGTATGTTTTGTGAGTAAAGTTGTATTGGAACATAAATATGCTCATCATCGGCATGCGTTGTTTTGACACCACAAAAGCACAGTTAAGTTGTTACAATAGAGACAGCTGGCTGAGGAAATCTAAAAGATACTATGTGGACCTTTACAGAAAAAGTGTATATAACTCTGCCCTAGGCTAAATAATTGGAGAATTAAAGATAAACAACAACAACAACAAAAAGAATCGGAGAATTAAGGAGTCATGAGCCATGGCTCATTAGCTAATCAATAACTCAAAAAATAGCAAGATAAGAGGGATAACTCCAACCCACACATGCACGGAACCTCGTGTGTCAACGTTTGCCACATCTCTCGCCCTCGCTCTTCCTCCAAGATTTCCCACGCAGCATGTGGGAAAGCGACCCCTGTGGATGGAGCAGGAAGCAGGGCTCCAGGAAGGACACCTGCAATTAACATCTATTTAAAAAGCGAAACAACACTGATTAATTCCAGGAAAAAAAAATCTAAGTACAAGAAATGACTCTATTGTTCTACTAGACCCAGTTGTGAAGAATATTTGCAATCATATAGAACACACATGTTGAATCTTGATTTAAGCTTTAAAATTGTGCTGTAACTTTATCAGGAGATTGAGGAAGAGTAAAAGTGAGTGAAGAGAGTATAAGAGAATTAAATCCTTATTTTGTAGAGTAGAAAGTCAGTAGAAGCTACACTAAAGTGAAAACATGGAGCATGTTTTCTGAACAGGAGCTAAACCCCAGAATGAAAAGAGTTGAACTTGTTTTCGTCTTGTGTGGGGAGAGGCAATAGCAGGGACAGGTCAGGGACGGAATGCTGAATAGCATTTGAATTTCAAGTATGATATGGATAGCTTTAAAAACAATGGTTGAAAACAACAGTAGGAAGGGATAGAAAATCAAGTCTACTACCCCAGCATGATGGGCTAATGGTGTCCTTCCAAATTCATATGACCTCAGCATGCGACTATTTGGAGGCAGTCTTTAAAGATGAAATAAGTTAAAATGAGGTCATTAGGGTGGGCCCTAGTACATTAAGACAGCTGTTCTTGTTACGGGAAAGGGGTCCTGATCTAGACCCTAAGAGAAGGTTCTTGGATCTTGCGTAAGAAAGAATTCTAAGTCCATTAAGTGAAAGCAAGTTTATGAAGAAAGTAAGGGAATAAAAGAATGACTACTCCAAAGGCAGAGCAGCCCCGAGGGCCACTGGTCGACCATATTTATAGTTATTTCTTGATTATATACTAAACAAAGGATGGATTATTCATGAGATCTTTGGGAAAAGGGGTGGGTAATTCCCAGAACTGAGGGTTCCTCCCCTTTTCAGACCATTTAGGGTAACTTCCTGACGTTGCCATGTCATTTGTAAACTGTGCTGGCACTGATGGAGTGTCTTTTAGCATACTAATGCATCATAATTAGTGTACAATGAGCAGCGAGGATGGCAAGGGGTCACTTTCATTGCCATCTTGGTTTCGGTGGGTTTTGGCCAGCTTCTTTACCATGACCTGTTTTATCAGCAAGGTCTTTATGGCCTATATCTTGTGCTGACCTCCTGTCTCACCCTGAGACTTAGAATGCCTAATCTCCTGGGAACGTAGCCCAGTAGATCTCAGCCTTATTTTACCCAGCCCCCATGCAAGATGAAATTGCTCTGGTTCAAACACTTCTGACATCCTGCCAAGAAGCAGACACATGCAGGGGGTGACCATGCAAGCTTACAGGGAAAAAACATCCATCTGCAACCCAGGATCCAAATTTCAAAAGAAAAAATTCTGCCCACACATTGATCTTTTAATCTCCATAACTAGCAGATAATTTGTAAACCGCCCCCCTGCAGCACTTTGTTAAGGCAGGTGAAACAGACTAAGGCCCCCAGATTCCCTGAGGTGGAAGTGGACTGGTCTGAGGTGGGTATGACTGGCCCTGATGTGGGGGAGGAGCTTCTCAGGTCCATGCCTTTGGGGCAGCTGCTGAGCTGAGCTTGGGTCCAGAATTGGTTCCTTCCGGTGGGTTCTTGGTCTGGCCGACTTCAAGAATGAAGCCGCGAACACTTGCGGTGAGTGTTAAGGTTCTTTAAGATGGTGTGTCTGAGTTTATTTCCTCACCTGGGCAGATGTGTCTGGAGATTCTTCCTTCTGGTGGATTTGTGGTCTCACTGACTTCAGAAGTGAAGCTGCAGATGTTCGCCGTGAGTGCTACAGCTCTCAAAGATGGAACGTCCACAGTTGTTCTTCCTGGTGGGTTAGTGGTCTTGCTGGCTTCAGGAGTGAAGCCGGAGACCTTCTTGGTGAGTGTTACAGCTCATAAAGGCGGCACTTCCGGAGTTATTCCTTTCTCCCGGTGGGTTCATGGTCTCACTGGCTTCAAGAGTGAAGCTGCAGACCTTCCCGGTGAGTGTTACAGCTCATAAAAGTCCAGAGTTGTTCGTTCCTTCTGGTGGGTTCATGGTCTCACTGGCTTCAGGAGTGAAGCTGCGACCTTGCCAGAGAGTGTTACAGCTCCTAAAGGCAGTGCAGACCCAAAGAGTGAGCAGCAGCAAGATTTATTGCAAAGAGCAAAACAACAAAGCACTCACAAAGTCCAAGCAGCTGTCCCAGGGCGTTCAGGTGGCCTGCTTTTATTCCCTTATTTGGCCCCACCCACATCCTGCTGATTGGTCCATTTTACAGAGTGCTGATTGGTCCGTTTTTACAGAGTGCTGATTGGTGCATTTACAAACCTTTAGCTAGACACAGAGCACTGATTGGTGCATTTACAATCCTTTAGCTAGACAGAAAAGTTCTCCAAGTCCCCACCCCACCCAGAAACCCAGGTGACTTCACCTGTCAAGCTGAGCTGAGCTCTTGATTTTTCTCCCACTGGAAGGTCAACATTGTTCGGGGTTCCTCATCTTGCGGTGGCTCTGAGTCAGCTAAGTATGACTGCAAAGCATGGCACTTCCACTTGGCAACTCCCTCCCCTCACTCACTACAGCAAACCATTCTTTAGTCCCTGTGCAGAAACTTTGTTTGCTTGTTTGTTTGTTTGGGGCTTTACTTTTTGGAACCACGGAGACACACTGTACAAAGGTTTTTGTGGAAAGCAAATTGCCTTTCCTTTTATTTATTTATTTATTTTTCCTTTTTGGCAGATGCCCAGGTTATCTTTCTGTTTGTACTACAGATACGCTGTAATTGATTTTCTGAGCGAACCTCTGCATGTTCCTATGACATTTTGTGATCTTGCAAGTGAACAACCTGACAGTGCCAACATTTATACTGAAGTAAAAGAACTCCTGAAAATTCTCATATAAATGTCAGCAATATTGTGGAAGTTTGACCACTTTCATGAGTCCATACATTGGAAATCAAAGTAATAAGGAAATTTCTTAACTCTATTAAAATCATTTTTTCTTCTTTGTATTTTTTTTTCAGTCTGCTAACAAACACTTACAGCCTGACTAGTTATTCTAGTTCAATTTTGTCTTGTGTGTGTGTGTGTTTGGGTGCAGACATGTATTTGTGTGCTTCTAAACTTAATTCTTATTACATTGGTTTTCCACCGGGCGTGGTGGCTCACGCCTGTAATCCCAACACTTTGGGAGGTTGAGGTGGGCAGATAACCTGAGGTCAGCAGTTCAAGACCAGCCTAGGCAAGAAGGCAAAATCCCATTTCTACTAAAAATACAAAAGTTAGTTGGGCGTGGTGGCATGTGACTATAATCCCAACAACTCAGGAGAATCACTTGAACCCAGGAGGCGGAGGTTGCAGTGAGCCGAGATCGCACCACTGCACTCCAGCTTGGGTCACAGAGCAAGACTCCATCTCAAAAATAAAAACAACCCCTCCCATCAAAAAACTGTTTTTCGAAAACAGTAGAGACGGAGTTATACTTCCAAATTGCTTGCACTCATTTTAAGCACTGGAAGTGCTGTCCTGGGAATCTTGTCAGGACTGAAAATTCACCAGAAGAGAGAAAACAGATTTGATGTGTCCTCTTTCCAACCCAAGCTGCTTCTCATGCTGTGAGCATTATCAGAGAAGGAGACAGAGGAGGTAAGGAGGCCATATTAATGACTTGGCTTTGCTTTGGGGCATCTATTGAAACTTGCTGCTATGGCCAGTTTTTGTTGCTCCTGTTGATTCTTTGCTTTTGTGTTTTATTATTCTGGATTTGGGGGCTTTATTTTCTAATAAAGTAGTGTGTCTGTATGTTTTCATGAATGGCCCTACTAGAGTCACTGTCTCTTGAGTTATCGTGGTGTGGGACGCTTTCCCTCCCTGCAGATAGACTCATGCACACCTAGCATTACACAGGGCTCTGTCCTCAGAACAGGCAAGTGCCTGGAAGGCAATAGCTTTCTTGATTCTCTTTTGCAAGTGCTATCTTTGTGTTCCTTCATTTTTTTTTTTTGATAACTCTCCTAAGCCATTATAATAACTGGGACCCAGCGATTGTGTAAGGAAGACTGCCTTTATTTGCAGAAAACAGAGAATCCCAAAAAGTGATATGACTGTCTCATTCACTGGTGTGAGATCTGTAATGACTATGAAGTAGCTAGCTGCTAGAACTCACTGTTATACGGCAAAGACCAGGCATACCATCTCTGGCAATGTTCTGTAAAAAATAATAATACATGTATCAGATCCTCATTTGCATAATAGTAACAAAATTCAGTTCCTTAAAAATCTAGAGTGTGTTTTCTACATACTTGCTTCCTTCACTTTCACAATGAATTATTTTGCACTGCTCATTTCACAGTTCCAGGAAGTTCCTGCCAGCAGCTCATTTAAAGGACAAACTTGCTTTGTATATCTCAAGGAATTCAGATGATGAAATCATTTGAACTAACCAAGAAGTGAAATGCTAATGTTCTAGAGGTGTACTTTCACCTCTTTGTTAAATACTGTACTATATTATGAATATATAGTCGAGGAATTATTAAGTAACAGTATAGGTGACATGCTAAAATAAACTATCTATAATAGGTATGACCTACATTTTTTAGTTTTGTGGAATACTGAGAATTAACAACATGAAAAACCTGCTTAATATAAGCACATTCATGCAAATCTGATGTGGCTTGAAAAGAAATTAATCCTTGAGACAAAATATGTGGTTCACTTATTCTACATATCTATACTATCCTCTAGGAAACTTTCACAGTATTGAGTCGCTGGTGTCATAAATCTGTGACAACACATAGCAAATTTTACATAACACACAGTTGCAAGTATTTCCTATTGCTGTAAATTTGGTTGATAATACTTTGCTTCATTTAGAGGTTAGAAGAATGGTTCATTTTTCAATTAAGTTTCATGGTTAAATGGTTTAAACTGAAGTGACATAAAACAATTATTTTCATTTAATATATACTTTATCATAATTACAAATCAAATAGTCTTTGGAAAATGCTATATTTTTGTTTAATTAGCAATTAAATGGGAGATTCATAGATTTCCCTGAGAAAGTTCTTCTAATATTCAGGATAGAAGATCACTTTTCATACATCTGCCTGCCGCACAAGCACATGCCTTCCGCCTGACTGACCTTTGCCTTCTACGTTACTTACCCTTCCAGCTTGGTTTCTAGGACTTTCTACAAGAGCGAAATGTGCCTCTTCTTCCCTTAACCCCAGCAGCCCATCTCTCATCCACTTGATGTCCTCTGAAACTGGAACCAAATGCTCCACTTTGCAAATCCCCACAATTGCCAACCTCACCTGACAAGGCACCCTCAGAGAGACTGACCCAAGAATCTGAAGTCAAGCATTTATTTGAAATCACTGAGTCAAATACAAGTAAATCCCCTTGCCCCAATAAAGAGGAGCAGTTATATGACAGAGGTACAGAACACCAAAGACCATACATTTATTTATCAAAAGAGTGGCAACACTGGGGGCCGGGGACGACGGCTTACACCTGTAATCCAAGCACTTTGGGAGGCTGAGGTGGGCAGATCACTTGAAGTCAGGCGTTCGAGACCAGCCTGGCCAACATGGTGAGACCCTGTCTCTATTAAAAATACAAGAAATAGCCATGCATGGTGGTGCGTGCCTATAATTCCAGCTACTTGTGAAGCTGAGGCATGAGAATAGCTCAAACCTGGGAGGTGAAGGTTGCAGTGAGCTGAGATCGTGCCATTACACTCCAGCCTGAGTGACACAGCGAGATTCCATCTCAAAAAAAAAAAAAAAAAAAAAAAAAAAAAAAAAAAAAAGAGTGGCAACACTGAGTAAGCCTGAATTTGTTGTCCAAGAAGTCCAACTACAAAGGTTAGTTCCCCAGGAGACTCTCAGAAGTGTGCTAATCTGTCCAGCTACTGTTCCGGCTCTTCCATATTGGATGTCTGTGGCTTAAGACACTTCTGAAATGCCTAATCAGTGCAAAACAAAAACAAAAACAAAACAAAACAAAGACAACTGCCACTAACAGAAACCAATGCACAGGAGCAGGCTATCCCTGTGTGTCATTTTTCATGATCTATAATGTTGGGATGTCCTCATGTCTGAAATTCTGCAGTTACGGATTAAATCTTGTTTCCTGGTAAAAAGTTGCCGTGCTGAAAAAGAAAAGTGATATATCGGATCATTTCCTTTTTCCCGGGCCTTGCCCTTGAGCTGAAGAATGCTATTTATTATTTTATACTCCTCCTGACATTGTCTTATTGTCTTGCTGCATACAATCTGTCCTCAAACTGAATCTCCAAATTTCCTGATTCTTTTGAGTAACTCTGGTACCAAGACTTGAAAGACAGCTCAGCTAAGAGAAAAATTCTCTAACCAAAAAGAAGAAGAAGGAGGAGGGGGAGTAAAGAAAGCAGAAGGAAAGACACTCAAGGCAATTAAAACTTTAATTTTTCATGACTCACGTTTCTATAAATGTAAATGACTAATAGACACCATGAAATATTAATCAAGTCAGTAATCCAGGATTATATATGATGCCAAATTGCTCCCTGTTGCCAGTGAAAAAGCTATCAGGCAGCAATTTCTGCAAAGAAACACAAGCTTCCAAATGCCCCGACAGGGGAGTGAGATCTCACTCGGTGCTTCATTTTTCATAAGGACCAGTCTTGGATTGGAAGGCTGTGCTGTTCTCAATCGCAGGACAAAAAGGAGAACGACACGGGAAGATGCGGGACAGACCTACACGGAAATCTAGCAGGGACTGTCATCTGATATTGCAGATGCTTTACCAGAGGGCCTGCTACTCACCAGGATTAAACTCTGGGAGCATATGTGTTTATGCATCAGGGGATCTCATTAGAGGGAAGGCCTTGCTGGGGACTAAACTTGTTTTATTAGTTTCTTTTCTTCAGCAAAATAGGTTACAGGCCATGTCACAGTAGAGCAAATGCTATGAGTAGTGGCCTCTGGAAAGGGTGTTCTGGGGGTTCCTGGAAGTCACAGCATATGGCCTCCCCTTGCAGGTGCAGCTGTGCAGGAAGAAGAGAGAGCTCACCTGGCAGATGGGAGCCAGTGACTCCGGGTCCCCGATCAGAGCTCCCAGGACCAGCTTGAGCCCTGAGAAGAAGCTGATCCCTGGAAGCTGACATTTTGGGAGCAGAGACTGGGGCCTCATGGTTGGCTTAGTGCTAAGGGTGCATGATTGTCTTCCCTAGAACTGCACCCAGGACAGTCTTCCCAGCCAGCAAAGGGTCATCTCATCAGGGGATGAACAACACTGTCATCCGGGAGCCATCCTTTAGCAGTTGCATCATGTGCCAGGGGATGAGCACAGAACTGAACTGATCGACTCTAGTTCTCTCTCCTAGTGGCATGTGAAGGCTGAGCCAACCTACTACAGGTGGCCTAAGGGTCCCTGGACTTTCTAGACAATGAAGGATGGAGTGGGATGAGAGCCTCAACAGGGAAATACTGATTTTCTGATAATGGGGAATGTGGTATGAACAATTATTTTGTGGCAGAAACTGTTATCTGTGGACCCAGCAGCCTTTCTTTGCTAGAGCCCACCTCTCATGACAGAGACTTAAAATGCCAAGAACTTGCTCTCCCAGACTGTCTTCATATGTAGTCCGGTTTTGGCCAATGAGACCCTGAGATAGTTTACTAGGAGCTTGAGGGAATATTTTTTTTGTCTCTTGATAAAAATAGAGGGCTAAACAAAGAGAACTTGCGTCTTTCTTCCTGTCTTGAACATGGTTTGAGTGAATACATGACATTTGGAGCTGTGGCAGCAATATTGTGACCATGAGGAAAAGGCTGGGAGAATCACATGTAAGTCAACCCAGAGCCCTGATACTGCACAACCACCAACCAACACTGGAATCACCTACTTCAGGACTTCTCATTAGGTGAGAAAAATATCCACTCCATTTAGAAGTTTCTTTTAGTTAGGTATTACTATTAGTTGCAGTTGAAAACATTTCCATTGGTTAGTAATGTCTTTGATTGCAAATGACAGAAAAACCCAGCTAACCCTGGCTTAAAACATAGGAGCATATACTTCTTACTTAATAGGAAGTCTAAGGGTAGATTGTCCCAAAGTTGGCTCAGTAGTTCAACCATGTTATCAAGAACCCAGGCTCTTCCCATATTTCAATAGGCTTTGACCTTTGGTTGTTGCCTCATGGTTGCAAAATAACTGCTGCAGTTCCAAGCATTCCATATTGGCACAGGATGGGAAGGGAAGAGGAGAGCAGAGTGGGAGTTTTGCCCCAGCTATTTCTCCATTATCTAGGAAGAAAATTTTTCCCAAGGTCCCCTAGGAGAGTTCTCCTCTTACATCCCATTTGCCAGAATTGGGTCACATGCTCATCCATCAGCCAATCACTAGCAAAGAAGATGAAGACATCCATTATTGACTTAAATAACAGGCACTGCTGAGCACTGGGTCTTGTCCTCTTTTCCTCTCCTTCCTCAGAATGTCCACTGCCCTTGCTTGCAGCTCTCTAAGTGGTCTTCTGGTGATGCTACAGTCTTTGGGTTTCTGTTAAAGGACAGAGATTTTCCTCCCTTTGAGCTTCCGTCTGTCAGTTGAACCCAAAACAGATTGTGTGTTCCCCAAGGCTACTGTTTGCTGATGTTTTTAGGGGAAAAGATACCCCCAAAACAATAATAAAAATGATCTTCAGGCGCTGCTTCCACTGCTTGTCTCCCTAGAGCCAGACCCTAGAACAGTGGTTCTTAACAAGGGGCGAGTTTGCACACAGCCTCCAGGGACATTTGGTAATATCTGTAGACATTTTTTTTTCATGACTGGGGGCTGGGGATGGTAGTACTATTGGCATTTAGTGGGGGGATGCCAGGGATGCTGCTAAACATCCTACAATGTACAAAACAGCCTCCCACAAGAAAGAATTATCCAGACCAAAATGTCAGTAGTACCAAGGTTGAGAAAACCAACCCTGAAAGACAGGACTGAGCCTAAGAATCAACTTTCTTCCTTCTCTTAGTGCCTTCTTGCTTCTCCCTCAGGCCCTTATGCATAAGAATCTCCATATTCTATGCTTCACTCCAAGGATACTAACTTGCCCCTGGGCAGTAGCAGTGACCGAGTAAGCACCATGAAGGAGGCACCAAGTACTTGTGTCACACTAACAAAATCAACCTAATCTCTTCTGAGTCCTTTGGGAAAATTGCAACAATCCCTGGATGACTTTTGTACAAAATTACAAAGTGTTGCAGCATAGGCAAGAATGTGTCCCGTAGCCAGTTCATCGGAGGGAGGCTCTGTAGGAGGATTGTGGCAGATCCATTCCCTTGCTGTTGATGAACTTTGGAAATGAGTGAAAGGGCAATTTAGCACATTCTAAAAATTAAGCCTGGCTGGGCCAGGTGCCTCATGCCTGTAATCCCAGCACTTTGGGAGGCCGAGGTGGGCCATTCACCTGAGTTCAGAAGTTTGAGATCAAAAAGTAGCCAGGTGTAGTGGCGCGTGCCTGTAATCCCAGCTACTTGGGAGACTGAGGCAGGAGAATAGCTTCAACCCGGGAGATGGAGGTTGCAGTGAACTGAGATTGCACCACTGCAATCCAGCCTGGGAAACACAGTGAGACTCTGTCTCAAAAAATTTAAAATTAAAATTAAGCCTTCTGAACAATTTTGATTTGGGACAAGGTCTTCTCTTTTCCTGCTCATTTTCATTTTAACTCCACCAGGCTTAAGTGAGAAGTTAATATTACCTTCTCTTTAGAGCTGTCACTTCTTATTTTCCTTTCCTACATTCTCCTATTGTTATCCCATTTCCATTCAAAAATAGACACAGAGACCAAGTAAAGGAAGACAGAGAAATCAAGTGCACACTGAAGCGGGATTCCTTGCTTGTTGGTGCTGGAGTTGGCTGTCTCGAGAGATGATCCTTCTACCTTCTCTCCTGCAGTTACCTTCTGCTTGGAGTCTGAAGATGTTAAGATATAGGTTTGGCTGCTGTTACAAAGACATTGCCATCCCAATAATTGTTTTGAATAAACTTGAAGTTTCTCTTACATGCCCAGTGGGGTAGGAGTTCTAGGGCTGGAGGGTGGCTCAGTGGTATGCAGTCCCCCAGATCCTTTTGCTCCACTTTGCTCAACGTGCAGCTTCTACTTAGTTGTCAAGGTTGGCTGTGCCAATTCCCACCCTCGCACCCACACTCCAGCCAGCAGGAAGGGGCAGAGGAAAATGCAGAAGGATGATTACCTTCAAAGGCAATCATCTGCAAGTTACACTCATGACTTCTGCTCCAATGCACCTGGCCAGAATTACCCACACTGCTACATCAACCCACTGCTAGGGGTGGGACCTGGAAAATACAGTCTTTATTTGTGGGGGCCCAGTGCGCTAACTAAAATTGGAAAGTTCTATTACTAATGTTCTGTTACTAAAGTGCTGCCCGAGAGTCATACTCTGTGTTGGCATTTACAGGGGGTACTCTATTTAATCCTCATGATGAAGACAGATACTCTTCAAATCTCTATTTTACAAATGAGAAAGTTAAGGCACAGAAACCCCCTCCTCCCCAAGTAGACCTTCAGTCAAGGATTCTTGTGCAAATGTTTTGTTAAGGGAGTCATGAGGTGGTGGTGCAGGGGGCACTGAGAGAGGGGGAAGCAAGACAGAGACAGGGGAGGAAGCCAAGCAAGAGCACGATTTCAGGCAAAGCCCCATCTCCAACCTGACCCCACAGGAAGCTCCAGAGCAGGCGCTGCCTCTCAGTATTTGTCCTTGAGGCAAGGGAGCCCAGTGTTCACACTCCCACACCAGTTGGGTGTTGGCAGTCACTCTGGAGGGGACTAAACTCCCAGGCCCTGTCAGCCTGTGGCACCTGCTGCCCTATCAGGTCCAGGAGCCCAGGGGCAGTCCTCTGTGGAGGTTTATAAGGACCAGCCCTCAGGAGCAAAGCTGGGGTACAGCACACAGAACCTGTAGGAGGGATTGAGAAGGGGTCGAGGGGATCTTGGGAAGGCACCACAGTGTCCACCACACCATGGGCTCAACAGCACCTCATGGTTAAGACCATCCCTGGAGCGAGGCCACTCAGCAGTCCCGCCTCCCTGATCCACACACATACCAATTTTATCACACTTAAGAAGCTGTCCACTATGAGAAAGTCCTTCACTCAGTCACTCAACAAACTTTTATTGAGTACCTTTAATGTGCCAGGCTCTGGTTAGTGACCAGGCATATGAAGACCAATAAGAAACACAGTGGTCCATTCCCTTACAGAGTTTACAGCTAAAAGTCAACAAAGACAGGAAAATGAATAGACCTTAGATTCAGAATAATCAATGCAATAGTCTTGCTGTATTCAAGAGATTTCACAGGTGAGAGACACAGGGAAGCAGAAAACATTTGACAGAGGAGGAGACAATTGATTCTGGGTTTTAGAGGTTGAACAAGCACCCTTCCAGGCAGCTGTGAAGCACAGAAGAGCCGGGATGTACTGTGGGCCTAGGAGAAGTTGCCAAATGAATTAGAGAGTGAAGGAATTAGTGAATGAATGGGTCCATTGCTTGATCATTCTCAGGGGGAGAGAAGATCATTTAGAAATTCTTATTATTGGCCAGGTGCGGTGGCTCACACTTGTAATCCTAGCACTCTGGGAGGCCAAAGCGGGTGGATCCCCTGAGGTCAGGAGTTCGAGACTAGCCTGGCCAACATAGTAAAACCCCTTCTCTACTAAAAATACAAAAATTAGCTGGGCGTAGTGGCGCACACCTATAGTCCCAGCTACTCAGGACGCTGAGGCAGTAGAGAATCGCTTGAACCAGGGAGACAGAGGTTGCAGTGAGCCAAGATCATGCCACTGCACTCCAGCCTGGGTGACAGAGCAAGACTCTATCTCAAAAACAAAACAAAAACAAAACAAAACAAAAAACAACAGAAAGAAATTCTTATTATAAGTAGGGTTTTCTCCCAATGTACACAACCCTCTCCCTCTCATTCTTTTTCTCCCCAGGAGATTCTAACACACCCTCCAGGGCAGCAGATGCTTCCAAATGAGAATGCCTGTTACCCTCAGGAGTGGAGGACAGAACAAAAGGTGGAAACTCAGCCCTGTTGCTCAGTAAGAATGTTCTTTTTTCTTCCATCATCAGCCAAATCTGACCAGCCTGTGACTTGGCTGCAGTGTTAAGTTTCAGGAAGCCTTGCTTCTCCCATTCGAAACCAAGGGGATAAGAATAGTTTGCCCTGGTTCAAAAATTACATTGAGATAGGCAGCACAGATCCCTCAGGATAAAATGCAGATCAAGTATCCCCTATCTGAAATACTTGGGACCAGAAGTGTTTTGGATTTCTTTACTTTTTAAATTTTGGAATTTTTGCCTGATACTGCTTGAGCATCCTAAATCCAAAAATCCAAAATCCAAAGTGTTTCAATGAGCATTTTCTTTGAACATCATGTCGATCCTCAAAAAGTTTCAGATTTTGGAACATTCTAGATTTTGGATTTTTGAATTTGGGTTGCTCAACCTGTAAAAAAAATATATAAATATAATCTCCCTTCTCCCAGACCAACTGGCCAGCCCCTCCCTATCTGTCGTCAAGGTCAGATTCACAAATCCCACAGGAAGCGCAGTCATCCTGTCAAGGGCAGGTGGCAGGAGCCCAGGGGGGTGTGTGGTGCGCATGCCCTGGACCTCCCACCAGGGCGTGCACAATTAAAGACTCCACATGCTTTTTATTGATTAGCTACACAAGGTCACTGGTTTAATGACAATCATATGAATCAAGGAAAAGACCCTACAATTTCAAATAAAATGAGAGGAGCCTGGCTTAATAAAAGACAGTGTGTTCCACATTGCTTTTGCCCCTACCAGCATCAGCCCCTAGGCCCTCTCTGTGCCAGGAGAGTGGTCTCTGTGAAGTACCACCCTGCCCATCCCCAGGGTCTTTTAATGTCACACTCCCTGCCTGATGTCCTACGATAGTACTTCCTCCAGAGGCCCCTGGGGACTCAAATATGACATTTAAAAACCAACACCTCCTTTAATAGCTAATGACAGCAGTAAGGTGGGAGCCCTATGGTGGCCTTCACTGCCCTGTGTCTCTGTCCCCAGATGTGCTGTGGTGAGCACCCAGCTGCCACGCTTGCTGAGGCTGGCAGAGCACTTTGGGTCCTTGGTGACTCTCTGGGAGGCACTGGACAAATTGACAGCATGACTGCATCACTCTCAGAAAAATCTCTTAACTCCAGGTACCAAATATCTGTTGCTAAGAATTGGAAAGAATGCAATTTTCTTCCGGAGAATTTGCAGTTTGGCCAGCTTTGAGGGGAGGGATTTCATTAAGGAGTGCAGACAAAGGGTGGTTCTATGTATTAAGTTACTGTGGTTGGCCCGGTACCTGCTCATTCAATACTCACACTCATACGACCCTGTGCGGTAAGTGTGATTGTCTCCATTTTACAGATGTCTCACAGATGTTTAGGTCACTCACTTTTAAAACTTGGATTTGGCCAGGTGCGGTGGCTCACGCCTGTAATCCTAGCACTTTGGGAGGCCAAGGCAGGCGGATCACCTGAGGTCAGGAGTTCAAGACCAGCCTGGCCAACGTGGTAAAACCCTGTCTCTACTAAAATACAAAAATTAGCTGGGCATGATGGCGGGTGCCTGTAATCCCAGCTACTTGGGAGGGTGAACCTGGGAGATGGTGGTTGCAGTGAGCTGAGATTGCTCTACTGCACTCCAGCCTGGGCGGCTGAGCAAGACTCTATCAATAAACAAACAAATAAACAAACAAAACTTGGATTTGCACCCAGGCCTCTCTGACTTGAAAAATTTACTTTACTACCTCAATGGTACCCTAAATTAAATTAAATCTTTTCTCAAGGTTGAAACCTGTCCACGTCCTTGCCCCTCTGGAAGTAAGAGCCGGGGTTGCTGTTGGCCCTCCACACATCTGACCATGTCTGGGTGGAGGGCACGTGCGGCTCTGCCCCAGGGCTGCCAGCAGATCGGCCTCCAGGAGAACTTAAAGGAGGGCCCCAATCTCTAGCAAGAAATTCTTGGCCCAGATGTGTTTTAGGATTCAGAGTTTTCCAGATTTTAGACTTATAGAATTATAGTGCATATACCATGTCATGCAGAATACCCAGTAGAGTCGGGGGCAGCACCTTGAAATGAATTACATTCATATCTCCACAGTGAAATTGTTACCAGGAGCAAATCTGCTCGGGTCTGCGGCAATCTCTTTCTTCTGCCTCCTCAGAAGAAAGAGTTTGACTGATGGGGATGAGGCAGAAGAGACTGAGGCAAGTTTTAGAGCAGGAGTGAAAGTTTATTAAAAAGCTCTAGAGCAGGAATGAAAAGAAAGTAGACTTGGAAGAGGGCCAAACGGGCATCTTTGAGGACAAGTGTGGGGTCTGAACTTTTGACTTGGAATTTTATATGGTGGCATGTAAAATTACTTCTTTTATATGGTGGCATATAAAATTACCCTGCTTACTTCTAGGGTCTGGCGTCCCTTCTCCCTGATTCTTCCCTTAGGTGGGCTGTCTGTGCACAATGACCTGCTAGCTTTTGGGAGGGGAGCATGAGCAGTGTGCTTACTGGAGTTGTAGGCATGCTTACCTGAGGCGGTCTTCCTATTACTGGTGGAATGTCCCTGGAAGGTCATATACCAGTTCAATGCCGCCATTTTGTCTTTAAGTGTGCATGCTTGAGACCACTCACCCACCTCCTGAGATCTTATCAGGAAGCTGCTGATCACCAGCTTCAGGTGTTTCTCTCTCTATAGGGAGACTGCCTTTCTCTGGTGCTGGCTGCAACCTATTATTATTTTAGAGAGGCAGAAAATTGCCTGAGTATCACCTGATGGGTGCCTGACTTTCCTGGTGGGGTGCAGGGCCCTCTCCTGCCCTCTTTGTGTCTGACTAGCTACCCACTGTAACAAAATGTTCACACCAAGTGGGATAAAGATTATAAAGAATTTCACGTCAATTCAGTTCAGCTGTTGCTACAAAATTAGCTATGCCAAGCTTTGGACCTTTGAAGCTTTTTCCCCCCCCAACTTTATTTAGAAGAACAAATCTAGGTCCCAGTGCCCCCCATGTCCTCCCCAACCCCCCACCATAATTTAAGTAATTTAGAGTTGAAGGGAGGAGAAAGAAAGGGGAGGGATGAGGAAGAAGAGCCCACTGCAGCCCTGGCGATGAGATTCTCGGCCACCCCAGGGCCCCCGGGGACCAGAGGTTCAGTGAAGGAGGCTGCAGCTCCTGGGCCCACCATGCCCCCCAGATCTCCACACATGGTTCTCCAAGAGCAGGTAGCCTGACCCCTGGTTAAGTGCAGACTCCAGGTGGCTCAGCCAGCACCTGATGGTCAGCAGCACACATCAGACATGCAGCTCAACCGTCCAGTTCCTCCGGATCTTACTGCTGGCACCCATATTGAGGTGGAAGGAAGCCTTTGGGTGGAGCGATGGGCAAGTCCTTCCTCATCAGGAGTTTCACATGGTACAGGCCCCAGGGCCCTCAAAGGTTACCTGCAGGTCTGCGAGCACCTCCTTGTTGGGAAAGATCTTTAAGTCATCCAGCAGGTTTTGCAGTCAATGTCATTACCTCCTTGTGCACCAGGCCATCATGGGGAGAGCAGGTTCTTCACATTCAAGTCCATGACTGTGGCTGGACAAGGGTGAGTCTCTGCCACCCACCCCCGTCCCCGCATCCCTGCCTTCCCTCCTCTAAACCACACACCCCAGAAACAGGTTCTGGGATTTGGGAATCCCTCTAAGGGATCATGGACACATAGATTGTATTGAATCATCCTTCTGCTTGTGTCAATCCTCTCCAGGTAAATCAATCCTGGATCAGGCAGCAGGTGCAGGCTGTGGAAGGCTTCTCACTGTGGAATGCTCACAGCTGGGCCAGAGGAGGAAGCCCCACTCTCTGGGCATTTCCAGGACGTAGGACCGAGAATTAGAGGTGCTGAGCTCCCTGGCTGGCTGCCTCACAGAGCCGTGTGCCCCTAGGGAAAGTGTTGCACCCACCTCCCTGGTCTACTAACTGTGGAGCAGGCAGAGAAGGAAACCCCAGATGCTCCCAGCGGTTCTGTGCAGCTGAAGGCCGCTGTGAGGCTATGGGGACTTCCAGACCAGGGCAGAGCCCCCACAGTCTCTGCACTCTTGGGCAGGGATTTTAACCACCAGCCCCTGCTTCCTCCCCTGTCACTGTCTGGGAATGTGGGTTCTGGAGTCCTACTGCCTGGGTCAGAGTCCACCCCACCAGGCAGCTCTGCTTGGACTTAGTTATCTAAGCCTCGGTTTCTTTACCTGGATAATGAGCGTGATAATAATGACACCCACCTCTTAAAGTGAGAGACTTGACAAAGCTAGCGTGGGTCCAGCTAAGTGCCTGGGCGTACAGAAGGCACACAACACAAGAGAAGGCTCTGAGTCCTACTGTGGAGATTAGGCCTGTGTCAGTGTCCTGTGGTTGCCGAAAGAAATTACCACAACCTTGGTGGCTTAAAATGACAGAAATTGGTACTCTCACAGTTCTGGAGGCTAGAAGTCTGAAATCAAGGCATCAGCCAGGTTGGCTCCTTCTGCAGGCTCTGAGGCAGAATCTATCCCAGCCTCTCTTTGGCTCCTGTTGGATCCTGGTGGTCCTTGGGTCCTCAGCTTCGAGATGCATCACTCCAGTCTCTACCTCTGTCTTTGCGAGGCCTTCTTCTTATGTCTTTGTGTATCATTTCTCTCTCTCCTTTCTTTTATTAGGATACCAGTCATTGGATTTAGGGTCCACCCTAAATCCAGAATGATCTCATCTCAAGACCTTTAGCTTAATTAAATATGCAAAGACCTTATTTCCACATCAGGTCATATTCACAGGTACAAGGGGTTAGGACTTGAACATATCTTTTTGGGGGGCACCATTCAGCCCCACTACAGCACTAGGGTTGGGGCACAAAGCTCCTAGGGTTGGAAGAGTGGCACAGCAGCCACCCACATATGATGGCAAATTGTTCTTAGACCCCTAGAGGGGTCGCTGATGGGGTCACTCGGTACAGCGGTCACATAGTTAAAGGCTAGAGGTTTTTTAATGGGGCAGACCTAGTGGCAAGCCCTAAGGCAGCGAGCAAGTTTATTTTACCAAAGTAAAACTCCATTTCCTCATCTCTAAAATGAACATGAGACGCCCCACTTCAGGAATTCTCTTGAAGACTAAAGACAACAGGTTTACAGTGTCTAGTCCATAATAATAAAAATGAAACAAAACAACAACAACAAAAATACTTCTAATCCATAAAACTCTCAGTCAGTGAAATGCCCTCCCCTGCCCCCACTTTTGGTCCTCTCTGAAATCAGGAACCTGATCAGGCCCTCCCATTGTTAGAACACTTCAGTGCCAGTCACGACAGGAGGCTGGTTATCTGAAGGGCCTTCCCCAGTGCCAATCGGTTGGCAAGGTCCAGATCTGCATTGCAGATAAGCGCTTGATTACTGGGGACAGATTCTATGGAACTGCTCCCTTAATGAGAAACACCATTAACAACCCAAACTGACAAGCCCCAACCTTTCTGGGTTTGCTCTTCAAGCCAAAACCTGGTATCTGATGCAAAACGTGTCTGGGATGGGTTTCAAAGCAGGAGTCTAGATTTCCCCAAAGCCCTGTGAGGGGCCACAGACACAGCTCACACAATGAAGCTTGGGCCATTCAGACCTGGGAAAGGTCAAGGCCAGACAGGTTCTCATGTCCTTCTGCAATTAGAAACCTGCACCCCAGCAAAGCCCCCTGGTCTGGTTTGGGTGTGTCCCCCAGTGTTCATGTGTTGGAAACTTAATTCCCAATGCATCAGTGTTGAGAGGTGGGACCTTCAACAGGTGCTCATGTCATGAGGGATGAGTGGATCAATGTGGTTATCAAGGAGTGGGTTTGTCATCATGAGTGAGCTGTTGTAAAGGTGAGTTTGGGTCTCTCTTGCTCTCTCTCACCCTTTCTTTGCCCTTCCTCAATGGGATGATGCAGCAAGAAGGCCCCCACTAGATGTGGGTCCCTCAACTTTGGACTTCCCAGTCTCCAGAACTGTAAGAATACATTTCTTTTCTTTATAAATTACTCAGTCTGTGGCATTTTTTTACAGCAGCACAAAACAGACTAAGACATCCCCATCCCAGGGTTGGTTGGAAAGCCCCAGCCCTGTCCCACCAGGTCACAGTTCTCTTTGGTCACTAAGAATGCTCCTGATGCCTGCTTTGTTTCCTGGGACATGGGGACACTTTCTTTTCCTGGTCCATTCTTACAACACAGTGCAGGGTTTCTATTTTTGTTGTAGAATAGCCTGTGCACAGGGCACAGCATTTTAATTCCTCAGCTAATAATTTGATTCCTCACCAATAATACTGCCAAACAGTAAGTTTCTTTTTTAATGTTGTCATTTGCTGGTTTTTTGTCATGAGACCTCAAGGAATGCAGAGGGATACTCTTTTTAGCCATCTGAGGGCTGGATGAATGGCTTTAGCTGCCAGCGCCTGCCCAGCTTTGTTTCCACTCTGCCCCTGGAAGGGAATTGCCCAGCAGGCTTCATCTCTGCCTCTGACCCTCCCACTCTTGTTCTGGAGCCTGCTCTTTTTGGGATCCTCCCCAAACCACATGATTTTTCCAACACAAAGGGAACCTCCACCTGGGAAGCACCAGAAGCCCTTTCCCTTCACCCATCCTCCTGGCTCCTCCTTCTTCCAGTTCCTGAATCCAACTCTTCATGAAGCCAGGAAGGTCGCTGCCCACCTTTCCTGTCCTTCCCCTTGGCCTGTCCCAAGTGGGTGGAGTGGTGAGATAATAACTGCAGCAGCCCAGCTTCCAGGCATGGCTTTTTAATGTTTCCGAGGCACTGGGCAAAGTGCCCTCAATGCATTATCCCAGTTAACACTTAGCCCATTTTGCAGAAGAGGAAAATGCGGCCCAGAGAGGTCATAGATGGGTTCCCTGGGCTCCAAGGCATTGAAACTCCAGTGGGGTCGATGAAAGGGCAGGGGGCACTGGAGATTGCTGCTTTGCTTTTTAGACTTTGATGAGGGTTCAACAGGAAATGGAAAAGAGTGGGGCAGAAAAGCATGACCCTGCAGGGGCTTCACACTGCTATGGCGGTGGGGCCTCAGTTACCTATCTGTCCGGACTTCTGGGAAAACACCTATACGGGCATGGGCAGGGGGTTCGAGAGTTGTCTGAGGCACTCCAAGGCTGGAGGCCCTCACTGGTGCACAGGAATCAGGTCAGGGCATGGCTAAACATATGGCACCGACACTGTTCACCAGACACACATCCTCCTCTTCCAGGTTGACCAAATTTTCCCTGCTTGCAGCAACAAGGAGCTATAACAAGAAAGAAACACCCAGACCCTAGAGCCAACCCATCAACTATACTGTGTGAGCCTAAATCCACCCCCCTCCCGCCCCCCCAGAGTAGATGCCAAACCCCCATACTCCTATCCCTCTGGTGTCCCTGTACTGCCCCCGATGGCCAGCTGCTTCTCCTGACTGAAGATGCTTATCTTTTTAGTGGTTTGGTAGGACTGGGGCTTCTGGCCATCCATTATTCTGCAGAATTACTAAATCCATTTTCTAATTCCCAGAGAGCTTGGCAATGATATCTTATTGATTTGATTATTTCCCTCCCTGCTGCTGACTCCCTCTTTTTACAACTTATTTTTTTTAAAGATGGGGTGGGGGGGTCTCACTTTGTCACCCAGGCTGGAGGGCAGTGGTGCGATCATGGCTCACTGCAGCCTCGACCTCCTGGGCTCAAGTGATCTTCCCACCTCATCCTCTCGAGTAGCTGGAACTACAGGCACTAGCCACCACACCTGGCTATTTCTTTATTTTTTGTAGAGACAAGATCTCACTGTGTTGCCCAGGCTGGTCTCCAACTCCTGAGCTCAAGCAATCCTCCTGCCTCAGCCTTCTAAAATGCTGGGATTACAGACATGAGCCATCATGCTTGGGCTGGCTCCCTCTTTATCTGTCTGAGAACAGAAAGCGTACGGATGGATTGGTGGTTGGTGCCACCCAAACCCCTGATCTCTCCACCAGCTCCACCTTCTCAGTTCTCTTCAGTGCAGGATTCCTGGGGTGGAAACCAGCCAGCGTGTCTGGATGGGCCTGCACGCCCCCTCCAAGTCCATTCATTGAACTAACTTCTGGTCTGGGCTGGTCAGTGCGATTCTGAGAGTCCTGCTCTCAAAGACACAGAAGAAGGAGCAGAGCCAGTCCTCACCCTTTTCCCAGGGAATTTCAGGGCAACTTAATGGCAGTGGATATTTTTAGGGAGGGAATATCAATAAATATTAGTAATTATGATCGATATTAATTAGGATTGAGTTGTGGGACTATCAAAATGACTTGGTGGTGATTTCCCTCGTGGCAATAGAAATGCCTTTAGTGGAAGTGCATTTCTCTTCCACTGTGGAAACCTCAGAGTCAAAATCCCAGCAAGGGAAAGGAATTTCATAGTGGCATGCCTGGGCAAACTGATGGGCGAAAATACCGTCAGCGCCATGTGCTTAGAATGAAAGCCCTCACCCACAGTCGTCTGGGGGTTAGGATCCAGCCCTGGCTTAACAATGTGTAACTTCTCGGTGATTGTGGAACTCGGAGAAATTACACCCGTCATTTGATATCAATTACTATTCCAGCCTTCTCAGTTGAACTAAACTCCTCAGAACAGAAGATCTCCAGGTCTGTGGTAGTTTCTGCTACTTTAGGCTACTTTTTTGGGTGGGGCAGGGGGGCAAGATGAGAACATTCACAGCAGCCACTGTTTTTCTTTGTTCCAGTGATAGAGACACTGCAGCCATCTCCAGGGAACCAGTGGCCTGTTTGCTGTGTGTGCTTCCACACTGGCCTCCCACGTGCCAGCTGGTGTTACCTGCGTCGCTCACTCCTGCTGCTGGAGTGGCTGCGTCAGCAGGGGGAGCTGAGAGCAGTAAGTGGCTGGAACAGCCCAGGGAAGGAGGAGATCCCTGGGAAGCAAGATCGGAGTTCACATGGAGGACGCTGGAACCACAGAAGCATGTGTGTTTGTGGCAACCTCACGGCTCCATTGCTGGAGTTAATGATCCGTGAGCAAAACACTGAGCCCATCCACACTGGCCGCTGGCGGATGGACACCGCCATGCTAGATCTGTGCGGTCGCCCGGGGAGCACCGGGCCATTTCTAACAAGCGTGCAGTCGAGATGCAGACAGGAAGGCCAAGGGAGGGAGAAGGGGGCTTCAGCACATGGCAGCGCGTGGCCCCTGGGCCCGACCCCTTCTCCGGCAGCGCAGCAGTCCTCCACCTTGTCTTGCTAATTCCCAGCCACTGCCCCGCCTCAGGCCATCCTTCTGGCGGTCAGAGTGACCTACTCGACTGGCACTTCTGGTGTGTAGGAATCTCTGGTAGATCAAGTTAAAAGGCAGATTTTGAATCCCTGGATCTGGGGTGGGGCCTGAAATTCTGCATTTCTGAGGGGCTCCCAGGTAAGGCCAAGGCTGCTGGCCGGCTGAGGAGTTAACAGTGTGTGCTCTGGAGTCACGTGGATTCCTGCTTGCCAGTAGCGCGCCATGGAAAGTCACCCCGCCTGGCTCTGCCATTTCCTTCTCTGTACATACAGTGTTGTCTGCGGTGAGGGTGACACAGCTGAATAGGCACAATGGGCCGGGCCAGTGCCGGGCACGCGGTGCATGCGAAGTCAGCAGTTATAACTGCTCGTCTGTGCTGCAACCCTGCAGTGCACCCTTCGCCTGCACAATAAAATCTACCATCAGCCACCACCGTGCCCTGCCCTCCCGTGCACCAGTCACCCTGAGCATTGTACGGGAGTTCTGGAAAGGAGCAGAGTTTTCTCAAATGCAGAGTTGCCCTTGATCTTGAATGCCGTTCTCCCCCTGATCCCCCCAGCAAAGTCCTCCTCCTTCTTTTGGGCTCTGAGACCTCCAGAGCCACCTCCAGGAAGCTGAGAAGACAGAAAGTGTTTTTACTCTTTTCCATTCCCAGTTTTGTACATCACCTGACGTATACTAGGTTTTAATAAATGGTGAAAGAATGAATGAAACAACAAATACTTTAGGTCTTTCTTCTACAACTTCTTTGGCTGTGTTCTACCTAGAGAGGCTGAATCTTGACTGCTCATCAGTGCTTTTTAAGAAATCAAGGCCAGGCGCAGTGGCTCACACCAGTAATCACAGTACTTCGGGAGGCCAAGCGGGGAGGATTGCTTGATTGAGCTCAAGAGTTCAAGACAAGCCTGGGCAACATGGTGAGACCCTGTGTCTACAAAAAAAAATTTAAAAATTAGCCAGACACAGTAGTGTAGTCCCAGCTACTCGGGAGGCTGAGGCAGGAGGATTTCTTGAGCCTGGGAGGCCGAGCCTGCAATGAACCATGATTGTGCCACTGCACTCCTGCCTGGGTGATAGAATGACACACTGCCTCAAAAAAAAAAAAAAAAAAAAAAGGAAAGAAAGAAGAAAAGAAAAACAGAAACATTCACCTCCTAAAATACTGCCTCAACATATCTCATTCCAGACCTATTTTAAGAGGTGAATCTCCAATGTGGACTTTTATTTAGCAAGAACATTTGCTTGTTTATTTACTTATTTGTTTATGTAGTTATGTCAGTATGACTTTATACGTTCTTATTTTATTCAATGCTTTATAATCCATTACTATCACTATTTATTTTTATGCTCAAGTCATCCCAGACTTAGCTTTCAAGCTGGTTCTTGTGTCCTTTTGACATATCCCCATTGGTCTTTGAGTAATTCCTTGCTTTTCTGTGCAATTAGACAACCCAGATTCATTTCATGGGATGTGTATTTTTTACAAAGCACAATAGATGATTCCAGTGCACACCTGGGTTTGGAAGGCATTATGCCAACAAGTAGCCTCAAATCACTAATAGGGCTAGCTCTGATTTCAGAGCCAGAACCAGTAGCAAAAGGAAGAGGGAGGTTCTTAGACAGGAGCTGGCTAAAGAGAGCTCAGTGTTCCCTAAGCCTTCTGGAAGGCTCACAGGCCTGGGGCACAGGTGACTCAGATTCCCAGGTGTCACCTGCTTGGCCAGTTACAAGTGGCAATTGCCTGGCAGTGCCCAAGGCAACAACTGAGGAAAGTGGGGATGAAGTGACACAGAGAAGGACTTTCTGGAGTAGAATGTGTTTCCCAATAGGTGGAGAGAAGTAACTTCATCTGCCTGCCTGGGGCAGTGATGGTCATGAGGCTTAGGAGTGCCTCCTAAGGAATCAACTCCAGGATGTTTCCTGGGAAAGAAGAGGCTGGTGGCTTTTAGCAACAAACTGCATGGTTTTCCTCTGAAGGAGGTCAGTGGTATCACGAACAACTTGCACTAAACAGCACCTTTCTTCCAAAGAACTCAAGGTACTTTCACAAATGGTTTTCAAATAATTTTTAATGTGAAAGCATTTGTACAGCTGGAATCAGAGATGAAAAAAATGTTTTTAAAAGACTTACAAATCTCTGGACTCTGTAAATCTAAAATTATTCCAAAATTAGGTCTTTAAAAAAAGACAATCATTTACAATGCCGTGGTAGCAAAAATTATGCCCTCCTTCATCCAGATGTTCCTAGAATTTGTAAATATGTTGCCTTAAATGGCAAAAGGAATTTTGCAGATATAATTAAGGATTCTTTTTTTTTTTTTTTTTTTTTTGATACAGGGTCTTACTCTGTCATCCAGGCTGGAGTGCAGTGGAGCCATCATGGCTAGTGAGCCATGATGATTAGCTCTCTCTACCTCCCAGACTCAAGCAATTCCCCCGCCCCAGCCACCTGAGTAGCTGGGACTGCAGGGGTGAGCCACCACACCCAGCTAATTTTATTTTATTTTTTTGTAGAGACAAAGTCTCACAATGTTGCCTAGGCTGGTCTTGAGGTCTTGAACTCCTGGGCTCAAGTACTTCTGCAGCCTTAGCCTCCCAAAGTGCTGGGATTATAGGCATGAGCCACCACATCTGGCCTTTTTTTAATTATTAATTTTTTGTTATTGTTGACTGGGTCTCACTATGTTGCCCAGGCTGGTCCTGAACTCCTGGGCTCAAGCAATCCTCCTGCCTCAGACTCCCAAAGTGCTGGGATTACAAGTGTGAGCCACTGCACCCAGCAAAACTAAGGATCTTGAGATGAAGTGACGATTATCCTGAATTATCTAAATGTGTCTGATGTAATCACAAGAGTCCTTGTAAAAGGGAGGCAGAGGAAGTCGGAGATTTGATGATGGAAGGAGCGAGAGATAATTATTGGGAGATGCTACCCTGCTGGCTTTGAAGATGGAGGAAGGGGCCATAAGCCAAGTAATGTGAGCAGCCTCTGAAACCTGGAAAAGGAAGGAAAAGGATTCTCCCCTAGAGCCTCCAGAAGGAATGCAGCCTGATATGGTTTGGATATTTGTCCCCACCCAAATCTCATGTTGAAGTGTATTCCTCAATGTCAGAGGTGGGGCCTGGTGGGAGGTGTTTGGGTCATGGGGCCAATCCCTCACAGCTCAGTGCTTTCCTCACAATAGTGAATGAGTTCTCTCGAGATCTGGTTGTTGTAAAGTGTGGCACCTTCTCTCTCCCCACTGTCTCTCTCACTTCCACTCCTGCCTGTTCCACCTTTGCCTTCTGCCATGATTGGAAGCTCCCTGAGGCCTCCCCAGAAGCAGATGCTGGTGCAATGCTTCCTATACTTCCTGTAGAACCATGAGCCAATTAAATCTCTTTTCTTTATAAATTACCCAGTCTTAGGTGTTTCTTTATAGCAATACAAGAACAGATTAATACAGAAAATTGCTACTGAGGAGTGGAGCATTGCTATAAAGATACCTGAAAATGTGGAAGTGGGTTTGGAATTGGGTAACAGGCAGAGGTTGTTGGAGTTTGGAGGGCTCAGAAGGCAGGAAGATGAGGGAAAGTTTGAAGCTTCTTAAGACACTGGTTAAATGGTTGTGACCAAAATGCTGATAGTGATATGGACAGTGAAGGACAGGCTGGTGAGGTCTTACATGGAAATGAGGAACTTATCAGAAACTTAAGCAAAGGTCCTGTATGTTATGCCTTGGCAAAGAGCTTGGCTGCAATGTGTTCATGCCTTGGGTAACTGTGACAGTTTGAACTTGAAAGTGATGATTTAGGGTATCTGGTGGAAGAAATTTCTCAGTAGCAAAGCATTCAGGGTGTGGCCTGTCTGCTTTTAACAGATGCCCAGATTCAGGCGCAAAGAAATGACTTGAATTTGGAATTCATAATTAAAAAGAGAGTGTAATTAAAAAGCAGAGTGTAAAAGTTTGAAAAATTTGCAACCTGGACATGTGGCAGAGAAAGAAAAAGCGTGATCAGAATAGGAATTCAAGCAGGCTGTTGAGCAACCACTTGCTAGCAAGATTTGGATATCTAAAAAAGAGCCAGGTGCTGATAAGACAACATGAAAAAGGCCTCAAAGGCATTCCAGAGATCTCTGAGGCAGCCCTTCCCATCACAGGCTCTGAGGCTTAGGAGGGAATAATGGTTTCTGGGTCAGGCCCAGAGCCCCGCTGCCCTGCCCAGCCTTGGTACACTGTTTCCCACATCCCAGCCGCTCCCCTTCCAGCCATGGCTCAATGCGGCCCAGGTACAGCTCAGGCTACCATTTCAGAGGGTGCAAGCTATAAACCTTGGCTGCTCCCACATGGCATTAAGCCTGTGGGTGTGCAGAGTGCAAGAGTGAAAGAGACTTGGCATCCTCCACCTAGATGGGAGTGTATGAGAAAATCTGGGTGCCCAGGCAGAAGCCTGTTACAGGGGTGGAGCCCTCATAGAGAACTTCTACTAAGGCCCCACATACAGAGTCCCTATTGGGCCACTGACTAGTAGAACTGTGAGAAGGGGGTCACTATCCTCCAGACCCCAGAATGGTAGATACACCAGAAGATTGCACTCTGTGCCTGGAAAAGCCTCAGGCATGCTCCAACCCATGAGAGAAGCCTTAGGCACTGAACCCTGCAAAGCCACAGGAGCTAGCTGCCCAAGGCCTTGGAAGCCCACCCCTTGCACCAGTGTTCCCTGAATGTGGGGCATGGAGTCAAGGATTATTTTGGAGCTTTAAGGTTTAATGACTGCCCCACTGGATTTCAAATTTAAGGTTTAATGACTGCCCCACTGGGTTTCAAACTTTAATGGGGCCTGTAATCCCTTCCTTTTGGCCAGTTTCTCCCTTTTGGAATGGGAATGTTTATCCAACACCTGTACCCTCATTATATATTGGAAGTAAATAACTTGTTTGATTTTACAGGCTCATAGGTGAAAGGGACTCATCTTCAGATGAGACTTGGGACTTGGACTTGGGACTTCTGAGTTAATAGTGGAATGATTTAAGACTTTGAGGGACTGTTGGGAAGGCATGATTATATTTTGCAATGTGAGAAGGACATGAGATTTGGCAGAGGCCAGCGGTGGTATGATATAATTTGGACATTTGCCCCCACCAAAATCTCATGTTGAATTGTTATCCCCAGTGTTAGAGGTGGGGCCTGGTGGAAGGTGTTTGGGTCATTGGGGTTGATCCCTCATGGTTTGGTGCTACCCTCAGGATAGTGAGTGAATTTTCTCAAGATCTGGTTGTTGTAAAGTATGGCACCACCCACCCCCCGCCAGCTCCCACTTTCACCATGTGAGATGCCTGCTCCTCATTTACCTCCTGCCATGATTGTAAGCTTCCTGAGGCCTCCCCAGAAGCAGATGCTGGTGCAATGCTTCCTGTACAGCCTGCAGAACCATGAGCCAATTAAACCTCTTTTCATTAGAAATTATCCAGTCTCGGCTGTTTGTTTATAGCAATGCAAGAACAAACTAATACACAGCCTGACTGATACCTTGATTTTAAGAACCATTTTGAACTTCTGACCTCCAAAAGTGTAAGATAAGTTAATGTTGTTTTAAGCCACTAAGCTTGTAGTAATTTGTTACAGCAGAAAAACTAATACATTAATTTTAAAAATTCTTTTATAATCTCCCCACTATTTTTCTATTGACCAGCTTGCCTTTTAATCATGTCCTATTCCCTTTTCTGAATCACATTTCATAAACTGTTAAAGGAAAATGCAGCTGTAACCAAAAATATTCTATTTCTTCCCCCACCACCCACCTTTTTGTTATTACCAATATTTATTTAGCTGAGGGTTCCTATTTTACATAAACCTCACCCTCTTCCTAGTATCCCTGGAGCTTTTACCGAGTATCTTCTACTCTTCTTTGCTTGAATGCATATACAAATGGGCATTCCTTTGTGCCAGTGCTGTCAGCATTCCCAAACGCAGACTGTCAGCTGTCTCCAAGACATTCCTCTATGGATGGAGCGTGGATCTCCTGCTCCACAAAAAGCTGTCCTGCTCTGCTGTGGGTAAATGGGCCCGGAAATGAAATTACTGGCATCCCAGACTTGATCCTGAAAATGATTCATAGTTTGAAATCCACTTCTCCTGTTCACACATAGCCATGCAGAAGCCACAATGACAGTGACATGTCTGGCATGCCCGACAGCATATTGGCTCTGGAGAAATGCCCAGTTGAAGCCCCGGGTAGGCATTTATTGTTCATGAGGTCTACATTCTTTGTTTTTTTTTTATAGAGGGTTTCACTATGTTGCCCAGGCTGACCTTGAACTCCTGGGCTCAAGTGATCCTTCTGCCTTAGTCTCCCAAGTAGCTGGGACTACAGGTGTGCATCATTGCGCCTGGCTAATCTACATTCTATGTCATCCACAGATGACCTAATTTCCCATTTACCCATCAGAGGCTTAGAGACTTCCCTGCCCAGGGGAGGAATGGGCTTCAAATTAAGCAAATCAGTATGCAGAGCAGCCCTAATTAAATTATACTCCTGTGGCCAATCCCACACTACAGGATAAACTATATACTGCTTATCAAATCATCAACTTGCACGTGAATGTACAAAGGACAAATAAACATAATATGTCTCCCATATTCACTTCCAGGCCCCCCACGCTAATGGCTGGTGAAACCTTAGCCAGGTGGGGCTGTGAGGAATGTTTCATCCCTTCTCGTTGACAGTGTCTTCTTTCATTCTATTGATTGTCTGTGGCCACACTTCCTTGTCGTCCTCCAGTCTGTCCTAGATGGCTCACCCCCTCTGCTGGGGCTCCAAATCCAATAGCAGACAAGGCTTCTTTCTGGCTACAATTGCTCAAAGGTCATAACTTCCAGGTCCCGTATTCAGGAGCCTTAGCTCTCCTGGTTGTTACAGGCTACTGCATGAGTCTGTGCAGATGTAGATGCTGAGATGAGAACTCTGTAAAGTTGGCAGCCCAGAGCCCTGAACCAGCCCCATGCTCTGTGATGCTTCCCCACCCCAACCATCCCATCTGTCTCACTTGTGTTGTATCTCTAGGAAGAAATTTCTTGTCCTTAGATTTATGTTGGCAAAGATTTCCACGCGGAGTACAACTTGGAAAAGGGCCTGTGGAGAAGAAATAATAGATTCTGTGCTATTTCTTGTGTTTCGACACGAAGCCTGTCCTGGAATCACCTGGAGGACGTACACAAACACACAGTGCCTGGGCTTCAACCGGGACCAAGCAAACCTGAAGCCATGGGGGTGGAGGCAGACACGGACATTCATAAAGCTGCCCAGGCGACTTTAAAGAGAGCCAGTGCTGAGAGGCCAGTGCAGGGGCGAAGTCTGGGGAGGGCAGAGATGTCCAAGAGCGGTGAGGTGCAGGGGCTCCCAGCCTGGAAAGGCACTCGGATGAAGCTCCCCCCAGTTCAGCTCCCCTGGACTGCACCCTCATCCTCTGCTTTGCCCCCAGCTCCGGGCGGGCAGCCCTGGTTCTCATGACTTTGTCTCCTGCTCCACCCACCCCTTTACATAGGTGACCTTGTTTTCCTTCTGGTTCTGGCTTCAGATATGACTTATCAACACAGTTGCACATGCAGGTTCCTGCCCGACCAGCCCCCACCCCAACCCAGCCTCCCAGAATCCTGCAAGGCAGCCCAGGGTTACTGCCCGGGGCAGCCTCCTGCTTAACTGGGAGGGAGAACTCATGAGATTGTGGATCATTTCCCTCAGAACCTCAAGGACATCTCAATGAACCTGCAAGGCCTAATAGATAGGAAGAGAGCACGAGAGGTTTGTTGAATGTGAAAACAAACATAAACTCAAAAACCTAATTTAAATCATTGATTTCAACTTGATCCTCTACCCAAGCCCTTACCAAATGTGCTATCAAGTGGCTAATATGATTGCTCTGGACTTCTTTTGAAGATATGTCACCAAGGGGGAAAGAAGACATGGGGTGGGGGCTGGTGTACACAGCAGCTGTGGGTTACTGGGAGAACTGGAGTCTTTTCTGAATTAAATACAAACATTTGAAGGTGCAGGTTAAGTGGGGACGGTGGAGTTAGCTGTAGGTTCTATCAAGGTCCTAGCTCTTGTTCTGGGTGATGGTCTTGCAGTCCTTATTACATTAAAGAATGAAACAAAAAGCCTAATCAGGTAACAGCAGGCCAGACGGGGACCAATGATTTCAGTGTGCTCTGAAGAAAGGATGGTGATGAATCCATATGCCAGTTTTGTGGACCTGAGGTGCAGAAAATGGAGCACGGGAACACACTGCAGTAGGCCAGGTCCCAAGTGGCCATAACGAAGTCTTTGCTGAGGGGTAGAGAGAGGAGCTTTGATATGGTTTGGATCTGTGTCACCACCCAAATCTCATGTGTAATTGTAATCCCAGTGTTGGAGATGGGGCCTGGTGGGAGGGGATTGTATCATTGGGGTGGATCCTTCATGAATGGTTTAGTACAGGGGTTCCCAACCCCTAGGCCATGGATGGGTACTTACTGTGTTAGGAACCTGGCCACACAGCAGGAGGTGAGTAGCAAATGAGAGAGCATTACCGCCTGAGTTCCACCTTCTGTTAGATCAGTGGTGGTGTTAGATTCTCACAGGAGCTTGAAGCCTATTGTGAACTGTGCATGCGAGGGATCTAGGTTGAGAATCTAATGCCTGATGATCTGAAGTGGAACTGTTTCATCCCGAAATCATTCCCCGCCCACCCACCAGTCCATGGAAAAATTGTCTTCCACAAAACTAGTCCCTGGTGCCAAAAAGGTCGGGGACTGCAGGTTTAGTACCATCCATCTGGTGCTGTTCTTGTGATAGAGTTCTCACAAGATCTGGTTGTTTAAAAATATGTAGCACTTCCCCTCTCTCTCTCTTCCTCCTGCTCTAGCCATGTGAGACATCTGGCTCCTTCATCTTCTGCCATGGTTGTAAGTTTCCTGAGGCCTCTCCAGAAGCAGAGGCTGCCATGCTTCCTGTACAGCCTGCAGAATCATGAGCCTAGTAAACTTTTCTTTATAAATTACCCTGTCTCCGGTATTTCTTTCTTTCTTTTTTTGTTTTTTAAGACAGGGTCTCGCTTTGTCGCCCAGGGTGGAGTGCAGTGGCGCCATCTCGGCTCACTGCAAGCTCCGCCTCCCAGACTCACACCATTCTCCTGCCTCAGCCTCCCTAGTAGCTGGGACTACAGGCACCCGCCACCACACCTGGTTAATTTTTTGCATTTTTAGTAGAGATGGGGTTTCACCGTGTTAACCAGGATGGTCTCGATCTCCTGACCTCATGATCCGCCTGCCTCAGCCTCCCAAAGTGCTGGGATTACAGGCGAGGTATTTCTTTATAGTAATGTGAGAACAGACTAATATGGGGTTCCTCCCACTTGGCGCCACCGTGTCAGCTGGAGGGGAACTGGCATGAGGTTTGAACGATGTGGCCTCTGTCAAGCTGGCTGTGTCTAGGGAGAGCTTCCAAGCTGCACGCGTCAAGAGGAGGCATGCATCTGTGCCTGAAAGAAGCTGGACGGAGGCTCCAAGGCCTGAGTGACTGTGTCCTGCAGAAGTTCGCCCCAGTTGGCAGGCCCATTTAGGGGGGACATGGAGAAGAAGGTGCCAGCAGGATGGGTTCAGATGTCCTGGTGCTCTCGCTGCAATGGCTTCCATGCCTGGAGCACTCAGAACAGTCTCGGCTGAGTATTTACAGACATCGTCTCATTTCCTCCTCCCAACCCACACAGAAGCCAGGTTTTATGGGTCCAGAATTGTATACAATTTGGGGAGCCTTTTTTGAAAAGGAACACATATGAGCTAATACAAATAGACTGAAATAAGAGGAAAAAAATAAAATAATTTCTTTAGAAAGGAAAAGGAACACCAACTTACCAACATGAAATTAGGTACAAAAGCAGGTCTTTAGAAGTGAGGGCTACCTAAGCTTTAGCTTCATTCACTTTGCAGTACATTTGGCTCTGGGGACAGGTATCATCACCCCCATTTTAAAGGTCAAGAAATTGAGGCACAGATTGGTGAAGTGATTCACCCAATGTCAGACAGTGGGCAACGAATTAGCTAGGATTGCATCCCAGATCCGTTTAGTGTCACCCAAGTTAGTAGTAACACCCAATGACCTCTGATGGCGGTGGTGATGGTTGCCTCTGTTCTAGAAAGAATGTGCATCTAATTTGCATCATAAAGTGATTGATGCCATCAGCTGTGTTTATGCCATCAGTTAGTCTGTATTGATCCAGGGCGTATTTTGTGCAGGTGGGGACCCTGGGAAGTTAGCAGTAATGGAGAAAAGCGTGGAATGCTCTCCAGGTATTAACACCACTGCCACCGCCACCCCGGCCATAGAACACTGCACAGGGAGAAGGCAACAGAGCAAAACAAGCATATTGCATTTCTCCAGCTGCTCCGGAAGTCCTTGGGACAGGAACCATGTGTGTTTAGGAGAACACCTCCATAAGCCTTTGGAAGCAGAAAACAAGAGCCTGTGGGCTTGAGCTGGAAGAAGACAACAAAGAAATGCCAGACCACCTTACGTTAGAAAAAAGTGCCCTAATGGGGGCCAGAAAGGCAGAGTGAAGGAAGAGAGAAGGAAAGGGGAAAAGGGATAACAGCGGGCAGGGGAAATGTGGCAGGAAGGACAGCCCAAGTGGACATGTCCAAGACTTCAAAAAACCAGACTGTACTCAGTTTGTACCCCTGTCCTTTATAGCATAAATCTCCATAGCCCCAGAGTTTCAGCACAGCTAGAACACACACAGGGGTCTTGAATGCAAGGGCTGTGTGAGGGAGGGATTGTGTGTGTGAGGGCCTATGTGTGTAGTGAAGTGTTCATAGACAAATGTTCAAAAGAGGATGCTCAGATCATTACCGATGCCCTGTGTTGTTAAGAGTTTATCATCTGTGAATGGAAGGGTTTATAACAGGATAATGACAGAAACGTGAGTTTAATACACTTTTTAAAAGATGTTTCCTAGAATGCTGTATACACAATGTGCTGAACAATATTATTTCAGTGAACGTAGGTCATGTATATAGTTGTGTATGTGAGAGTATGTATGTGTGTGGGAGTGTGTGTGTTGTGTGTATGCATGTGAGATTGTGCATGTATGAGTGTGTGTGAGTGGTGCGTATATGTTTATTAGTTGGTGTGTGTAAGCATGTGTGTGTGTGAGTGTGTAAGAGTGTGAGTGTTGAGTCTGTGTGTGTGTCTGAAGCTGAGGTCAACATCTGGGCTAGATCAAAAACCTAATTGAGGAAAGCATAGTGGAGTGGAAGCAAGAAATATTATTCCTGGGGCTTCACCAAAATCTAAAATTGGGCACTGATGGGGTGGGGATTTGAGATCCTCTCCTCTAGATCTTGGAGGGCAGATGGTCCCCTCTGACATCCGGGTTGGAAAGGGGAAAGTAGCACTGTTGAGCATGCCCTGGGCCCCAGTCCCCATGGCTGTGCCACACACATTATCTCATCTGCTTTCCCCACAATCATACGAGATGAGTATTTTTTTGCCTACTTGGTAAAGAAATCAAGGCTCAGTCAAAGAGGTTAAACAACTGGCCAGTAGTGAACAGCTGTTAAGAACAGGATTCCTCTGATGTCACAGCCCCTGCTGATTCCCTACTTCCCCTACACGCCACCCAGTCCCACCTTGCTGTGATATTTCTCCCACTTTAGTCCATTTCCAGAACATTTGGCATAGGCAAGTCGAAGACAATTGGCTGGCAGTCCCTGTGTCTCCGCAATGCAGTTGCCCAGCTCGGTTTCCTCCCACAATCTCCTTTTCCTTTCCTCTTACCCCTTTCCCTGTCAGGGCTCTCATTGAAGCCAGTGGAAAATTACTGACCTAGTCATTGGCTCCTGCGTCTTAAATGGAGACATTACTGCTCCCTGCTGCCCAGATTGTCCCTGAACTCTTGACCAAATATGTGGTAGCTGCTTTTAACTGTGACCTCACACATCAAGTGAAAATGCTAGAGACAAATACATATTACCTTTTTCCCCTGCATCTTCCACAGAAATTGAGAGAAAAACATCTTAATGGAATTGATTAAATAGATGAGATGACATTTTAAACACTTGACCATAGGTAAAGTAGTGTGTTATGCAAACTCATTTTAATGTGTTGGCCATCTGACTGCCACCAAGGCATAGCTACTTGTTTTTTCTTGGTAAAGTGCAAAATAGCTGTCAAGCCAGATCTCTAGGTGATAATAAGCATCCAATTATCACTAAAAATGGAGTCTTGTCCAGGACACCTGCCAGTCCTTGGAGATTCAAGTAGAACTCTATGTGCTGGTTCAGCTACACTGAAGAAGGGAAACAAATAAAAATGGTGATTTATGAGTGCCTCCTTTGTGCCAGTCACTGTGCTAAGCATGCTACATTCATAATCTTATCCTATCTACAGAGCAGGGTGGACACCATTGCTATCCCCTTTTTGCAGAAGAGGGAATTAATGCCCAAGGTCACAAGCTTATATGTGTCTGGGCTCATCCAGTTCTTCACCTCCTCAACATAGGTTAGGATGGCACTTTCCTGATCCTTTGATGTTAGTAACGTGTCACTTCCAGGTAAAAGTAGTTTCCTCATCTGCAAATGAAAAATAGTATCTATCCTGCAACCTGTTTGGAAGATGTATTAGCCTGTTCTCACATTGCTATAAGGAACGACATAAGATTTATGTATGAAAAGAGTGATTTCTGAAGAAAACAGCTTAATTGACTCACAGTCCCACAGGCTGTATGGGAACTATGGATGGGAAAGCCTCAGAAAACTTACAATCATGGTGGAAAGTGAAGGGGAAGCAGGCGCATCTTCATAAGGTGGCAGGAAGGAGACAGAGAGCAAAGTGTGAAGTGCTACACACTTATAAACAACCAGCTCTCATGAGAACTCACTCACTATCATGAGAATAGCAAGGGGGAAGTTTGCCCCCATGATCCAGTCAATTCCCACCAGGTCCTTCCTCCAACATTGAGGATTGGTTTGATATTAGATTTGGGTGGGGACACAAATCCAAACCATATCAGAAAATTTAATGTAATTATATATATATATAATAATAATGTATCTAAAAACATATAAGATAGTGCATGGCTTAATAAATGTTAGTTATTATTTTAATGATAATGATTACATGATGTTGCTACTTGAGAATCTTCAGGAGCTTCCTTTACTTATTAAGTCATGACCAAACTTCTCAGTCAGACATTCCAGGCTCCAATTCCTCACTGATGCTTCTGTCATGGTTCAGGCTACCTTACTTAGCTCCTGGACTCTGTTGGGTGGGAGGAATAGGAAGATGAAGGCAGGAACCAGCACCTGAGAAGACAGGAACTGCTTCAAGTAGCTTGGCCTCAGGAGTGACCCACGATAGTAGTGCCTGCCTCAGCTAACCCTTAAGGTGGCCCAGGAGTCTCTATCCAGCAGAAAGAACACAGCTATTGGAGGCAATCCTGGCAATTAGCATTGGTCATTATGCCTGTTGCTGAAGGCAAAGTTTTTTAACCATTTATAGTGTTGGATTAAGACATATATATTGGAGTTTTTGTTCTGGGCAAGGTGGAGTAAGCACACCCTACCCTGTTTCTCCCACAAAATGCAAAAATGAACCCTGGACAGACTACACTGAACAGCTATCTAAGGACAATGACAAGTAAACAGGAGCAGGTGAATTGGGGAAAGAGATCAGAATATGAAGTACCACCAAAACCACCATGAATCTCTCATCTTTTATCCCCTCTGGTATCATCTGGCCTGGACTCATTAGTCTGGCCTGGATGTGCACACCAAAAGCAAGCAGGGCTCTAAAAAGAATCCTCACTTTCTGGTCCAAGGTGGTTGTGGGGACACCTAAGAGTTATAAGAAGTGGAGAAAGTCCCTGGTTTTTAAATCTTTTTTCACTCTTGCCCACCCAACCCCCAGGTAATCCCATAGTGGCAGCAGTAACAACAATGGCAACAGCAGCCTGGAGAGCACCGAAATACTTAAAGCTCTGAGGGAAGCGAGTCTTCCCTCCACTAGAGAAGCTGTGGTCCCAAGAGGGTGGGACAAAATACCATTCCCTTTTCTCTCTCTCTGTTCATACACTGCCTGGTAGGACAGACTCAAGTATAGCCATGAGATGTATGCAGCAAGGTAGGAAAACTAAAGACCTAGCTTTCTAACCAGAGGACAAAAAAAATGGGGCTTCAGTGGGCCAAAAATGCCAGAATAATCTCAGAAAGGAGACTGCTCAAGAGAGCAGTTCCATATTAACTCCGAGGCTTACTTCTAAGCTGCACATGGTGTGAGAACTGAACTGTGCATGAGACTATGATCCAGGCCACCAAATGGCCACTGGGCAACATACACACAACAGATTCCCATAGCACTGCAAAGGCTTTGAAAACTGAACTGATATTAGAACCACAGTCCACAGGAGAACTCGAGTCTGGAGCCTAATTAGATTGATTGCCTGCAAAAACAAAACAAAACAAAATTCAAAATTCTCTTTAGGATTTAAACAAGACATGGATCCTCATAATTTAATATTCAAAATGTTCAGGACACAATCCAAAACTACTTGACATATGAAAGACAAGAAAAACTTCAACTTATAGGGAAAAGAACAATCAACAGATGCCAACTGCAAGATGACACAAATGTTGAAATTATTAAAGATGCAAAGGCAACTATTATAACAATATTCCAAGAAGTAAGGGAAAATTCTCTTGAAACAAAAAAGTCTCAACAAAGACTATAGAAGATACAAAGAAGGACAAAAGAGAAACTTTTTGGAACTGAAAATTACAATGACTGAAATAAAATATTGCCTGGATAAGATCAATAGCAAAAAAGAGAAAGTCAGTGAATTGAAGATTGAATAGAAATTATCCAATCTGAACAAAAGGAAAAAATTAAAAATTAATGAACAGAGTATTGGAGGCATGTGAGACAATACGAAAAAGTCTAATATTCATATTGTTAGAGTTCCAGAGGGAGAAGGGGAAGAATAGGATGGAAAGAAACAAACAAAACCCAAAGGAAACCGTGCCCAGATGCATCGTAATTAAACTGCTAAAAACTAGGGCAAAACATCTTGAAAGCAGCCAGAGAAAAATGACACTTTATATAAAGGGAAACATTGACTTAAATAACTGTGGATTCCTCAGGAAAAAAAAGTAGGCCAGAGGAAATGGAATAACATTTTTAAAGTGCTGAAAGAGAAAAAACTGTCAATCTGGAATTCAATATCCAGTGAAAACATCCTTCAGGAACGAAGATGAAATAAAGACATTCTCAATGAATGAAATCTGGAAGAATTCATCACCAACAGACATGTTCCAAAATCAATACTAAAGAAATACTTTTCCTCCTAAGATGCAGAACAAAGCAAAGATGTTCTGGCAAAGGAAGAATGAAAGTAATGGGCAAACAATCAGTGGTTGCCAGGGATTAGGGGTGGGAGATGTGTGACCACAAAGGGAAGAATGAGAGAATTTGTGTATGATGAACTGGCTGTATCCTATTGTGGTTGTGGTTACCTGAATCTAAACATATGTTAAACCTTATCAAACTGTTATGCCCCAAAATAAAATTTAAAAATAAAGTTAAAATGATTGTGTATTTTTTTAGTGGCTTAAAACTACATAAGTTTTTATGTTATGGTTAAAAGTTAGAACGTGGGTTAGAAGTTCAACACAGGTCTCTCTGGGCTAAAAGCAAGGTGTTGGCAGGGTTGCATTCCTGTATGGAAGCTCTAGGGGAGAATCCCTTTCCTTGTCTTTCCCAGCTCCTAGAGGCCATTACATTCCTTGGCTTATAACATCTTCCTTCATTTTCAAAGCCAGCAATATCAGGCCAAGTCCTTCCCACATTGCCTCACTTTAACCTCCTCTTTTGTCTCCCTCTTCTGATTCTTCTTTTTTATTGAGGTGAAATTTACACAAAATTAACCTTTTTCATGTCCATTTTAAAGTGAACAATTCAATGGCATTTAGTACCTTCACAATGTTGTGCAACCACCACCTCTATCTAGTTTCAAATCATTTTCATCAACCTGAAAGAAAACCTCATACTCATTAAGCAGTCACTCCCCATGTCCCCTACCCCAGTCCCTGGCAACCATCAATCTGCTGTCTGTCTTTATGGATTTGCCTATTCTGGGTATTTTGTGTAAATGGAATCTTATGTGATCTTTTGTGACTGGCTTCTTTTGGAGGTTTTGATGGTTCATCCACACTGTAGCACATGTAAGTACTTCATTCCTTTTTATGCCTGAATAATATTCCATTGTATGTACATACTACCATTTGTTCCTCCATTCATCCTGTGTATTCATCTTTAAAATAAAACTTTAAAAAACTTTATATATGATGTCTCACCCAAGACCAATCAAATCAGAATCTCTGAAGGGTTAGAACCCTGGGTGATGGTACTTTTAGATCACCAGGGTTGAGAATCTTTGCTTTTAGATAATGTTTTGGTCATCAATTTCTGCATAAGAAGCCATCCCAAAATGCAGCAGATTAAAGTAACAATGATTTTATTTTATCATGATTCTACAATCTGTACCAGGCTCAGCTCTGTGGTTGAGCAAGTAACAGATCCAATCCAGACTCTGCTAGCTTGCTGGTGGTCACTCATGTGAGTATACTGAGCCAATGGGTTGACTTAAGTCTGGATTCAACATGGAATGCGACAGTTGGGCTTCTGTCTCTCACCATGTCTCAGGGCATCTCCCTCTCCTTGAGGCTACTCTACGTAATCTCTGCAGTAGAGTAGCTGGACTTCCTACACAGTGGCCCAGGACTTCCAAAGCATAGGAGCAGAGGATGCCATGACTCTACATCCTCATCCCAGAACAGACACAGCATCACTTCCGCCATATTCTACTGTTAAAGCAAGAAACACATCCAGCCCAGGCTCAAGGGGGGGCCTACACAAGGGCCTGAATACCTGGAGATGTGGGGAGGGGGATCATGACTCACTGGGGCCACCAATGTAATGGACAACCGTATGCAACCTCTTGTGCAATGTTAATATATTTTCAGTAAAACCAAATAATTCACACATATAAAAGCAAACAGATGTCCAATGTATAGTAATGTAACTATAGTTAACAATGCTGTATTGCATACTTGAAATCTGCCAAAAGTGTAGATCTCAAGTGTTCTTACGTAGTCAATTCTGCAAGAGGATATAACAATTTTAAATATATATGCACCCAACACTGGAGCATCCAGATATATAAGGCAAATATTAGAGCTTAAGAGAAAGATAGGCCCCAGTACAATAGTAGCTGGAGACGTCAAGAGAGACTCTTACCAAAAAAAGGAAAGAAGGAAGGGGGGAAGGAAGGAAAGAAGGAAGGAAGGAAGGAAGGAAGGAGGAAAATGCTGACTATGTGAGGTAAAGCATATATTAATTAGCTTGATTGCAGTAATCATTTTGCAATGTATACATATATCAAAATATCAAGTTGTACACCTTGAATATATGCAATTTTATTTGCCAATTATACCTCAAAAAACCTAGGGGCTGGTGGGTGAGGTAAAGGCAAACATATTTTACATACAAATGATAAAACGAGGGGATAAGTAAATGCAGCACACACTTACTGTCCTTAGCATCACAGTAAGTGAGATATTAACATTTTGAAAATGTTATTTATATTAGAACTGATTGCTGGTGACCCTGGATGAATTCTGAACTCCTCCTCAATCAAGTGGACTGCCACATTCCGGAATTTTCTGAACATTGAATGGTGAATAATTTTTAACATTGATTTTATCTACTCACCTGTTTCCAGCTAATCACAGCCCTGGGTGACATCACAGTCCTGGCAGAGGAGCATTTTTATTTCACTTTTTAAAAAACCAACAACAAGCATGTAAATGAGCTCTAAGTCCTCTCTCTGTCCATGTGCAGTGAGAACAGGGCAGTTCTAAGAAGGTAAATGATGGGTGAAATTTTCTACAGGGCTCTGCCCTTGTTATGGGATAGGGTCTCCATCCTGACCTGCACTGGAGGAACCTGGAAAAGAACTGGGCCAGAGGGCAGTGAGAAGACAAGAGAAGAAGGAGCTGAAGCTTCCCCTCAGCACCACAAAACTCATTTCAAACTAGCCACTAAAGTTCTGAAAATGCCTCAACCTCCCATGAAAATCCTACCCCAGTATCCCCTGTATTCCTATGAGGCTCTTCATTTTCCTATTACACAAGATGGGCCCAGAACCTTAAATGGAAGTGATACCATGCTTCCCATTCACTTATTCAAAAACTAGTTCTGGAGTCTCTATGCATAGTTTGTCAAGTAGCTAGGATTGTAGGGGTGAACCAGACAGATAACTACAACCCTTATGAAACAAACATCCAGCAGGATAGAAAGAAAATAAATACATAAAACAATCAGATGGCCAAACAGATTAAAACAGAAGGAAGCGCTGGCATTCCCTGAACACCCCTGCTCCCTCATATACAGGGGCATATGGACAAGGACTTAACCAACCTCAGTTGGCTTATCTGTTAAATGGGCTCCCAATAGTACTGACTTCATGAGGTTGTGAGAATTTGCAAAATAATGTCTATTCAGTGGGATGACTGCAGTCTCAAACATGGTATATGATCAGTAACTGCTAGTTACTCTAATGATTAGTAGCAGTTTCTGAAGAACTGTATTTAAAATTGCTTTAAGATTCAGAGAAGTCCCCTAGCAAATACGAATTCCTCTCCCTCCACCCCACTGACTTCATGCTCTTTTCTAATGTATCCAAGCATTGATGATTTTATTAACTTTTAAGCTCATTTCTTTCTACTGAAACTCCTAAAGACCAGCCTCCTCATTAAAAAAAATATAACCCTTTAAAAGCAACTAAACGTGATCCTCCTAGTGTTTACACTGGGAGTGGAGTGTAGAAAGCCCTTGGGATCAGAAAAACCTAGATTTGAAAGCTGGCTCTGCCAATATTTGCTGTGTGACCATGGGCAAGTAGCTTAACCTCTCTGAGCTTCAGTTTTCCAATCCATAAAATGTGACTAATAACACATGATATTCAGAGATGATATGAGGTCAGCAAAGTACTTTTCATTAAGATGGCTATTTTTGTTATTAATAGGTCACGTAATTCAGGATGTAAACAAAGGTTTATTCTGGGAACTGAATTAAGCAAGCCATTTAAGCAAGAAGGCTGCACAGCACTGAAGTGGAAATAACTGATGGGAAGACAATCATCCTCCCAATCCTCTCATTGTGCAAGACAGGGGGATCCCCAACCATGGGGTTACTGAGGGTTCAGATCAGAGGACCCTTAAATAGCAGTGGTCTGACCACCACATTTTCAGATAGGAAGGTAGAATTGCCCCAGGCCACAGGCCCATGGAAAGCTGTTAGGTCCCCTGAGTTTGGGGTGTCACTGGGCTTCTGTAAAAACACGTGAAGGCCCCACAAACAGTTACGTGAGTAACAAAGGGGCCACCAGCCACCTCAGCAGCAGATGGACAGGTGGGTGGCAGAAAGGGGTAAGGGAAGCCTGACCATGCTGAGAGAAAAAGTCAGAGCATACCCTGAGCAGGGTCTCTTCTCAGCACTAGGAACATGTGGCATCAGTGGGGTATACCTGCTAAAACGGACGCACCAATACAGGAACACTTTTATTAACTAAAGTCCATAGTTCACATTAGGATTCACTCTGTGATATACAGTCCCATGGATCTTGACAAATGCATAATGCCATGTATCCACCATTCCACTATCAAACAGAATCATTTCACTACCCTAAAAATCCTCTGTGCACCACCTATTCATCCCTCCCTCCCCCATCCAAGCCCCTGTTAACCACTGATTTGTTTTTACCAAATACCCAGACTTCAAAGAGATGATCTTTTTATGATCTCTATAGTTTTACCTTTCCAGAATGTCCGGAGCTCATTTCTTTTTCCTGCTGTATCATATTCCATTGTCTGGATGTGCCACGTTTTGTTTATCTATTCATCTGTTGAAGGACATCTTGGTTGCTTCCAAGTGTTGGCAAATATGAATCAGTGTGCAGGTTTTTGTGTGGGCAAGAGTTTTCAACTTATTTGGATGGTTATGTTATGCCATCCTTGCTTACTGCAATCAGATTGTAGTAAGGAAAAAAGTTGTTTAGCAGGAAAGTCTCTTTCAGAGGAAGGAAAAGTCTTCGTTGAGCAGAATGCCTTGATGGGCTGTGTGGCTGTGGAAGGACAGCCTGGGAGCATGGCCACTCGGGCTGGAAGCAGATAAAACATATACTTTAGCATCCAAACCAGGACACTTTGGGGGTTAAGAGTAGACACTATTAATATCACTGGAGCAACAGAAATAATCTGGTTTTATTCCTGTAAACTTTGGTATAATGAAGCCAAGAGTTGGCTAAACTTGAGTACATTTTTTTAAAAACTCTAAACACAAAAACATAAAACAAGGTAGGTGGCTGACTTTAAAATGACCGGCCATATTGAATGTTGGTGAGGACTCAGAGCAACTGAAACTCTCCTACATAATTGGAGAGAGTGTAAGATGGCACAACCAACTTGGAAATCAGTTTGACAGCTTCTTAAAAAGTTAAACATACACCTACAATACAACCCAACCATCCCACTATAGGTATCTATCAAAGAGAAAAGAAAGCATGAAACCCGAAGACTTGAATGCAAGTGTTCACAGGAGCTTTATATAGAGCCAAAACCCAAAAACAACCCAAATCCACTAGTAGATGAATGACAGATAAACTGTGGGACTTCTATACAATGGAATACCACTCTGCAGTAAAGACACACTATTGATACACACAATAACAGAGAAGAATCTCAAAATCATACTGAGTGAAAGAAGCTAGGCAAAAAAAGAACATACCGTATGATTCCATTTATGTAAAACACTAGAAAATATGAGCTAATCTTTTTTTTTTTTTTTTCTGAGACAGAGTCTTGTTCTGTTGCCCAGGCAGGGGTGCAGTGGTGCAGTCTCAGCTCATTGCAGCCTCAATCTCCCAGGATCAAGAGATCATCCCACTCGGCCTCCTGAGTAGCTGGGACCACAGACATGCACCCCCATGCCCAGCTAATTTTTTTTTTTTTTTTTTTTGTAGAGATGAGGTCTCACTATGTTGCTCAGGCTGGTCTCGAACTCCTGGATTCAAACAATCCTTCCACCTTGGCCTCTCAAAGTGCTGGATGTAAGTGTGAGCCACCGCATCCAACCAATACAAGCTAATCTGTATAGAGAAAGCGTATCACTGGTTGCCTAGGGATGGGATTGAGGGAAGAATGGATTAAAAGGGCACAAGATAACTTTAGGTGATGGTGGAAATATTGTTTAGAAGTGACAGTTTTATGGCTGCATGTATGTCAACACTGATAGAATTGCACACTTTAAATATATGCGATTTTGTATCCTTCAAATATACCTCAATAAAGATGGAACACTTTAAGAAAAAATAAATAAAAATGCATGCTCTTTAGCCTTAAACAGAAAAACATGATTTTTAGGGAGTAGGGAGTAAGTGAGCCAGCATGGAGACAAGGAGGTTGAAGGCAAGTGAAGAAGTCCCAGAAATTGAGCAGACGGCTACCAGAAGAGAAGGCCAGTGAACATATCCCATTTTGGACTTGGGGCCCAGGCAAGGGGGTCCCAGAGACATTTTAAGACTGATAGTGTCCAATAGTCTATTTTATCAGCTGTGCTATTCTCTAAAGAAACCCTTACATGTGTGCGCACACACACACATGCACACACACAAACACGGACACACTGGTCTTTAATAAGTTATGTAATGGCCTTGGATGAGTGAGGTTTAGGAGAAATACAGTAAAGGAGCTGACTCTCTGGGTAGATTAAGGATAGGGAGAAGGGGGCATTTAAAATATGAAAGATGGGAAGGAGAAAGAGCCAGGATTCAGTGGAAGCAGAAAATCAGAATGTGAGGAGACCCAGGGAAATATCTGACTTACAAGAATCCTCATTGAGATTGGGAAGTTGGCTCGGGTCCCATTTTACAAGAAATGAGGGTTTTATTTGCATTTTATTATTTAGGGCTCTAGCTGACAACCCAGTTACATGACGAAGTCAAAGGGCAGAGGTTACATCATTCCAGCCAAATACCACATCCTGTGGCCACTGCCCCTTAGGACATAGTTCTCACCTGGGGCCTGGTCAGAGAGGACCAAGGTCATTGGCCTTTTGCTTCTTAGTTAGCAGTTTTAAAGTAAATGGTGATTTAGGGAAAGGGAGAGGTGGCAGGTGACAAGAAGGGAGAGCATTTGTGGTTTCAATTTTACCGCCCATAGTGCTAGGCACTGGAGGTACAGTGAGGAGCACACTCCTGACTCTTCTATTCCCGGAGCTGATGGGGCAGCAGGACTGCAGACATGAAATCAGTAAGACTAGTGCCTGTTGAAATAAGGGAGAGGAAGAGAATATGGACGTGAATTACAAGTAATTTCTGCTAGGGGACTTCCTGGGAAGTGAGGGTCAAGATGAGATTTGAAAGCTGAATAGGGAAATGTTGCCCCAACACACAAGACCTCAGTCCTGGCAAAGCAAGTCCCAGTGCCCCAATCAATGAGCTTCAGTCAGGCTACTGACTTGGCACCAACTTGTGTGCAGTGGCCAAGCTGGATGCTGTCCTGAATTATATCAGTGTGACAAGGCAACGTCTCCTTTAGTGTGACCTTAACAGTGGATTTGTCCCTCTTTATCAGAGTAGGCTCCCTGTGTTCCCAAACTCAGGAAACTCCAGGCATTGGCAGCCCACTTGCACATTCTATATCAGATCCTGCCTCACTGGGAGTTGTGGCAGAGGATGGCCAGACAGACACCATGGACAGACACCATGGAGAGGGGCAATGAACAAACCTTCATCTTCTATACATAGCATGAATTCTGCTTTCTCTTCTGTGCCTGTGTACAGACACTCAGCCAGGAATCCCACCACCAGGAGCATTTTCATCCACTTCTCTAAAGGAGTCCAGTGCTTTGCTGCATAACAGTGTGTGATAGACTATACACAGGTGCCCAGTGGGTCCAGCCTCCCTGCACTCTCCTCCCTGTGTGATCCCTCCCTACATTCACTCCAGGCTTAGTCATGTGATTTGTGAGAGTGAGGCAAGCAGAGGGTTGATAAGCAGTCGTTCATTTCTCCTGGAATATTACCTCCCGGAACTCAGCTGCCATGCTATAGGGAAGTATTGACTCTCCTTTTGTGAACTGAGAGGCCACAGGAAGAAAAACTGAGGCACCCTAGCCCTCAATCAGCACCAGGGCCTCAGAGTGTGAGAGAATCATCTGGGACCTTGCAACCCAGCCCAGTCCCCAGCCGGATGTACCCTCCTGGAGTGAGCCCAGCAGAGACCACAAGGAGCAGAGCAACCACCTAGCTGAGCCCAGCCACCCACAGGACATGAGAGAGGATACACTGAGATTGTTTTAGGATTATACATAGTGGGGTGGCTGTCTCAGAGCAGTATTCATCACACAGGTGTGGCCCTCAGGCCTTGTTTCCCAGCAGCAAGAGCCATTGTCATAGCTCCAGGGAAGCCTCTTTACAGCCACTGACAGTTGTCCCACTCTCGGGATGCTCTTTCAGGCTTTGGTTTCCATTGAGGATATTGTTTTTCTTATCATTTTTCAGGTGGGTCACAAGAGTGTTTTGAAGGGTTCAGGGCCCACCCTTCGGAAAGTTGTAGATGATTGTCTTGTGACAGCTGCAGTCATAGAGCAGGGTTTTTTTAACTATTGTATTTAAATATAGTAAATTGGCATATATATTTGTGTGTGTGTTGATCGTGTTTGTTTATTTCTATAGAACCATTTCCTCTTCCTAATAAACACAGAAGACAAGACAGAGAGGAGCACAGGAAGGAACAAGAGCCCCTGGAGAAGCAGTCCAGTCTCTGCAGTTTCCCCAGCTGGGGCAGATGGGCTGCCCTCCTTATTCCCCAGGCGGCCCCTGGCCAACCTTTCAAGTCAGCACTTATCTTAAGGACAATGCTTTTAAAGGCCAGGGAGGTATGGGATTTTCTCCTGATCTGATCCCACTGAGCGAAGCCTGGCAGCTTGCACACCTGCGTCCTCCACTGCATGAGATCGTCTCAGCCAGGCGGGCCATGCACAGCAGTGTGTGTTTTCTGCTCACTCCCACCCACAGCTGTTTGCCTCCAGCATGGCCCATTTCCTGCCCCATCTCCTTGGGCTCCCTGGAGCTCAGGACCTCCTTGCCTCATGGCAAGTGCCAGAAGCTAGCTTGACCTCCCACATTCTTTCCTGTGCTCAACCTTGCCCTGCTGCCCACCACCTGAGGTTTCGCTATCTGCACTCTGCTTTCAGCCTCAGGCTGGTTCTTTCTGGCTAACCTGAAACACAAGTGCCTGCAGAGGAAGGTGAAGAACCTCCCCGTGGTCCCCTGCCAGCCCTGGCTGTTTCCATAGGGAAAGGCTGGGTCATACCTTGGGCAAATTCTACTGATCCTGCACCTGTCCAAGGCGCCCAGTGTGCACTTAGTTTTCTCTATAGGAGACGCCCTGGGGGAAGTTGGTTCCACCTGGGGCTCCACCATTGCTGCTGGGGTGTGGGTGAAGGGGGAGACCACAGGGCCTCACTGGGAGGCTGTGCAGGGGGAGTGGTCCTCTCTCCAGGCCAGGTAGGGGACTAGCAGGCATGTTCGCTGTCCTGCTGGCTTCTGCCCTGACTCCAGGTCCTCCTCAGGCCTCTGATTTCTGTGTTGTTCCTTTGACTATTCTCAGAGTATGAAGTAAAGGTAGGAATGGCAGGCTCACTGCATCTCTGCTGTTTTGGGTTGGCAGGGATGATACACTGTACCTTGTGGATGGGGAAGGAGGGCAGCTTGGTAGCGGGATCAGTTGCAGGCATCAGTTTCAGGGGTATGATCCAAGCCTCCAGCTTGGATCTCTTGTAGCCTTGGAGCAGATAGGTGGCCAACACTTCACTGTCCTGCAACTAGTCCTGGATCCCTTCCCATGTATGACCCATGGACACCATCAGTTCTGCCTGCCCAGGTCTTTGTAGTCAGAGAATGACTCAACGCAAAGCTTTAGTTTCTCCCCATAGGAGGGCCTCTCTTGCTGGATTGAGCATGAGGATTCACTTGAACAGGTTTTCACACTCCATGGACAGGTAGAAACAAATACCAAATGTTCCTCTCAGCTCTCACTACTCCCGCAGCTCCTTAGGGTTCTGTCCATCAAAGGGCTGGGATGTGATGACTAGATATACAGGAAGCCTCCAGGCTGTACACCTCTACCCTGGGGCCACCTTACTTTGGCCCTGGAAGAGTTCTGGGTGGCATGAGGGGCACTACCACAGAAGGTACCCAGCTTGTTGCCAAAGAAGCCCAAGCCTGCAGTCTCAATGTTCATGTCAGCATCCAAAAGCAACTATTCTGCCTTCAGGTCCCTATGGGCAATACTACACTTCTGGCGGCAATACTATCACATAGCACAGCCCACACTATCTGGTGGAAATTGCTTCAGGCTTTCTTCTTCTTCAGGCTGCCATGAGCCACTAGGTACTCAAATACCTCTCTCTCACTAGCCTGCTCCATGACTAGGTAAAGTGCTTCCTTGGTCTCGATCAACTCAAATAATTTCACAATGTTGGAATGATACAATACCTTCATGATGTCTTCATGAGATAGTCTCTGGAGGCTGGAGTTCCACACTTGTAAATGACCTTTGCAGCCACCTGTGTGCCAGTCGGGATGTACCAGGCCAACTTCACCTTGGCAAAGTTTCCCTTGGCAATGGTCTTGAGGAGCATGTAGCTGCCAATATGAGTCCCCTCCTTGGCAGAGATGCTATAAAGGGCCTACCAGTCTTTTGGACTTACTGCTAACAATACTACTTACCAATATTAACTAATAATACTGATTAAATAAAGAAGAATGTGGAAAGAAATGAAAAAGAAAACAATGAGAAAAACAAAAAGGAATTAAGAAAAAGAAAAAAAATTAAAAATGAGGCCAGGTATGGTGGCTCATACCTGTAATCCCAGTACTTTGGGAGCCCGAAGCAGAAGGATTACTTGAGTCTAGGAATTCAAGACCAGCCTGGGCAACATAGTGAGATCCCGTCTCTACAAAAAAAAAATAGCCAGGTGTGGTGGTGCATGCCTGTAGCCTCAGCTACTTGGGAGGCTGAGGCAGGAGGATCCCTTTGAGCCCAGGAGGTTGAGGCTGTAGTGAGCCATGATGGTGCCACTGCACTCCAGCCTGGGTGACAGAGCAAGATTCTGTCGAGAGAGAGAGAGAGAATAAAGAAAAAGAAAAAAGAAAAGGAAAAGAATAAAGGAAAATGAAAAAAGAAAGAATAAAGAGAAAAATAAAAAAAGAATAGAGGAGGGGAAAAAAGAGAAAATAACAAGAAAAAATAGATACAGAGCCAAGAAATTTAAAAAGCTAACTTTGGTGAAAATCCTTCAGGTCACCAAAAGCTACCTTCCTGAGCTAGGAAGGCCAAAAATTTAGGCCCAGCCAGGGACTTACATGGTACAGTACTTGGAAGTCTGTAACTGGTTCCTTACGAGGTCATAGCAAGAAATAGACCTATCACAGCTAAAGATAATTCACAGTGGTTTTCTCACTTTTTGGTCTCAAGAATGCTTTACTCTTAAAAAACAAAAAGAGGGAGAATTCAAAGAGCTTTTTGTTTATGTGGGTTGTAGTGAACAAATATTCACCTTCTTAGAAATTATAACATGTAGGATGCTTCAGTGGCTTTTTAATTTCTAGTTTGCAAAGCTGTAAAAAGCTTTCGGCTCATAAAAAGCTCAAAATATCTACACTTAAAATATTCCATTCCTTAAAACAAACAAACAAACAAAACCAACAGCTTCTGGCTGGTGTCCGGATAATGACAATACCAAGAGCACCAAGGCTGCGGGGTCCCACGGTGAGGAGCATGGATACAGCTAGAGAATGTCAGGGAAGAAAGACTTCTCAAGGAGGTTCCTGAGTCAGACCTGAAGGACTCCTGGGGGTGGGCTGCACCTCCCATTTCTTGGACGTATACCCTTGGCCATGCCCTGTGCTGGACACTAAGTATTCAGAGATGCATGAAGGCACCCTGCCTCTGTTGCAGAGCAGAAAGATTGTGGACAAAAATTCTAAATGCTGCCAAGGAGAGGAGACAGACCTCTGCCGGCTCAAGCTTCTCTGGGCCTCTGGGGAAGTCCCACAATCTTGGCTGTGCCTGCCCCTGCCCTCCCACCCCTACCCCAACTCCATCCCTGCTTGGTTACCTTGATCTGTATCACTTGTGGCCCCAACATGCCTGGGGTGAATATCCAGGTGCTCCCCACCCAAGCTGAGTAAGTGGAGTAGATATGATTTTTTTTACTGGGCAGAAGGGGCTCATTTATGATTCATTCACTGGCCCCAGAGATTGAAATCTTGGGTACCTAAACTCTCTTTCATTCCCACTCAGGCACCAGGTCTCTTGCATGGAACAGGCCATCTTAGGTTCCATGTGCCAGGGCTGGTCTCAGTTCCCCATCCCACCAGGGCTCACACACAGCCCTGCAGGTAGGGTCCCCAGATCAGCTTGCGTGACGTTGAAATGCAGGGCGAGAGGTCTTGTTGGGGACCTATCACTTTCACTGAGAAATGGACATGGAGAGAACCAGAGTGAGTAAGGGTGTATGATGTGCACTGCAATGGGGGACAAAGCAGACTCCTGCCTTCGTGGAAGTCACAATCTAGTGGAGGAGGGATGTTACTAGAAATAGACAAAGTGCTGGAAGGACAAATAGCAGGGACTTGCTGTAGTCGGGCAAGGGGGTTAGGAAGCCATTACTTGGAAAGTATGGTTTCAAGTCAGAGTTAAGGAAAATTAGGAGTCAGGAAGATAAAGGAGGTGAAGTGATGATTGGAGGAAAAATAAATCTGTCCTTTATCCAGACGTTACCCCATGCTAAGCAGTGGCTGAGCCTTTCCCAGTATCACCCAAGGTAGGATAGTGGGTGAATAAGACATGTGAACTCTCCAGTAACACTAGTAGATTTCGAATCCTGCCTCTGCCATTTGCTGGCTGTGTGGGCTTGGGCAATTTACATGTCACTCCATTGCTTCTGATAGCAAAGGGGATGATGAGATAGACTGATAAGGTTTAATGTGTTTGGCTGCTGTATGGAGATTGGATTAGAGCAAGAGTGTAAGGGAGAGAAAGATATATCAGTGTTTCAGGCGAGAGTCAAGATGGCTTGGGCCAGGTGTGATACTGGAAGTAGGGAGAAGTGGAAAGTGATGATAATTCACTGGATTTGGTTGGAAAGAGTGTAGTCAAGGGTGACCCCCAGGTTTCTGGCTTTTGTTATTATAAGTAACACAGAAGAAGAATGGATGAATCATTAATTTATTTTCTATTTATTGTGATATCTATCATCCTGCAAAAATATTTCCTATATATTCAATTTAAAGAATAGTAATAAAAATACTTATTTACTCCTTAGATCAGTTGAGAAAAAGAATTTACTAATATAGTTAAAGCCTTCGAGTGTCCCGTCTTCTCCCCAGAGGCACTCTCTATCCTGAAATTTGTTAATCTTGCCTTGGCTATTTGTTGTTTTTACTATATATGTATCTATTCCGAAATAATATAGTGATTGGTTTTGTGTGCTTTTGAACTTTATGTTTATTCTGTTAGGGGTTCATTGAACTTTTTCAATCCAAAAGTTTATAGTCTTAATATAATTTGGAAAAATTAATTTAAAAAATCAACTCTGGCTCACGCCTGTAATCCCAGCACTTTGGGAGGCTGAGGCAGGTGGATCACGAGGTCAGGAGATCGAGACCATCCTGGCCAACATAGTGAAACCCCATGTCTACTAAAATACAAAAAATTAATCGGGCATGGTGGCACGCACTTGTAGTCCCAGCTACTTGGGAGGCTGAGGCAGGAGAATCGCTTGAACCTGGGAGGTGGAGGCTGCAGTGAGCTGAGATCATGCCACTGCACTCCAGCCTGGTGACAGAGCAAGACTCCATCTAAAACAAAACAAACAAACAAACAAAAAAAACACACAACTCTGAATGACAGGTCTCAAAATGATACCAAAACTTAACTGGCACCATGATACTATAGAGAAACATTTATCCATTCACCCATTGAAAGACATCTTGTTTGCTTCCAAGTTTTGGCAATTATGGATAAAGCTGCAATAAACATCTATGGTATATTTTTGTATGGATATAAGTTTTTAACTCATTTGGGAAAACATCAAGGCGCACGATTGCTGAATCATATGGTAAGAAAGAGTACGTTTAGTTTTGTACAAAACTGTCAAACTGTCTTCCAAAGTAGCTGTACCATTTTGCATTCCCACCAGTAATGAAGGAGAGTTCCTGTTGTTCCTCAACCTTACCAGAACTTGCTATCATCAGTGTTCTGGATTTTGGCCATTCTAATAGGTGTGTAGAGGTACCTCATTGTTCTTTTAATTTGCATTTTCCTGATGACATGTGATGTTGAGCATCTTTACATGTGCTTACTTGCCATCTGTATTAGTCCAGTCTCACATTGTTATAAAGAAATACCTGAGACTGGGTAATTTATAAAGAAAAGAGGTTAAATTGGCTCATGGTTGTACAGGCTGTACAGGAAGCATGATGCTGGCATCTGCTTGGCTTCTCTCAATAAAATTTGGGAAAATTAAAAAAACAACAGCTCTGAATGATTGGTCTCAAAATGATATCATAGCCTAAATGGCATCAAGATACTATACAAAAATGTTTATCCATTCACCTATTGAAGGACATTTTGGTTGCTTCCAATTTTTGGCAATTACGAATAAAGCTGCAATAAACATCTATGTATATGTTTTTGTATGCATATAGTTTTCAACTCATTTGGGTAAATGTCAAGGCACATGATTGCTGAATTATATGTTAAGAAACAGTTTGTTCTGGGGAGGCCTCAGGAAACTTAGAATCATGGTGGAAGGCAAAGGGGGCACAGGCACATCCCACGGCCAGAGCAGGAGCAAGAGAGAAAAAGGGGAAGGTGCTACACACTTTTAAACAACCAGAGCTCCTGAGAACTCACTCACTATGGCAAGGACAGTACCAAGAGGATGCTGCTAAACCATCATGAGAAATTCACCCCCAGGATCCCATCACCTCCCACCAGGCCCTACATCCAACATTGGGGATTACATTTCAACATGAGATTTGGGTAGAAACACATCCAAAGTGTATCACCACCTGTGTATTTTCTTTGGTGAGGTGTCTATTCAGATCTTTTGCCTATTTTTCAGTTGGGTTGCTTGTTTTTGTATTGTTGAAGTTTAAGAGTTCTCCATTTAGTTTGGATAGCTGTCCTTTATCAGACATGTTTTTTGCAAATAGTTTCTCACAATCTGTGATTTGTCTTCTCATTCTCCTAATGTCTTTTGCAGAGCAGGAGATTCTGATTTTGCTGGGATTTTGACTGAGATTGCATTGAACCTATAGATCAATTTGTGTTGACAGTGGATGACTGAGGAGCAGTCCTCCAGGCATCAGTGGAGCACAGGCTGGGAGATAGTCTGGCATCAGAAGGGAGTTGCAAAGGCTGGCAGCCTGCCGGGCTAGGAGGGATGGCTGATTCATATTGGAATCTGTACTCTCTCCTCTTCCACCCACTCTGTAGGCCTGAGTCATAAAGAAACCTTGCGGTGCCTTCCCCTGTGCACCCTTGGTATAGCTATGAACACTTCCCTCTGCACAGACACATTGACACATGGGGCTTATCACAAGGGACACCCAGAGAGGCTTCCTTGGAGGTGCCCTTGCATGACTTACAGAGTGGCATCCCAGGGGAAAGTAGCTAGGGCTCCTCCCCTGGTCAATCAGACTATCTGGTCCTTTCTGCTCTGAAGGCAGAGACCTCATTTTAGGGCTATAAACCCAGGCAGGACAAAAATAAAATACACATTCCAAAGACTCATGTCATCCTCCCCAGAGCTGGGGAACCACAGCGTGGGTGGTGGTCTAGAGGCTGTCCCTCAGATGTGTGGCCTTCCATAGGCAGTTTTGCGACTGTCAAATCCTCCCCGACATCTGCCCCTCTGCTGTGTGTGCTCTCCAGGGGCCCAGGGTGCCGGTTCCCTCCAGCCTCCTTCTACCAAATGAAGCTTCTGCACATGTTCTTCCAAACTCAAATTTCTTGTGGATAAAATTAGATCAGAGAGCTGGTGTTGCCGGGAAGCTGCCTCGAAAGTGGGTGGCTGCGGGCCATTAGCGGTAATGATGAGTTAAAATAACTCTAATAAAAATGATGTTGAATGTGGGAAGCTGAAGCCCTTTTGCCCATTATCCTGAGAACCGGTTGTCTTTCTGTTATTCTAGTTGTTTTGGGCCTCAAAATTACATCTGTATTTAAACCAAAGTTTTTATTTTTCCACCCAGATAAAGCCAGCTCTTCTCCTGCTGCTCCGGATAAGTGATTCCTCATCCTGTGTGCCTCAGCTCCTGCCACCACCTCCAACAAGCCCTCCCTGATCCCCTCACAGACAGTTAGCTCTGCACATCCTCTTGCTCCCTGTCTGCCTCACACCAGCTTCTCTGTCACAGTCGGGTCACAGTTGCTCCCTGGGTCTCCTGCCCCACTGGACTGCAAGCCCCTCCTCAGCAGTCACAGGACATATTGATCTTTGCATTCCACAGAAGGTGCACCTAGGAAGTATGAGTCAGAGGAGTGAGTTGGTGCTTTAAAAACCAAAGGCTAAAATGCAAGTGCTGTTCCATAAAAACCCCAACCGCTGGCAAGGGAAGTGACAGGACAGGACAGGGAAAGCAAGGCTTTGGAAGCAGGAACATTTTACTTCTCCTGACACCAAGAATAACCAAGACATGATTCTCAGCCTGAGTGTCCTCATCTGTGAAATGGGGTCAGTGATAGCAATCTTCCCAGGTCATTTGAGATTCAGGGCACAGACCAGTTCCTCAGAAATGTTAGTTCCTTTTCCTTCCCTAGTTAATAAAAACATTACTATGTTGGCAAGAAAGCCTGGGGCTTAGTCCTGGCTCTGTCACTAACAGTTGTGTGACTTCGGGAAACTACTTTACCCACTGGATGCCTGCTTTATTTCCTGTCAACAGGAAGTACTGATTGGTCTGTAGATCAGATTTTTTATAATGCTGATGATTAAAATTTTGAAACGAAGTGTTTCCTGACTAAGAGTTTCAGTCTTAGGAATGGAAATAGAGCCTAGAAAGAAGGTTGTCCACTTTTCATGGATGATGTTGGGGGCTGAGGCTTCAGTGTCACTGTCCTGTTGGGAGTGGCCGGAATCGCTCAGCATTTCACAGGCTTCTCCTCTATTGGTGGAAGAGCAGACGGGAGAGGTTGGTAGAGCACTGGGGTATTCTAATGACAGATTCAGAGGGGACTGAGCCAGGGAGCCCAGAGCAGAAGACTGTTGAAGGGAAATTAGGAGACAGAATTAGGCAGGTATTCTCCAGTGGTCACGTTATTTTTAGATCTCCAAATGATGGAGCTGGAATGGGCCATTTGAGGCCTGCTGGTTTAATCCTCCCTGGTTACAGAGGAGGAAACAGTGGCTCAGAAGGTCTAAGTGACTTGCCAGGTCTCCCTTTCCTGAGCTCAGTGACTCTGCTTCTATTTCAGCTGGTCTTGACTCCAAGGGAATCTCTTGTGTGTATTTTGGCCCTAACAAATACCAGGACTGGTTTTCTTTAAAAAGCTTTCTTCATGGGCACTGTTCGTCTCATGCAGTTTTAATAGAAAACTGTGTTTCTATTTTCCAGCACCATTAGTTGCTATGAGCATAAACTTTCATATTTAATGCAGCATGATTCACAGCGATGCTCCATTTAAAAATGGGAGAACCTCTCCTTTGGCAAAAATTAGAAGAGAAAAACTAAATGGGAATAGGAAACAATCATTTCTAAAAATATGAATAAAAAGAAATATCGATTAGTCTTTCATTTACTTAAAAGCATAGCTGATTGGACCAACTATTGTTGAAATTCAATTTCTGCACTTTATTCTGAATATTTCAGACCTTTTCGCCCTCTACATAACCACTAGCTCTTCCAGAGCAATTCAGGGACTATGTGTATGGGGAAGGAGCTAGAAAAGTTGTGAGAAGAGAAAAGGCAACTGTCCATACAAGCCCGAGGATCTTTTTAGCCCCCTTCTTCTTTGGGAAACACTGAGATAAGAAGCCTGCTCCCCACTCCCAACCCACAGCTAGTGCTTCTCTGTTCACATTTGGTTAACTCATACCCGATTCATTCCTCAGGTGCATCAGGTATAAATACGAGAAGTTATCCCTGATGCCCCCATGCACAGTTAGCTCTGCACATCCTCCCACTCCGTATCTGCCCCACACCAGCTTCTCTGTCACAGTTGGGTCACAATTTGTCCCTGGATCTCCTGCCCTACTAGATGGTGAGCCCCTCCCCAGCAGCCATAGGACATATTCATCTATGCATTCCACAGAATGGACCCTGGACTCACCATTCCCAGGCATCTGACACAGACACAGGTACCAATAGCACTCTCTCCAATGAGAGCCTAGCCATGGGCAACGGAAGAGGCTGAGGGACAGGGGCTTCCCAGGGCCCCCCTAAAGATCACTGTGGAGCCTCCTGGTACCCACCTGGAATAACTGTGAGAGCCAACATCTGTGGAGTGGTAACCATGTGATAGCCACTGTGATAAATGCACCACCACCCTAAGAGGATAGGGCTATTTTTTTTTTTTGACAGTCTCACTCTGTTGCCCAGGCTGGAGTGCAGTGGTGCCATCTCGGCTCACTGCAACCTTCACCTCCCAGGCTCAAGTGATTCTCCTTCCTCAGCCTCCCAAGTAGCTGGGATTACAGGGATGGGCCACCATGCCTGGCTAATTTTTTTTTTTTTTTTTTTTTGTATTTTTAGTACAGATGAGGTTTCACCATGTTGGCCAGGCTGGTCTTGAACTCCTGACCTCAGGTGATCCACCCACCTCAGCCTCCCGAAGTGCTGGGATTACAGGGGTGAGCCATAGCACCTGGCCGGGGCTATTGTTCTTATTCCCACTTAACAGACTAGAAAACTGAGGTGCAGAGTGGCTAGGGAAGTTGGCCAAGGTCTTAGGGATATTAAAAGGGTGGTGTCAGGATAAGGACCTGGGCTGTCTGGCTTCAGAGTCCACGCTTGTAACCACTACTGAGACTGCATCAAAATGACACATGCAAACTGTCTGGTGCAATTATAGCTGGTGTCAGCAAAGCTATGGGGAAACCAGAACATCAAGTCACTGGAGGTGGGTGTGGAAGTTGGTATATCCATGTTGGAAAACTATCTGGCAGTTTCTTATAAAGTTAAACATACATATTGCCATGCAACCCAGCAATTTCACTTCTAGTTATACACCCAAGAGAAAGGCGTGCATATAGCTGCTGAAAGACACATACAAGTATGACCTCATGTTCATAGCACTATTTCAAAAGCCAAACCCTGGGAACCAATCCAAAATCCACCAACAGAGAATGGAGAAGTAAAGCGTGGTATAGTTATGCAGCAGAATATTGCACAACGGTGACAATGAACAAACTACACAAGCAATAAGGATGAATTTCAGTGTTGAGAGAAAAAGAAGCCAGACACCAAAAGTGCATTTTGCATGTCCATTTATATAAACTTTAAAACACTCGAAGCCAATCCATGTTGTTGGAGGTCAGAGTGGTGGGTGTCCTTGGGATTAGTTCCTAGAAGGGGGCACATGGGAGATTTTTGGGAGTGCTAGTAATATCTTGCTTTTTGATCTAGGTACTGTATACAGGTATGCTGTTTTTATGAAAATTCATCAAGCTATTCCCTTATGAACTGTATGCTTTTATGCATCTATGGTTTGATTGAATAAAAAGTTTACTTTAAAAATAAAATGTCAAGAGTCGCTTCCAAGATGGCCAAATAGGAACAGCTCCGATCTACAGCACCTAACGAGATCGATGCAGAAGACGGGTGATTTCTGCATTTCCAACTGAGGTACCTGGTTCATCTTGTTGGGACTAGTTGGACAGTGGGTGCAGCCCATGGAGGGCGAGCGGAAGCAGGGCAGGGCATTGCCTCACTGGGGAAGTGCAAGGGGTTGGCGGATTTCCCTTTACTAGCCAAGGGAAGCCGTGAGTGACTGTACCTGGAGGAACAGTACACTCCTGCCCAAATACTGTGCCACTGCAACTGGCAGACCAGGAGATTCCTTCCTATGCCTGGCTCAGCAGGTCCCATGCCCACAGAGCATTGCTTGCTGCTAGCGCAGCAGTCTGAGACTGACCTGGGAGGCAGGAGCTTGGTAGGGGGAGGGGCGTTTGCCACTGTTGAGGCTTGAGTAGGTGGTTCTATGCTCACAGTGTAAACAAAGTGGCAAGGAAGCTCAAACTGGGTAGAGCCCACTGCAGCTCAGCAAGGCCTACTGCCTCTCTAGATTTCACCTCTAGGGGCAGGTCATATCTGAACAAAAGGCAGCAGATAGCTTCTGCAGACTTAAATGTCCCTGCCAGACAGCTCTGAAGAGAGCAGTGGTTCTCCCAGCACATTCGAGCTCCAATAACAGACAGACTGTCTCCTCAAGTAGGTCCCTGACCCCTGTGTAGCCTGACTGGGAGACGCCTCCCAGTAGGGGCTGACAGACACCTCATACAGGCGGGTGCCCCTCTGGGATGAAGCTTCCAGAGGAAGGATCAGGCAGTAATATTTGCTGTTCTGCAGCCTCTGCTGGTGATACCCAGGCAAGGAGGATCTGGAGTGGACCGCCAGCAAACTCCAACTGAACTGCAGCTAAGGGGCCTGTCTGTTAGAAGGAAAACTCACAAACAGAAAGGAGTAGCAACAACATCAACAAAAAGGACATCCACACCAAAACCCCATCTGTAGGTCACCAACATCAAAGACCAAAGGTAGATAAAACCACAAAGATGGGGAGAAACAAGAGCAGAAATGCTGAAAATTCCAAAAACCAGAACACCTCTTGTCCTCCAAAGGAACACAACTCCTTGCCAGCAAGGGAACAAAACTAGAGGAAGAATGAGTTTGAAGAATTGACAGAAGTAGGCTTCAGAACGTCTGTAATAACAAACTTCTCTGAGCTAAAGGAGCATGTTCTAACCCATCACAAGGAAGCTAAAAACCTTGAATAAAGGTTAGACGAATGGCTAACTAGAATAACCAGTGTAGAGAAGAGCTTAAAAGACCTGAGGGAGCTGAAAACCACAGTACAAGAACTTCGTGAAGCATACATAAGCTTCAATAGCCGATTTGATCAAGTGGAAGAAAGGATATCAGTGATCAAAGATCAAATTAATGAAAGAAAGTGAGAAGATAAGATTAGAGAAAAAGAGTGAAAAGAAATGAACAAAGCTTCCAGGAAATATGGGACTATGTGAAAACACCAAATCTACATCTGATTGCTTTACCTCAAAGTGATGGGTAGAATGGAACCATGTTAGAAAACACTCTTCAGGATAATTATCCAGGAGAACTTCCCCAACCTCGGAAGGCAGGCCAACATTCAAATTCAGGAAATATAGAGAACACCACAAAGATACTCCTCAAGAAAAGCAACCCCAAGACATATAATTGTCAGATTCACCAAGGTTGAAATGAATGAAAAAATGTTAAGGACAGCCAGAGAGAAAGGTCGGGTTACCCACAAAGGGAAGCCCATCAGACTAACAGTGGCTCTCTAGGCAGAAACTCTACAAGCCAGAAGAGAGTGGGGGCCAATATTCAACATTCTTAAAGAAAAGAATTTTCAACCCAGAATTTCATATCCAGCCAAACTAAGCTTCATAAGTGAAGAAGAAATAAAATTCTTGACAGACAAGCAAATGATGAGATTTTGTCACCACCAGGCCTGCCTTATAAGAGCTCTTGAAGAAGCACTAAACATGGAAAGGAACAACCAGTACCAGCCACTGCAAAAACATGCCAAGTTGTAAAGACCATTGATGATATGAAGAAACTGCATCAATTAACGGGCAAAATAACCAGCTAACATCGTAATGACAGGATCAAATTCACACATAACAATATTAACCTTAAATATAAATGGGCTAAATGCTCCAATTAAAAGACACAGACTGGCAAATTGGATAAAGAGTCATGACCCATCAGTGTGCTGTATACAGGAGACCCATCTCACATGCAAAGACAAACATAGGCTCAAAATAATGGATGGAGGAAGATCTACCAAGCAAATGGAAAGCAAAAACAAACAAAAAAAGCAAGGGTTGCAATCCTGGTCCCTGATAAAACAGACTTTAAACCAGCAAAGATCAAAAGAGACAAAGAAGGCCGTTATATAATGGTAAAGGGATCAATTCAACAAGAAGAGCTAACTATCCTAAATATATATGCACCCAATACAGGAGCACCTAGATTCATAAAGCAAGTTCTTAGAGACCTACAAAGAGACTTAGACTCCCACACAATAATAATGGGAGATTTTAACACCCCACTGTCAATATTAGACAGATCAACAAGACAGAAAATTAACAAGGATTTCCAGGACTTGAACTCAGCTCTGGACCAAATGGACATAATAGACATCTACAGAACTTTCCACCCGAAATCAACAGAATATACATTATTCTCAGCACCACATTGCACTTATTCTAAAATTGACCACATAATTGGAAGTAAAACACTCCTCAGCAAATGCAAAAAAAAAAAAAGGGAAATCATAACAAACAGTCTCTCAGACCACAGTGCAGTGCAATCAAATTAGAACTCAGGATTAAGAAACTCACTCAAAACCACACAACTACAAGGAAACTGAACAACCTGCTCCTGAATGACTACTGGGTAAATAACGAAATGAAGGCAGAAATAAAGATGTTCTTTGAAACCAACGAGAACAAAGACTCAACATACCAGAATCTCTGGGACACATTCAAAGCAGTGTGTAGAGGGAAATTCATAGCACTAAATGCCCACAAGAGAAAGCAGGAAAGATCTAAAATCGACACCCTAACATCACAATTAAAAGAACTAGAGAAGCAAGAGCAAACAAATTCAAAAGCTAGCAGAAGACAAGAAATAACTAAGATCAGAGCAGAACTGAAGGAAATAGAGACACAAAAAACCTTCAAAAAATCAATGAATCCAGGAGGTGGTTTTTTGAAAAGATCAACAAAATAGACCACTAGCAAGACTAATAAAGAAGAAAAGAGAGAAGAATCAAATAGACACAATAAAAAATGATGAAGGAGATATCACCACCGATCCCACAGAAATACAAACTACCATCAGGGAATACTATAAACACCTCTATGCAAATAAACTGGAAAATCTAGAAGAAATGGATAAATTCCTGGACACATACACCCTCCCAAGACTAAACCAGGAAGAAGTTGAATCTCTGAATAGACCAATAACAGGTTCTGAAATTGAGGCAATAATTAATAGCCTACCAACCAAAAAAAGTCCAGGACCAGACAGATTCACAGCCGAATTCTACCAGAGGTACAAAGAGGAGCTGGTACCATTCCTTCTGAAACTATTCCAATCAATAGAAAAAGAGGGAATCCTCCCTAACTCATTTTATGAGGCCAGCTGATACCAAAGCCGGGCAGAGACACAACAAAAAAAGAGCATTTTAGGCCGATATCCCTGACGAACATTGTTGCAAAAATCCTCAATAAAATACTGGCAAACCGAATCCAGCAGCACATCAAAAAGCTTATCCACCACAATCAAGTTGGCTTCATCCCTGGGAGGCAAGGCTGGTTCAACATATGCAAATCAATAAACATAATCCATCACATAAACAGAACCAATGACAAAAACCACATGATTATCTCAATAGATGCAGAAAAGGCCTTCAACAAAATTCAACAGCATTTCATGCTAAAAATCTCAATAAACTAGGTATTGATGGAACATATCTCAAAATAATAAGAGCTATTTATGACAGACTCACAGCCAATATCACACTGAATGGGCAAAAACTGGAAGCATTCCCTTTGAAAACCGGCACAAGACAAGGATGCCCTCTCTCACCACTCCTATTCAACATAGTATTGGAAGTTCTGGCCAGGGCAATCAGGCAGGAGAAAGCAATAAAGGGCATTCAACTAGGAAAAGAGGAAGTCAATTTGTCTCTGTTAGCAGATGACATGATTGTATATTTAGAAAAGCCCATCTTCTCAGCCCCAAATCTCCTTAAGCTGATAAGCAACTTCAGCAAAGTCTCAGGATACAAAATCAATGTGCAAAAATCACAAGCATTCTTATACACCAAGAACAGACAAACAGAGAGTCAAATCATGAGTGAACTCCTATTCACAATTACTACAAAGAGAATAAAATACCTAGGAATACAACTTACAAGAGATGTTAAGGACCTCTTCAAGGAGAACTACAAGCCACTGCTCAATGAAATAAAAGAGGACACAAACAAATGGAAGAACATTCCATGCTTATGGATAGGAAGAATAAATATTGTGAAAATAGCCATACTGCCCAAGGTAATTTATAGATTCAATGCCATCCCCATCAAGCTACCAATGACTTTCTTCAAAGAATTGTAAAAAACTACTTTAAAGTTCGTATGAACCAAAAAAGAGCCCACATAGCCAAGACAATCCTGAGCAAAAAGAAGAAAGCTGGAGGCATCACGCTACCTGACTTCAAACTATACTACAAGTCTACAGTAATCAAAACAGCATAGTACTGGTACCAAAACAGATATACAGACCAATGGAACAGAACAGAGCCCTCAGAAATAACACCAGACATCTACAGCCATCTGATCTTTGACAAACCTGACAAAAACAAGAAATGGGGAAAGGATTCCCTACTTATAAATAGGGCTGGGAAAACTGGCTAGCCATATGTAGAAAGCTGAAACTGGATCCCTTCCTTATACCTTATACAAAAATTAAGTCAAGATGGATTAAAGACTTAAATGTAAGACCTAAAACCATAAAAACCTTAGAAGAAAACCTAGGCAATACCGTTCAGGACATAGGCATGGGCAAAGACTTCATGACTAAAACACCAAAAGCAAAGGCAACAAAAGCCAAAATTGACAAATGGGATCTAATTAAACTAAAGAGCTTCTGCACAGCAAAATAAATTATCAGCAGAGTGAACAGGCAACCTACAGAATGGGAGAAAATTTTTGCAATCTATCAATCTGACAAAGAGCTAATACCCAGAATCTACAAAGAACTTAAACAAATTTACAAGAAAGAAAGAAACAACCCCATCAAAATGTGGGCAAAGGATATGAACAGACACTTCTCAAAAGAAGACATTTATGCAGCCAACAGACATATGAAAAAATGCTCATCGTTACTGGCCATCAGAGAAATGCAAATGAAAACCACAATGAGATAACATCTCACACCAGTTAGAATGGCAATCATTAAAAAGTCAGGAAACAACAGATGCAGGAAACAACAGAGGATGTGGAGAAATAGGAACTTTGGAGAAATAGGATGTGGAGAAATAGGAGCTTTTATACTGTTGGTGAGAGTGTAAATTAGTTAAACCATTGTGGAAGACAGTGTGGCGATTCCTCAAGGATCCAGAACTAGAAATACCATTTGACCCAGCAATCCCATTACTGGATACATATCAAAGGATTATAAATCATTCTACTATAAAGGCACATGCACATGTATGTTTATTGTGGCACTATTCACAATAGCAAAGACTTGGAACCAATGCAAATGTCCATTAATAATAGACTGGATAAAGAAAATGTGGCACATATATACCATGGAATACTATGCAGCCATAAAAAAGGATGAGTTCATGTCCTTTGCAGGGACGTGGATGAACCTGGAAACCCTCATTCTCAGCAAAATATCACAAGGACAGAAAACCAAACACTGCATGTTCTCACTCATAAGTGGGAGTTGAACAATGAGAACGCATGGACACAGGGAGGGGAACATCACACACCGGGGCCTGTTGTGGGTGGGGGCCTGGGGGAGGAATGGTGTTAGGAGAAATAACTAATGTAAATGACGAGTCGATGGGTGCAGCAAACCACCATGGCACATGTATACCTATGTAACAAACCTACATGTTGTGTACATGTACCCTAGAACTTAAAGTATAATAAAAAATAATAAAATAAAATAAAATGTCTAGTACAGTGCCTGCCAATATAAAGGATTCAACCATGTGAGTTCGCTGCCTCCTATCCCTCCTCTTCACCTGCTTGCAGGTATCTGGATGCACCTTGCTATTTCCTCTTATCCAGGCACTGGCTTTCGGATAATGTCACAGGTTCCAGGGCCAGGGGATTACTGGGTCCCTGTGAGGTGCCCAGAGTCTTAGAGCTGGGGGGCATAGGAGATATCTTGCCTGAGCCAGGCCAAGAGAACATTCATTCCTTCGTGTTCACAGGGGGTGGCCTCTTCAGGTGTCAGTGAGCAGGCTGTGGTGTGGTGGAAAGAGTTCTGAACCCAGGAAGCATGGCTCGAATTTAGGCTCTGCTGGACACTTGTTCTGCCACTCCACTGGGCAAGTCACTGGGGACCATTCAGTCCCACTTGCTCATCACAAAATTCTTAATGGCCAATACAGGTAGAAATACCTGTATTGTGTGTGTGTGTGTGTGCTGCAAAGAGTGATGTCAACACAGGGCCTCATGAATAGTCATGAGGAGTTAGAGCACAGAGAAGGAAACCCAGCCCAGCTAGAATGGCCACAGCCATGCAAAGAACCCAGCAGCATTCACTTTCCCTAATCTCAGAGTTCCATGCCCCCTCCACTCACCCGAGCTGCTTATTAAAGGCTCAGGCTTAACTTCTGGTGGTGTTCACGCCATGGTTTCTCCAACGCCTTGGCAGACAAGGCAGTAGCCTGCAGATGCTTCAGGGTCTGGATGTATTGCAAGCCTCTTCATGAATGCCACTCCCTAGAACTCACTGGGTGTAAAAGTAGTACTGCCTGATTGGTTTCATCAGCAATAATGTCCCCTGGCTTTGTAAATAGTCAGGGCTTTCACTTAGATGGGATCTCAGAAAATGTGGCTAAGTCTTTTGTTTCCAGAATCTCATCCACAGCACTCCCAACAGGCTCTCACCCTGCTTGTCACAGATTTTCATTGTGAAAATCTCCAGTGACAGTGAACTTACCACTTTCCACACAGCCCCCTCCACGGAGAGCTCTTGAAGAGAGCTGTTGGCCTCATCATATGAGATTTATAAATAGGCAGCTGTGGTACGAAACACAGAGGTTTAAGAACAGAGGGTGGAGCTCAGCCCCTGGTGGAAAATGACATCTGTGACTCACTCAGAAGAGCAGGTCCCTCTCAGCCTTTCTGCCACATGGAGCTGGGATGCCCAGAAGGAGCTCTCCTGAGGATGCCTCACTGAGGTGGGGTGAGGTGAGGCCTGATGGAGGCACCAGCATGGCCCATGAGCTCTAGAAGAAGGCTGGGCTTTGGGTGGGCACCTGAGCCAGCCACACCAGGAAGGGAATACTGCCTAGTGCAGCTGTTCTCAAACCTTATGGTCTCGAGAGCCTGCTATACCACTGAAAACTACTGAGGACCCTAGAGAACGTTCCTGGATTACATCTACCAACATTACAAATTAAAACTAAACATATTCTTTAATATTTATTTGGTAATTTATTAAAAATAATGAAAATCAACACTTTTTGTTTTCTAAATTTAAAAAATTGACTAAGCATCACTTTTACATTTTTGTAAATCTCCTGAATGTCTGGCTTTCCAGAAGATTGCATTCCGTCTGTTACACTATCACACATCACCTAGCCTCTGGAAAACGCCACTGCAGGCTCATGAGAGAATGGGGGAGAAACAGGCTAATCATATCTTAATATTATTGTGAAAATAGTTTTGACTTTGTGGATCCCCTGGAAAGGCCTCGGGAATAGCCAGGCCAAACTTTAAGGACCTCTAGCCTAGTGATTAAGAAAATGTATTTTGGTGTCAGATTGCCTGGATTCAAATTCCATTTTGGCCCCCCAGTAGGTGTTCAATAAATGTTAAATGCTATTATTATCATAACAGGGTACTCAGTGTATTCTCAATGGATTTTATTTTTCAAGCACAAAGTCTGGAATCCCCCAAAGAAGGATTCAAAACAGTGCCTCAATTTCAGTAATGAGCACTATAGGTTAATATTGTCGCTGTATAAATGTGTATCATTGTTGTTTCACATTTGCCTATAGGATTAGTATAGAATGAATCCTAGCAACAGCAGGCAACTTTGCTAAACATATTCACTCCCTGATCGGAGGACAAATTCATCCCCCACCCCCATCACTGTGAGCCCTTGGGCCAAATTTTTAAACCTCACTGAGTCTCACTTTGCCCCTTCTATAAAATGAAGTTCATAATAATACCTGCCTCATAGGTTTGCCATGAGAATTAACAAAGATAAGGATAAAACATGCACTTAGCCCAGCATCTACACATAATCAGCACTTGATAAATATTAACCAAAAGTTTTTTATGGCAGTTCTGAAAGCCACCACTAGGGCTCAGATATCTGGAATTACCACAAGGGTATTTGTTATTGATACAAAAATAACTCCCTAGGTGAGCCAACTGATGGGATTTTGGATGAGAATTACTGAATTATATTTCTGGAATTTTTGTTAGATGCCTGGGTCCTCAGAGGCAACGTATACCAATGGTCCGCCTTCACAGACCCCTTTGGGAGTGTGCCTGTTCTTTGGACGCTGGCTGCACCAGCAGGCACACCAGGTTCCCACGGGCTGAGTCACACACTTGGCAGTTTTGCCGGCTCAATAAACATGGCTTTCTCATCTGCCAACTCTGGCGCTGTGATGAGCTCTGGCCACACTTTAAAGTATAGAAGGCTTTGTAGCCTCACCGTGCTCAGAGTACAAAGCCCTTCTAGCTGTGGACAGCCATGGCTTCTGGAACAAGGATGATGGAATTAGCAGTGAAGACATTAAAATGTTATTTTTAGCAGTGTTCCAAATCATTACGACTCCCCACCCCCCGTAATGTCCTCTAAATCCTTCCTGACAGTATATGTTTATTTTTCTTTCCTGAGAATTATTAATTGGTAACCCAACAGTTCAAATATAGTTTTCAGCTGGTTCCAGAAATTCATTTCTTCATCATAGCACTGTGACCTTCCATCATATGACTGGCCACTATCTACTTTGTGGTTGAGTCATTGTTGTTCAACAGCGCTACAAACATGTATTGAACTCCACCCATTTACCAAACACTGCACGTGGATATGAGGGTGGGCCACATCTGGGCCGGGCCCCGGGAGCCAGGTCTTGGGTGACATGGAGACAAATAGACAAATGCACAAATAAACAGCCGCAGTCAGTGGAGCATGTGCAGGGGAGGGTGGGGGACAGGGCACTCGGCAAGGGCACCTGAGGCTGGCTCATTTTAGCATCAGGTTTCATTTCTAATGTCACCTCTGCCGAGATGTGCTCCTGCCCATCGTATTTGCAATAACCCCCTTGTCCCCGCACTCTGTCACATGGGCACATTTTATTTTTTTCACATCATTTATCATTATTCAAACGTTTTATTGATTTGTTTACTTGTACATCACGTATCACCCCTACTGAGTAGACACCCAGTGAGCATTTGCTGAATGATCAGTGGAGTCTCTAAATGAATGAATGAACTACACACTCAGTAGATGTCAAATTATATCATTATTCTAAATCACAAAGGCAATTTGGGGGGAAAGGTTAAAAATGGCTAATGTGATATATGTAATTACTGTCTCCAACGTTTCAGAATTTTTCCATGAAAATATTGATCAGGGGTCTTCTATGACTACAGAGGAAAGTGGAGTTAAATTAACAAGAAGAAATTTTGAGGCATGGCCCTACATATTAGAAACATACATCTGAGTAAAGACTTCAGTTCTATAGACTTTGGGAAAAAGTGACCACATTATCCTTTTGGATGGTCGATCCCTTCACCTGCCTGAAGGCAGAAGGCTCAACCAAGTATAGGAGTCTATGAGGCCAGCAGAGAGTAGCCAGCCAGCCAAACCCCAAGGATGCCTCCAAGACCTGCAATCACATAGAGATACAGGTGTGTAGAACATATTTATTTGTAAATGCATATAAATACATGGACATATTTTAATATATTTACATATATGTACATACACCCACAAAAACAGAGAGTATAAATATTGGAGGCAGTTTAGCCCGTCCCACTGGAGCCACTGGGACCCCTGACAGGTAGCTCTCTCCTCTGTCCCAGTGTTCAGGCGCTCCTGCCATGACACACTCTGGAACATTCTTGCTACTAATAAACAGTGAGTTCATTAGCTGGCAAAAGTGCCATGTACATTTGGAGCATTATTGCAGAGTTGGGCCACTGTTCCATGTTTCCGGAGATTTATTCACCCAGGAAACATATACAGAGTCTCTATTGTGTGCCAGGCCTAGGCATGCAGAGAACTTGGACTAATGATGGAGACAGACAAGCAAATAACTGGCTGTGGTGCAGGATTGTACTGCTGAAGTCTGCCCAAGGAGTTAGGGGAGCAATATATATATTGCTTATATATAGAGAGAGGGTTTATATAGATACATATGCCTGGGGGTCTGGGGAGGCTGCTTGAAGCAGGTTCCATCAGCTAGAATTTGAAGGCTAAATCAGAGCTTCCTGGATGCAGAGTAGGAAGGGAGGGTACAGGAAGTGAGGGTGGTGCGCCAGGCAGAAGGAACAGCATGTGCAAAGGCAAGGAGAGGAAAACCAGCCCAGGTCACAATGCATGGAGGTGATGGGGGGCCCGACACGGGGCTGCAGAAGCATCTTGGGGCTGCATCAGCAGAAACCTTGTGTTTTAAGCCAGGAAGTTTGAACAGGGTCCCGAGAGTTAAGGGGTATCTGAGGAACTGCCACAGATCTGCCTTTTAGAAAGACCTGCAGACCTTTGGCTGCTGTGACAAGGCACTGAATGGGAGGAGACCTCAGGCTTTTAGCAATAGTTCTGGCCAATGGAGACCAAGTAGAGAAGGTGGAGATGAGACACAGTAAAAAGGAAGATGCCTCAGGACTTGTGAGACAGAGATGTAACAGAGAGGTAGAGAGGTGGGGAGGAGTTGCTGAGGATAAGACCCACTATACACTAGGCCCCGTTCTAGGATCTGGGGCTCTGCAGCAAACAGAGGAAACCAATATCCCTGCCCTCATGGCACTGGCATCCAGTGGGAAGGGCCAGACAGAAATAAACAAGCAAGTCAGCATGGAGTATAACCAGTGTTGCATCCTTAGGAGAAAAATAAAGATAGCAATGTTGGCAGAGAGGGTAGGAGGTTTGAAATTTTATTCAGGGTGGCTCTGAAGACCTACAGGACATGAGGAAGCCAGCCCGCTGGCTCTCTACGGGAAGAGAATTCCAGGAGGAGAGAACAACAATACAAAGCCTCTGAGGCCTTGTGTGTTCCAGGTCCTTTAAAGGGGCCCATGTGGCTGGAAGGACCCGGGAGGAGAACTACAGGGGTGGAGCAGGGGATACCGCAGATTGTGAGGGATGTTATAGGCCATCGTGAAGACTTGGGCTTTTACTCTGAGTGAATGGGAGCCATTGGAAGGTGGTGAGCAGAGAAGGATACGATCTGACTGCACTGTGGGTTAGAGATGAGAACAGATTGGAAGAGACAAAACAGAAGTCGAGAGACCTGGTGTAGCCAAGGCAGTGGAAGCAGGGAAGAGGTCAGATTCTGGATGTATTTTAAAGCTGGAGCCACCAGGGATTGCTGATAGATTAGATTTGCCTGAGAAAGAGGGGAATCCAATTTGACTTTAAGAGTTTAGCCAAAAAAAAAAATTAGCCAGGCGCAGTGGCAGGTGCCTGTAGTCCCAGTTACTCGGGAGGCTGAGGCAGGAGAATGGCGTGAACCCGGGAGGCAGAGCTTGCAGTGAGCTGAGATCACGCCACTGCACTCCAGCCTGGGCGACAGAGCAAGACTCTGTCTCAAAAAAAAATAAATAAATAAAAATAAATAAAAAGAGTTTAGCCAACTGGAAGATTAGAATCGCCACCTTCCAAAGACAGGAAGCTCAGAGGTGGAGCTGCTTTCTGGATGGAGATGGGGACATTTATGGGTTTAGCTCGAAAGAGGTGAAATTTGAGATGACAGGTTATGTCCAATTAGCAGTGAATTATAGAGCTCTGGGTGTCATTTGGCCTTCAGATGGAGCTGTGGGACAGGGCATGTAGAAGGCCAAGTAGGCAGCCCCCGTGTCATAATGGGGTTGTCTTTCCAACTCTTAATGTCATGGTTCCTATCGCAGCTACTCATTATAATCACCAAGGAAGCTTTTAAAAGGTATCCTGAGGCCGGGCGCCGTGGCTTACGCCTGTAATCCCAGCACTTTGGGAGGCCAAGGCAGGTGGATCACCTGAGGTTGGGAGTTCAGGACCAGCCTGGTCAACATGGCAAAACCCCATCTCTACTGAAAAATACAAAAATTAGCCAGGTGTGGTGGCGGGCGCCTGTAATCCCAGCTACTTGGGAGGCTGAGGCACGAGAATCGCTTGAACCCAGGAGATGGAGGTTGCAGTGCGCCGAGATTGTGTTACTGCACTCCAGCCTGGGTGAGAGAGTGAGACTCTATCTCAAAAACAAAAACAAAATAAATAAATAAAAGGTATCCTGGATCTCATTTCAAATGTATTGAACAGGAATCTCACAGGTGGAACTCAAATGTAAAATTTTCAAAACTCTCATCAAGTAATTGTGGTGGACACCACTGGATAAAATTCTCCACATTATAGGGAGCCTTCTGTTGATTTTATTGCTGCACTAAAATGAAAAGTGTCAAGAGAGTGAGAAGACCAGCCACAGACTGGAGAAACTATTTGCAAAAGACATCATATAAAGGACTTATTCAAAATACACAAATAACTCTTAAAACTCAACATTGCAAAATCAAAAACCCAATTTAAAAATGGGCAAAAGAGCTGAACAGACACCTCACCAAAGAAGATGTACAAATGGCAAATAAGCACATGTAAAGGTGCTCAACATTACATATAATCCAGGAAATGCAAATTAAAACAAGATATCACTGTACACCTATTAGAATGACCAAAATCTATAACATTGACGACACCAAATGCTGGTAAGGATAGGGAGCAACAGGAACCATCGCTTACCGCTGGTGGGAATGCAAAGTGGTACAGCCACTTTGGAAGACTGTTTTGTAGTTTTGTACGAAACTAAACACAGTCTTACCAAATGATTCAGCAATCATGCTCCTTGATATTTACCCAGATGAGTTAAAAACTTTTATCCATACAAAAACATGCACATAGATGTTTATTCCAGCTTTATCCATAATTATCAAAACTTGGAAGCAACCCAAATGTCCTTCAGTAGGTGAACAGATAAATAAACTGATAAATCCAAACAATGGTATATTATTCAGTGCTAAAAAGAAATGAGCTATCAAGCCCTGAAATGATATGGAGGAACCTTAAATGCATATTACCAAGAGAAAGATGCCAATATGAAAAGGATGATACTGTATGATTTCAGGTATATGACGCTTTGGAAAAGGCAAAACTGTGGAGAGAGTAAAAAGATCAGGGGTTGCCAGGAGTTAGCAGGGAGGAATAGGGGAATGAATAGTCAGAACTTTCAGGGCAGTGAACCTGTTCTATATGATACCACAATGGTGGACATGTCACTATACACATATACATTCGTCCAAACCCATAGAATGCACAACACCAAAAATCAATCCTAATGTAAACTATGGACTTCGGTTGATTAAAAAAAAAACAACTAAACTAAGGAGATGGACATTTATGGAGGGAGAGGGAAAAAAAGAACACAGTGATTTTTACTCACTTTAATGTGTTAATGACGTATCAAAAGTGTTTGATTAAAACTGTGCCTTTTGTGCCAGGCATCCAGCAGGTGCTAGCAGTGAGTTAGTAAACAGAATGGGACACCCCCTGTCCCCATGGGGCTTACATTCTGAAAAGCCTGTTTGGAAAGTGTGGAGAGTGGAAGAGGAAGCCTGAGTGCCTGGGAATCCTGACCTACCTCTGCCTGTAGAGGCTCCCTGTGGCATAAGCCGGAGATGGCAGTGCACCCAAAGCTGAGAGCCAGGATAAAACCCCAAAGAAGGGCTACTCGGACACCTCATCTTCTCAGACCTCAGTTAGTGCTCACATTTTCACCACTCAGCAGCCCCTGCTTCTTCCAGTACTCTGTTAGAGGGCAGATGGGGAAGGGAGGAGGTGTGTTAGGGACCCTCAAGCCTTGCAGAGTCACAGCCCTGGGAAGGGGCACTCTGGGATGGAGACATCAGACCCCAGGCAGCAAGGGGATAGGATGTGGTTTGAGGGAATCATATGTTTTCCTGTATCTGCTACTCCATGCTAGTACAGGGGCAGGGGGCTGCACAGGGGCCACTCCCCACACCCCCCACCACCATCAAGGTCTGAGCTCTGCCTACCCTGAGAAACACACAGAGTCTGATCTTTCAAGTGGTGCCTCAGAGTCAAGGGCAACTTTCTGAGGGCAGAAAGAAGAGAGAAGAACTTCTGTCCTGACTTGATGCCCACTCGGCATGAAGAAAAACTGAGAAAAAGAACAACGGTGACCACATGGAAGACAGAGCCTCTACTAAAAGAGAGACTCTTGCTACTATCAAAAAACAAAAACAGAAAATAACAAGAGTTGGTGAGGATGTGGAGAAATTGTGCACTGTTGATGTGAAGATACAATAGTGTGGCCACTGTGGAAAACACCAAGGAAGTTTCTCACAAAATTAAGCATAGAAATTACCATTTGCTCCAGCAAATTGACTTCTGGGTACATGTCCAAAAGAACTGAAAGCAGGGTCTCAGAGTGATATGTGTATACCCATGTTCATGGCAGCATTATTCAAATCGCCAAAAAGTGGAAGCAACCAAGTGTCCATTGATGGATAAATGGATAAACCAAATGTGGTCTCTGCATACAATGGGATATTTTTCAGCCTTACAAAGAGGGTTCTGACACATGCTACAACATGCATGCATCTTGAGGACTTTATGCTAAAGGAAATAGCCCAGACACCAAAAGACAAATACTGTTTGATTCCACTTCAGTCAAGTACCTAGTATAGTCCAATTCATAGAGACAGAAAGTAAAATGATGGCTGTCAGGGGTTGGGGGAGGGAGAATGGGGTGTTACTGTTTAATAGGTGCAGAGTTTCTATTTGGGAAAACGTAAAAAGTTCTGGAGATGGATGGTGGTTGTGGTTACACAATATAAATGTTCTTAATGCCACTGAACTCTACACTTAAACATGGTTACAATGGTAGTTTATGTTATGTATATGTGTAACATAATGTATATGTATATAATGTATATATACACATATTTTACCTCAACTTAAAAAACAGAGTTAGCTTCTTTTAGTAACCAAGAAAAGAGCCCCTCTCAGGCTTGCTCAAGTAGGGAGAGTGGGGGTGGGGGTGGCTACTTTAGGGGGAGATGGGCCTCTCAGAAATGTACCATCAGGAGCTATGATGAAGCCAGCTCCCCCCAGAAACCAGAAAAGGGGGTGGTTGTGCTGTTGCCTGACTTCTTCCTTCCACACCACCTGCTGGTCTCCTTCCCTGCTGTTCTCTAGCTCACTCATACTGCCCCCTTTCTTCCCTGGCTTGCCCAGGACCCTTCAAAATACCCCCACACCTCCTTAGACGTTCTTTCATCTTCAGCCACCTGCTAACCGCCTCCCCTCTGTGGCCTCCAGTTCAAATCTTGAAGGAACCAGACTGACCACTCTGTTTTGGGGGAATAGGCACATTACAAGGGCCTGGCAAACTTGTGGGCTGGCCGCCCTGACCAGACAGCATTTTGAGGTTGGTGGCAGCCTCCCGGGGTAGCCCGGTCAGCAGGCCTCTGGCCACCAGCTCTCCTCAGGAGAGGCAGTGGGTGGCAGGGATGGTGGGTGCCTGTGATGGGACTCAGCAGAACATCAGTAACCTAACCTGACTCCTCAAGACTGACTGCTTCCATATTTGTCCCAAAGGCAGTGATTCTCTCCATCTTAGTCCATTTTTTGTTGCTTATAACAGAATTCCAAAAGTGGGTAACTTATTTTTAAGAAAGGAATTTATTTCTTACAGTTCTGGAGGCTGAGGAGGTTGAGGAGCTGTATCTGTCAAGAACCTTCTTGCTGGTGGAGACTCTGCTGGGTCCCAAGGCAGCTCAGGGCATCTCATCACAGGGGAATGAGCATGCAAGCTCAGATTTCTCTTTCTCCTCTGATAAAGCTACTAATGTCACTCCTGTGACAATCCATTAGTCCATTAACCCATTCATTCATTAATGGATTAATCTAAGCATGAGGACAGAGCCTTCATGACAAAATCACTTCTTTTTTTTTTTTTTTTTTTTTTGAGATGGAGTCTCACTCTGTCGCCCAGGCTGGAGTGCAGTGGTGCCATCTCAGCTCACTGCAAGCTCCACCTCCCAGGTTCAGGCCATTCTCCTGCCTCAGCCTCCCAAGTAGCTGGGACTACAGCCTCCCACCACACACCAGGCTAATTTTTTGTATTTTTAGTACAGACAGGGTTTCACTGATGCCACAATCACCTCTTAAAGGCCTCACCTCCTAATACTGCCACATTGAGAACCAAATTTCAATGTGAGTTTTGGAGGACACAAACATTCAAACCACAGCACCTTTCCTTCCCTATCCCCATACCCTTTCCATTATTTGTTATTCTGTTGTTCATTTACTCCAGAGATAGTCAACGATACGTGGGGCAAAAGCCAACCTTTTTCATTTTTATATTCCTATGTCACCACATGGTAACACTCAAATGTTTATTAACAAACTAAAAGGAAAAATAAAAAATAGAAAAGCACTAGATTTGGAATGTGAAGACACAAGTTGAATCTGTCTGTGTGAGCTTTGAAAAAACATCTAATTGCCTGGAGCCTCCCCCTCAAATTCTGCACAGTGAAACGGGCCCAAATGTATCAGTGATCTAAGGCATGTTCCACCACACCCTAAAAAGAGGTGAAGGGGTGTCTTTACTGCCAAATGTCTCAATGTCTTTAATATGCTAATGGGCCTTTTCAATGTCCCAGAGAGATATTAAAGCACAGAACACTTCTCAAGTTCACCTGTCCACAGAATCCTTTAATAACCCAGAACATCCTTTGGCTGCGAAAGATGAAGAACCTGTTTGAGATGCCACAACTTCTAAGGGTTGCTTTAGCTTTAAAGAGTCTCAAACTACCTATGAGTCTGTTTGATGCTTCTTGTTCACTTGCCCAGAATAAACTGCTCTGGAGTTTAAATTTGAGATGACCTTGGCTACTTTTGGTTGCTTCCTGTCAGTATCACACTTGTGGTTGTCTAGGGTTTGTTTCCTTCTGTTTATCCATGAACTGCAGGTAGCCAAGTCCACTGAGTCAGGTTCTATGAAATTGCTTCTGCTTATCTCAGGGAATGATATGGTACCTCCTGTTACCAAGAAAGATAAGGCACAGTTGCCCTACCACTGATACATGCATGAGTGAGGACATCTAAGGGGACAGGTGCTACCCAGGAAGGTGCCTATGTTGTTTGACTGCCAGATCATCATTGCACTAATGTAATTACTGGGAGGTGCAATCTAATGTGTAGGTTGGTCGTGGCAAAGTGAAATATCTTTCATGACTTTGATTAATGGCCAGATATTATAACTGACTGGAGAACAGGGATCAAAGGGAACACTGTCAAATGCAGAAATACAGACATGGCCAGGGCTGCCAGGGGACCTGAGGTGTGCTCTCCTGTCCTGTTACCCTAAAGCTCCAATAATGAAGTGCCACAGACTGTATAACAGAAATGGATTCCCTTAGTTCTGGACACTCAAAGTTTGAAATCAAGGTGTTGGCAGGGCTGTGGTCCCACTGAAGCCTCTAGGAGAGGATGTTTTCTTATCTCTTTTGGCTCTGGTAGTTCTGGCTGTTCCCTGGCTTGTGGCAATGTCACTACAATCTCTGCCTCCATGTTCACATGGTTGCCTTCTTTCTGTGTGTGTTTACACATTTTCTTCTTATAAGGACACCAGTCATATTGGATCGGGGCCCACCTTAATGATCTCACCTTAATTTGATTATGTCTGCAAAGACCGTATTTCCAAATAAGGTCACATTCATAGGTACGGAGCATTAGAACTTCAACATATCCTTTGAGGAACACAATTCAGCCCATTATGCCCCTTATGTCAAGGAAAAGCACATATGGGGGCCAGCTGCCTGCAATATGTTGTGTGTGGCCTTCTGAGCGCTGTCTGTGAACAGTGGCTATCTAATCTCTCCCTTTGGGACCTATTCGTGGTTTTCAGACAGGACACTCCAGAGTCTAGACACCTTTGGCACAAAAGACAGAGTTTAAAGCCAGGGATGTCAAAGGTATCAGAGGCTTTATTTGCAGATGAAAGAGGATATATTCTGGAGTTACTGTAACACATGGCTTCGGAGCTAGTTGGACTCTGGTTTGAATCCTGCCTCCATCACTCAGTAACTGTGTGATGCTGAGAAAAGCTCTTGACCATTCTGAACCTTGGCTTTCTCACAGGTAATGGGAATGACACCAACCCTATCCCAGTGGTTCTCATCTGAGGGAGATTTTGCCCCCTAGGACATACATGGCAATGTCTTCACACATTTTTGATTGTCATAGCTGAAGAGGTGCTACTGGAATCTAGAGGGTAAAAGCCAGGGATGCTGCTAAACATCCCGTAATGCACAGACCAACCCCCTACAACCAAGAATGATCTGGCCCCAGATGTCTCAATAGTGCCAAGATTGAGAAACACTGCCCCATCCTCATGGGGTTGATAATGAGCTTTGGAAATGAGGCATAAAAGGAGCTCAGCACATGTCTGCCATCAGTCAGTCCAATAAATGGCAGTTCTGCACATCGAAAAGCAGGGAGTTTGTGACAATCCTATACAAATATTTGAGCTCACTAGAATCTTCGGAGTATGAAGAAGAACAAAGGCTGTCATATGTAATGCAATCCCTGCTACTTTATGAATGCCGGGGAAACATAAAGAATGTAAAAATATAATTAAGTAAAACAAACAATGAGGTATACAGGAGCGACATAAATATAAATGGTGTGTTTGTTATGTCACACGCTTGCTACTTTTACTGAGATCACCTCATTTAATCCTTTAACCAACATGATAAAGTAAGAATTTTTATTCCAATGGGAATAAAAATGTTGCAAAATGTTGCAGGTATAGAAACTGAGGTTCATGAGAGCTTAGTATCTTGCCCCTGGGGTATGTATCTATAAGTGGTAGAACTGTTCTATTTGACCTAGAGTCAAATAGACTCTCTGTTGCCCTACCCTGATTCAGATGTAATCACTGGAACTAATGAATTTATTAATCATGAATCCAATGGTGTGGATGCCAAGGGACACAGGAAGTGGGATTCTCAGGAGATTAGGAACCTAGTGAAGATTCCTCAGGGATTTCTAAGGGATCTTTAGCATTCTAAGGCCTCCCCTCTCTTCCTTCCATTTGAGCCTAGAATCTGCTTGATGTTCTCTCTGGTGATCCTGACAGCTTGAGCAGTCTTGCCCTCCAGAAGCAATGAAAAATCCAACAAGATTATCTCACTTACTTTTCCTTCTCTAGCTGCCCATGACAGGTACCTCATGATAACAGAGCACTAGTACACAACACAGAGGAAAGCATCTAATTTAACCAGAGGTGTAACAGCAATAGCACAAAAGCTGAGAATGGAGAACTGGAATATACCCTTGTAAGGTACCTGAATCCACATGAAGTGGTAGTATCACTTGAAGATAGACAAAATGAAGTCAAAGATGCATGCTATAAACCTAAAATAACCTCTAAAATAATAATACAAAAAGTTACAGCTAATAAGCCACAAAGGAGATAAAATGGAATCATAAAAATAATCAGTTCATCAAAGATGATACACCAATGGCCAGTAAGTGCATGAAAAGATACTTAACATCACTAGTCATCAGGAAAACGCAACTCCAATCCCCCAGTGAGATACCACTTCACACCAATCAGGATGGCTATAGGCAAAAAGACAAAAGCCAACAAATGTTGGTTACAATGTGGAGAAATAGGAAGGCTCATTCACTGCTGGTGGGAATGTAAAATGGGGCAGTCACTTTGGAAGAATCTGGCAGTTCCTCAAACAGTTAAACATAGAGTTGCCACATGACCCAGCAATTCCACACTTAGGTATGTGCCCACAAAAGATGAAACATGTATCTACACAAAAAAGTATACATGAATGTTCATAGCAGCTTTATTCGTAACAACCAAAATGTTAGAAAGACCCAAATGTCCATCAACTGATGAATGGACAAACAAATGCTGTATATCTATATTGTGGAATTAATTCACAAAAAGGAATAAAGCACTAATATATACTATAACATGGATAAAAATAGAAAAATATTATGCCAAGTAAAAGAAACTCATATTATATAACTCGATTTATGTGAAATGTCCTGAATAGGCAAATTTATAGAGACAAAAAATAGATTAATGTTTTAGGGCTAAGGCAGCAGTAGGAAAGGGAGCATTTGGGGGTAATAGCTAAAGGGTATGGAGTTTCTTTAAAGGGTGATTAAAATGTTTTATAATTGATTATGATTCCACAATTTATGTATATTCCAACAATCACCGAATTACACACTTTAAATGGGAAAAGTATACAGTATATAAATTATATCTCAAAAAAGGCTGTTTTCTTTTTGGATAGAAAAAGAAGAAAATGGGACAAATAGAAAACAAACAGCAAGATGAAATGGAATCATAAAAATAATCAGTTCATCCAAGAAGATACACCAATGGTCAATAAGCACATGAAAAGATGCTTAATATCACTAGTCATCCAGGAAGGATGAAACATATATCTACACAAAAACTTACACATGAATGTCCATAGCAGCATTATTCATAACAGCCAAAATGAATGAATTCAAACCTAATAATATCAATAATCACATTAAATTTAAATGATTTCAATTCAAAGGCAGAGACTGAGCAGTGGGATTTCCTTTAAAAAGCAAGAACCAAGTATGTGCTGCCTACAAGGGACCCACTTGAACTAAAAAGACACAAATAGGTTAAAAGTAAAATGATAGAAAAGAATATACCATACTAACACCATTTTTTTTAACAGCTGGAGTGGATATATTAGCGTAAGAAAATATAGATTTCAGAGCAGAGAATATTACCAAGGACAAAGAAGTGCACTGAATAATGATAAAAGGGTCTATTCATCAAGAGGATATAACAATCTTAAATATATATGGACCCGATAACAGAGCTTTAAACTACATGAAACAAAATCTGATAGAAATCCAAGGAGAAATAGAAAAATCCCCGATTATATCAGATATTTTAATTTAACTGCTTGTTATACAATACCTGAGAAGGACCTTTGGAGGTTGTCTAATCCAGTCCACTCATTTTGCTAGATAAGGAAATGGAGCCCAGGAAAGTCAAGTGACTTGCCCAAGGTTGTGGAGTTAATTAGTGCCAGAGCCTGGATATTAGCCCAAGGTATGACCAGGTTTCCCCAGCAAGCAGACTCCAAAATTCAACCTAAAGTTGTGGTGAGAGACTTGCAATCAGAAGAAGCAAGAGGAGTCCCACTAGGCATCTACTCATGGTTACCTGTGTTTTAAGAGACTATCCATTTAGCCCTTTTTGCAAATATTTTTTAAAGGCTAGGCACTTTTGGAGGTGCTAGGGATATGGCAAAGAAGCCAAAGTTTCTTTCCTCAAGAAACTTATATTTTAGTGAGAATGACACAGGCAATAACCAAGTATATAAGTGACCAATGCAATTAAGAAAAGTAAAGCAGAGTAGGAGACACAGTGGGCCATACCTTTTAGAAATTGTGTCCCCCAATATTTCCCCAAGAAAGGCTAGTCCTGTGAAATGTTTCACAGAAATGGGCAAATAAGCTATCTGTCTGTCCTCTTCTTGAAGATTCCCTTGCACATTAGTAAATTAAAGGCCCTGAGAAGTCCTGCAGTGATGAAACTCATTTCAATGTGTTTAATCCAGTGCCTTCCAACCACGGAACAGATTTTGAGGAATGTCCATAGTGCTTCCTGGGCTCCCTACAACTTCTTTCATACCTGCTTTGTGGATTAAAGAGCCAATCCTCTAACTTTTTAGGTCTTTAGCATATTCCTCAAAAAGATTGTAGCTTCCTTCAGAAGGAATTCACAATTGAGGCAATTACACCCATCAAAGAGGCAGCATGATTTTGGGGAAGGAGCCCTTCCTTGGGCCCCTAGGGAGTGATTCTCAGTAAGGAATCACTTGGCCTTTCTATGCTCAGTTTTCTGGTGAATAAAATGAGGATGCAGACTCATTTAAAATGAGCTCTCAGACTTTCTGCAGCTCTACAGTTCTGTAATTCTTTGCACTTAAATTTTAAGACGGCAGTTGACCTTGGTCATTAGAATATCTATGTTCCAGATGCTAATCCTGCTGCCGTGGTGTGGAGAACATGCTTTGTCTCATTCATGCTCAGACTTCAGATCAGTTTAAAACATTGGTTCTCCAGTGTGGCTATGCACTGGAGTCATCTAGAGCTTTAATAAGCACTCACACTTAGATCCCATCCCAAGTTTTTGATGGAATTGGCCTGGGGAAGGGCCTTGGCATTGGAATTTTGACAAGTGCCCTGAGGCGTTCTTATGAGATGCTAAGGTTAAGAACCACTGCTTGTAAGACACAGTCTTCACATTGCAGTCTTTCTTGTTCACCTTCATGGTGTATTGCCCTCTGAGCACCATCTGTACATCAGAATGTGTGACTGTATATGGAACAACACTATCCTTTGCCAGTAATAGAAGGTAGCTTTAAAAAAACCAACAAAAGGAAAACAATATAATTACATTCTAGCTAAATAATGGTGCTTGCCAAAATTCTGAGCCTGAGGTCAGCATTTTCTCTAGACAGATTAACACATATGTGAATATGTTGTGGTCACAGTGGCCTTGAACTGAGAGCTTCCCTTCATGTTTTTAGAGTAACAGAGACACAGATAAGGAGAAATTCATCACAGAGTGGTTCAACAGTATTTAATGCTGTGTCTGGGGCCTCCTAAGATCCTTTTTCTCACTACCATTAGATCACACTCTCGGGATGCTATACAAGGTCTTCATGACTATTTCTTAAGGGAGCCATTCCTGGAAGTGGGGCTGGGGTCAGGCACCAGCCTTACCAGGCCTTCAGTCTTCCAATATTTAGAAGAAATAAGGCTAAAAAAGAACGCCAATGGCAACATTGAAAAGGAATAGATGGGGAAACCAGAAAAGGCATTGTGAGATTGAGTAGGGCAGGTGTCAACAGCAAAGTCCAGGCTGTAGCTGCTGTCAGGTGAGTGTGAAGGGGAAGCAGAGCAATTGAGGTTTATCTGCTGTTCCTAGGTATGTGAAAGCCTTTCCCTCCACTCCCAAGCTCCAACAACAGTGCTCAATTCTTCTGGCCTGTGGTGGGGCTGAAGGAGCCTCCTCACCCCACCACCAGAAGTGTAGGTCCAAGGACATTCCCCTGACTTGTCATAAGGTAAGAATAGTTGCCTCACTTCTTCTCCTGCTTCTGTATTATTTTGTGCTTGGAGAAGGCTTCTACTTAGGCATCCAGAAACCAAAGTAATGGACTTCACTGAGAAGAATATTTCATAAACCCTCAAATCCAGTAAACAAAAAAGAATAAATTGTTCTGTGAAAAAGTGAAAGTCTGAAACTAATTGGAAATGTCACTTTTTAGAGGAAATGAATAAAGTGAATGGGAGCTTAATTTCCTAAGTGTGATGGTGATAATCATATCATCTTTAAAGATTAATGAATACTATTTTCTGTAATAATAATAGTTTTGGAGGTGGAGGGACAACACAGTGCCTCTGATGGTAAATGTTCTCCATTTTGTTACTGTAAATGAAGCTACCTCGTTTTGTTGGGGATTTGCCACAATGATCTCTGGCCAAATGCACCATAAGAAATAAAGTGTCAATTGGAAAGGCATTTAAGGTGTTTGGGAAATGACAAAGGTCTTCATTGGTCAGTCATGAGATGAAACCCTATATTAGTCAGTAGACTAGGAGCTCTAAAGGAGTTTCCTGGGTCTCCTGGAAAGTTGTGAATGCAGGTGCCTGTTTCTAACTGGTATCAAGCTCTATTTCAGGAGCTTATGCTAAGCCATTTTATAAAACCAAAACAGATTTAGGTTTGCATGTAAGAATAAGTGGAAACTGTTTTTCCTCAATATCCATGTATCTGACCAGAAGAAGTAGGTTCCTCCATTTCTATTAGCAGAAATGCTTGCACAACCCCTCAGCAAATATGTTGAAACACCTGAAAATAGGCAAATGGAACCTAAATGGGGACATTTTGTTCACAACTCTTTTTAGTTATTTCATTATCATGGAAATGTATTGATTAATTCTGTTTTAAAACTTCATTTTGAAAAAAAAGACCCTGAAAAATATATACAATAGACAATCTTAGTAGGCCTGTATCTATTTAAGAAATTGAATCAATAATTAATAACTTTCCAAAACAGAAAGCACCAGGTCCAGGCAGATTCACTGGTGAACGCTACCAAACATCTAAGGAAAAATTTATACCAATCCTCTAGAATTTCTTCCAGAATATGGAAGCAGAGTTAATACTTCCTTTACTTATTGAATGAGACCAGCACTACCTTAAAACAAAACCAGTCAAAAACATTACAAAAAAGGAAACTATAAATGAATATCTCTCAATTTATATAGAAGCAAAAATCCTCAACTAAATCTTAACAAATTGAATCCAACAATGTATAGAAAGAATTATGTAACATGACCAAACAGGCTTTACCCTAGGCATGCAAGGCTGACTCAACATTTAAAAAAATCAATGGATATAGTCTATTATATCAACAAGCTTAAAAAAAAAAAAAAGAAAAAAGAAAAAAGAAAAATCACACGATCATACCAATAGATACAAAAAAGGCATTGGACAAAATCCAACATCCATTCATGAAAAAAAGAGCAAACTAGGAATAGAGGAGGATTTCTTCAACTTGATATCGAACATCTACAGAAACTCCACAGATAATATTATATTTAATGTTGAGAAACTAGAAGCTTTCCTGCTAAGATTAGGAACAAAGCAAAGATGTCCTCTCTCACCCTTCCTTTTAAACATTGTACTGGATGTCTTAGCGAATACAAAAAAACAAAAAACAAAAAACAATAAAAGGAAATAAAGGGTATACAGATTTGGAAGGAAGAAATAACAACTTTGTTCACAGATGACATAATTCCTATATAGAAAATCCAAAACAATTGACCAAAAAAAAGTCCTTGAACTTCTAAGCAACTAAAGCAAAATTATAAGCCATGAGGTTAATATACAAAACTCAATCTCTTTCCTACATGCCAGCAAAGAACAAGTGGAATGTGAAATTTAAAACACAATACCAGTTACATTAGCACTCCTCAAAATGAAATACTTAGGTATAAATCTAACAATATACATACAAGATCTATATGAGGAAAAAACAAAGCTCTGATAAAAGAAAAAAAAAAGAACTAAATAAATGGAGAGACAGTCCATGTTCATGAATAGAAAGACTCAGTATTGTTCAGTTCTTCTCAACTTTATCTATAGATTCAACACAATCCCAATTAAAATTCCAGCAAGTTATTTTGTAGATATCAATGAACTGCTTCTAATGTTTATATGGAAAGGCAAAAGACAGAGTAGCCAACTTAATATTGAAGAAAAAGAAAAGTTAGAGGAGTGTACTGTCTGACTTCATGACCTACTATAAAGCTACAGTAATCAAGGGAGTGTGGTAGTGCCATAAGAATAGACAAATAGGTCAGTAGAACTGAATAGAGAGCCCAGAAATAGATCCACATAAATATAGTCAACTGATCCTTGACAAAAGATCAAGGATGATACAATGGAGAAAAGACAGTCTTTTAGCAAATCATGCTGGAACAACAGGACATCCAAAAGAAAAAAGAAAAAAAGAATCTCCACACAAAACTGACACCTTTCATAAAAAACTCAAAATAGATCATAGACCAAAATATAAAACATAAAACTATAAAACTCTTAAAAGATAGCACAGGAGAAAATCTAGGTTGGATTTGGCAATGACTTTTCAGATATGACACAAAAGGCATGATCGATGAAAGAAAGCATTGATAAGCTGGACTTTATTAAAACTAAAAACTGCTGGTTGGCAAATGACACTGACCAGAGAATGAGAGATAAGACATAGGGAGAAAGGATGTACAAAAGAGATATCTGATGAAGGACTATTATTCCAAACATACAAACAACTCTTAAAACTTAACAAAAAGAAAATGCACAACGTATTGAAAATGGGCAAACGACCTTAACAGACACCTCAACGAAAAAAGATATACAAAAGGCAACTAAGCATATGAAAAGATGCTCCACATCACATGTCATCTGGGAATTGCAAATTAAAACAACAATAACATGGCACTTTACACTTATTCGAATGGCCAAAATTGCAAACACTGACAACACCAAATATGGAGTAACAGGAATTCTCATTCATTGCTGGTGGAAATGCAAAATGGTGTAGCCACTTTGGAAGACAGTTGGCAGTTTCTCACAAAACTCTTATAAAACATGCTTTTACCATATGATCCAGCAATCACACTCCATTGTATTTACCCATGGTAACACTCTTATATGTCTATGGAGTGTGAAAACTTTCTCTCAAGAAATTCTTCATCCTCCTGCACTCCAGCCTGGGTGAAATCCTGTGTTTAAAAAATGAAAGAAGGAAATTCCTCATCCTCAACACAAGCAAGAGAGGCTCCTAGAGTAAATCATGAAGAATCCAAAAATGAACGTAGAGCACGAGGAGGAAAACAACTGTCCAGCCACTCTCTGGCTATAAGGACCCTGAGCAGACTGAATTGATGGTGTCCATAGGTCATACCTGAAAAGGGATTCAGGATCCTTGCAGCACTGGAAGTACAATGAAGTACTGGCCACCTATCTGCTCCCAGCCTACAAGAGATCCAAGCTGGAGACTATACCACAGTCCCAAATCCTCCCTCCCCACCTTCAGCTGATCCCACCTCCAGCTGCACTCCTTCCCCATCCACAAAGTGCAGCATGGCATCTCAGCCAACTCAAAGCAGCAGAAGTATAGCCAGCCTGCTATTCCCATTTTAAATTTCTGTGCTGTAAATAGTCAAAGGAGCAACAAAGAAATCAGAGGCCTGAGGAGGATCGGGAGGCAGGGCGGAAGCCATCAACACAGCCAGCCTGCCTGCCAGTCCCCTTCCTAGCCTGCACCCCCACTGCACAACCCCCTACCAAGGCCCTGTGGCCTTCCCCTCCACTCATACCCCAGCAGCAGTAGTCGAGCCCCAAATGGAAACAACTTCCTCCAGGGCGTCTCCTACAGAGGAAACTAACTGCACACTGGGCAGCTTGGACAGCTGCAGGACCAGTAGAATTTGCCCTGAGGTATGACCCAGCCTTTCCCTATGGAAACAGCCAGGGCTAGCAGGGGACCACGGGGAAGTTCTTCACCTTCCTCTGCAGGCACCTGTGTTTCAGGTCAGCCAGAAAGAACCAGCATGAGGCTGAAAGCAGAGTGCAGAGAGCAAAACCTCAGGTGGTGGGAAGCAGGGCAAGACTGAACACTATACCTACAGGAAAGCATGTGGGAAGGTCAAGCTGGCTCCCGGCACTTTCCATGCAACAGGGAAGTCCTGAGCTCCAGGGAGCCCAAGGAGATGGGGCAGGAGATGGACCATGCTGGAGGCAAAGAGCTGCAGGTGGGAGGGAGCAGAAAACATGCACTGCTGTGCATGGCCCACCTGGCTGAGAGGACTTCATGCAGTGGAGGACGCAGGTGTGCAAGCTGCTCAGTGGGATCAAATCAGGAGGAAATCCCATACCTCCCTGGCCTTCAAAAGCATTGTCCCCAAGATAAGTGCTGACCTGAAAAGTCGGCCAGGAGCCTCTTGGGGAACAAGAAAGGAGGGTGGCCCCTCTGCCCCAGTGGGGGAAACTGCAGAGACTGGACTGCTTCCCCAGGGGCTCTTCTTCCTTCCTGTGCTCCTCTCTGTCTTGTCTTCTGTATTTACTGGGAAGAGGAGATGGTTCTATGGAAATAAACAAACACAATCAACAGATAAAAAATATATATGCCAATTCATTATATTTAAATGCAATAGTTAAAAAAAAAAACCCTGCTCTATGACTACAGCTGTCGCAAGACAATTGCCTGCAACTGTCCAAGGGGAGGGTCCTGAACCCTTGAAAACACTCTTATGATCCACCTGAAAAATGATAACAAAAACACTATCCTCAATGGAAACCAAGGCCTGCAAGAGCATCCTGAGAGTGGGACAACTGTCAATGGCTATAAAGGGGTCTTCCCTGGAGCTGTGGTATGGCTCTTCTTGCTGAGAAACAAGGCCTGAGGGCCACATCTGTATGATAAATACTGCTCTGAGACAATCTCCCCACTGCATATAATCTTAAAACAACCCCAGTGTATTCTCTCTCATGTCCTGTGGGTGGCTGGGCTCAGCTGGGTGGTTGCTCAGCTCCTTGTGGTCTCTGCTGGGCTCACTCCTGTGGGCACATCCAGCTGGGGGACAGGCTGGGTTGCAAGGTCCTAGAGGATTCTCTCACACTCGGAGGCCCTGGTGCTGCTTGAGGGCTGGGGTGTCTCAGTTCTTCTTCCTGTGGCCTCTCAGTCACAACAGGAGAGTTAATACTTCCCTATAGCATGGCAGCTGGGTTCCAGGAGGGAACATTCCACAAGGAATGGACTAGTACTTGTCTCTGCTTGCCTTACTCTCACAAATCACATGGCTAAGCCTGGAGTGAATGTAGAAAGAGGTCACACAGGGAGGAGAATGAGGGGAGGCTGGACCCACTGGGCACCCCTGTACAGTCTATCACACACTGTTATGCAGCAGAGCACTGGAATCCTTTAGAGTAATATACGAAAATGCTCCTGGTGGTGGGATTACCGGCTGAGTGTCTATATACAGGCACAGAAGAGAAAGCAGAATTACATACCTGTATGTAGAAGATGAAGCTTTGTTCATTGCCCCTCTCCATGGTGTCTGTCCATGGTATCTGTCTGGCCATCCTCTGCCACAACTCCCAGTGAGGCAGGATCTGATGTAGAATGTGCAAGTGGGCTACCAATGCCTGGAGTTTCCTGAGTTTGGGAACACAGGGAGCCGACTCTGATAAAGAGGGACAAATCCACTGTTAAGGTCACACTAAAGGAGACGTTGCCTTGTCACACTGATATAATACAGGACAGCATCCAGCTTGGCCACTGCACACAAGTTGGTGCCAAGTCAATAGCCTGACTGAAGCTCATTGATTGGGGAATCGGGGCTTGCTTTGCCAGGACTGAGGTCTTGTGTGTTGGGGCAACATTTCCCTAGTCAGCTTTCAAATCTCATCTTGACCCTCACTTCCCGGGAAGTCCCCTAGCAGAAATTACTTGTAATTCACATCCATATTCTCTTCCTCTCCCTTATTTCAACAGGCACTAGTCTTACTGATTTCATGTCTGCAGTCCTGCTGCACCATCAGCTCCGGGAATAGAAGTCAGGAGTGTGCTCCTCACTGTACCTCCAGTGCCTAGCACTATGGGTGGTAAAACTGAAAACACAAATGCTCTCCCTTCCTGTCATCTGCCACCTCTCTCTTTCCCTAAATCTCCATTTACTTTAAAACTGCTAACTAAGAAGCAAAAGGCCAATGACCTTGGTCCTCTCTGACCAGGCCCTAGGTGAGAACTATGTCGTAAGGGGCAGTGGCCACAGGATGTGGTATTTGGCTGGAATGATATAATCTCCGCCCTTTGACATCGTCATGTAACTGGGTTGTCAGCTAGAGCCCTAAATAATAAAATGCAAATAAAACCCTCATTCCTTGTAAAATGGGACCCGAGCCAACTTCCCAATCTCAATGAGGATTCTTGAAAGTCAGGTATTTCCCTGGGTCTCCTCTTATTCTGATTTTCTGCTTCCACTGAATCCTGGCTCTTTCTCCCACCCATCTTTCATATTTTAGCTGCCCTTTTTCTCTCTGTCTTTAATTTACCCAGAAAGATTCAGCTTCCTTACTTTATCTCTCCTAAACATAACTTATTGACGGCCATTACATACATATCTTACAAAATTTAGTGTCTGTGCATGGGGTAGGGGTGGGAGGATTGCATCATGAAATAGCACAGCAGATAACATAGACTGTTAGCCGTAAGTTTAAAGGCCTCTGTTGCCCACTTTCCTGAGCCCCCAAGCCAAGCTGGGGAATGTTCTCTTCTGTTAGCTGTCCGTTCAACTTCTTGGACCCCTTCATCCCCCTCCTAAACCTTTTCATCTCCACCCAGGCTCACGTACCCCACTCTCCCCAAAAACAAGGCCTATGTTTTTTTAGATTCGGAGAAAAATTTTTTTCATTTTTTGAAGATTTTTCCAAAGCTGTTGTCATTGAAGTACACGCAAATGCACATATTTAAAGTATACGATTCTGTCAGTTTTGACATTCATATGCCCATGAAACTATCACCTCTCAAACTACATTGCCATCAGCCCCCAAAGTTTCTTTGTGCCCTTTAAAATCCATTCCTCCCTCCCCATCATCCCCAGGTAACCACTGATCTGCTTTCTCTATATGTATGTCAGTTTGTATTTTCTGGTGTTTTATATAAATAGAATCATACAGTGTGTTCTTTTTTGCCTTGCTTCTTTCACTCAGTATAACGATTTTGAGACTTTTCAATGTCATGTAATAGTTTGTCTTTATTGCTCAGTAGCATTCCATTGTATGGATATACTACAATTTATTCATTCATCCACTGATGGATTTGAGTTTCTTGTTGTTTTGCTTTGTGTGTGTGTGTGTGTGTGTGTGTGTGTGTGTGTGTGTGTGTTTGGCTATAACAAACAAAGCTCCCATGAACATCCACATTCAAGTCTCTGGGTTTCATGTTTTCCTTTTTCTTTGGTAAATACCTATAAGTAGATTGGTTGAGTCATATGGTAGGTATACATTTAACTTCTTAGGAAACTTCCAAACTGATTTCCAAAGTAGTGGTGCCATCTTACACCTCCACCAGCAATGTATGACCATTGCAATTGCTCTGCGTCCTCACCAACATTGGATACAATCAGTCGTTTTAAAGTTAACCATCTCATTGCATGTTTTTGTGGGGTGTATGTATGTGTGTTTTTAAATGCACTTTGGTTTGGCCAACGCTTGGTTTCATTTATACCAAGGGGAGCATTGGCTAGGTTTATGGGGAATAAAACCAGATTATTTCTGTTCTAGGATATTATTAATAGAGTCCTCTCTTCACCTCCAAAGTGTCCTGGTTTGTATGATAAAATATATGTTTTCTCTGCTTCCAGCCCAAGTAGCCACGCTCCACGGCTGTGCTTCCACAGCCACATTGCGCATCAAGGCATTCTGCTCAACGAAGAGTTTTCTCTGTTTTCCTGCTTGTCTTAAACTGTTTTTTCCTTACCGCACCAGGATTTCAGTGCGTGGCATAATGTAGCCCAGTGTTTGGGTGGGAGATGATGGTAGGTAGCAAGGCATTTTTGCGATCAAGTGCAAATAGCTTGCCTAAAAATAAAGCCAATAAAGAGAACCGTGGAGCCAGAGATGGAGGCAGTCCTGCCATGTCCTAATGACCCCATCATCACTTGGGCCGGATGCAACCAGACCTGAGGTAAGATTCCTTACCTTAACTTTTCAACAAGGAACCAAAAATTTCCCCCTGACCTTTTTTTTTTTTTTTTTTTTTTTTTTTTTTTTTTTTTTTTGGTCTAAGCTAGTTTGACTTGGTTTTCCTGACCAATATACATAGCAGGGGAATGTGCCTCAGAAAGGCAGTAACATTTTCCAAACTTGGGCTGCCGCTCATTTTACAACCAAAGTACCTTCCGCCTGTGAGAGGTACTATTTTTGCTGACCCAGTCCTTGGAATTGAAACCAGATGCACTGGTCACATTGGTTGGGGATGAAACTTCAGAGAACACTAAACGTCCAGGGTCAAAGTATTCAACGATATCACCGCATGATTTGCTTAATCGAATACTCTAGCTCTAGGTATCCACTATAATGCAGAGGGCTCTTTAATCTTTAACCAAATTGTCATTTAGCAGTGTGATGCAAAAACTCTTCTGGGTTTTGGGAAGCAGCCCCCATTTCCCTCCTTCGTAATGATTAGACTTAATATTACAAAAACTTATCCTTGTTTACTCACAGCGCTAAATGTGCAAAGGAGCAAACCTGTATTTGACCTATGCGAACACACAGGAGGGTGGTGCGTGCCCTCTGCTAGGAGCACAATGCGTCGCTGGCGTTATTAGAGGACATCTCTCTGAGCGGAGCAAAGGTAATACACTGGTGGAAGAAAAGAAAAGGCCGAAAGTGGGGACAGAAATTAAGACGATCCCATTCAGTCTCCTCTGGAACGTTCTGCAAAATTCCGTGAGACCCTGGACCTACAGCGATGCACTCTCAGGGACTGCCCCGGCCTTCATCCCCACACCTCAAAGACAGACGAAAAGCAGCTGAGCAGATCTCGCCTCGGGCAATCCTAAACAGCCTCTACCAGGCACTACCAGTCCTAGGCCCCGGGCGGCAACCATGGGTTGGTCCGGGGACAGCTGACTTAAGACAGCCTCCCTGTGATCCGCCCTCGCCGGCACGGCGCCGGCTCCGCCCCTTAAGCCCCTAAGTCCCGCCTCTGCGCTCCCGGGGCCTACCCCCGCGCTCATGGCCCCGCCCCCGCTTTTCCTACCCCATCGCGCCCTGGCCCCGCTCCCACACTCTATGACCCCGCCTCTCGCACTCCAGGCCCGCCCCACGCGCTCCAGGGTTCCGCTCTCCACCTATTTGTGCCAGGCCACGCCCCCACACCCATGGCTCCTCCTCTCGCACGCCAGGGCCGTCCCTCGCGCTCTCAGGTTCGTTCTCCACCCTCTTGCGCCTTGATCCCCCCCCCACTCTTCCATGGCCCCGCCTCTCGCACTCCAGGCCCGCCCGTGCGCTCTCGGGTTCCTCTCTCCACCCACTGGTGCCAAGCCTCGCCCCGCGCCAGGGCCCCTCCCCCGCGTGCCCTCGGGAGTCCCGGGGAGGAGTTGCCGCGCGGAGGAGGCGTGGCCGCGGTGCCTGCGGAGGCGCGAGCGGCGCGGCCGGGACTTTGGCTTTGACACCGACTGCGAGCGGGAGCCGTTCGGCTGGTGCTGGGTCTGGACTGGCTCTGGCGGATCCCGCGCCCGAGTTGGGCGCAGGACTTTTTGCCGGGGTAAACGCAACTGCGGCGCCGCCGCAAGTCCCGGTGCAGCCTCGGCGGCGGATTTCGCCGCCGCTGCCGCCGCCTCCGAGCAGCCCTGCGGCTTCTATTCACTCTGGGAGAGCGATGCTAAGTTTCTCCCATAGAAAGAGCCGGGACACGCAGACCGAAGCGGCGTAGGCGGCTTCCAGGGCCTGACCAGTGATCCGCACCCGCGCGGACGCCTAGGCTGGAGGCAGGGGGCCCGCGCTGTCCCGGGCTGGGCTCAGGCTTCCGAGCCGCAGGTGGAAGAGGAACCGGCGCCCCGCAGAGCGGCCGAGAGGTGGGGCGCGGGGACCCGCGGCAGGTCGGGCGGGGGGTCGATAAGCCCCTTCTCAGTGCCCGCTCCGGGGAGCACGGACTTCCCAGGTTGCAGGTAGCGCTGTGTCAGATGCGGAGCGTGGGGGAGGTGGGGTGGCCACCCCGTCTGCGCGAGCCCAAGTGTGGGTGACCCAAGTGTCAGAGTGGAGAGAGGCCTGGAGGAGAGGCATGAGGCTGATGGGGATAGGTCTCTTCCCAAGAGAAGCGGCTCGTAGGCTTTTTGGACTCCAGTGTGATAAAACCCGGACGTCCCTAGAGGAGAATCCACATGGGCCCAGCCTCATTGTGCCTGCGTTTTTAGGGGTTCACGGGCAGCCACCAGTCCCCGACTCCTGGTTACTAACTCTAGCACTAGGTAGGGGGTGCTAATGCAAATTGCCTAATTCTGTGGGTTTCTATGTTTATTAATTTATTTTCTAGGCGGCCAAGTGAAAGGTAATTTTGGACACGCCAGGCATGGAAGATTCGGTGTTTGTCTATAGTAACCTCTTCGGACCCTGAATCCTGCACCTTCCGTTTTTCTGTGCTTGTACGGCCTACTGGGCTTCCTCCCTAGCCAGAGAGCTCTTCTGCAGTGGTGCGGCCTTCCCGGGAGCCTGATCCTGGAGGACCATGGGGAGCACCCTGGGCTGCCACCGCTCCATCCCCAGGGACCCCTCGGACCTGTCCCATAGCCGCAAGTTCAGCGCAGCCTGTAACTTCAGCAACATCCTAGTGAATCAGGAGCGGCTCAACATCAACACTGCCACGGAGGAGGAGCTGATGACCCTGCCTGGGGTGACGCGTGCCGTGGCACGCAGCATCGTGGAGTACCGAGAGTATATCGGTGGCTTCAAGAAGGTGGAGGACCTGGCATTGGTCAGTGGTGTAGGCGCCACCAAGCTGGAGCAGGTCAAGTTTGAGATCTGTGTGAGCAGCAAGGGCAGCTCAGCGCAGCACTCTCCCAGTTCCCTGCGGCGGGACCTGCTAGCGGAGCAGCAGCCTCACCACCTGGCCACAGCTGTGCCCCTCACCCCACGTGTTAACATCAACACAGCCACCCCGGCCCAGCTCATGAGCGTGCGAGGCCTCTCGGAGAAAATGGCCCTCAGCATCGTGGACTTCCGCCGTGAGCATGGGCCCTTTCGCAGCGTTGAGGACCTAGTGAGGATGGATGGTATCAATGCCGCCTTCCTGGACAGGATACGGCACCAGGTGTTTGCTGAGAGGTCCAGGCCCCCATCCACCCACACGAACGGGGGACTGACCTTCACCGCCAAGCCTCACCCGAGCCCCACTTCCTTGAGCCTGCAGAGTGAGGACCTGGACCTGCCGCCGGGGGGGCCCACCCAGATTATCTCCACTCGGCCCTCCGTGGAGGCCTTTGGAGGCACAAGGGACGGGAGGCCTGTGCTGAGGCTGGCCACCTGGAACTTGCAGGGCTGTTCCGTGGAGAAGGCCAACAACCCCGGGGTGCGAGAGGTGGTGTGCATGACACTCCTGGAAAACAGGTGAGGACAGGAACCACCATGGGTGTTGGGTGTGAAGGCAACTTGTGCGTGACCTCATCTATGGATGCAAATGAGTGGATTCTTTTGCGGGTAGGGAGGGTGCAAGAGTTTTTAATCAATGTTCTTGAAGCCTCAGCCAATACCGTCACCTGAGAATGGGCTGTCCTTCTGCTCCAGAATTTTCTGAATACAGCTGGGCTTGTGGCCCATGTCTTGAGTGTGAGATATCTGAGACTGATTCATAATTTTGGGGTAAGCAGAGGTTGTGTTTTTGTTACTGCTTTGGAGGATGCTGGGTCTACACCAAGTCAGGCACTCAGAGCATGGGAACTGGCGCAGTTTTGCATGTGAGAAAGAGCTCACTGGATTTTGTTTATTAATGGGAGGGAAAATCATATTTGTTCCATCAAATATGCCTATTTGTGCACACAAAATCATCTTAAAGGCCGAGTATTTGCAAACACATACAAGTGTCTATATTTACCAAAATGCTATGAATGAATCACTCTCCATTCTTTTTCCTTATTTAACCTGGAGTTGGTTTTCAGCCCTAAAATTGTAGCCCAAAATGTGTGTAACCTTTTCTGTCCCATAGCCAGAAAAAAGCAAGCTGACGTGTGTGTGTGAAAATTGGCCGGATTTTCCCCATTTAAACCAAAGAAAAGAGTCTAGTAGGATAGGCCGTTACCACAGAGCGTTTACATTATTCACAATACTGCTCTCTGTAGGAATTTCTGTTAGCCTCATCATAAACAAAAACAATATTATTTTGGCAGTAACTCCTGCTGTTAGTAAAATAGCAAACTGTATAATGTAATCAGGTGTGGGAAAGAAAGAAATATTTGTGATGGTCCCTTCCAGGTCATAAGAGCTGTGATCCTGGACTTGAGGCGTTTTGCCCTGCCACCCACCAGGGGTGCAGTGTTTGTGGCTACTCGTTGATTTCCTTTGCACTGAGTTGTTGGTGAGGCTGGCGGCGGGGGGGCAGCAGTTTGGTGACACGAAGTGAACTCTCAGCGGGAAATCACAGTGCATGATGGCAGATCACCAGGAAAATTAGTGAGGAGAAAAGCAGGTCACGACGTTTCCTTGGCACTGACCCAGTGGCATGCTCTCATCGCTGAGAGAGGGACTCCACACTGGGTCAGGGAACTGGACTGGGGAGCCCTTGAATGCTCTGCCTGCACTGCTGTGTCCTCTCTTTTGCAGCCTAACTCACTCCTTCTGCAAAGTCTTCTTGTGCACAGGTGAGAGCTGTACTCGGCACCGGGAGATATTTATAAAGAATGGCTTGATAACTGTTCTCTTTATCCATAGCAGCATGGGCGTGTGAATGGGAAATGAGGAGGGGAGAGGCAGGAAAGACAAAGCTGCTTAATTCCTATTATGCTTTCTAGTGGCTCAATTTGGGAGGGGGGTGATGGATTAGGATCAAAAGTTGGTCCAGTGGGACTGACCAACTAGGCAGCCCCTGCCTATTTATTACGTCAGTGGTTTCTAAAGTGTGGTCCCCTCTGGGGACCAGCAACATCAGCTACTGACTCAGAAACTTTGTTGCTGTGTTTTAACACACCCTCCAGGTGGTTCTGATGCACACTAAAGTTTGAGAACCATTGTACTAGGTGTTAGGCAATCAGCTGTCCCTCTGTCTCTTGGAAGCCCCTTCCTCTGGCAGGGTTAGTGAATTCATGCAGAACTTTCCAGGTCCAGTCGGCCCTCCATACCTGTGGGTTCCACATCCATGGATTCAACCAACTGTAGATGGAAAATATTCAGGAAAAAAAAAAAGGTTGTGTCTATACTGAACATGTCGAGTTTTTTCTTGTCATTCCCTAAACAATCCAGTATGGCAACTATTTACATAACATTTACATTGTATTAGGCATTCTAAGTAATCTAAAGATGAATTAAAATATACTGGAGGATGTGCATAGGTTATATGTAAATAATATGCCATTTTATATCAGAGACTTGAGCATCATGGATTTTGGTATCACAGGGGCTCCTGGAATCAATCTCTGCAGATACCAAGGTACAACTGTCATTTTTATTTTCCCCTTTGATTGTTTTGATCATCCTTATAATTATTCAACCTTGTGATATTCTTTCTGGCCAAGCGTTGAGGAGCTTATTCATCTTCTAGGACATATGAATGTGAAGGGTAGAGAATAGGAGAGTGAGCAAAGACGGCTGGCCTCAGCGCTAGCTCCACCCTGCAGCCCACTGAGCAGGAGACCTCACGACTCTTGTCCAGTGTGAAGGTTGTCCTGTTTTTTTCTTCTTTGGGTTTCCTAGAGAGATGATGATTTGCTGAAGACATTGAACTACTGTCGTCAGGCAAGAGTACAGGAAAAGTTTACCCAAACCCACCAGGGTTAGAAGGGATCACCTGTAAGTGACTGGGAAGGTGACCCGCACCGTCACATTCTCACTCTTGGCCAAATGTGTTGGAGGTTGATGGTTCTCTTTGCCTGGTCACAATGGATTCAGTATTCCAGACACTCCTAGCACATTGTTAGTGTTTAGTAAACATGAACTAATGGACTCAGGGCCTGATCCCCTTCAGAGTAGGGTGAGTGCTTTGTCTGTATGACCGTCCTAGGGTATCAAAAGCTGTCACAGAGTAGATCTTGTGTCCTCAATGATAGCAGCACCCATTCTCCAAGAGCTGTGTGTTCGTCCTGATTCACAGAAATCTCTCCCATTCCAATTGTTCCCATATTAGTAAGAGGAAATACATTTAGTATGAGCAAGAATGGGTGCAGGTGATTTCTGGGTGGCTCTTATTTACATCCATGTATACCTGTAATAAAAGAGTTTCCTAACTTTTGGGTATGCCTTCGTGCTTTCTAACAGCTTTCCCATTTACTTGATTTTCCTAGTAAGTCTGGGATGTAGGTAACACTGACTTTTATTAATGATTCTTCATCTCTGGGTAAGGAAACTAAAATCAAGTAAGTTAAATGACATGACTCTATCAGGCAGCTCATTAGTGACTCAGCTGGGACTGCGACCCAGACCTTCTGACTTTAGACCTATGCCCTTTGCAAGCATGCTGTGTTTTGTAAGCACGACACCTTTAACCTGCCTCTTGGTTAGACACCCATCCTCTCCCTCATCAAGGGCACTTGCTAAATTGTGAGCCAGTCACAGTTTCTTAAATTAAATCCATTGTAAAGGGATTTTAAAGATACCCTTAGGCAGTTCCTTTGCAAAGGGAATACTTGGCTGTGAATTTGCTTTAGTAGGTGTGTTTTCTTAGGCTGAAGGGTAGCTGTATGGGATGGGAGTTAGAGTCTTCTCTTTAACCTTCTTACAGCATGTGTGAGCTATAAGAAACTGTTTTGCAAGTGAGGCGTGAGGTAGGACAGCATTATTTGATAATCATACAGTCACCAGGAGCCTTCAGGGGTGCCATGCTGGTAGCACAGAACTGACAGGTTTCATTAGATTATTTTGCCAAATCTCAGTCTTAGGCAATACTCTTCCTTGTTCAGTATTTATGGAACAAGATTAAAGGGGAATGTTCCTGCTAAATATGCTTGCAAAATTTGGAGGTAGTCCACATCTGGAATGAAAATTGGTTAATATTTCATTTTTACTTATTTATTTTTTGCTGGGAAGTCATTCTGTTTTGAGAGTCTCTTTGGTTATTGAAAGTATAAACCCTAAGGGAGCTGAAAGATAATCTCCAAAAGAAATAAGAAGATTTAACATCCCACTTGCTCATTTTCCCTGTGGCCTACATAAGAAGAGAACTTGAGTGTCAAAGTCTTTAGCCCTATAATGGCTTAAATCAATTTTTTTGCCAAATGTCTGTGATATCAAAGCACAAGGTGGATTAATGCCTAGCAACAAGCACTGATAGTGAAAAAAGATTTTACTTTATTAGACTTGATTAGTAGGATCAATATAAACATATCCCATCTTGTCATTTGATTCATTCATTGAAAAATATGTATTGAATGTCTGCTGTGTGCATATATAAGCTAATTTCAGGGATCAGCTTGGCCCGTTACTTATCAAACTTAAGTCAATGTAGATTAGTTTGTGTGGCCCAGCCTCAAAACAGTCTAGTAAACCTAGAGTTTTGGGGCAAGTCACAAGGAGTGATTGATACATGGTTGTATTCTTCTCATATGAACAATAGGCTCACCCTGGGAGGTTGAAGGGTGGGTGGATGCAGCCAGACATAACATCTGGGGACAGAATGCCCAGCAATCCTCTTAAAGTAGAAATTGTGAAATCCATTTTGACACTTTTGGAAACTGAGGCTCTGAGAGGTTAAATAGCATCTGTGTGGCCTTCAGAAATGTAGATATTGGAGTCAGGATTTGAAGTTTGTCTACTTTCAAAGCGGAGGGATTAGGCCAGATTAGGCGTGTCTTTTCCCAAACTCCATGCCCTTCCGCTGCCTCTGACTCCCAGCCCTTCCGCTGCCTCTGACTCCCAGCCCACCCACATTTCCTCCCTGCCTTTGGCTGGCCAGGTATCATGGTCTTGGGGAGAAGGAGGGCTTCCCTACAACCCTGAGATTGTGTCAGGCCTCTGGGGGCCTCTGTTTTTTCCCGTTTTTGTTCCTCTAAAGGATGGGGCTTGAGGCCAGAGGTAGAGCCAATCCAAAGGGCGTCAGGGCTCCTCCACCCAGCCCCTCAAGTGTGAGTCTGTGACCTTGGGCCTGACTCCAAGATCAAGTTCCAGTTTTCTGAGCCAAGGAACTCTAAGGTGTTTCTAAATAGAAAGATGGTCGGTAGTAAGAGTGTTGTGGATTTGTAAGAGAAGACAGTGTGAATGCAGGGAACTTCCAATGTAGGCAGAACTTAGGGTTTATCTCACTAAAGGGAAAGGTGTGACTTTTGTTTTACAAGGAAGCTGGGCCCATTTTCGGTCTGATTCCAAGGTTCTTTGGGAGTTTGATGGTGTTGATTTTCCCAGGGGCTATCCATTCCTTTCTTATTCACTCATTCACCCATCCATCCATTCATTCATTCAGTTAGCAGATCTGTTTGGAGCTCTCACTAGGTACCAGGTTCTGTATCAGGCTCTGGTAATAAAGTGGAGAACAAGGCAAAGTCCCTGCACTCATGGAACTTCTGTTCTAGGTGGAAAGACAAACAGGTCAACACACACATCAATCATTACAGATAGTGGTGCATGCTGAGGGTGATGGAGGTGAGGTGAAGAGAAGCCTATTTAGATGGGGGTCAAAGAAGGCCTCAGCTGAAAGCTGATGGATGAGAAGAAGCCAGGCACGGAAGAAGCCAGGGAAAAGCATGCTCCATGGAGGAACTGGCAAGTGCAGAGGCCCTGAGAGTGCTGGCTCCAGACAGAAGGCCAGAGTTCTAGAGTGGTGGGTGGGTGGGGCCGCAGAGCAAGGCCAGGCCAGATCAGGTGGGGCCTTCAAGACTTCTTGTAACAGCAGGAGGAGGCCACAGAAGGTTAGAAGCAGAGGCTGAAGAAATGACCTCTTACCAGATAGTCTGACTGCTGGGAGGTGGTAGGGGGGCATGCATGGAGAGGGTCCTGGGAATTGAGTGAAGAAGCTGTTGCAGGATTCAAGCTAAAGGCAATAATCTCTGGGGAGATGGGGAAGTGGACAGAGATGAGAAGCCTTTTAGAGGTAAAAACTGGCAAGGCTTGCCTATATTGTGGATAGTGTGAGATTCAGCAGGTAGCTTGTTTGAAATGCTCTGAGGTTTCTATGAGATAGGTGCAGAGGCATATATAATAAGAAATCCTGGGGCTGACACACATGCCTCTGTATTATTTTAACATGATGCAAGGTGTTCACCTTACCCTTCCCCTCAGCCACAGCTGTGTCCTGGGTGTGGGGTCTTACTTAGGTCCATAGCAGATGGACTATGAGGCCATGGTCTGCCCTCAGCAGATGGGGCATCTGACAAGGCCACATATTCTCTTCAGCATCAATGACAAATAGAACCAGGGCTTGCTCTGAGGACTTTAGGTGACTATTTCTATCAGGAGAGGTTCACATACATTCATTTCAACATTGAGCAGCTACTTTGTGCTTACTACCTGATGAGGTCAGAGGCATGGGCGCAGGAAGACCCCACTTTGTGGTCGGGGGCTCACCGTCTCAAGGACATACACATTCAGCAGGTATTTCCAGGATGATGTGTGGGATGAGGGAGGATGTGAAGCTTGCTAAGAGACCTGAGAGCACAGGGACTTGGTCGCTGTCTGCTTGGCTCTGCAGGTATGTGAGACCTCAGCATTCGGTCAGGGATGAAGGGAGAGGACCAAGTCAGGTGGATGGGTGGTTGGAGTCTGAGAGGAAGGAGTGTAGTGGCATAGTGACAATTGAGGCTGAAAGTCAGCATCCACCCTCCCCCATGCACACACACGGCTGAGGAGGGGGAGGTCCGGGCCCTCCACTAAGGCTTATGATCCAAAATACTCAGACAGGAACATGGCAGCCTCCCACACAAGGCTCCTCACAGTGAGAGAATCCGGTATACAAATGCCAAGCTTATAAGCAGCAAGGTGTGTGTCATTTTAATTTCAAAATGACCTTCCCCAGCCTGGGCAACATAGCAAGACCCTATTGCTACAGAAACTTTAAAAATTAGCTGAGTGGGGTAGTGCGTGCCTGTAGTCCCAGCTACTCGGAAGGCCCAGAAATTCAAGGTTGCGGTGAACTGTGATCATGCCATTGTTTTCCAGCCTCAGTGACAGAGTGAGACCCTGTCTCTCTCAAAAAAAAAAAAAAAAATTACTCTACCTTACAAAGGATTTTATCCCAGAATTCCCTAATAACAATCTCTGTCAGTAACAAATAAAATGATACATTTTACTGAAATTCTATTTGCTCATCATGGACATCCTGGTTTGTGTGTGGTAATTTATAGCTGGGTAGAATTTCACACTGATGACTTCTCATATCATAACATCCAGGAAATGCCACAAAAATGTCCTGCTCTACCTGACAGGCTGTTAGTCCTCATCAAATATTTAGGAATCTTAGCAGCTTCCTCACCCTCCTTCTCATGAGTGTTGTACACATGCCAAAGTTCTTATGTAATGTCTTGATTGACAGCAGCCAAATTGCTGAACTCAAGTGGCTGGGAACCCTGGAGAGGTGTGCTCAGAGTAAACATTTCATTATAAAGGGAAGTGTGGAATCCTTCTTGCAGACTCTTGAATAAAGAAAGCCGGGTTGGCTGGGCACGGTGGCTCACACCTGTAATCCCAACCTTGGGAGGCCAAGGTGGGTGGATCACTTGAGCCCAGGAGTTCGAGACTAGCCTGGGCAACATGGTGAAATCCCATCTCTACAAAAAATACAAAAATTACCCAAGGTTGGTGGTGCACACCCATAGTCCCAGCTACTCAGGAGGCTGATGTGGGAGGTTAGCTTGAGCCTGGGAGGCGGAGGTTGCGGTGAGCTGAGATTGTGCCACTGCACTCCAGCCTGAGCACAGAGCGAGACCCTGTCTTAAAAAAAAAGAAAAGAAAGAAAAAAAGAAAAACCTGGATTTTCTTTACTGACTACAATTCCCCAACTAATATTGATTTGTTGTTTGTTTCCAACGAGCCCTTGTTTCCTGTGAATTCTATTTTGGTTCAGCCGTTACCTGATTAAGCTGTTAAGCTGGGCCTTAAATTGTTTTACCTAGAGGCTGCTGTATACTCCTGAAATGCAGTGCTTAAGCGACAGTACGTTGTTCCCATTGCCACATTTAAGGTTGCACATGCTTTGGATGTTCTATGGATCTGAAGTCTTGTTTGCTCACCCCAAAACTGGAGAATAAAACTGGTACTTTGTCTTTTTCAGCTTATGCTAAAAGTGGGAGGTCTCAGGTGGGTTGTTGTTTTTTAAAAAATATCTATCCAATATCCTGTTTAAAAAAAACACTTCTCTAGAGTATATTTTCTATTAAGCAAATTCAATCTAATTTTTTTTTTTTTTAGCAGTTTATGTTTCTTGAATGGGAAAAAGCCAATATTTGGGTGACATTAGGCCTTGGTCTTAACTGCCAGTGGTCTCAGGGCTCCTTCCTTCCTTTCTTGGTGGGCAGCCTCTGTGGCTTCAGATTATTGTGTTGTTTTATGGGTAGTTTTTTTTTTTTTTTTTTTTCCTTTTCAAAGTGATTCCCAATCTTTTAAAGTTTTAATTTGAGGACTCATTTCAGATAGCAAAATGCTTCATGTCCCTCTACTCTCCCTTACTCGATGGTGTACTTTTAGTGTCCACTTGGTGGTAGAGGTTGTGCTAGAACAAAAACAGTGATAATTAACACTGACAATTGCTGCGGCTGAGGGCCATAGCTAAGTTACAGATACAAAAGAGATGGCTCAGCGAAGCTGAGAAATTTTACTGCTTTTGGAGGGTGGAACTTGGATTACAATCCAAAGTCTTTGCAGTTAGACTCCAAAGATTGATGATAAAAAGCTCTTCTGTTCAGGCTGGGCACGGTGGCTCATGCCTGTAATCCCAGCACTTTGGGAGGCCAAGGCGGGCGGATCATGAGGTCAGGAGATCGAAACCATCCTGGCTAACACGGTGAAACCCTGTCTCTACTAAAAATAAAAAAATTAGCCGGGCGTGGTGGCGGGCACCTGTAGTCCCAGCTACTCGGAAGGCTGAGGCAGGAGAATGGTGTGGACCTGGAAGGTGGAGCTTGCAGTGAGCCGAGATCATGCCACTGCACCCCAGCCTGGGGGACAGAGCGAGACTCCATCTCAGGAAGAAAAAAAAAAAAAAAGCTATTCTGTTCAGTAATGCTTCTCAGAGTAGTTGTATTTCATTCATCACCCAGACTGCATTCTAGGCTAGATGCTTTCTTAACCAGCTTGGCTTGGGTTCCCTAGGTTATGATTTTTCATAAGTATACTGATATATAATGATATCATCATGTGTCTACGAACATATGTATTTGTCTTAGTGTTTGTCTTTTCAAAGTGGAGCAAGGATATTTGCAAAGCAAACTGATTGCAGGATACTATATTTTTTATGACTTTTCTGTCTTTTATAATTGTCTTAACCACACTTATTTTGACAGCAATTTCTTAAACAACTTGCTTTTTAAGAAGCTTTTCAAGTATCCATCTTCGTTTTCTTAGAAACAACTTATCTTTCTGCTCGTGCTTCTATTTCACCAGTTGACAATCACATTTTAGAAGATCATAGTAATATGTGCAACTGACATAAACAGTTTAAGGACAGGCACAGTTGACTCTCTGGTAAGCACATGATGCCCTACTCACAGCTGATCAAGCCAAGTGTACTCATTGCACCATCGGCGTCCGTCAGCTTGTTTTACAAAGGGAATGGGGACACTTTGGTAGGTCCCTTGAGTGGAGGTTGGTTAGGATAACATCTATTATGTTTTTTAAAAAGGTTACTGTTGTACCCACGTTGTTTATTTAAGCCAAATTCAGTGTTTGTTCTACACGTTTATTGTAGACCCCAACAGGTAACTGCAGGTGGTTACTGACCTACCATTCTTTCCTCTAGGAGATTGACTGAAAAAGTCAATCTCTGGAGAAGACAGTGAAGCACTGAGTAATATTTTGGTCAATGATAGATGGTGTATATGTTCCCAGAAGATTATAATGGAACTGGAAAATTCCTGTTGCCTGGTGACATCTTCATGATCCTGATCCCATGTAAGCCTAGGATAATGTGTATGTGTCTTAGTTTTTAACAAAAAAGTTTAAGAAGTAAGAAAGAAATATATTTAACAGTAGCAAAAACTTATAAAGGATATAAAGAAAGAAAATGTTTTTATACAGTTGTACTGTGAGTTTTAAGCTATGTTATTACAAAAGTCAAAAGATTAAAAAATTTAAAAGTTTATAAAGTCAAAATGTTACAGTAAGCTAAGGGTAATTTATTAGTGAAGAAAGAAAAAACTTTTAATTTAGTGTAGCCTAAGTGCACAGTGTTTATTAAATCTACAGTAGTGTACAGTCATGTCCTGGACCTTCACATTCTTTCACCACTCACCCACTCACTCAGAGCAACGTCCGGTCCTGCAAGATCCATTCATGGCAAGTGCCCTACACAGTTGTACCATATTTTAGCTTGTATACTGTATTTGTACTGTACTTCTTCTATGTTTAAATACCATAGTGTTACAATTGTCTACAGTCTTCAGTACAATAACATACGATGTAGGTTTATAGCCTAGGAGTAGGCTCTAGCATCTAGGTCTGTGAAAGTCCACTCTGTGAAGTTTGCACAATGATGAAATCACTTAATGATCCATTTCCTTTTTTTTTTTTTTTGACAGAGCCTTGCTCTGTCACCCAGGCTGGAGTGCAATGGAGCAATCTCGGTTCACTGCAACCTCTGCCTCCCGGGTTCAAGCGATTCTCCTGCCTCAGCCTCCTGAGTAGCTGGGATTACAGGCACCTGCCACCACATCCCAGCTAATTTTTTTATTTTTTATTTTTTTTATTTTTAGTAGAGACAGGGTTTCCATGTTGACCAGGATGGTCTCGATCTCTTGACCTCGTGATCTGCCTGCCTCGGCTTCCCAAAGTGCTGGGATTACAGGCGTGAGCCACCGTGCCCGGCCCTAATGATCCATTTCTTAGAACATATTCCCATTGTTAAACGGTACATGATTGTATTTATGAAGTCAAGAATTTGACTCATAAATTGATAGTTTGACTCAAATTGATACATTGTCCAATTTCCCCTAAAAAAGTCTCCTGCAACTTTTAGAAATAAAAACAATGAAGTCCTAGTGAGCTTTTATTTTGATTTAATACCTGTGCTAGTCAGCATTTTCTTCAGCAATGCAGATGAACTGCTCGGAGAACCGATGAATACTGTAAATGGAGAGGGATTCAGGCAGGGGGATGGGACTAGATGGCTTATAAATACCTTTCCAAGTTCATGACTCCACACTGTCTTTTAAAAATGGGCTGAATTGAATTTTAAAGTCTGATTCTTAAAATATTAAATACATGTCCACACAAGTGAAACTGCACAAGAAACTGTGGTATTACAGTATACCTTTGCTGAACTCAGTTTAACGCCAGGCAAGACTGTTTGGAGTTGATTTGTAATTGTTTGTGTTATGTTAGTTTGGATGTCTCCTGAACTTGTAATAAAAAATGCAGGTAGTTGTTAGATATTGTTAGAATTTCAACTTAGAAAAGGAGTTGCTTCTATCTTTTAAACTTTGAGGTAAATTTTATTAAAAGCATTTGAAATTACAAAATGGATGTTTAAGATATTACTATTTGCAGCCACTTAATTGTGAAAATCAGGAGGCCAGGAGAAGTGGCTCATGCCTGTAATCCCAGCACTTTGGGAGGTCTAGGTGGAAGGATCACTTGAGCTTGGGAGTTCGAGACTAGCCCTGGCGACATAGTGAGACCCCTTCTCTACAAACAAACAAACAAAAAAACGGGATTTCTTTTCATTGGTCAACCCCAGGCAAGATAAACTGGATGAAGAATGAGAAATGAGACTGTGAGATCACCCATAACCCCTGATTTCAAATACAATATTTGCATTCATTCAAACTGCTGTGGTATTTCGATTGATTAATTCTGTTAGTTAAGATTATATATTTAAATATGTAAATTTCTTTCAAATCACAAAAGTCCCTTCCAATCCTGAGGCTTTTTCCGCAGAGAGGGAAAATGATCACTGTTTCTACCAAATACCCTTGAATACTGAGAAGGAAGAGTGGCTGTTCCTATAGATAAGATGTGTTTGGTTTTTAGGGCTGCCATAATGAAGTCCCACAGACTGGGGGGCTTCAACCACAGAAATGATTGTCTCACAGTTCTGGAGGCTGGGAGTTTGAGATCAAGACATTGGCCAGCTTGGTTTTTTCTCAGTCCCCTTTCCCTGGTTTGCAGATGACTGTCCTTTCCCTGTGTCTTCACATGGTCTTTCCTCTGTACCCAAAATCTCTTCTTATGAGGTCACCAGTCATATCAGATTAGAGCTTACCCTGATGGCCTTCTTTTACCTTAATCAACTCTTTAAAGGCCCTATCTCCAAATACAGTCACATTCTGAAGTACTGGGGATTAGGGCTTCAACACAGGAATTTGGGGGGACACAATTTAACCCCTGACAAGATGATTTAAGAAAAATTACCCAGGGGTTTCCTTCTGGGCTGTTTGTGAGCAACTTGCTCCTCTGAGTTTTTTCTGGAGGGATGACGATTTCAGAGTACTTGTTTCACAGTTTAAATGCTAGAGAAAGCTGCATTTGAGTTCCTGGAGTGACACACTGCTCTGCCAAGGGGAATGGCTTTCTTGTCGGGCCATAGTAGATAGGGTCCAGCTCTTAGGGCCTGGACCCTTGCACTTCTCTCCTTCAGATTTGCTAGTCTGAGTTTTCCTCTGAAATGAGAGCAGTGACCTGGAGCCTTCTACACTGCCACCCCCACGCAGCAGCCTCCAGTTTGCCAAGTTCTTTGCTTGCCCTTGGCTACAGGTAATATTGATGCATAAGTTTGCCAAACCCTGGGCACTGGGCACCAATTTCAGGTAGAGATTTAGTGCCATTTAGAACATAGTGCCCTTTATTATTATTATTATTAGAGACAGAGTCTCTCTCTGTGGCCCAGGCTGAAGTGCAGTGGCGCCATCTCAGCTCAGTGCAACCTGTGCCTCCCTGCTTCAAGCGATTCTCCTGCCTCAGCCTGCCGAGTAGCTGGGATACAGGCACGCGCCACCACACCTGGCTGATTTTTGTATTTTTAGTAGAGACGGGGTTTCACCACATTGGCCAGGCTGGTCCCATAGTGCCCTTTAGAATTGCTGTGGAAGGGCGAGATTCAGAGTGACCCCTGTGAAGCCAACCCAAGTGGGGCTTTCCCTGACTTCTATGGTTAATCACGCCAGCTACGGGCTCCCCTATCAGCATGTATTTCCCCTGCCACGACCATCCCTCTGTTGTAATTGTGTGTTGGTGCTGTCTGCCCTGTGGACTGAGGGTTTCATAAGGGCAGGAGCCATGCACACATGGTGGAGTTTGGGCACAGTAGCACTCAGGAATTTGTGGAAAGAATAAATGACCACCAACATTTATTGAGTATTTATTTTACCCCACATGCTGTTGCCTTTGATATTCATTAACTGAATGCTCACACTACTTCAGTGAGGTGAGTAAACTATGTCCACTTTACACATAAGGAAACTTAAAGAATATAAGCTGACTTGAATGAAGTGACGTACTTGGTGAAACTGGAATTACCCAGCGCCCAAACTCTTTTAGATGCAGAGGTAGCAAATCCATAAACTTGGAGATGGGGCCAAAAGATTAAGAAAGGGGACAGTTGGCCGGGCACAGTGGCTCACGCCTGTAATCCCAGCACTTTGGGAGGCTGAGGCAGGTGGATCACGAGGTCAGGAGATCGAAACCATCCTGGCTAACACGGTGAAACCCCATCTCTACTAAAAATACAAAAACAAAATTAGCTGGGCGTAGTGGCAGGCACCTGTAGTCCCAGCTACGCAAGAGGCTAAGGTGGGAGAAAGGCATGAACCCAGGAGGCGGAGCTTTCAGTGAGCAAAGATCGTGCCATTGCACTCCAGCCTGGGCGACAGAGCAAGACTCTGTCTCAAAAAAAAAAAAGGTGGGGGGAGGGGGGATGGTTGCTTCCTAGCCTTTCTAGATCTAGAAGTATGAAGAGACAAATTTAACTGGGGGTAAAGGACCCTGTCCTCTTGGGGGTACTGCCCTGCAAGCGCTTGAGGAAGTCATCTGATTCAATTTGAAGATTTCCTTCTCCTCATCCCAGGATTCTGGATATTGCTTATAAATTGTATAGTATGTGACCTTTTGTGCCTGACTTTTTTACTTAGCATGATGTTTTCGAGGTTTATCCGTGGTGAAGTGTGTATCAGTATTTCTTTTTTTTCTGAATAGTTGAATAATATTCCACTATATAGATGTACCACATTTTCTTTATCCATTCATCAGGTGATGGACGTTTGAGTTGTTTCCACTTTTTGGCTATTATGTGAATAATGCTGCTAAGAACATTCATGTACAAGTTTTTATGTAGACATATATTTTCATTTCTTTGGGGTATATACCTAGGAGTGGAGTTGCTGGAGTAATTTTTTGTTTATTTTATGTAATTTAAGTTTAACTCTTTGAGGAACTGCCAGATTGTTTTCCAGGGTGGCTGCACCATTTTACATTTCCACCAGCAATGTATGAGGGCCTATTTCTCTACATCCTCATCAACAGTTGTTATTGTCTGTCTTTTTGATGAAAGCCATGCTAGTGGGTGTGAAGTGGTATCTTGCTGGGGATTTAAATTGCATGTCCCTAATAACTAATGACGTTTAGCATCTTGTCATATGTTTATTGGTTATTTGTATATCTTCTTTGGAAAAATGTCTATTCAGATCTGTGTGGGTCATTTTCAAACTTGTTTCTAAGCTGAAAAAATACAAGGTATCTTTGTGTTGATTTCCTTTCACTCCCTCTTCCCCTCTTCCTCGCCCCTTAGTCATGGAGTCATTGTACCAGGACATAACCTGGAATAACTGTTTTGTAATAGGAAAAAGTACCCAACATCCTACAGAAACAAACCCCGCATCTGGGAAGGAGCCTGGAGAACTTCATTTGGGATGCTTCATGAGTCTGGCTGGAATGTTCTGTCTGAACTGGGCTTAAACAATGTCCTGGAGAAGTATTTGGTGTCCTCTGGTTTTCACATTTAAGTTATGCATTTTTGATGGAAGTTTAGCACTTTTTTTATCAAAAGCCAAAATATAATGGACAGTATGCCAGGTGAGCTTTAGAAATTTCATCAAAATAACTCCAATGAGAGGTGAGCTCTGGCAATTTCATCACAATATCTGCAAATCACAGGCCCTTGGGCCAGGAAATAACCTTGAAGGAACACCTTCCATGGATTGCTGCCGGCATCCACAAATGACATTTTGTATGTACGTTCAAAATTATGTATTTTGGCTGGGTGCGGTGGCTCACGCCTGTAATCCCAGCACTTTGCGAGGCCGAGGCAGACCTGAAGATCACCTGAGGTCAGGAGTTCGACACCAGCCTGGCCAACATGATGAAACTCTGTCTCTACTAAAAATACAAAAATTAGCTGGGCATGGTGGCGCATGTCTGTAATCCCGGCTACTCAGGAGGCTGAGGCAGGAGAATCGCTTGAACCCGGGAGGCGGAGGTTGCAGTGAGCTGAGGTCGTGCCACTGCACTCCAGCCTGGGTGACAGAGTAAGACTCTGTCTCACAAAAAAAAAGTATATATTTTGTATATATAAAATGTTTATTTCCTGTTCTTTTAACTCCTGCTGTGGAGAGTTAAGTCATTATGCTCTTCTCTTCATGGAACCCTGTATCAGTCATTGCAGGGGCCTGCTTCTCTTTGGTTTCATGTTAAAAGTGTCTTTTTTTTTTTTTTTCCAGAGCTCCCCTCAAGAAAGATTAAATTATCTTTTTTTCTTCTTCCCCCTCCCATAGATTCCAAGTGCAAAGTATTACATATATGCCCTTAGACATCGCCTTAAAAATATGTCTAATCTATAAAAATGCTGTGTTCTTAAGATTTCCAGCTAGTTTTGGCTTCTGAATGTTGCTTGGTCATTCACCATAGATTACTTGTTCATCCCCCCCACCACAATGGAGATCCAGTCCAATGTTTAAGTGTCCTTATTACCATATCATTTCTGTCTCCTTCCATCTTATCTTCTCACTCGGAATAGAATAGTTTTAGTTCATTTTACTTTTTTCCATGCTTCTTTTGTTTTGTTTTGTTTTGAGGCAAGATCTCACTGTGTCACCCAGGCTGTGGAGTACAGTGACCTGATCACAGCTCACAGCAGCCTCAAACTCCGAGGCTCAAGCAATCCTCCTGCCTCAGCCTCCCAAGTAGCTGAGACTACAGGTGTGCACCACCACACCTGGCTAATTATTATTTTTTTATGTAGAGAGGGAGCCTCATTATGCGGCCAAGGCCGGTCTTGAACTCCTGGGCTCAGGTAGTCCTCCCACCTTGGCCTCCCAAAGTGCTGGGATTACAGGCATGAGCCACCATGCCCAGCCCCATGCTTCATATTTTTCAGGTATAAATCAATTTTGGCTGTACGCTAAACCTCAGATTTTCAAGGTATACTCTTGTGTGAATAGATACACAAAAATGGGTGGACCCAGCAGAAAAGCCAAAACACATGTTGCTGGCTTAAAACAAACCAAAAAACATATATGGTGACTCTAAATTATAAGTGTTTAAAATTAATTTCACTTGTACAAAACAACTCCAGCAGTAAGTCAGACTTTATCAGAGGTCAGACTTGAGATCAAAGCCCTTAGAATTATCTTTCATAGTTCAGACATCATTGATTGAATCTTGTTTTAGTAAATCTTTCTTGCTTCTCACATCTCCATGGATTTGTATGTGTCTGACCACAGACATATGTCTGTACGTGTCTCCACCCACAGAGTGTCTGAGTGTGTGTGAATTATAAATATACCCATCTTTCAAAATAGATCTTTATCTTTGGTGTTAATTGTGTCTTTGCTTCTTCCACTTTCACAGTGAGTAAGTATAGTTGGGAAGTATACCTATATATACAGTTAGCCATATACTGCCTCTCACTCATTAATTGTAAGCTCTTCTCTGTAGTTAGTTTCAGCCAAGCTTGTTGGTAGCTGGCATCTGATTCAGTTTCAAAGCAACCTGCCTGATGGCTGCTAACATCAGAGTCAGGTGCCATGACCTTGGTGTTTTACATAGTTTAAGACCAAACTGTGAAGTTCATTTTTGATGTCCAAGAGGGGACTTTACTTTTTATATGAAATATTTAAAACATAAAAAAATGCTTATAGATGTTTATGTTAAATATTTATACATACAATATAAATAATACTTGGGCCCTTTTTCTCTGTCTTGTCAGTGTATTTCACTTTCTTGGGGACTCAGGGCTCTTCTGTCTTACTGTGGTGTTATGATATACACTGGTTTTTGTCCACGATTCCTAGCTCATAACTGCCATATCCCTAGTTACAGTCTTTTGTTATAATGTTGGGCGTGTTAAGCCTCAGGAAAGTAGAATCTCTCTTCTGCCTTTCTTTCACCTGCCTCAAGGTAGGACTCTAATCTTCTCCTCCTTTTTGACTGTGGGTCTTTTCCTAAGACCCTCCCCTGAGAGGGGCCTGTCTCATACCCTGAGAGAAGGAATGCTTTCATAGAAACCCAAGAGGACTGGGTTCGAGAGCTTCCAGATGGCTGAACATGTGGAGGTTCCTAGAGGGTGGAGACCCAGGGAGGGCATGGAAGCTCTGTGCCCCTTCTGCCGTACCTTGCCCTATGCATCCCTTCATCTGTATCCTTTCCAGTATCGTTTATAACAAGCTTGTCCAACCCATGGCCTGCAGGCTGCATGCAGCCCAGGATGGCTTTGAACACATCCCAACACAAATTTATAAACTTTCTTAAAATATTATGAGTTTTTTTTTTTTTTTTTTTTTAGCTCATCAGCTATCATTAGTGTTAGTGTATTTTATGTGAGGCCAAGACAATTCTTCTTCCATTGTGGCCCAGGGAAGCCAAAAGATTGTACACCTCTGCTTTATAGTAAGCCAATAAACCTTAAGTCAGTGTTTCTGTGAGTTGCTTCAGCAAATTAACCAAACCCAAAAAAAGGATCATGGAAACCTCAACTTGAAGCCAGCTGGTCAGAAGTTCTGGAGGCTCAGACTTACGACTAGTGTCTGAAGGCTGGAGGGGTGGAGAGGGCAGGGGGATTGGGGGCGGTCTTGGAGACTGAGCCCCAAACGGGTGGGGTCTGGTACTACCTCCAGGTAGATAGTATAGAAACAGAATTGGAGGACACCCAGCTAGTGTCTGATGCTTGGTTCGTGTGGATAAAACGCTACACATTCAGTCACTGACATGGTTTAGCTCTGTGTCCCCACCCAAATCTCTTCTTGAACTGTAATCTCCACATGTCAAGGGAGGGACCTGGTGGGAGGGGTTTGGATCATGGGGACTGTTTCCCCCATGCTGTTCTCATGATACTGAGTGAGTTCTGATGAGATCTGATGGTTTAGAAGTGTTTGGCTCCCAGCACTTTGGGAGGCCAAGGGGGGCGGATCACGAGGTCAGGAGATTGAGACCATCGTGGCCAACATGGTGAAACCCCGTTTCTACTTAAAAAAAAAAAAATACAAAACTTAGCTGGGTGTGGTGATGTGCACCTATAATCCCAGCTACTCGGGAGGCTGAGGCAGGAGAATCACTTGAACCCAGGAGGTGGAGATTGCAGTGAGCTGAGATTGCACCACTGTACTTCAGCCTGGCGACAGAGTGAGACTCCGTCTTAAAAAAAAAAAAAAAGTGTTTGGCAGTTCCCCACCCCCAGCTTCTCTTCTGCTGCCATGTAAGACCTGTCTTCTTCCCCTTCCACCATGATTGTTAAGTTTCCTGAGGCCTCCCCAGCCATGCAGAACTGTGAGTCAATTAAACCTCTTTTGTTTATAAATTACCCAGTCTCAGGTATATCTTTATAGCAGTGTGAAAATCAACTAATACAGTCACAGAAGTCTTCTGTGTTGATTGTTGTGGTATGAGGGTAGAGGAAGAACATGGCTTGAGAGAGTTTTTTCTGTATGTACCCACTGTCATCCTTTTAGATCCCTTTCTGTGCTTGGAAAATGTCCTTCCTTATGACACATGGTGGGCAGCAGAGTCCACCACCCAGTGGGAAAAATACAAATGCAGAGATTCACTTTCCAGCATCCTTTGCAGCTAGGGTCTGGGCCCTCCAGGTCCGTGTAATCATCCTGATCTCTGATGGAGAGCCAGTGGCACCAAAAGCTGAGGGACTATGACGAGCTCAGTCTGGCTGTGGGAATAGTTTATACAGGGCTGAGTCCTTGGGATGGCAGAGACTGTGTGGCTGGTGGCAGTAAGTGGTGGCCAGGGCTGGTGCTGTTGGCTGCACAGGCTGTGGCACTGGGGGCTTGGGATTGCTGCAGTCGGGTCCTTACCCGACCAGTTCTGGGGCATGTTTGCGTCTTGTTCCCGATTACCCACGCTTACCTCCTTAATATCCTTTTAGCAAAGTACTTCTCTGCTTAAATCAAGCATTGTTGATTTCTGTTTCTTGCAATTAAGAATCTTAATTGATACACCCTGATACACAGATTCTGGATCAGTGGTTTTAAAATTCTTTTTAGGCAAGGAAGCCTTTCATTAAATGAAATCTTATGAGGAAGCATAACACATGATGCTGGTAAAAGAGGTGCTGCTCTGCATTAGGGCCCTGGAGGGAATGCTAGTGCATAAAGCATAGCTGTAATCCATTGCCCTGGACATTCTGTGATCCTGGATCAATTACTGCCTCCCTACCCATGTTACACAGGCCCTGGTCTCTGCCAGGCAGCTGCTGGATGAGGAGGGGTTGATGTTTGCTGCTAGTTCTAAATCAGTGTGTATTTCCAGGGCCCTTCATGTGCTGTTTGTCTTCTCCAAGACACCGGCCTTCTCTGCCTTCTGATCGCTTTCACTGGGTGAATGGTGACATACCCTCCTGTGTGCAGGCCCTGTACAAGTGTGGATACCTGGATCAAAGAGATTACATGCCTCTTAGTGTCCTCTTCAAAATACCAGTCCATTTCTAAGATTAAAAAACTTAGCAGTCAACTAATCAGTAAGAGTTGATATTTGCCCTGTTAAAAGAAAGACCTTAGCCAAATTAAATTTAATAGAGTTTAATTGAGTGAGGAATGATGCCCAAATTGGGCAGCCTCCCAAGCCAGAGTAGGCTCAGAGAGACTCCAGCACAGTCATGCAGTGGAAGACGATTTATGGACAGAAAGAGGAAAATGATGTACAGAAAACATTAGTGAGGTACAGAAAGAGCTGGATTGGTTACAAGGTTTGCCTTATTTGAACATGGTTTAAACCGTTGATCCCCTTTGACTGGCAAAAACTCAGTGATTGGCACAAGACTAGGTTACAGTCTATTGACACCTCCACATAGGTTATAGTTCACTGTGCACAGAGAAACCTTTAGGCTGAACTTAAAATATGTAAGGAGGCAGCTTTACACTAAACTTGATTTAGCCCTCACAGATAAAGTAGGATGTGCTTTGCAGCAGGTCTGCCATGGCGTGATCATAGCTCACTGCGGCCTCGAACTCCTGGGCTTAAGTGATCCTCCCACCTCAGCCTCCCGAGCAGCTGGGACCACAGGTGCGTGCCACCACGCCTGACTAATTTTTAAATTTTTTTGTAGAGATGAGGTCTCACCATGTTGCCCCGGCTGGTCTCAAACTCCTGGGTTCAAGCGATCCTCCCACCTTGGCCCCCAAAAGTATTGGGATTACAGGGGTGAGCCATTGTGCCTGACCCTGACTTTTTTTTTTTTTAATTTGAGATTATTAGAGTCACATTTAGTTGACATTTTGGGCCAGATGACGGTTGTAGGGGCTGGCCTGTGTTTTGTAGGACATTTAGTGAATCTCTGGTTCTATTCCCTAAATGCCATGAGAACCCCACCTCCCTTCCTGGGTGTGACAGCCCAGTGTCTTCAGACACTGCCAGATGAACATGCTCTTAGGAGCAGAATCATTCCCAGTTGAGAGCCGCTGCTCCAGAGCCATTTTAAAGGTACAAGGAGCGGTGCCACCACTGTGGGGACCGCAGCTGGACCTGACAAATTTTCCTTGACTATAGTAGAAGCCTCAGACCCTGCAGCCTCAGCTGAACGGGGAGGAGGTGAAGCCAGAGGGGCTGAGCGGGTCACTGCCGGGTCCCTGTGAGGTGATGACTCTGTGTGGCCTCTCTGGGAGAGCTGGGAGGCTGCAGGCTGTGGCGTGGGCCCTTTCAGCCCTGAGTGAGCCGTGTGAGTAGAAGGCAGGTCTGAGGAGGGGAGGCCCAGGGAACCCTCGCCCTCCCCTGCCTCTCGCTGGGACTTCCTGAGTAAAGGAGGAACTTGGGAGCCACAAACAGATCCACTGCCCTGGTGATGCAGTGGGGGAAAGGGTGGGGCCTGGCCTCTCAGGGCAGAACCTCTGAGAAAGGCTCCTGGGAAGGAAGATTCCTGAAGAGGATAAAGCCAGGCCTGCTGGTGGTGGCTGGGGCGAGGATGCTCAGTGCGTTTGGAAGACAGCAAATCACTCCAGGAGTGGCCTGAAGACAACCCTCTCCCTCACAGTCTGCCGAAGAGCAGAAGTTTGGAAGAAGGAAAGAAGAGGCAGGGTTTCCTACCCCTGAGCCTCATTTTAGGGTAGGAAAATCAGGTCTCATGGGAGCCTTGTGAATTCCGCAAGTTCTCCCATGTAACGGATGTCGGAATAAAGTTATTTCGGTTCAGATGCTATGTCGTAGCGCTATGATAGCTGTGAACATGCAGGTAAAGTATTCTCAGGGTTGGTGATACTCAAGCACTGCTGTTTGTACTTCTGTAGAGGAGTTTATAATTTTTTCTTAGTAATGACTCCATAAAACAAAAATGAAAGCTTCACTGGAGTAAAGTGTTCTTTTTGTGTACAGAGAAACATCTACAATTAAAAAGATAGTATATTGACTTCAGATCATGCTAACTTGATATGCTTTTGACTCTATTATAAATATGATCCTAGATAAACCACCAATGCCAAAAGCAGAATAAATCCTTTACGGTGAGGAAAAAGAAGTGGGAGGGAAATAACATATGGCATAAAGTTATACAAACTAAAAGTAAAGCTGCCTAGTTCTCCTCAAGTAGCTCTTAGGTACTTTGAATGTCCTCAGTGGAAGGAAAAATAATAAATCCAAACATGATTAAATGTATGTGGACTTAAACTGTTATCACACACATTTTTAGAGACAGAAAACAGATCTGTGGTTGGGGCCGGGGCTGGGAATAGGGATTGACTGCACACTGGCACAAGGAAAATGTTTTGGGATGATTGAAATGTTCTAAAATTGGATTGTGGTGATGGTTGCATAACTATAACTTTACTAAAAATCATTGAATTTTACACTTCCAGTGGATAAATTCTATATGTAAATTTTATGTTGCTGAAGCAATAACAGAGTTATTGCTGTGTGCTTTAAATGACATCTTATTTGAGGGTTTTTTTTTTCATTTTTAAATGTTTTGCAATTTCAACTTTTGTTTTAGATTCAGGGGGTGCATGTGCTGGTTTGTTACATGGGTATATTGCATGATGCTGAGGTTTTGGGTATGAATGACCCCATCATCCAGGTAGTGAGCATAGTACCCAGTAGGGAGTTTTTTCAACCCTTTCCCCACTCCCTCCCCATTAGTAGTCCCCAGTGTCTCTTGTTCTCATCTTTATGTCCATGTGTACCTAGTGCTTAGCTCCCACTTATAAGTGAAAACATGGAGTATTTGGTTTCTGTTCCTGCGTTAATTCACTTAGGATAATGGCTTCCAGCTGCATTCATGTTGCTGCAAAGGACATGATTTCTTTTTTTTATGGCTGTGTAGTATTCCATGGTGTGTAGGAACCACTTTTTCCAATTCGCTGTTCATGGGCATCTAGGCTGATTCCATGGCATCTTATTTGCCTTAGCAGTTTTGTTGTTTGTTTGTTTGTTTCTTTTGAAACAGAATCTCACTCTGTCACCCAGGCTGGAGTGCAGTGGTATGATCTCAGCTCACTGCAACCTCCACCTCCCAGGTTCAAGCAATTCTCCTGCCTCAGCCTCCCGAGTAGCTAGGATTACGGGTGCGCACCTCCATGCCCGGCTACATTTTGCATTTTTAGTAGAGACGGAGTTTCACCATGTTGGTCAGGCTGGTCTTGAACTCCTGACCTCAGGTGATCCACCTGCCTCAGCCTCCCAAAGTGCTGGGATTACAGGCATGAGCCACCGCGCCCGGCACCTTCACAGTTTTTATGTCTCAGTGTTTCATTATTGCTTCAAGTGTCTGACTTAAGGTAAGTCATTTAAGCCCTCAGGGCCTCCTCTTCTTCCCTGGAAAATGGAGCTGACAGTGTTCCTACCTCAGGAAACTGTTGTGTCAGTTAATAGAATAAATAAGTGTAAAGCACTTGCACCACACCTGGCTCCTAGTGTCATCCCCACCACTGCCATCCCCGTGGTTACTGTTCACTGTCACTTTCTTCTCCAGCCTGGCCAAGGCCAGGTCTCTAGTCCAGGCTCACTGCCCAGCCTCTCCTAGCCACACGCTGCCGTAAAGGTGGAATTCTGAATGAGAGCTGAATCTTTCTGAAAGCACTGGGGCTCCCCTATGCTTTAGGTGAGTTCAGACTCCTCTCGGCCACGGGGGCCCTCCCCCTACACCTGGGCCCCTTCTTGGTCTCCTCATCTCATGATTCCTCCAGCTGTCTCTAAGCCCTTGATTCTCCTGCCATTTGGAAATTCTTCCAGATTTCATATGGGCTTTAACTGGGACAGTCTTCCCTCTCTTCTGCCAACCCTTGCTCTTCCTTTAGGTGCCAGCATCGTGTGGCTCTTGGAAAAGCCAGCCAGGAGTGCATGATAGGCCCTGTCTACTTTGTGCCCCCTCAGGAGCCCTCCAGAATTGTAATTACCATGAACACCTGTGCACCATCGTAAGTCCCATGAGGCAGGGTGTGCTCTCCTGCCCTGCACTGGTGTGGCTTCCAACTGTGCCTGGCACAAGGTCAGGAGCCCTCGAAGGTAAACTGTGTCTCTAAAGTGATGAGTTGCCTTCCTGTCTTAATTGCTCCAGGGAGATAACTTAATCCAAGGCCATGTTCAGTTGATTTAGAAAAGCCTAAAGTCTAGAACCCTTTCTCTGAGTCTTTGTTCAGGAGAATGTTCCTTTATGAATTCTGGGGATTTGATTTAAACTTGAAAAGAGATTATGGCCTTGGCATTTGGCGGGATGGTACTTTTCCAAGGGGAAGAAAATAATAAAAGAAATTACTGTGAACCATGTATTAATTTGCAAACCAACTTTTTCTTACAGAGTTCCTCTTTATTTTTCCAAACATGTATTTAAAAGATACATTTGAGTGAAGCAATGTCCTGGCTTTGATCTGCGGGATTTAGTGGTTTACTGCCCCCAGTGGTAACCAGCCTTTCCTTTCCCTGACCACTAATGGGCTGGTGGGAGCTGGTGGTTCCCACAACTTCTATTTGTGTGTATGTTATCCCATCTTTAAAGATTTCTAGTTTAGCTGCATTTTATAAGGTGTATAATATTATGTTAGTACTTCTACATGATTTATCAATAAGTAATATATATATTGGGGTTACATGCTCAAGTGCTATAAAGATGGTTGAAGTTGTGATGCATTATTTTAAAATTAGGAATAGTGCTGGGCGCAGTGGCACACACCTGTAATCCCAGCACTTTGGGAGGCAAGGCAGGAGGATTGCTCGAAGCCCAGGAGTTCAAGACCAGCCTGGCCAAGATGGCAAGAAAGGACCACACTGTCTTAAAAATAAGAAAAGAGGCCAGGTGTGGTGGTTCATGCCTGTAATCCCAGCACTTTAGGAGGCCAAGGTGGGCAGATCATTTAGGCCAGGAGTTCGAAACCAGCCTGGCCAACATGGTAAAACCCTGTCTCTACTAAAAAATAAAAATAAAAAAAATAATAATAATTTTCTGGGCGTGGTGGCGCATGCCTGTGAGGATAATGATTACGTAGAACTGTATCTGTACAGTGGTTTGCAGACTGTAGAAATCAGCATGAGCTCTTTGGGATGAAGGGTTGAGCCCTTCGGCTCGGCCTCCTCAGCAGTGTTGCTGGATGCTGTTTGTGAAGCACAGTTACCTGAGTCACCCGAGGAGCCTTAAGTGTGTCCCCCACCCCTGGCTTGCACTCTCAGGATGCCCTTCACTGCCCTGAGTGGGGCCGGGGTGGGTGTTGAGCCTCCCAGCTGATTCCAAGCGTGGCTCCTCCCCAGCAAACTGAGCCGTGGCTCCCAGACACCCACCTGAGGGACTTGGATACAGCATGCAGGAGCTAGACAGCAGTAAGAAAGACTCTAAGAAGACTCTTTCCACCAAATTAAGTTCATTAATAAAGGAATTAGGTAATTGGCATGGGATGTTTAGAATAACTAGCTGATACCAGGAGAAAGCGATGCGGGGGAAAGGTAACACCTCCTGTGCGTGGGCATGAAAGTCACTTATCTGATCCCCATTTGTCCTCGTTGGTACCAGATGTCCCATCCCATTGTATCATTTCTGTGTGGCTTACTGGGGAGGCAAAGGGGATGAGGCAACAGCTGTTTTCTTCCTGTCTCCTTCATGCCCTGCCCACACTTTCATTCTCCATTCTGGGGGTAGTGGAAGGAAAGGCTGCTGCTCCCTTCCCAGAAACCAGGGCCATCGTGCCCCTCCTTGGCCTTGCTGTTGGAATACTGGGAATCCTGTGACTGTACCCACAGCTGCAGTCCTAAAGCAGGGAGGTAGGCAGGAGAAATTTTATTAAACATGCTTGGAACACATTCGTGGTTGGGGGTGGGGATTGTGGCTCTTAGGGCAGCCCTGGGAAGTTTAGGTGACTGAGTATTTTAGGAGTCTGCACATGTCTGCCTGGATACCTCATGAATGCCAGCTCATCCTCAGATCCCAACTTAAAATCCCTTCCTCTGGGAAGCTGGTTCCAATTCTGGACTGGTCGGGCTCCTTCCCTGCTCTGTGCCCACTGGGACAGTAGACTTCAGTCATACATCCACTCAGCTCCACCCCAAATCTGTCCCTTGCTCTGCAGGCTCAGGCCCCCTACCCCCTCATCATGCACCTGGACTTCTGCATCAGGGTCCCCCTCAGTCGGCTCCTGGCCTCTCACCTCTTCCCTGCTGCCGGCTCCAGGGTGACCTGGACCACCACCCCACACTTCCACTGCCCTCAGCAGCGTTTCTTAAAGCTGGGTTGGATCTGTAGAAGGATTCCCCAGGGTGCTTTTTTGAGCTTCCCCAAGACCTGCTAGGGCTGACCATTGTAGGTAGCCTGGAGAAAGTGCATTTGACAAGCTCCCTGGTAATGCTGGCAAAGGCAGAAGTTTAGGGACCACTGAGCAGGGTCCACCAGGTTCACAGTCTCCTGTCCACGCGCTGTCTACATCTCATGACTCTGTCCCATGCCCTGCACACCCCACCCGCCACACCCCACTGCCTTAATTTCCCCTCACGTGCCTCTGTTCCCTTTCACACTCGGAGGGCTGTGGCTGTGCTGTCAGTGTGCACAGATGCCGTTGGGTAGCCCTCCTGGCTGTGACTCCCTTCTGGTGTCCTGTGCTCACCTCTGTGTTTAGTAGCTGTGGAACTCAATGCCCATCCCAGAGTCAATCATTTTGACTTAAGACAAGCGATTATATCTTTGCACTCCTAACATCTGTCTAGCACAGCCTGACACCTAGGAGGCAGAAAAAACAGTTTTGAATGTGCGAGTTGAGGGTGGCCAAAGTGAGAAGCACCTTGAGTTGGCCTGTATTCTGTGGCTCCCTCATGTGCCTAGCCCCCAAACACTGCCCTTATGTTACAGGGAAATGTGGCAAGTGAGGATATAAAGGTGTAGGAGATAAAGAAATATGGCAACATTATTGAAGTTAGGAACCGTCTGGATTTTGTCTTGGTGCTTCCAAGACCTCAGCATCATGGAGCAGTGGGTTGTATGAAGTTCAAGGCTCCTTTTTTCATGGAAAATTACAAGCACATTTATTTTTAGGTCCCATGTCCCTATTTGTTCTTTCTTCAACTCTTTGTGTGGCAATGTTAACAAAGAGGAGGAGGAGAGAGGGCAGGATGACAGGACAGCCTTGCCCCATCTGTTACTCCTTCTCCAATATCACCAGTGAAAACCAGGATTCCCCAGACTTTTGCCATCCCGGTTCCCATCTGTTGCGTTTCTTACCATTGACGAAAGCCATTGACAAGAATAAAAGTGACTGATAAAATAATAGCATGGGGGAAATTAAAATCTACAATATGCTCCTGGGAATTTGTCTTACCAGCGTGGATAAGGTTGTGCATCGCAGCGTTGGTTGTGGAAACAGTCTGTGTGTCCACTTAGACTGCAGTCCAGCCACAAAGGGGGACATTCTGCAGCTGGAACAGAAGGAAGAGAAGGCCCACATGGAAAAATTTCTGTTCTATAGTGTTCAGAGCAAAAAGTAAGGTACGGAACAATATATATCTTCTTTGCATTTTTGTGTAGGAGAAAAGTAAGAATATATGTTTGTGTTTATTTGTAAATAATTGAGAGATCCTGGGTAGACACCAAAGAGCCAACACAATGGCAGTCCATGGTGGGGGCACGGGGAGGGCTGGGACAGTGTGGGAGCCAGATTTCTCAGGGTGCCTCTCTTTATAGTATCTTGATTTTTTTGAACCGTGTGAATATCTTACCTTTCAAAAACTTATACAGAGGTTAAAAACAGTATATAAAATATGATTTTTAAGTTTAAAGTTACATAAATAGCCTGATCATTCTTTTGTCATTAACACCAAACCACTCGCCAGCGTTTGCCCCGCCTGGGGCCCCGCATGGCTTTCATCACAAGCTTCTCATTTCACCTCTACAAGGAGGGTGTGGACTTGCCCAGTAATGCACAGCTGGAAAGCAGGCAGGTCAGGATTGGAACTCCTGATCTCCATCTTGGGGATTATAAAACAGAAGCAGAGCAGAGGGTACTTCCTTTCGGTGATGGACACGGGACCAATTCACAGATGCAGGCACTAAAACTGCACCTGTGAAGTTAAATCCAGTATCTTGGGTCTTTTCATGCTTTGTAAAGTTGTGCTTCATGTCTTCAGGCTCTTTAGGGTATCTGCATCCAGTTACGACCCAGTGGTCATCTCATGTGACCTTTGACCCCTTCCCTTTGTGGAAAGCAGTAGCCATGCACACCCTGTAGCTCTGGGGTCAGGTGAGCAGGGCCAGCCTGGGTGTCAGGGCAGCTCAGGCGGACAGGGCTCAGGCAGGCTTCAGAGTGGAGAGCCAGGAGGTCGGCCTCATCCCTAAGCCCGGCTCCTGAGGCAGCTCAAAGACCAACTGTTCTAACTGTTCACCCACCGACTTTGAGCAGCTGACTGTGTAGTGTTCCTGAGTGTCTTTGCTGTGCAGATGGCACGCATGTATCATCATGTTCTCCACGAGAACCAAAACCCAGCTCTCTTGGCACAGGTTGTGTACTTGGCTAATACAATTTAGTTGTGCTCCTAGTAGAACATAATAAGGACCCGGTCAGTCTGAGCATGATCTCTTTCTGCTGAAACGTGGTCACGTCTCCCTGTGAGATCAGCCTGACAAGAGGGCTCCCTGAGCTGCCTTTTCCCAGCATATTGGAGAGCTGCACGCCCGGCTTCTGTCACAGGAAACCCCAAAGCTGCTGCTACTTGTGCTGTAGGGATGTTGTCAAAACTGCCAATCTGTTTGTGAGCTTCACACCTGATGGGAGAACTGCTTTGTTCTGAATAACTATTATGTTTTTGTTTGTTTTCCTCAGACTCAAAAGTTTTCCACAATTGTGTACCTTTCTGCTTTGGCTGTCTTAAAACACAGATTTGTATTCCACTGTTGATACTTGTAGAGGCTTTGTATTCTTATTTATTTTTATTTTTGGAGATGGGGTCTTACTTTGTTGCCCAGGCTGGTCTCAAACAATCTTCCCACCTCAGCCTCCCAAAGTGCTGGGATTACGCGCATGAGCCACCGTGTCCCGCCAGACTCTGTATTCTTGACAGTGTTTCTCCCTGGGCCCACAGCCTTTCTGTTTTATCCGGATTATTCCTAGCCCTCGTTTTTTTGTTTTTTGTTTTTTTTTTATTTTTAAAAAAATGTGTGTTGTTGTTTATTATGTTTTCTCACAAACAGCCACAAATTCTTTGTGGAATGAATCTCAATATAAGCAAAGGAGCAAACTTTGTATCTTAGGTTCTTCTGGACTTGATTTTTTTAGCTTTTCTTTTGTGCAGGGATCAGCAAACATTTTCTGCAAAGGCTCAGATAGTAAATATTTCAGGTTTTTCCACCTAATATCTTACAGTTACTCAATTTGCTATTGTCAAGTGAAAGTAGCTACAGCTGATAAATAGATGAAGGTGATTGTGTTCTAACAAAATTTTATGGCCACTAACATTTGAATGTCATAATTATAATTTTCTCATGTTATGAAGTATTATTCTTTTTTGTATTTTTCTACCACTAAAAAAATGCCAAAGCCATTCTTACTTTCCAGGCTATAGAAAATCAGGTGGCCAGCTGGCTGTGTCCTGTGGGCTGCAGTTTGCTGATGCCTGCTCCAGAGTACTGTTGTGTTTTGACCACTTCCAAGAAAGAGGAGGCATTCCAATTAGCAGCCACAGCCAGTGCTCAACCCAGCATTGGTCTTATTTGAGTGACAGTCAGAGTCAAGATTCACATGCACCTGGGAATACCAGCCCTGGGACTGTGTGAGGGCAGGAGTAAGGTCTGGAGCAACCAATCTCCATTTCTTACCTCTCCTGAAGAGTGGCAGTCCCTTCAGTTTGAGGCATGAATGTCTCCTTACAGTTCTTTCGTAACTAGGCAGTAGACTGTTGATCCCCTTTTAAGAAAGCATCTTTATTAAATCAGTTAATCTAACACTGTCATAAAATATGTGTAAAATATAAGGAATTTTTTTTTTAATTAAAAAAAATTTTTTTGAGACAGGGTCTCACTCTGTCACCTAGGCTGGAGTGCAGTGGTGCGATCTCAGCTCACTGCAACCTCTGCCTCCTGGGTTCAAGCAATTCTCTTGCCTCAGCCTCTCGAGTAGCTGGGACTACAGGCACGTGCCACCATACCTGGCTAATTTTTGGATTTTTAGTAGAGATAAGGTTTCACTGTGTTGGCCAGGGTGGTCTTAAACTCCTGACCTCAAGCGATCTGCCTGCCTGGGCCTTCCAAAGTGCTGGGATTCCAGGCGTGAGACACTGCTCCTAGGCTAAAATATAAAGAATTAATGATCCAATGAACAACCCATATGCCTGCCTCCCAACACCGTTACTTTGAAGCTCCCTTTGCACTCTCCCCACACAGGGATAGCTACTTGCTGGAAATGCGTGTTCCCCATTCCATTGCTTTTCTGGAAAGTTTCACCACAGGTGTCTGTATCCTTGAACAGAGGCATTGTTGCACTTCTCATAAATGGAATAGCATGCCATGTGTTCATCTGCAGCTTGCTTTCTGTTTCATTCAACCTCTGGTTCCTGAGGCCCCTGCCTGCTGTTGCATGTAACTGTAATTTATTCAGTTTCACCATGGTACTCTATTCCATTGTGTGGGTATCCCACAGTTTACTTATTCATTCTGTGGTGGAGGGACGTTTAGATTTTGTCCAGTTTTTTGTTATTACAAGCAGTGCTGCTTTTAACATTCTTGTATGTGTCTGTTGGTGTATGGGGGCAAAAATTTCTCTTGGGAATATATTAGAAATAGAGTGGCCAGCTTCTGAATTTTTACTTTATTGATCACACTGGTATGAGGCATCCATGTGGCAGACGTGATTTACCAGTGATTGCTGAGCATGTGGATTCCAGGTCCTGGCCCTAATGCCCATCATGTTGCTACCCTAGGAAGATGCTGCCCTTTCCAAATCATGCATCCTAAGTTAGAGATGCCTCCTCTAAGGTGAGGAAAATCATGCCTCTACATCTTCTCATGCTTCCTAAGCAGGCTTAAGGTTTCATTTTGTGCCCTTTGTGTTGGTAACAGTGTGTTCATTTGGTGTGTCGTTAAGCTTTGCAGACATTGTGTGTTCTATATAAAGTTTCTTTTATGCTCAATAGAAGGCCCTTACCTTGTCATAAAAGTGTACAGCATAAATCAGAATATCTCTTTGCCAATTGTTGAAAGGGCCCATTTAACACTGGAACAAGTATAACTGGCTGTGATTCATCTACTATGTCGACATATTTGAAGTGCATTTACCCTCACTTTTTCCTTTCTGGAACTTATATTTCTTTCACGTGGTATATTTCTTTTGCAGGTTTGGCTTCTTCGTGGCATTTGTAGAAAACTAGCAAAATATGAGCTTTCATTCCCCCGGATCCAGAAGCCAAATGGGCAGACTAGACTTTGTTGGCACTCTGGCCCTCCCAGCACACCTCTCTGGGCCCACTCTCCGCTGGGTAGTGGCACAATGCTTTCTCCTGCCTCTCCCTTCCTTCTGCCTTTCACGCTTCTCTTCCTCAAAATCTACCTCTGCAGTCACTTCCCCAGGGTTTACAATAAAGGATGGGAATGGCCAGTGGGGAAAGGGCTTTGAGTCAGGGCCGCTCTTCTGACCCCTGGAAGTCTTTCATAAGTGGGGTCAACCTGAAGTTCTAAGTGTGATTCCCAGAGGGAAAAGCAGGGTTCATTTCTCTGGCCCCAACTTCACACCTTCCATGGAAGTCTTAGAGGATTCTGTCAGGCTCATTCAAGGACAGCAAAAATGCATCGCCACATTCTCCTATATAGTCATCTTGTGAAAATACAGCAGCAGCCCACTGGAAGGACCCACTAGTTGTTTATTTTTTCCTTCATGACTAAATCAAAAGTTTCTACACTGATCTAAGTAGAAATAGAATAATTCAAGGGAAGCAATGAAAAGTAATTCAAAATAAATATGTAGCTAAGGCTGCATGAATGTGTACTCACGTGGGTGGAGGAGTACACAGGGTCGTTGCTGCCACTAGGGTATATGCAAAATTGGGACTGATTAAAATTTAGTAAGCTAAGCATTCTTTCAGTAGTCTTACAAACTATTATTGGAAATGTTAAATAACAAACCATTTTTGCCACAACATGTGTTTCTGTAACACAGGTTAGCTCATCTACTGTTACGATTGTAAATATGGGAACCATGTCAGAATAATGTGGAAACCAGTGTTTCCCCAGCATGTTTATATTTTGCAGTGGTGCACAAAGCCAGCAGAATTCTGTAAGCTGTGGAGGAACACAGGACCCATTCACCTTGTCCTTCTTGGTTTGCATTGGCCGTGGCTCTGTTCCAGAAGTGATTTTGCCTGGCTGTCTCTGAGCTCTGTGCATTTTGCCCTTGTTACAACTCACCTGCCTCAACTCCTCTTTACCTCCTTTTCAATTAAGCTTGTATTACCTTTTAAAAATATTAAGCGACATCACTTTCCTTTTTTTATTTAAAATATTTTTAAATGGTGGTAAAATATACCTCACATAAAATTTTCCATTTTAATCATTTTTCAGTATACAGTGGCATAAAGTACATTCACATTGTTCTCATCACCACCATCTGTCTCCAGAACTCTTTTCATCTTTTCAAACTGAAACTGTGCCCCCATTAAACACTAACTTCCCATTCCCCATCTTCCAGCCCCTGGCAACCACCATCCTACTTTCTGTCTCTATGAATTTGACCACTCTACATGTCTCCTACAACCGGGGTTTTACGGTATTTGTCTTTTTGAGTGTGGCTTATTTCACTTCACGTAATGTTGTCCGAGTTTACCCGTGTTGTAGCATGTGTCAGGATTTCCTTCCTTTTTAAGGCCTGATAATATTTCATTGTATGTATACCCCATTTTCTTTATTGATTAAGTGTTGTTGGATACTTAAGTTGCTTCCACTTTTTGGTTATTGTGAATAATGCTGCTATGAACGTGGGTGTACAGATAATCTGTTTGAGTCCCCTGCAAGTCCTATTTCTTTACTTATTAGTAATTTAACCAGTTTTTAATTGTGCTGGTATTTTTTTATTATTATTTTTTTTGAGACAGATTCTCGCTCTGTCACCCAGGCTGGAGTGCAGTGGCATGATCTCAGCTCACTGCAACCTCTGCCTCCTGAGTTCAAGCGATTCTCCTGCCTCAGCCTCCTGAGTAGCTGAGGATTACAGGCACGTGCCACCACGCCCGGCTAATTTTTCTATTTTTAGTAGAGACAGGGTTTCACCGTGTTGGTCAGGCTGGTCTTGAACACTTGTTCTCGTGATCCACCTGCCTCGGCCTCCCAAAGTGCTGAGATTACAGGTGTGAGCCACTGTGCCTGGCCTGTGCTGGTATTTTTAAAAAATTGTAGCTGTTACTCTCTTATTAATTCTCTGGGTACAAATTTACACCAATATTCAACGGTTGGTCTATGAGTCTCTTTCTCTATCTTACTCTCTCTTTTTCTCTCTCTCTTTCCATAAGCCTTATTAGTTGTACTACAGCATTTTTGAAGGCGTATCCTTTTTAGTAATCAGTATAGCAATAATGATTGTATTGATGATGAAGCCAGAAATGGGTAGAAAGAGGCACCTCCTCTTCTCACTGACATCAGTAAGATATAATGATGTATTGTCATGGGTCATTGTGTGTGTCTGGCACCTTCTGGCTCTGTGCTGGGGTCAGTCTGGGTGCTGTGGTCATGACCTTTGATGCATGTGTGAAACATTCTGTCAGGAGGCGGCTGGCTGGAGCCAGCGGCGCTGTGACCAACGGAGATACACAGGCTGTGTGGGTCCTGCAGGGATTACTGTGTGTTGGAAGCGGGCGCGGGGTGGGGGTGTCCTGTGATCCCAAAGGTTAAGAATCAATAATCAAATTCCATAACAATAAAATTTCAATCAGGGCCTTTGCTTCATCAAGTAAATAGATGGTGAAAATTAATTCTTCATCCTTTTTCTCTTGTTCTGATTCCTAGTCATCTGCTGAAATGAGTGGTTTGCATTGAAAAAAAATTGAGCTCTGAACTATGTGAATGGCTAATTACAGATATTTATTTTTAAATATGTTCAGAAAATGAGTAAATGAATGCTTATGAGGCCCATGGGTTACTTCTGGTGTTTCATTATGGAAGTGTATAAGTATTGCTGTGGGTTGATATAATTTCATATTTGGGAATGCTTTATTATAAGTTATTAGTGAATATTGATTTCTACATTTAAAAAATACCTGTTTACTGGATAACCAGTTGAGTCATTCATGGGTTCAATTTGACAGACACAGTGGAAATTTTGAATAGTCTGATGCTGTAACCAGCACCGTTGAGACATTCCTGCCCTTTGTCAGGGCTCCCACAGTTGGTGTCTGTAGGTGTCAGACCCTGCTCATTGTACTGGCCCCCACGGGACACAAAACACAAGCAGAGCCCACACAAGGACTGGGAGGGTACTATCCAGCCTGACACAGGGTGGTCCCCAAAAACTATTTGCTGACTGGTTAATCCAATTTGCAGAAGTTTCGAGAGGAGTGTTGATCTAAATTCTGAAGGACAGAACATTTGTCTGGTTGAAAAATGGGGATTTTAAAAATATTCCAAATCCTAAGAAAAACAAATCAGTGAATAATTTTACTTGGTCTTGAAATGTTAAAACTAACGTTATTATTAAATGAGCAAAAACTGTGGTATAACATGTTAAGCTTCTTTATATTATCCATAGATACTAGTTTTCCTAAATCTTTTGTGAAGTTCTTTGACCATATTATCTTTTCTAGGTAGAATTTTGTTGAATGCCAGAATCTTGAAATCCAATCAGTAAGGGGTTTTTGTTGGGCACCTGCCTTGGGTACAGAGCTCCACTTGGTGTAGGTGCTATGGGGATAGAAGAAAGTACATGGCCCTGTCCCTGCCCAGAGATGCCTGAGAAGGAAAGCTTCCAATAAATGAGCTACCTCCCATTTTCTTGCTGAGGGTATTTAACACCGTGGTAAAGAGGAGAGGCCTGCAAATGGATTTGGTTCAGTTCCTTTGTCTGACACTGGATCTGACATTTTAAGCAAATTATTTTGCCTTGCATTGCCTTGCCTCAGTTTCCTCATCTATAAAATAAAAATACATAACATGACCAGGCAGAGTGGCATGTGCCTATAGTCTCAGCTACTTAGGAGGCTGAGGCAGGAGGATCGCTTGAGCCCAGGAGTTTGAGGACAGCCTGGGCAATGTAGTGAGACCCTGTATCTTAAAATAATAATAACAACAATTACATGATTTTGATGGCATGTGGAAAAGCGTGGAAGTTTCCTTTTGCATGGTGCTTGGCATGTACAAAACACATAGTGAAGGCTGGGTGTGGTGGCTCACACCTATAATCCCAACACTTTGGGAAGCCAAGATGAGAGGATCACTTGAGCCCAGGAATTTGAGACCTGCCTGAGCAACATAGTAAGATCCTGTCTCAACAACAGATTTTAAAGTTAGCTGGGCATGGTGGTTCATGCCTTTATTCCCAGCTACTTGGGAGGCTGAGACAGGAGAATCACTTGAATGCAGGAGTCAGAGGCTACAGTGAGCTATGATTGCACCACTGCACTCCAGCCTGGGCAACAGAGCGAGACCCTGTCTCAAACAAACAAATATAACACATGGTGAGATACTAACCATGGATTCCAGTTTGGACTGACTCTTGATTTGACTCCTGTGTCTTATCCCCCACTCTCATTCCCGTGACATAATCAGACAAAAATCAACATAATCCTGACCAAGAAACAGTCCTTGCCTGACTTTTCAAAGCTGCAAGTCCATTTTTAGACATGGGCCACCACGCAGGTGAATCTGTGGGAGTGATAACCAGCACTTGGGGCCACCTTGGCAGACTCGCAGAGGGGGAAACATCTGGCAGCTTCCTTTGTTCCTATGGGTTTATTTTAGGCCTCTGAGTCTCTGATACCTAGTGGAAGCCTGGCACACAAAAATAATACTAATCCAGGTACAGCTATAAAACAAATGACTCTTTCAAAATGGGGGAAGTTGGGGATAAAGCATGTAGCTTGGTTATCCCAGGTTACTGTTAGAAAGGAGAAGCCCACCCTGGGGTAAGGGTCATTATCCTTCCTGGGACGTGTCTCAGGACAGGCTCAGGCATGACTTGCAGCCAGCACCCCCGGAATGCCCGGCCTTCCTCATTTTGGTCTCTTGCAGGCCACCTTCCCTTAAGTCACTATCGGTCACTGACCTCTTCCCCAGAAAAGGCTTAAGAGGTCTCTAGACTTACAATGATTTCTATGTCCACTCTTACTCAGGAACTTTTATTTGCTCATTTGGGCCAGGTGGCATAAAATCAAATGGTGCTTAGAAGTGACCACACTGGTATCAGGTCATGAAGTGTGCCCCATTTCTGTCAGGGAAGCATTCTCCTGAGAAGTCCTGGTTTGTGCCAAGCACTGTTATCTTGGATGACTTGGGTCCTGGTCCTGAAATTGAGCATATGCTTAAAATGACAAGAGGGAGTAAATAGGACAAGTAGATAGGTTAGCCTGGTCATTCCTAGGTCAGAGTGGCTTCTGTTGAGAACTGAAAATTAGGCTGAAGCCTTTGCAGAGCAGCTGGACAGATAAGCATGGAGGAGAGTGTATGCACACTGGAGAGGTGGGAAGAGGGAGGGGAGAGGACGAGGCTCAGATAGAACAAGAGAGTGCAGGAGAGGGGCAGAGATGCTGTGGTAGACTCTGGAACCACCAGTGATGCTGCTGTCATCCTCGCAGCTCGGAAGCAGCTATCATCCTGGCTGCCGCCTCTTGCCCCTGTGACAGCTGAAACCAAAGGTGGGACTGGCTGGAGCTGACTAGAACTGGTTTTCCGCAGTGAGATTTCACCCTACACAGAAGAAGAGAGAAGAAGGCTCAGACTGGGAATGATTCAGTGACGTGTTCAGCTGCCTGGTGTGTTATAGTTTGAGCCATCCCAGGAGGTGCAAATCTTCAGCACTTTGGACTAAAAACAAACGCAGACTTATGCCCTGACCATTCCAGTGGCCAGCGCTTGCTGTCTGATCGGACATGTTTCATTTTAGGAAGTTGCTCATTTCTGTTAGTCTCAGGGAGCTATCATGGACCAGGAACTGCACTCTTTTCTGGTGTGGGAGTCTGGGATCCTAAACTGTTGTGAGACCCCTGCTACATGCCCTTAAGTTTGAAGGGGCAGTTTCAGGAGGTAAAGATTAGGGGCTCTTCTTTAGAAGAGTCTAAGCCTTTACAAGAGTCTTTACGAGACTCTTCCCGCGTTGTCGAAACCCCATAGGTTAAAATGTCTCATCTGTGTGTTCTGCACAGGCACACAGAGGCCTGAGTCGAATTTAAAAGAAGGCACTGGGCACCCAAGCCCTTCACCCTTTTCTAAAAGAGGAGCACATGAGCTTTGCATTGCAGATGCAATTTTTATTTTTAAACACCGTAAGTGATGGCGTGTGAGCAGTGACGCATCCACAGCCAGCTAATCTGTATTGTGTAAAAACACACAAACCACAAATTATTTTTAAAAGGGAAGAAAGCAGAAGAACAGATGCAGCAAACTCCTTGTATCACGTGAATTGAGGAGAAAAACTCCACCAGATGCGTTTCTGAGCAACAGCAGAGGGAACACTAGCATGCCCGGATGGGGCAGGGAGTTCTGTCTGCCTGCTTCTCTGGGGAAGACACCTTTCTTTGTGTCCAATTGCCAGGACAGTGACACTGTCCATTTTTGTGTGCATGTATTTCTTCTCTCTCTTTCTTTAAAAAAAAATTAACAATTACATACATATTGAAAAGTACAGCAGTCAGAGAGTGTTCAGTATTGTTACAAAGTGAGCCAACCTGTAACTCAAGTTGCAGAAATTTACCTGGCGAAGGCCTGTGTCTTACTCAACACACCTGGGTTATGAAATAGCCTATTATATAACCCAGCTCCCCTTACATTTTTTTTAAAAATGAGATTAACATCTAAGAAGTAACAAAAATGGTACTCCTTGGACCATGACTAGAACTAAATGTTGTTTTCGTGAATGCGGTTAGAGACCTTCTGGATCAAGAAACACAGAGCATCCAAGTGGGAAGCATTCTGTCTTCTGTCCTTGGCTCCAGTAGCCTGGTTGGGCTGCATGTTCTCCGTGAGGATGAGTGGTGGCCAGATCTCCGGACCAGGTGGAAGGCTGTGCAGGGCATCCCTTCTCTGTCGGTTTCCTGGGTGGGGCTTGGTCACTGGAGTGGGGATGCGCAGCGAGGGGCAGCTCAGGGCTGGACTCTTCACTGCCGTCTCCTGATGGTCTCAGCTGGAAGCTGCTGGGCGCTAGTCTGCACTGAAGAACCCCCAGTCCTGTGGGGGAGGCAAGCAGGGCACAGAGCAGTGCGTCATGATGGGGGCACAGGATTCCGTGGACATTGGCAGCAGGCATGCTCACATCTTGGGGTGAGTGGGATGGCAGGGAAGGGTCCCAGAAGAACTGATGAGGAATGCCAAGGTGGAAGTGCCAACCAGCAGAAGTTAGATGGAGAAGAGGCCCAGAGAGCAGAGTTCCCGAGAGGGAGAGTGTGCAGAAGCCTGGAGCCTGGAGAGGGGAGGAATGAAGGCGGGATGAGGTATGGCCAGAGAGCAGAGGGAATGCCACACAGGAGGACAAAGGAGAGATGCGGCTAGATGAGGAGAGAACAGCCACTTCATGCCAGCCTTGGGAGGTCCCCCGGGGGAGTGCGGTCCCCGAAGGCAGAGGCAGAGGGAGGCCATGGGAAGCACCCAGGGCTGGGCTTTGGGTGTATCTTCTGTGTGTTGATGGAGTGCTGCCCAGAGGTGCTGGGTCCCCTCTCCTAGGAGAGTCCTGTGTCTAGAAAAGCTCCAGGGACCACGGCCTTCAGATGGCCCTGCCTGTGGACACTGCGAGTATTGTTTGGCCTTCAGTGAGGGGCAGTCTTGATCAAGAAAATGTTCCTAGGGCTATGTTTCCAAGAGGAATTCAGAAACCCAGGCCGTCAGGTCCCGTGGTCAGCAGGTGGCCAGCGGCAGAGCAGCCACACCCATCCTGGTGCGCTCTCTTTATGGCTGCCACCTCCCTCTGGGAGGGCCTGGGGGACCCTGACACCATTCTGTGGGAGAGATGACAGTAAAATTAGGCTGTGGACATAATGTGAGCATCTTGAGAGTTCAGGAGCCTCTTATCCCCATTCGCATCCTCAGAGCCCTGCAGGTCCCCACCAGTCCCAGGACTCGCCAGTTCTGGGTTTATTTTGTGTGGTCTTTGAACTCCATATTTTGCATTCTTTTCATCACAGAAGAGCTATGGCTACTTCTATTGTGAGGCCAAAAGAAGATCTAGTCCATCTGAGAGGGACCTGCAGAATTCCAGTTCCATGTGGTGAAGAGGATGTGGGTGTCTGCAGTACTGAATTTGGTAGTATGCTGCTTGCAGTGAATGTCCTCTCATTCGGCACGTCCCCCAGGCCCTGAGGGCTTCCGTGGGAACAGCTTTAGCTTCAGATCCAGGTCCAGGCACCATAAGTACATGTTGGAGGAAGAAATCCTTGAATGAATGGATGAATGAGTGAATGATTGAATTCCAGTTTCAACCTGAGGCAGGATATTTGAGTTAGTGATTTTTACCCCGAAGTAATTCTGGCATCCTACTCCATCTCTTCCTTGTGACCCTCTCCAAGATGAGCGTGTTTCCTTTTAAGGTGGGGGCAGCACAGAAGACTTCCCCATCCTCGCTCCTCCTCCTGCCCCCTTCCTTCCCAGGCTTGTTACCTCTGCATTTCCCTTGTATCAGAACCTAAGTCTTCTGAATCGAATCCCCCTAGAACTTGTGAACATTCATCTCAGATCTTACACTCATGGGAAAAAGCCCCCCATATGGCTTTCCATGGACGTGACTCTAGGATCTAGGAGGAGTCCCAGGCCAGGCCTGGGCTGGACCCAGAAGAGTGAAGGAATTGATCATGGAGCTCTGCCATGGGAGGTGGTTGGAGAGGCAGCAGGTGGTTCTTCATTGGGCCTCCACATCTTCATTTGCCTAACCTTTAGTTTGGAGGGATCAGTTTCTTTATCAGAAATCCATATGTCCCTGAGTGTGCCAGGAATAATTAGTTGATTCCAATGGTGATTGAATGTGTCCTCACCTAATCTACCAGCTACTAGACACAAATACTCACAAACCTGGAAGCTACCAAAATCTTTCTCTTTGCAAGTGGGAAATCCTTCCTAATGCCCCAGACAGAGCTCCAATTTCCAGCCCATCCCTCTTGGATCCACATCCTCTTTTGTTCATTCATGTATTCTGGTAGTGATCAGGTGTCATGGGTGCTCACTCTGCAGGGACCTGGTAAGTTCCCAGACAACAGGAGAGGCAGGACGCCCTTCTGAGTTCCCCAGCAGTTAACTCTTAGTAACTTGGGAGGGGAACAGGCTTCTTGGAGGGATGCTCATTGAGACCAGACACATGCTGAGGCCCGAAGTGGGGAAGGGGGAGCATGCGGGATTTACTCATGGGAGACATGAGGCGACTCCTGCCTCCCTGACCCAGTGTGCTGGGGGCAGAGCAGCCCAGTGGATGGATGGATGGCTCCCTGATGGAATGATGTGGTGGCAATGCCTCACTGCCTGCCTCTCTCCATGGTATAGAGGTGGGTTCCTCTATAAAAGTTTCCCTTCATAAAAGAAGTAGAGAAAGCCATCAGAGAAGGCCCGATACCTTTATAAACTGAGTTTCTAGCAACTTTGCAATTTTATTTAAGAACTGATCTCGCTTATATGTGGAATCTAAAAAAATTAAACTTATAGAAGCAGAGAGTAGAATGGTAGTTAAAGGAGTTGGGGTGGGGGCTAGGGTGGAGTGGATTGGGGAGATGTCTGTCAAAGGATACAAAATTTCAGTTAGATAGGAGGGATAAGTTCAGGAGATCTCTTGTACTTCATGGTGGCTGTAGAGAATAACAATGTATTCTATAATTGAAAATTACTGAGAGTAGATTATAAGTGTTCTTATCACAAAAAAATGGTAAGGATGTGAGATGTGCATATTAATTCACTTGATTTCACCATAACACAATGTATAGATATTTCAAAACATTATGTTGTATACCATAAATATATGTAGTCATGCCTTAACAACTGGGATACGTCCTGAAAAATGTGTCCTTAGGCGATTTCTTCATTGTGCAAACATCCTAGAGTGCATTTACACAAACCCAGATTGTAGAGTCCACTACACACATAGACTATGTATGGTATGGCCTATTGCTCCTAAGCTGCAAACCTGCACAGCATGTTACTGTACTGAATATTATAACTGTAACACTATGGTAAGGATTTACCTATCTAGCTAAACATAGAAAAGGTACAGTAAAAATATTGTATAAAAGATAAAAATGGTACACCTATATATAGCACCGTGAATGGAGCTTGCAGGATTGGAGTTGCTCTGGGTGAGTCAGTGAGTGAGTGGCGAGTGAATGTGAAGGCCTAGAGCATTACTGTACACTCCTGTAGATTTTACAAACACTGTGCACACAGGCTACACTAAAATTTTTTTTTTTTTAAAGTAACTGCTGTGATGTTAGGATGACGACAACATCACTAGGCAATAGAAATCTTTCAGCTCCATTATAATCTCATAGGACCACCGTTGTATATGTGGCCCATTATTGATGGAGATGTCATTATGTGGTACGTGACTGTAGAATTTTTATTTGTCAATTAATAAGTAGGTAAATAAGCTCACAAGATGTGTTAGGTGAGCAGGGCGCTCTTTGGGGCATCACGCATGACTCAAAGCACTTCAGTGCTGGAATGTCAAGTCCTTCTTCCCTGAAAATCGAAAGTTTTAAACGATTAGACATTCTATATTCCTTGGTATGTAGGGATGAAATGAACCCCATCTGTCAATACACAATTTCTGATTGATCACTGCTTTGGCCTTCTTGTCTCCTTCCCAGGAGGCCTCAGCAAGAGCCATCTCTGTGGGTGTGCCTGCCACAGTCACTCTGGTGAAGCCTGCCTTCTCCTGCCACCACCTGTCTTGGGGGGCCCGATTGACTGCTGTGCTGTGGCCTGAGCAGTGCAGCTGGTGGGAAGAGTTGCTCTTCTAGATATGCAGACAGCCCTCTACAGGGAGGGGTGGACCACAGAGGAGAACCAGAAAGAGCCTCTTCCTCTCCTTCTCTAAGGCAGAGCACCCTAAACATTGCCCACAGGCCCTCAATTTCACACTTACCCAGCCAGTCCAAGCAGGAGGCACACATTTTGCATGCACACATTCTTCCACTGGAATCTGGGAGCTCTTTTGCTTTCTGGGAAATCCAAAGGAAGTTCTCAGAAGTTGTGGTGTCTTGCCACCGCAGAATACCCAGCACAGACTGACTCAGACCCATCTATTTATCAAGGTGGCTCTCACAAGCAGTTTCTCCTTTGGGTATCAGGAAACTGAGTTGACGCAGTTTTCCAGGGTAGGGACTGTCTTGGTGATAAGAATTTTTTGGGAAGAGAGATTTTAAATTTTCATTATGGAAAGCTCATTACCTGCCCCCCCATTAGAATTTTAACTTGCCTGATTATTGGCATGGCCTGAGAAGTGGGGAGGATGAGGACTTGCTGAGAGAGGGCAGGTGTGGGTGGCAGGAGCATGGCATTTTTTGGGAATGAGGCCTCATGTCCTGGGTTAGCAGTCATGACATCTGAAACTCCCAGGACTTTTTTCTTGGGCTCCCTGGGCAGCCTGGGCCAGCTGTGCAGAGCCTTGAGGTCAACAGTGGGTGGGGAGCACAGACGGCCTGACTTCAGGAACCCTTTTCCCTCTTCTGACTGAGTGACAGCATCCTCTCTGAGTCTCAGCTGCTTCGACCCTAAAATGGGGGTAAGACCTCTTGCTTTACCCCTTGCTGAGACACTGGGCAGACTACCTTCAAAAGCTATGGTGGTTCCCAACAGTGAGGGAGGTGGGGAGTGCTTCCCTGGGGGTCGTGCACCGTGAGTACCAGAACAGAAGGCCTGTGGGTGCAGGTTGGGAAAAGCACCTATGGACTGTCGTGAGCTCCCCCTCCAACCTGTTGAATGGGATTGTCCTGAAGACCAACCCTAATGCACGCTCTGTGGGACACCTGGCCCTATGTAGGCATTTATAAAGAATAGCTATTTTTTTAACTTTTATTTTAGGTTCAGGGGTACATGTGCAGGTTTGTTATATAGGTAAACTCATGTCATGGGGGTTTGTTGTACAGATTATTTTGTCACCCAGGTACTAAGCCTGGTAGTACCCAATAGTTTTTTTTTTTTTTCTGATCTTCTCCCTCCTCCCACTCTCCATCCTCAAGTAAACCCCTAGTGTGTGTTGTTCCCCTCTTTGTGTCCATGTGTTCTCATCATTTATCTTCCACTTATAAGTGAGAACATGTGGTATTTGGTTTTCTGTTCCTGTGTTAGTTTACTAAGGATGATGGCTGCCAGTTCCGTCTGTGTTTCTGCCAAGGACATGATCTTATTTTCTTATGGCTGCATAGTATTCCGTGGTGTATATGTACCACATTTTTCTTTATTCAATCTGCCATTGATGGACATTTAAGTTGATTACATGACTTTAAGGATAGCTGTTATTTATTACCCTATAAATCTTGAATTCTTCCTGTTCTTTTCTAAGATTTATGAGTATTTTCTCCTGCATCACATTGCTTTAAGCATGCATAATTTTGCTTAAGCTAAGAGGCCAATTCTAAAAAGAAGAACTTACTTTCAGGGAATCATTAGCCTCACATTCCAGTTTTCTCTCAAGGACATTGTGGGATGTTAGATTTGTCCTTCAGAACATTCCTTTTGGGAGGTTAACATGGAGGGTTTGTTTGGTTTCTGCTTTTTTATTCTGGTCATCACTGAGATTACATTTCTCAGACTGGATTCTTGCTAGAGGTTGTGGTTGCCGGCTCCATGTTAAAAAACCCGTCACCAAGTATCTCATCTCCTGTCCCTGCTCATTGCTCCACGAGCCCAGCAGTAGCTCTCAAACATGAGCATGCACCAGAACCACTTGCTTGGATAATCTCAAAGTTTCTTTCTGCAAGATGCTTATTCATCACAAAGGGGCAAACAGCAACTTTCCATTGGAGACATCTCATAGATACCACCTAAACCAGATGACCCGAGTTAACATCACCTGTAATGGGACATACCTGTCATCCTGTATCTCTTGATAGGATGCCCAAGAAGAGTAAAATCTTATGTCTGTGGTATTTTTGCCAAAAATGCATAATCAGAATTTGATCACAAAGAAACAACCAACACGCCAAATCTGAGAGGCAGTCTACAAATAACTGACCAGTACTCTTAAAATATTCCGAAGTTATGGAACAGACTGAGAAACAGCCCCAGATTGGAGGAGACAAGGAGAGGTGGCAACTAAATACGCTGTTGGGACCCTGGACCCAAAAAAGAACATTTGTGGACAAATGGCAAAATGTGAATATAAGTTATAGAGTAGTTCATAGTATTGCATCACCATTAGGTTCCTGATTTTGATAATGTACTGTGTTTTGTAAGAGGTTAACTTTGGGGGAAGCTGGGTGAAGATTCCCAGCAACTTCTCTGCGCCAGGGCATGGAGAAAAGCACTCAGGTGTGGGAGCAGGAAAGGTCTGGACTAGGTTCGAAACTTGTTTCTGATGACTATCAGCTGAGTGACTCGGGGCAGGTCCCATTACCTGGCTGAGCTTCTGTTTCCTGATCTGCAACCGGGGATGAACTGCCCGCCTCCTGGTGTTACTGCAAGGATAAATGAGGTGCTGTGTTTGGTTCACAGTAGGTGATACTCCCTTCCTACTGCCTTGCCTCCCCAGCTGTAAACCATCAACTCCTCTTCTTTCCTTCTTTCCAGCCTTTCCCCTGACCTGTCCCTTATCTCTGCCAACCCTCACCATGCACCCTCTTGGATGGTGTTTTCAAAAAAAGCCTGCAGGTGCCTTTACTCCCAAGGTCTAGAAATCTGAGATGAGAAACTTTCTCTGTTTCTTGCTGGATGGAGCCTGAGGTAAAATTGAGCCCTGCATCCTGCCTCAGCTGTCTTTTTGTGAGTTCTGGCTTCCCGTAGAATTATCATTCAAAGGGTTCTACCTGCCTGCAGCTCGCAGTGTGGTCCCTGGACCAGCAGCATCAGCATCACCTGAGAGCTTGTTAGAAATGCAGAATCTCGGGCCCCACCCACAGACTCAAGACTGCACGTGTGCAAGATTCCTGGGTGGTTCATGATTCAAGTTTGAGACTTTCTCCACTCGAGGAGTTGTCATAGAGGTTGATTCCCAGGTGAAAGAACAGCTTGCCTTCTCATCGTGTGCCTCCACAGTGGAGGCTGAATAGGAGTCAGTGTGAGAACTGAGAAATGTGAAGATGGGTTAGAAAAATCTGCAGGGCATGCATCATTCCCTGTCAGGCCCTTGTGTGGAGTTCTCTCCCCAGACATTTCAGGGGCCTGAGATCCTGCTGACAGCCTAGAATTTCAGCCAGGACCTCTGTATGGGGTTTCCTGGCCAGGATCTTGCCTGGGGGTGCTGCTTATTTTCTGCAGGGACTTGGGTTTCTCATCCTGTTCGCTAGCCTGGGTGAAGCATGCCTGGGGCCTCCACACGGTAAACTTTTGCTGCCAGAGCAACTCACAACCAGGACTGTAGCCTGATTCTGAGGGTGTTGGAGCTGGCATCCAGGCTCTGCGAGGGTGTCCACAGGAAATGAACTGTACAGATTGCTCTTAAATGATAAGAGGCTTGTGGCAAGAATGAATAATTCTCAGCTTGATTCAGGTACTGAATAGGCTGTATTTTAATCTAAGCTAACGTTTCTTGAATGACTCGGTGTCCGTGAGAACCAAGCCATGTGCTTTATGTTTCTCGTTGTTTAATTTTCACCATGACCCTGCAAGGTGAAACCACCACTAGCCCCATTTTATGGCCCTGAACACTGGACCTTACAAAGGTTAATGTGGCCCAAGGTCATGTAGCTTATACGTGGAGCTGGGATTTGAACCCAGAATTCTCTTGAGTTTGGAGCCCAGTTTTTGAACCGTGTGCTGTACTGATCCCAGCTCCTGCCTGGCATCTGAAGCAGGACAGTCAAACCAACGGCTTCTTACAGGCAGGGCGGAGGTCATGGCCCTGCAGGCTCCTTCCAGCATCTGTGTCCTTGCCCTGGATTAACCAGGTGAGGCGGGATGTGCTGGTGGCCGCTCTTGGCATGTCAGGGATAAGTGTTGGGTTCTGGGTTTCGGTCTCTGGCTCTCAAAGTGGGAAGAATTTTGTGCCTGGAGATGCAGGGTCAGAATGCCCCCTTTTTGCATGGTAAGTGGTGCTCATGACAGGGCTGCTCCTCGTGGCAGGGCCATGCCAGTGTGCAGGAGGCACACAGTAACTTTGAAGTGTGGGATTTCACCTGGGTTCAGGGCATTCTGGGAGTGGGCTGCACACAGAAGGGAAGTAGCTCAGAAAGGCACCGCAGGTCACACCCACACCACGCAGTTGCCATTCCTGTTTTGTGTTCATTTTCTTTCCTTTCCCCCTCCCTTTCTAACAGATAAGCAAGGGAAAGCGGAAAACCACCAGAAACTCTAAATTAACACCTGCCCGGTTTAGTTTATCCTTTCTTCCTTAGGATTCCAGTGCAGGAGAGGCTGGTGTTTTTAAAACCCAGTTCTCTCTTGAGACTCAGCTGAAAGGCTCAAAGGTAATTAGCTGTTATGGAAAGACTGCATTGTCATTTTTAAAGGCTGCCTTGTGGGAGTGATCATTACCTGCAGCGGGATAGGAACACGGCAATAAAAATAGACCCCAGACCCTTGTCTGCAGGAGCTAAAAGAAACCAACCAATTGGTATAATGAAAATTAGGCAGTGGGCTAAAAGTTGCCATTCTCTCACTTTTTAGTTAGAAAAAGTGTCATAAAGAGAATACAGTTTATCTACTGTTAAAATTTAGTGGATTCAGAAAAGCAAAAATAATGACGAAGAATCACCCATAAATACTACCACTCAGAATAGCTGCTGTTAGTGCCTCAGCAAATGTACTTCCAGTCTCTAGCTCCGGTGCTCATGAATAAATGTTTATTTGTACAGAATGGAGATCACGCTGATGTATAATTTTATAAACCACTTTTTTTTTTTTACCCAAAAACATGTCAGTCTTTTCCTATGTCAAATGCCCTTTCTTTCTTTCTTTTTTCTTTTTCTTTTTTTTTTTTAGACACAGAGCCTTACTCTGTGGCCCAGGCTAGAGTGCAATGACGCGATCACTGTTCACTGCAGCCTTGACCCCCTGGACTCAAGTTATCCTCCCATCTCAGCCCTCTGAGTAACTGGGACTACAGGCGTGCACCACCACACCCAGCCAATTAAAAAAAAATTTTGTGGAGAGAGGGTCTCACTATGTTGCCCAGGCTGGTCTCAAACTCCTGGCCTCAAGCGATCCTCCCACCTCAGCCTCCCAAAGCACTGGGATTATAGTTGGGAGCCACTGTGCCCAGCCATACATGCCCTTTTAAGTAGCATTTACAATGGCTGCATTGGATGAAGGCATAATAATTTATCTAAGAACAGCAGCAATGATGATGAGGAGGAGGAGGAGAAGGAGGAGGGACTTTTGTGTAGGACTTCCTGTGAGCCGTGCCCTATGCCAAACCCTTTTACAGGAAACTCATTAGGCTGTGTGGGTGTGGGTTGTCTGCCCACCTAAGTGAGACACTGACCTTCCCTTAGGGTGCCCCAATGTGATTTAGGGGCCCTCCAAGTTTTTTGCAGTTGCCCCTGGGACAGATGAGGAGGATCCCAGCAGAATGAAGCCTGCAGGTACCCCAAGCCTAGCAGACAGACCGGGCTCACCTGGGCTGCAGAGCCTGGAGCTGCCACCTTCCTGGGTGCACCTCTTCCCCCTCTATATTCCGGAAGGCCTCCTGGAGTTTCTGAAGTGGCTAGAAATTACTATGTGACAGTGTTTTTGTTTGTTTGTTTGTTTGTTTTAAAAAAAAGAGCCTTAGGATAGTGTGGCAGATGTCTGTTAATGACTTCCTGGGTATGAGATCCTGGGCTTGATACTGAGATGTAGAAATGAATAAATTATGGCCACTGCCCTCTAGGAACTGGTGGAAAAGACCATCTTGGAATCCTTATAAGACAGGGCTAAAGCTTAGCTCTGCATAAAGCCAGGGACAGTGGTCCAGGCTCATTTCTGTTCTCACCACTGGCCTGTGTATCCAGTTCATTCCCACTCCCCCGCTGTCAACCACGCTGACTTTTAGCAGGGAAGGAGTTAGGTGTGTTCAGAGACCTGGCCCTCAGGGAGGTGTTAGGTGGACAGGGAAGGGGGGTCACCAGGATAGAGACAACACAAACAGGCATCACATTCCATGAGAAACAAAAGCCGGAAGGAGGTTCTGGAGGTGGCAGTGATGTGAGACTTTTTGTCCCTTACTCGCTTCTGTATTATTGGGTTTTTCTTTGCAGTGAGAGTGTAGTCATGTATTATTTGTATAAATAGAATCATTTAATAGACAAACAATATAAGGAAACAGTTTTGCTCTAGGCTTTTCAAAGATTCATCTCCTTACACATTGTATCATCCCTAAGTCATTGCAACGTGATGATTTTGCAGTGAGAAAGATATGGCCCACATTTTAGGTGGGAGAGAAGGGAGTGGCCTGTAAAGTATTTCTGGCCTCTCTGGAGCTTTGCAAAGGTTTCATGTGTTCTTGCCCATGCAGCCTGCAGGTTTTGGGTCCCAACGCTGCATCTGGAGGGGTAAAAGCGTGGTGCTAAGTGTTGATCTGGAAAACTGAGCAGGTTAAAAGCATAGAATGTGATTTTTCCCCACGTGAAATGGCATTGGATTTTTAATTATGTATTTAACTTTTGAAAATGGTAAGAAATTCCCAAAGTGAGCAGCGAGGTGGGGAGTGAGTAGCAAGCATAAACCAGGTCTCTGGCTATTTTTAAAGTGTGACTGCCTCAGCAAAGTGGAGTTTTCTGCAAAGTGGAGTCAAGGATAGCAGAGAGTGGCACAGACAAAACCCCATAGAAACTCTCTCTCAGACTCTGGGGTAATGGGGGCACTGACCTAAATAAGGACAGGAATCTGCCAAGTACAATGAGCTCAGGCTGCAGGACAGGCTGAATTGAGGGCGCTGTGTCTTCCATTCACACACCGGCCCTGTGTGCATTCAGGCCCCAGATGACATGTAGGCCACTGCCCCATGCCAGCCAGACTGCCCCAGCCCCGCCCACAGAAGCTTTCCTGGTTCAAAGGGCTTGGTTGAAGATTGAGTGATAACAGGGCTAAATCCCTGACCAGAAACACTGGCTGAGACATAGGATTTTATCGTAATAATCCCAAGAAATGAGCGAATCTCCTTGGGCTCCAGGGCTAGGTCAGAGAGAACAGTTCTCAGTGGACTGTCAGCCATGGGGCTGTGTGCAATGTGAGCCACATATGCAATTTTAAATTTTGTTTTAAAAAGGCAAGAAGAAACAGATGACAGTCATTTTAATATTTTTTATTTAATCTAGTATATCTAAAATATTAACACTTATGCACATAATCAATATGAAAACTATTAAGGAAATGTTTTACATTCTTTTTGTGTACTCTTCAACATCTCAACTCAGATCTGCCATATTTCAGGTGCCCAGTGGCCACATGTGGCTTATGGCTGCCATATTGGACACCAGCACTAGAAGCCATACACTCAGCACCTTACCTGGAAAGCCGCAAGGATGCTGTCTGGGCCCATGAAATCCCTGCATCTCATGTAGAGTCCTCCTAATATTCATCTGCCATTAAAAACAAAAGCATTACACCTTCATAAGTTATAGGCAATAAGAATTATTTACATTTTCACAGGCCCTTCCAGTTACAGGACACTTTGGTATGTTTTCCTGTGCACCTAAAAACTCTATGAGGAGGCCGAGCACAGTGGCTCACGCCTATAATCCCAGCACTTTGGGAGGCTGAGGCAGTCGAATCAGCTGAGGCCAGCAGTTTGAGACCAGCCAGGCCAACATGGTGAAACACCGTCTCTACCAAAAATATAAACATTAGCCAGGTGTGGTGGCGTGCACCTGTAATCCCAGCTATTCGGGAGGCTGAGGCAGAAGAATTGCTTGAACCTGGGAAGTGGAGGTTGCAGTGAGCTGAGATCGTGCCACTGTACTCCAGCCTGGGCAACAGAGTGAGACTCTGTCTCAAAAACAAAAACAAAAAAACTCTATGAGGGAGGCAGGCAGATATCATTCTTTTGGCAAAAATTTATTGAGGGTCTGCCAGGTGCTAGGCCCTAATTTGCATACAACTCCTGCATTCCTAGAGTTTGGATTCTAGTGGAAGAGGAAAACAAATCATGATGTCAGCGTGGTTCGAATGGTAGTGGGAATATGAGTGCAGCTGCGGCAACACATGAGAAACCTTTAATCTGCCCATGATATCAGGGGATGTTCTTCAAAGGAGGGATATTTGATTAGAAAAATACAGAATGAGGAGCTCTGTGCTGGGCAGATAAGTGAGGGTGGAAGGAGCACTGCACGTTCTGAACATAGTCCATTTGGGGCAGAACTTCTGACCCTGGCATGTCCATTTTAGACCCCAGACAGGTTAGGCCACCTACTTGAAATCCTACCACGTGTTCACAGGAGATGGGGCTGGAACCCAGGAGTTTGAGCTGGTCAGTCCTCAAGCAACAATTCATCTTGAAAAGGTGGTTCTTTATGCAAGGTCTTTAGGACGGGGATAAGCGTGGGAAGGGTTCCAGCCCTAGAACCTGCTCGATCAGGTGACCTCAATTCCAGGGTCCTTTCCTGCGTGCAGCTACCATTTTTGGTTTTGAAATCTGCAGAATATTTTGAATACAATTCTGCTGTGTCATCATGCTAAAGTTCAGTAAGGATGTGTGCTTGAAGTCTGTTTATAAAGTGTTTCTACTTTAGTTATCCTCGAGTCTTAGAAGAAGAGTCACCATTTCCTGGAGATTTTGAACCCCAGGTGAACTGGCTGCTTGTCTGGAATCTCAGTGCAGGAGTTTTTTTTTTTTTTTTTTTTTTTTAACCTAGACAGGGAGCCAGTCTCTTGCCTTTGTTCACACAGGCCATTGGCCACCACTAGGGCAGAACAGAGACAGTGCCAGTCTGAAGCCTGTGGCCCTCCAGGAACGGTGCCTCCTCTGTACTCAGCAGTTTTTATCTCATCAGCGTGTTCCTCCTTTTGAAGTGTGAATCCTAGTGACCCAAATGAGCTGTCTGCCTGGGCCTGGGCCAACAGGACCAGGTTACTTGAGTTCAGTGGAGACCCTGGGCTGCGGTGGCAGGGATGCTGGTTCCTGTGTGACTGGTTGGGGGCGGGGTAGGCGGGCTTACTGGGGCCAGAGGCACAGGCAGCCTGCTCAACTGACAAATTTTCAAACCAGGAGGACTTCATGCTAAAAATAAACTGGATCCTGTATTCCCCCTCCATCATTTGCTTCACAGCAGCCCTTTACAAAGAGTAAGCAGCATTTGCACATTTAGAAGTGCAGAATTAAGCATGTGTACCTCTCAGTGTTTGGCTGTGGACGCAATTCAGGCCCAGTGGCTTTGACAGTTGTCTCCATGCTGATGCATTGGAACAGTGTGGTGGAGAGTGGTTTAATACTCAGTGGTTGGGCGTTGGGGGTGTGCTGTGTCACTGGAATTGAGTGGTCAGCAGTGGTGCCTGATGCTGGAGGCAGGGAGTCTGGTAGAGTTTGAGAAACAGGAAGGCAGATGGGCCCCCTACCCCTCTGTTGGCTGATGCCTGAGACACACTTGGTTTAGAGGGAAGAGAAAGAATACTTGTGGGTCCTCTATGCTGTAACAGGAACTGTACTAAGTACTTTTCCTGTGTATTCCTGTGAGTTCCACACAACTAAGCATATCCTCATTAGAGGCAGTGATGCTCCAAGTGTGGTTCCCAGACAGCAGCATCTGCATCACCTGGGAACTTGTTAGGAATGCAGATTCTCAGGCCCTGCCCATGGTCTATGGAATGAGGATTCAAATGGGGCCCAGCAGTCTGTGGTTTAACAAGCTCCTGGGTGATCCCCGTGCATGCTAAAGCTTGGGAACCTCTCCTGGAGAGGTAGAGCGCAGACCTGGAGCTAGACTGCTCTCAGGCCTCAGGTGTTTGGCCTTCGACAAGTTGTGCAACCATTTCTGTGCCTCAGTGTTCTCATCTATGAAGTGGGGGCAATAACAATGGGGTTGTATGGGATTACATTAAGCAATGTATGTTAAAACCAGCCATGGTACTGGGCATGTGGTAAGCATACCATAAGTGCTTGCTGTAACTCACTAGCTTTGATCCCATGTCTGTTTAACTTCAAGGCTGTTTACTCATTATTTTATACTGACTGTCTCTTAGCAACCTAACTCAATTAGTGATTCAGGTGTCTAATTCTGCAAAAACAAAAACAAAAAAAGTAGGTTATTCTATAGGTCAAGGCTAGCAAGGTGGTTTCCTTTCTCATTGCCAGCTCTGTTTCTGTAGTAGGGGCCACCTGGTGCCCTGTGAGGAGGATTGTAGAGCCAAGCCTGAGCTAGGCATATACACATGTGCCGTTATTGATGAGAGATGTCTGTCGTGGGTGTGCAGGGGTGTGGTGTGCCCTCCTCTGCTGCTGTTGGTTTTTGCCAGTCAACTTAGTGTGAACTTCTGATCCTTTCCTGTAGCTGGGTTTTAATGGGAGGCTATTAAGAGCCACTACTGAATACCGCGGGCCAGAGGAGTCATGTGGGCTGCACATGTTTAGGGCCAATTATCAGGAGACTGCATGTGGTTTTTGGGCAGATCTCGCGTGAACTACCAGAGCAAGAACTCATTCATTACTGTGGGAAGAGTACCAAGCCATTCATGAGAGATCCACCTGCATGACCCAAATACAGATATGGAAACTATCCCATTTCTGTATATGGGATATAAGACACATATCCCAATAGACACCACCTCCAACATTAGGGATCACATTTCAGCACGAGATTTGTTGGGGGGCAAACATCCAAACTATATCAGGCACCTCGTGCTGGTTGGCTGTGGAGGTGACTGAGTCCAGCCAGTGCAGAGGGAGGAAAAGCTCCCTTTGAGGGTGGAGGAGGGCTCGGGGGAGGATGGAGAGGACGTTGAGGCAGGTTTGGACTTCCTGCAGGCAGTGAGGGTTTCCAAAGCAGACAGGCAGCTGGAGATGAGGTGGTGGGTGGGTAGGGGAAGTGGAGGGAAGGCAGGACCCCAGTTTTAAGAGTTAATTGTTGTAACAGAGCAGGAAAGTGATAATAAGGGCCCAGAAATACAGGTTGAGTGTTTGTAAAGAAAATTTCAAACTTGTTACTGATGGGTTTTTTGAATGATTTGAATAAAAGGAAAAATAAACCAGATTCCTGGTGGAGAAGACTACATTTTATAAAGATGACAGTTCTTCTAAACCAATGCAAAGGGTATTTAATATGAGTCCAATGAAATCCCCATGGAATTTTTAGGAACACAACAAAATGGTTCTAAGATTCCTCTGAAAGAATAACAGCTGAAAATAGCGAGAGGATTTTTTTTCATGGAAGAGGATAATGATGTCTTCTTCAGCTTGTTCCCTGCATACCTTCCAGAGCTGTCTTTTTAAAACATGAATCAAATCCTGGCTGCTTGTGTCATCCTGCGGCTATTAGAATAAACCTGAGCCCTTCCCTGGGACCTGTGTGGCCTGCCTGGCTGGCCTTTGATACCTCCTCCCTCACTCTCTTGCTCTCCCAGCTCCAGCTGTCCTGCCTTCCCTCTCCTCCTAGAAAACATCAAGCTTCTTCCCACCTGCGCATTTGCTGCTGCCTCCGCGTAGACCTTTTCCTTTCTCATGACTCACTTGTTCTTGTGATGTTCTTGTGGCCTCTGCTTAAATGGCTTCTCCAGGAAGCCTTCCCTGACCACCCCATCTCCTAACACTTGTTCCTGTCATTTCTTCTCCTCTATTTTCATCTGAATTACACACTTTATTTGTAGTGTGGTGGCTCAGAGCATAGGCTCCGACCTGAGCTGCCTGCATTTGCATCTGGCTTCACCCCTTACTGCTGTGTGCCCGTCTAGGCATCAGTTTTCCTCATCTGTGTAATGGGAATAACAGTGTCTGTGTCATAGGGCTGTTGTAATGTGACATGAAAAGAGCCTCACGAGCCTGTCACACAGAGTCAACAGATGTTGTTGCTTGTTCAACCTTCATTCACCCCACACCAGAAAGGGAAGCAAGACAGAAGTGCCTTGTCTGGTTCACTGGCAGTATCTTCAGTGCCCTTCGGTGCCCAGAACTATACCTGGCACATTCTGTGGCATGGTAAATAACTGTTGAATGAATAGCATGATAGTAAAACATGCTATACATGCGCAGTGTTAAAATAGCAATTGGTGTCTGAGTAGAGATACAGATTAAAGGAACAGCATAATAACTCAAGAGCCAACCCTAGCATTTATGAGAATTTAATAGATGGTGAAGCAGCAGCACAAATTAGTAGGGAGACAAGAAGGATAATTTAGTAAATGACCGATGAAAAAAAATTAGATCCTCTCCTCACAACATTTACCAGAATAAATTCCAACTAGACATTTCAAATTAAATTCTAAGAAAAACTAAGAAAATATATGAGAGTATCTTCTTTTCTAGGGAAGGGTTGTCTTTTTAAGCACAAAACCCTGAGAAAAAAATCAGAAAGAAGAAAGAGCAGTGGGTTGGACTACTTTTAAAAATTACCTTTTGTGGCTGGGCATGGTGGCTCACACCCATAATCCCAGCACTTTGGGAGGCCAAGGCATGTGGATCAACTGAGGTCAGGAGTTTGAGACCAGCTTGGCGAACATGGCGAAACCCTGTCTCTACTAAAAGTACAAAAATTAGCCAGGCGTGGTGGCAAGCGCCTGTAAACCCAGCTACTCAGGAGGCTGAGGCAGGAGAATAGCTTGAACCCGGGAGGTGGAGGTTGCAGTGAGCTAAGATTGCGCCACTGCATTCCAGCCTGGGCAACAAGAGTGAGACTCCATCTCAAAAAAAAAAAAAAAAAAAAAAAAAATTAACTTTTGTGTATCACAAGCATTAGAAACAAAATGTAAAGTTAATGTAGAAAAATTGCCTCAAGTGACAGAAAAAAATGTTTAAAGCCTGTAATATAGAAATTACTTACATAAATCTAAAGGGAAGGTCATTTATATCTCAATAGAAAAATTAGCCAAAGGAAAGATATAGAACCTGCACAGAAGAAATACATGCAGCCAAGTATCTATAGGGGAAATGTTTAACTTACGGGTAATCAAACAAATGCAAAGTAAAATGAGATGTCAGTTTTCCTCTATCAAGTAACCCAGTGGGGACTGTGTTAAGAAAGATACATTTCTAAATTGCTCGGGGGAGTGTAGCTAGAAATAGCTTTTCTGTCACACAGTTTGAAGAGGCTTAACTATGTACAAATCTTTTGACCCAGTAGGTCCACCTCTGGAAATCCAGCTTAAGGAGATCATCAGAAATGCATCCCATGTATATGCAAAGATATTCATTAATCATAAGTCAGAAAAATGTGAAAAAATTAAATACCCAACAATAGAGGAAACAGTAAATTATAGTACGTATACACCAGAATATAATATAACCTTTAAAAATATTTTTTAAGGTTATTTAATGTAGTGGTTCTTAACCTCTGTTTGCATCATGCTTGCTAATGTCCCATTGGCCAAAGGAAGTCACATGGCCAAGCCCAGACTCAGTGGGAGCCGACTACACAAGGGATGAGTACTAGGGGGCCACTGTGTAACCATCTACCGTATGTATTCATGATATGATTGCAGTTTCTAAATATAAGACACAAAGACACATGTACATGTAGGAATATACCAGTATGTAAACAGTGGTTATTTTAAATTTATTATTTGTATTTTCAAAATTTCCTATAACAAGCATATATTTTATCATCATTAACAAAAGTGTACCTTAAGAAAGCATGGCTGTGGCCGGGTGAGGTGGCTTACGCCTATAATCCCAGCACTTTGGGAGGCCAAGGCGGGCAGATCGCCTGAGGTTAAGAGTGCAAGACCAGCCTGGCCAACATGATGAAACCCTGTCTCTACTAAAAATACAAAAATTAGCCAGATATGGTGGCATACGCCTGTAATCCCAGCTACTCGGGAGGCTGAGGCAGGAGAATGGCTTGTACCTGCGAGGCGGAGGTTGCAGTGAGCCCAGATCGTACCACTGCACTCCAGCATGGGCAACACAGCAAGATTCCAACTCCAAAAAATAAAAATAAATAAATAAATAGAAAGCATGGCTCTGGATATGGAGAAGCTAACCTAATATATTATGACAGATTCAGGAGGTGGTTGAGTGGATGGAATTAACTGGCACTGGTGGCTTTTTAGATGTGGTGGATTAAGTGGGGAATGGGGGCGTTCAAGAATAGTGTGACTCGGGCTTGGTCTGATGGTGTCTGAGATGGGGAAAAGGGATGTGGTGCAATTTGCTTGGAAAGTCTCATTTACCATGTTGAGTTTGAAGTTCCTGCGAGGCACTGTAGTTAGAGGCCCAACAGATGTTGAAAAGACAGAGTTGGAGTTCAGAAGCAAAGCGAGGATTGGACAGAAATATTGTTCGGATTATTGGTGGTCATTGTGAGGGAGAAAACGTGATTGCCCAGGAGTGGCATAGAGGAGGTGGGAAAGAGCACAGAAGACAGGTCCTTGAGCTCACCAACATTGAAGGCCCTGGCAAAGGAAGCGTCAGGCCAGCTCTAACTCCAGACACTGCTTCAGTGTGACTCCACTCACAAGACCTTTCCTGCCCACAGCCTTGACTACCCCTTACCCCATCACATGCAGGCTCAGCACCCTATGCTTGTCATTTGGAGGGTCTGACATGTTTGTCATGAAATTGATCGGTGGGCGTGTACCCCCCCCGGATTGTCGGCTCCACAAGAGCAGGGGCAGGGCAGGGTCTGTCTTGTCCTCTGTTCATCACTGTTGTCTACGGCAGTGCTTGACACAGGTTTTCTGGGAGGCTGAGTGAATGAAAGCATGTGGCAGCCAAACCTGGGAAGTGATGGATAAGGGGGGATCCATAGGATGGATAAGAATTCAGAGAAGATGTTGGTGGTCCAGGAGAGTTTTGAGAGAAGAGTTTCAAGGAGACAGCAGACACCAGTGCCAATGATGAGAGATCAAGAAAGATGGGCTCTGGAAAGATCTAGAAAGAGCAAGCTGTCTTAGAGTAGGGATGGAGGCAGGTCCTGGGGGAAAGGAATGGATTGATTCTGTCCAGAGCACAGGTGGGTTCACTGGTCTTGGGAAAAGCCGTAGAAGCTCTTCTGAGTGGGCAGGACAGCAAAGAGGATGGGACAAATATGGAAGAAGGAAAGAAGTTCACATAGTAAACTGACATCATGGCTCTGGGTCCACTGGGCTGACATTTGGTTTTTCAGACAGCATCCACAGGAAATAGCTGTCCTATTTGAGAGATAATGTTGGGCTGTCCCATCTTGCACCCCCACAAAGCCACTGGCTATCCCCCAGAGCGTGCTGTGGCTCCTCATCAACAGGTCTGGTCAGGGAGATCATCAGTGATACTGCGTAAAGTTGGCTGTGGTGTAGTCTTCGTCAAAGTGGCATCATTAATTTGGTCTTATACCCCATTCAGTCTGGTTGCATCTGCCTCTCCTGGGAACTTGTTGGAAATGCAAATTCTCAGGCCCTACCTCAGAGAGACTTAAGTAGGAAAGTCTGGGGCTGGGGCCCAGCCATGTGTTTTAGGAACATTCCCGGGTGATGTTCACTAAACATGGAGAACCTTTATCTTACTCCAGAAATACAAGCCAGCAGTTGTTGCAAGCTAACCAGCGCTGGCTGGCATTGACGCAGGAGCTTCCCAGCAGGAATGGATATTTCTTCCGGCTGCCTTCTTGGAAGTGCTTTTGAAGTTGACTCCACTCAGAACCTCCTTTGGAATTCCCTGAGCTGGGAGAATCAAGCTGGTATAATTAGAGGCCCCTGTCATGCAGCCACTCGGTATTACGGGGTCAGCAGTTTCTGCTGGGATCCCAGGCAGCTTTCCAGGCTTGACTCTGATCTGCACATGAGGTTCTGAGCCAGTGAGGAGCTCCTGGGCCCCCCTGAATTTGGTATTTTAAATTGTAGACTATGAGGGACCAGAGGGGCCTCAATTGCAGGCTGGAGGATAGGGTTTCATGCATAGCAGCTGGAATTCATAGCAGTGGCGTCTGGGACCCATAGCTTTGAAGACACGGGTGAGATGCTGTTGCTTAACGATAACCAGACCCGAGCCCACCCGCTGCTGCTCTCCCTGTGACTCTGCACCCCGCAGTGCTGCACCAGGGCAGTAGGGGCCTTGGCGCCATGCGGGGTCATCAAGCCCCTAAATGCACCCTCCTGTTCCCCAGGAGATGAAAGCCGATTTGGCGGGGCTGGGGGCTGCTGCTGCTGCTTTTAAGGGGCCCAACCTTTTAACTGCAGCTCTCAGTATGGACATCCAGCAGCAGATGCTAATTGCTGGAGAGGTAGGTGGAACGTTTTCCTCTTTGTAATGCAGATGCGCAGATATCTAGAGGCCAACCAGATCCCCACACATCCGGAAGCTGATTCCAGAAACCAGGTTTGAAATTTCACAGCCAGCCAAAGCTCTCAATGCAGAGTAAGTGCCCATTTGTCCCTGAAGAGGGATGCCCACTTGCATTCTCAAAGCCTGTAGGCACCATGTGTTGGGGCCATTGCTGCCTGGGATTTTTGTGCCAGTCTGTTCTGCACTGTTGAGTGCAGCGTTGTGGTTAGATCCTTGGGGAGTGAGGGCTGGTCCCCTTCCCCTGATGTTAGGGCTGTTTCTGAGTGGGAGGTGAGAGCAGGCAAGTGCCTGCAGTATCTCTGGGAGACCCTGCTCCCCTTCTGGAAAATCTCTGGGCCTCCCTGCAGACTGCAGGCATGTGTCCAATACAACTAAATTCTTTTACATTTTGTACACTTCTGTGGGTAAGTCTTCCTTTTTAGCCAAAGACAAAGAGAGGATGGGAGCCCTACCTCCTCCTGGGTCTAGTTTACCCATATGATTTTGAGCCAATGGGTAAATCTTTTCAAATACCTTTTTTTCCCTCTCTCTCCAGTGAGTGGGCTTTAATCATGCTTATTACAGCTGGTGGGCCCCCACATAAAACCTTTGGGGCAAAATATTGATAGTAGTTAGATTTGGGAATCTAAAAATCCTATACATAGTATTCTAGTTTATCCAGAGAAGTATATCCAATTATCAAAGGAGAGGAAGGAGAGAAGAGGTTCCAAAGCTCAGCTAAGTTGTTTATTGCTTGCCCCGCACAAGGCTGCTGAGCTTAGAGGACCTTTCCATGTGACTCACAGTGGTGGAGACAGTTCCCTGGAAATGTTCCCCTCCTGTCACCATTGCTCACTGGTTCTGAGGAAACAATTGGCAATTGTCAGTAAAATCTTCAGTCTCTTTAGTGCTCAAGTAAATGTAAATTTAAACTGCATAATAACACCTTTTCCACCTATTGGATTGGTAAGGATTTTCAAAATTACCCAGAGCAAGGGAGTGGATTGTGCAACTGCTAGTGGAATTCTAAATCTGCAAAGCAATTTTGCAAAAGTTATTACAGACCTTAAAAATGCACACAGCTCTTGACCTGGCACACCTGGGAAGGTATTGTTTGAAACAATTAAAGTTGTGCAGAGAGTTCAAAGTTTTTCACCAAAGCGAAAAATGTGAAATGGCCTTGATGTGTAAATGTTCAAAAAGACTTACTAAATTATAGCATGTATCTATATATGTGTATGTATCTCCATTAAAATTATGTCAAATAATACTTAATGACATGAGGTCATATGACAATGAATAATAATGACAGTAATTTACAACATTACTTGGTGGCAACTTAAAATAACAGACAACAGCACATACAATATGATTCCCATTTTATTAAATGTATACATTCATATTTTAAAGGTCTAGAAGGATACATATCAAGACCTTAATGGTAATTCCTAGGTAGCAGAATTATAGCTGATGTTTCCTTTACTTTTTTCTGTATTTTAAAACTTTTCTGCAGTAACTATATGCTTTATAAATGACTGCTTTTGTTAGTGGAAAGGGTCCTGATCCAGACCCCAAGAGTGAGTTCTTGGATCTTGCACAAGAAAGAATTTGGGGCAAGTCCATGGAGTAAAGTGAAAACAAGTTTGTTAGGAAAGTAAAGGAATAAAGAATGGCTACTCCATAGGCAGAGCAGCGGCATGGGCCACTGGTTGCCCATATTTATGGTTATTTCTTGATTATGTGCTAAACAAGGGGAGGATTATTCATGAGTTTTCCGGGAAAGGGGTGGGCAATTCCTGGAACTGAGGGTACCTCCCCTTTTTAGACCATGTAGGGTAACTTCCTATAAACTGTCACTTACAAACTGTCATGGCACTGGCGAGAGTGTCTTTTAGCATGCTAATGCATTACAATTAGTGTGTAACGAGTAGTGAGGATGACCCGAGGTCACTTTCATCACCATCTTGGTTTTGGTAGGGTTGGGCCAGCTTCTTTACTGCAGCCTCTTTTATCAGCAAGGTCTTCATGACCTGTATCTTGGGGCAACCTCCTATCTTATCCTGTGACTTAGAATGCCTAACCTCCTGGGAATACAGCCTAGTAGGTCTCAGCCTTATTTTACCCAGCCCCTATTCAAGATGGAGTTGTTCTGGTTCAAATGCCTCTGATAACTTTTAAAACAAATAACCAAAAGATTCCTGTGAAATGTGCTCTTATAATTGCTATTGTAAACAACTCCCTGCCCAGAGAACCTAACTGGCTGGTTTGTGTTACAGGGAGAGAGGGGGGATTGCTTTTTACTGATTAGCGAGGCCCTGGGCTCTAACAAAACCCAGAGGTGAATTTCGCCTGGCCTAAAAGGAAGAGAAGCCTTGCTAAGAGGTGAAAGGTCAGCACTGAATGCCAAAGGAGGAATTTTGGCTGGAGTATTAATTTGCAATCACAGACCCTGTATTGTGTTATCTAACTTTCTAATTTTCAGTATGCTCTGAAAGCAGAAATTTCTTTTTCTCTTGTGTGTTCAGTTAATCACTCTTACTCTTTCCCAGAGAAATGAAACAAGAAGTTCTTAAGATGGTGGCAATGAGTGGTTGAGAACAGCAGCAGTAAGCCTGGCTGGGCAGAAACGATACTCTGATTGTTATTAAGAGCTGCGTAACGGTCCCTAGGGGCCCAGGGCAGAGCCAGTATCATTCTATTTTCAAGTGCACGAGGGGGGGCTCATTTATACTGAATACAGTAGTCCCCCTTGTCCTCAGAGGTTATCTTCCAAGACTTCAGATGTGCCAAACCCTATATACTGTTTTTTCCTATCCATACATACCTATGGTAAAGTTTAACTTATAAATTAGGCACAGAAAGAGATGAACAACAATAATAATAAAATAGAAAAATTCTAATAGGAGGGGGAGGAAGAGGAGGAAAAAACTAAAAAAAAATTATAACAATAGACTGTAATAAAATTTATGTGAATGTGGTCTGTCTCTTTCTCAAAACACCTTATACTGTACAGACTCACCCTTCTTCTTGTGCTGATGTGAGATAATAGGAAGGCTGCTAAGTGTCTAAAGGATGGGAAGCATCTGCAGATGAAGACGCTGAGCAAAGGGAGGGTTCACATCCCTGGTGAGACACAGCGGTGCAGTGTGAGATTGTGAATTGTATATTTCCAGAATTTTCCATTTAATATTTTTGGACTCTGATTGACTGTGGGTCACTGAAACCATAAAAAAGTGAAACTGCAGATATGGGGTGACTGCTGTACTATGTGAAAATATCACCCTCTTTTGGCTAAAAATATGTGATCAAATGTAAAGTTGGGCCTTAGAAATAGGCATGTTATGGTGGCTTGACAAGCTTAGGATGGGAACATTAGAAGGTGGAAGAGAAGTAGGCTGGTGGGAGGGAGAATGGCGATTTTGTCCAGATGAGGAGGGAATTTGGTTAATAAAAGCTTAAGGCTGGAGCCTAGGAGAAAGGCCTGGAGGAAAAGTGTTAATACTGGGTTTAGGTAGAGCAAGAAAGTGGGGTTTCGGGTTGGTATCTGGAAGTCTGTAGGAAGTTCCCTACAGAAAATAAGAGAAATTATTTTTCCTTTGTGGGAAATATCAAAAACCAAATCATTGGATTGTAACATACTTTGAAATCCATCTTAGAAAATAAGATGGATCGATGTCTGATTAGGTGGGCAGATGTGTGATAATGATAATGCTAATTGTGGAATGTAGGCAGTGTGTCTATGAGTCTTCACCATATAGTGCCCTAAACTTTCTTGTAGGTTTAAAAAATTCATAATTTAAACGTTAGGAACAAAAGAGCAACTAGATGGCAAAGCCTAAACTCGTGGTCATTTTACAGGAAAAAAAAATCAAGTAACAAGGAATCTCCTATGAATTCCAAAATACAAAAGGTGGGGACCTGGCTGGGTGTGGTGGTGTACACCTGTAATCCCAGCACTTTGGGAGGCCGAGGCAAGAGGATTGCTTGAGCCCAGGAGTTTGAAACCAGCCTGAGCAACATAGCAAGACCCTATTTCAAAGAAGGAAGGAAGGAAAGAAAGGAAAGGAAGGAAGGAGAGGGGGAGGGAGGGGAGAGAGAGAGAAGGAAAGAAGAAAAGAAGAGGAAGAGGAAGGAAGGAAAGAAGGAAGGAAGGAAGGAAAGAAGGAAAGAAGAAGAAAGAAAGAAGTGGGGACCAAAAACAGCCCAATCCCCTAATTACTGGCCTGATAGTTGGCCAGCATGCATTTAAAGAGAGAGAGAGAGAGAGAGAGAGAGTGTGTGTGTGTGTGTGTGTGTGTGTGTGTGTGTGTGTGTGTGTTTACTTCATTCTCACAGGCTTGGATATACATAAAGAGATATATAAAACATGAAAGATTACAGTATTTGAGGGCAGGCTAGTGAATGGAAAGGAAAGGTAGGAAAATCAGACATGATTGGCCCCTGGAAGTCCATCCCACATGGCCTGAGCAGGTTGCGGGAAGAAGAGCACAGGAAAATGCCCAGCTAGAGTCCCCTCAAGATCGCTTGAGGTCAGGAGTTCGAGACCAGCCTGGCCAACATGGCAAAACCCCATTTCTACTAAAAATACAAAAATTAGGCAGGCATGGTGGCGGGTGCCTGTAATCCCAGCTACTTGGGAGGCTGAGACAGGAGAATCACTTGAACCCGGGAGGCAGAGGTTGCAGTGAGCCAAGATCACGCTACTGCACTCCAACCTGGGCAACAGAGTGAGACTCTGTCTCAAAAAATAAATAAATAAATAAATAAAAGTAATAGTAAGAAATAAATTTTAACACAGTAATAATAAGAAATAAATTTTAACACAGACCTCAGCACCTCCTCACTATTGCATGCTGGGTGGAGCTGGTGTGCAAGGGCTCTTGGGAGCTTTTTGTGCGCATCTCTTCCCAGCTCCACACTGAGTCACACCAGACTGGTGACTTGAAATGGGCCTTGGTGGGAGTATGTAAGACACCACAGAAATTGGCAAATGTGGCAACTCCTCTGCATCCCCCACCCCTAGAGCCAGTGGTTAAACATTGACCTGCAGCCCACCACTCCCTACCCCTCATTAGAACGTAAGCTTCATCAGAGTCAAGATTCTGTTTTGTTCCTTGCCCTATCTCTGGTGTTGAGAACTATGCCAGGCACATAGTAGATGCTTAGTAAATATTTGTTGAATAAATAAAAAGCAGTGCATGCTTTTAAATTATACAAGCTTGGCCTCATCCCTGTGTGGACCCTGAATAAGCCACTTCATTGCTCTGAAGCTGTAAAATAGAAATCGAAATCCCTGCCTCTTCAGTTAAGGCTTAAGGTATTCCAAAGCCAAGGGTCAGGGGGAGAAGGATGAAAAGTTAATATTGTAGTGTACAAATCATACAGTCAGTCCTTGAATACTTAGTTTAGCTTTAGAATCTGCAGTTTGTTACAACTATGTCTGCAAGGAGAAACTTGCAGATGTAAGTAAAATAATATAATCAAGGCTTAGCAGGGTACCAACATCTGGAAAACACTTTCAACTGAATCCTCTTTCTCCTCTTCATTGGTTCTTTCTACATTTCCGTCTGTTCCCCTGCCTTTTCTTCCAAATTTTCCAGGAATAAAATTGCCTAGTCTACTTTAGTTTTATCTCCTGCAGTTAAGCCAAGTCATTAACTTTCTAATGGACTTTCCTGTGGGGCCTCAGATCTTAAATTAGGTTAAATGTTTCAGCTTTTTAAAAAGTGGCATTAAATAGGCAATTTGCTGTTGGGAAAAAAAGCTTGTATATGGAAGTGTTTCCTAGTCTTTGGTCAGCAGCCAGCCTGACTTTTGCTGTTCATCATCACCCCTGTTCAGTGGGATCTCAGTGGAGTGAAAGGTTTCAAGTTGACTGGAAGCAGAGCTCTTTCTCTGTGCCTTCCCAAGGTGGGTATGAGAAGGAGAGATCGATCCTTTACACAGGTGGATAGAAAACGGGCCAACAGTCAGTCCACTCATAATAGCTGGACAAATGTTTCCTTGTTTAAGGATGCATAAAGACTAAAAAAAGGCTGTGGAAAAGTCCTGCAGAACAAGGTAAAAGCAAGAGCTTCTGTAGACTGAGATGGAGTTTCTATTTTGAAAAGCCATCTACAGCAGACTCCAGAAGATAGTTTTGGGAAAATATGTGGCATCCTCAGTATACAGCAAAAGCACATGGTCTCCCAGGGCCAGAAACAGTAAAACGTGAAGAAAGGATATTTGACATGGAAAAGCAACAGAAAGGGAAAAGCAAGGAGATGGATTCCATAAGGAAAGGTTTTAAGGATCCAATAGCAGAACTAAAATCCAAATTAGCAAGAGTATAGAAAAGTATTCATGTATAGTAAACTGAATAATGGCCTCCAAAAGTTTTCCATATCCTAATCCTTGGCACTTGTGAATGTTACCTCACATGGAAAAAAAAAAAAAAAAGTTTTGCAGATTTGATTAAATTAAGGATCTTGAGTGGTATGGGGGTTATACTGGGTCATCTATGTGGGCCCTAATTGCAATCACAAATGTCCTTGTAAGAGACAGGAAGAAGGAGATGTGATGATAGACAGGAGAGAAAGCGACATGACCGTGGCGACAGACTGGAGTGATGAGGCCAAAAACAAGGAATGCAGGCAACCACCAGAGACAAAAAAAAAATAGGCTCTCCTCTCGAGCCTCCAGAGGGAGTGCGGCCATTCCAATAGCTTGATTTCAGCCCAGTGAGCCTGAGACTTCTGGCCTCCAGAACTGAGGGAATGACTTTCTGTTGTGTTAAGTCACCAAGTTTGTGATAATTTGTTAGAACAGCCACAGAAAACAACACAAATGCCATGGAAAATCAAATCAGTGATATGAGTCAGGGTGAAACAAGTCAAGAAAGGTTCTGGAAAATATGAGAAAAGAAGAGAAGAACAAGAGACAAGGTTATACATGTGGAAGATGGAACTGACCACCCACATTCAGATTTTTGGCGTTGGTGATTATTGAAATCAGTGATCCGTCATCCAAACTGTGATGGAAGGAAACCCCGTGCTCACGAGGGACTGTGCGTGAATATCAAAGGCCTCACTCAACCACATTCTGAACAAACTCAGAAAGAGACGGCCACATCTGAGCATACCCTGGGAATAATAAAGAATAACAACGATAAGAGGGGGACAAGCATTTCATCCAAACAGAGAAAAAAGTAACAAAAATTAAGTCGACTTTAGACTTGTTCTGTATAACAAAGAGACTGTGTTTACAGAACCTGTCAGAAGATTAAAACATCTGGGAATTAAAAAAAAATTTGGCTCTATTCCCAGGCCCCATAACACCAACATACGTGTGGAGCCTGAGAATCTGAAGCATTAAAAGTTCTTCGATTATCAAGTAAGTTTGTGAACCCTCTACAAAATTTGGGGGTTATGTAGCAACCCAAACAATTTTATGCTCAGCTGAGTTGCCTTTTGTCTGTGAAGCCAATCAGAAAGACATTCTCAGACATGCAGGGGCTTAGGGAAGTATACAAACATGCTTCTTTCTTTAAAATTCACTTTAAAGACATGTCATGGATGCTCAAGAGTTAAAACAGAGCTCAAGAGTAGCTAACATAAGCACCAGATTCCATAAAACTAGAGAGCAGTTTAAATTATTGTTATAAGTCTGATTAGCAAACAAATGCAAATGTCAAAAATTGTTCTTACAATAAACTATGTAATGGAAAGACAACCAAATGCCTGTATTCTGGATCTAAGCCTTAGAGTATTGCTAATGAAGATCAAAGAGGGAAGGGGAGATAAGGGTTGTAATGCTGCTTGTCCGAAATGGGATGGTATCAAGAAAAAGTTGTTTCAGTCGTCATTCTAATCCTCAAGAAGTGTTAGTGGCTAAAGAAAGGCTCTGAATGATGAGTACTAATAGCCGCCATTGCGAGAGGCTTATGAGCGAAGCAGCGTGCTAAGTACTTTACCTTAGTCACCTCTGCTCCCGGCCACAGAAGCGGGCGTCAGTCGCTTTCTCTTCCCACCTGCTGCTGAGTTCTTCAGGTTCCTTAAGACCCTGCAGCCAGTAGGCAGTGCAGCTTGAACTGACTCTTGTTTCCTACATTAATATGAAAAACTTAAAGTGAACACTGATAGATCCAAAAACATGTTCAGGAACTACTCAAATGCTTGGGAAATGGAAACGTGAACTCAGCACAAAGTAGACCCAAAAGAGTCTCAATACACTTTACTAATCAGGAAATAAATACACAGGGTGCTTCCCCTAAATAGAGTGCACTAGAACTATAGAAAATAAAATTTAAAACCAAACTACTTAGAGATAGAAAAACACAATTCAAATAACCATTGAATCCAATAAGAGGTCAACACTACAACTGTAGACTACATAGATAGTAACAAGAAGACTGCATAATGAAATTTGAAACAAGGATAAATACATACTTAGAGAAAAAAGTATGGCTTTATATATGTAATAAATCATTTAAACAAAAGAAGGTGACAGAGAAACCAAAGAAAACAGTGGAAAATTGGAGAAAGGAATTAAGATAAATGTGAACCTTAATTAGAAAAAGAATGGTACAATTGATAAATCCTAGTGCTAATTTTTCAGGAAACCAACAAAGTAGACTGATTTCTCACAGATCTAATTTTCAAAATGAGAAAAAATATCTACCCATCTTAAAGAAGGGAGGGGGGGTGGCCAGAAACAGATGCAGAGGTGATTATTAAGTTTAAAGTGATTACTTGTATAATTTTGTGCTCAAAATTTGAAAATCTGAATGGATTGGATAATCTGCTTAAAAAATAGAATATACTGTAATTGATTCAAGCAGTTGAAAACCTGAATGGAATAAAAAACTTGGGCACTGTCATCAAAGAAGTTTCCTGCCCAGATTGTTTTGCAGACTAATTCTTTCAAACCTGCTAAGAACAGTTACTGCCCAAGCTAAATTCCACGGAGATTGTTTTGTGCTGACATCCTAATCCCGCACTTGGCTTTGGCGAGGAAGGGTGTCTTGGCAGTGACGGGATGCAACGCTGTCAAGGACATATTTAGGAAAAGCAGCTCCTTCTCCAGAGCTCGTCCCTCCTCCTGGGCGTGTCCACTGATGTGCAGATGCTGATGGCCCCTGTGTTTCCTCAGCTCTGAGCCAATAGAGGAGGAAAGTAAGCATGGGGGAAAACAGGCCTGCATGTAACACCCATGATGTCTTCTAAAATTTGGTGATAAAAACAAGAGACAAGAAATTTTTGGCCAGGCGCAGTGGCTCACACCTGTAATCCCAGCACTTTGGGTTTTTTTGGTTTTTGTTTTTTGTTTCGAGACGGAGTTTTGCTCTTGTTGCCCAGGCTGGAGTGCAATGATGCAGTCTTGGCTCACTGCAAGCTTCACCTCCCAGGTTCAAGTGATTCTCCTGCCTCAGGCTCCCAAGTAGCTGAGATTACAGGCACATGCCACCATGCCCAACTAATTTTTGTATTTTTAGTAGAGAGGGGGTTTCACCATGTTGGTCAGGCTGGTCTCAAACTCCTGACCTCAGGTAATCCACACACCTCAGCCTCCCAAAGTGATGAGATTACAGGCATGAGCCACCACGCCCGGCCTAATCCCAGCACTTTGGGAGGCTGAGATGGGAGGATCGCTTGAGCCCAGGAGTTGGAGACCACCCTGGGCAACACAGTGAGACCCCCATCTCTATTAAAGAAGGGTGGGGGGATTCCTTCATTAATTTCCTCAGAAGTTAACCTGGAACTTTGCTTGAAAGGGAAAAGAGGCATGTTCAGACATCTGGATTGATGCCATTTGTGAATCTGACTTTCATGAAATTCCTTAAGTAACTCCACCCCACATAAAACAAATACAGACCGGGCATGGTGGCTACCCGCCCTAATCCTGCACTTCGGGAGGTTGAGACAGGCGGATCACTTGAGGTCAGGACTTTGAGACCAGTCTGGCCAACATGGTGAAATCCCATCTTTACCAAAAATACAAAATAAGCCAAGCGTGGTGGCACACACCTGTAGTCCCAGCTACTCAGGAGGCTGAGGCAAGAGAATTATCTGAACCTGGGAGGCAGAGGTTTCAGTGAGCCGAGATTGTGCCACTGCACTCCAGCCTGGGCAATAGAGTAAGACTCCGTCTCAAAAAAAGAAAAAAAAAAAAAAACTGCTGTGGAAAATCAAATCAGTGATGTGAATGAAGGAAAAAGTTATTCTGCAGACACAGGTGGGGCCAGGCCTGCCAGGATTTTACGCAGTTGTGTTTGATTAAGTCCTCCTCGACCACCTACAATAATGGATAGGATTGTGATAGACAGGAGGATATTCGTGTTTATTGATGGGAGAATTTGAAACATAATCAAGATAGGGGCTAGTTTTTGTCATGTGAGGAGAAGTGTGCCAGGCATTAGGGAGGTTCCTTGGGTTACCTCTGGGACTCAGAAATGAAAGGGGACTATTCCTAGGTTTATTACTAGGGCTGTTATTAAGGATGAAAATTGATTAATAGGTTTGTCACAGAGACATGTGAGTAGAGAGTGGCCATTGCCCCTGGCCTCCGGGCCCTGGCTGTGATTACACCTTCGCTCCATGTTCTCCTCTTGGGCCTCCTCTCTCCCTTAGAGAGAAAGGCTGCCTGGAGAGCCCCTTTCCCCAGGTTTACACTGCTGAACCCCTCTTCTAAAGGCACGTGCAGAAACCCCTTCCCTGTCACTTGCTGTACAGTCTGGGAGACAGTGTGGGCTGATACATCAGGTACAGGGCCTGTGTCGCCAGCATTGCTGGAGGTGCTGGGGTTTGGTGTGGGCTCTTCAATTTAGGGTCTTCACATTCTTCTCTTTTTCTTGCAGAGGAGGGTGTGGAAGTATTATATTATAAAACAAAACTAGTCCAGGCATCATTAACAACTTTCATGATCTTTAGTTTTCTTCCAAATCCTGCAAATGGTGATTATACTCTGAGAGAAAAACTGGGTCCCGTGACTATATCATTTGGGGAGGGAGGGAAGGCATGGAGGAAAGAGAGAGAAAGAGAATGTGAATGCACAGCTTTGAGAGGGACTGTTTGTGCTTTAATAATTGCCTTCACTTGGATAAGGCTAAATACCTGCTGGCTTTGCGTTTTCTCCTTGGAAAATCATGCTGTGAGAAGCCACCCAACATGTTGTACCTAGATTTTAATGTCGTCATTCCTCCTCCTTCACTTCTATCCACTTCTCACCCACTGAAACCTGGCATCATCTCCACCACCCCCTGCAGCCGCTCTCTCCAATGCCACCAGCCTTTGCTTACCTGGCATTCTGTAAATTCTGAACAACTGGCTCCCTGCCCTCTTGCAGCACTCTCCCCCTATGGCTGCCGGCCGTGTTCTCCGGGTTTCCCTTCTACCTTCCTGGCAGTCCCTTTGCCGCTTCCATAACAGCCTCCCATTCCTGTTTCCAGCTGCTAATTGTTGATGGCCCTTGGGCACCTACCCTGGACTGTCTTCTCTGTCCTCACAGCCTCCTGGATGGTCTCTTCCCTTCGTCACCATCCTCCCGCTCCTGATGTCCAAATCTATAGCCCAGGACTTGCTGAGGTACAGCCAGTTACCTCCTCAAACTCCACTCAAAGGTCCCAAAGCCCTGAACCCCAGTGTGTCCAAGACCAGACTCGCATCTTCAGCCCTGCTTGGCTCCCTAAGTAGGTGATCCCTTCAGCCCCCAGTTTCGCAAGGTGGAAACTGGAGTAATGTTTCTTTCTTGTTCCCCTCATCTGTTCATTCATCAGGCCCTACCAGCTGCTCACCTGTGTAGAATTAGCCCAGTGCCATTTGCCTGCACAGGCCACCTTCATCTCTTACCTGGACCCGTCCTGGGTCTCTCTACCTCCAGCATTGCCACCCCCACCCCATCCCTATCCATTCTCGACACCATGGCCATATTTTTATTAGTTACTTTCTGTGCCCCCGGGCCTCTGCCACATCACTGCCCTAAATTATTTGTGACTACTCCTTGCCAGACTCCTTGATGTGGCTTGACAGACCCTCTGAGCAGGGTCAGCCCCACCTGTTTCTGCAGAATAATCCTTGAGTTCCTACCTCCTACCTTCAGTCCCGCCTCCCCATGTCCATGGTCAGCATGCAGTCCCTGAGCAGGCCATGCTCACTCTGTCCCCTCATTCCTTTGCTCTTGCCGTTCCTGCCACCCTACCCGGAATGCTCCTGTCCTCCCCTCTGCTGTGTAGGCCTGAAGGTGTGAGCTGATGGGCTACTCCTCAGGAAGCCTCCCAGCTTTGTGCAGTGCCCTTCCAGCAGGCATATGGCGCCATGTGTTTGCCTCCTGAGAGTGCCCATCACACGGCTGATGCACTTACCTGGTTCCTCCATTAGACTCAGATGTCTAGGGGCAGAGGCTGCTTTTGCTCATCAGTGTGTCCCTAGCACCCAGGAGTGCCTCGTGCATACTGCATAACCTTAGATATTTTATCCATACAGTGAATGAATGGATCCATCATATAGCATTCATTGTCTGTTACATATTGCTGTGTCTCATGGACTATACTATGTCATTTAATAAACGCAGTGGGAACTCAAAGTGCCAGAATCCTCAGAGAAAGGGAGCCAGGGTGAATCCTGACTCTAGCATCCTTTAGGTTATAATCTATTCTGGAAGCATAAGTGTCTCTATAGTTGAGGGTTTATCCTTTAAGTGCTTTTGAAGCATCCATAGAGTTATCCCATATCTGTCTTTTTGGGGGCCATCGAGGCTCATGCGGTCCGTGTCCCATGCCGTCCTGGACTGCAGGGGTGCCCTCTGGCTTCTGTCACCTCAGTGCTGCTGCTTGTCTTCTGTGCTGTCAGTGTCTGCCTGGCACTTTCCCCATCACCCTCTCTAATCCCATTGTAGATCTTAACTGCACGCATTCTAGGTCTTTCTAAGTGTTGCTCATCCTGACTTCAGAACTTGCCCTTCAAGCTGTCATTTATCTAAATAAATCACTGCTATCAGCTGCTTTTGTGTGATTTGCCACTCTTCTCAAAGTAGGGTACAGAAAAAGAAATTATAGTTCATTGCAGCTTTCATCTGCTTGGGGCTGTGCTGTTCTCAGGGGATGAGGACCAAGCTCCAGGCCGCTAACAGACACAACCTCTTAGGCCCGGATCTACTGGTCCATGTTGGAACCCAGGAGAGTCTCAGGAAGACACCTCTCTCTTCCTCGGGCATACGCTGAAGCAGCTTCCTAACCCCTGTGGGCCCTTGTGGAGGGCAGGAACTGTGTGTTCATCTTGTCCCCCAGACACATGGCAGTTTCTGAAATATAGGAGGTATTCAGTATAAGTTTGCAGAATCAGCAGAAGAAAGGCGGGAAGGAAGAGGCAGAATTGAAAATATGAGATACCAGATTCCCTTCCAGGGCAAAAAGTTAGATGGTGTCAAGTGGAGGATTTAGTACATGGGCTTATTGCCGCTTCATATGTCTGAAATTTCCTCCCAGGGAGTATCTGATATGCTAGAAGAATCTGATATCATAAATACTGAAATAAATACCATAAACTGGAAGCGTTTCCAATAAGGTTAGAAATAAAATCAGGACAGTTATATAACAGGAAGCATCTCAGAATACCCTTAAGGACTGCAACTCTCAGGAGGACAAAACAGCTTTCTGAAGAAATCCAAAGTTATGAACAGCTCTAGCAGTAGCTTCTTAATATTAATATGCACTGCTCTCATTTTGAAGCACTAAACTGTGTAGATCTGAGTGTCTTATCATCTTCTCTCCCTCTGCCCCTAAAGCTATTCCATTTATGTTGCTGGGGTTTTTTTTTGTTTTTTTGTTTTGTTTTGTTTTGTTTTGTTTTTGTTTTTGTTTTTGTTTTTGTTTTGAGATGGAGTCTCACTCTGTCACCTAGGCTGGAATTCAGTGGCACAATCTTGGTTCACTGCAACCTCCGCCTCCCAGGTTCAAGCGATTCTCCTCTCTCAGCCTCCCGAGTAGCTGGGACTGCAGGCGCCCACCACCAGGCCCAGCTAATTTTTTGTATTTGTAGAAGAGACGGGGTTTCACTGTGTTAGCCAGGATGGTCTTGATCTCCTGACCTTGTGATCCACCCGCCTCGGCCTCCTGAAGTGCTGGGATTACAGACGTGATACCGCACCAGCCCTTGCTGGGTTTTAGTAGTATAAGAATGTCTCTGGTTTGTTTGTTTTTGCCCCTCCCCCTACTCCTAATGCATAATACTATTTGGTATTGGTTTTAGAGCAGAAAATAAATGGGTTTTTATCTCATATGCCGATTTCAGTAGATTGGTTGTGGCTCACTGGAGTGTTGAGAAGAATTTGGAAGCTGAATCTAAGTTCAGTGGGGGAGAGTTCTGTGGAGGCTGGGGGGTTGGAGGGTAGCACTGTGCATGCCAGGCCTGTGCCAGGTGTGTTCTAGAGGACAGTAACTCATGAGAGCGGGACATGGCATCCTTCAGGTTTTGACTTAAATCAGAGTCAGTTGAAGTTATTTTAATGTCATTTTCATTTTAGAGCCTGAAATTGTTGGTTTTCAAATCTTGTTCTGCTGTGGCTTGAATGTAATATCTTAGTGAATAGTAGGGAGAAAAATAGAGCTGAATATTTTAACAGTGTTGAGATCTTTTCTTTAAGCTGTTGCCATTTGATACCTGATACTAAATTGAACTTCATGACCATAAAAGGGGCAGGAATGGGAGACTATCTGAAAAGTCCCTCCAGTGTAAATATTTATCATGGTTATTTCAGAGGCAGATTAGGCTTCTGAAATTTGAGCTACAACTGGATAGTCCTAACTTAGCATATAAGTTGCTGTCCAAATTGGTAACCTGGAATCTAGATTTGCACAGTGGGAATCAGAATGTGCTGAGGAGTGGCCAATGGCCTTGACCTGCCACCAGGCATATTTCATGAATGACAGTCAGTTACATAATTCACGTAGCACCTTTCAACAAGGGAGGATCCACCCAGTCATCTTGTTTGAGGCATTCTTTTCAGAAGGAGAAACCGAGGCATGGCCTTTGCTATTACCCATTCAGGCTGGAATGTATGAGCTATGATAGCAACTTGGCCTGAAGGCCTCCAGGCCTGGTCAGCAAATAAATTCCTTGAGCGCTTTCCATGTGCCAGTTGTAGACACCACAAATGTAATTATGAGCAAGAATGTCTCAGCCCCCAGCCTCAAGGAGCTTCCACACTTGTTGGGAGGAGACAGACAAAAGCACCCCAATATACTCATGCTTCAAGGTAGCACAAAGACCACTGAAGAAAATAACATATTGTGATCTGGGATGCTGGTTTAACTCGGGTGTCCAGGGAAGTTTGCTTGGAGGAGATGGCATTCCCAGTTAGACTGGAATGAGGGGATGAGACAGATGGTGTTGGAAAGATCTTGGGGAAGACCCCTCCAAGCCAGAGGAACAACAGAAGCAAACCTGCCTAAGAGATGGAACAAAAGCCAACGGGGTTGGAGCAGAGAGAACGCCCACACTCCTGTCCATGAGCCTGGATGTTTGCTAATTTGTTGTTTGTTTTGCTTTTTGGTGGGTTTTTTGTTTTTTGTTTGTTTGTTTGTTAAGACAGAGTCTCGCTCTGTCACCCAGGCTGGAGTGCCTGGTGTCATCTCAGCTCACTGCAACCTCTGCTTCCCAGGCTCAAGCAATTATCCCACCTCAGCCTCCTGAGTAGCTGGGATTACAGGCGCCCGCCACCATGCCTGGGCTAATTTTTGTATTTTTAGTAGAGACAGGGTTTCACCATGTTGGCCAGGCTGGTCTCGAAGTCCTGACCTCAAATGATCTACCCGCCTTGTCCTCCCAAAGTGCTGGAATTACAGGTGTGAGCCACCATGCCCGGCCTGATTTGTTGTTGGTGTTGGTGGTTTCTTATAAGCCTTGAAAACTTTCATTGCACTTCTTGAAGCTGCTTTTAAATTAGCCATTGTATTTGGTGAGACAGTGTTTGCTTAGTTGTACAAAGGGTATGAAGAATTCTATAAATTAAGGTGAACTTAAAAATTGCCTAATTCTGACCAGATGTGGTGGCTCACACCTGTAATTCTAGTACTGTGGGAAGCTGAGGGAGGTGAATTGCTTGAGCTCAGGAGTTTGAGACCAGCCTGGGCACCATGACGAAATCCCATCTCTACTAAAAATACAAAAATTAGCCTGGTGTGGTGGCGTGCGCCTGCAGTCCAAGCTGCTTGGAAGGCTGAGGGAGGAGAATCGCTTGAACCCTGGAGGTCAAAGCTGCAGTGAGCCAAGATGGTGCCAGTGTACTCCAGCCTGGGTGACAAAGTGAGACCCTGTCTCAAAAAAAAAAAAAAAGAAAAATTGTCTAATCCCTTTGGAGGGAGGCATGTGCTTCAGAGTGGGCCTATTTCTATTCCGTAGAACCTGTGCGGGTTGCTGGAGGTGGAGAGGAAATGACCAGTGAGCATTCTGGGTGGGCAGGGAGTGTCGTCACACCATCCATAGCTGACCCACTCCCTAAACAGCCCCTTGGAGCTCTCATGCTTTTACTGTGTGCTGAGTCCAGCCCAGGCCTCCCCCACAGCCTCCAGCCCAGGCCTCCCCCATGGCCTACAGCCCAGGCCTCCCCCATAGCCTCCAGCCCAGGCCTCCCCCACAGCCTCCAGTTCAGGTTTCCCCCACAGCCTCCAGCCCAGGCCTCCCCTACAGCCTCCAGCATGGGTTTCCCCCACAGCCTCAAGCCCAGGCCTTCCCCATAGCCTCCAGCCCAGGCCTTCCCCACAGCCTCCAGCCCAGGCCTCCCCTACAGCCTCCAGCCCAGGCCTCCCCCACAGCCTCCAGCACAGGTTTCCCCCACAGCCTCCAGCCCAGGCTTTCCCCACAGCCTCCAGCCCAGGCCTCCCCCACAGCATCGACCACCTGCTCATTGTGTCCACGAACACTTCAAAAGCAACATGTCAAAAAGGGGAAAATACCTCCCCTGTCAACCTACATGCAGTTCTCAATTCTGTCACCCTGGTTGCTGGCTGTAGCCTCAGTTCAGGCACCTGCACTGGAAACCAGCTAGTCATCTCTGCTCTTGGAGCCTCTATAGACCTCCTCTGTGATCACCTTTTTTCCCAGCCCTCCTTCCCTGACAAAGCTAACCTGGTCCCTCCAGGAATCCTCTGGCCTCGGCTGGGCCCGGCTCCCCTCTGCATCTCTGTGTGCCCCTTTGGCATACAGTACATCATATTCTGGACTGGCTGTGAGTGCCTTCCAGGCAGGGAATGCCATAGCAATCATGGATCCTTGGTCACCTGCACACAGTAGGGCGCTGTCAATGTTTGGAAAACAAATGAGTGGCTGAGCAGGGTCCCTTTGCAAGCGATGGCTTTAGCTATTTGGGTGACTGTTTTTCTTTATATTCTTCTGAATGTATTCAAATTCCTCACAGTAAGTAGCTATCAGATACTTTTAGAATTTTTTATGGCAAAATGTTTATAAATAAAATTTAGCATTTTAACTCTTTTTAAGTGTAGAGTTCAGTGGCATGGCATAAAGTACACTTACGTTGTTGTATAATCATCACCAACATTGTCTCTAGAATTTTTTCCTTTTTTTTTTTTTTTGAGACAGAGTCTCGCTCTGTCACCCAGGCTGGAGTGCAGTGGCGTGATCTCTGCTCACTGCAGCCTCGACCTCCCGGGCTCAAGAGATTCTCCTACCTCAGCCTCCTGAGTAGCTGGGGTCACAGGCATGCACCACCACACCAGGCTAACTTTTTGTATTTTTAGTAGAGATGAGGTCTTGTTGAGAGGTGACAACATGCTAGCAGCCCTCGCTCACTCTCGGCTCCGCCTCGGCGTCCGCTCTGGCCGCGCTCAAGGAGCCCTTCAGCCGGCGGCTGCGCTGTGAGGGCCCCTCTCTGGGGCTGGCGAGGCCGGAGCCGGCTCCCTCTGCTCGCAGGGAAGTGTGAAGAGAGAGGCGCGGGCGGAAGCGGCGCTGGCAGGCTGCGGGTTCCAGGTGAGCGCGGGCTTGGCAAGCCCCGCACTAGGCACCGCCGGCCGGCACTTGCTGGGCTTGATCGGAGGCTGAATCCCGTGCTTGGACCGCCTTTCCCTCTTCGCGGGATTGTTGGCCACGACAGCAGGTCTCCGTCTCTTTCTCGTTTCCCCTCTTTTCCTCTTGATTGTCTGGGACGAGCTCCCTCTGGGCTGCCTTAGTGCCCAGGCTAGGTGCCGCAAAGTCCCGCTGCCAGTGCCAGTAAGAGGTGAGTGAAGCTGGCTGGGCTTCTGAGAGGTGGGGACTTGGAGAACTTTTCTAGCTGTCTCCTGTCTAGCTAAAGGTTTGTAAAGGCACCAATCAGCGCTCTGTGTCTAGTTCATTGGATGGGGACTTGGAGAACTTTTCTGTCTAGCTAAAGGATTGTAAACACACCAATCAGCACTCTGTGTCTAGCTAAAGGTTTGTAAATGCACCAATCAGCACTCTGTCAAGACGGATCAATCAGTGCTCTGTAAAATGGACCAATCAGCTCTCTGTAAAATGGACCAGTCAGCTCTTTGTAAAATAGACCAATTAGCAGGATGTGGGTGGGGCCAGATAAGGGAATAAAAGCAGGCCCGCTAGCTGGCAGGGGCAACCCGCTCGCCTACCATACCAGGCTGTGGAAGCTTCGTTCTTTTGCTCTTCGCAATAAATCTTACTGCTGCTCGCTCTTTGGTTCCATGCTGCTGTAACACTCACTGCGAAGGTCTGCAGTATCATTCCTGAAGTCAGCGAGACCACCAACCCACCAGGAGAAACGAACAACTCCACACGCGCCGCCTTTATGAACTGTAACACTCACCGCAAACGTCTGCAGCTTCACTCCTCAAGTCAGCGAAACCACGAACCCACCAGAAGGAAGAAACTCCGAACACGTCCAAACATCCGAAGGAACAAACTCCGGACACACCATCTTTAAGAACTGTAACACTCATCGCGAGGGTCCATGGCTTCATTCTTGAAGTCAGCAAGACCAAGAACCCACCAATTCTGGACACATTGTGATGTTGTCTAGGCTGCTCCTGAACTCCTGAGCTCAAGCAGTCCTCCTGCCTTGGCCTCCCAAAGTGCTGGGATTACAGGCATGAGCCACTGCGTTGGCCCTCTAGAACTTTTTCTTTATCCCAAAGTGAAATTCCATACCTTTTAAACAATACCTCTCCATTCTCCTTTTCCCCAAGTCCCTGGTAAGCACCATTCTGTTACCGGAAAGGGGTCCCAATGCAGACCCCAAAAGAGGGTTCTTGGACCTTGCGCAAAAAAGAATTTGGGGCAAGTCTATAAAGTGAAAGCAAGTTTATTGGTAAAGTAAAGGAATAAAGAATGGCTGCCTGAGGTCAAGCACAGTGGACTCACGCCTGTAATCCCAGCACTTTGGGAGGCCAAGGTGGGTGGATCACTTGAAGCTGGGAGTTCAAGACCCGCCTGGCCAACATGGTGAAACCCTGTCTGTACTAAAAATACAAAAATTAGCTAGATGTAGCAGCACACGCCTGTAAAACCAGATACTCGGGAGGCTGAGGCAGGAGAATGGCTTGAACTCGGGAGGTGAAGGTTGCAGTGAGCCAAGATTACTCCACTGCATTTCAGCCTGGGTGACAGAGTGAGACTGTCTCAAAAAAAGAAAAAAGAATGGCTAGGTATTTTTATGGGTTTTTTTATTATATGCTAAATAAGGGGTCGATTATTTATGAGTTTTCTAGGAAAGGGGTGGGCAATTCCCAGAACTGAGGGTTCCTCTCCTTTTTAGACCATATAGGGTAACTTCCTGACGCTGCTATGGCACCTGTAAACTGTCATGGTGCTGGTGGGCGTGTCTTTTAGCATGCTAATGCATTATAATTAACATGTAATGAGCAGTGAGAGTGACCAGAGGTCACTTTTGTGGCCATCTTGGTTTTGGTGGGTTTTGGTCAGCCTCTTTACCACACCCTCTTTTATCAGCAAGGTCTTTGTGACCTGAATCTTGTGCCGACCTCCTATCTCACCCTGTGACTTAATGCCTAACCTCCTGGGAATACAGCCCAGTATGTCTTGGCCTTATTTTACCCAGCCCCTATTTGAGATGGAATCGCTGTGGTTCGAATGCCCCTGACAGTTCTACTTCCTGTCTGTGTGAATTTGACTACTCTAAGATATCTCATATAAGTGGGATCGTATAGTATTTGTCTTTTGTGACTGGCTTACCTCATTTAGCGTGTCTCCAAGGTTCATCTGTGGCGTGGCATGTATCAGAATGTTCTTTGTTAAGGCTGAGTAATATAGTCCATTAAAAGTATGTACTACGTTTTGCTTATTCGTTCATCTGTTGGTAAACATTTAAGTTGTTTCTACCTTTTGGCTATTGTGAATAATGCTGCTATGAACATTGGTGTGCAATTACCTATTCGAGTTCCTGCTCTCAATTCTTTTGGGAATATACTTAAAAGTGAAATTGCTGGATCACATGGTAAAAATTACTTTTAAATTTAGAAACATTTTAAATACTTTCAAAACGGTCATTTTGATTTAAATAAAAGGTCACCTTAAGATGGCAGGTGACATAGAAATGCAGGACGAAATTTCAGCCTTTTGTTCTTGTGACTTGTTTGATGATCCTTGGTGACATGAAATGATTTGTTTTCAAGGGTGGTTTTGATTTTTTTTCTTACAGCATCAAGCTTCTAGCTGTGCAAGAACTGCTTGACAGAGAGGCCTTGGAAAAGGTAAATATTTTACTCTTCCTTCCACATTCACAAACCAAGAACGGAGGGCCACACATAAGAAAAATTCAACTCCCTGTCACCAGAGACAGCCCCTACTGAAAGACGGTCAGTTATTTTGTATTCCTGACAGCGAATCATGCAAAATTTTAATCTCAGCCCCCTACCTTGCTGACATTGTGTTCACACCTACAAACTCGGCTGTGCCTGGCTTCCTCTGGGTTGTGTGCAGGTTGTGTGAAAGGCAGAGGCTCGTGCTGCAAGGGGCCATACTCTGGAGGAGGCTTTCTGTGCTTTCAACCATTAGGAGCCAGAGGCCTCACGTGTGCCGGAGTCTGTGTTGGCCACCTCACTGCATTTCTGCTTGCTGTGTGTTATTATCTGGGTGTAGGGATGATGGAATTGAGACCCAGTAACTTGCCTAAGGCAAATGAACTAAGTAGAAGAGTGACGATTTGAATCCCAATAGTTCCATTTCCAAAACCAGTACTTCTCTATTCAGTAGTCAAGTTCATGCGTTTTTATCTCTTTTTAGGCTACTACTGAGGATTGGGAAACTGCCTCCCTGCCCCCAAACCAGCGTTTCACTGTGCCCTGGAAGAGATCCCCAGTGTGTCTCGGCTTTCTATGTTCAAGTCAAGCCTGGGGTTGGGGATTTTTTGCCAGTTGTGGGTTCAAGTTCGGCATGCATGGTGGGGTGGGCTCCACAAAACAGGCTGGGTGGGCACCAAGGAAGCCAGGCCCCCCTACTTGCCCATCAGGGGCCTCCCAGCTGATACCAAGCTCTCAGACCCTGGGGAGTTCAGGACTCTTCCTGCATGTGTAGCCGCAGGTGATAATTAGAATCTGTGATGCTAACATGAAGCAACAGCACCCAAACGATATTCATTTGTTTTTGGTTAGAGAGACAAGCACTTGAACTATATTCGTTTATTTTTGGAATTTAAAATATTTGAGGGGGCTAGGTGAGGTGGCTCTGCCTGTAGTCCCAGCACTTTGGGAGACTGGAGGGTTGCTTGAGCCCAGGAGTTTGAGACCAGCCTGGGCAACATAGTGAGACCTCATCTCTTCAGAAAACCAAGAAATTAGCCAAGTGTGGTGGTGCACACCTGCGGTCCCAATTCCACAGGAGACTGAGGCAGGAGGATCACGTGAGCCCAGGAGGCTGAGGCTACAGTGAGCCAAGATCATGCCACTGCACTCCAGCCTGGAAGTCAGAGCAAGAGACCCTGTCTCAAAAAATAAAATGTCTGGATTAGTAGTCAGTCTGCTGGTTGGCACTAAGACAAATAAAGTCTTTAAAATGAACACCAACCAGTGGTGTGAGGGAAGAATGAGGTCTGAGCACTGCTTTGGATTTGATGTCCCCTCAACCTCATTTCTATCTTGGGTAAACCAAGGATAGAGCTGCTGCCTGACCTCAGAGAGGCAAAGCGAGAAACAAATGAGTTAATGTAGCAAAAGGGCTTTCTAAATGCCAAAGCACTCTACTCATTATTAATTCTTAATTACTTATATTAATTCTTAATATGCATTCAGCCATTAAAACATAGTGGGTCAGGCTATAAAAGACATCATCGGGCCAAATGGCAACATTGGATGTGGATAGTAAATGAGATGAAGGTATTGTATTAACATTAACATTTCCTGAAGTTGATAATTGGCTTGTGATCATGTAAGAGAATGGCCTTGTTCTTAGGCAGCAGTTCCCAACCTTTTCGGCACCAGGGATGAGTTTCCTGGAAGAAAATTTTTCCGCAGACCTGGGTTGGGGGGATGGTTTCAGGATGAAACTGTTCCACCTCAGATCATCAGGCATTAGATTCTCATAAGGAGCGCACAATCTGGGGACCCCTGTTCTTAGGAATTAACACAGGAGTATTTAGAAATAAAGGGGCATGGTTATAACTTATTCTCAAATGATTCAAGGAAAAGATTCAAGGAAAAGAAATAGTGATGTATATATGTCAGACAGAGCCAGAGAGAGAAAGATGAGAATAACTCATCAAGTAAATGAGGCAAAATACAAACAATTGATCCTTCTGTGTAAAGGGGTATGTGAGTTCCTTGTATGTTCTTGAAACTTTTCTAGTATCCCCCCTCAAAAAATTGTCATCTTAGTATTCATTATGGTTATTCATTTTATTTCTCAATTTAAAAAAACCATCAGATGGCTGGGTGCGGTGGCTCACGCCTATAATCCCAGCACTTTGGGAGGCCAAGGCAGACAGATCATGAGATCAGGAGTTCAAGACCAGCCTGGCCAGCATGGTGAAACCCCATCTCTACTAAAAATACAAAAATTTAGCTGGGCATGGTAGTGCACCTGTAGTCCCAGCTACTCAGGAGGTGGAAGCAGGAGAATTCCTTGAACCTGGCAAGCGGAGGTTGCAGTGAGCTGAGATTGCACCATTGCACTCCAGCCTGGGCAGCAGAGCTAGACTCTGTCTCAAAATAAATAAATAAATAAATAAATAAATAAATAAATAACCATCAGACAAAGCTAGCAAATGTGGAGCCTAGTGCTGGGGTGTATCAGTATAATAAAAATGCAGGTGCCAAAAATAACGGTTATGACTGGACACAGTGGCTCACGCCTGTAATCCCAGCGCTTTGGGAGGCTGAGGCGAGTAGATCATTTGAGGTCAGGAGTTCGAGACCAGCCTGGCCAACATGGTGAAACCCGGTCTCTACTAAAAATACAAAACTTAGCCAGGTGGTAGTGGCATGTGCCTGTAATCCCAGCTACTCAGGAGGCTGAGGCAGGATAATCGCTTGAGTCTGGGAGGCAGAGGTTCTGGTGAGCTGAGATTGCGCCATTACACTCCAGTCTGGGCGAGAGTAGGACCCTGTCCCAAAAAAAACCCCAAAAATAACAGTTATATCTTTTGAGCTGTGTGTACACCTGATTTAGAGAGGCCCCAGAGCCAACCCAATCCATGAGTATTAACTACTTTCAAAACCTAACAGAGAAGTAGGGTCAGGGCTTATTGTGGCTGGTGGCGGAGCCAGTTGTGCTGCCCTGAGGATGTGATTTTGATGCTGAGGCTGTGGCGGAGCGGACCCTAAGCCCACCTTCCTAACTAGATTATCTTGGATTACTTACTTTCTCGTGCCTTAGTTTCCCAGTTTATAAAATTGAAACTATTCTAATTCTTAACTCACAGAGGTTGTAAGATGACTAATTAGATAGTTCACATAAAGGACTTCAACACTGTGCCTGGTACTCAGTGATCTCCAAGAGTTAGCTGCTGCCCATGTTCTTTCCTATTCCTCCTCCCCCACCCTGATTCTCTCTCCCCGAGTCTGCTGATGATTTTGTATTGTTCCCCCCATCTCAAAATTTGACCAGTAAGAAGCTTTACAAGATGCTCTGCATATGTACAGGGGCCAGCAGGGAGCCAAATTCACTGAGTTTCCGCCTCCTTCCTTCTGTTCATTCATTCATTCATTCCCTTATGCTACAGGAATTTGTTGAGCTTTCAGTGTGCCAGGCAAGTGGCAAACATTTCTCGAAAAGTTCGGAAGCAAACAGTCATCATGAGCTTGATAGCCAGTTACATTTTGAGTGACATATGATATATTACCTGGCATAGTGCTATTTTGTGCATCAAGATTGGTCCAGTTGAGGCCAGGTGCAGTGGCTCACACCTGTAATCTCAGCACTTTGGGAGGCCAAGGTGGGTGGATCACCTGAGGTCGGGAGTTCGAGACCAGTCTGACCAACATGGCGAAACTGTGTCTCTAATAAAAATACAAAAATACAAAAAAAAAAAAAAAGGCCGGGTGTGGTGGCAGGTGCCTCCCAGCTAATCAGGAGGCTGAGGCAGGAGAATCTCTTAAACCCGGGAGGTGGAGGTTGCAGTGAGCGGAGATCGCGCCACTGCACTCCAGCCTGGGCAACAGAGTGAGACTCTGTCTCAAAAAAAAAAGGATTGGTCCAGTTGATATGCTGGAATAAGATGAGTTCCTAAAGGGCCTCGTGACTTACAGATTCCCTTCCACCTGGACTGATTAAAAAGCCAACAAGAAAAGTTATTTGTCAAATATAGAGCTTTGCTACTCAAAGTGTGGCCCCCAGACCTGCAGCATTAGAAGCCTGTTAGAAACGTAGAATCTCAGCTCCCTGAATTCAGACCCCCTGAATCAGAGCTACATTCTAAAAAGCCCCCAGGTGATTATGTGCTCGAAAGTTCAAGAACGCTGCTGTAGAGTATCATTTATTATCACCATCGCTATTATTAACTAGTCAGAAAGAATCTATGAGTTGTCAATTTGACTTTTATGGCCAATTAAGCCTGTTTTTTTTTTTTTGGCACCAAAAGAGAAGAAGTAAACACCGTCATTCTATTTGTGAGAACCCAGTTTTTATTTTTAGTTCACCTGCGTCTTCCTTTCATTAAGAAAATAGTCTTAATTCAATAGGTAGAGCCAGCAAAAAAGGGCTTAGTTAGACACACATTCTGCAAACCTCAAACCTCTTTTACTGTCATGCAGCTGAGCTTCAAATGACAACCTGCCTTTGAGTTTTGTAATCACTGAACTCCCGACACCCTGCTGTGATAGAACTGGTCGCTTCTAGCCAGACAGTCCCAACAGTGGGGACCTGCACAGGCCTCTTCTTTTAAGATGGAAGCTATTCTAAAGGGGCCATTTCCTTCACAAGTACTGGTAGATTAAATTTGAACAATAAAAGATTTAAATTATGTAAAACCTAATATAAAAAGCTAAAAAGAAGTAGCAGTCTTTTAAGGTCTCACAGAAAATAAGTGCTTTTTCTTGCTAATATTAGGCCTTGTTATTAGGATCTTAGTATTTTAACTTAAAATGACCAGCCATTTGCCTAAACATTACTTGGTTTTAGGTAGACAGCCTTCCCATTTTTAGACGTGCCAAGGTTTTCCTGTTTTCTGCAGAGCCCAGAGCCAGCTCTGAGGAGGTTCCCAATTGGCAGAGCCGAGTTCTCCTCCCGGTGTGGCCTCTGCTGAGCTGCTCTGTCTGGCAGAGGATCTTCCCTGAAGGCCCCGGCCCCTTTCCTAGTCTGTGAAACTGCTCTCTGTGGTTCCTTCCCACTCTTCAATACCGGGGCTTCATTTTTCAGAGTTGATTTTTTTTTTTTTTTTTTTGGAGACGGAGTCTTGCCCTGTTGCCCAGGCTGGAGTGCAATGGTGTGATCTCGGCTCACTGCAACCTCCGCATCCTGAGTTCAAGCGATTCTCCTGCCTCAGCCTCCTGAGTAGCTGGGATTATAGGTGTCTGCCATTATGCCCGGCTAATGTTTTTTTTTGTTGTTTTTTTTGAGATGGAGTCTCGCTCTGTTGCCCAAGCTAGATTGCAGTAGTATGATCTCAGCTCACTGCAACCTCCACTTCCCAGGTGCAAGCAATTCTCCTGCCTCAGCCTCCTGAGTAGCTGGGATTACAGGTGCCTGCCACCATGCCCAGCTAATTTTTTTGTATTTTTAGTAGAGATGGGATCTCACCATGTTGGCCAGGCTGGTCTTGATCTCCGGGCCTCAGGTCATCCACCCACCTTGGTCTCCCAAAGTGCTGGGATTACAGACATGAGCTATCATGCCTGGCCACAGAGTTGATTCTTGATCACATTGTGAAGAGGGGGACATTTTGCCCTTGTGTACTCAGTTTTCTCGTATTTTCTCCACTTCCTTGCTCCAGTGGTCCTTACTGTGTTTGGGGGCTTTCCTGTTTCACCTACCCTAGTTACCATCAAATCACGTGTTCTGGGAAGAGGTGAATGGTGATCACAAGCCCAATACGTAGATACACAGAGACCCCCAAGACATAAATCAGTAGGGTTCTAGTTTTTGCCTCTTATTCTTTGTCTTCATTTAGGTGCAGTAGATTGGGTAGGAGGTGGGGGCCCCTTGTGGGATCAGGCTTCTGAGTTTCTCTTCTCTCCTAACACTACACAGAGCCAGTTCCCAGACTAGTAAAAGTGACTTGTCACTTATTTTTAAAATGTTATAAACCATACAATTAACAATCTAAATTCTTCAACCAATTTCTTCTTTCGAAAAATGGTTAGAACCATGAGCAGATGATCTAAGATGTGTGAGTGTCAGCGCATGTGACATTGGTCTGAAAAAGTGTTTTGGATTTAGATGTGCTTTTTTTCTCAAACATCCATTAGGTCCCAAGAGCAAGAACTTGCTGTAAGAAGGATACATGTCATGCAGTTCTCTGTTGTTTTTGCTCTGAGAGTGGGACACTTCTGTTTTTCTGAACTTAAGTCACAGGGACTTGTTTCCCAGGCTTTAAACACAGGCCCATCTAAAGCCTTTAAAAGTGGCATTTCATAAAAGGAAATAAAAATATTGGTACAGCTTGATTTAGAAAGATCATTTTTCAATGACCCTTTCAAATGGCTTCCTGCAAAGCCACAAACAATAGTTTGGCCGGTCATTCCAGCTGGACCGTGGTAGGACCAGAGGGCGGACCACTGGCTGACCCAACCTGAGACCAGTGCCTGCCTGAGAAGCTGCCTGTGTGAGCTGGGCCCTGAGGAGACACAGGCCACCCACCTGGTGGCCTTGCCAGTGCTGCCCCTCCCAGATCATGACTCTGTTATAATTACAAGTCCACTGAGTTCATGCTGTGAGGGCAGAGGTGGAGGTTGAAGCCAGCCCTGCCATTTGCCAGCTGGGGGACATAGGAGGCCAGGTACTGGCTAGCCTCTGTTTCTTTTTAACATGGAGCTTCAGAATAATACCTATCCTATTAGGATATTCTTATGAGAACTAAGTGAGATGTGTGAAATAAAAGCCATTATGTATATCGTAAGCACCAAAGTGGCAGTAGCTGGTACTATCCCCTCTACTGCTAATTAGCTGCCGCTGTGGTCGTCATCATCATCATCACTGGCATCTCGTCCTTACTTCTCTCTGGAGAAGCCCAACTTGAGATCGATCTGTTGCCATTAAAAGATGTGAAAGAAGTTGCATCCCCACTGCTCCTTTTGCCAAATTGTCTAGGAAAAGATGCCTGTCAGTCCTCCCTGCTGATAGGTGTTTTTTTTTAGAATTTCAGCTTTGGAGCCCAACTCCTATTCTAGTTTTCCTGAAGATGGAGCAGACCTCTAAGATGTCTTAGAGTGCTTTACATGTGTGACAGAGTATGTGCATTTCATCAGCAAGCTTGGGACTAGAAAAATTGAACTTGGGCTGGGCGCAGTGTCTCACGCCTGTAATCCCAGCACTTTGGGAGGCCAAGGCGGGTGGATCGCCTGAGGTCAGGAGTTCGAGACCAGCCTGGCCGATATGGTGAAACCCCATCTCTACCAAAAATACAAAAATTAGCCGGGCGTGGTGGCACACACCTGTAATTCCAGCTACTCGGGAGGCTGAGGCAGAATTGCTTGATCCTGGGAGGCAGAGGTTGCAGTGAGCTGAGATCGCACCATTGCACTACAGCCTGGGTGACAGAGTGAGACTCCATCTCAAAAGAAAAAAATTGAACTTGACAGATTAGTCAGGGAGTTTCCAGGCAAACCCTAGTGGTGGGCAACATTAGAATGATAGCTTCCTGGGAATTTTCAGAAGGAAAGAGGATGATAAGCCATTTTCACATAGATGTGTGTGAATAACCTAAGGATGCAAAGTGCTTGTATCTGTAATTGGTGAGGGTGTTTTCTGAATATACACACATGTACATCCATAAACACTACCTCTCTTATTACCTGCTTTTGGAGTGTTATTCACTAAGATTTGGACTTGCAATTAATTTAGTTTCTGCAACAATTGAGTGCTTGCTCAGTGCCAAAATTATACTGTTTACCAACGGGGATAAAGTTATAAAGATACATGTGATTATAAAGATACATTTACATTTGAATGGCATAGAATCCCAGAACTTCAGAATCAAGGGAGACTTTTAAAACCATCTAATCCAACCCTGTCATTTTGCAGACAGGACATTGAGGCCAAGGGAGTTGAAGTGCCCTCTGCCCCAGGTCCACAGCAGGTGCGTTGGTAATCCAGGACCCATCGCAGCAGACTGGGCTCCATTTCCCAGCTCCTTTAAGTGCAACCAGCTGCCCATCTTCTGTGATCTCATTTAATCTGAACATCAGCCTTAGCAGGCCTACTGGACGATCCTATCTCCGCATTTCCCAGGAGTGGGAGCAGGTCCATAGGATCAGTCCTGGCCCAGGTGATGGGGAACCAATGCCCAGATCTTCTCATAGTGTGACTTGTAGCAAAACAGACTTGCACAGTTGGTGTTAGCCTCCTCCAGCAGGAGAGGCAGAGAATGTGGGTTGGGGGATAGAGGACGCAGAAGGAGGTTCTGGGTTCCAGATGTGGACAATGTCAAAGGAGCACCTAAAAGTGAAGGAACACACAGGGTGTGAGGGCTGCCTAGAGACCATTCACCTAGCAGGTTATGGGAGCCATGAGGACATGTGAGAGGTTGGAGGACGTGGATTGGACACAGCCTTCATTTGGGCTTGGTGTCCAAATGAATTGCTTCAAGAATCTTAACTTATAAAAATATATATACTTTAAGATACTTTTTTTTTTTTTGAGACAGAGTCTCACTCTGTCCCCCAGGCTGGAGTGCAGTGGTGCGATCTCAGCTCATTGCAACCTCCACCTCCTGAGCTCAAGCGATTTTACCCCCCTCAGCCTCCCGACTAGCTGGGATTACAGGCTTGCACCACCACACCCAGCTAATTTTTTCTATTTTTAGTAGAGACTTGGTTTCACTGCATTGCCCGGGCTGGTCTCAAACTCCTGGCCTCAAGTAATCTGCCCACCTCGGCCTCCCAAAGTGCTGGGATTACAGGCATGAGCCACCACCCCCGGCCAGATACTCTTTTTTTTTTTTTTTTTTTTCAAAAAAAACACTGTGTTATTTCAAAAATATCAGAATGAGATTCTTCAGATCCCTTATTTATTTTCCCCCACCCCCGCCACACTTAGCCCTTCACGTAGTCAGAGCTGAATTTGAATACCACCTTGAGTGATCAATATTCATATATTTGTATAAATTTGCATTGGGTTGAGCAAGTTCAGTAGCTAATCATGAGTAAACTCATTGTAATCACTTTCCTGGCTAAGTTTCTATCAGCAGGAAGATGGCAACTTCTCCTTGAAAGGGCTGGTGAGCAGAATTGGGGGTGGGTACCATTGTGGAGCCCAGACTCCGCTGTATGGAGTCTAACTCAGGCTCACTGCAGCCACCACAGCTGCCACTAGCTCCACTTCACAAACTCAGTGCTCAGGGTCCACCCAGGACCTCGCTGCCGGAAAGTGGGCATTTTAGTTAATTATGGGCTAGGCTCTGTGGTTCATTAAACACACACACACACACACAGACGCACAGATTTTCTCCTTATTCTTTGAAAATCATCACAAGATATCAGGTATATTCAGGGGCTCTCACTACCTTTTTCTTTTTATGAAAAGCTTTTCTTCTAAGTGAACAAAAAAACAGAGTCCCCAAACAGGACTTTTAAACTGTCTTTAGTTCCCTCAGCTATCAAAGATAAGCAAATTAAACCATGAGGGTTCATTTTAAATTTATTGCATTAGTGAAGTTTTAAAGCATGATGTGTAATGGTGAAGTTGTGTTGAAATCAGTGCCCCCGGCCACTGCTGGGGAGGGCAGCAGTGACATGGTGCTGGCCTTTTCCAAGTTCTTGGGCAGAGCATTTCATTAGTGTTTGTGATGTCCCCATCCTTTGACCTGTGATCCGGTTCCTGGGAGTGTATCTTAAGGAAATGATCGATAAAAATGGAGAAATAATAAACACGCTATGGCATGCTTTATAATTATGAATAAGTGGGAGGCAGTTCAGTGCTATGTAGGAAGGGAGAGGTTAAAAAAATCCGTGGTAGGTCTACCCAAGGGCCTAGTATATATCCATCAAAAAGGATAAGATCTTTTAGCCTCATAGAATTGTGGTATAATATTTGCCATGAGGGAGAATAAGCCGCTGTACCTACTGCGGTTACAACTCTGTAAAACATGTATTTATTCTTTGAACCAGTGTGTATTGAGTACCTCCTTTTGTCAGGGCTTGTTCAAGGCTGGAACATGCCTACAGCTGTGGACAAGACCTTTTCCTTTCGTATCTCCTGTAGCTCGCATTGTAACTTAAGAGAAAAACTTCAGCAGTGACACAAATGTTTATTTAAATACAGTAGCAATAAGTGCTTAAAACAAAACAGGTTGTCAGGAGGGAGGTCCTCACCTAATGTTCTTATGATATCAAAAAAATATTTAAGGCCAGGCACAGTGGCTCACACCTGTAATCCCAACACTTTGGGAGGCTGAGGCAGGAGGATCACTTGAGCCCAGGAGTTGGAGACCAGCCTGGGCAACAAAGTGAAACCCTGTCTCTACAAAAAAGTTTTTAAAAGTTAGCTGAGCATGGTAGCATACATTTGTAGTCCCCGCTACTCAGGAGGCTGAGGTGGGAGGATCACTTGAGCCTGGGAGGCCAAGGCTGCAGTGAGCCATGATTGCACCACTGCACTTCAGTCTGGGTGACAGAGCAAGACCCTGCCTCAAAAGAAAAAAAAATTAAAAATACTAATTACATAACTTTTTTTCCATTTTCAGTTTTTAAAATCAATTTAATATTCCTGGACTGAACTTTTTAAGATCCACTTGGCAGCTGTGACTGGAGGAGCAGGAGGAAGGGACTAGAGGGATGGAGGTGCACAAGGCTAGAAGGGTGGATGGTGCACGGAGATGGAGCTGCCCTGAGTGGCCCAGAATCCTGCACAGGAGGCCCTTCCAGATCAGAACAACCTATGGCCAGTCTGCAGGTGAAATCTGGCCCATAGCTTGTTTTTATAAAGTTTTATTGGAACACAAATGTACCCATTCAACTTATTGTCTGTGGCTGCTTTTACACTGTAACGACAGGTTAAGTTGTTGTGACAGAGACAGTATAGCCCATAAAGTCCAAAATATATCTTATTTGGCCTTTTACAGAGTTAGAGTTTGCCAGCTCTCGTTCTAGATCAGTGGTGCTTGGCTATTGACCCCTTTAAATATCAGATGAAAGCTTCATGCCCTCATCCCAGAAAGATGTGTATATGTACCTCTCCACATATAGAGGTACTCATTGAGTTTCCACATTCAGGAGGTCCCAGCACTCTTGAAGCTTCTCCATGGAGCCCTCAGGTTCATACTTCTTGACACTAGTGGAGGTAGGATTCATTTCTTTACCCCCAAAATGTTGAAATAGCTTCTCTCATCTACCAAATGTGAGCCTAGTGAGGAAATGAATCAACCCTTACCAGTGGGGTTTAGTGCCCAGTCAACAGGGGGGCCATTTATGTGGTTAGAGTCCAGTCAGATTTTAGACAATATCATGTCCCACTGGCACAGAAACAACATCCCATCCATTCTGTTTCTTTGGCTTATGGTTTGACCCCATATGGGTTATTCTAAAGGAATTATCTGGTTTATAGACATCTATGCTCCCATTCTTAATCCTCTTCTTTCTAGAGCCATTTCCTTCCCGTCATTTTTGCCACTGTCCTATTTCTCTTCTTTCCTCTACTGGTAGGTTTCTTTCTTTCTTTCTTTCTTTCCTTCTTTCTTTCTTTCTTTTCTTTCTTTTCTTTCTTTCTTTCTTTTTTTCTGAGACAGAGTCTTGCTTTTGTTCCCCAGTCTGGAGTGCAATGGCGCAATCTCGGCTCACCACAACCTCCGCCTCCTGGGTTCAAGCAATTCTCCTGCCTCAGCCTCCCAAGTAGCTGGGATTACAAGCATGCACCACCTTGCCTGGCTAATTTTGTATTTTTAGTAGAGACGGAGTTTCTCCATGTTGGTCAGGCTGGTCTTGAACTCCCAACCTCAGGTGATCCACCCGCCTTGGCCTCCCAGAGTGCTGGGATTACAGGCATGAGCCACTGTGCCTGGCCCTCTACTGGTAGTTTTCTTAAAGGTAAATTCTCATCCTACACAGCCAACCTTCATCCCTCCTCGACTCTCCTTAACTCTTAGGAACCTGGCCCCTGTCCCAGTTCATCTAACAAATCATAGCTCACCTTCCCCAACTTCTAACCTAACCCAAAGCATTTTAGTTTTCAAAAGTTTTTTGCTTTCTAGTATTAAAAAGTATTATGAAATAATTTTATGTAGAATTTAAAATTACATATATGCAATGATTTTTTGGTAATTTCTGTGCAGTTATTTGATTTTTATAATGAAAACATTGATTTTATGTTGAAATATATATTTTAATTTTGCAGCCACTTAGACGCAGTGATATGAATTCAGGAGTGAGAAAAGGAAATCAATCCTGCTCGGAGCTTAGCTTATCTAGGTCAGCTGAGCCGCTTGGGGAACCTGCATCCACTGCCATCTTTTACTTACGATGGTTGTTTAATTAATTTTTCTTCATACTCTGAAAGTTTCGTTACTTCTTAGTCTTCTTATTGATTCTGGATTTATAGAAAAAAAGAACAGAAGTCTTATAATATCCATGTGGATTACAGACTCAGGCAGAGGCCAAGGCAGGGCCTACACCAAGGGCAGAAAGGTCATTTCAGTCAGACCTGAAGGTTTTGGGGGTGGAGTTGCCTTTTGCAGTTGTTTGGGTCTAAATGTGGACAGGAGAGCCAGGTTTATTCTGGCCATGAAGAATCATGCCCCACCCCCCTCCATGTTTTGCTATGACTTCTGTTAGCATCAACTAGAGAGAGTTTTGCTGGCCTGTCATGGTGGCTCGTAAATGATAGGCTGGTTTTGTGAACTTGTCTAGCCCATGGTTTAAACATAGTATGGCCATGCTAAAAACTTTTCCTGTGAGCTTTCTATCTCCTTGAGATGCCCTCTTTTTTCTGGGAAAGCATCTGGAGTTTCCAGTTCTGAATGACAGAGTAGCTTATATCAGAATAACCTTCCCTCAAATAACAATATAAGCGCCAGGGAAAATGCACACGTGTATTTGAAGGTACCAAAGTGTGGCCAAAACAGGGAGAAACTGGAGGAGCTTCAGCCGCTGAGAGGAGGAACTAGCTGTTGGTGAGCTCTGCATCAATCTGGCTTTCCCCCTTATGGTACGCCCCAGACTGTGGGGGCAGGCAGAGCTCAGACAGAAAGTGGAGGTCTCTGGTGTGATAGCATGAGTGTTCTCCCCTTTTTTTTTTTTTTTTTTTTTGATCAGTCTAGGTAAAGGTTTCTCAGTTTTTGCTAAACTTCTCAAAGAACATTTGGTTCCGTTGGTTTTTCTGGGTTTTTATTTTCCTATCCTCTATTTCATTAATTTCTGCTCTCATCTTTATGTTTCTCTCCTTCTCCTTCCTTTAGGTTTAGTTTGATCTTCTTTGCCCAGTGTCTTAAGGTGGAAGCTTAGGTTATTGATTTGACATCTTCTTTACATCAGTAAAGAAGATCTACCCCCATACATTTCACTCTAAACACTGCTTTAGCTAGTATGTTGTATCTTAATTTTAATTCATCTCAGAGCATTTTTAGTTTTCCCTTGTGATTTCTCCCTTGACCCATTGGTTATTTACAAGTGTGTTATTTAATTTCCACAAATTTGTGAATTTCTTATGTTATTGATTTCTAATTTCATTCCATATCACTGTGGTCAGAAAACATATTTTGTTTGATTTCAATCCTCGTAAATGAATTGAGGCATGTTAGGGACAGCCTAACATAAGGTCTGTCCCAAAGAATGTTCCATGTGCACTTCAGAAAAATGTGTATTCTGCTTTTGTTGGGTGGAGTCTTCTGTGATTGTCTGGAGGTCTAGTTGGTTTATGGTTTATGTTGTAGTTCAGGTCTTTTATTTCCTTGTTGATCTTCTATCTGGTTGTTCTGTTATTGAAAGTGGGTATTGAACTCTCCAATTATTATTGAATTGTTTTTTACTTGAATTCTCTCAGTTTTTGCTTTATGTATCTTGGGGTCCTGTTATTAGCTACACATATATTTATAATGGCTTGGTTTTTTAATTGATTGACTCTTTTATTATGATAGGATGTTCCTCTTCACCTCTAGTAACAGATTTTTTTAAAGTCTATTTTTCTTATATTGTCACTTCAGCTTTCTTACAGTTGCTATTTGCATGATATATCTTTTTCCATCCTATTACATTCAGTTACTTATATCTTTGCATCTTAAATGTGTCTCGTACACAGCATATAGTTGGACCTTGTTTTTAATCCACTTTTAGTCTCTACCTTTTTATTGGATTGTTTAGTCCATTCACATTTAATGCTATTATTGCTGTAGTTGAATTTATGTCTGCCATTTTACCTCTTGTTTTCTGTGTCTTATGTCTTTTTCTGTTCCTCTGTTCCTCATTACTTTCTTTTGCATTAAGTGAATATTTTCTAATATGGCATTTTAATTATTTTAATAATTTTTAACTATACTTTCTTGAGTTATTTTCTTAGTGATTGAGCTAGGATTTACCATATGTATCTTTTTTATTATACTTTAAGTTCTGGGATACGTGTGCAGAACAAGCAGGTTTGTTACATAGGTATACATGTGCCATGGTGGTTTGTGTACCCATCAACCCATCATCTACATTAGGTATTTCTCTTAATGCTATCCTTCCCCTAGCCCCCGACTCCCTGACAGGCCCCAGTATGTGATGTTCCCCTCCCTGCATCCATGTGTTCTCATTCTTCAACTCCCACTTATGAGTGAAAACATGCAGTGTTTTGTTTTCTGTTCCTGTGTTAGTTTGCTGAGAATGATGGTTTCCAGCTTCATCCATGTCCCTGCAAAGGACATGAACTCATCCTTTTTATGGCTGCATAGTATTCCGTGGTATATATGTGCCACATTTTCTTTGTCCAGTCTATCATTGATGGGCATTTGGGTTGGTTCCAAGTCTTTGTTATTGTGAATAGTGCTGCAATAAATATACGTGTGCATGTGTCTTTATAGTACAATGGTTTATAATCCTTTGGGTATATACCCAGTAATGGAATTACTGGGTCAAATGGTATTTCTGGTTCTAGATCCTTGAGGAATCGCCACATAATGTCTTCTGTCTTCCACAATGGTTTAACTAGTTTATGCTCCCATCAACAGTGTAAAAGCATTGCTATTTCTCCACATCCTCTCCAGCATCTGTTATTTCCTGACTTTTTAATGATTGCCATTCTAACTGGCGTGAGATGGTATCTCATTGTGGTTTTGATTTGCATTTCTCTAATGACCAGTGATGATGAGCTTTTTTTCATATGTTTTTTGGCCACATAAATGTCTTCTTTTGAGAAGTGTCTTTTCATATCCTGTGCCCACTTTTTGATGGGGTTGTTTGTTTATTTCTTTTAAATTTGCTTAAGTTTCTTGTAGATTCTGGATATTAGCCCTTTGTCAGACGGATAGATTGCAAAAATGTTCTCCCATTCTGTAGGTTGCCTGTTCACTCTGATGATAGTTTCTTTTGCTGTGCAGAAGCTCTTTAGTTTAATTAGATCCCATTTGTCAATTTTTGCTTTTGTTATCATTGCTTTTGGTGTTTTAGACATAAAGTCTTTGCCCATGCCTATGTCCTGAATGGTATTGCCTAGGTTTTCTTCTAGGATTTTTATGGTTTTAGGTCTTACACTTAAGTCTTTAATCCATCTTGAGTTAATTTTTGTATAAAGTGCAAGGAAGGGATCCAGTTTCAGTTTTCTGCATATGGCTAGCCAGTTTTTCCAACACCATTTATTAAATAGGGAACCCTTTCTCCATTGGTTGTTTTTGTCAGGTTTGTCAAAGATCAAATGGTTGTAGATGTGTGGCTCTTTATTACTGCCTCAATTCAGAACTTGTTATTGGTTTATTCAGGGATTCAACTTCTTCCTGGTTTAGTCTTGGGAGGGTGTATGTGTCCAGGAATTTATCCATTTCTTCTAGATGTTCTGGTTTATTTGCGTACCAGTGTTTATAGTATTCTCTGATGGTAGTTTGTATTTCTGTGGGATCAGTGGTGATATCCCCTTTATCATTTTCTATTGTTTCTATTTGATTCTTCTCTCTTTTCTTCATTAGTCTGGCTAGTGGTCTATCTATTTTGTTAATCTTTTCAAAAAAACAGCTCCTGGATTCATTGATTCTTTGAAGGGTTTTTTGTGTCTCTATCTCCTTCAGTTCTTCTCTGATCTTAATTATTTCTTGTCTTCTGCTAGCTTTTGAATTTGTTTGCTCTTGCTTCTCTAGTTCTTTTAAATGTGATGTGAGGGTGTCAATTTTAGATCTTTCCCGCTTTCTCCTTGGGCATTTAGTGCTATAAGTTTCCCTCTAAACGCTGCTTTAGCTGTGTCCCAGAGATTCTGGTATGTTTTGTCTGTGTTCTCATTGGCTTCAAAGAACTTATTTATTTCTGCCTTAATTTCATTATTTACCCACTAGTTATTCAGGAGCAGGTTGTTCAGTTCCCATGTAGCTGTGTGGTTTTGTGTGAGTTTCTTAATCCTGAGTTCTAATTTGATTGCACTGTGTGCTGAGAGACTGTTTGTTATGATTTCCATTGTTTTGCATTTACTGAGGAGTGTTTTACTTCCAATTATGTGGTCAATTTTAGAATGAGTGCGATGTGGTGCTAAGAAGAATGTATGTTCTATTGATTTGGGGTGGAGAGTTCTGTAGATGTCCATTAGGTCCACTTGGTCCAGAGCTGAGTTCAAGTCCTGAATATCCTTGTTAATTTTCTGTCTTGTTGATCTGTCTAATATTGACAGTGGGATGTTAAAGTCTCCCAGTATTATTGTGTGGGATTCTAAGTCTCTTTATAGGTCTCTAAGAACTTGCTTTGTGAATCTGGGTGCTCCCGTATTGGGTGCATATATATTTAGGATAGTTAGCTCTTCTTGTCGCATTGATCCCTTTACCATTATGTAATGCCCTTCTTTGTCTTTTTTGATCTTTGTTGGTTTAAAGTCTGTTTTATCAGAGACTAGGATTGCAACCTCTGCTTTTTTTTTGCTTTCCATTTGCTTGGTAAATATTCTTCCATCCCATTATTTTGAGCCTATGTGTGTCCTTGCACGTGAGATGGGTCTCCTGAATATAGCACATTGATGGGTCTTGGCTTTTTATCCAATTTGCCAGTCTGTGTCTTTTAATTGGGACATTTAGCCCATTTACATTTAAGGTTAATATTGTTACGTGTGAATTTAATCCTGTTGTTATGATGCTAGCTGGTTATTTTGCCTGTTAGTTGATGCAGTTTCTTCATGTTGATGGTCTTTACAATTTGGTATATTTTTGCAGTGGCTGGTACCGGTTTTTCCTTTCCATATTTAGTGCTTTTTTCATGAGCTCTTGTAAGGCAGGCCTGGTGGTGATAAAATCTCTCAGCATTTGCTTGTCTGTAAAGGATTTTATTTCTCCTTCGCTTATGAAGTTCAGTTTTGGCTAGATATGAAATTCTGAGTTGAAAATTCTTTTCTTTAAGAATGTTGAATATTGGCCCCCACTCTCTTATGGCTTGTAGGGTTTCTGCAGAGAGATCAGCTGTTAGTCTGATGGGCTTCCCTTTGTGGGTAACCTGATCTTTCCCTCTAGCTGCCCTTAACATTTTTTCCTTCATTTCAGCATTAGTGAATCTGACGATTATGTGTCTCGGGGTTGCTCTTCTCAAGGAGTATCTTTGTGGTATTCTCTGTATTTCCTGAATTTGAATGTTGGCCTGTCTTTCTAGGTCGGGGAAGTTCTCCTGGATAATATCCTGAAGAGTGTTTTCCAAGTTGGTTTCCATTCTCCCCGTTACTTTCAGGTACACCAATCAAATGTAGGTTTGGTCTTTTCACAGAGTCCCATATTTCTTGGAGGCTTTGTTCGTTCCTTTTCATTCTTTTTTCTCTAATCTTGTCTTCACGCTTTATTTCATTAAGTTGGTCTTTGATCTCTGATATCCTTTATTCCGCTTGATCAATTTGGCTATTGATAATTCTATATGCTTCACGAAGTTCTCATGCTGTGGTTTTCAGCTCCATCAGGTCATTTATGTTCTTCTTTAAACTGGTTATTCTACTTAGCCATTCCTCTAACCTTTTTTCAAGGTTCTTAGCTTCTTTGCATTGGGTTAGAACATGCTCCTTTAGCTCGGAGGAGTTTGTTATTACCCACCTTCTGAAGCCTACTTCTGTCAGTTCGTCAAACTCAATTTCTGTCCAGTTTTGTTCCCTTCCTGGTGAAGAGTTGTGATCCTTTGGAGGTGAAGAGGCATTATGGTTTTTTTAATTTTCAGCCTTTTTGCACTGGTTTTTCCTCATCTTTGTGGATTTATCTACCTTTGGTCTTTGATGGTGGTGACCTTCAGATGGGATTTTTGTGTGGACATCTTTTTTGTTGATGTTGATGCTATTCCTTTCTGTTTGTTCATTTTCCTTCTAATGTCAGGCCCCTCTGCTACAGGTCTGCTGGAGTTTGCGGGAGGTCCACTCCAGACCCTGTTTACCTAGGTATCACGAGTGGAGGCTGCAGAACAGCAAAGATTGCTGCCTGTTCCTTCCTCTGGAAGCTTCTTCCCAGAGGGGCACCCACCAGATGTCAGCCAGAGCTCTCCTGTATGAGGTGTCTGTCGACCCCTGCTGGGAGGTGTCTCCCAGTCAGGAGGCACAGGGGTCAGGGACCCACTTGAGGAGGCAGTCTGTCCCTTAGCAGAGCTTGAGCGCTGTGCTGGGAGATCCACTGCTCTCTTAAGAGCCAGCAGGCAGGAACATTTAAGTCTGCTGAAGCTGCACCCACAGCCACCCCTTCCCCCAGGTGCTCTGTCCCAGGGTGATGGGAGTTTTATCTATAAGCCCCTGACTGGGGCTGCTCCCTTTCTTTCAGCGATGCCCTGCCCTGAGAGGAGGAATCTAGAGAGGCAGTCTGGCTACAGTGGCTTTGCAGAGCTGCAGTGAGCTCCGCCCAGTTCGAACTTCCAGGCGGCTTTGTTTACACTGTGAGGGGAAAGCCGCCTACTCAAGCCTCAGTAATGACGGACGCCCCTCCCCCCACCAGCTCCAGCATCCCAGGTCGACTTCAGACTGCTGTGCTGGCAGCGAGAATTTCAAGCCAGTGGATCTTAGCCTGCTGGGTTCCGTGGGGTTGGGATCCACTGAGCTAGACCCCTTGGCTGCCTGGCTTCAGCCTTATTTCCAGGGGAGTGAACGGTGAACAGTTGTGTTTTGCTGGCATTCCAGGTGCCACTGGGGTATAAAAAAAAAAAAAAAACTGCAGCTAGCTCAGTGTCTGCCCAAACGGCCCCCCAGTTTTGTGCTTGAAACCCAGGGCCCGGTGATGTAGGCACCCAAGGGAATCTCCTGGTCTGTGGGTTGTGAAGACTAAGCATAGTATCTGGGCTGAAGTGCAGCGTTCCTCACATCACAGTCCCTCATGGCTTCCCTTGGCTAGGGGAGGGAGTTCCCGGACCCCTTGTGCTTCCCAGGTGAGGTGATACCCCATCCTGGTTCAGCTCGCCCTCCATGGGCTGCACCCACTGTCTAACCAGTCCCAATGAGATGAGCCAGGTACCTCAGTTGGAAATGCAGAAATCACTCACTTTCTCCATTGATCTTGCTGGGAGCTGCAGACTGGAGCTGTTCCTATATGGCCATCTTGCCAGCCTCCCCATATATATCTTAACTTACCAGATTTGTACTTAGTTCAAATTTATACTCTATTTCAGACTTGTGCTCACTTAATTTTAGTAAGATATAGAAATGTTACTACTGTATAGCTGTATTCCGTCTTTCCCCCTTTTGTGCTATTGTCTATGCATCTATACATGTTACACCTTGAACTATACATTGTTATAATAATTATTCATATGTATAATTTTTTTTCTTTGAAACGGGGTCTCACTCTGGTTGCCCAGGCTGGAGTGCAGGGGCCCAATCTCAGCTCACTGCAGCCTCAATCTCCTGGGCTCAGGTGATTCTCCCACCTCAGCCTCCCGAGTAGCTGGGATTACAGGTGCACACCACCATGCCCGGCTATTATAATTTTTTGTATTTTTAGTAGAGACAGGGTTTCTCTATGTTGCCCAGGCTGGTCTCAAACTCCTAGAATCAAGTGATCCTCCTGCCTCAGCCTCCAAGAGTGCTGGGATTACAGACGTGAGCCACCACGCTGGGCCTATTATCTTATATATTTTTATGTCTTCTAAAGTAGATAAGACAGTAGATTAGTGTGTATTTACAGAGTTAGCTATATTAACCATTTTGTTTACCATTTCTAGTTTTCATTTGTTCCTGTGAATTTCATTTACTATTTGGTATACTTCCTTACTCCAATACATCTCTAATCCCATGTAGCTCCTTTGTGCCATTATTTTTACCTATATTACATTTCTATGTGTTATAGGCCCAGCAATACAGTCATATACATATTGTTTTATACAGCTGCTTTTAAAATCAGTTAAGAAAATGAAGGAGAAGAAATATGCACGTATGTGTCTTTTATAATTACTGATGCTGTTCATTTTGTCATAGGGATTCCACTTGGTCTGGGGTCATTTGCTTTCAGCCTAAAAATCTGTCTTTTGGGTTTCTTATCAGGCAGGTCTGTTAGCAACAAATTCTCTCGGTTTTTATATGGGAATGTATTTCATCTTCATTTTTGAAAGATAGTTTTCCTGGATGTAAGATTGGTTGACAGTTTTTCTCTTTCAGCGCTTTGAATATACCACTTCACTGTCTCTGACCTCTTTTGTTTCTGATGAAAATTCAGCAGTTAATCTTTCTGGCAATGAGTGATTTTTGAAAGCTGGGTATATTGCTGGGGGCTGAAGGCCACCATATTTACTGAGTGTGGTATTTCACTTATGGGCTTCTGAAGAGCAACTCATACTTCTTTAGTGTCCCAGAGCTGCACTGGCTTTGGTGACAGTTTCCTTTGTTTGAGGGGATTTCTAAGGCATTATTTGCATAAAGTCCAACAAAAACATTTCAGATGCTTTTGGCAAAGATAAAATGCAAAAAAGAAAGCCTCGTGATAGTCTAGAAAGATCAAAGACCTTGTAGTGAGAAAGACCTGAGTTTGACTCTCAAATAATAGATCATGAAATCATTTTAGTAAATTTCCCCCAGTCTTTGTTTCAGTGTAGTCAGCCCTCCACGTCTGTAGATTCAACCAACCATGGATTGAAAATATTCAAAAACGAAAATGTTGCATCTCTACTGAACTTGTACAGACTTTTTTCTTGTCATTATTGCCCAAGCAATACAGTATAACATCTGTTTACATAGCATTGACATTGTATTAGGTATTATAAGTAATCATATATAGGAAGATGTGCATAGATTATAAGCAAATACTGTACCATTTTATATCAGGGACTTGAGCATCTGTGGATTTTGGTATTTGAGGAAGGTCCTGGAACCAGTCCTCCATGAATACCAAGGAATGACTGTGTATGTATAGATGTATGTGTGGATGTGTGCATGGACGAATGGGTGGGTGGATGGACAAATGGGTGGGTGGATGGATGACTGTTGGCAGGCAGAAAAATAGAATATACCAGGTTCCCATATAAAGATTTATTTGTTGCTATGAGTCATGGTCCAGAATGTTTGAAAGTTGCTGTTCCTGTCCATTTATTGGGTTGGAAGAAGGCCTGCTCTGGGATTTTTCCAGTACTGGAAGGGCCTCTGCTTGCCCTTCGGTATATCCTAAGCACTTTTCCCTCCTGCCTTGTTAGTCTCTTAACTCTGTTTTACTTTTTAGCAGAAAGAAAATGTGCCCAACTCACTGCTGTTCCTTCAAAATTGTTGCACATAGCCACCACCTCATACAAACTCTCACAACAGCCATGACGACAGGAGTTACATGCAATTTCTTGTCTTTTTCAGTCCACCCTCAAATACCACTTATCAGAAAATGCTAACAATGACTTGGTGCTGAGAGAACTTTCAATTCACTTTTTTAGAGGATTCTGAGACTTTTCATTAATGATTCATTCATTCATTTCTGGAGAACATGACTTTGTATTCAGCAAAGTTTGGGCTAGTCAGTAATTTTAAGTGCAATAGAAGGGCAGGCAGGTGAAACTGTTTTTGCTACGTTGCTAAACACATTTATGCTCGATGTTCTCAGCAGATAAAATTATCCTGATTGAACAGGCCATTAAAGCTTGCTTTGCCAGAAAATAATTCAGTGGAGAGTTCTGTCACATTGCTAACAATGCATTTGGAATGAGTAATTCCTACAGCTGATAAAATATTTTTTATTAACCTTCAGGAGGCATTGAAATGATGAGTTTAGGCCTGAACAAGATTTCAAATTTTTGGAAATGCATCCAACCTTGTTTCAGAAATTTTGCTCCATCTTTGTAGAAATTCAAAAGCGTTCACTGACATTCCTTAGAAGCATTATCCAAAACTCCCTTCTAGATCCTGGACTTGGTTTCCCCCCACCCACAAACTCTGCTGCTGCTCTATTCTTTCCGTGCCCTAAGGCCTGCCCCACCTAACTCTTGTCCATGAAATGCAGACTCATTTTTACATGCAGAATTAGCCTGGCATAGTGGCTCACATCCATAACTCCAGCATCTTGGGAGGGTGAGGTGCAGAGGATTGCTTGACCCCAGGAGTTCGAGACCAGCCTGGGCAATGTAGTGTTAGTAATGGTGAATCCATAGGATCTACAGCAACCTCAATTTTTGCTTCTCAGAGGAAAAAAAAATTGTCTAAGGGTCATCAGACAGAATGAGAGACCAAGGCAAGTTTTAGAGCAAGAGTGAAAGTTTATTAAAAACTTTTAGAGCAGGAACAAAAGGAAGTAAAGTACATTTGGAAGAGGGCCAAGTGAGTGACTTGAGAGATTCAAGTGCATGGTTTGACCTTTGTCTTGGGATTTCATATGTTGGCATGCATTCAGGGGGTTGTGTCTCGTCTCCCCTGATTCTTCTCTTGGAGTGGGCTGTCCTCATGCCCAGTGGTCTGCCAGCATTTGGGAGGGGAGCATGTACAGTGTGTTTAGTGAAGTTTTACACATGCTCACTTGAGACATTTCGCCTGTACCAGTTGAGTGTTCCTGGAGGAAGGTCATATACCAGTTAAACTCTGCCATTGTGCCTCTAAGTACACATGCTTGAGCCCACTCACCCAACTCCTGAGATCTTATGGGGAAGCTGCTGATCACCAGCTTCAGGTGTTTATCTGTTGGGAGACTGCCATTCCCTGGGGGCAGCTGTAACCAAATATTATTTTAGAGAGACAGTTTTACAACCGCCTGACCATCACTTGATGGTCGCCTGACAGTCCTGGTGTATGGGGTAGGGGAGGGCTCTCTCCTGTCCTGCTCATGTCTGACTAGCTACATGCTCTAACAATAGGAGGCTCTGTCTCTACAAAAAATAAAATGATAAAAAACATTAGCTGTTCATGGTGGTGCATGCCTGTGGTACCAGCTACTTGGGAGGCTGAGGATTTCTTGAGCCCAGGAGTTTCAAAACCAGCCTGGGCAACATGGTGAAACTCCATTTATACAAAATATACAAAAATTGGCCAGGTGTGGCGATGCACGTCTGTAGTCCCAGCTACTCGGGAGGCTGAGGCATGAGTATTGCCTGAGCCCAGAAGGTTGAGGCTGCAGTGGGCTGTGATTGCACCACTGCACTCTAGCCTTGGTGGCAGAGAACACCCTGTCTCAAGGGGGGGAAAAAAAAAGCAGAGTTAATTAGGTTTGAAGAAGACAGCCAAAGAAAACAAAGCAGCACCTCACACAGGAATGACTCTGAAATTACCTGCTCTCTTGGTTCACCTGTTAGTGGCTTCCTCCACAAGGAGAGAGTCAAGAAATCTGTCTAAGAGGCTACATGGAAGCACTGTGGAGTCACAGAGCAGAGCATCTTCCCAATGTGTATAGCTCTGGGGATCTTCAGGGGTCAGAAGTGTCCAGGATTAAAACAAGATCCCCAGCATGTACAATTCGAAGGGGTAAACCTGGAAGAGAAGATGTCACGTTCTGGGGTTTTGCCCAAATCCCAACATTTTCATCGGCTCCTGGGAGAGCATCAGGGCCTTTCTCCCATGATTACAATTCATGAGACCACAGTTTTGTATTATAGCTCACCTCTAGCAGGTAAGTTCTGTCTTTCTTCCCTCCATCCACCTGCCTAAACCACTTAGTGGGAGAATAAATTGCTATGTATCGATTGTTTTGTTTCTCTTGACCCACACATTCTTGTCTGGCACTTGCTTTGCAAGGATACATTTGCGAGTAAGAGGGGAGGAAGTAACAAGTATTTTTATGCTTCATTTCAGGATGTGGCAGGGACATTTTTGATGGTTTCATTACTTAATTTATTTGGAAACAGCACTAAACCAGCTTTTATTTATGAAAAAATTATATATGTTTGTGGGGGAGAGACTTTTACATGGATAAAGCTCACACCAGTTAATTGGTATTCACACTATGACTAGAAAAGTGAAATTTCTAGAAAATTTTAAAGCAAGAAGAAAAACTAAGGCATACAGAATTGCAGTTTGGTCTCTCTAGTTTCATTTTGTTTCAGTTCCTCATTTATATTGTTACCAGAGTAATCCTTCGGAAACACAAGCTTGATCCTATTACTCCTTCCTTAGAGTTGCTTCGGGGGAAGCCCACAGTGGGGTCAGGACGATAGACATGGATTTGGGTCCTGGCCCAGCCACTTACCCTGTGGATAATCTTGAGTCTGTTACTTAACTACTTCAGCCCTGCATTCGTCCTCTGTTGAGCAAGGATGATGACACCTCCCACCTGCACAGAGCCATCACATGGACCACATCGTGGCATGTGTGTAAAGGGCCTGCAGCATTGGCACAGGGTGAGCATTCTAGGAAATGTAAGCTGCTGTGGTTCCAAGTCATTAATATGAAGTGTCTCTTCCTGGCCTGCAGGACATTGTGATGGCATCCATTATATGGTCTTTGCCTGGTATTTAATTTGATTTTTGTAACCCGTCTCTCCTACTCTGTGTCCAGTTTGCTTTTGGCCCACAGTGCCCAGTATGTTGGAGGGAGCCAGAAAAGCTTGTGAAACTAGCACCAAACAGTTTGTCTACTTTTAAGAGCTTGCGGCCAAAAATTTAACAGGAAGGGAGCTCAACTAAAAGATAGCTTGGGTATTTGGCTTTCCATTTCTCCCATTAGCACGAAAGAAAACTGAGAACCAGTGACTCTGAGGACATTCTCCAAAGTGAGAATGCTATTTCATGAGCTGCCACCTATAGTTCTTGCTGCCCACACTGAAAAAAAAAAACAAAAATCTGTGTGGTTTGCCTTGAAATAAAATAGGAAACATACAGCCTTTAAAGACTAGGATTTGACATAATGCAGATCAAAATAAAATAAGTCATGAATCAGTAGGACTTTCACCCAGGGCTTTGAAGTCTTTATTTTTATGATTATTGCCACCGCGGAGCAGAGCCGGCCGCATAAACACCATTTAGAATAGCTGAAGGCTGGCATTGCATAAGAAAAATGGCAACCAGAGCAATCTCCCTGAGGGTCCATAAGTCCTAATTCTGTTTAATGTGACAATTCCTGAACAACTCTGGCTTCTTCACAGAAATATGCCTGGGAAGTTCTGGGAGCCTGGCCGTCTAGAGCCCGCCTGAGAGTGAACTAGTCTTCAGTGTTTACAGACAGAGAAAATATATCCCTGGGGTTTAAAAAAATAAGTGGGTGTTCATGTAAGAGGGTAGGAATGGGGAGCTATTGTAAACTGCCGGCTTCTTCCTACTCATAACTCATTTTCTTTGGATTTGAGTACCTAAATAATTATTAATCCTTTCCCCCTTTGTGTTGGCTTTCTCTCTCTTCCATCTTCCTTTTCCTCGTCCCTCCCCTTTCTGTTGCCATATCTGACTTTTGATACCTCAGGGGTAAACATGCTCCTACTATTCAGTTTTCTTGTTGGGTGGTTTCTTGGGTTAGGAAACCATCTCTCTCCTGTGTCTGTCTTACACATTCTTTCAGCCTGTAAACTTGAAAACATCAAAGAGGAAGAAAATTCTAGAAAGGGAGAGCAGTGGTTGGGTAAATCAACATGGTTTGTTTGAGGAAACAAGTTATCATCAGCTTGCAAACCTGGGGCAGATCCCTTTTTTGCTTACAAGCTAATGTTGTAACAGGCATGGCTGGCATTTCCTGCCAAATTTGGGGTTCAGCATTTCAGTAGGAAGTGCCAAGTGCAACTCCGCCTTCTCAGCCTTCCTTACTGGCATGCATCTCAGGCGATGTAAACCTTAGAATCTATGGAAGGGCATGTCTGGTGCAAATCATGGCGTGGCCATCCCTGTGTTTCCGCTCTCACTTGGGGTTTGCCACGCTCCCCTTTCCTAGACTCTCACAAAATAGCCACAAAATCCTCCAGAAATCAGTGCTATTTTCAGAACTGCTTCTACTTAGAATAATTCATTTCAATAATTACTCACAAATTTAGTGCCTAATTTGGAAAGAAGTATTTATTTTATTTGCCCTAAAACTGTCTTTTTTTGCACTTCAAAGAGCCAGTATTCCAAGAATTACTGGGCTGTGCATTCCTCTCCTAGGTGCTCAGTAACCATATGTGAAGAGACGTTTGAATCCTTGCAGTCTAGAGGCAGCCTCCCCAGGGCAGGGCACTGACCTCCTGTCTCTCCCGTGACCGAGAGCTCCATGACAGCGGTAGCCTAGAGCAGCATCCTTTCCTGCAAAATCCTCAGTGTTTGTTGAATGAAGGTGTGGTTCCTCTGTGTTACCCTCAACATCTAGCCCATCACTCAAGTCACTTTTAAAATTATTGATGTATAATTCACATAACATAAAATTAATGATCAACCATCTTAAAGTAAACAATTCAGCGGCATTTAGAAGAGTCATATCGTGTGCAACCATCACCTCTATCTAGTTCCAAGATATTTTTATCATCCAAAAAGGAAACCTCAAACCTACTAAACAGTCACTCCCCCTTCCCCTCTTGCCCAACCCCTGGCACCTACCAATCTGGATTCTGTCCAAAGTAAGATTTACCTACTCTGGATGTCTTGTGCAAATGGAGTCATACAATATGTAGCCTTTTGTGTCTGGCTTTTTTCGCTTAGTGTAATGTGTTCGAGGTTCATCCATGTATCAGTACTTCATTGCTTTTTCACGGCTGAATAATACTTTCTTGCATGAATATACCACATTGTGTTTCTCCATTCATCTGCTGGTGGACATTTGGGTCATTTCCATCTTCAAGCTACTGGGAGTAGTGCTCCTGTGAACATTCATGTACAAGTATTTGTCTGAATACCATTCTCACTTCTTTGGTGCCAAGCACATTATCTCCTAATTATCTCTGGAGTCTGCCCACTGCCATCCTCCCAGTCAAGCTACTCACCTCTGTTACTGCAGTACTCAGCTGGCATTTTTGTGGCCACCCTGGCCCTTCTGCAACTTGTACTCTATACCATAGCCCCATGGACTTTTCAAAATTCAGATCCCCTCTTCACACCCTGCAGTGATCTTAGGATTGCTCAAGGGATAAGAAACACATTTCTTTCAGTGTATGGGGGCCCCTGCATGGCCAGGCCTCTGCAAGATCATCTCCCCACCCTGCCCCCTCCCTCCGCATCTGTGCCACAGCCACACTGGCCTCTCTGTCCTGCAAACTCTCCATGCTCTGTCCCGCCACAGGCCCTTTGTACATGCTGTCTGTGCTGCCTAGCATGCTGTCCCCTCCTCTTGGCCTAATTAACTCCTCTTATCCTTGAGTTCTGAGCTCAAGCATCACCTCTTTGGAGAAGCTTTCCCCAACTAAGTGAACACCAACACCAAGACCATCCTGGATGCACACAAGCTCCTGGAACCACTCCTCTGCAGCTCAGGCCCCAGCTGCAGTTTTACATGCAGGTGATTATTTGTAAGACTGTAAGCTCAGGTTGGGCAAAGGACCATGTCTATTTTACTCCCCATTATAGCTCCAGAATTGTCATGAACTAGCTGTTTGTATCCCCTGCCACCCACCAACTTGTTATGTTCAAGTCCTAATCCCCAGTATGATGGTGTTTGGAGGTAGAGTCCTTGGGAGGTAATTGGGTCATGAGGGTACAGCCCTCATCAATGAGATTAGTACCCTTATGAGAAGAGACATGAGATAGATTATCTATTCTCTGCCATGCGAGGACACAGGAAGAAGGTGACCATCTGCAGACTGGGAAGTGAGCCCCCACCAGGAATGGAATCGCTGGAACCTTGGTCTTGGACCTCCAGCTTCCAGAACTGTGAGAAGTAAATATTTGTTTTTTGAGCCACCCAGTCTGTGGTATTCCTTGAAGCAGCCCTGAACTGACTAAGATAAGAACCTAGCCCAGGATGGCCCCCGTTTGGTGCTTGTTAAGTGTTTTGTTGTTGTTGTTTTTGAGACGGAGCCTTGCTCTGTCGCCCATGCTGGAGTGCAGTGGTGTGATCTCGGCTCACTGCAACCTCTGCCTCACAGGTTCAGGTGATTCTCTTGCCTCAGCCTCCCGAGTAGCTGGGATTATAGGCACCCACCACCGTGCCTGTAATCCCAGGCTAATTTTTGTATTTTTAGTAGAGACGGGGTTTCACCATCTTGTCCAGGCTGGTCTCAAACTCCTGACCTCATGATCCACCCACTTTGGCCTCCCAAAGTGCTGGGATTACAGGCATGAGCCACCTTACCCAGCTGCTTGCTAAGTTTTTGTCGAATGATCAGATGAATCCATTCTCCTCACCAGAGAATGTTGCCAACCACAGCTTCCCGTCCCTCTATCCATGCCAGCAGTGCTTTATTTGGGGGGACTGTACCTCCCAGCATGCAATGCTGGCTCCTGGCCCCAACCATGATTCTTGCCTCCTTCCTCCACTGGTGTATTTCAGAAATTGTGCTGCCAGGTGTGGAATGTCAAAGGGGGATCTATCTCTCTGTAGTCTAGGCCTGAGGGAGCAGCCCAGTGTGTCTAACAACCAGGAGAGCACATACAGAGATTTGCTGGGTGCCAGGCCTGTGCTACCTGCTTTAGAAATAGCAAATACGTGAGGCGGGAATGATTCTTTGCCCCTTGTTACAGATGGTGAAACAGAGGCACAGAATACATGAGTCATTTCCCAAAGTCAAAACTCTTGGTAAGTGGTAGATCCAAAGTTTGAATCCAGACAGCCTTTCTCTAGAGTCTGCGTTCTTAACCTTACTATTAAATAATGTGGACTTAAGCATTCAGGACGTGGAGGAATTCTTCTCATAGAAGAGAAATCTGAGTGATGGCAGTAGTGTTTCCTTCTGGAGTCTGCATGGGTTTGTTTAAAGCACTGGAGTGGGCAGTAGACATTCCCGCCAAGTTCTGGCTTGGCAATCCCATGGCCATTTTAAACACACAGATAACCAAACTACTCAGCTTATTTAGGACTTCACGCGCTCCTCAAGGTCCTAACAAATACAGGTTGATGTCAAGACAAATTCTCTAAAGAACCACTTTATTATAAATAAAGCTAGAGGGAAAAAATTAAGGTGAGGACTATTTGTCTTCAGATGAAAAAAACTAAGCTATTTATGAAGATTCTTGTCTTGTGTCAGTCAGTGATTTAAAAAGGAAAGAGTCAAGCCAGGTGTGGTGGTTCACACCTGGTCCCAGCTACTTAGGAGGCTGAGGCGGGAGGATTGCTTGAGCTGAGGAGTTGGAGTCTAGCCTGGGCAACATAGCAAGACCCTGTCTCTGAAAAACTAAAGAGTCATGTCCTTTCTGATCATATGTCTTGAGGGGTTAATGTCTTTGGTCATTCATACTCCAGGCCCCTGTGCTGCCATCTGTTTATCACAGGCAGGTATATTAAAACAAAGCAGGCTGGGTGCAGTGGCTCACGCCTGGAATCCCAGTACTTCAGGAGGCCCATGCGGAAGGATCGCCTGAACCCAGGAGTTTAAGAGCAGCCTGGGCAACATAGTGAGATCCCATCTCTATTCTAATTTAAAATTTTAAAAAATACAGCAAAACCCAGCAACAAAACCTACTGATTTACTTTTGGAAACAAAGATATTGTCATTTGAAATTCTTAGGATACTTTTCTAAACATATAGATAAAAATCATTTCGAACATGAGAGGGCATAGTGGGTGAAGTTTTATTGCTACCTTGCTAGGTGATTTTAGGATGTTTCATAGTGATTAGAAATGAACCTCAAAAAGGCAGAAAGTTCCTCCAGCCAATGAAAGTTTCGCCACCAAGGAGATGGCACACTGAACAACAGCAGGTTAGATGGCCCAGGAAGGACTTGATTTTAGAAGAGCTTATGATAACATGGCACAGTATAAGTGGGAAAAGCAGAATGTGTGTGTGCATATGTGTGTGTATACAGACATATAAGATATATTGATAAAATGCACAGGAAACAGCCTAGAAGGAATTCCACCAAAAATATTAGCAGTAGTGGTCTTTGCACAGTGGTATTATACTTAATTTTTTTCTGACTCTCTATTTTATAAATTATCCTGCACTTGTATTTATTTATAGCAGGACATAAGCCTTTATTTATTTATTTTTTATTATACTTTAAGTTCTGGGATACATGTGCAGAACGTGCAGGTTTGTTACATAGGTATACACGTGCCATGGTGGTTTGCTGAATCCATCAACCCATCATCTACATTAGGTATATCTCCTAATGCTATCCCTCCCTAGCCCCCAACCCCCAACAGGCCCCAGTGTGTGATGTTCCCTGCCCTGTGTCCATGTGTTCTCATTGTTCAACTCCTACTTATGAGTGAGAACATGTGGCATTTGGTTTTCTGTTCCTGTGTTAGTTTGCTGAGAATGATAGTTTCCAGCTTCATCCATGTCCCTGCAAAGGACATGAACTCATCCTTTTTTATGGCTGCATGGTATTCCATGGTGTATATGTGCCACATTTTCTTCATCCAATATCATTGATGGGCATTTGGGTTGGTTCCAAGTCTTTGTTATTGTGAATAGTGCTGCAATAAACATACATGTGCATGTGTCTTTATAACAGAATGATTTATAATCCTTTGGGTATATACCCAGTAATAGGATTGCTGGGTCAAATGGTATTTCTAGTTCTAGATCCTTGAGGAATCGCCACACTGTCTTCCACAATGGTTGAACTAATTTACACTCCCACCAAGTGTAAAAGCGTTCCTATTTCTCCACATCCTCTCCAGCAAGCTATTGTTTCCTTTTTATTTATTATTATTATTATTTTTTTTTTGAGTTGGAGTCTTGCTCTGTCACCCAGGATGGAGTGCAGTGGTGCGATCTCAGCTCACTGCAACCTCTGCTTCCCAGGTTCAAGCCATTCTCCTGCCTCAGCCTCCCGAGTAGCTGGGATTACAGGCGCCCGCCACCATGCCCGGCTAATTTTTTGTATTTTTAGTAGAGAGAGGGTTTTACCATGTTGGCCAGGCTGGTCTCGAACTCCTAACCTCATGATCTGCCCGCCTTGCTGGGATTACAGGCATGAGCCACCACGCCCGGCCTATTTCCTGACTTTTTAATGATCGCCGTTCTAACTGGCATGAGATGGTATCTCATTGTGGTTTTGATTTGCATTTCTCTAATGACCAGTGATGATGAGCTTTTGTTCATATGTTTGTTGGCCGCATAAATATCTTCTTTTGAGAAGTGTCTGTTCATATCCTGTGCCCACTTTTTGATGGGGTTGTTTGGTTTTTTCTTTTAAATTTGTTTAAGTTCCTTGTAGATTTTGGATATTAGCCCTCTGTCAGACGGATAGATTGCAAAAATGTTCTCCCATTCTGTAGGTTGCCTGTTCACTCTGATGATAGTTTCTTTTGCTGTGCAGAAGCTCTTTAGTTTAATTGGACCCCATTTGTCAATTTTGGCTTTTGTTGCCATTGTTTTTGGTGTTTTAGTCATGAAGTCTTTGACCATGCCTATGTCCTGAATGGTATTGCCTAGGTTTTCTTCTAGGGTTTTTATGGTTTTAGGTCTTACATTTAAGTCTTTAATCCATCTGGAGTTAATTTTTGTATAAGCTGTAAGGAACATAAGCCTCTATTCTATTCTATTCTATTCTATTCTATTCTATTCTATTCTATTCTATTCTATTCTATTCTATTCTATTCGAGACAGAGTCTCACTCTGTCACCCAGGCTGGAGTGCAATGGCACAATCTCGGCCCACTGCAGTCTTCACCTCCCAGGTTCAAGTGATTCTCCTGCGTCAGCCTCCCACGTAGCTGGGATTACAGACGCCTGCCACAATGCCCCGCTAATTTTTTGTGTTTTTAGTAGAGACAGGGTTTCACCATGTTGGCCAGGCTGGTTTTGAACTCCTGACCTCAAGTGATCCACCTGCCTCAGCCTCCCAAAGTGCTAGGATTACAGGCATGAACCACCACCCCCTGCCATTAATTTAAAGATAAAGAAAAAAAAAGCCCATGAAATTACTATGGAAGTCTTAATTCCCATCTAGGATTAAGAGTCTTAGCATCCAAAGACCTTTGGAGAAGTAAAGAACCTTTGGAACGTTCCTAAAGGGCAGAGATGAGTGATGAAGATGACGCTGATGACAATGGCCACAGTGTGAAAGTGCAGAGTCCCTAAGGAGTGTGTTTGCACCCCACACAGCTCCTCCCTCCTCCTAACTTCACTTCAGTCTCCACAAACTTGCCACTGCATCTTGCTCTCAGTTTCATAATAGCCCTTGCAAAGTTTTTCTGTTTTTTGTTTTTTTTGTGTGCTCCCTTCGCTTATTTGTAACCATCTTGCTCAGGAACCATGTGGTTGGTATCTTTGGGGCACATGGAGAGGCTAACAGAACCAGCAGTCGCTCGTGGTGGGAGAGCACATGGGTGTCACTTACCTTGGTTCTGTAAAAGCAGCTAATAATTAGCTGGTGGCGGGGGCTGAGGAAATGTCTCCTTGTTTGCTTTCTACCTTCCTCTGCATGATAAGAATGTTTAAACAAGGATGCACCGTCATGCAGAATGCCTTCCTGGCCCCCACGGAAGAAGAATGGGGAAGAGCCACCCTTCAAGTGGCACACTGTGACACAGGAGCAGGAAGCCCATGGCTTCTCTTGACAAGGAAGGGTGGGACCTGAGCATTTAGAACAGGGCTTCCTTACAAAGCTCTGAATGCTAGGCATGTGGCATGGAGTGGGCATGGCCCACCAGCCCCGGCCCCTCCTGGGAGGAAAGTTGACCAATGTACTGACCTCTGTGTGAAATCTGGGTCATCAGGGCCTATGTGACCCGAGGCATCAGTGACGAAATTGACCTCAGCAGGGTGGTGACTGTGCAGCTCCAGGGAAGTCACAAGTTGGAATGCATTTGGTGCATGCTTACACACACACACACACACACACACACACACACACACTCACGGGTCGATTGGTTTCTGTTTACTGAGTGTCAGTAAGTGACCCGGCTATGTTACCTTTCTGAGCCCTGGTTTCGTCGTGTGTCGAATGGGACTGTTATTCCCAACCTCCCAGGGTTGTCATGAGGACTGAATATGAGCTGTGATTAGTGCCTGCCATATCCTTGGTACTTAGTAAATATTGGTTTCCTTTTTCTCCCCATTCCTCCCCCTGGCTTTTTTTTAAAAACAGGACTCTGGAGCCAACCTCATCATAGCTTCTTGGCCACCTGTGTCTTCTTACCATTGTTGGATTTACCCAAATTAACCTCTTGGGATTACTACCTAAGTAAATAAGAGCTTAAAAGTGAGCTCTTATTCCAGGCAGTTTAGGAAGGGGTCTTTAGGTGGAGCTCACATGGCAATTATCACAGAGAAGGAGGGAGAAAGGGGTTTTAATGTTTATGAGACTCATAGTTCCTCTCTCAGTTGTATGCTAGCCCCTCCCTCCTGCCTTTTCCTCCCAGAGTTCTAGAATCATGCACTTTTAGAACTAGAGGTGCCCTGGGCTGGAGTCATTTCCCCCCATCCCTTTGCTTAACAGATGGGGAGACTGAGGCGCAAAGATGTTCAGTGATGTGTGCAAGGTCCCAGAGCTCCTCTGTGCTCCTCTCCTTCCACCCATAAATGTGGCCCTCTGAGGAAACTTCCAAAGCCACAAGGAAGCAAGCCCAGCTCATTCTTTCATTACTGGAAAAGGATAATTGCTCACTGAGCCTTTAAGTGACCCAGGGAATGGCCTGCCTCGTCTCCCTCCATGAGCTCCTGGGCCGGTAGGAATGGATCCTAGAGGCAGTGCTGTGGCAGTGTTGTGTGAGGGTTCAAAGTGGCCCTGGAGCACCTAAGACACACTGCTCCCTGCCCTACCTTGGGCCTGCCCCCTCTGGGTTGCATACCTGCGTTTGCGCTGGAGCAAAGGTAGCTACACCTTGTCTTAGCTCTGCAGGAACCCACCTCCTCTCTTTGAAGGGCATGAGCCAATGATAAATCTCTCTCATACAGACTGAGGGAGAAAGAAGGTTGAAATACTCCTTGCTGTTGCTTTATGACCATGTTACATCCAGTGTGTGAGCTCCTGCCTCAGCCCTAAGGAGAGCCAGGGCATGTACAAGCCAGTAAGAACCGTGAAGTCCCTTGGCACTCAGTAGACCTCAGCAGAGAAAGTGTATTTCTGCCCTGTAGGCCATGTGGCCTTTAAAAATATTAATATCTTGATATTTTAAATATCCTAGAAAAACTTTGTAGTAGGCTTCTTTGTTATATTTAGCAGGCCAAACATGGTTAATATTTAGTTTATACTTGGACGTCATTTGGCTTTTGCGTTCTCACTTTTCTCATAGAGTAAATTGACTTTCATTTTTATTTTAAGTTCTGGGGTACACGTGCAGGATGTGCAGGTTTATTACATAGGTAAATGTGTGCCGTGGTGATTTGCCGCACCTATCAACCCATCACCTAGGTATTAAGCCCAGCATACATTAGCTATTTTTCCTAATGCTGTCCCTCCATTGACATTTTGTAATGACCCCAGGCATTCCTCGGTTTCAGCCCCCGTGTGCTCGCCCACAGATATCCTCAGGTTCAGTGCCTTCTAATATCGGTTGTTAACATCCCCATACGCAAGCTCTTGGCATGCGGACACCCTTGCTTACCGTTCACATTTCTAAAAATGTTGCCTCTGTCATTTGCCCTGTGTCCTATTGTATTCTAATGAAAGTTCAGTCTCCTGACCTTGCACGGCCTAAGACAAGGGCTTCTTTCTTTTATGGTAAGGATTTATCTTTTTAAGGAGAACTCACCTGTGCATCTTCATCCACCAAAATAAATTGCGTTTTCAGCGCTACTGCTGAGAACACACAGGAAAGTGTTACCATTTGCAAAACTCATTGTCAAAGGGAAGTCACGTCCAGAGTCAGGAAAGCAAGTGAAACACCCACCTCGGTGTAGCAGTTTCATCTGGAAATTTGACCTAGAGGGTTCAAAATGAAAACATGCCCTCCCCACCCATCCAGGAAGCAGGATGAGGATGGCCATTCAGAGTTTACTTTAAAATGCCTACCAGTACTATTGATATTCTGCCACCAGCTGTGTGGTCACCATTAGCAACACATCTTTATAAATTGCTCACAGAGTCCCAGGTTGCATTTTAATTTCACTGGAAGGGAAAGGCTAAAGGATCTCTGAACTTAGTGGTAGCTGGACAGACCACTGAGTGGAGTTGGAACACCTTTATTTTTTTTATTATTATTATTTTATTTATTTTTGAGACAGAATATCACTCTGTCACCCACGATGGAGTGTAGTGGCGCGATCTCGGCTCACTGCAACCTCCGCCTCCCAGGTTCAAGCGATTCTCCTGCCTCAGCTTCCTGAGTAGCTGGGATTACAGGCACGTGCCACCACGCCTGGCGCGTATTTTGTATTTTGTATTTTTAGTAGAGACAGGGTTTCACCATGTTGGTCAGGCTGGGCTCGAACTCCTGACCTCGTGATCCACCCGCTTCGCCCTTCCAAAGTATTGGGATTACAGGTGTGAGCCACTGCGCCCGAACCACCTTTATTATTTTTATTTCCGAGTCAGCACCAGATGAATTATGGAATATTCTTTTCAGAAAGAGGGAGGAGCCAAAGTAGGAGAAAAAAAGTCCAAAGGTCCACAAGCAACATATCGGTTGGTTTCAAGCCTTAGAACCCCTTGTCACTGCAGAGTCACCTGATCCAGGGCTGACCCAAGATACAACACAGCTCAAGGGTGTAGCCAAAGTAGTCTTTCTTTTAGGACTTGGCATTTCTAAATGCCAGCACCTTGCACATCTCGTAGATTGGAGTTTAAATATCTGACTTTCAGAGGCATTTGAACCAGAGTGACTCCATCTTGAATAGGGGCTGGGTAACCTACTGAGGCTGAGACCTACTGAGCTGCATACCCAGGTGGTTAGACATTCTAAGTCACAGGATGAGGTAGGAGGTCAGCACAAGATACGGGTCATAAAGACCTTGCTGATAAAACAGGTTTCAGTAAAGAAGCCGGCCAAAACCCACCAAAACCAAGATGGCAATGAAAGTGCCATCTCTGGTCGTCTTCACTGCTCTTTTTACACTAATTATAATGCATTAGCATGCTAAAAGACCCAATTTTACCCAATTTGGTCTGATGCTGGAGAAACAAATCGAGCTCATTGGTAGCTCTTATAACTGATTCTGGGAAACTGGGATCCCTAGGAGAGATTCCACTGAGTCATTCATTCAACAAATGCCCATTGCGTACCTACTGTGTGCCATAGTGTGACGGGCTCAGTATATTGCCTCATTCATTACCTCACAAGGTTATCTGTTAACAGCCACAAGTCAGAGGCTTTTGACGTACAGGGTCCCGGGAGAGCCAAAATAGTATTTGTTTGTTTGGAATAATAAAAGCTGTCTTCCCAGGCCACAGGAATTAAAACTAGGAGTGCTAAATCAGCAATTGTCTAGCCTTGCCTGAGCTTCTCAAACTGTACCTTAGAATTGCTTGGGGGAACTTGTTAGAAGTACAAACCTTGGCCAGAACCTCAAAGAACCAGACTCAGGCAATCCAGGATGGGGTCCACCAATCCAAGGTTTTAAAAACAAGAACCAGATGGGGATAGGTGATGAGTTAGCCACTGGGGATTCAGAAACCCGAGAGGGTGGGGTGGCAGTAGCTGGACTTTGCAGGCCAGACTGGTCTGGGACACTTTGTGATGAACACAAACCTTCCCTCTTCTATTTTGACCTTTCTGCCCTGGTGGGCTGCTTTTACATAAGAGTATTATTTCTTCCTTTTGTAGGCAAAGCAAAAAGTGTGAGAACCAGCTGCTCTAAATAAAACAATTGAAGGTGGAGTTCAGATTGAGAGCTCTCAGAGGCTGCTTTTGTTTTCCTTTGAAATTTTTGGGAGAAAGGAGCCAAAGATTCAGTAGAGGGGGCCAGCCCCAACCCTTTTGAATCTGCCCTGCCTCCCCTGTTCCACCTGTCGAGGCCAGGAAGTAGAGCAGCAGGAACCAGCCCTGGGTTCAGACCCTCCCGCTAACTGTGTAACCTTGAATTTGAACTCGAGCTTGGGCTTAACCTTTCTGTGCAGCACTGTACTCATGAATAACTGGTAGCAGTTACCTCCTGTGGGCTGTGCCAGGAATAATAAAGACGGTGCGTGCAATGGCATCTGCCTTGGTACAGGTCAACAGGAAGGCTCTAAACCAGGATTCTCCAGCTTGAGAAGCTCGTAGCTCAACTGCGGTCTTGAGAAAATGATGCCGATTCTCGTGCAGCAGGTCTAGGGTGGGCCTGTGAGTTTGCATTTCTGGCAGGCTCCCAAGTGAGGTTGATGTTGCTGGTCCATGGACCACACTTTGAGTAGCAAGCGTCTGAAAGGTGCTCACCTCCTTAGATTTTCTGTTAATAGTTAGTGCAGATAGCTAAGTTAACAATTCTTTTTTCAGTCCTAAAAATAGAAGAAAATACTTACTCCTTCCTTAACTCTGGTCATGAAAATTAGGACATAGAATGCTTGTAGCCATAAACACTTATCTCCCTCGTCGCTCAAGTTATTAATTATCCCTAATAACGTAAATACTGAAGAAGAAGGCAGAGCGAGGGGTCGGTGATCTGCTCTGTGGGCTGAGAGAGGTTATTAAGGACAGGGCTTCAAGCATACAGAATAAAGATGGCCCTTAAGGGTCAGGGATTCTGCTTCCTTAGGGCTCCTAGAGCTTACCTGTGAGTGAAAAGTTTTTAAATATTAATAGAAAGCAAAGAAAAATGAGAATGTCTTTTCTTCATCCATGAAATCAACTTGAACCTATCAGAGTCATCTAGAGGGGCTGTTAAAATGCAGACTTCTAGGCCCCACCCCTGAGAGTCTTTAGTTAAGTAGGTCAGGGGTAGAGCCTGAGAATTTGCATTTGGAACACATTCCCAGGTGACACTGGTGCTCACACTGTGACCAGCTCAAAAGACCACCTGTGAGAGCCACGAGCATGGGAATCAGTGCTGTCAGCCTGGGCCACCTCTTCAGACTTCGGACCCCTCCCATCAAAATGGTGTTGCCAGGGAGGGGTTTTTCTAAGCCAGGGTGGGGTTTGGGTATGAATGGGAGATACAATTGTCCTCAGGTATCTGAAGGTCCTCCTGGGGGTTAGCAGAGATTAGATTTCTGGAAAAGGAGAACAATCCTGGTGGCACAGCTGCCTGCAGACAGGGAGTCACAGCACCGTGGTGTGTTCCTTCTCCACCCCCAGGGCTGGGCCTCTCTGATCTACCTGGTTGGCTGATCCCTTGGTGGGGGGCTGGGGGGGGCGCTTCTTAAAAATAGAGCTTTCCAGGGTGCATCCCAGGAGATTCTGATGAGCAACCAGGTTTGGGACCCCCTGCGAGGAGAACAGTGAAGCACCAGCTGGGCACTGGAGAGCTGCTCTGTTTTGAATGATTCTTGGATGCAGCACTAATGATCACTCAGCAAGCAAATGATTCCCTGGCAGGAAATGGGACCCTTTGTGAAGTACATTTCCTTGCAGGATCCCTAAAGTTACAGTCGATAAATTCCGGCTGCATCTTCCAAAGTGTTTTATTTCCCATCTGAGGATGGCTTCCAGCCAGGAGCATCTGGCCAGGGGGACTTATCCAGGGTAAAACCCCACCCTCTCTGCCTTCCCCACTCCGTCACCCCTGTCAGCAGTGACTCTCTCCACAGCCACTCTGCTCTGGGCTGTGTTGAAAGTAGAACCTATAAAAGTCACGGTTGAGCAAATTCCAGAGAGAATGCTTCCCAGACAAACTCAGCAGCAGAGAACATATCTGTATGCAAAGAGTCAGGTTACAATGGAGGCAATTACTTGGATAATAGCCTAAGGAGAAATTCCCACCACCCCGACTCCCCGCATCCCCGCCCCCCCTTCCCTGCCCCTGCTTTGTTTGTCATGCTGTCATGCACAGATTTGAAGACTGCAGTCTTGCCTTCAGTTTTCTGATTCACCAGCAGATGCTTGAGAGCATCACTGGGTGCTGTGCTCTGTGCCAGGTAGGGGTTTATAAAGGAGGCTCGGGTACAGTCCCTGCCCTGTGGAGTCCACTGCTGGAGAAAGATAGATGCTTACATGACTAACTGTAAAAGCAGCATCGCTCCTAGAATAGCCCATTTCTAAAGTAGACCTCCCAGCACTCTCCCTCCCCTTGCCTGGTTTCATCTTCCCCACAGCGCTTGTCCCTCTAGAAATGACTAGCTCAGTACTCAGTAATGAAGTACTGGTGCTTCATCTTCCCTCTTACAAATAAAGCAATGTGAGGCGAAAGACCAGACCTTTAGACCCTGGCCTCTCCCAACCATTGTATGTGGGCTGCCCAGGGGGCATGAGAGTGGCTTTCTGCAGCAGAGGCGTTGGGAGGCTCTGCTGAGAGGGTGGCTGCTCACACACCGCCAGGATCTGGGGCAGAGGCTGAGGGAGGACCTGGGCGGCCACAGCAGCTCTCAAACCCAAGCGTGCATCAGAATCTTCCAGTGGGTTTGTTCAGGCACAGATTGCTGGGCCCACTTCAGAGCTGCTGATCCAGTAGGTCTAGGATTTCTAGCACGTTCTCAGGTGATTCTGTGGCTGCTGGTCCCTAGACCACACTTTGAGGACCGCAGAGAGGTGCATCAGCATGGCCATGACAGTGAACTTAGTGAATAGCTGCAGGGTGGGTCCAGTGACGGACTTCTTAGAAGCTATGCCAGTGACCCCCGTGAGAGAAGACAGGACTCTGAAACAGGCTCCAGCAGTGGGACTGGAGAACAGAAAGGAAGCACCCAAGACACATGCGACAGTGGAATCAGTGCGCTGGTGGGAGGCGAGGAAGGAGTTCGAGCAGCGGGAAGGATGGAAGTGCTTTGGACCAAGATGGGCACTGGGTGGAGAAAGGAATAATGTGTTCCCTTTGGGACCTGCTGCTGTGAGGGGCTAAGGAGACCTCCAGGTGGAGATGTTAAGGAGGCAGTGGGAAGTGCTTTTAAAACTCAGGAGAGCAGCTGGCGACCGGTACAGATGCTGGGGTCTTCTGGATAGGGGTGTAAGCTGCCTCAGTGAGGCTGAATGAGAGTCCTTAAGCGGAGAGAGTGGTGATGTGCTTGGAAGGAAGCCAAGAGGCTCTCACTCGTAGGGGTGGTTAGAGAAATAAACGAGTGGAGTGCTCCAAGGCTTGTGAAGGACAAGGGGGCGTGACCCCAAGAGAAGGGGTTGTGTTTGAGGCATGAGTTAGAGGAGCTGGTCTCCATACTTTGAAGTGGATAGTTGTTCCACTCCTCATCCTACTGTGTGCAATTTTATTTTGCCTCAGTGACAGTCACTTTACAGCCATATTGGTGCAACATGCATTAGCAAAAGAAGTGCATGCCGCGTGCACGTGTTTGGGTGCAGCAGCAGCTCTCCGCAGCAAGAGGTAAACAAGACAAGCACTACGGTGGTTCAAGTTGAAGCTGGAGGTCATTTTTTGCCCCTGTAAGCTGAGCCCTGAAGAAGAAAGTCACCATGTATCCATCTTGTTACCTTTTTGGATTTGACGCTGATCCAGATCCTCCTGGGACCTTCAATCCGCTGCTTTTACAAGGATGAAAAGGATTCTGATGACTTTTTTTGAACTGTTTGGGCAGGAATGCTACAGAGAGAATCAATTTCTGTGAACTGAGAGTCCCCAGGTGATAATTTGGTGTTTCACACACAGGCAGTTTTCTTTTTAATGTGTGGTGCTTGTTTAGTCATCTGGCTCTTGCAAACCCTAGTGTTTGAAAAACAGGGATGTAGTTCAGCAGTGTCTGAATAAGGCTGATGACTCAGAATCATGCAGTGCCTGGCTTCTCAGGCCGCCGCCAGCCGGGACTGCTTTAGGCGCGAACCCACGCTTCTGACCTGTGCTCTGTCTTTGCAGTTCTGCACGGAGCTAAACCAGCCGACCCTGCCCAACATCCGCAAGTGGAAGGGGCCCCGGGGATGCTGGAAGGCTGTTGTTGCTGAGAAGCCCTCGAATCAGCTCCAGAAGGTACCCTCGTCTGCAAAGCCTGGCCTTTCCCTTCATTTAATTTATACATACTTTTCCCCTAATCAAGGGCATTTAAAAATTTCCTTTGCCAATATCCCCGGTTCAATTTTGTATTTCTGCCCAATTTTTAAATCCTTGCCATTCATTTCCAAATGCCCTGGTTTTCGGTTCACGTTTAGATTGGGAATGGACTCCTGCCAAGACGGAAATGAGAGCTTAGGGTGTTGAGAGGAGAGGAGGGGAGAAAGGCAACAAATGGGTATTTCTGTCCTTTGTCCTTCTAATCCCTTCGCCACAGTTCTGTCTTCTGCCAAGTTTGTGCAGAGCTCATTACTCGTTGACTGAAAACTTCAGATTCACCTTAGTTCACACATGAAGTATTTGCTTCTAGTGGTAGAAATTATGCACATAATTTCAACATAGAAATGTTCTATTGAAATGTTCAGCAGATTTTGGTTTTGAATTTTCTTTCATCAGTATCACCCATATGAGCAGGTAAGGGTAAATCTCTGTAAATACACATTTTCCCTCATATTATTATTCAAGGCCAGATTTATTCACCTTGCAATGCTTAACATCAATGGAGTTTTAGATTTTTAAACAGACTCCTGATAATAACCAGGAGTTGAAAATGTATTATTACATAATTTTCCTATAAATGCAGATTTTTAAATCCCTAGTATACCTAACATGCTTACAAACACGTGATTTATACTTAATATGATTATGTTTATAATGTAGGCTCTTAAATCATAAATGTATGCTGGATTAAAAGTGGCCATTTTTTGACAGTAAGCCCCTACTCTCTTTTTAGCTACTACTTAAAAAGGTGCATGTAAATCTTCTGTCTCTGGGTTTTATGTTTGAGGGTGTAAATGGCTCCTGCAGCTGACAGTGAGTCAGCACACATTCAGAGAAGGCTGGAGATAAAGCTGAATTTGAATGCATCTAGTTCAGGGTTCTCCCTTCCAGTCCACATGGAAATAATAAGAATAATACCACCTTCCTTTTTTGATCGCACTTTACATGTATATAGGTGTCTGAGCTTCACAAGCCTTTTATAGTCCATTCAGCACTGCATTCATTCAACAAATCATTAATGAAAGGTGGCTATGTACCAGGCATATTGTTTCATGCCAGGTACACACTGGTGAGAAAAACAGCCCCAGCTATCCATGCCTGCATGTTTTCACTCTTTGCAAGACACAGTGGGGATCCCAGCTGGAGCCTGACCTGGCCCCTCCCGCAGGGAGTGCACAGCCTGTTGGAGAGCAAGACAGGTAACCCCATTCCAGGTCAGGGTGTCAAGGCCATTGGAAAACAACATGAGGTTGCAGGGAGACCCGAGTTCCATCCACCAAAACCTCTCGGCCTCAATTCCTTCATCTGTAAAATGGGAGCGATAGCCCTTTCTTAGCTCACCTATAGGGTGGCTATAGGATTTTAAAAGATACTATGCATTGGAATGCATCATGAACATAGCGCAGGCCAGGGCCAGGCGGGACGGGCATGAGGTGGCAGGCTGGCCGCCTGCAGTGGACTGAGAGAGCTCAAGCCTGGCTCTGGCTGCTGCTGGGTCCATGTCTACCCAGTTGTTACCCTGCAGTATTGTGGGCCCAATGTGGCCAAACCTCCCAGTTTCATTTTAATGGGAAATTTGCTGAATTTTAAAGATGAACAGATAATCCAAAAAAATTTAAACACTATGTGAATCAAACAGAATATATCTGCAGGTTGAAAATGTTCAATCTCTGTCCCTAGACAAACATAAGAAAGTGGGCCATTTCTCCGATGCCTGAAATTCTGCCCAGGCATCTTCTCCCCAGCTCCCTAGGGCTTACACGATAGCCAGAGGGGTGGTTTCCAGCTGTGAAGGTGAAGACCTAGTAAGATGAAATGATTTGCCCACAAGCCACCCTTTTGCAATGTGAGGTGCTCGGACCTGAGCCCAGTTCACTCTCTCTGTCTGGAAACCCTGTTCCTCCGGCTGCTGTTCTGGAGGAGAGGGGAGCGCCTAGGTCAGGGGCATTGGGAAAGGCTCCCAGGAGGGGGCAAGAAACCAGCGGTGGAAGGAGCAGCACGCAGGGAAGTGGGGGTGGGGAAAACAGTGCTGAGCAGGTGAGGGAGGCAGAGGAAGGAGTAGGCCCCACCGCAGAGGCTTCCCCTCCAGGGCCATCGGGGAGCCCCTGAAGGCTTTTGGACGGAAGATGACTCGAGTGATGCTTTAGGTAAGTTACTCTGGCACCATGACTTGGGAAATGGCAGATGGAGAGATAATCCTCCAAAGCCAGCAGGGCAGTCATACCTCCCTCCAAACCAGAGGAAGCTGAGGTTTAGAAAAACTGAGTGGCTCGCCCAGGGTCCCGTGGCTAAGTGACTCAGGTGGGACTGAGGCCCAGGTCTTCTCGTTCTCAAACCAGCACACTCTCCAGGGGGTGGGCAAGGAGATAATTTCAAATACAGAAGTGCACAGCATACAATACATTCATTCCCTCCCTCCCTCCTCCTAAAAACACACATGTTCAGACAAGGCATGTGGCTTAGACCAGAACTGACCCTGGGGACTTTGTGGTGGCTGCTCAGGAGGGTGGTTGTGCAGAGTCACTTCCCCTCCTTTTGCAATGGGGAAGAGTGGTGATGAGCACTGCTGGCCTCTCAAATGACATGCAGATGGCTCCCAGGCAGCGGGTGCTGAGGAAGCATTCTCATGGACAGCAGAGGCTGTGGTGGGGTAGAAAGGAGAAGTGTGTCTTCTTCCACAAGCCCCCAGTGGCGGCGGCAGCAGCGCAAAGCAGGCACATTCAGAGCAGCAGGGTTTAACACTAGGCACTAGGACTCTGCCCCACCGCCAGCCCTGGCACCTCTGACCTAAGCTTCACACCTCTGCCATGGCCCCATCCACCTGCGGAGGGCCCTCGAGCAGCCCCAAGCCATTAGGTCAACTGTGACCTCCACTCACCCAGAAAACACTGAGTGGGCTCTTACTAGGTGCCGGGCACCATTTTTGTAAGCTGCAGCTAATCAGTAAGCAAAACCCATCCCTTGGAGTTATATGTTTTAGTCTCAGCATTGTGATCAGCTGTGGGATTTCAGGAAAGTCACTTAACCTCTTTGAGCAGCAGTGTCCTCATCTGGGAAATGGGAGCATGAATTGCTACTTCATGGGATGTGATGATTCTGAAGATATCTCTGTGCCTAGCCGGGGCTTCACCCACCTCCCCCCAAAGACAGAAGAGCCCAGGCCACCCTGTCTGTATGGAAAGCTCTGAAATTGGCAATATGTGAAATTATTTGGGCTGGGGAACGGCAAGGGAGAGTGGCTGTGGCTTTCGTGGTGTGCTTTTGGTTTAGAAACAGCTTGAGCCAGAGTAGGGCCTACTGCCTCTCGGTCTCTCTGGCCTCTCTGCCTCCTTTCCCCAGGTGGCGCTAGGACTCTGGCACCAAGACTCTGTCTCCCTCTCCGCTGCAGGGAGCTGGGTATGCAGGATTCCTATGGGACGCGGCTGCCGGCATGGAGCTGAGAGACGCGGGCTCACAGGAGAGCTCGCCCAGCAACGGGCACGGGAAGCCGGCGGGCCCCAGCCCATACCTCGGGCGGTTCAAGGTACCCGCTCCACGCCATCTGTGACGTGGAATCCGCTTCTTTCTAAAAAGGAAAGAAAAGGGCTCATTTTGTAATAGCATGAGTAAGAGAAGTCTCGTCTTTTTGCCTTGATTTCAGCCTCTCATGATTGGAGATTTTTGTCTCTCCTGGGGCTTCCTTGGCAGGTGAACTTGTCCAGGGCAGGAATGAAAGGGATTTTGAGACAGCCCCAGTAACTCTGGCATCTGAGCAGGAGAGAGGGGAAGGAGGGAGATTTGGTATAGCTCCTAAACCTGACCCTCATTAGAGTCTCCTGGGGAGATTTTCCTACAGTCAGGGATTCCTAGACCCCACCTCAGACATACAGAATTTGGGGGATTATCTGGATGGCCTACTTTCCAAAAGCCCCTTCAGTGATCCTTCACCTTCCTGGCACTGGTTCACAAGGCCAGGTGTTAGGGAATGGCTGGATTCAAGGGCAGCAGAACTGGCCTGAGGAGCCCCTTCTAATCGGCTGCATCTCAGGCCCGATTCCTTTATTACCAGGGAGAAAGGCCTCTCAAGGGGTGGTTTGGGTTTGGAGGGGATTCAGGAGGAGCTCTGGGCTGTGGGCCAGGGGCAGTCCTGTCACTGGCATCGCCCATGTGGGAGCCTCTGTCCCCCCAGCATCTGGGAGCAGCTCAGCAGATTGATCAAGCACAGTCTCTCTGGTTCTCCCCGGATGCCCTTGGGAAGTGTTAATGAACCGCAAAATGGTCAGCAGCTGGACAGCAGAAGCCAAAGCGGGTCATGAAGTTGGCAGTCAGTGAGCCTTATCCCCGCGGTCCTTGACCATGAGCTCACAGGCCAGGCAAGCAGGTCCAGTGCCTTGGAGCTCAGCAAGCGTATCCCCTCCTGGGCATGGAGACCCCCTGCTTTCTGTGTGCTCCAGAGCAGTTCTTGAACCTGACAGTCACCTCAAACCCCAGCCCAGGGAGTATCTGCCAGCTGAGGGTTGGGAGCAGCCCCTGTGTTGAGGCTACAAGGCCCTGTGCCACCTTGCACACTGTGAGTTGATGAGGGTGGGTGTGTGCTCACCCTGGGGGTATCTGTCGCACCCAGCAGCCCCTCTCATTCCTCTGTCTGTGATATTGATGGGGCTCTGTCTGCACACGTACACCTGGGGGTGTCCATGGGTTGTATCTGTGGTACTGACGTGTAAGTCAGCCAGGTATCACCTTTAAGCCTCCTAACACCACCCTGGGCCCTTTTTTTATGTCAAGTTCCTGTTCCAGTGTTGGCCACCTGGGGTTATGGCCATGTAACCCTATGGGTGATACTGATAATCCAGTATTACCACAACGCAGGCTGTTTTTAAGGGTATAATGAGAAAATGCTGGTTAGCCCAAATCCTCTAAATAAAGCAGCCCCCTAAATAGGCACTTGGCCTCTTGTACTTCATGTCACATTATAGGCCTGGCAGTTGGTGCAGTACAGAGATGGGGCTCATCTCCTCAGGCACTGTGCCTCCCACCCAGCCTTAAGATGCTTTCTCTAGCAGGCAGAGCTGCAGCTGCAGAGCTCTTGGTCCTGGTTGCTGGCAAACTGGGACCACATCCGTAAGATAAGACGGGCACCCTCCACTTCCTGGGGGCTTCCCCTATACCCCTTCCCTTCGTGGCAGTGTTGATGTTGGTTGCCATGACAAATGGAAGGGCAAGATTGCTAAGCCCTGAGCAGCTGAGCAGTGCTGTGATGCCCAGAGACAAACTCTGACCCTGTGTTTCTGCACTTGCCCTTGGGGATGCAGGGCTAGGGCATGTCCTAGGCTGGCCAGATTCTGTAAGCTTTTGATTTGGACACGTTTGAAATTAGGTTAAAGTCAGCATCTGGCTATAGTGGGGTCCAGAGAGAAAAGAACACAGAGGAGCATGTGTGGGAGGTGTAGGGAGGAGGAGGAGGCACATCCCAGCGGTGGGTCCTGGCAGGAGACCTCAGGCTGGCCCTCTGGAGAAAAGCCCCAAGTCTATAATAACAACCAGCTGTCAGTCACCTCCTTTGATTGATTGATTGAAATGGGGTCTCACTATGTTGGCCAAGCTGGTCTCAAATTGCCTCAAGTGATCCTCCCGCCTCAGCCTTCCAAAGTGCTTGGGGTTGTGGCCGGGTACGTAGCTCATGCCTATAATCCCAGAACTTTGGGAGGCTGAGGCGGGAGGATCACTTGAGGTCAGGAGCTTGAGACCAGCCTGGACAACATGGTGAAGTCTCTACTAAAAATTAAAAAATTAGCTGGGCATGGTGGCACACACCTATAATCCCAGCTACTTGGGAGGCTGAGGCAGGAGAATCACTTGAACCCGGGAGGCAGAGGTTACAGTGAGCTGAGATCATGCCACTCCACCCCAGCCTGGGTGACAGAGTGAGACTCCTTCTCCAAAAAAAAAAAATAAATAAAAAGTGCTGGCGTTACAGGCATAAGCCACCATGCCTGGCCTTCCACCTCCTTCTTATATATGACTGCTTAGAAAGAAAGAAAAAAACTCAAACATTTACAGATATGCAGATATGCCCAATCTTTTAGGCTCTAAGTGAGGAGTAGGCGGTGGGATGTTAGGGGTGGACTGGTAGAACAAAATAGGCCTTGTTCCTGCAGGTGCCTTGGAAAAATCGAAGATGAAAGACCTTGCATTATTTCCTGGGGGTGTGAGCCAGCCTTGTTCTTGTTTACCATTGTCAACTCTGTGCACAAAGCTATTTATGAGTCGGTTGTAACGGATACAGGAAATATGAGCTTCTGAGCCTCTCCCTGTTGCTTTGTTTCCTGCTGCCTAGGTGGGAAGTCACGACCTGACCCTTGTTAACCTTCACCTGGCAGCCCTGACCCTCCTGGGGAGCGAGAATCCCAGCAAGAATCACAGTGATGGCCACCGGTTGGCGAGCTTTGCACAGACCCTACAGGAAACCCTGAAAGGTAGGACATTGTCTTTTGCTGTGGCTCGGCCACTGTTTTGCAGAGCAGCAGGGCTGCCTCTTCTGAGCCATCTCTGACCACTTGGGCTGGCTGTTTGTCAGCAATGTGAGTCGCGGGTACAGGGGACAATCAAACCTCTGGCACCTCATGGAGCCCAGCTGACCCTGCACGGCCACATCTGTGCCTCTGTGGACCTAGCATATGCGTTCCAAGCTGTCAGCTCTGTGGCTTTTTAGCCTCATTTAGATAGAAAGGATTAGTGGGGAAGAATATAAGTGATGATGCCCTTCCCCGAAGACAGCTCATCCTGGGACCAGCTGCCTTGGGCATCACTCCGGTGGTGCCGCCTGCAGATTTGCATGTGCTCTTCCTGTGAAAGAGAGACGGGGGTGACAAGGGGAAGTGGTAAATTGCTGATGATTGGTGAATTGAGTTTTTCTCTCTGGCGGGATACAGAGCATGTTGAAGAAGCCCTGAACCTGTCAGAAATGCTGGATTTTAATCTTGTAGGACCTCAGGCAAGCCACCAAACCACTTCAGGTCCCCATCTGATGGGGGACAGTACTCATCTCATAGCAGTACCCAGAGGGCTAAGTAACAGTGTCTGCAGCAATACCAAGCACATAGTAGGGACTTCATGTACACGAGTTGACTCTAAAACATGAGAAGAATTAAGAGAACACTGAAAAGAGCAGAATTCTGGCTAGGCACGGTAGCTCAGGCCTGTAATCTCAGCACTTTGGGAGGCCAAGGCGGGAGGATCACTTGAGCCCAGGAGTTCAAGAGCAGCTTGGGCAACATAGTGAGACCCTGTCTCTACAAAGAATGAAAAAAATTAGCCGGGCATGGTGGTACACACCAGTAGTCCCAGATATTCAGGAGGTTGAGGAGGGAGAATCACTTGAGCCCAGGAAGTCGAGGCTGCAGTGAGCTTTGATCGCACCACTGTACTCCAGTCTGGGCAACACAGCAAGACCCCATCTCTTAAAAAAAAAAAAAGGAGCTGAACTCCAGGACAAAGGGGGGCTATGCCCCAACTAATATAGATGGTTTTCTGCACTTGGTTTACCAAAAGAAAAGGTTGACAAGGCTGTGAAGACTGTGATCTTATCCATCTGGCTTGATTTTTCAGAACACTGACCTTGTCTAGGTGAGTTTGTAGTTGGAGGCTTGGAATTCTCTTCTATCTTTTGAGTCTGGACCAATATTCTCTAGCTTTCTAAGACTTCCTCGTTAAACTGGCCCCTCAAATTGGGAGATTCATGAAGATTTTACTACAAAAATATTTCAGTCAAACTGTAGGCTCACATTTCAAAAGATGTATGTATGTATATATGTATATATGTATTTGAATTTGCATTTCTAACAAAAAAGATTTTTTACTGTGGTAAAATATATGTAACATAAAATTTACCATTTTAATCATTTTATATATTCAAGTCAGTGCTACTAATGTATTGACATTGTTGTACAAACATTACCACCATCCGTCTCCAGAACCTTTTCATCTTTCCAAACTGAAGCTCGGTACCCATTCAACGATATCTCCCCATGTGCCCCTCCCTGCAGCCCCTGGCAACCAGCATTCTACCTTCTGTCTCTGTGATTGTGACTACTCTAGGTGCCCCATATAAGTAGAATCATAATATTTGTCGTTTTGTGTCTGGCTTGTTTCACTTAGTATAATGTTTTCAAGGTTCATCCATGTTGTAGCATGTGTCAGAATTTCCTCACTTTTTTTTTTTTTTTTTTTTGAGACGGAGTCTCGCTCTGTCGCCCAGGCTGGAGTGCAGAGGCACGATCTCAGCTCACTGCAAGCTCTGCCTCCCGGGTTCACGCCATTCTCCTGCCTCAGCCTCCCGAGTAGCTGGGACTATAGGCGCCCGCCACTGCGCCCGGCTAATTTTTTGTATTTTTAGTAGAGACGGGGTTTCACCGTGTTAGCCAGGATGGTCTCGATCTCCTGACCTTGTGATCTGCCTGCCTGGGCCTCCCAAAGTGCTGGGATTACAGGTGTGAGCCACGGCGCCTGGCCAGAATTTCCTCACTTTTTGAGGCTGAGTAATATCCCACTGTGCATCCATCCACCATAGTTTGTTGCTTATCCATTCATCTTCTGATAGACACTTGGGTAGCTTCCACCTTTGTCCTATTGTGACAACGCTGCTGTGAACATTGATGTGCAGCAGCTTTTCTTTTGAACCAGGATATGCCGTGACCAACGTTCTACTTTAAGGATGAGTCCTCAGGCTAAAAACAGTCAGAAGATGCTCTATCCAAGAAGCAGCTGTGTGGGAAATTGTCCACCTATAGTTAGACTCTGATCTGTAAAATGGACGACTTGATAGCTTGTCACATCTGTGGACATTACTGTTGTTCTTGATCTCAAACTTTATGTGGAAGCAGAAAGGAAAGATGCCAGCTTATAACTTCTTTGACAGCCTTAGGCAGTCACCATCCCCCCACCCCACCCCTGGTATCCAGGGAGTAGTCAGGATTTTGGCAGAAAACCTTGGGCAGGTTATGTTCCAAATTGCCAAGGTACTATTGACCCACAGCCTGGCTTGGCCTTGACTCGTCCGAGTAGGGACAGTGACTCATGCTGCCTGTGTCCCCTGCTTGTAACTAGTACCCAATTAATTGTTAACTGGTGACACTCCAGACCCAGGGGTTCAGGAAGCGGTTCAGCCTGCCCAGGTCTAACAAGGGTAGACAAGTCAGCAGAGGGGTTCAGCTAAAGCAAAGACAAAGCCTTCATTCCACAGCTTCTATCAGAGCAAACAGAACCGATGTGGTTAGCAAGCTCTGGGCCTTTCTGCCTTTGTCTGGAACGTGCATGCAGGCTGACGTCAGTGGGGATATGCCAGTCCCCTAGTGGAACCTTCTTCTCTCAGACCTCACCAGGACTTGGGGACAGGGTCTCCCTCTGTGAACTGAGCAAGAGTGAAACAGGGTGTGTAGGAACTCTTGACATCTTGGCAGATGGTCCCTCAGTGGGGACTGGTTCCTGTAGTTGTCACTGGCGTTTTATAAATCTAGAGACTCTCTGAGGAAGTCAGCCCAAAGCATTCTCCCCTCACTGCTGGGAATCAAGGAAGCGACAAAGGAGTCCAGCCCAGGTGGGTGGCTTTTTAGGAAGATAACTCAGGCTCCTGCGCATCTACCTGTGGATTCTCAGAAGCAACAACTGCCTTGATGTCATCACCGACGCGGATTCAATCGGAAGAACATGAGTTGTAAGAAATCCGATGTGCTCATTCAAAAAGGGAACCGTTGTCACTCCTGAAGCTACACAGAGCTGGCTCTATTCACCCTTGACACCAGCGTCTCTCCTGGCTTTAGAATTGTCTTTTTCAGCCCAGACCTTTGCAGGCCTGCATCCCAACGAAAACCTCCCTCATTATATGGGAACTTTGTTTTCTTTGATATTCAATGAATGTAGCATCTTTCTCTTTGTTCCTTTCCAAATCAAACTGCACCCTAATTCTGGGACATTTGTGGTTCCGCTTGTCTGTTGCTCACATATTTATTGAGTGCCTGCTGATGCACTTGGTGTCGCAGTGGACAGCAGCCACTTCCGTGTGGTCTTCCATCCTAGCCCTTTGTGGTGAGCCCTGGATTTGAGGCCTGGCCTGGTGACTTTGGACAAACCTTCCCACCTCTGGGAGCCTGTTTCGTACCTGCAGAAGGGAGATGGTAACAGCACCTGCCCCATGGGTCGTGGCTGTTAAGTGCGGTGCTATCGAGGAAGTGGTCAGCACAGTGCCATGACTATTATTCAAGCTGGCACTGATTTCTCCATGGTGTGGGTGGCCCTGCAGGAGAGGCTTCCTTCCATCCCACCCATTGTCCTCACTCCTCCTGCAGGAGGGCGCCATCTGCAATGCACATGCGCCCTCTGGTGGTGGCCTGAGTGGCTTCCCTTCAGATTCCTTTCCCTGCAGTTGTTATTACGGAAGCACACCCGTGGCCAGGCAAAAAAGATTTGCCAAGTGTCTTGGATACATTTATGACTTCGTTTATGAACTGCTTTCCCTAAAGCCTCCTTCACAAGGTGTGGCAGAAATGCCACCTCCTGCTGTGGGACAACAAGGGTCAAGCAGAGCCCAGGGGAATCCCGCAGAGCCCAGCTGGGGGGCGAGTGTTCTTTCAGGATTTCTACTCGCTTTGCTTGGAAAATACTTCATAACTATCCCACTTCCTCTAGGGTAAATCAGACTGTGGGAGAAATGTCTAAAATGCTTTAGGAGAAAACCTTTCCCCCTTGGCCCTGAAATCACTTTGTAGTTCTTATGCACACATATTTAACTTCCACTGTGTGTCTCTCCCTGACAAACCTGTGAAGCTGTATCAGGAAACTGATCAGGAAGGGGGCACACGCTACATGTGAGTGCCCCGTGCCAGGCGCTTCTGGTGGCTCCTCTAATCCTGACACCAACCTGGGAGGAAATGGCTTGTTCTTTCCCTTTTATAGACTAAAAGGCTTGCCCAAGGTCACGAAGCTGGGAAGTGACAAACTTCAAATTCCACACTCAGAGTCATCCAGCTGTTTTCTCTTAGAACCGGGGCCGAGAACCACTGTTTTCTTTCTTTCTTTCTTTCTTTTTCTCTCTTTTTCTTTCTCTCTCTCTGTCTCTCCCTCCCTCCCTCCTTGTCTTTCTCTCTCTCTCTCTTTCTCTCTTTTTCTCTTTTTCTCTTTCTCTTCTTTCTTTTCTTCTTTGACAGAGTCTCACTCCAGCCGAGGCTGGAGTGCAGTGGAGCCATGTTGGCTCACTGCAACCTCTGTCTCCCGGGTTCAAGCGATTCTCCTGCCTCAGCCTCCCAAGTAACTGGGATTACAGGCGCCCACCACTATGCCTGGCTGATTTTTGCATCTTTAGTAGAGGTGGGGTTTCACTATGTCGGCCAGGCTGGTCTCAAACTCCTGACCTCAGGTGATCCCCTGCCTCAGCCTCCCAAAGTGCTGGGATTACAGGTGTGAGCCACTGTGCCTGGCCTAGAGCCACTGTTTTCTGATATTCTCCTGTGTCAGGTTTTGTTTCATTTTCAGCCCCTCTGTGACCACTCTTCCTCCTAGCTAATTTGGATTAATAAGTCGAAAAGAGGACTTGGAAGAATAGGACACAAAAGTGTCACTGTTTTCAGAGAATATGATTGTTGGTTTGTTACACCTAAAGTTAAAAAAAAAAATTATTCCCAGTAAGAGAATTAAGAAAACTGCCTAGTTAAAAAGTTAAAATAAAAAATTAGTCCTTTTGATATATATCATTAGTAACCTGTGGAAATAAAAAAATTTAAAAATAACCATTAGAGAAAATATAATGGGATAAAACAAAGATCCCATTCATAATAAAAATCAAAAATATAAAATACTTAGAAATGTGGTGGTAAAGTGAAGAAAATAATAAGACTTCAGTGAAGAATTTTTTTAATAAATACTTCAATCAATGGAGAAACATGGCAAAGTGTTCTTGGGTGAGACGTGTTGACAGTTCGAGGTACCCGTCCTTTCCATGGTTCCGTGTAGTTGACTGCACCAGGTCTCAGCAGAGCTCTTTAATATTCTAGTTGTGGTTCCCATACCTGGCTGGACATGCAATCCCAGAGAGCTTCAGGAAATGCTGAAGACCAGGCCACCGGAGACGCTAAATCAGAATCTCTACAGGTGGAACTCCAATTTCTGAGAGTGGGACTCAAACATTAATATTTTTATGAACTCCTGATGCCCCAAGGGCTTTTTGTAGAGCTCCCCCGCTCCAACTTCAGTCAGAGAAGCTCCACTTTTACCCACTCTACTTTTGGGGCTTCCTACAGGATCTCATTTGAGAAAAGGAACACCCCCACCCCATACATTTTAAAAAGAAAAAATGTTTAGCCAGGCGCCGTGGCTCATGCCCGTAACCCCAGCACTTTGGGAGGCCAAGGCGGGCAGATCACCTGAGGTCAGGAGTTCAAGACTAGCCTGGCCAACATGGTGAAACACCATCTCTACTAAAAATACAAAAATTAGCCAGGCGCAGTGGCACGCATCTGTAATCCCGGCTACTTGGGAGGCTGAGGCAGGAGAATCGCTTGAACCCGGGAGGTGGAAGCTGTAGTGAGCTGAGATGGCGCCACTGTACTCCAGCCTGGGCGACAGAGTGAGACTCCATCTCAAAAAAAAAAAAAAAAAGTTTCAAAACTTCCTATTTGAAGCACATCCATCTCCAGGATGTACTGATAAGAAAAAATAAAGCAGGAATTGATAGGTAAAGTTGCTAACATTTGAGTGAAAATAACTATGTAAGTATACACGTCTGCTCCTCTGTGTAGAGTGTCTAGAAGGGGACACAAGGAACAAGAGAACAGCATTCTCCTCCTGCCAACCAAAGATAAGAATGTTAAAGTTAACATGAGTTTAGTTTAAAATAAAATTTGGGAATGAAAATTTCAATATCATGAGAATATATAAACATTTTAAATGAAAGAATATTAAAACATCTAGTACTCACTCAAAAATTGATCAATATGATAGAATAAAGCTCAGAAATAGAAATGTTATACAAAAAGATATTTAAGATAACAGGCCAGTATTACAATTTAGTTGAGAAAAAAAGGATTTTTCTAGGAATGATACTGGCAGAGGGGGTTAATTATTTGCATGAAAAATAAAAGTAAATTCCAGGCAAGTTAAAGAGTGAAATGTATCATCACATAGGAGGAAGTGGGGGGAAAAAAGTGAAATGTAAGAAATGAAATGATAAAAAGAACTTAGTGGGTATTTGTTTGATTTTGGAGGCACTCTAGGAAAATTCTGCCAGATTGTACTACATTTTAAAAAAAAAATTTTTTTTAACTTTTGTGTGCTTCAGTTTGGTCATAGACAAATGAAAAGGCAAATCACAAACTAAAAAGAAAATCAGTTCCTATATATGATAAAGGTTGATATGTTTTTATATGGAGAGTTCATATAAATCAATAAACAAAACACTAATACCCTGTACAAATAACAGACCTATCAGGCATCGTTTCTGATGCCGTTCTCCGATGAAAGGAACCAGGGCTCCTCAGAGAAATGGCTGATGCGAGGACTGAGAAAATACACAGTATGGTAGGTCAGGCACGGTGGCTCACGCCTATAATCCCAGCACTTTGGGAAGCCGAAGTGAGCAGATCACTTGAGGTCAGGAGTTCAAGACCAGCCTGGCCAACATGGTAAAACCCCATCTCTACTAAAAATACAAAGATTAGCCAGGCGTGTTGGTAATACCTGTAATCCCAGCTACTCAGGAGGCTGAGGCAGGAGGATTGCTTGAACCCGAGAGGCAGAGGTTGCAGTGAGCCGAGATCCACCACTGCACTCCAGCCTGGGTGACACAGCAAGACTCTGTCTCAAAAAAAAAAAAAAAGAAAAAATATGTATATACAACATGATCTTGGAGCATCTTGTCGTGTCAGAAGGAAGTGCTCAAACAAGCAAACAAAAAAAACCTGCTGGGTGGATGTCAAAAGGACGCATGAGCCAACTGAAAGAGCTCTCAGTGACCAAAGCTGGAAATATTTCAGGAACAAAGTCAATGACATAGTACTGGATATAACTCAAGGTATACCTGACTTATACCTCATAAGTATCCATGAGTCCATACTGATCTAAGTAAATGGTTGAAAAAATTAATAAATGGGAAGAAGAGATCCATCCCTTGTACAGCAGAATTCCAGATAACATGTGTAGATACTCTAGCCTAAAGGAGGGGGAGTACAACTTCATTTTCTACAAATGGAAGACATCATTTTCACATATCAAATGAATGTTTTGATGAGGGATGCAGTGAGAGGAATTTCCTTAGGTTGCTGGGGAGGGTTGAAACCAGAGCAGCCTTGGAAAGCAGGCTGGCAGTATTTATCCAGAGCCTTAACAATGGCCATAGTTTTTCATGAGGACTCTCTATAGTTCTAAGAACAGAAAGCTGCCAGGTGTGGTGGCTCACGCCTATAATCCCAGCACTTTGGGAGGGAGAGGCGGACGGATCACTTGAGGTCAGGAGTTCGAGATCAGCCTGGCCAACATGGTTAAGCCCTGTCTCTACTAAAAATACAAAAGTTAGCAAGGCGTGGTGGTGGGTGCCTGTAGTCCCAGCTACTCAGGAGGCTGAGGCAGGAGAATCGCTTGAACCCAGGAGGCAGAGGTTGTAGTGAGCCGAGATTGTGCCACTGCACTCCAGCCCGGCCAACAGAGTGAGACTGTCTCACCAAAAAAAAAAAAAAAAAAAAAAAAAAATGAGATGCTCACTTCAGCATTATTTATAGCAGTGGCTACTGGGAACAGCCTTAAAAGTGACCAGCAGCAGGAAAATGGTACATTATGTGCATCAACATGATGGATGGATGGATACTGTGGGCTGCCCATTGAATGCCAGGAAGACCCAGGCTTTTCCCTTGGTCTCTTGATCTGAATTTGACCCTCAAGCAGACAGAGTACAGTTCCCAATCGAGGAGTGGCTGCTGCTTATATCTCCAACCTCATCTTTAACATCTGGCTTCTTGATACCTTGTCCTAGAGAAGTAGCCAACTGAACCTCAGGTACCCACCCCACCCCCAGGAAGCCAGGCTGTTTCTTAACTCCCTGGCCTTGCATAGGTTCCCTCTCATCTGTGTTGAACCAAGCACTTCTGTGCATCCTCTGAGACCCAAGTCAGGCATTGTCTCCTCCGGGAAGCCTTCCCTGACCACCTTTCCCTGTGCTGTGTTGGTTTCAGTATGTGTGTTTGTTTTTGCACCTACTCTGTGCTCTTGTCTGTTTTCTAGTCTGTCTCTCAGAGCAGGAGTTGCATTTTATTCATCTCTGGATTTCCTGCATAGTAAGTGCCCAGTAGTATGTTGAGTTTTTGTTAAATATTTGGGTAAGACCCTTAGGTCTTTTTTTTTTTTTTTTTTTTTTTTGTGATAAGATTTGGAACCCATAGGCTTCAACAAGGGTGATTTTTGTGTCACGCTGCCCCTGATTTCCAAACGTGTTGCTGACTTACTCTTAATATTGGTGGCAGGGTGATACGCACATGAAATGTGGAAGAGTTAGGAGAGTGAGAACCATGCCACAGTACTAACCCCATGGGAGTCAAGTCAGAGAATCTCAATCCCGTTTCAAAGGGCCACGGTCAATGTTGGGTTTTACTTCCCAACAACTCTTAAACTCATTTTCTTCCTTCCACTTCCAGGAGAAAAGGATGTCATTATCTTAGGGGATTTTGGCCAAGGGCCAGACAGCAATGACTATGATATCCTGAGGAAAGAAAAGTTCCACCACCTGATCCCCGCGCACACCTTCACCAACATCAGCACCAAGAACCCTCAAGGCTCGAAGTCTCTGGACAACATCTGGATCAGTAAAAGCTTAAAGAAGGTTTTCACAGGTGAGGCAGAACTCACTTGTCCTTTCTCCTGTTCAGGAATGGAGTGAGAGAAACAGGTCTGAACTGACAGAAGTCATCTCACCTCCTCTGAGGCATACATAGGATTGTGGTTTACGTGACTGTATAACTGTCATTTAATCAGAGACGGAATCCAGGAATCCAGGCCCCTGTCAGTCCCGCGCTAAGGACCACACAGTGCTTTCCAGCCATTCTCTAATTGTTTTTGTAACTATTCGTTAATTTTATTCAAATATACCTCCTGCTGCTTAGATTTCTAAATCCTCATTTTTCAAAGTGAAAGGGGGTGTGACAAATAATTTTAGAATACCCACTGACCTACAGCAAGCAGATGTGTTCCAGGCAAACCTGGTTATAGATTAGCAGAGTCCTGATTCAGAGATGAGCTGATAGCGTTACTTTTAGGACACTTAGTCCTCTAGCAAACATTTGTCAAACATGCAAGTGTTGTGTTGTAGGATGCAGTGTAGACATGCTATGAGGTGGACATGCTGTGAGGTGAACAGGTGTCTCATGTAGTGTCACAATGGGACAGGAGAAATGCTCAGTGCTCTGCAAGGAGCAGGGTATGGGGGCGATTTCACCCTCCCTGCAGACTGGTAACCTGCTGAGTCAGGAGACAGTCAACAATATGGAAGAGACAGTAGGGTCTTTTGATGAAAGACAAGAACAGTATTTCTAAACTCTGACTGGACACTTTGCAAAGCCCCACGGATGCCTATTATACTTCAATGAGAAATTTAAAAATAAGAAAAGTTGCAGGGCCTGGCTTTTATTGCGAGAGAGACTAATGGGCAGCCAAGGCCAAGATCTTCAAGACTAGGACATCTAGGCTTGACTGTCACCTGCTTCTCCCCTCTCTCTTGGGGCACTAGTTTCCTGTTGTACTCTGTCATGGGAGGACCCAAATGATGAAGAAAGTGGGTCTCAGAGAGAATGACAGTTGTCAAACTAGCCTCGGTTTGCAGAAATGCGCTATGGGCCAGGAAAAGAGGCCAGCCCACGGCCTTTGCAGGCTCCCAGGAAGGTGTCTATTGAAGGAAGAGAGCTGGGGAAGCTGAGCCAACAGGGCTGGAAGGAAGTTGGAAATCCTTTCAGTGGTTCCCTTCCTGTGAAGTTGCTGAGCTCAGGGAGGAGTTGCCCCCGCTACAGAACGGTCAGCAGTGTGTGCCAAAGCTCCACCCAGAATCCAGGCCCATGTCAATCCTGCACTAAGGACCACACAGTGCTTTCTAGCTATTCTGTAGTTGTTTTTGTAACTATTCATTATTTAATTATATTCAAATATACTTCCTGCTTCATAGATTTCTAAATCCTCGTTTTAAAAATACCGTTACTTTCTCATAAGCTTCTGTAATTTTTTCTTTTTTACCCTTTGTGTAGAAAGAATTTCCACCCCTAACCCCCTGAGTGTCTTTTGCTTTGCAAAACTGGACCTTTGCTTTGGACTTGGGATGTCTTTATGAGGCGTCTGTCTCTGTTTTGTGATCAGATTCACAGCAGCGCGTGTATGAGGACAGGTCAGCCCATGTGCCCATGTGTGTCTGGATGGACAGGAGGCCTGGCCTCTGGGTGCTTTCACTGCCTAAATGCAGAAACCCTCCTTTATGTGGAAAATCAAACTGGCCGAGACCTTTAATATGCACAGGCAAATGCACAGGCACCTTCCAGCTACCTGAGGCAGCCTCTCCGGGCACCCCGGCCTGCAGACATGCGGTGTGACCCTCCACCTGCCAATCCAGGACCCCCTGCACCCAACCCCCCATCCTGATTCCCGGTCTCTTTCCTTCCTCTCCCTTCAGGTCACTGGGCTGTGGTGAGAGAAGGCCTCACGAACCCTTGGATTCCGGATAACTGGTCTTGGGGCGGGGTGGCTTCTGAACACTGCCCAGTGCTAGCCGAGCTCTACACTGAAAAGGACTGGAGCAAGAAGGACGCCCCTCGGAACGGCAGTGGGGTGGCCTTGGAGCGAAGTGAAGCCAACATCAAGCACGAGCGATGATGACACCAAATCCATGTGTCCACCCTGGGACCCAGGGGGGCACAGCCAAGGAGTGAGCCCTGCAGGGTGACACTTCAGGGCAGAACTGCCTTTTAATTTTTATTCTCAGAGCATCAGCACTTGAGGCCTTGCCCCACGCCTTCTCTGTGGACCATTCAGGACCTCCAGTGGGGGTGGCGTGCCAGGCGCATACCCCACCAGGTGGGCAAAGCAGAAACCTGCGGGGAGCGGAGACGCCTTTTATCTCTGGATGCCACAGACCTGAGCGGCATTGGGCTGGCTGTCCGCTGCTGACTGGATGGCAGCACAAGGACAATATGAGCAGAGGGAGGAGAAGAAGGGGTGCTCAGGCTGCGGGCCACAGTCCAGCAGCGCCAGAAGCACTCATTTCTGACCACCAGGCTATGACGTTCCTGCTGCGCATTACAGAAAGCTTTTAACTGTGGTCAGGCACTCTGCTCAGATACATTGAGTGGCGATTTTTAGTTTTGTTTTGAAAAAATAAACAGATTAACCTGCCTCGCTGCAGTGAGAGCATGGGACAAGTCCGCAACAGCCCTCCCCCGACCCCTCAACGCGCAGTGTGTATTTGCACCACGGCAGGTGCCTCTGTGTGGAGCTAGGGTCAAGCCCTGACCAGCTTCACTTCCCCTGCGCCTTTCATGTCCCCACCTTGAGGCCTTGCAGAGGCGCCTCTCAAGCCCCCATCAACTCGCCGGGACCTCTGTGAAGCCTCTCTGTCATCTCCCCTTCCCAGCCCTCCTTCATCCCCTGCCTCCTTCACCAGCCTGGCTTTTGCCTGGAGCACTATTTGTTTAGTTCTCTTTGCAGGACAAGAATTCTCTCAGGGTGGTATCACCTCCTCCTTCGTCCCCACTCACTCCAGTTTTTAGCCCGGAGCCTCCTGTGGTTGACTATCAGGAATGTGTGCTGTGTCAGGATACATAGGAAGTTAGACCTTAGGGTATCATGGAGAGTGCCCCTCCTAGTGGCTGGAGGTAGGGACAGTTGGTTGTGGGGCTGGAGAGAGGTTGTGGGGAGGAAGCGAGGATGCGTGCCTGCCACTAGGCATCTGCATCCCCGAGCCCAAGCCAGGAGGGATTTCCCTTAGGCAACACCATCCCAGGCAGATCTGCCACAATTCGCGTTTCACAGCTGAAGACGCTGAGGCTTAGAGAGCTCAACCTCCTCAAGGTCACACCACTGGGTAAATAGAGGGATGCAGACTCAGGTTTTGCTGTGTGCTCACATTTCAACTTTATGCTTAACATGAATGGAAAAATATGAAAGTAAATAGTGAAAAGGTGAGTTATGAGCTTAGATTACCTAGATTATTCCAGTATCCCATGGAAGCTGAGGACTTATTCCGCTTTCCACACCGAACACTAAATGTAGACCAGTATCAAGAACCCTCCTGTCCCCAAGTAGTGTAAACCAGTGGCTTCTCTGACCTGGAGCTGATGGGCCGTGAAGGGGGCCCATTTTTCCCCAAAGGCCATCCTTTTGGGGCCACCTGGCTCCAAGGAGCATCGCTGGTCTTGGGGACGGGAAGGGAACCCTCTTCCAGGAGCTCTAAGGGTACTTGGGAATCAATTGTGTCCATTCTGAGGTCTCTCCAGTGGGAGGGCAGCAGCTCCTGTCCCTGGGTTCAGGCTGTGCTTCTGGAAGCATCGAAATGGGATGTCTGAGCCTTGAGGAAAAGCAGCAGGGTTAGCATTAAAGTCAAGAGGGGCAGCTCAGGATGCTACCAGGGAGCACATCGTTTCTGGTGCCTCATCTAAAGGTAAAACCTCCCCTACATTCACCAGCCGGATGTCCCAAATCCCTTTAGCCAGATTGCTTTTTGCAACCAAAGCTGTGGACAGAAAAGCCTCCTTAAGTGAGCTGAGGGGACAGGAAATCCAATCAGATGACCTTTGTGTTCGTAATCGGGCTTGAGCCAGAGGCTGGGGAGCTGAGTCCCAGCCAAACTTCACTGTCCCTTTTGCTTTTCACACCCAGGGCTCAGTGGCCCAGGAAGTGTGCTGGGCAGCCTGTTCTTACTCCAGCTCAACCTATTGGGTGCTGGCTGTTTTTGGTTTTAGTTGTTGTTTTGTATTTTGTTGTTTTAATTAATAGGCTTTATTTGTAAGAGCAGTTTTATGTTTACAGAAAAGTTAGGCACAAAGGGATTCCCATATCCCTCCTCTTCTTTGCATATTTCCCCCTCTAATTAGCATGTTGCATTAGCATGGCACTTTGTTACAACTGATGAACTTGTATTCATTATTATTAGCTACAGTGTTCATAGTTTATATTAAAGTTCACTCTTTGTGTTGTGCATCCTATGGGTTTTGACAAATGTAGAATGACACATATCACCATGCTACAGAATCATTCAGAATAGTTCCTCTGATCTAAAAATGCCCTTGTGGTGGGGCATGGTGGCTCGAGCCCGTAATCCCAGCACTTTGGGAGGTGGAGGCGGGCAGATCATTTGAGGTCAGGAGTTCGAGACCAGCTTGACCAACATGGTGAAACCCCATCTCTACTAAAAATTACAAAATTTAGCCAGATGTGGTGGCGCATGCCTGTAATCCCAGCTACTTGGGAGGCTGAAGCACGAGAATTGCTTGAACCTGGGAGGTAGAGGTTGCAGTGAGCTGAGATCATGCCATTGTACTCCAGCCTGGGCAACAAGAGCGAAACTCTGTCTAAAAAAAATACCCTTGTTCTCCACCTATTCACCCATGCCTCCCTCCCCCTAACCCGTGACAATCACTGCTCTTTTCACCATCTCCATAGTTTTGTCTTTTCCAGGGTGTCGTTTGGTTGGAATTATAGAGTATGCAGCCTATTCACGTGAGCTTCTACCCCTAGCCACATGCATTTAAGGTTGCTCTGTGTCTTTCTGTGGTCTGATAGCTCCTTTCTTTTTCCTGCTGAGTCATGTTCCGCTGTGTGGAATTGACCTGCCTCCCTTGGATTGTTTCTGTGCCTTCCCTGGAGCTTCCTCTCACCCCAGCCCCAGCTCCACCCACAAATGTGGCATTTCTGAGTCCACCTCTTCCATTCTCCCCCTCCATTCTTTTCTTGCTTCTCCGTCTTCCAAGATTGTCTGAGAAGGGGCCTAACTGCGAAGGACTTTGTTGGAGAAGCCAAGGGAAGTCCCCTGCTGCTGAACCGGGGTTGGGAGGGGAAGAAGGGATTAAGTACAAGAAAAGCTCTTACAGTCCCACAGGCGCTGACTAGGAGCCGATGGCATTCTCCCTGCTCTCCCTATCATAGGAGAACTGCAGGCAGCCAACTGTCCCTTCCAGGCCCCAGTGGAACCTCTCTCCTCTCCTGCCCATTGTCTACCACAGATCAGAGATGGCTCTTTCTATGCAGGGGTGGGGACCCAGCCATCTCTATCAGCTCTGCCGGCACTGCAGGGGTGACTGACTAGAGGCCGGAAGCCCTCTTGGGCCTCAAATAACTAGGCCCAAGCTTTGACTCCCTCATGGCTGCTCTAGGGACTGCAAGGGAGGACACGGGCTTGGCCTTTCCTAAAGGGCTGCTTTCTTTCGAAGTCAAGGGGATGCTATTTTCTTCTTTGTGTTTCTTTGGTTCTGACATCAGAATTCTCCTCAGTGCAGATGACATTGCCCTCTGGAATGGGTGAGAATCCTAACACCTGGGTTTTCGGTTCTGCCCAGCGTGGCTTAAGTCTCCACCTTAAGTGAATCTCACCTGAGACAGCTACAGGGTTTGTTTTCTGGGGAAAGGAATTAATGACTTGAACAGCACTCACGGGTCTTAAACTTAGCATACAGTTTCAAATAACCCATGCCCCCACTTATTGACCCCTTACTGTTCTAAGCACTTCATACTTTAAACTGACTTCATCCTCAGAACAGTGCAATCAAGTTGGTCCTATTATCTTTCTTCTGTTCCTTTCACAGAGGAGGAAACTGAGGCATGGAGAAGGTAACCAGGCTAGGGCTGTACAAGGAGAAAGGGCAGAGCCAGAATGCCTGCCCACCAGCGTTGCACTTCTACCAGCACGCCCTGCACCCAGAGGCAAAGTGCCTCTGCCTGGGCTTAGTTGGACATAAACTCTTACACCACAGACAGAGTGGGTGGCACTTCTCCCCTGAGGACCCCGGGTGTGTTGTCACTGCTCCATGGCTACATGCCCAGGATTTGGAGGCAGCAGGCCTGGCTTCTGTCCCAGCTCTCTGTGTCATAGCTGCTGGCCCCTGCATGTTCAAGATGTCTGGCAAAGTCCCAGTTTTCTTGTCTATTAAGTGAGGACAAAACCTCTCTGAGAAGGTTGTGAAAAATAAACATCTGCCCAGCTCTCAGGGCATCTGACCGCAGGGCCAGTGGTGTGACACTGCAGGGAAGCCATTTGTTTCAAATGCTCTGACACATCATAAGGGCTCACTAAGTGGCAGCGTTTCTAAAAATAATCTTTCACTGCTTATTTCTTAGTGTTTACATTGTATCCCCAGGCTCTCTCTGCTCCTTCCAAGCTTTGTGGTTTCCCAATAGCATGGAATTCTATACTTTCCACTGGTCAATTTGGGCCCTCGGAAGTAGGGACCCCTGGGCCAGTGGTACCTGTCACATGCACACTGATTATTGAGAAAAACCCAGAGGCTCTCTCAGGGCCAAAAACCGCTGCTCCCAGGCTCCGGCTGTTCCTGGTAGAGAAACTCAGTGGGAAACTCAATAAAGCTTCTCTGGGGACCACACACACACAGCACCTTGGATTTACCATGAGCACAAGGACAGGCGGCCACTGGGTGAATTCCTGTGGGGAGGGACAGCCAACATTCCCTGGGATGGTCACTGAATTTGGCAGGCCCAGACTCTCCAAGGAGTGTCCGCAGAGCAGCCTGCATGAGCAGACACATTGTGAGTGGTGTTGTGAGGGGCTTGGGAAGGGTAGGTCATGCAGTCAGGGGGCAGGTCATTGTGCTTCTAGAGGAACCAGCCGGGAGAGGATTGGAGACGACTTAAGAGCTCGTGCCTCGGCATGATCCACCACTGCATCCTGGAGAGAAAACCCCCCTGAGAGGGGCAGTGTTTGCCAAGGGATGCTTTGTTGGTGCAGGAATTGAGGTTTGAGGGTGAATGAGCAAAGGTGTTGGCCATGCAGAGTTGTGAGGACGTGTACACAAAGACACGTGCTCATGTGTGCACACCAGATACCTTAGTGTACTGCGCTTCATTAATGGGCTTAAGCAGCCTGAGGCCTGTTGGATTTTCGGGGTGCTGGCTGACAAGTCCTAGGGCTGGGCTGGTGCAAGGCTGCATTAGCAGTTCAGTGCCTGGAGATGTTTTCTTGGGCTTGATTCCTACTTCTCCCCCCTCAGTAAAGGAATACTTGGATGTTTTACTTTGAAATGCTTTAAATAAGGACAATCCAATTCAGTATGGCTTTGAGGTGTGATTTCTAAAGTGGTTTGGATGGAGCCATCACTTGGATCTGAGTGGCTCGTTGGTACAGAACTCTCTCTGGGCCAGGCTGGAAGTTGCAGTGAACCCTCATTCAGAGCCTCTGGGACCAGGCTGACACTGGACACTTCCTTCCTAGGAACTTCATGAATAGCACCTTCTCCAGCCTGTCCACTTAGCAGCTGGCTGGTTAGAATAAATTAAGTAAGGGAAATAAGGGAGAGAGAGGAAGGGGGAGGGGAGAGAATGATCAAAGCCAAAGCATCCATCCATCCAACTCATATTTACTGAAGGCCTAATGTGTGCCTGACACTTCACAGGATAATCCCTTTTGTGTGAAGCTTACAGTTTAGCAGGGAAGACAGAATTCATTATTCATAGCTATTGACATTATTACAAATAACAATTATTAAAAAGCCATCTGAAAAAGTTGCATGGAAATTTAGGGGGAAAAATCCCCGATTTAAGATAAATAATCCAGTTCAGTAAACATTTTTAAAATTAGGACCCCCTCAAAAATGGTGCTGACTCCTGAAATGGAGGCCACATGTGTTTGAACAAATTAAAGGGAACCTTGGATGAGCATAGCATGCGAGGCACACTCTCCCGTGCTCCCACTCTTTCATGCCCCCACGCTTCCACTCTCCTGCGCTCCCATGCTCCCACTCTCTCACACTCGTGCTCCCATGCTCCCCCCTCCCATGCTCCCATGTTCCCATGCTCACACTCTCTCACGCTCCCATGCTCCCCCTCTCCTGTGCTTCCGTGTTCCCATGCTCCCACTCTCACGCTCCCATGCTCCCCCTCTCCCATGCTCCCATGATCCCATGCTCCCACTCTCTCACGCTCCCATGCTCCCCATCTCCCACGCTTCTGAGCTCCTGCACTCCCATGCTTGCCAAGCTCCACCATTGTGCCATGTGCTGTCATCCCTGTTCCTACCATGTCTTCTCACAAAACTTTCAGGATTAAGCAATTCCTAGCCAAGAAACAAAAACAAAATTATCCCATTCCCCAGTGGATTCAGATGGAAACTGGTAATAAAGCCAGGTACTGGCCAGGCGTGGTGGCGCACACCTGGAGTCCCAGCTATTCGGGAGGCAGAGGCAGGAGGATTGCTTGAGTCTGTGAGTTCCAGGCTGCAGTGAGCTGTGATGGCAAAAACCATCAGGTACAACTCCCAGGAGAGACACTGGAGCAGAACCAAGCTGGGCCTCTTGGGAACTGGGTCTGAGATACGCACATATTGATACAAGATCCCTAGTGTCTGACCTCATCAAGCCAAAAACATTACCACTATTGGGACAGTTCAACATATTTTATTAGGGAAAGGATTTTTCTCTTTGTTCCTATGCTCTGAACTTGTAGTTTGGCTTAGTAATAAATATGTAAGACTTTTTTTTGAGCTGCTAAAAGAATAAAGTTCTCCACAGGACTCGTAGAGAGCTATGCAGGCAGAGGTGGGCTGGAGTCAGCTCCTACTTGCTCATAGGAGCTGATTGTTCAAGTTTCAGGAATTTTACCAGCCAGCTGTTAGTTATTGGTAGCTTGGCTTTGCCCTTGGTGAGAGTATTTACGCCATGAAGATAGACAAAGGCTACAAATCAGAACACTTTCTACTGAGAGCTTGTTGTTAGACATTTACCAGCACATCACCAAGGCCAGGGCTTGGTTCTTCAATGCAAAACATGGGTGGAGACCCAGCTCCTCCATAGCTGGGAAGATATCCAGAGGATGGAGATGCTTCAGTCTGGAAAGACACGGCCTGTCGGCTTATATGAAAAAAGTCTGGAAACCACACAAACTGCCAAACTATACTGAGGGAGAAGGCCAGACTCCTCATTGAGCCTTGCAATTTTTAAAGCATAGATTCTGTTATTTTAAAATGAAAACAAGTACCCTCTTCTGCAGTCAATTCAGAGTCTTGACTACCCTTCTAGCACCCTTCCTCATTGCTGACCCTGAGCCTTAGCCTGTGCTTTTCCTCCTGCCTAAAATCTTCTATCCACTGGAATCCACCCAACGCAGAAACCCTTCCCAATCCCCGCCCCAACATCCACCTCCAGGGTCTTCTGCAACCACTCCATCCCATGCTGGTTCCCTGCCTGCCTCGACTCCAGTGGTCCTAAACGTCCATGGGATTTCCTGGCACTTATTTGCTCACTGTCTTGCCATGTTACTTAACATCAGATGGAGGTTCAAGTGGTTTCCAATGGGGAGAGGTGCATTTCGCAATGTCTGGAGACATCGTTGGTTGTCACAGCTGGGGTGATGGTGCTACTGGCATCTAGTGGGTAGAGCCCAGGGATGCTGCTAACATCTTACAACGCAGACAACCCCTGCTTCTCCAGCAAGTCTGACCCCAAATGTCAATAATGCAGAGGTTAGGAAGCCCTGTTGTATGCTAGTGACCACATCCTAGTTCAAACTTACTCTCCAAAGAACCAAGCACAGAGCCAGGCATGTCATAGACCTTCAATTGTTCGAGGCAAGTGTGCCTTTACTCACCTCAGGGCTTATTTCCAGAACACATTTCTTCTACCATGATTACCACCCACTCCCACCTCCCTCCTCCCTCTTCCAAACCCTGATTGGAAATATAAACAAGTACGAGTTACATAAATTGATAGATAAAAAGAACGGGTTATCAATAGAAGCCTGCAGTGTCAGAGGTGCACCTGCATCTTCTGGGTACTGTAGGACTTGCATTCCTTTCCAGAAATGTGCCTTTTAAGCCTCTGCAAGCTGAACCCTGTTCTCTCTCTGGCCACCTCCCAGTGGCTTTACTTCTGCCCTTCATCAGCTTAGCTGTTGTCATACAGATTGCAGAGACATTCTTGCTGCACAGAAGCCAAATGTAGTTGTAAGAATAATTTATGGATGGTTCCATCCATCCACATTAAAAAATAGTTCCTTATCAGCCAGGTGCAGTGGTTCATGCCTGTAATCCCAGCACTTTGGGAGTCCAAGACGGGTGGGTCACCTGAGGTCAGGAGTTCAAGACCAGCCTGGCCAACATGGTGAAACCGTGTCTCTACTAAAAATACAAAAATTAGCCAGATGTGGTGCTGGGCTTGTAATCCCAGCTACTCGGGAGGCTGAGGCAGGAGAATCACTTGAACCCAGGAGGCAGAGATTGCAATGAGCTGATATCACGCCATCACACTCCAGCCTGGGTGACAGAGCAAGAATCAATCTCAAAAAAAAAAAAAAAAAAAAAAAGTTCTTTATCATCTGTGGTGGGTCAGGCACTGTACTAAGCAGGGGTGAGGTTGTATCTTTGACAGCCATAGGACACTAACCACTAACCAATCAGATCAGACACTAGACTAGGAGCTGGGCCAGGGAGACAGACAGACAGACAGACACGGACACACCCAGGCAGACGATGATACTAGGAAGGGGCAAGGCAGGACCACAGCAAAGGCCCCAGTGAAAGGCAGCACCACCACGGGCAGGTGCTGTTCTGGCCCCATCCTGGAGAACGGGGCTGGCGGAAGCTCGTGGCCCTCCTGGGAAGGCCTGTTTCCGACTGTCCCCAGAGACTCTGGGGATGAATGAGGTATGGCCCAAGCTTGTGGGAAAATTGCAAATCAACACTGCATCCTGGAAAAACACTTTGGTTTGGCCTCGAGTCACTGTCCTTTCATTTCTCTTCTGACCACAGTGAGTGCCCCGTGTGAGGATGACTGGGTGGAGGTGGTGTCTTGCTGGCTGATTGCCTTCCAGTGGAGCAGGGACCATCTCTTAGCTGGACAATGAAGGCAAAATTAAATTTTTCAAAGAATTTGTCAGCCACATTAGAATTGATATTTATCAAGGGCTTATTAAGGCCAGAAGTTATATTAGAAACTTTATGAATATTTCTCATACAGTTCTCCAGACAATCCGGTGAAACATGGCTTAGTACCCAGGGTGCCAGGGCTCAGAGATGAACAATTTTCCAGAAGCCAGAAGTGGAGGTGGGAGCTGAAAACAGCCTAACTCCAAAGCCCGTGTTCTTTTTTTTTTTTTTAGACAGAATCTTGTTCTGTCACCCAGGCTGGAGTGCAGCGGCACAATCTCAACTCACTGCAACCTCTGCCTCCCAGGTTCAAGCGATTCCCTTGCCTCAACCTCCCGAGTAGCTGGGACTACAGGTGTGCACCACCATGCCCAGCTAATTTTTGTATTTTTAGTAGAGACAGGATTTCACCGTGTTGGCCAGGCTGGTCTTGAACTCCTGACCTCAGGTGATCAGCGTGCCTTGGCCTCCCAAAGTGCTGGGTTTACAGGCATGAGCCACCACGTCCGGCCAAAGCCGGAATTCTTAGCCCATACTTTTCTTAGCCCATACTTTTACTCTATTCTCTTTCTCTTTCTCTCTCTCTCTCTCTCTCTCTGTGTGTGTGTGTGTGTGTGTGTGTGTGTGTGTATGTGTAACAGAGCATTTTTGTTTCCATTCTTAAATATATTCTTAATTTTCTGCAATGAATATGAAAGCATCAATTTGGTAATCAGAAAGGAAATAATATAATCACGAGCACAAAGCTGAGTTAAGAAAAAACGGACTGAACTGACTTCCCTTCATCCTGCAGCCTGCAGGCCCCTTCCTCCCCTGGGGGTGCTGCTGCTCCAGCCCCCTCCTATCTCATCTTTCCTTAGGGAGCTGTCTTGAGAGAGAGACTGAGACGCTGGTCTCCCCGCAGCAGGTCCTGACAGCGGTGACTTATCCAAGCAGAGCCTCAGGCACCACTCTCTTCTTCAAAAGTTACCAGAACAACCCTTAGGCAACTTCTTCCGGGTCAGCCCAACGGCCTTTCCCACACACCTGGGCCCAGCCTCAGGTGTCTGGAGTATTTCCTAAGTAGAATTGGGGAAGATGTCTCAAATCACGCCAGGCAGCAGCCATCTGGAAAATTGCTGCTGGCTTAGCACCCTTGGGCCTGGTGGGTGAGGAGGTTCTTCCGGCCCTGGGCTCCTGCCTGGTGTCCCCTCTCAGTCAGTGCCTCTACCCAGGGCAGGAGCAGCCTCCGTGGAAGGGTGAGACAAGCTGGCTGCAGTGCAGGGCAGCTCTGCTGGTTGGGTAGAGCGGAGACAGCAGAGGAACTTCAGCCTCCCAGAAGAGTAAGAGCTGAGCGAAGCTGTGAAAGGGGTATCCTTGCTTGGTTCATGGTGGGTACCTTTAGCCCTTGAAAGCCTCAGTTCCAGCCCAGACTGAGGAATGGCGGAGCGTCTCCCCAGCAGAGAATTCTGCTGTGGGAATGAATGGTTGAGCTCCAGGGCTTCCGGCTTCCTCCTCTCGGTTAGCAGCCTCTCCTGCCGAGAGCCCCCTGGGCCCTGCAGCCTGGGCCTGCCCATCATCAGCCCAGAAGGCAGGAGGTTTCATAAAACAGAATTAGAAGTGCAAGTTTTCTAGAAACTTTAGGATTAATTAATAAACAGATGGTCTATCTCTTCATCCTTCCCCGGCATGGGAAGGGTTGAGTAGAGTTAGAAATCCACTTAAATTTGCAAAACGTAGATAGTTGTTGAACCTGGGTCAAGGGAACATAGGGGTTCATAATACATTTCTTTCTACTTTTGTGTATGTTTGAAATGTTTCACAACACAATGAATACAATGCACAAATAATAAAAAGCCCAAGCCACAAAAAATAATAAAACACACTTTTTAAAGGAATAAAAACATATTTATTTAAAGCATAACTTTTTTTTTTGTTTGAAGTGGAGTTTTGTTCTGTTGCCCAGGCTGGAGTACAATGGCGTGATCTCAGCTCACTGCAATCTCCACTTCCCCGGGTTCAAGCGATTCTCCTGCCTCAGCCTGCCGAGTAGCTGGGATTACAGGCATGCGCCACCATGCCCAGCTAATTTTTTTTTTGTATTTTTAGTAGGGATGGGCTTTCACCATGTTGGCCAGGATGGTCTCGAACTCTTGACCTCAGGTGATCCACCCACCTTGGCCTCCCAAAGTGCTGGGATTACAGGCATGAGCCACTGCGCCTGGCCAAAATGTATACTTTTTAAAAGAATCAGCAAGTACTGCATTTCCCTGTAGACCGAGGTGCCAGCGTTCTCGCAGTTAGGGGTGGGCATGTGTGGAAGGGATTCGCCTCTGTAATTCTTTCCTTTTATGCCAGTCCCTGGAAAGAATCACCAAAAGGAATTCAGTGTTTAATCCTAAAAGGGGAACATTAAAATGTATGTATTTGAAGGGTAAATTAAAAGTCCCAGAGAGAAAAGAAGAAAGGGCTATTTAAAAGCCCTCAGTTGCTTTTTGTGCGTTAATCACCTGTTGGGCACCCACCAGGATAGGCCCTGGGAGTGGGGTTGGGGGAGAGGGAGCAGGAAGATCCCTGCCTTCCAGGGCCACTCCTCCCTGGTCTGGGTTATACGGTCTCCAGTGCAGCGCTCCTGCAGCTGCGCAAGCCTGGATGGGAAGGAAGCTGCTAGCCAGGCCGGAGTGGGATCCTCTTGTATTCCGTGTTCACCTCTCCGTGAGTCTCCACTAAAGATGTGGCCAGGAGGAGTCTGAGCACCCACCAGGTCAAAGGGAAACTTCTTTCTCTCTCTCCTGGCTCAGAGAAGCCTCACCCAACAGCCAGGCAAAACAATTCATCCCTCCATCTTCTATCATGTGTAAGAAAACCGTGGGTCACCTTAATGAAATTTTTATTTTTTTTTTGAGATGGAGTTTCCCTCTTGTTGCCCAGGCTGAAGTGCAGTGGTGCCATCTTGGCTTACTGCAACCTCTGCCTCCTGTGTTCAAGCAATTCTCCTGCATTCAAGCGATTCTCCTGCCTCAGCCTCCCGAGTAGCTGGGATTACAGGCGCACATCACCATGCCTGGCTAATTTTTGTATTTTTAGTAGAGACGGGGTTTCACCATGTTGGCCAGGCTGGTCTTGAACTCCTGACCTCAAGTGATCCACCCGCCTCAGCCTCCCGAAGTACTGGGATTACAGGTGTGAGGCCCCGTGCCCACTGCCCCGGCTACCACCCCCGCCTTAATGAAATTGAACCCTGAGCCTCCAGGCTGGGGATGTCTGGGGCTGGTTCTCCTCAGCTGAGAGGGCCTGAGCAGGCCAGCCCAGCCCTCTGCCCAGAGTTTCCTTCCTGCTGTGGCCACAGGGCTGCCATGGGGCACTCACCTTCCCACCCGCAACACTTCTGTCCGCAGCACAGCTAGGCCTAGCTGGAGCAGGTAACCCAGCCTTTACCCAAGACTTAAGGAGAGCAAAGAAGAAACAACCCCAGGGAATCATGAAAGCAGCTTTATGTGGCCTATAAGGTGGAATGTTCTCATCCTCAGCTTGTGGGAGTAGATGGGTGGTCTCCCTGCCTGACCCCACCTGGCAGACGCCAGCAGCCCCTGCCTCCTGGGAGGACCTTGGGTGGAACTGGACAACAAGGCCTCTCTCTGAGTGAGGCCCAGAAGTGGACAGCGATGAGCCCTCCTGCCTGTCTAGGGCTGTCATCTGAGTGCCACTGTTTTTGAGACAGGGTCTTACTCTGTTTCCCAGGTGGCAGCGAAGTGGTATAATCATGGCTTACTGCAGCCTCGACCTCCTGGGCTCAACCAATCCTCCCACCTCAGCCTCCCAAGTAGCTGGTGAGACCACAGGCACTCAACCACCCCACAGGTTATTTTTTTCCCCCAGTTTTTGTAGAAATGGGGTCTCCCTATGTTGCCCAGGCTGGTCATGACCTCCTGGGCTCAAGCAATTCTCCTATCTTGGCCTCCCAAAGTGTTGGGATTACAGGTGGGGGCCACCGTGCCCAGCCTCTGAGTGCCACCTCCTGCCTGACAATCAGTCCCTTCCCCAGTTGCCAGGCCCCAGAGATGTTTGTCTCTGTCAGAGAAGAGCCCAGCACTACCCACAAGGTCTACAAGAACCCATATTTGAGGGCGTCCAGCAGATGGAAAAGAGGTGGGGAGGTATTCCTTAGGGGAAGAAGGGAGGGCACCGAAGTGAACAGGTGCTCCCTGCCAGCCTTGTCAGCGCCACACACCTGGCAAGGCGCCTTAAACCTCACCTCAGCCCCATGGTGCAGAAAAGAAAACCGAAACTCAGAAGATAAGTAACCAGTACCTGGGCCTCGCCGCCAGGAGGCAACAAAGTCAGGATTCCAGCTCAGCTCCGACACCTGTGGCCTGGCTTTTAACAGTTTAGAGGGAGGCTCACAATTAAGAATAAACGCAGAAAAACGTTTGCAGCTGAGATAAAGAGTGCTGTGCGAACCTAAGGAGGGAGAACCTGCTCAGCTGGAGGCGAGTCTGAGGAGTCTTCCTGGGAGAGGTCCCCTTGAGCGGGGACCTGACCGGGTGAGTAGCAGATGGCATCCCCGGAAGAGGGGACCAGGAGGGCCGGGGTGTGGAGGGAGGACAGCAGTGATGTGGCTGCTCCTGGCAAGAGCTTAGGACGAGATATGGAGAGGAGACTGACGGGAGCCACAGGCCAGCTCTTCCAGGGCAGGCTAAGGATGTTGAGGTGGTTCTGCGGCGCTGGGGAGCATTGCAGGCTTGTGTGGGAGTAGGAACAGGTAGAGGAGGGGGCCTGCATCCGCAGTGCCGGGAGCGGGGCAGGTATCGGGGCAGGGATGGGGGATGGCTCTCGTTGCCGGCATATTATTGTGCGGTCCTTCGGCTAAGGTGTTAGTAGAGCTGGTGGGGGCCAGGTTGGTCACACTAGTCTCAGAGAAAGGCCTGAGGGGCTGGAAAGCAAGTGCAGAGGCGGGCTATTGGGACACTGTTGAGTGTCACAAGGACATGGGTTCGAGTTCTGCCTCCACCCTGACCAGCTTCAGGTTTCTAAGAAGTTGATCTTTGTTAGGTTTAAAAAAAAAAGAAAAAAGAAAAATTCAGGAAAAGAGCCAGGTTTGGGGAGAAGATGCTAATCCCTGTTTTGGACAAGTTGAACTAGGGTGCCTATAGGTCAACTGCCCAGGCAGTTGGGAGCGGGTGGGGAAACCTGCCCTTCCAGAGCCTTCCGTGATGGGTCTGCTGTGCTCCCGTCAAGGGTGGGACATTCCTCTATGAGAACACACATCAAACCGTGGAGTGCCTCGGCTGTCAGGCCTGCCTCCCAGCCAGACTGCACATGTAGAGAAGTAGAGGGAAGCTTACCTGAAGATGACAGTCCCGATGATGATGATGATGATGATGACGATGGTGATGATTGATCATGATGATGTTTTAAGGGCAGGGAGGCTGTTACCTTTTCTTATGGGCTGAAATGTATCCCCTCAAAATTTATATTAAAATCCTAACCCCTAGTACTTTAGACTGTGACTTTATTTGCAAATAGGGTCATTGCAGACACAGTTAAGATGAGGTCCTGCTGGAGTGGAGTGAGCCCTTCATCCCATATGACTTGGTATTCATGTAAGAAGAAGAAAAAACAGAAACAAACAGGGAGAGGGCCAAGTGGCCACGGAGGCAGAGATTACAGTGATGGAGCTGCAAGCCAAGGAACACTGCGGAGCAGCATCTGAGGCTGGAAGAGGAGAGGCAGGGTTCTCCCTTTAGGCTTCAGAGGGAGTGGCCTCGCTCATACCTTGATTTTGGACTCCCTGCCTCCAGAACCATGGGTGACTAAATTTCTCTAGTTGTAAGCCTCTCAATTGATGGTAATTTGTTATGGCACCCCTAGGAAACTAATAGATGATCATGCCTGTATCCCCAGAACCTGGCACATCATGGCATTGGAGAAGCAAATGAATGAATGAAGTTTAGAGAGGGAATGCAGGAGAACTACTCAGCCCCACAAAGTCAGGTGGAATGTGGCTCTGCCCGCCTCCCCAAAGAAGGCTCTGTAGCCAAGAGCAGCAACAAATAGGCTGAGGGAGACCTGGGATGGTGCCGGTCTCCACCAGCTCACCTCCCTTGGTCTTGTCACCCAGGACAGATCCTGATGTGGGGAGGGAGAGAGCAGAGAGTAGAGAAACCCTGGGGTTACCAGTGAAGCTTGTCTCTCACCTCAAGGGTGTCCTCTCCCTTCCTTGCTTTCTTCCACCACCACTACCCCATCCTCTCTGCAGTATCTCTGCGTCTGAGCATCAGAGCTAGGGTGACATTTACCCACCCTTTGGGAGTGGGTCCCTGGAAAGGTGCCAGGTGGAGCTGGAGGTTGAAGCAAGTTTCAGGGCATTGACAGGAAGAGAGTGAGGGAAGCCCTGGGTAGCACTAAGAGCATGGCTATAATGGGTGTTATGAGCCCAAACTCCTGTTCAAATCCTTTCCGGAAATTACTATTGGTGTGACTTTGGGAAAGTCACTCAACCCCTCTGAGCCTCTCAGTTTCTTTACCTGAAAAATGGAGGTATGTCTACTACCTTTAATATTGTCATAAAGATTAAATGAAATATATTTGGCATGAAATCGTCACCACCATCATCTTCAGTGGTGGCCAAGTGTCTCTAGGGAAGACAGGAGTGCAATGTGGATGGAAAGGTTTGGGGAGTTCCCAGACCACCCAAATCTGTGAGCAGGATGGCACTGAGAAATGCAGAACATGCCCTGGGGATGGGGGCAATTTTCTACAGTCTGGAGGATGTCTTTCAATCCTGGCTTCTGTGCAGAGCTGAGCAGTGTCCAGGGGTGGACGGTCCCCAGCCAAGCATGAGGAGGCCCCTTTGTGGGAGCCAACACCATACAGGGGGACAAGTTCAGATGTCAGGGCCCCATCAGAAGTGGGGGGCACAGAGTTTAAACCACCACTGAAAAATAGGCAAGGGGACCCTTGTTGGAAGGAGTTTGTTTGCTGGGCATGAGAGAGGCCACCAGTGAGAGTAGGGGCAACCCTGACCTTCAGGGTCAAACCACATAAGGCAGGATTGCCCTGCAGCTTTTGGTTTTGGTGTCTGGCCAATTGCCAGTAGTCAGTGATGGAAGATGCCATTTCCCAAGTACTCTGCTGACTTCTATTGCGACAAATTATTTAATTAAATTATTATTGTTGGGAGGGCATTAGGGACTCGAGTTTTACTGAGCTAAGGAGTGAGTGCAGTGGGTGGGGGATAATGAAAGAAGTCAGATTGGAAGGAGGGTCACGGAAAACAAACGTCCTTGACAAAGGTGGGCGGGGCTCATGCAAATGAGACAGTCTAGGGAGCATTTCCTGCGACTTCCTGCTTTCTGGAAACTGCTTAGAAGGCTGAGTAGCTGAGGTTGACCTGAGAGCTTGGTTTTGCCCCAGAAACACACAGACAGCAGAAAGGAGATGGCAGAGGTTCAGGGGTAGCCAGGCCACCGGGCCACTGCAGGCCAGGAGTGCAGGTGCAGCCTGCGATAGCAAGGATAAGCTTCAAAGGCAAAGGTGAGGTCCTGTCCTAGGCACCCTGGGGCCTTGCTCTTGCTTCCCAGGGGTGTCTCCTGCTTCTGCCTTTATCCCTCCAGGAGGGTAGGGATGGAGGGAGGCACCCTCTTTTTCTCAAATCTGTGTCCCTGGGTGGCCAGGCTGGGCTTGGTAATGTGGAAAACTTGTGTCTGCGAGGGCAGTGAAGTTCGAAGGCCTGCTAAAGAGAGCAGCAGGAAAAGAGATGGTTCACTGACTCCCTCCTTCCAGGTGGCCTGGGGAGGAGGAAGAAGGGAGAGAGATAAAAGGCCATGGAAGGGATTTCTCACCTGCTTCTGTTTTCCTGAGCTCTGGGGTCAAACCACATCAGGCAGGCTTCGCTTGGTGCTTTTGGTTCTGGGAGTGCCTAATATAGTGTCTGCTTAGCCGGCCTAATTCCGATCCACAGTCAGTGATGGAGGACGCAATCACCTCAGTGTCTTGCTGACTTTCATCATGATGAATTATTTACTTAAAGGATCAATGCTCAGGGTGAGGCGCACTAAGGAGGACTCCAGTGATGAGGAGTGAGTGCGATTGGCTGGGGTTGTGGCTGCACCAGCACCAGCTACTTTGGACACAGCCAGAGAAGAGTGACAGGCTCCAGCCCCAGGCCTGCCGTGTATTGTGTGGTAGTCTCTTTGCTCTGAGTTCTGACATACCGGGAAGTGGCATTTTAAAATAGAAATTCCAGAGATGGCTTTACCTCTTGGCAAATGGGCACCATACCTGTTCTATGCATGAAGGGTTCCTATGAATTTTCTGGACTATAAATCTCCCCCATTCTCTGGACTCTAAAAGCCCAAGGACAGAATCAGGAACACAAGGACTAGGCCGTCGATACCACCAGACTTGCTGAGTGATGGGGGGCAATTCCCCAGGCCTCCAGTTTCCTTCATGATATCCAGCAAGGAGAATTTTTCCCGGGGCAGTGGTCCTCACACGTAGATACCTGGAAGAATCACCCGTGGGACTTCCTGACCTGTGGATTCCTAAGCCCTAACCCAGAGTCTGATGAAGAAACATTGACTAGGCCTGGCCTGTGGCCCAGTTGAATTGGTGGCCATGCTCTGAGGCTCATACTTTGAGAAATACTGATGTGGAGGGAGTTGGTTAAAACAGGGTGCTGCCGTGTGTGTGTGTGTGTGTTACATATTTTCTTTACAGAAATGAGGTCTCGCTATCTTGCCTAGGCTGTCCTCAAACTCCTAGGCTCAAGCGATCCTCCCACCTCAGCCTCCCAAGTAGCTGGGAACGTACCGTCATGCCCAGTTTGAGCCTACCATAAATAATACTAGAGACAATATAGATGGGGCTGACTAAAATGTCAAGAACTGTGGTGGTTTATTTACTTGGAATTTTGGTGTGGCTTTCAATGGCTGGGTAAGGGATTCTTTCAGTAGCAAGGATGATAGCTACCTGGCCCTATGTCAGAGATCAGCCAGGCAGCTGAAAAAGTTTAGAATTGAAGCTGACAGACAGATAACAGCAGGAGAACTATTGTTACTGTGGCTATTTTATTAAAAGTCTGAAGTCCTTGGCTTCACTGTCCTAATGGAGCTGGCAGTGAGGATTTTTTCACTAATCTAATTACCAAACAAGACTGATGTTGGGTAAATCCTTACTATTTACAGAACTGGTAAGCAACTGCAGCTCTAGGAATTTCTCTGAAGTTTTCTTCTGAATTTTTCTGAACAGCATTGATCATCATTTACTTATCTAAGAAGACCAAATTGCAGAGAAGTTGGAAATCAGATCTTTTCATTCTTATCTCCTAGAGGGGTCTCATAGGTCTCCTGGCAAGAAGCAGTCAGACTCTGAGTGGTTTTGGCATTGAGGTTCTTGGGTGGAAGATGTGCTGCCAGCTAGGAGCAGTGAAAGCATAAGAGGATGAAAACTTCTAGGAGCCAGCCTCAGCCTCGGTCCCCACCATTGGCAGCTTCCAGATGGCTTCTGGAGGCTGTGGAGGCAAAGGCCTTCATTCTCATCCTCAACATTTAGTATGTTCATGTTCTTGTAGAATTGTCTCAGATAAAGCCAGTCACATATCTAACTCCTAAAAACCTCAGAAGTTTGCCTAACAGCCCTCGGAAGGAACCTCAGTTTATAGGAGGTCTGTGTACCTGGAGGAGGGTGGGCTGGGATGAGAGGGAGTCAGACCTCTGCAATTTCCAGTATTTTATTTGAAGACAGTCCAGAGGCTTAAAGGGTCTGAAGGATGCATTATTACTGGGAATCCAGGGTCTGGTGAAAGCTAGAAAGCTGTTATCTAAGCAAAGGGGAGTTTAAGATTAGAAACTGAATTTCCCAGCCTTGCCTGTGCTCTAGAAACAATGGGGCTGGGTGCAGTGGCTCACTCCTGTAATCCGAGAACTTTGGGAGGTCGAGGCGGGCAGATCTCTCGAGGGCAGGAGTTCAATACCAGCCTGGCCAACATGGTAAAACCCAGTCTCTACTAAAAATAGAAGAATTAGCCGGGCGTGGTGGCACATGCTTGTAATCCCAGCTACTTGGGAGGCTGAGGTACAAAAATCGCTTGAACCCAAGAGGCAGAGGTTGCAGTGAGCCGAGATCACACCACTGCACTCCAGCCTGCATGACAAAGCCAGCCTCCATCTCAAAACAAATAAACCAACAAAAAGAAACAATGGGGACCTCAGTTTGTGGGACATTATTACTTGCTGAGCTGAGAAGCTTCTCTTGGCCAGAGGATCTAGTGACTTTCCCAAATACCTCCTTTCTCCCATTTCTCTAACAGGGAAAAAAGCTGGATTCACTGAGAAGTGTCTAAAGCAGTTGTGCTGTTGAGATAAAGCAGGATCTGAATTTCGAATTGCTCATCTCTCACACAGATATTACTTCAAATGGACACAATGAAATATTACTCAAAATATTTCTCAAGACTGAAAACTGGAAATATACAGAATATGTATATTGTTTTTAAGGCCAAATCATCTCAAGGAATTTTATGACAGATTTGTCAGTGTGAAATTTGCATTGGATGGAGGAGGAAACCTTTTAGAATAGGCCTACAGGAGACTTCGGTAATCCCTTTCTTGGGTTCTTTAAAATATATACATCTTTCCTACAACACTTACACTTGCTTGAAATCAGAGTTTAGGTTAGGATTTAGCTGCAAGTGTCAACTTGCAAGATTAAACATTTTAGGGGACCTGAAGTCAAAGATAAACTGCTGGGAGAAGAGCGGGAGAAGGGAAAAATAAAAGAGCCAGTGCTCCCTCTAGTGGGGAATTGTGGAGAAGCATGCAGAGATTCTTGGTGCCCTTGGTGCTCAAAAACTGGAGGATGTTCTCTGCTTGCTAATTTTTGTTTTTTGTTTTTCTTTTTCTTTTTCTTTTTTTTTTTTGAGACAGAGTCTCACTATGTTGCCCAGGCTGGAGTGCAGTGGTGGGCAATCTCAGCTCACTGCAACCTCAGCCTCTTGGGTTCAAGCGATTCTCCTGCCTTAACCTTCCAAGTAGCTGGGATTATAGGCGCATGCCACCACCCGGCTAATTTTTGTATTTTTGGTAGAGACGGGGTTTCACCATATTGGCCAGGCTGGTCTTGAACTCCTGACCTCAAGTGATCCATCCACCTGCTTCGGCCTCCCAAAGTGCTAAGATTACAGGCGTGAACCACAGTGCCCAGCCTCTGCTTATTAAAGTCTAATTGCTGACTATAACACTCCAACTGTCTCACCAAAGAGCAAATTAGAGCTCCAACACAAATGAGTGACAAAAAGAATTACTGTCTTCTTCCATTCAGGAGTGTCAGTTGATGTGTAGGACCATATTTTAATGAAGATGTAACAGTAATTAAGTAGGAAAGTACTCCTAATATAATAGAGGTATTTTTAAATGGCAAGAGAACAAAATATCTGGTTTATCTAAATGTGGATATTTACACCTTAGGTCATTACATATTAAGAATTTGAATCTATATGGTGACAGGATTTTTTCAGGTTTATTTCACCCCGATGTTGGGAAAAAAAAAATCTCCAGAACTCCATAGTCTCTTGAAATGATTGTCCACTGAAATTCCACGTATTCATAAAGTGCTCCCACAACTTGCTGACAAGCATAGGTATTTTACATCCTGCCATGAGTTTCAAGACATTAACTCCTTTAGCTATCGAAAATGGATAAAAACCATAGGTGACTGACAAGACTTTCACAAGTGCAGACAAAGGTTTGGATTCAAAGCCTGGTCATATGGTTTGGCTGTGTCCCCACCCAAATCTCATCTTGAATTCCCACATGTTGCAGGAGGGAATCAGTGGGAGGTAATTGAATCATGGGGGCAGGTCTTTCCCATGCTGTTCTCGTGACAGTGAATAAGTCTCATGAGATTTGATGGTTTCATAAGGGGGAGTTTCCCTGCACAAGCTCTCTTCTCTTGTCTGCTGCCATGTGAGATGTGCCTTTCACCTTCTGCCATGACTGTGAGGCCTCCCCAGCCATGTAAAACTGTAAGTCCAATAAACCTCTTTCTTCTGTAAATTGCCCAGTCTCGGGTATGTCTTTATCAGCAATGTGAAAACTGACTAATATAGTAAATTGGTCCCAGCAGTGGGGTGCTGCTGAAAAGATACTCAAAAATTTGAAAGCAACTTTGGAACTGGGTAATAGGCAGGGATTGGAACAGTTTGGAGGCTTCAGAAGAAGACAGGAAAATGTGGGAAAGTTTGGAACTCCCCAGAGACTTGTCGAATGGCTTTGACCAAAATGCTGATAATGATATGGACAATGAAATCCAGGTTGAGGTGGTCTCAGATGGAATTGAGGAACTTGTTGGGAACTGGAGCAAAGGTGACTCTTGTTATGTTTTAGCAAAGAGACGGACAGGATTTTGCCCCTACCCTAGAGATTTGTGGAGCTTTGAACTTGAGAGAGATGATTTAGGGTATTTGCTGGAAGAAATTTCTAAGCAGCAAAGCATTGGAGAAATGACTTGGGTTTTTTGGGTTTTTTGTTTTTTTAAGACAGAGTCTCACTCTGTCACCCAGGCTGCAGTGCAGTGGCATGATCTCAGCTCACTGCAACCTCTGCCTTCCAGGTTCAAGCGATTCTCCTGCCTCAGCCTCTGAAGTAGCTGGGATTACAGGCATGCGCCACCATGCCCAGCTAATTTTTTGTATTTTTAGTAGAGACAGCATTTCACCATGTTGGCCAGGCTAGTGTCAAGCTCCTGACTTCAGGTGATCCACCTGCCTCAGCCTCCCAACATGCTGGAATTACAGGTATAAGCCACTGCACCCAGATAGCATTCAGTTTTATATGGGAAGCCGAGCATAAAAGTTTGGGAATCTTGCAGCCTGACAATGTGATAGAAAAGAAAATCCCATTTTCTGAGGAGAAATTCAGGCTGGCTGCAGAAATTTGCATAATGAGGAGCTGCATGTTAATCACCAAGACAATAGGGAAAATGTCTCCAGGACATGTCAGAGACCTTTGTGGCAGTCCCTCCCATAACAGGCCCTCAGGTTTAGGAGGAAAAAATGGTTTCATGGGCTGGGCCCAGGGTCCCTGTGCTGTATGCAGTCTAGGGACTTGATGCCCTGCATCTCAGCTGCTCCAGCAATGACTAAAATGGGCCAAGGCACAGCTTGGGCTATTGCTTCAGATGGTGGAAGCCCCAAGCCTTGGCAGCTTCTATGTTGTGTGGATTCAAAGCCTGCTCATATGGTTTGGCTGTGTCCCCACCCAAATCTCATCTTGAATTCCCACATGTTCAAGAATTGAGGTTAGGGAACCTCTGCCTAGATTTCAGAGGATGTATGAAAATGCCTGGATGCCCAGGCAGAAGTTTGCTGTAGGGGCAGGTCCCTCATGGAGAACCTCTGCTAGGGCAGTGCAGAAGGGAAATGTGGGGTGGGAGCCTCAACAGAGTCCCTACTGGGTCACCACCTAGTGGAGCTGTAAGAAGAGGGCTACCGTCCTCCAGACTCCAGAATGGTAGATCCACCGATAGCTTGCACTGTGCACATGGAGAAGCCACAGACATTCAATGCCAGCTAGTGAAAGCAGCCAGATGGGGGGCTGCAAAGCCACAGGGGTGAAACTACCCAAGGCCATGGGAGCCCATCTCGTGCATCAATGTGACCTCGGTGTGAGACATGGAGTCAAAGGAGACAATTTTGGAGATTTAAGATTTGACTGCCCACTAGATTTCAGACTTGCATGGGGCCTGTCACCCCTTTGTTTTGGCCAATTTCTCCCATTTGGAATGGCTGTATTTACCCAATGCCTGTATCTCCATTGCATCTAGGAAGTAGATTTTGATTTTACAGGCTCATAGGCGGAAGGGACTTGCCTTGTCTCAGATGAGACTTTGGACTGTGGACTTTTGAGTTAATGCTGAAATAAGACTTTGGGGGACTACTGGGAAGGCATGATTGGTTTTGAAATGTGAGGACATGTGATTTGGGAGAGGCCAGGGTGGAATGATATGGTTTGGATGGGTCTCCACCCAAATCTCATCTTGAATTCTCACGTGTTGTGGGAGGGACTTGGTGGGAGGTAATTGAATCATGGGGGCAGGTCTTTTCCATGCTGTTCTCGTGGTAGTGAATAAGTCTCACGAGATCTGATGGTTTTATAAGGGGGAGTTTCCCTGCACAAACTCTCTTCTCTTGTCTGCTGCCATGTGAGACGGGCTTTTCACCTTCACCTTTCACCACAGGCTTTTCACCTTCACCTTTCACCATGATTGTGAGGCCTCCACAGCCACGTGGAACTGTAAGTGCAATAAACTTCTTTCTTTTGGAAATTGCCCAGTCTCAGGTATGTCTTTATCAGCAGCATGAAAACTATTATACCTAGTTACTTGCCCCTGATGGGTGAGGGCACCACACTCTTCTCTCCATCCCAGCTTCATGCTCATCTTCTTAAAGATACAGTGTTGGCTCCCATGGGCATCTGCAGGAGGTCTCAGGGGATCTCCCACAGGCCTATGATGACCCAAGCAACTGCATTCCTGGTCTACTACTTCCCCTGGGAAGGTGCTTTTATTCCAAACATAAGCCTTGCAAAAAGCAGTAATAAAATCCTGTGCAAAAAGCAGTAATAAAATCCTGTGAACAATCACCATTTAGCAAATTATCTTCCTCTCTGCTTCAAACACACAGGCAGGCCCACTGACTAGAGTGTACATTTTTTCTGTAGCATTTTTTGGTCAAGGGAATGTGGCTGTGCCATAACCTTCTTCTGTGCTTCTTCTCTTCTCTTCTCTTATTCACCAGAGGATCTCTAGTAATCAGCACAGGTCCTGCTTGATACATTCTACATAAAAGTTTACTAAATGAACAGGATAGTACCTTAAGACAAAATTGTTCCTCTGAGGCCGGGCATGGTGGCCCATGCCTGTAATCCCAGCACTTTGGGAGGCAAAGGCAGGTGGATCACCTGAAATCAGGGCTTTGAGAGCAGCCTGGCCAACATGGTGAAACTAAAAATACAAAAAAATTAGCCAGGCACAGTGGCGGATGCCTGTAATCCTAGCTACTCGGGAGGCTGAGGCAGAAGAATCACTTGAACCCAGGAGATGGAGGTTGCAGTGAGCCGAGATCACACCATTGCACTCCAGCTTGGACAACAAGAGTGAAACTCCGTCTCAAAAAAAGAAAAAAAATTGTCCCTCTGATGTGGTTTGGCTGTGTCCCCACCCAAATCTCATCTTGAATTGTAGCTCCCAAGATTCCCACGTGTCATGGGAGGGACCTGGTGGGAGGTAATTACGTCATGGGGGCAAGTCTTTCCTATGCTGTTCTTATGACAGTGAATAAGTCTCATGAGATCTGATGGTTTTATAAAGGGGAGTTCCCCTGCACATGCTCTCTTGCCTGCTGCCATGTAAGACATCACTTTGCTCTTCCTTCATCTTCCACCATGATTGTGAGGCCTCTCCTGCCATGTGGAACTGCGAGTCCATTAAACCTCTTTCCTTTATAAATTACCCAGTTTCGAGTATGTCTTTATTAGCAGCATGAGAATAGACTAATGCAACCTCTCTCCTTTTCCTTTCTCCGTATGTCCCATGAGAGTATAAGCTAAAATAACTAGGGAAAAGGTGAAGTGTGGTAAATATAATATTTTTCTAAGAAGTAACGGCACTAGAAGACAAGCATGATTAATGTCCTTTTGACAATTATCACAAAATAAAAAACAAGAAACACCACAATACAAATATAATTGGGTTTTCAAGGAAACCAAGTTACATGCATATATAGCCACACACTTCATCTGAGAACCTTGGCACTGTTTGTTTCTTTTTATTATAGCTAGACACAAAATGCCCAAAGATATACAAAACAAACAATACAAATTTTAAACACTTTTACAAAGGTGAAAATATAAAGAAATGAAGACTATGGATTTATGTTTGCAAACATTAATTTCCTTTGAATCCTGTCTGGTGCTAAAACCTAACAGTTTATCAGAATTTGTATTTGATACAACTATTTTTAAAATTATAGTGGACAAAACTAATGAAATTCTAATCATCAATAGCCTATGACAAATAACTATTATAATTAAAATTAATACAATCTTCAACTATTCTCCTAAGTACTGTTGCTATAATTTTCTGTTTATTAAAACTTTTTATTTTAGGGAAAAAAACTGACCTTACTGCTATTCCTGGAAAAAGAATTAATAAACTTTCATTAAATATTCAATCTCAACTTTTAAAGCTTAAAGCTCTTTATTTCTGCTAATCTGAAACTACTTTTGGTTCACTGCTAACTTTTAAAATATCTTAATCAATGTGATTTAAGGTCATTTTGTCTGCAGAGTGCTCATGTTTTTCATCCTTATACCAAAGCAGTAAGGCAAAAAAGCAGTTCCTTTTCCAAATCAGACAAAGAAAGAGAAAATATTCATCCATTTTAAAAGTCAAGAACTAGAACTGCTGCAAATGATCCGACCAACAGGAAATTAAGGCTGCTGTGATTTTCCTTTATATTTAAATCATAAAGTAAGATTAGCAGTGCTATTCCCTGTGAAAGTTGAATTTATAACCTTTGGGCTTGAATCACAGGACATAAATATTGCCATTTCTGTTTATACGTCTAAGACACTGTTGTTTTCACAATCACTTTTGATAAGTTTTTAGATGCAATTAGAAAACACTACACAATGCTGAGAAAGTGCACAACTCTGCTACAAGGAGATACATGCTAGAGGTTTAAGAGCAGATTCTAGTGTTTGGTGAGCATTGGCACAGTCTGCCCCAGCCTGGCACACAGATGTACAGGATACACACTACCCAGCATGGCACGTAGTTGGGGAGCAGGGGCTAAGGCCTTTCAATGCTCCAAAGTGTCTGGCCCTCTATTGCTAAAAGCAAGATTCATGGTTTTGCAAGAACCTTTGGGCACCAGCTAGAGTATATCCTGTTTGCTGCAACATTCTTTTTTGAGGCAAGTCCTTCTAGATATGTGAAAGAGAAAAATCATGTAACCTCTCCTATAAAAGATTTCCCAAAATCATTTTCTAGCATGAATGTGAACCAGGCTTCACAGTATATATCTACCAGTATTAGCACCATTATTTTAGCCTGCACTGAGGTAAAGATAAACTCTCAGACAGCTTTGGGTAGAAATTCCAGCAGCAATCTTGAGTGGGGTGTTTACAGCAGCATTCTTTCTGATCATTAAGTTGTATGAAGAACCATTTGAATCCAGGTATATATATACAAGTATATACGGAAGCTGATGATAAAATACAAAGCTAGGCTAGCAGGAGAAATACAGCAAAACAGAACTCTCATTTTAAAATTTAAACTATGTCATTACTGGGTTGATGAAGTCAAAGATTTGATAAAATATACTGAACCAATAGCACAAAGCTGGCTTTATAAACCATCAATACTCAGAAATTTCTTTTTTCAGAGCATGGTCAAGTTTACTGCAGGTGCTACCCATCGACATCCAGAACCTACATTTAACCAGGTCAGTCTATTTGTCCTCTGCTTGTTACATATTCTGTTTCATAAAAAAGGTGAGTAGCCCTTCCCCAATTATTTTTTATTTGTGTAGAAAAACCTCTCTGGAATTTGTACTTATTTTTATAAAGGATGCAGTGGAAAAGACGTTAAAACTCTGTAAAAAATTTAAAAGGGTACAATATGTTTCAGCAAATGAAAACATAGTTAAGAGATAACTGGACAAAAAGAGGTGATTCTCTAATTTAGTTCCTATAAGCTGATAAGGTGAAACAATAATGTTAAAACACTTAATGAAAAATTTTCAAATTGCTTTTCCTCTCCCTTTAAAATCCCTTAACATATAAAAGAAATAAGAAAGCTGAGATATATAGCTAGCTTTTTGGAGCAACACAAAACTAATTTTTCAAAGGAGAATAATTACCATTATTTATCAAATAGAATATAACTTTGGAGTCTGAACAGCAATGGAATTCAGCCAGTCTCCAGTTGGAGCTGACCTCCATATTTAGGCAGAAGCACTAGGCCAGTGCTTACTGCTCAGGCAGAAATTTATCATGCAATTTGACCAAGAGTCTTCAAAAATGCTCAGCAGTAGTATTTTCATCTGACTCTGTCGAGATTCAGAAAATAGGAATAACTTCCCCCTGCAGCCTATAGAAACATTTTAGGGAAATAGTTTAAGATCTGTACTTAACCTAAAAATTCCGCTGAATACTGAAGACCCTTCTTCAGAAAACACAAGTAGTCATTCTTCTTTTATAAATCTTCTGATGCTAACTGCACCTAACTGGTAATATACATGGAGGCATAGCTTAGCTGTGTTTGCCAGAACGCTAATTACTATATAAGATCTTTCAGTTCCCTGTCAGTCAGTTCATTCACTTCCATGATCTTCTCTAAGTGTTCCATATATCGGCCATGGTCCTGCAGGAAATGAGGGACCCTCATGTTTTCGGTAACTGCCAATCCTTTTAAGCGATCCACATCTTCATAAGAAACCTGAAAAAAGGAAGATGAGTTAAATTAAAAATGTAATTACAATGTACATTTTAAGGATGAATTTCTTCCCTGGGCCTTAAATGAAAGTATACAGATCATTTGTCAAATTATTTTAATAGCTGCAAAGTAACAAAAATCAGTGACTTACATTTTCTTCACTGTGTTAAATAATAATGTATTTCTCTGCCCCTTATACCATGACCATATTAAAAGAGTATTATTATTATTTTTTTCCTGAGATGGAGTTTCATTCTTGTTGCCCAGGCTGGAGTGCAGTGGCATGATCTTGGCTCACTGCAACCTCCACCTCCTGGGTTCAGGTGATTCTCCTGCCTCAGCCTCCTGAGTAGCTGGGATTATGGGCGCCCGCCACCACACCTGGCTAATTTTTTGTATTTTTAGTAGAGATGATGTTTCATTAGCCAGGCTGGTCTCGAACTCCTGACCTCAGGTGATCCACCCACCTTGGCCTCCCAAAGTGCTGGGAATACAGGCGTAAGCCACCGTGCCCAGCCTAAAAGATTATTTTAAAAAGTCAAATTTGATTTAATACTCTACCTTGAACCTACTCAGTTTGTCTAAAAATTAGACATCCATACTTAATATATTTGTGTGTGAGAGAGACTCTAAAACCAAACAAGTCTTCTGGCAAAATCAAAATAAAAGAATCAAAATAACTAGAATATAAATGACATATTATTAAATTAGAAAAATTAGCACAATTATACAGGGTGAGCATCCCAAATCCAAAAATGCAAAATCTGAAATGCTGCAAACTTTTGGAGCACCCACGTGATGCTCACAGAAAATACTCATTGGAGCATGTGGAATTTCCAATTTGGGGATTTCAGATGCTCAACTAGTAAAGAATGTAAATACTCCAAAATTCAAAAAAAATCCAAAATCCAAAACACTTCTAGTCCCAAGCATTTTAGAGAAGAGATACTCAATCCATATATTAAGTTCCTATTTCTCTTTAATTTAGGATACATAATGATTTGTGATTTGTATTACATCTTCTTGCTTTTATTTTGAATTTTTGTAAAAAAGTTCACATCTTTTTAATTCTCCTATTTAAGAAGCTAGTCTCTCACAGGTACTTATATTAGGTTTAAGGATGAAGCTTTTAAAGTTCTATAAATTATCTTTATTCTTAAATTTGTTTAAGAGATAGGGTCTTTCTCTGTCACCCTAGCAGGAGTGCAGTGATGCAATCACAGCTCAGTGTAGCCTCGAACTCCTGGGCTCAAGCGATCCTTCCCATTTAGCCTCCCTACAGACATGTGCCACCATGCCAGGCTAATTTGTTTTTGTTTTTGTGGGGGGGCGGGGTCTTGCTATGTTGCCCAGGCTGGTCTCGAACTCCTCGTCTCAAGTGATCCTCTCGCCTCCACCTCCCAAAGTGCTGTGATTACAGGTGTGAGCCACAATGCCTGGCCTTAAATTATCTTCAAATTCTAAAACATAGTTGACTTTAAAAACTATAGTCTTCTGATCAATACTCTTCCAGGCTCAGTAGGAAGGCTTTAGGAAAAGAACTCAGCCCGGTGCCAGTGGCCCACACCTGTAATCCCAGCACTTTGGGAGGCTGAGGTGGGATGATCACTTGAGGTCAGGAGTTCGAGACTAGCCTGGCCAACGTGGCGAAACCCCGTCTCTACTAAAAATACAAAAATTAGCTGGGTGTGGTGGCAGGTGCCTGTAATCTGAGCTACTTGGGAGGCTAAGGCAGGAGAATCATTTGAACCCAGGAGACGGGAGGTTGCAGTGAGCCGAGATCATGCCACTGCACTCCAGCCTGGGCGACAGAGTAAGACTCCGTCTCAAAAAATAAATAAATAGCCGGGAGCGGTGGCTCACGCCTGTAATCCTAGCACTTTGGGAGGCCGAGGCAGGCGATGCATCCCAAGGTCAGGAGTTTGAGACCAGCCTGACCAACACGGAGAAACCCTGTCTCTACTAAAAATACAAAATTAGCCGGGCGTGGTGGTGCATGCCTGTAATCTCAGCTACTCAGGGAGGCTGAGGCAGGAGAATTGCTTGAACCTGGGAGGCAAAGGTTGCAGTGAGCCAAGATTGCGCCATTGCACCCAGCCTGGGCAACAAGAGCAAAAACTCCGTATCAAAAAAATAAATAAATAAATAAAATAAAAGAACTCATGTTCATATTATATCTATATTTTATGAAGGTTTTTAAAGTTTTACTATTAATATTATTTATTTGGTATTTATACCACTAAATGTAATCAAAATAGGTTTGTTGATATTGGTATGGTTTAATAATTCTTAAACTATTCTCAGTTTATTATAGGAAAGATTAAATATACTGACATTGAGAAACAAGGTTCTCATTTTAAGAGATGGTACATACAAATATGGAATAGCAGAGGAGGTATGAAAGAATCTTGTAGGGTCTGATGTGAATTGCAGTGCCCTTATGATTTAACAAATAGATATGATTTGCTCACTGAAAAGGTCTAGAAGCAAGAGTACCCCAGTAGCAAGGAACACACCAAGAACTCAGCTCCTGTTTTTAAAATACCAATTAAAAGGAAACAAGACTTCATTAGAGAAATGGCTGATCTGAGATTTGGGTAGGAAAAGTACAAACTGTGCCCAGACATTTTACTGTGTCAGAAAACATGGAGACATGTTTAAGACACAGGCACAGCCATGAAAAAGTTGAATAAAGTTAAGTCCAATTAAGTCCATAATAATACTACAAAAACGGGGAGTGACAAAGAAATATAAAAGAATTAGAAGATCTCTATTTTGTTACCACCAGTGTAATTGATTTGGGAAAAGATCAAGGGTTATTAGGGAATAGTCCATTCATAAATATCACCCCAAAGACTATTTACTAATACAATGGGGGAAAGGTACTTTTACAATGGGGAGATCTGGTGGTCACTAACTTAACCCAGGTGATCAAACACAGCAGGTTATCAAACACCCAGATGATCAAATGGAGCAAAATGACACGTACTTTCTAATGTGATGCAATGGGAAGTACACATCACTTATGTAGTATTCTTGGCAAAAATGTTTAACCTGAATCTCATCAGAAGGAAACAATCTGATAATCCATATTGTAGGAATTCTCAAGAAAACTGTGCCGATCTTTTTTTTTATTTTTATTTTATTTTATTTATTTATTTATTTTTTTGAGACAGGGTCTGGCTGTGTCTCCCAGGCTGGAGTGCAGTGGTACAATCATGGCTCCACTGCAGCCTCGACCTCCTGGGCTCAAGTGACCCTCCCACCTCAGCTTCCCGAGTAGCTGGGACTAAGGTGTGTGCCACCATGCCCGGCTACTTCTTAAAATTTTTTATAAAGACAGGGTTTCCCCATGTTGCCCAGGCTGCTCTCAAACTCCTGGCCTCAAGTGATCCTCCTGCCTCAGCCTCCCACCTTGGCCTCCCAAAGTGTTGGGTTTGTGGGCGTGAGCCACCTTGCCCAGCCCGAGTCTTAACAATGTCATGAAAAAAAAAACAGAAAGAATGAGGCAAGGGGAGACTATCACAGATTAAAAGAGATGAAGGATTATAACCAAATGCAATGTATAAATCTTGATTGGATCTCAGATCACAAAAAAGGAGCTACAGAGGACATTTTGGAGGCACTTTGGAAAATTTGAAGTGGACTCTATTTTAGATGTTATATTTAATCAATAATAAATTTCTTTTTATTATTAACAAAATCATATCGTAATGTCAGAAAATATCCTGTTCTTAGGAGATATTATGGGGGGAAGTGTTTTAGGTGCAGCTTACTTCAAAATGCTTTTATAGTTTTCAGAAAATGCTTTTTAGAAAAATATGTATACACAAATAAAAATAAAACAATATGTATTCCCAAATTTCCTATTCCTTTATCTCTTATTGACCAAAAAGAAATTTTACAATTTGGTTCTATTACAGAACCAGATTTCTTCCCTCTTGATACGACATAAAGAAAATTTGTTCTGACAATAAAGTAAAAATAGTGTGAAGCTAAGTCTTATTTAATGCTAAGCTTGAGTGAGGGGAATGCTGATCTGGTGTGTTCGGGGGCTATGTGCCATGGCTTCTACTCACCTTCCCGAGAGCAGTCAGCAGATGGAAGTCTATGGTATCTCTGTATCGGAGGATTTGAAGAATTCCATCCAAGTATACCTGGTCTTTACTAAAACACCCTGGAGGAACCAGAATAGTGTTTACTTTCTGATGTTTAGAAAAATTACTAAGTAGATATCAACCCATTCCATTTACTGTAGGAATCAGTCCTGTATTAAAAATATTCTAGTTTGCCAACATTTATTTTTATTTTTATTTAACTATCTTCATTACATAAAATGTCAGGTCTTGGGAAGTGCCAGGATGGTATGCAGACTAGAACCTTAAGAATTCCTTCTCCTCACACATCCTCCCCATTATTAAAATAACAATTCTTTCCTCACTATAGAGACTGGTAATTTTAAATATATGAGTCTTAGAAATATGATTATCCCACCTTCCCCTACTCCCACCGTTCAGTCATAACTCCCATTGTGCACTGAAGGCATCTGAGTGGGGAGGCCTGAGCAGGATAGTTTTAGAGCAGGTACATCTCAATAAAGGTAGTGGAGAGACGCAGGATTTTAGAAACTCCTGGTATTTAGAATATTAATAATCCTCACCCTCCATTAAACAAAAACAAACTGTGGTTTTAAAGCATAAATTTTGACATTAGTTCCTCTCTATGTAAACAACTAGAACTAGATTTTGGAGAGCATGTAGGTTTAAAAAATAGAAAAAAAATGGATAAAGACATGAAAAGTAGAACATTTCATGAATCTGAACCTAGTTAGAAAAGGATGTTCTGTTTACACAGTGAACCTTTTTCCCATCCTGACATAATTTGTGTAATTTTTAAAAAAATTTTGCTCTATTAAATTAATTAAAATTCTACCACATGGAGTCACATATTAAGGAATTATTGTTAATTTGGTTAGGTATGCTAATAGCATGAGGATGATTTAAAAAATTGTCCTAATCAGAGATGCACATTGAAATATTTACGGGTAAAAGGACATGATGTTGGAATTGGCTTTAAAATAGTATAGGAAAACGAATTTGGAAGAATAGACGAACCACAGTTAAAAAATGTTGATAATAGCTATGATCAGGTAATATATTACTGGAGTTCAGCATATTAATCATTCTTTTGTATACATTTGAAATTTTCCATAATAAAACATGAAAAACACAGAAGTATGTGAAAAAAAGAAAAAAAGGACTAGTCTAAAAATGATGAGCCTCCACGGGGTGGGTATCAAAGGCAACATGGAAGCCCTGTGCATCTGGGTACAGAGTACTAAAATCCAGGCAAAGGAATCTAAAAAGAACACTCAAAAATGCCCTTGAAAAAAAGAGTACAAATTAAGAAACATTTGTTTAAAAGTCATTTTGAATTTCAGGTTAGTTCAGTATATCAACAAATTTTCTTCTAAGAGTATTGAGAAGAGTATTCTAAGAAATGGCAGACACGTTGCTTATCTGAAATCCCGCCTGGAATTGGCTATGCACACATGAAAGACAGGAGAGAGATGTCCTTCTCTTTCCTGCTTCCTATCTTACCTGCTCCTGGCTCTAAGGCACTACGCTGTCATACGATTACAACACTAGTATGAAATGTTAATGTGGGCTGTGCTAGCAACATAACCATCACTAATTTGAGTAAGTATTTACCAAGCTCCAAATAAATAGTTTAAAAACACTCAGGCCAGGCATGGTGGCTCATGCCTGTAGTCCCAGCACTTTGGGAGGCCGAGGCGGTTGGATCACCTGAAGTCAGGACTTCAAGACCAGCCTGGCCAATAGGGTGAAATCCCATCCCTACTAAAAATACAAAATTAGCTGGGCATATTGGTGCATGCCTTCAGTCCCAGCTACTTGGGAGGCTGAGGCAGGAGAATCACCTGAACCCAGAAGGCAGAGGTTGCAGTGAGCTGAGATCGCACCACTGTACTCCAGACTAGGTGATAAGAGTCATACTCTATCTCAAAAAAAAAAGTAGAGACTGCCTCTCTAGATTCTGCCTCTCTGGGCAGGGCATCTCTGAAAGAAAGGCAGCAGCCCCACTAAGGGGCTTATAAATAAAACTCCCATCTCGCTGGGACAGAGCACCTGGGGGAAGGGGTGGCAGTGGGCGCAACTTCAGCAGACTTAAACGTTCCTGCCTGCCGGCTCTGAAGACAGCAGCGGATCTCCCAGCACAGTGCTCGAGCTTTGCTAAGGGACAGACTGCCTCACAGCAATAAAATGATCAAAATATTGATACATGCTACAACATGAATGAATTTTGAAAACATGCTAACTGAAAGAAGCCCACCACAAAAAATCACATATTAGATAATTCTATTTCTATAAAATGTTCAAAACAGGTAAATCTAGGGATGAAAAGAACACCAAAAGCAGTTGCTTAGAGCTGGAGAGAGGGGAGGAAATGGGGAATGAATGCTAATGGGTATGGGTTTCTTTTGAGGTAATGAAAACATTCTGGAATTAGACAATGGTGATGGTTGTACAACTCTGAATATTCTAAAAATCACTGAACTCTACATTTTAAATGGGTAAATTGTATGGCATGTGAATTATATCTCAGTATAGCTGTTTTTTAAAAAGTCAAAGACAGAGAAAGCAAAAAAAGCAAAAAAAAAAAAAAATGTTAACAATAAGTGAATCCAGATGAAGGGTAGATGGGTGTTCATTCTAAGATTCTTTCCATATTCTATAGGTCTGAGATTTTTCAAAATTGAGCTGGGTAAAAATAATGCTAAGAAAATGTGGTTTGGGAAAACCAGTTCTGACCTCAGGTAACAAAGATTTAATTTTTTTAAGTAAGTGAATTTTGTGATTCAGGGATTAGGATATAAACAAAATCACTAGACAACTAGTCAGTAAGTCAGAAAACCTACAGTTAAGGGACACCCACCTGGTTGGGAAGTATCAGTCCATCCCCTCTTGGCCCGTACACAATAATCCCATCTTGTATTGGGGTCCTTGACAAACCTGCCAATATCTTTGAAGAGTTCACAAAAAGACATTTGGCTGGCTTGATAAACAGTGTAGTAGAGGAGGGCAGCCCTCCATAAAAAAGGGTCTTTTCTAAACAGAACACTGTGAATGCTTGCTAGTCCTTCCTCTGTGGGATTATTTGGCTTTAGCTCATGTTTTTTACGTCCAGTCCAACTGTTCCATGGCTGCTGGAGGTTGTTAATACCTCGAAAATAATGTGTACCTATGGAGAAGAAAAGTTACATGAAGAAGAAGAAATGCCATTCTTGTTTTAATTCTTCCCCCAAAGTTAGATTCCATCAACAATCCTAAAACCAGCCAGGCGCGGTGGCTCATGCCTGTAATCCCAGCACTTTGGAAGGCCGAGGCATGCGGATCACTTGAGTTCAGGAGTTGGAGACCAGCCTGGGCAACATGGTAAAACATGTCTACCAGAAATACAAAAAATTAGCTGGGTGTGATGGTGTGCACCTGGGGTCCCAGCTACTCAGGAGGCTGAGGTGAAGAGGATCACTTAAGCCTGGGAGGCAGAGGTTGCAGTGAGCTGAGATCCTGCCACTGTGCCCAAGAATGGGCGACAGACCGAGATCCCATCTCAAAAAAAAAAAAAAATTCTAAAGCCAAATTGATGTGTGCCTACAAATCAAAACAAAGTAGAAAATGACCTGATCCTAACATCTCTTGGGTGTGAAGGAGTACACTGCCTTCAAAAGGATCACATGTCTCAAGAGAGGAGGTATAACCTTTATAACAATTTACTTTTTTAAAGAGAAGAATCACAGACTTAATATTTGAAAAGAACCTCAAAGATACCTTAATTCAACCCCCTCAGTTTAATGTAGGGGAAATCTAGAGCAGCTAAATGACTTTCCAGGTTCAATACACCTAAACACTTCCCTTAAAAAATCTAGTTTGAAATGAGACATAAATACATTAGCTTCAGTCCAAGTGAAGCTCATGACTTCTTGCTAAATTTTCTTCTACTAAGAAAATAAATACTACTAAGAAAAAACCCCTTCTAAAAGAACATTTCTTTAGAGCTAATTCCTGATATTACAAATAAACAAATGGAAAGGATTGCCCCTACCTATTTCATGCCTCAGCATTCCCTCCAGCCAATGCTCACGTGCAGTGGACACATTGATAGTCAGAGTCGGACATCCATTTACTACTGTCATTGACGCTCGGGAAAGCAGGTCCTCAGTGAGATGAACTACAATCTAAGGGGCAAGAGAAAAAGTACACAGACATAAAACAAAACATAAAGGTAAGGGGAGAAGCTTTCATAGAAAACAATGGGCCTGTAAATTAACACTTTTTTGTTTATAACCACCTTAAATCTCCCAGAAACCAAGAAGGAATGTGCAGCCAAACCACCTGTGACCCTTCTAATTTTGACCCTTTGGGAACTCAAGAAACTTCCATGAGTTTAAGGGAAAGTAGATGGCTGTGCTGAGGAAGACACGAAGGACTTAAAACTGTACCTCTGAGGTGTCGTAAATACGCTCCCTGACTAAACTGATGCAGAAGAAGATACAGGTGCCAGAATCCAGCTCATTGGCAGCACCAAGGCTTTGAGACTGACCACTAAGAAGACTAATAAGAGAGGCTTCTGGGGCAAATCTCTTCATTAGCAATTTTCATAAAGTAATTCATCTAATCCCACAAGTTATACAGAAATGGCAGTAAGAAAAACAAAAAGACACTGAACACATCAAAACAATTCAATGCAACAGGAACTTAACAGTATTGAGTAAGAAATCTGGGCGACTAATTTAATGAGTAAAATAGTTGGGAAAACAAAATCTACAGAAAAGAACTACGACTAGGCTGGGTGCAGTGGCTCATGCCTGTAATCCCAGCACTCTGGGAGGCCAAGGCAGGCGGATGACCTGAGGTCAGGAGTTCGAGACCAGCCTGGCCAACACGGCAAAAACACTGTCTCTACTAAAAATACAAAAATTAGCTGGGTGTGGTGGCTGGTGCCTGTAATCCCAGCTACTAGGGAGGCTGAGGCAGGAGAATCACTTGAACCCAGGAGGCGGAGGTTGCAGTGAGCCGAGATTCACCACTGCACTCCAGTCTGGGCAACAGAGCGAGACTCCATTTCAAAAAATAAAATAAATAAAATAAAATAAAATAAACTATGACTGTCAATGACAGTAATTCCTTGTGTTCACTCGCAATTCATACCTCCCCTAGGCAGCCTTCCTTCATCATGTACTTCCTAACGTGACTCCAGATTCGAGTTTTAGAGAGCAAGCTACCACCAGTGGCTTGTTCAAATTTTTCATAACTTCCATATTTCTGTAAAGTCAGTTCCATAATATTGATAGACTGTAAAAGAAGGAGAGATAATGAAAGTAAACAGCCTCATATTACTTTTAGATGTCATAAGCTAGCTATGTTATTTATTGTGACCTATTCTAGGTTTATTGATTTCCAAATTAAACTGCAACTGAAGTGCCAAACTTTTCTAATCCTAAACAACTGCCACTCATTTTCGCAAATTTGTACAAATGCCTGTACACTTTAGCAATACGAACTCTTCCCCTGTGTTCATTTCTCCTTAACATGCTGACAGAGGGCTCAAGAACTGCGTATCTCAAGTGCTAACATCTGATAGGCTGAGAAACTGGGGAGAGGGGCTCCTGGCTTCTCTAAGATAATTTGGTGGTTTGGCAGGAGAACTCAGAGTGGAAGGTATGTCTCCACGCAAGTCAATAGATTACCATTGCCCTTTGAATGAAAAAAAAAAATTTCAAAATTTTAAGAACACACATAAGAATCAATCAGTCTGACCCCAAAAACTGTTGAAATAAAAAATTTAAAAAAATTTTTTTAAAGAATTGGCCAGGCACGGTGGCTCATGCCTGTAATCCCAGCACTTTGGGAGGCTGAGGCAGGCGGATCACTTGAGGCCAGGAGCTCAAGACCAGCCTGGTCCACATGGTGAAACCCTGTCTTTACTAAAAATATAAAAAAATAGCCAGACATGGTGGCACATGCTTGTAGTCCCAGCTACTTGGGAGGCTGAAGCAGAAGAATCCTTGCACAACCCAGGAGGCGGAGGTGGTGGTGAGCCGAGATCGCGCCATTGCACTCCAGCCTGGGCAACAAGAGTGAAACTCCATCTCAAAAAAAAAAAAAAAAAAAAAAAAAAAGCAATCAGTCTTCTGCAACAATCTATCTATTTTCCTGGGCTACTCTTTGGCAGAAAACAAATTCTCAACATTAATAAAAATATCTTTATCTTTCAGTCAAGGCAGGATATTATCTACTTTTCATTCTTCATAAATTTTTGCAGCAAAGGAATAAGAAAGTTGAGATATTTTTTCACATATGCACAAATTAACACACATATGCAGAATGGAGAACTAAAAATAACTGGTAAGGAATCACAAATTATCAGTATCTATGGGAAAGTCATAGAAAGGAACACCTGAGGAAAAAGAAAATTGCTTTTCAAAGGCCTTTTGGGAAAAAAAGCTACAAAATTCAACTCTATCTTACATGAATTGTGTAAGAACCTAGGGAATTCATATACATGTCATATAAAGTCTGTAGTTTCTGAGCTGTCAGACTAGTAAAGAGATTACATGTACAAGATCTGGAGTTGATGCCATGGCTCTGTCCTCTTCTGGCTGTGCTATCATGAGCAAGTCACTAAACTTGTTTATTACTATTATTATTATTATATTATTATTAGACTAGTCCAGTGCAGCAGCGAGAAAAGGGAAAGAGTAGAGCAAGGAGTTTGACCTGTAACTGATGTGAACAATCAATTGAGATAACTCACTACCTTATGACTGGCCTCAGCCTCCTCATTTGTAAATGAGGATAACAATAATAACATCTACTTCATGGTTTTATTGAGAAAATTTAGTTAACCTTTATAAAGCATGGTGTCTGTGACATAATAAGTAGTCAATACATATTATCTATTATATCATCATTGGTATGTTACCACTGAGGACTAAACTCTGATCTTTGTTTTCCTCTCTTGCCCAAATTCCTATCTAAAGGGCCAGCAGGCTCATGCCCTTTAAACCATAAAATCTCATAAGATGGGTCTTATTTAACCCTATATAGTGTGGCTTACTTTCCAACCTGACTCTGGCATAACATCACAAGACTGATAAAGAAGGAAATAAAAATATTTTACCCCAAAATATGTTTCTTTGCCATATGTTGAAATGGCCCTGCAAAGCTCTTTTGTGGGGGTAAATTCTGCATCTGTTGAATCTCTATAACATAACTAGACCTTTCCCTTTCCAGGCCCTCCCAGTCCTGAAGACATCAACTGAGAGTCTAGCACCTTTTTAATGTATTTATATATTTTTGTTTCTCTGGATACAGTATCTTGCTCTGTCACCCAGGTCGGAGCACAGTAGCGCGATCATGGCTCACTGTAGACTCAACCTCCTGGCCTCAAGGGATCCTCCCATCTCAGTCTCCTGAGTAGCTGGGACAACAGACATACACCACCATGCTGGCTAATTTTTAAAATTTTTTGTAGAGACAGTCTTGCTGTGTTACCCAGGCTGGTCAATTCCTGGCCTTAAATGATCCTCCCACCTCCACCTCCCAAAGTGCTGGGATTACAGGTATGAGTCACCATGCCCAGTCTCTAGCAACTTTTATTTTTATTTTTAATTAAAAAAAAAATAGAGACAAGGTCTCACTATGTTGACCAGGCTAGTCCTGAACTCAAGGTCAAGTGATCCTCCCATCTCAGCCTCCCAAAATGCTAGGATTATACATTTTAAAGGTTTGAATAAGAAACATTTGTCATCTATTATCTCTAAGGGTGGCCACCTATGAGACTTCATCTATGTAATAAGAACCTTGGCCTCTAGCCTCCCTTAACTTAAACCAAATACTCCTTTCTATTGATTCCAAGTTTTCAGATAACTTAACTCTTTCAATCAACTGCCAATCAGAAAATCTTTGAATCCACCTATATCCTGTAAGCCCCCTCTTTGAGTTGTCCTATCTTTTTAGACCAAACCAATGCATTCCTCACATGTATTGATTGAGACATAAGATGTTTCCCTAAAATGTATAAAACCAAGCTGTAACCCAACCACCATGGACACATCTTCTCAGGACCTCTTGAGACTATGTCTCAGGCCATGGTCCTTCATATTTGTCTTAGAATAAACCTTTTTTTTAAGTATTTTTACAGTTTGTCAACACCATTCTCTATAAATAACACCACTGTAGGTAACATGCCTGAAACAAAAATTACAAGAAAGCTCACATACTGCAAGTCATAATTCAACATATATATCACTAATTGAAAAATATACATTACTAATAAGCTAGGCATATATCATTAAGTTATCATAATAAGAAATGGCTTCAATAGGCTTTGCCTGGCTTCTGGTCCCAAAACTGTTACTGAAAGCCTTGCTATTCAAAGTATAGTCTGAAGGCCAGCAGCACTGGCGTGGCATGGGAACTGGTGCCAAATGCAGAATTTTGGCCACTTACCACCTTCATGCCTATTGATTCAGAATCTGCATTTTAACAAGATCCCCAGGTGATTCAAGTGCATGTAAAATGTGAGAGGGATTTCAGAGAAGGGCAAATACAAGTGCTCCAGAAGCTGATTAATCCATATGACAACTAAGACAATTAAAAGCACAAATTAGCATATAATTAAAAACCCATTTTAGCAGATTAGCATACTTTGCATACACTAACCTAATAGTCACCAGTTATCCATGTATCAAAGAGTGAGAAGAATGTGACAAATGTGGCCTGAAGAATTGCAGAAGAGAAGTGGTACCTTGTATTAATATATTGAACTGTGAAGACTTAAAAATGGTTAAAAATTATCTCTAAGAAGTATTATGATTTCTGCTTATAGATCTTTTTTTTATTTTCTTGAAACGGAGTCTCACTCTGTTGCCAGGCTGAGGTGCAGTGGCACGATCTCGGCTCACTGCAGCCTCCACCTTCCAGGTGTTGCCCAGGCTGTTCTCAAATTCCTGAGTGATTCTCCTGCCTCAGCCTCCTGAGTAGCTGGGATTACAGGCATCTGCCATCACGCCCGGCTAATTTTTGTATTTTTTAGTAGAGATGAGGTTTCACCATGTTGGCCAGGCTGGTCTCGAACTCCTGGCCTCAAGTGATCTGCCTGTCTCGGCCTCCTAAAGTTAGTGCTGGGATTATAGGCATGAGCTACCGCGCTTGGCCTGCTTATAGGTCTTTTAAAGCATGTACTTAATTTCAGATAAAATTATAATAGCTTTTCTAAGGCATATGCTTACTCAGTAGGAAAATGTGGTTATCTTGTTATTTCTTGTAGCAAATATAAAAGTCTAGAGAATTATGAAAAACTTAAATACACGTGTTCCTTGTTATCACAGATCACAGAATGAATGACTAAATCAAAGAATGGATAAAAGCAGTGGGATTTTTGTTTGTTTCTTTGCTGAGGGAATGCAATTCTTCTATCACAATGGTACATAACAGCATATCACCTCCTTTGTTTCATCTTGACTTGCACGGCACCACCATAGTGTCAACACTTAATGGGAGCTACATCAATGTTCCTAAAAGGCAATCTTAATATTCAGCTTTAACTATTACATTATATTCAATCACTCTTCTCTGAATGTCTAGCCTTTCATTATCTTTATTGATTCTTTTCTTCATCAGTTTTTCAACTGGTCCAACACAGACAGACTTATCAGTGATCTGCAGCATCCTTCACTGATCCTAAGAAGTAACCTCCCCCCATCTGCATTATAATATCCTACAGCATAGAGATAGCGACAGTAGCTGAATTGGTGGAAATAAGTTCAAGCTTGAAGAAAGAAATCACGTTGAATGGCAATAAGTCAATCACTTCATCAGTGAATATTTTGTTACAATGATTTCTGCTTCCTTATACAACTTCTTAACTGCAGGCCAGATATTTTGAGTCTAATCCCAATTTTGGAAAATGGAAACAGTAGCTTTAAAAGGCACAGGGAAGCTTGGAGGAATATACTGAAAGGCTGAAGTTCATGTCTGGGAATCAGATGATTGATGGGTTACACTGATGTTTATTATTTGTATTTTTTCAGAAGTTTTAAAATTCCTCACAATATGTAATATGTTAGTGCTATGATCAGAAGTAAAAAGTTATTTTATTTTAAAAGGGAGAAAAAAGGTAGTTTATCCGCTCCCCCTAGAGTTCAGAGAATCAATGTTTACACCACTTGAAGAATCAGGCATTCACACACCTGCACATGGGTAACACTTTTAGAGGCAATAAATTTCATGTCAAACCTCTCTCTTCTCCATTATATCATCACTTATGTTAATAATAAAAATACATCTCCCAATATTATAACTCCAAAGAAAAAGAATGGGTAAGAAGAAAAAAGAGATGTGATACATTGCATTCCGGGATATGTGGTTCCCTTACTTGAAGTCCTATAGCCAAAGGTAGACTCCTGATTGTAATACATCATGGGAAATGCAGGTTTTAATTTTCTGCATTGCTATAATCTGAATATTTATGCCCCACCCACATTCTTATTTTGAAATCCTAACCCCCAAGGTGAGGGTATTAGGAGGTAGGGCCTTTGGAAACTGATTAGGTCATTAGGGTAGACCCTTCATGACTGTGATTAGTGCCCTTATAAAAGAGGCCCCAGGGCTCTTTAATACAGTGGCTCATGCCTGTAATCCCAGCACCTTGAGAGACCAAGGTGGGATGATCACCTGAGGCCAGGAGTTCAAGACAAGACCTATGCAACATCTGCCTCTAAATAAAAGTGGCCCCAAAGAGCTAGCTAGCCCCTTCCACCATGTGAGGACACACAGCCTTCTAAGGTGCCTTCCATCAGAAAGAGGGTTCTCATCAGACACCAGATCTGATGGTGCCTTGATTTTGGACTTCCCAGGCACCAGAACCATGAGAAATAAATTCTGTCATTCATAAGCTACTCAGTTTGTGGTATTTTGTTATAGCAGGCCAAATGCATTTTTTTGGACTAAGACATGCATTTCCTGGAAAATGGTCTAGAATTTACCTTAGATTCTTTAAAACACTAACTTTCAACTTTTGTTTTTAGCAGAACCTTTTTTCAGACAAAATCTCACAGAACTCCACCTTAAACTTTAATTGTCTGTTAGAAAATATTTCAGTCTTTGTGGAAGCACTAAAACACACAATGTTTTGGTGGAGTATAGTTTGTAAAACACTACATAGGTCTTTTTTTTTTTTTCTGAGATGGAGTCTCATCCTGTTGTCCAGGCGGGAGTGCAATGGCTTGATCTCAGCTCACTGCAACGTCTGCCTCCTGGGTTCAAGCGATTCTCCTGCCTCAGCCTCCCAAGTAGCTGGGATTACAGGCACCTGCCACCATGCCCAGCTAATTTTTGTATTTTTAATAGAGATGGGGTTTCACCATGTTGGTCAGGCTGGTCTTAACACTCTTTCATCTTTGTTCTCATAGTCATACTAAAATACTGCAGAACACCACCACATGAACGTTTAGCAGGTCCCTAAGCTCAGGAGCCTGGACCAGGAAGCTTAAGAAATCAACTCTCAGGAAGTCAAGACTCTGAAGACTCCAGTAGAGAGATGACTCCTTATGCCTGTCTTCAGACCAGTCTTAAGCCTGGATCTGGTGCTTCTTAATCACAGATGAGTAATTTTTTTGTTTGTTTTGGAAACAGAGTCTCCCTCTGTTGCCCAGGCTGGAGTGCAGTGGTGCGATCTTGGCTCACTGCAACTTCCACCTCCCAGGTTCAAGCAATTCTCCTGCCTCAGCCTCCTGAGTAGCTGAGACTGCAGGTGCATGCTGCCACGCCCATCTAATTTTTTTGTATTTTAGTAGAGACAGAGTTTAACTGTGTTGCCCAGGCTGTTCTTGAACTCCTGAGCTCAGGCAATCCGCCTGCCTCCGTCTCCCAAAGTGTTAGAATTATAGGCGTGAGCCACTGCGCCCAGCCACGGATGAGTAATTTTTACAAAGATACATGAGCTCTGTGAAGAACTGTGATGTTCCAAGGAAATAGGAAGCATTACCCTGAAAACTTAAATGAAGAACATACCTCTGAAAGAATATTAGGTTAAACCAGATGACACTGCCATCTTTGTAGGTCAAAATGATTAAGTATGAATAATTTAAAATGGTCCAACCTAATACATTCTGCAGGAAACCAATAAAAATTTAGAAAGTAAAAGCTTCATCTTACAAATTAATAAAACCAATAATAATCTTCAAAAATGTTCTTAGAAGCCAGGCATGACAGCTCAAGCCTCCCAGCACTCTAGGAAGCCAAGGTAGGAGGACCACTTGAGGCCAGGAGTTTGAGTTCAAGACCAGCCTGGTCAATATAATGAGACCCTGTAGGAGAGGAGAGGAGAGGGGAGCAGAGGGGAAGGGAGGAGAGAGGAGGGGAGGGGAAGGGAGGAGAGAGAAGGGGAGGGGAAGGGTGGGGGGAGAGGAGGGGAGAGGAGGGGAGAGGGGAGGGGAGGGGAGAGGGGAGAGGAGAGGGGAGGAGAGGGGAGAGGAGGGGAGAGGGGAGGGGAGAGGAGGGGAGGGGAGAGAGGAGGGGAGAGGAGGGGAGGGAAGGGAGGGGGGAGAGGGAGAGGTAGAGGGAGAGGGCAGGTGGAAAGGAAGGAAAGAAGAGAAGGAAAGAAGGAGAGAAGGAAGGAAGGAAGGAAAAGAAAAAGAAAAAAAGAGAAAGAAGGAAGGAAAGAAAGTAAAGGAAGGAAGGAAAGAAGGAAGGAAGAAAGAAAAGGAAAGAAAATAAAATGTTTAAAGAAGTATAAAAAATTATCTTAGGAAAAGAGAAAAAAGGTCAAAATGAGAGGGAAGGTGAGACATGTGAAATGCATATGGCTAATATGAAGTCTGTTAATTATAAAAATGAATAAAAGAAAACTAAAATAAATGGTTCAGAGAAATACTCAAAATTAAGGCAACTTTTCTTAGCAATAAAAAGACCTGAGTAAAACTGATCAGATGGCCACTTCAGATCATTGGTTGCCTGGGAACACGGTTCAGGGAAAGACAGTGACAGCAATATATACCTAAAATGAGTAAATTTTATTGTCTGTAAATAAATAAAACTATTTTCTTAAAAAATGCCATTATTTCTAGGTAAGTTAATAAGAAGAGAAGCACTCTGAGACACATCAGGATGTCTAGAATAACCTGCACTGAAAAAGAAACATTCTCCTCTGAACATCTCACTAACTAGCCTCATTCCCACAGGCTGTAGGCAAAAAGCTCCCTAGAGTAAATGACTAACAAAACTGTTTCTCTGAAATAAAAAAGTCCAATAAGGAACAATCTAAATATTCAAGTTAATTACTATATACCTATTATATGAAAAATATGCAGGCACTGAAATTGATGCTGACATAAAAAATGTTGATGGTTTTTAATGATATGAGAAAATGTTTATGGTAAGTAAAGTGAAAGTACATTGACCACAATTATGATCATTAAGCATGGGAAAAGAAAAATACTCTCAAAGGTCAATAGTGGTTACCTGTGGGTGGTAGAATTATGGGATTCTTATTCTCCACACTTTTCTAAGTTTTTATACTGAATATAAACTACTTTTCTAACTGGAAAAACAAATGGTTAAGTGCCTTCTACTTTGGAATCTCCTGGCCTTTCTATTCACTATCTAATTACCTTTTCCCATTTGCCAGGTAGGCATTGATATCCCTTCTCTGGAGTATTTGCATTTAACAAAGAAATACATGAAATTGTTTTTAAATCTTAAAAATTCAACTAATATTTTTCTATAATAGATTTTTAGGTAGGGATGATTGTTAGCAGGAAAACAGTTGGTATATTTTGCATTCTTGAGGTTAACTCATGGAACAGAGAGCCACTTCCCTAAAAATCCAGCCCAGATTTGCCCACAGATATCAAATATATTCTTTGCTTCCTTCCAACTCTAAGAATAGCGACATAAGTAGAAAGCAATGTAACATTACAAATTTTCATAAATCAGTTTTAAAATTCCTAGAACCAGAACATCTTAATGTACACACACCTATCCCTATTGTCCAGGTCTCAGCCTCCTAGTCCACATGAATCTGACTTTGGACCTTTGTGTACATCTTAAAATGTACTTGGCCAACTCCTCCATTACCATTACCTTGTTAGAAAATAGTATAACGGAATCTACTCTTGAGTTCCACAAGACACACTGTCAGGTAGGATAACACTTCTTGCTAAAACTGATGTGAAACAAGCAACCAAATACATTTTTGCCTTTTTAAAAACATTGAACAAAAAAACCCATATTTTTACTAAATTATTATTATCTCTATTCACAAATCAATCATTTCTGAATCTTTCCCACTTTATAGAATGAGAATATATTTTTAAATTTTTAAAAGATTTTTCTTCACCAGAAGCATACAGTTGAAGAAGAGAATATTTTAAATAAACCTTTGCATATCTTATAGGCATCAAAACAAATTGATTTTCAGAGACCTGGAATCTAGAGCAAAGAGGAAATAAAAGCAAAATGAGTAATTGTTCTCTCCTCATCTGAATGTCACTTACAATGCCACACAAAATAGAATAGCACCATTATTCATATTACAGATCTGTCATCTCAGGATCCTGAAGCACTTTTATTCTCCTCTATTAAAATTAGAACAGTATGTAATCAAATTATTTTCAAACAATGGGGCTGGGACAATTGGATATCCACATTTAAAAGAATGGAGTTGGACCTCTATCCCATATCATATATAAAAATTAACTCAAAATGGATCCAAGACCTTAACCTCTTAAGAGCTAAAGCAATAAAACTCTTAGAAGCAAGCATAGGCATACATCTTCATGACCCTGGATTAGGCAGTGGGATCTTAGATATGACACCAAAAGCACAAACAACAAAAAGATAAGATGGACTTCATCAAAATTGTGCTTCAAAGGATACTATCATAAAAATAAAAAGTGACCCAAAGAATGGGAGAAAGTGTTTGCAAATTTCATATCTGATATCTAAAATATATAAAGAACTCCTGCAACTCAAGAACAAATAACTCAACTGAAAAATTGGCAAAGGATCTGAAATAGGCAATTTTCCAAAGAGGATACACAAAATGGCCATTATTAACCATCAGGGAATTGCAAATCAAAAGCACAATGAGATACCACTTCACTCCCACTGGGATGTCTATAGAAAAAAAAAGGGCTGATGAGAACGTGGAGAAACTGGAATGCTCACATGCTGCTCATGGGAAACTAAAATGGTATAATCACTTTGAAAAACAGTCTGGCAGTTCCTTAAAAGGTTAAACATAGAGAAATTATATGTACTAACAAGTCCACTACTAGATGTGGACCCAAGATAACTGAAAACATTTGTCCATAAAAAATGTGTACACAAATGTTCATACAGCGTTATTAACAGCCAAAAAGTAGAAATAACCCAAATGTCTATCAAATTATAAAAAAAATAGAATGTAGTATATCCATACATGGAATATTATTCAGCAATAAAAAATGCTGATGCATGCTAGAACACAGCATGGATAAACTTTGAAAACATTATAATAAGTGAAAGAAGCCAGTCACAAAGGACCACAAGGTATTGTATGATTCCATTCATATCAAAAGTCCAGAACAGGCAAATCCAGAAAGTCAGAAAATAGACTGGTGGTTGCCTAGGGCTGGAAGGTTGGTGAGATGGGGAATGATTGCTAATGGGTACAGTGTTTCTTTTTGAGGTGACGAAATGTTCTAGAATTAGTGGTTATAGTTGCACAACTCTAAATACATTAAAAACCACTGAACTGTACTCTCTTTATTTTTATTTATTTTATTTTACTTTTTTGAGACAGAGTGTTGCTCTGTTGCCCGGGCTGGAGTGCAGTGGCACGATCTTGGCTTACTGCAACCTCCGCCTCCCGGGTTCAAGCGATTCTCCTGCCTCAGCCCCCTGAGTAGCTAGGATTATAGGTGCCCGCCACCACACTCGGCTAATTTTTATATTTTTAGTAGAGACAGGGTTTCACCATGTTGGTCAGGCTGGTCTCAAACTCCTGACCTCATGATCCACCCGCCTTGGCCCCCCAAAGTGCTGGCATTACAGGCCTGAGCCACCGTGTCCGGTCTATTTTATTGCTTATGATTTTTTTAGTTTAGTTTTACATTGCAGGAGAACTGCATACTTTAGTATGACATGTGAATTGTATCTTAATAAAGCTATTTTTTTAAAGGGAAGAGTAATCGAATAGCATAATTTAACATTGAAATCACTAATCTAGAAAAAAAGTTTTCTATATAAAACTTTCAACACTTAGATAATAAAGTTTCTGAAAAATCTCAGTATTTTGTTTAATGACAAACTTTTGGTTTACTTGCTGATTTTGTTTACTGTTTAGCAATCTGGAAACCTGACCATCAATCATGTGCTAAAAAACTATCTCCCTTCTCAACTGCAGTTTTCACTCAATGAAAAACTACATACAATGAGGACACCAGTATGATAGGGGGTAGGATAATGCTGTGGAAAGACTAGAAGTCAGAAGACCTGGTTTTACATTGGGGCCCCACCATTTGCTGACTGTGTGCTCTTAGGTTTGTCGTTGTACCTTTCTCAGGTTTAGGTTCTTCACTGGCAAAAGGGAGATTAAAATCTCTGCCCTGTTTACCCCACAGAGTTGTGAAGACAAAATGAAAGCATGGAGGGGCTGTGAATGTGCTTATTTCCCATATGACTGTAGAAAGTACTTAAGTTTTAACAGAAGATCACTGGGTTTTAATTTCAGAATTTAAGGTAATTGGTTTGCCCTCCAACTTTTTACTCAAGGTTATGTTTTTCCTGCCTTACTAGTTAATATACCACTCCAACTCTCCCTTCATTCCTCTCCTTTTCAGAAAATTCTAGAATCTAAAACTTCCCCCCCAAACAGAATAATCCCTAGGATCTCAAGACAGTCCTTTTCTTTAAGCCAGTGTTTTCCAAACTTTCTTGAGGGAAAGCAGTCAACAAGATACTGTTTTTTAAAGGTTTCAAGGCCAAATTAGTTTGGAAAATATTAAACAGAAGACTCCTCTAAGCTTTTATTATGATACTATGTGTGGTGAATGTTGGAGATGAATATAATATTCTATGTCTTCCAACACGTATGGCTCCTTTGCTTAGGTGGTGCGCCTCAGAACAGTCCGAAAATGGTTACTTCAGATAAGCATGGGATATATATACACACATATACATATTCTGGCTCTTTAAGCTTCTCAGAATGAAAAGCAAGATACTAAATGAGTTTTTCAATGCTGGTCATTGCTTCCTGGTAGCAAATTAGGTACATAAAGATTTGTGATTACTCAATCAGATCATTAGGCCTCCATTTAAGGTATTGTAGCCACAAACTAATGGGACAGTGGTAGTCACACACTAAAATCCCTTCAGCTGTAAGCAGCAATCACTGTGTAAAGCTACTGATTATAAGACATCTGGAAGAGGCAAAAGAAGAGCATATTTACATTCCAATGCTTTATAAAACACTGTGCTGGCCAAACAAAACATATATGCAGGCTTAACTTGACCCCTGGGTCACAAATTTGGATCCACTGTTTATAAAGTATTTCACTACATTTTTAACATACCAGCAAAAAGGACCATTCATTTATCTAGCTATTCCTCACCTTCTATGTGACAATCACTGTCACTTTTATGCAGTTTTATATTTTAGAATCTAAGTCCCTGTTCTACCATTAGACTGGCAGAGATGACATATAAACAGATCCAATGTAGTAATACTTTGATGGAATTATAAATAAAGTATTGTGAGATCATTGAAAAAAGGGAAATAGAAGTAGGGGATTAGAGGAAATAGAGGACATTCCATGCAAAAGGGGCTAATATCATCATAAGCATATAGAAACTAAAGAAAGTGAAATAGAGCTTGATTTGACAAGACTGCAGGGTTCCTGGGATGGACAGGCACTGGGAAACTTGTTTATTCAGTGCCAGGAACTGCGCTCAATTCTGGGAATAGCTGAAATAAGAAAAACAAAGAAAAACACACTTCTCTCAAGGAGGTTGGTCTGTGGATAAAGACAAACAAGAAACTGAAGGATGGTAACAGTGGATAAATGCTGTGACAGATATTTACGTGCAATGCTGTGGGAGAATACAGTTGACCTTGGTATAAGGCCTTGCAGGCCATGCAAAGATTTTGAACTTTATCCTAAATTATGAGGAGCCCTGAAGTTTTTTTTGAAGAGGTGAGATGATCAAATTTGCATCGTAGGAAGACACTGACAGCAGTGTGGAGAGCAGGGGAGAGACAGAAAGGAGCAAAAGTACTTTTGCCAACAATCCAGTTTTCTGTAACGTGAACTGCAGACTAGGACCAGACTGCAATAAAAAGAAACAAACCAAAATATTTCAAAATATTATAGAATTGTAATAAAAAGAAACAAACCAAAATATTTCAAAATATTATATTCTACCTATGCAGAACCTAGAAAATAAATACATCTCAGACACTGACTGTGCCTTCAATTAATGACACAGCCAGGCAAAGAATTAAGTTGTCACCTGTAACTTATCTGACCCTCCTTGCCTCCACACACCCACCCCACACCTTATACCCCCCTCTTGTATTCTCGGCTGAATTTCTGTGTTATCAGGGCTGGGAGTATTCTGGATGTATAAAAGGGTGAGTGGGAAAATAAGAGGGTAACTGCTATGAGGATAAGATATTTATAAATGCCTAAATACCGCAGACTATTCTTTCACCACCTACAAGGGGAAAAGCAGATATTCAACCTGTTTTGTTGAAAAGACTTTGTTAAGGTAAGAACCTGAGAATGTACATGTTAATCAAGTTTTCAAAGGCAAATCAACAAAGCCTTTCAATGAGTCATCAAGGTCATATCTTCTTCCAAGGACATATAATCTGATGGGGGAGTTTCCATCTCTAATCTGTGAAAAAATCTTTCTTGCTATTTAGGTTAAGAAATAACCCCAGTTCTCCAATCTAATACACAAGGCTACTATGGAACATACTAAACTCAAAATTCTAAAAACCTTATAACTTCAGTGTGTCTGTGAAAGGTTTGTGATTTGCTAAACAGAATATCATGTCACCGAGGAAAAGGTATAATTTAAAGAAGGCTTACTTTTTCCTCCCCTTCATTGTTTTGACAACCTGAGGTCTACAAAGATAAAATATTTCAATACTAGTACAATTATAACTTAGCTTTAAAGAAATTTTACGTCAAGACATCCTATTAGTGAAGGCAATTTATTTCCAATTAAATTTTTTTCTATCAAAAGAGAAAAATGAACATTTGACCTGTTTTAAAGCACAATAATGTAATATTATATATGTACCTATTATGTATGTGTTTTAATATAACAACGAATTGCCTATTCCATTCACACTATAAACGCTAAAATCAAAAGACTGTTTTCAGAGGATCACATTTAAGTCTTTGCCATACTAATCATTGATTCTAATAAAATGGAGCCTATGTGAAATAGAGCTGGTGAATCAGAGGTAGCAAAATGGCAATCCAAGGGGAAAATGTGGCCCACAGAGAGGTCTTCATTGGCCTGGACGGACTGTGTTTCTTTTTTTTTTTTTTTTTTTGAGACAGAGTCTCATTCTGTCACCCAGGCTGTAGTGCAATGGCATGATCTTGGCTCACTGCAACCTCCACTTCCCAGGTTCAAGCAATTCTCTCAATCCTCATCTCAGCCTCCGAAGTAGCTGGGATTACAGGCATGCGCCACCATGCCCAGATAATTTTTGTATTTTTCGTAGAGACAGGGTTTCACTAGGCTGGCCAGGCTGGTCTTATAGACATGAGCCACCATGCCCAGCCTCAGCCTGTGTTTTAACTGACTTGGGTATCAATGTTTACAAACTGGAAGACTTCATATAAAATTCAGGTTTCTACCTTCCCTTGAAAATCTCGCAGATACTGGTTCCAAACTGTGGCTCAAACAAAATAACTGCTCTCTGATTTCCAATTTACTACTGTACTCAGCCAGTTTCATTTATGATTTTTGCCCAGATCCTACAGGCATCTGAGTTTGTGAACCTATATACCATGACTATATAGTTTACTAACCAAGGAAGATGAAAATCAGAATTTACTTCCTAACATAATGAAGTTGGTCCACATAGGTACTTACTTTCAAAATTTGAACTCTGGCTGGGTGTGGTAGCTCACGCCTGTAATCCCAGCATTTGGGAGGCCAAGGTGGGCGGATCACCTGAAGTCAGGAGTTCAAGGCCAGCCTGGCAAACATGGTGAAACCCTGTCTTTACTAAAAGTACAAAAATTAGCTGGGCATGGTAGCCTGTGCCTATAGTCCCAGCTACTCGGGAGGCTGAGGCAGGAGAATTGCTTGAACCTGGGAGATGGAGATTGCAGTGAGCCGAGACTGCATCATTGCACTCCAGCCTGGGTGACAGAGCAAGACTCTGGCTCATAAATAAATAAATAAATAAAATATGAAGTCTATAAATGCAAATGCACTGCTATGCCATAGAGTGTTGTGTGCTGTGTTGCTCTGGTGTAGGGAAAAAGGGGCTGTCGGAATCACAGTCCTTTCCTTTTCTCTATTTTGGCAGAATGACCGCCAAATAAGAATGAAACCTCTATTTTAAATATATCTGAGGTTTCCAATAACTCTACTAAGTTACTCTTGACAGCACAGAACTATTAACTTCCATTAAGGTAGTAAAAAAAAAATTTAGGGCCGGGTGTGGTGGCTCATGCCTGTAATCCCATCACTTTGGGAGGCCGAGGCAGGTGGACTGCATGAGCTCAGGAGTTTGGAACCAGCCTGGGCAACATGGCAAAATCCCGTTTGTACAAAAAATACAAAAATTAGCCAGGCATGGTGGCACATGCCTATAGTTCAGCTACTTGCGGGGCTGAGGTGGGAGGATTGCTTGCACCCAGGAGGTCAAGGCTGCAGTGAGCCATGTTTGCACCACTGTACTCCAGCCTGGGTGACAAAGGGAGATTGTTTAAAAAAAAAAAAATGTAAGATACAATAACACAAGGAAAATAGTTTTTCCACTCAAATAGACATCTATCGATATCAAATGATACCCTAACTCTTAAATTATATGGTTGTGATGAAAATGCCTTTTTTGAGAAACATCAAACCCTTTCTTAAAATTAAACTTTTCACTGGGCGCAGTGGCTCATGCCTATAATCCCAGCACTTTGGGAGGCCGAGGTGGGTGGATTACCTGAGGTCAGGAGTTCAACACCAGCCCGGCCAACATGGCGAAACCCTGTCTCTACTAAAAATACAAAAAAATAGCCGGGCGTGGCAGCGCACGCCTGTAATCCCAGCTACTTGGGAGGACGAGGCAGGAGAATCGCTTGAACCCAGGCAGCGGAGGTTGCAGTAAGCTGAAATTGCACCACTGCACTCCAGCCTGGGTGACAGAGTGAGACTCCATCTTAAAAAAAAAAAAAAAAAAAAAAAGAACCTTTCTTGCAGCTTTCTTTTTCAACTCTTACTGCAACTATACTGTTTCACTCATGGATATGTCTTTTTATAATAAATCAAGATATATCACTCTTAATGTTTTATTATTAGAAAGACAGTATGGGCCGGGCACGGTGGCTCATGCCTGTAATCCCAACACTTTGGGAGGTCGAGGTGGGTGGATCACTTGAGGTCAGGAGTTCGAGACCAGCCTGGCCAACAGATGAGGTGAAATGTCGTCTTTACTAAAAATACAAAAATTAGCCAGGCGTCATGGCGGGTGCCCATAATCCCAGCTACTCGGGAGGCTGAGGAAGGAGAATTGGTTGAACCTGGGAGGCTGAGGCTGCAGTGAGTGGAGATTGCCACTCTAGCCTGGGCAACAGAGTGAGACTCCCATCTCAAAAAAAAAAAAAAAAGTATTATGTTTGTAGTTAGTAAATTACGACTTTGTTCTCATCAGAACCTCTGCTTGCTCTGAGACATACGGTGTTCTGGCTTTTCCTGATTGCTGTTTTTCTTCCCAGAAGGTGCCTTGTCTATGCTTTCCCCTCAAGATGCTACAGGTCAGGCCCGGCGCAGTGGCCCATACCTGTAATCTTAGCACTTTGGGAGGCCAAAGCCAGAGGATCACTTGAGCTCAGGAGACCAGCCAAGACAGCATAGTGAGACCCCCCCCCCACCTATCCAAAAAGTTTTAAAAAACTAGCCTGGTGTGCTGGTGCACGCCTGTAAGTCCCAGCTACTGGGGCTGGGGGCTAAAGTGGGAGGATCGCTTGCGCCCAGCAGTTCAAGGCTGCAGTGAGCTATGATCACACCCCAGCGCTCCAGCCTGGGCAACAGAGCAAGACCCTGTCTCAAAAAAAGATGCTACAGGTCTTTTGGTGACAGGGCTAATTTTACGGGTGAGCAATTGTTAATATGTAATCTTCTGAGAGTAAGCTGTTCATGAAAACAGCTGTTTTTTGTTGGCAAAGCTTTAGTACTAACTTTCTGTTTTTCACCTTGGGGGAGAATAGAGAGGTTGCCAGAATCATGGGAAGATACTCCCTGTTTATACTTTTTTTTTTTTTTTTTTTTTTTTGAGACAGTGTCTCACTCTATGGCCCAGGCTGGAGTGCAGTGGTGCGATCTCAGCTCACTGTAACCTCCACCTCCCAGGTTCAAGCGATTCTCCTGCCTTAGCCTCCCAAGTAGCTGGGACTACAGGCGCCCACCAGCACGCCCAGCTAATTTTTGTATTTTTAGTAGAGACGGGGTTTCACCATGTTGGTCAGGCTAGTCTCAAACTTCTGACCTCAAGTGATCCGCCTGCCTCGGACTCCCAAAGTGCTGGGATTACAGGTGTGAGCCACCATACCCAGCCTCCTTGTTTATTCTTAAAGTATCCATTTTACTTGAAGATAGGCAATTTACATTTTTCTTTATTAGAATAAAGATACAATATGAAGTATGATGCAAAACTCACATGAACTTAAGATAATATGCAGATTTTATCTGAACTATTTACTGCTCAAGAGTACTACTAAGAATCTACTTCTGACCCACTGGTGAGGATGCACCTGACCCCAAGTAGCTTTCTGCAGGCTCCAATTCCAGATCCCTTCCTTAGCACCTATGAAGCACTGTACTCTTTCCTGCAAAGGTCCAAAGCCACAGAAAACAGACATCTTGAGTTTCTGTCAAGTTTAAACGTCTCTAAGAGTCAGGAAGCTGAGGCTACCATGGCTGCCAGCATGCAGCAAGCCAGGGCTCAGCAGGCTACACCTAGAGTTATATTCCAGTCCTGCAGCCTGCTGTATGTCCTGTATCACCTCAGTGGTCTGAGTGCCTCCCTAGGGACATACTGCCTAGACCAAAAAACCTGAGGCCTGGAACTCCTTGACAATGATGGGGAGAACAGAGCATGAGCACTGCCTCGGTCCCACTGTGGCAGACTTATCTGTGCGCGAAAGTCTAGCATCATTCTGCTAATCTGTGCACTTAAGAGGACCACAATCATCCTCCAGAACAATACAGATTGCCTGTTTACCAAGATCCGGATTGTGAAACTCAAGAGACTGTCAGCTGGGGGTTGGCAAGGCCTCAAAGGTAGAAGCCAGAGACCATGGGGCTAGTTGGCCATCCTGGCCCCTTTGGGTATCATGTTTCTGAGTCCTGGAGACCAGCCTTGAAGCTGCTGCTTTATCTAAGGAGGAGATGGATGTATGATATCATGTCATTATTCACTCGGTAGCTGAAGAAGAATTTAAGTATATTTTCCCAGAGGTCTTGTACCATGTATTTCTTTGATTAAAGTGGTTTAAACAGTATACTTGGCATTTATTGAGAATATTCTCCCAAATGGTGGCATTTGCAGTACAAGTCAGCTAAGATTGCTAGTGCTACTTAGAAGTCTCAAGCAATTCAAGTGTAGGATTAATCTCCTAAAGCTGGAATTGGGATCAAAATTAAAATTGCAAAGCCACAGGCCAAGCAATGTCAACTCTCAAACTGTGGGGCTGCTGAGGCTCCCAAATTGCCTTCCAGAGAAATCAAAGAGCATTCTTTTTCATCTAATGGTTGGAAATCTCTTTCCCAACAGGTAGGGGTGGGGTAGGTCTCCAAATTAAGGAATACTGGTAAATAAATCTCAGCCATCTCTTTCAGCATCAGGGGGAAAATGCAAATAGGATTTTTATCATTGTAAAATTTATATTTGTGAAAGCCTTGTTCAATCGACTACAATTTCCACACACAAAAAAAAACACATGTAAGAATGGCTGCCAAATAGAAATAAAAATAACAGCTAACCTCTTTATTAGTGCTTTGTAGGTGCCAAGCACGATGATAACTGCAAATATATGCACTAAGCATTCTCTCATTTAATTATCAAAATAATCTCCTAAAGTAGGTATTTTCTTTACTCCATTTTACAATGTGGAAGTAGTACAGCCTAAGAGTGGATTATGTAATCACTATGTTAATGCTGCCTTCTCCCATCCAGAAGTGCCACTTTATATTAGTAAGTTATCAATTTGAATCACAATTTTTAGCACAATCTCAGCACATTTTTTAAAAAGCAAATACCCATTAAAGAATACAGAAGCAAAGAGACCCTAACAAAGGAAAGTAAATACCATGATTAAAATTATTTTAATCTTTACATAATGGCTTTAAATAATTAAGTTTTACATAATGGCTTCAAAAGACTGGCCAGATTCCATGTTATCTATAATAAACAGCAAAATATCTGCTGGCCGCAAGACTAAATAACTATTATCAGCAAAAATGCTAAAATAGGACATGCACCACAGGCGAGAGAACCATGCAGTTTTACCTATCCTACAAACAGATTTTCAGTCACTGACAATGCCAAGTTGAAGCTAATATATTATAAAAACCTGAACAAAGTTAATTTGATCAAATATCGTCAGCCTTTATGATCTCAAAACTATGCCCTGCAGATAAACATTAGCTAATTTCTTCTCAAATGCTTTAATGAGGTTCTGAAATGTATTATAGCCCTGTAAAACACAAAACTGCTAAGGGCTTAAAGTGAGCAATTTAAAAGTATTATTCATAACGTTCACATCATAATTTGCTAACCTTAAAGATAATTTTGAAAATCCCATTATTTTTATCTTTGAATAAGTGCTTAAATATTTATTTGATGATGATTAACAATTTCAGTGAAGCATTAACAAGTTCATGGACAAGAATCAAGCTTCGGTTCCCAAACTACTTACCGGAGCCTAAGCAAGCCAGGAATTTAACACAATAGGAAGAACCAGGGATTGCATGCTCCATCTAAGACATTAAAAAATCAATTAGAGGCCAGGCATGGTGGCTCACACCTGCAACCCCAACACTTTGGGAGGCCAAGGCGGGCAAATCACTGGAGATCAGGAGTTCAAGACCAGCCTGGCCAAAATGGTGAAACCCCATCTTCACTAAAAATACAAAAATTAGCTGGGTATGGTGGCGGGTGCCTGTAGTCCCAGCTACTCGGGAGGCTGAGACACAAGAATCACTTGAACCCAGAAGGCAGAGGCTGCAGTGAGCCAAGATCGCGCCACTACACTCCAACCTGGGCAAAGAGCAAGAATCTGTCTCAGAAAAAAACAAAAAACAACAAAGAAATCAATTAGAAAACAAAAACGTAGTGTGGGCTACCCAACACTTGTCTGTAGGCGGCCAAATTGGCCACAAGTTTGTAACTCCCACATGAAAGCTTAGAACCAGAATCTGAAGCTGTCTTCCTAATATAATTGCTTCCTGTCACAAAGAGTCTATATAACAGATTATAAATTTTGATGAATGCAATGGAGTTTATATACAGGTAATATTCATCTTGTCGCACATTTACATGTCCTGAGTGGGAATTAACCATAACATAGAAATAATTTGAATATTTTTAAATGTCTTTGTTTTTGCTTATAAGATCACAGATAATTGTTTTAGTACATAAAAATGAACTACCACTATTGAAATGGCATTTTACCTGCTTAAGAAATCGGTCAGATGCGTGGCTATGCTTAGCTAATACGCTTGGCAGAGCAGGATTGGCATACTCAAACTGAGGATTGTAGGTATAGTCAGATTTGAAGAATCTCAGTTTTTCTTTCTCTAAGTTGGTGGGTTTTATAGCAGTCAATATACAAAATTTCTTCCCAGAAAAGTCATCTCCCTTTTCAAAGCTTCTAGACAGCTGAGGCTTTGGCTTTGGAAGAGTGGAGAAATGGCACCACTTGACCTTGCTTTTGGGTTTAGGTGGCAGTACTATGCCATTCCCTGTAACAGAGATATCATGTGTAAACTTTACAGGACTTGACACTGAACTAGTGACAAAAACAGCAGGCCGCCTCTCCAGGCAGTACCAAGTACCACTGCTTGTCACAGGCACCAGGGCTTTCATCCTGCGAGGATCTTTGCTACGAGAAGTGTTAGGAGATTTGCTGGGTTTTCTACATCTTTTGGAGTAGGTGGAGGAAGACTGTTTTTGTGAATGATACTTTTTTTCCTCCTTGCTCTGTAGCAGGACATTGTAACTACTGGTTCCAGTTGTGAAAATGTCTTTTAGCACTCCCGAGGACAAATGTGAAATGCTTCTTTTGTTGTCAATGATCAATGAATCTTCTGCATTTAGAATAGACTTCTTAGCAAGTTCTTGCTCAGGCCAGTGAAGCTTTTCTGTGTTAATAAACAAAATCAAAACAAAAGAAATAACAAAGATACCAGATGAAGCAAACTGTTTATTAGGAAAGGTATTCTGAAGATTCTTTAAACTTCGTAATTTTGCAGTAATCATTAGAAAAAAACATTTTAAATATTAAAAGGATATATTACTAAACTTTGGTCATGCTAGCTACTGTCATTTCTCTTCTCTATGAGTATATATAAGTTAAATTATCTAAAAAATCCTCAGCTTCAAACCACTTAGATGATCAAAGTCTAATATGTGAGATAATATAGATAAATAATCTGAATACTTGATTCTACAAAAGAATGTAGATTTTGGCTGGGCGCAGTGGCTCACACCTGTAATCCCAGAATTTTGGGAGGTCGAGGCAGGCAGATCACTTGAGCAGGAGCTGGAGACCAGCCTGGCCCACATGGTGAAACCCTGTCTCTACCAAAAAATACAAAAATTAGCCAGGTATAGTGGTGCGCCCCTGTAATCCCAGCTATTCAGGAGGCTGAGGCATGAGAATTGCCTGAACCTGGGAGGCAGAGGTTGCTGTGAGCTGAGATCGCACCACTGCACTCCAGCCTGGGTGACAGAGTGAGACCCTATCTTAAAAAAAAAAAAAGAATGTGGATTTCATAGAAATGATATATTTTAAAATAGTATTTTCTATAATAAAGTAAAATCCAAGGCACTTTCAAAGACAATACAATCTTGAAATTTGGAAATATATATAAAGGTAGCTATCAGTAAAAGAAGGACAACAAAGCCTTATTTACTCAAAAACCATTGTTAAGATTAAACAGATGGCATCTTCAAGCATGTTTTAGTAATGTCGCTTAGTATGAATAACTGGTTGATTTTCTTCATAATTCTAAGCTGTACGTTAAGGTTAAAGAAAAACAAGGGTTTTTTCTTGGCAAGTTAGAAAAACAAATTTTAATAACTATTACAAAGGTATTAATATATCAAATGGCAAGTGAAGGAGAGGGCAGCTTTGTTTTTAGAACTCACAAGTGCTTTAAACAGATAAGAATCACTGGATATACTGTTGTGCATTCACTACTTTAAAACTGTGTTGATCTGCATTCTTTCATTCAACAAATACGTAGAATGCTACTAATTCAGCACATGGCTCTGATAAACAACTGTATAAACACATTGTTCTTACCTATAACCAGCTTCTAATCTGGCTCTGAAGACAAGGCATTCCTATGAAGATTTCAACAATAATACAATGTAGTATATAATTAAACATGAAAAACAAAAGACACAAACAATAACCTACAGTTCAGATGAGGAAGGAAGCAATGTGAAGAGAAACAGATGAGATTTCAAGTAGGCCCTTAAGGGTTTTCAGATTCAATTCTAAACTGATGAAGAGTTTGTCTTAAATACATCTCATCTGAACAAGACTCCAGCTCAACTCCTGTCAATAAGTGTTCACTGAATAAACAAATGAATAAATAAATGACCCTAAACATGCAATTCTGCAACCATTCTGAATAAATATGTACTTGTAGTTCTGGGACCATTCAAATATGAGATTACTGCAGACCTGAAAATATAACAGGAAAGACCCTAAACCAGTAGTTCTTAACAGAAGGCAATTTTACCCTCCAGGGAACATTTGGCAATGTCTAGAGACATTTTGGTTGTCACAACTGGGGAGAGGCTATTGACATCTAGCAGGTAAAGGCCAGGGATGCTGCTAAACATCCTTCACTGCATAGGACAATCTCCTACAACAAAGAAATATTCATTCCAAAATGTCAACAGTATCAAGGTAGAGAAACTCTTATCTAAATGTTAGTTTTTAAAACCCAGGAGTCATAGAGTCTAGGGTAAAGAGACAGTACTAAAGTAGATAATAATCCAAATATGTAAGGTATTTAAAAGTCCTTTTACTTACATTTTCTAGGCCAGCATGTGAAATCTGAATTCTGGTGTCTAAAAGATAACATAAAGGTATTTCTAAAGCTTGCAGGGGCTAAATGTCTATTATATGTGTAAGTTTAGAGGTAGGAGCTAGATCACATAGGGTCATGTTGAAGACAGGTTGTACAAAGAAGCTGTTCAATAAATGTTAAAGACTCAACAAGACAAAATTAACTGGACAAATAAACAAAACATTCATCATAGGCTGGTAGCTCCCAGTTTCTCAGGAGTTTCATAGACTTACGTGTTGCCAACTAACAGTCAAAACTGAGCAGGCCAAGCAAACAGGCTAAGGAATACCAGGACACAGGCTGTAGCCCAAATGCCCAGGAATAATGTCGGTTTCCCTCAAACGACACCACAAGCTTAGGAGACAAGAGGTGATAATGAAAAGAAAACCGAAATAGATACAAAAAGGGAAAGACTGAAAGAACTCAAATAAGCATAAGCCTAGGAAGTAGGGTAAGGACTAGGTGTAGCCGGAAACGTAAAGGGAGGAAATCAGATTGTTTTCTCAGTTGATCTTCGTAATAAAAAGGGACAGAGTTACATCAAATTAAAATCAATAAATAAGACTACTCTGAAGAATTTGTTTTGATGATTCATTACATATATGTTGTACTGATTTTTTTAAAAATGAATACTCAATGTGAAAATGCTCTGTTTTCTAAGATCTAGTAGCTTTATGACCAAAGAACTGAGCTTGCTGAGTTTTTTGTCGTAAAGCATCAGTGACCTCCAAATTCATAATTTTGTGCCATCTGAAACAGCCTACACATTTCCAGATACTAAAAAAAAAAGTCCTAAACCACCTGTCAAAATACTCAAGGAGGAATGAAGTATGGCAGCGGGGTGACAGTATATGCCTGACAGAACCTCTCTCCCCAGGAATTACAGCATTTCAGTTCACTTGCTAATTATCTCCTGAGAAGCTTAGCACAAGTCCTTTTGAAGCTCCATCTGCTGCTGAATAAAGTTTGGGAGTGTTAATGGTCTATTTATTTTACAAATGTCAATCCTGTTAAATGCTGGATAGCCCATGAAGTTCATAAAAGTGGGGCACATGGTCCTTCACGCAACTCATACAAGATGGATATAAATTAATTTCTCAGAGTCACAGTAATTGTATTTCAGTTACATTAAAAAGTATCATAGAACCTAAGAGATTGTTTTTGTAATTTTAAATACTATTGCTTACTTTGTGAAAAAAAGACTTTTGAACATGGTTAAGAACACTAAGAGGCCGATAACATTTGACACAATTTATTAAAGAACATCCTATTCTCTGAATCCTTTTTCCTGAAAAATTAAAACATTTTAAAAGCATAAACAGACTTATTTGGAGGAAGTGTAACTCGTGTTTTCCCAGAAAAGTAATAAGGTGATTAAAAAGCATACTTTCTCACATTAAAGGTAGTCATTATATAATGTAAAACTTAGCTATAAGCAATCTGTTTCACTATAATATTGGAGAGAATGAAAATAATTTGTTGATAGAAGAAAATCGTTCACCCCAACCTGATTACCCACACTGAGGAAAAAAGGGTAAATAATATTTGTACATTAAAATTGATAGTCTATTCGCAAGTAGGTGAATATACTGAAGTTATCAACACAATGAAAGCTTAGTATATATCTAGAACAGGAGAAAAGGATACCAAGATTCCTGACATCCATTCCCAGCTCTTTCAATGACCTCTCTGTAATATTAGCCTAATCATTAAGCCCATCGGTACCTCCCGTTCCCCATCTAAAAGAATGGGGGAAAAGGGAGACACCGCTCTCTAAAAGTAGTGTTTCACAACTGTGAGTAGGTGAGGTTTCATAGTAATCAGGAGGTCTCTGGCTGAAAAGGAAGATCACCAGAAACAAAGCCTGGTGGCAAATACTATTCAACCAGTTTTGACCTACAAATGGAAATTTCGTATGGTTCACTAATACTTACGAAACCTGAGAATCTGGGATAATTTTATACCACAAAACAATAGGTTACTTCATTACAAACAAAAGAAAGGCCAAAACAAAACAAAATAATCCCCAAACAAGATAAACTTTAATTTTATCAAGACTTTCATTACTAAAAACTCAAAAGAAGCTAGGCACAGTGGCACATGCCTGTAGTCCCAGCTATTCAGGAAGCTGAGGCTGGAAGATTACTTGAACCCAGGAGTTTGAGTCCAGCCTAGACAACATAGTAAAACTCCAATTCTAAAAAAAAAAAACGAACAAACAAACAAACAAAAACACCTCAAACAGTATCAACAGTAGAAAGGATAAATTGTGGTACGCTCATACAACAGAAGACTATACGACAATGAAAAGAAAACTGACATTGTAAGCAACAATATGGACGTATCTCAGACAATGTTGAGCAAATGAAGCCACATCAAAAGATTTTATAGTGTATAATTCCATTTATATGTAGTCCAAAACAGCAAAACTAATTTATGGTATTAGACGTCAGAATAGCAGTTACCTTTGAGGGATGAATCACAATCTAGGAGGATACCAGGAAACCTACTAGGTGCTGGAAATGTTCTCTATCTGTTCTGGGCAATGGTTACATATGTACAAAGTCATTGGGCTGCACATTTAAGACTTGTAGACTTTATTTAAGTTACACTTTAATTTTTTTAATGGTGTATAAAATCAGTATCCTTAAAAACATATTTATTGCTCAATTTGTCTGCACTATAACAGATAATCTATTAACTATAGTATCTCTAAATTCAATAGCAACCAATGTAGCTTATCAACTGTATGAAAATGAGACGAAAGGCACTGCTAATGTCATTCAGGAATTCAGAAACTTGACTGTACTTTAGGATTCTTAAAAATTTCACAGCCCCAGGTAAGAGCAATTCAGTGCTGCTCTATTAGTAACTTATAATGGGACACTGTTGTTTTGGGGTCAGAAACTTGTGTGTTTGTTGTTTTTACAGTTAGAAATACAGAGTAGTCTAGATACCCTTGATGGTGATGGTTGTGGTAAGAGTGAGCATTATACATCATCTAAAATAACACTAAATGTGCCAGAAACAAACTTTCCCATGGCTTTCCCTTGGGATGGACAAAACTCCTAACCATGGTCTATGAGGTCACTCTTGGTCAGATCCTTCTGCCTCTGCAGCCTCACCTCACACTGTGTTCCTCAATTTCTCCACTCCAGCCTTCTCTCACTTTGACCATATCTCATACTCACTATGCTCTCACCGAACATACTTCTTCACATGCTGCTCCCTGTGTCTGCTGGGCCCTTCTATCCCTCTCTTTGTTAGATTAATATCCACTCATCTTTCAGTTCAAATAGCACTTGGTCAGGAAGCCTTCCTTAACTTTTTCATTTTAGACCCTCATAACACCTTGTATCTCTTCTTCGAAGTACTTTATCATGGTTGCAGGTTTATATTTGTTGCATGACAGACTTCCTCAACAATGAAATTATAAGCTCTTTTACAACATACATCTGTGTTTGGTTTTGCTTATTCACTGTCCTGCTTATGAAAGGGGGGCCAGAGAGGTAGACAAGGGAAGAGAATATTTGAGAGAAAAGAAAGGGTAAAAGACTTAGTTGCCTGACGGTTGAGGAAAAAATTATCCCAGGAAGGTAAAAGAAAAATGAAACAATTAGTGATGTTGAAGACAACATGGTAGGTACCTGCTGCTGTAGGACAAACAGGAGCTATGTGCCTAGGTATATTCAACCTGTATGGCCTAACGCTGGCCTTAAGACTTTCATTTCCAGTATTTTTAAACATTCATCTTTGATATAAAGACACTTCATTTCTGGAATGACTCATTAATCTCTCCTTATATCACATACAAAATAAAGCCGATAGGCAATCATAAATGAACATAATCTTATATGGTTTCTCACAGCATTTTGTTAATGAATGAACTAGATGCCTTCTATTTTGAAAACAACAAATTTTTATTCAAGTGAAATATGATTTTCCCAGGTAAAAATTATTACATACTTGCCTGTGATTAAAAATCTAAAAACCAACACTTGAGCAAACCATCGGATAATGTCACACTGATATTACATGAAATCTTGATGTTGGATTTTGTGGCTCAAATCAGTGTACAGTCACTATAATAGTGAGCTGATTTTCCTAGCAGTTGACAACATGGACTTTGGAATGGAGTTGTCTGGTATGAATCTTGGCTCTGTTTATTGATAGCTATTACCCTGACCAAGTTACATAACTTCTTTGTGCTACAGTTTCCTTATCTGTAAAATGGGATAATAATAATACATACTTCATAGTATTATTGTAAGGATTTTAAAAGTTAATATGTGTGAAGTGCTGAGAACAGTGCTGGACTATAGGTAAGCAGCCTTTGTTAACTATTATTAGTATCACATTAAATATTATATTGAGCTCCTATAGAAACACCGCATGGAAAAATGTACATAGGGAAATATTCTGAATCATTAAATTTGAATTCCAAGGCAGATTTCATGTTAATAAGGTAATTAATCTATATTTTAGAATCAAGATTTTAGTGGCTTTGGTATAATAAACCCTTTTTTTTTTTTTTTTAAATCCCGGAAGCTAAAGTAGAATCTTTTTTTTTTTTTTTTTTTTTTTTTTTTGTGACAGGGTCTCACTCTGTGGCCAAGGCTGGAGTGCAGTGGCAATCCTGACTCACTGCAACCTCTGCCGCCTGGGCGCTCAAGTGATACTCCTGCCTCAGCCTTCCAAGTAGCTGGGACTACAGGCGCAGGCCATCATGCCCAGCTAATTTTTTAATTTTTTGTAGAGATAAGGTTTTGCCGTGTTGCCCAGGCTGGTCTTGAACTCCTGAGCTCAGGTAATCCGCCTGCTCTCTGCCTCACAAACTGCTGGGATTACAAGTGTGAGCCACTGCACCCAGCCTCAGAACCTTCTTTAAAAGGCCATGAGAAGTCAAAAAAACCTTTTCTGATTTGATTCTATTTTTAAACAGCATAGACAGCATATACTACTAATAAGTCAAAAGTGGGTAAGATATTATATAGGAAGGATTTCAGAAACAAGTAATTGCTTCATTCCTGAAATATAAAATGAGTCTGTTCTATATTTGTAATGACTTTTAGAGCTGGAAAAAAAATGAACACATTTCCATCAGTACTCTTACCACAATCAAGTTCTGCTAATCAGAAAGAAGAACATGGCCATCTCAGATATCAATGAATCGTGAGGGAATGACCAGGGGAGAGGAGGGCATGTTTTCAGCTTAACTCTCTCCATGAAGTTTCTGGCTGTCCAAACTGGGTTTTTCTGATATCGCAGTGAAATGCTGGGCACAGGGCTCTAGAATTATTTCAAGTAGTTAAGTATATTTAAGAGAGAAAGTAGTCTGAAAAATGACCCAGTTATTTTTAAAGGAATTGTAAATTAGAGGCTTGCATGGTCTCAAATGGCTATTTGAACTTTATTGTACTATAGAAATTCACTGCCAAATTGTCTACCTCAGGGTTTGCAAACATACAGGGTTGGATTCATAAATGTACTGCCACTAAATTATAGGAAGGGAAATGAGACAAGAGGAGTGGGTCTACTACTTTCTAAAGTATCTCTTCTCAAACTTCTAACTCAACATGTTGACATATCAAGAGATCACTCTGCATGACTCATTGATCAGAGTATCTACTTTCTAATACTAATATTAATTTATTTGTATATCTACAATGATTGTTATGGTTTGGGAAAATAATTTTAATCTATGTGATTTCTCAAATAATGTGCACTGTGACAGAATCTATATTTTTCTTCAAGGCATTGATTCTCATGGAGAAGGAGATGTTGCCCTACCCCACACCCCTGCCCAATTGTGATTTTTAGTTGTCACAATTATGAGGGCGGGGCAGAGAACAGCATCCCACAAGGAAGAACTATCTTGTCCAAAGTTAACAGTGCTAGGCTGGGCACAGTGGTTCATGCCTATAATCCCAGCACTTTGGGAGGCGGAGGTGTGAGGATCACCTGAGGTCAGGAGTTCCAGACCAGCCTGGCCAACATGGTGAAACCCTGTCTCTATTAAAAATACAAAAATCCGGCGGGCGTGGTAGCATGCGTCTGTAATCCCAGCTACTCGGAGGCTGAGGCAGGAGAATCGCTTGAACCCGGGGGGTGGAGATTGCAGTGAGCAGAGACAGCCCCACTGCACTCCACCCTGGGCGACAGAGCGAGACTCCGTCTCAAAAACAACAACAACAACAAAGTTAATGGTGCGGAGGTTGAGAAACCTTGCTCCATATTTAGGAGGTATGGTACTTTTAAGTAACTTTTGACATTTTAATTGTGTTTTAAGATGAAAGTAGCATCTACATCAAATCACATTTTTAAAAATTCTAATGCCAATTAAAGTTGCCTTTTCGATCTCAGATCCTGGAACTATGTTTCCTGTCAACATAAATGATATACATCGTGGCAATGTCATGACTGCACAAATCAACTCCGTATAACACTGAACGTGAAATAAAACAGTATAAAATTAAAATCGTAAATATTTTCACTGGAAAGAGGTTTGGTTTTTCAGTTAGAATGCTCACAGAAAAATAGTCTGGTAGGTACTGCATTGCTTTAAAATGTAAAATTCCGGCTTTATTTTGGCACTAGTTTGAGGAGTATTTCCCTTTACTCCGTTGTTCTTCGTCATAATTCTGAACTGCCAAAACCCTGCTTGCAGAAATGTTTGCGTACAGAATCAAATGCTAGGAAAATGGCCTAGAAAATTACTCTAATATTATGTAAGGTTTTTTTTAATGGCTAACACGCATAGCGATTTACAAATAATAAGAGTCAAGTTCTGTGCTCCCAGAGATTGAACTGAATTTTAAAAAATGCAGGTAAACTTTCAGACTTTCTGACCTGGGGTCTGTTTAAAGACCCATGTTTTACACTTGGTATAATCCGTACTGTAAAATGGCCTGTTAATAATATCAACTCAAAACGTTCTCACTGTTTAAGAATAAAAGCATACACACACAAATATACACAGTATAAATAATGAAATATACAGATGTGTTCTTTCACTTAGCTTATTTTTTCTGAACATTCTAGAAAATTATGAAGCTTAATCACACACCTAGCGTGTTTTGAAATAGGATTTAACAATCTTTGGATTGTACCTTTGTAAGACCAGCAACCGGTCTAATATTACAATCTTTTCCACGAGATTCCACAGCAGGTACTTACTGATAATAAGTGACGAAAGGATAAGGGGCCGATTTCTCTCTTCCCTCCACAGGTTTTTCGGGAGCGCCTCCTGCGCGCCCCGAAGGGGTCGGGGCGCAGGGTGGAGTCCCGAGCGGCGCGCCCAGCCGGTGGCTACCATTACCTGAACCCCGGGCGGCGGGACCCCGGTCCGCCCCGCACCCCCGCCGCGGCCAGCCCTTCCCGGCACTCACCCGTCACGCGAATGGACTCCAGCATCGTCGCCCCGAGGCCCGGGGCGGCGGGCTCCGCGGGCTCAGGGGAAAGGGCCGCGCAGGGGCGGGCGGCCTCTAGCCTCTGACCCGGGCCTCGGTGGCGGGGGCGCGGCGGGAGGCGGATCTCCGCTACCTGGAGCAGGATAAGGAGGGTAAGGGCGGACGAAGACGTACCGACACTGACTGTGAGCAGCGCTTCCACCAGCCCGTAGCTGCTGGAAGGTACACACGGCGGCCTTACGGTGCCCAGCAGCGCTTAGAACCTGCCACCGTGACGTAGCCGCTCCGCCGGTTGCTAGGAAACTGCCCCCGGGGTCCGCGCGCGCTGCGCTTCACGGAGCCTGCGTGCCGCTGGGGGCGCTCGTGCGACGAAGGCCGACGGACGGCGAGAGAGAGTGGGAGGAACTACAACTCCCGGCGTGCACAGCGCGGGCCAGTGCCTCCGGGGCTTGTGGCTGTGCCCGCGAGCGGCTGGGGTCTCCAGCCAGTGGGATAACGCATATTGACTGATCTTTCAGAGACGTTTGTACCCGTTCAAAGGTGACTTAACTCCATGGTGCACTGTGACACTCGGCCCTAGCTGCAAATAGCAAAGCCAGTCTACCAGTCCTTCCCCTTACGAGGTGCGGGGAAGCTAAAACACGTTTAGGTTGAGCTAGTAAGAGTGAAAGTGCAGGAGGCTCAATGACCACTTGACAGTACCTCAGCATACTATCCTTAATGCTGAAATTCACATTTTAGCTTGTGATTCTGCAATTGATAGGGGCTGAATGTTATTTTCAGTTTATTATTCATTTTCACATTAGCAAGTATGAAAATTTAATCTTTTACAATAACCATGGGAGGCGGGCCACGGTGGCTCATGCCTGTAATCCTCGCACTTTGGGAGACCAAGGCGGGTGGATCGCTTGAGGCCAGGAGTTGGAGACCAGCCTGGGCCACATGGCGAAAACCCATCTCTACTAAAAACACAAAAAGTGAACAAATCGTGGTGGCGCACTTCTGTAGTCCCAGCTACTCGGGAGGCCGAGGTGGAAGGATTGCTTGAGTCCGAGAGGTGAGAATGTAGTGAGCCATGATCGCGCCACTGCACTCCAGCCTGGGTGACAAAGTGAGACTAAAAAAAAAAAAAGTACAGTGGGAATGGGAAATGTAGACTAAACCATTCAACAAACATTTTTTGAGACCCTAACGTGTGCAAGGTTCTGAGTCAGGCTTTGAGGATATCAAGGGAAATGAAATAAGCCTAGCGGAGCTTACAGTTTAGGAGGAGCTGAGATAGTGCTGGCAACTGTCAGTCTTCAGACAGTTAAATTTTCTCTTCATCCTCAAGGCTAAGACATGGAAATAATTGGGGTGTGTTTTCAAACTCAGGAACAAAAGAAAGTTGAATATCAGGACCGTCAAACCCCGAGAATGACAGGCAACTTGTGAGAAATTGTGTCTTTTTCATCACTTAGGAGAGAACAATGGAAATGTAACTATATCACAAAAACTGGATAACCTCACTTCATATTCTGTCTTCAAATCCTGTGACTACTGTTTTCGAAATACATCCAGAATCTAGCCACTTGCTACCACTCTGGTTCAAGCCACCACCACCTCTTGTCTGGATTATGGCAGTCTTCTAGACAGTCACTGTATTCCCACCCTACCCTCTTTCACACTGTTCTCAAAACTCATTGGCCAGAGTGAACCTGTGAAAAAATCATATGTCACTCTGTTCAAAATCTTCAGTGGCTTCCTTTCCTGTGAAGTCCTTTATGACCTAGCCTCCTGTCACCTCTTTGATCTCATCCCCAACTACTTCCTCCCCGATGGACACACTGGCCTCCTTGATGTTCCTCAATTCCAGGCACTATTTCACCTCAAGGCCTTTGCAACTTGGAATCCTCCCTGCGTGGAATGTTCTTCCCTCAGATATCCGCAGGACTAGCTCCCTTACTTCCTCAGGACTTAATCCAAATGTCACCTCTTCGTGAGCCCTTCCCTGGCCACTCTATTTAAAATTCTACTCCTTCATATTTCCTATAGCCCTTCTCTGCTTTATTTTTTTTACTTAGCACTTGACATTATCTAATTTATTATATATTTTATTGATTTATCATGACTGTTGTCTGTCTCCATCCCTAGAATAAAATTTCCACAAGTGCAGTGATTTTTGTTTTTTCACTGCTATATTCCCACACCAAGAAGAGTGGCTGGCACGTAGTAGGTCCTTAATAAATATTTGTGAATTAATGAATAAGTAGACAACAGAAAGTGTGTGCATTTTCAATGATAACTAAAATAATATAGAATTATATCAAATGGACCAATAGATGAAGAACAAATCTGCTTTGAGTTAAAAACACTTGCTATAGTAATGAGCAATGAATCTGCTGCATTTGTAAGAGTAGTAATTCTTGCAACATATGTCCTAAGGAAAAAGGCTCTAAATGAACCATGCTGTTGGCTTCCTTATATACCCAGAATTCTTAAAGCTGTTTTCCAAGTTTGCTATAAATGCATCTATTACCTCTACAAATTTCTAGTTTTTAAAGTCACAGTCACTGCAGTTTAAGAGCTATTTCTCAAAAAAGAAAGCCTCCTAAAAGATGTTACCAAGTCATATGTTCAGTGCTTTTACTAAAGTATGTTTAATCATATTGCCTATTTTCATTATATTTTAAGTAACCAAGATACATATTATCTTCCTCATTCCACAGGTATTTATTTATATAGAAGACACTGGGCTTGGTGTTTTTGGAGTACATAACAAAAGATGATACCTATCCTCAAGGAAAGTCCTGACTAGCAGGGAAGATTTTCTATAAAATACATATATGTGTGTATAAAAGATGTACATGTATACATACATATAAAAATTAGAAAATGATGTGCATTCTAATTTCAACACTTCACTACAATTAAGAATTCCAAAAATAAACAAATTTGATGCCTCTGTAGTTAGCCTACCTGGAATATTATATCATTCTTTACTTTTATAATTATTTTTATGTTCACCCTACCAATATTTTCTTGTGGATCATTTTTAAATATCTTTAGTGATAAGCACCATATAAAGGTATTTATAATGTAATCAAAACATTTAAAAAATATATCTCTGTGTATTATTGAAGCACTCTTGCTAACAAATTCATGAATACAAAGAGTTTATCTAACTTCTTATAAAACTTGTACTGTTACCAGCTCCTTTTACTATTCCCATCTATGCAATTATTCATCCTCATCAAGCTTTCTGCATCTGCTTTGTTAATTACTGATTCGTGCTATGCCTGCTTAGTGTTTCCATTGGGTTCAGCATCTGCAGCTGTCCAGTTGGCTGCTTTTGAGTCAGCATTGTTTTTACATATCCACAAGAACAATGAACAATCTCATCTTTCTGAGAAACTTTCCTTTATACCTGTTTCTACATTAACCATTAATATTGAGACAAGATGATCGACTTAATTATGTTACTGCTCCACTTTTAGGGCACTGATTTCAAGATCAAGTTAGGAATTTGTTAAAACTGCTTTTGTTTTTATTTTTATTTATTTATTTTTCCTTTTGAGATGGAGTTTCGCTCTTTTTTTTGCTCAGGCTGGAGTACAGTGGCACAATCTTGGCTCACTGCAACCTCTGCCTCCTGGGTTCAAGTGATTCTCCTGCCTCAGCCTCCCAAGTAGCTGGGATTACAGGCATGCGCCACCACACCCGGCTAATTTTGTATTTTTAGTAGAGACAGGGTTTTACCATGTTGGCCAGGCTGGTCTCGAACTCCTGACCTCAGGTGATCCACCCACCTTGGCCTCACAAAGTGCTAGGATTATAGGCGTGAGCCACCACGCCTCGCCATTAAAACTGATTTTAATAATTTATGTTTATCTTTAAGGATGTCCTTCACCCTTTTTAAAGTTTTATTAAACTTAAATTTTTCAATAATAACCAAAAATGCCATTGCAGTTGTCTTACTGAGATATACTCACTTTCCTTTTATGGTCATCTTTATGAATTCTAGAAGCATTGTATTGTGGAACATTTTGATTAATGAATATCTGTAAGGATGATTTCCATTTAATTTTAGATTTAAAATAATAGAAAAATACGTGTTTTGATAGAAATATTGTTATTTTATTTGTAGCAGGATTGTTATGTTATAGGTAAAGAACGTATTTATTTTATTTCATTTTTTGTTTTGGGACAGGGTCTCACTCTGTTGCCCAGGTTGGAGTGCAATGGCATGATCATGGTTCACTGGAGCTTCAACCTCCCAGGCTCAGGTAATCCTCTTACCTAAGCCTCAGCCTCCCAAGTAGCTGGGACTACAGGCATGTGCCACCAGGCCAGGCTAATTTTTTGTATTTTTTTGTAGAGATGGGGTTTTGCCATGTTGCCAGGCTGGTTTTGAACTCCTGGACTCAAGAAATCTGCCTGCCTCCGCCTCCCAAAATGCTAGGATTACAGATGTGAGCCAGTATTTTTTTATTTTGTCAGTAACTTGTTTAACTACTCATGTTAATCTCTATATTCTTCTTACATAGTAGAACAGATGTTGACAAATGTTTATTTACTATTCATAAGTTGATGGAGTTTTGGTATTAAAAAAAGTAAGTTAAACCATCTGTGTAATAAAAGAAGATCATTTTCTTTTTTGAAAAAAAGATCAACATCCTGCTTGTTAAAGACTCAGGAGAAGTTTGATCATTTACCTTGATAGGGGATAGAGGCTAGTAAAGACCAAGAAAGAGGAAGAGAGAGATGGTAAAGCATGGACAAGGCTGCCAGAAAGTGTTGCTACTGGAAGAAAAGTATATTATTTCACTTTGGGTTTTTTTGTGTTTTGTTTTTACCAGAGACAGGGGCTCACTCTGTTGCCCAGGCTGGAGTGCAGTGGCACGATCATAACTCCTGGGCTCAAGCGATCCTCCCACCCTGGCCTGCCAAGTAGCTGGGACCACAGGCACTTTTTATAGAAATGGGGTCTTGCTTTGTTGCCCAGGCTGGTCTCAAATTCCTGGCCTCAAGCAATTCTCCCTCTGTAGCTTCTCAAAGTGCTGGGATTAAAGGTGTCAGCCACCATGCCCAGTCTGTAATACTTCACTTTCTATAGCAGAAGTTCAGTTTTTTGAGAGCATATCATGCTTGCAACTGAAAAAAAAAGTTTAATTTCTTAAAAAGAGGTTTTTATCTTATTAACACAAAAAGAATTAGAACATTATATTTACTTACTTGTAAGTTTCAGATGAGAAACTTAAAAAATGGGGAGGGAAGCTTCTGCAGCCTACCATTATAAAAGAACAGAGCAACTCTAGTTGCAATACCTCAGATTCTGATAAGCATTACCAGAAGCCTCAGGGCAAACTGTGAACATTGTTTCTTGATTCATAAAAGAGGAGGAAAAAAAAAGAAATCTAGGAAATAGTTGGTAGAATTGGTTTTTCCTTGGCTTTAAAAAAAATTTCAGCAAAGTTTGAATGCTTTCAGGATGTCTATATCAAGAGAATGGAATGTTTTGCAGCATGTCTATATTCAGGAGAATGAAAAGCGTTAAGTAGAAGCCAAATGAAAGAATGCTTTGTGAAACGCCTCTACCTTTTTACCTCAATGAAAATAGAACAGCACAAAAACCCTGGGGAACACTGTGATTTTACATGTGTGTAAATGATGTTTTTAATGTTTGTTGGAAATGATTAAGGGAGGAAGGATGTTTTTTAATCAGCCAAAAAGATACTGCTCTTTATTATATTTTGGAGAAACCAAGATGTGCATTAACTTACTCCTTCCACAGATATTTAAGTTCCTATTATATACAAGGTAAAAAGATGATGAAAAAGATATGAAACCTACCTTCAAAGAACTTACTGATGGTATGTACATACATATGTAAAAATGATGGCTGGGCATGGTGGCTCACGCCTGTAATCCCAACACTTTGGGAGGCCAAGGTGGGTGGATCACCTGAGGTCAGAAGTTCGAAACCATCCTGGCCAACATGGTAAAACCCTGTCTGTACTAAAAATTCAAAAATTAGCCGGGTGTGGTGGTGCATGCCTGTAGTCCCAGCTACTCGGGAGGCTGAGCCAGGAGGATCGCTTGAATCCCAGGGGTGGAGGTTGCAGTGAGCAAAGATGGTGCCACTGCACTCCAGCCTGGGCAACAGAGCAAGACTTCATCTAAAAAAAAAAAAAAAAGAGGGCAATAAAAATGATGTACATGCATCAATCAGTCCTTTAGCACATATGACAGGGATGCTGGGGTAAGTAAATCAGAGTCCCAGTTCTCATAGAACTTATACTGGGAGAAAAAAACAACAACCAAGTTAACAAATGATATAATTTCAGATACAGATAGGTGCTATGAAGCACGGCAAATCGGTAAAGTATGCTAGATGGTAGGTAACTTGGAGTGATCAGGAAAGGCCTCTGAGAAAGTACCTTTGAGCTAAGACTTGAAGAACAAATGTCCGCCACTTGAAGAATAAGAGTCGGAATTTTTAGGGGACAAGCAATCTAGGCAAACGAATTGCAAAGCCAAAAGGCCTGAGATAAGAATAATTTGGCTGATCCTGGACCCACATGAAGGTCAGTATGATTGAAGTCTAGTAAGCTGGGGGAAAGCGAGTAGGAAAAGAGAGGTAGGCAGGGGCCAGGGAAGGGAGTTTAGACTTTATTCTTTATTTTTTAAAAATTTTTTGTAGAGATGGGGGTCTCACTATGTTGCCTAGACTAGTCTGGGACTCTTGGCCTCAAGCAGTCCTCCCCCACTACCTCCCAAAGTGCCATTATTACAGGAGTGAGCTACCACACCCAGCCTAGTTTCAATATTATTCCAAGGGCAATCAGAAGCAACTGGAGGATTTTTTTCTTTTTAGAGATGGAGTCTCGCTCTGTTGCCCAGGCTGGAGTGCCGTGGCACGATCTCAGCTCACTGCAACTTCCATCTCCCAGGTTCAAGCGATTCTCCTGCCTCAGCCTCCCGAGTAGCTGGGACTACAGGTGCCAGCTAATTTTTTGTATTTTTTAGTAAAGACAGGGTTTCACCTTGTTAGCCAGGATGGTCTTGATCTCCTGACCTCGTGATCCACCTGCCTCAGCCTCCCAAAGTACTGGGATTACAGGCGTGAGCCACCGTGCCTGGCCATTTTATTTTATATATATATGTTTTTGAGACACAGTCTCACTCTGTCACCCAGGCTGAGTGTAGTGGTGAGATCACAGCTCACTGCAGCTCCTGGGCTGAAGTGATCCTCCCACCTCAGACTCCTGAGTAGCTGGAACTACAGGCATGAGCCACCATGCAAGGCTAACTTTTTTTTTTTTTTTTTTTTGTAGAGACAAGGTCTCACTATGTTGCCCAGGCTGGTTTTGAACTCTTGGACACAAGTGATCCTCCTGCCTCACCCTCCCAAAGTGCTGGGATTATAGGCATGATCTACTGCACCTGGCCCACTGGAGGATTTTAAATAGTGCAGTGACATGACATGATTTATGTTTTTAAAAGCTTGCCTTGGCATCGCTGAGGAGATTTAATAATATCTTGAACGTTTTTACGTTCTAAGAACAAGATTCAAAAACCCCTAAGACTTCTTTCTTTTTTTCTTTAATTATTATTTTTTTTAATTATATTTTAAGTTCTAGGGTGCATGTGCACAACATGCAGGTTTGTTACATAGGTATACATGTGCCATGTTGGTTTGCTGCACCCATTAACTCATCATTTACATTAGGTATTTCTCCTAATGCTATCCCTCCCCCTGCCCTCAACTCCACAACAGGCCCCGGTGTGTGACGTTCCCCACCTTGTGCCCACGTGTTCTCATTGTTCAATTCCCACCTATAAGTGAGAACATGCGGTGTTTGGTTTTCTGTCCTTGGGATAGTTTGCTCAGAATGATGGTTTCCAGCTTCATCCATGTCCCCACAAAGGACATGAACTCATCCGTTTTTATGGCTGCATAGTATTCCATGGTGTATATGTGCCACATTTTCTTAATCCAGTCTATCATTGATGGACATTTGGGGTTGGTTCCAAGCCTTTGCTATTGTGAATAGTGCTGCAATAAACATACGTGTGCATGTGTCTTCATAGCAGCATGATTTATAATCCTTTGGGTATATACCCAGTAATGGGATGGCTGGGTCAAATCGTATTTCTAGTTCTAGATCCTTGAATCGCCACACTGTCTTCCACAATGGTTGAACTAGTTTATACTCCCACCAACAGTGTAAAAGCGTTCCTATTTCTCCACATCCCCTCCAGCACCTGTTGTTTCCTGACTTTTTAATGATCGCCATTCTAACTGGTGTGAGATGCTATCTCATTGTGATTTTGATTTGCATTTCTCTGATGACCAGTGATGATGAGCATTTTTTCATGTGTCGAAGGCCTTTTCTGCATCTATTGAGATAATCATATGGGTTTTGTTGTTGGTTCTGTTTATGTGATGGATTACATTTATTGATTTGCGTATGTTGAACCAGCCTTGTATCCCAGGGATGAAGCCAACTTCATCTTGGTGGATAAGTTTTTTGATGTGCTGCTGGATTCGGTTTGCCAGTATTTTATTGAGGATTTTCGCATCAATGTCGTCAGGGATATTGGTCTAAAATTCTCTTTTTTTGTTGTGTCTCTGCCAGGCTTTGGTATCAGGATGATGCTGGCCTCATAAAATGAGTTAGGGAGGATTCCCTCTTTTTCTATTGATTGGAATAGTTTCAGAAGGAATGGTACCAGCTCCTCTTTGTACCTCTGGTAGAATTCGGCTGTGAATCTGTCTGGTGCTGGACTTTTTTTGGTTGGTAGGCTATTAATTATTGCCTTAATTTCAGAGCCAGTTATTGGTCTATTCAGGGATTCAACTTCTTCCTGGTTTAGTCTTGGGAAGGTGTGTGTGTCCAGGAATTTATCCATTTCTTCTAGATTTTCTAGTTTACTTGCGTAGAGATGTTTACAGTATTCTCTGATGGTAGTTTGTATTTCTGTGGGATCAGTGGTGATATCCCCTTTATCATTTTTTATTGCATCTATTTGATTATTCTCTCTTTTCTTCTTTATTAGTCTTGCTAGCGGTTTATCAATTTTGTTGATCTTTTCAAAAAACCAGCTCCTGGATTCATTGATTTTTTTGAAGGGTTTTTTGTGTCTCTATCTCCTTCAGTTCTGCTCTGATCCTTAGTTATTTCTTGCCTTCTGCTAGCTTTTGAATTTGTTTGCTCTTGCTTCTCTAGTTCTTTAAATTGTGAAGTTAGGGTGTCAATTTTAGATCTTTCCTGCTTTCTCTTGTGGGCATTTAGTGCTATAAATTTCCCTCTACACACTGCTTTAAATGTATCCCAGAGATTCTGGTATGTTGTGTCTTTGTTCTCACTGGTTTCAAAGAACATCTTTATTTCTGCCTTCATTTCATTATTTACCCAGTAGTCATTCAGGAGCAGGTTGTTCAGTTTCCATGTAGTTCTGTGGTTTTGAGTGAGTTTCTTAATCCTGAGTTCTAATTTGATTGCAGTGTGGTCTGAGAGACAGTTTGTTGTGATTTCCGTTCTTTTACATTTGCTGAGGATTGCTTTACTTCCAACTGTGTCGTCAATTTTGGAATAAGTGCAATGTGGTGCTGAGAAGAATGTATATTCTGCTGTTTTGGAGTGGAGAGTTCTGTAGATGTCTATTAGGTCCACTTGGTGCAGAGTTGAGTTCAACTCCTGGATATCCTTGTTAACCTTCTGTCTCGTTGATCTGTCTAATATTGACAGTGGGGTGTTAAAGTCTCCCATTATTATTGCGTGGGAGTCTAAGTCTCTCTGTAGGTCTCGAAGGACTTGCTTTATGAATCTGGGTGCTCCTGTATTGGGTGCATATATATTTAGGATAGTTAGCTTTTCTTGTTGAATTGATCCTTTTACCATTATGTAATGGCCTTCTTTGTCTCTTTTGATCTTTGTTGGTTTAAAGTCTGTTTTATCAGAGACTAGGATTGCAACCCCTGCTTTTTAATTTTTTTTTATTTTTTATTTTTTGCCTTGGTAGATCTTCCTCTATCCTTTATTTTGAGCCTATGTTTGTCTCTGCATTTGAGATGGGTCTCCTGAATACAGCACACTGATGGGTCTTAACTCTTTATCCAATTTGCCAGTCTGTGTCTTTTAATTGGGGCATTTAGCCCATTTACATTTAAGGTTAATATTGTTATGTGTGAATTTGATCCTGTCATTATGATGTTAGCTGGTTATTTTGCCCATTAGTTGATGCAGTTTCTTCCTAGCATCAATGGTCTTTACAATTTGGCATGTTTTTGCAGTGGCTGGTACCGGTTGCTCCTTTCCACGTTTAGTGCTTCCTTCAGGAGCTCTTGTAAGGCAGGCCTGGTGGTGACAAAATTTCTCAGCATTTGTTTGTTTATAAAGGATTTTATTTCTCCTTCACTTATGAAGCTTAGTTTGGCTGGATATGAAATTCTGGGTTGAAAATTCTTTTCTTTAAGAATGTTGAATATTGGCCCCCACTCTCTTCTGGCTTGTAGAGTTTCTGCCAAGAGATCCGCTGTTATTCTGATGGGCTTCCCTTTGTGGGTAACCCGACCTTTCTCTCTGGCTGCCCTTAACATTTTTTCCTTCATTTCAACCTTGGTGAATCTGATGATTATGTGTCTCAGGGTTGCTCTTCTTGAGGAATATCTTTGTGGTGTTCTCTGTATTTCCTGAACTTGAATGTTGGCCTGCCTTGCTAGGTTGGGGAAGTTCTGCTGGATAATATCCTGGGGAGTGTTTTCCAGCTTGGTTCCATTCTCTGCATCACTTTCAGGTACACCAATCAAACATAGATATGTTTTTTTCACATAGTCCCATATTTCTTGGAGGCTTTGTTCGTTTCTTTTTACTCTTTTTTCTCTAAACTTCTCTTCTCGCTTCATTTCATTCATTTGATCTTCAATCACTGATACCCTTTCTTCCACTTGATCGAATCAGCTATTGAAGCTTCTGCATGCATCATGTAGTTCTCATGCCATGGTTTTGAGCTCCATCAGGTCATTTAAGTTCTTCTCTGCACTGTTTATTCCAGTTAGCCATTTGTCTAATGTTTTTTCAAGGTTTTTAGCTTCCTTGCAATGGGTTCGAACATCCTCCTTTAGCTTGGAGAAGTTCGTGATTACCGACCTTCTGAAGCCTACTTCTATCAACTCGTCAAAGTCATTCTCCGTCCAACTTTGTTCCGTTGCTGGTGAGGAGCTGTGATCCTTTAGAGGAGAAGAGGTGCTCTGGTTTTTAAAATGTTCAGCTTTTCTGCTCTGGTTTCTCCCTATCTTTGTGGTTTTATCTACCTTTGGTCTTTGATTATGGTGACCTACAGATGGGGTTTTGGTGTGGATGTCCTTTCTGTTTGTTAGTTTTCCTTCTAACAGTCAGGCCCCTCAGCTGCAGGTCTGTCGGAGTTTGCTGGAGGTCCACTCCAGACCCTGTTTGCCTGGGTATCACCAGCTGAGGCTGCAGAACAGCAAATATTGCAGAACAGCAAATATTGCTGCCTGATCCTTCCTCTGGAAGCTTTGTCTCAGAGGGGCACCCAGCCGTATGAGGTGTCAGTTGACCCCTACTGGGAGGTGTCTCCTAGTTAGGCTACATGGGGTTCAGGGACCCACTTGAGGGGGCAGTCTCTCTGTTCTCAGAGCTTAAACACCATGCTGGGAGAACCACTGCTCTCTTCAGAGCTGTCAGACAGGGATGTTTAAGTCTGCAGAAGTTTCTGCTGCCTTTTGTTCGGCTCTGCCCTGCCTCCAGAGTTGGAGTCTACAGAGGCAGACAGGCCTCCTTGAGCTGTGGTGGGCTCCACCCAGTTGGAGCTTCCTGGCTGCTTTGTTTACCTACTCAAGACTCAGCAACGGCAGACGCCCCTTCCCCAGCCAGGCTGCTGCCTCACAGTTCGATCTCGGACTGCTGTGCTAGCAGTGAGCAAGGCTCCATGGGCATGGGACCTGCTGAGCCAGGCATGGGATATAATCTCCTGGTGTGCATTTGCTAAGACCGTTGGAAAAGCTCAGTAGTTGGGTGGCAGTGTCCCAATTTTCCTGGTACATACTGTCACAGCTGCCCTTGGCTAGGAAAGGGAAATCCCCCGACCCCTTGCACTTCCTGGGTGAGGCGATGCCCTGCCCTGCTTCGGCTCGCCCTCCATGGGCTACACCCACTGTCCAACCAGTACCAATGAGATGAACCAGGTACCTCAGTTGGAAATGCAGAAATCACCCATCTTCTGTGTCAATCATGCTGGGAGCTGCAGACCGGAGCTGCTCCTATTTGGCCATCTTGGAATGAACCCCACTACCTGGATGGAATTTTTAAGTCAGTGGGGCTGATGAGATCACCTGGGGAGTGTACGAAGGCAGACAAGAGCATTCTGGGAAGAATTTAGAGTTCTCAGTCATTTGATTGTGGGGTAGAGGAATAAGAACCCACAAGGTTTTATCTTTCTTTCTATCTATCTACGTGTACATAGAGAGTAACATATATGACTATGTAACTATAACTATGCATGTGTGTGTCTGTGTGTGTATGTGTATATATACATATATATACCTGTATACATACATGACTTTTTTTCTGAACTGTTTTAAGAGTAGCTTGTAGACATGATATCCTTTTCTCCCTAAACAGTTCAGAGTATGTATGTATATATGTAAATATATATATGTGAATATGTACAGTCATGTGTTACTTACTGATGGGGATATGTTCTGAAAAAAATGTGTCACTAGGTGATTTTGTCATTGTGGGAACATCATGGAATGTACTTACATAAACCTAGATGGTGTAGCCTATTGCTTCTAGTCTACAAACCTGTATAGTGTGTTACTATACGAATACTGGAGGTAATTGTAACACAATGGTAAGTACACACACACACACACACACACACACACAGAGAGAGAGAGAAAGAGAGAGAATATAAAGCCAATATAGTAAAATGTTACTATATTGGGAATCTGAATGATGCCTGGAATCCAGGAATCTTTGTTCCACTTTTGCTCTCTCTCTCTATGTGTCTACATGTAAACCTTTCACAACTTTTCTGTAAGTCTGAAATAATGGCAAAATAAAGTGGTGCAAATTGAGTACTGAGGTGGATGATGACCTCACTTTGGACTAGGTAAGAAATCTTGTAAGATATAATATTCAGCTGGATTTGTATTTAGAAATTCAAAGGTGATGAGCAGGGCATTTTGGTAGTGGGAGTAGGATGAGCATGCCATAGAGGTGGCAAATAGCAGGGTTTATTCAGGAATGAACAGCAGGTGATTGGGTTCTCATCTCTGAGTGCTTTCCTTGGCACTGAACACTAAGCAAAGTGGGTGGTAAGGTCATTTGCAGAGAGTAAAGGGGTGGGATGGGAAATGTGATCGAGACTGTGATAGGGATTCAAATGGATTCTGATTCAAATTATTCAAATGGATTCTGAGCAACATTAATGGTCCAGTGGAATAAATTTGAAATGGAATTGGCTCAATTTCTTGTCTTTTTCTGGCAATGTTGAGCAAGCCAGGAAAACAGAACAGTTAGAGATTAGCAAGTTAAGTGCAGCAAGAAGGACAAGAGACCAAGGAGAATGGTATTAAAATAGTTTCTCTTGAGTCTGGCTGGGAAGGAGCAAGTGAGGCTTAAAGGAGGATGGGCAGTGTTTGGGAAGAGACCCAAGAAAGGACGATGGCAGGATCTGGAAATCTTAGACTATTCACAGTCTTGTTTCCTCATCTACTATTTTAAGAAGCTGGATTAGGTGATCTATAAATTCCCTGACTGCTCTAAGGTTTTGTTTTGAGACAAAGTCTCACTCTGTAGCCCAGGCTGGAGTGCAGTGGCACAGTCTCGGCTCACTGCAACCTCCACCTCCCAGGTTCAAGCGAGTCTCCTGCCTCAGCCTCCCAAGTAGCTGGGATTACAGGTATGTGTCACTGCACCCAGCTAATTTTTTGTATTTTTAGTAGAGATGGGGTTTCACCATGTTGGCCGGGCTGGTGGTTTTGTTTTGTTTTAAACTCCCTTTTTTCTTGGCCTCCTTTTCAAAATAGATTGAGCTACGTATGAGGCATGTGGCCTCTTAGAAAAGGGTATGGGAGGAGATCAAGGTTAACACCTGGGCATAGCTATAAAGCCCAAGCTATAATATTTTCAGTTAGGGCCCAAAGCTGAAAAAGGAGAATGAACTGAAGGTTAGGACTGGAAGGGAGAAGGGAGGGGACTTGCAGGTTTAGGAGGAGTGAGCAGCAGTGAAGAAGAGATAAGGAGGCAAGATTAGAATCAGGAGACCAGGTTTGGGGTTTGAAATCTTGGAGCTGGAGCATTTCCAAGTGTTGACTGGAGTCCATGTGTGGTCATACATGTGGGTGGATGAAAAGAGAGGAGGAGGTGAGTACAGTTGGAAGGTCTGAGGAATGGTAAGGTCAGAGTATAGGAAGGAGGCCGGGTGCAGTGGCTCATGCCTGTAATCCCATCACTTTGGGAAGCGGAGGCAGGCGGATCATCTGAGGTCAGGAGTTTGAGACCAGCCTGGCCAACATGGTGAAACCCTGTCTTTACTAAAATACAAAAAATTAGTCAGGTATGGTGGTGGGCACCTGTAATCCCAGCTACTTGGGAGGCTGAGGCAGGAGAATCGCTTGAATCTGGGAGGCGGAGGTTGCAGTGAGCTAAGATGGTAACACTGCACTCCAGTCTGGGTGACAGAGTGAGACTCCATCTCAAAAAAAAAAAAAAGAAAAAAAAATGAAGGAGATTGTGGTCCCGGAGAATACACCAGCAAACAGCAAACATTTCTTGAGGGCCTATTAAGTGCCAGGCATGAATGGGACTGAGGAAAACTGGGATGGTGTCAGACTCTGAGAAGCAGGAAAGAGGAGAGTGAAAGTGTATGTACTGAACCCCAGCATTTGGAAGGATTAATGAAAGAATAAATGAACCCTGGGTCTGGAAATAGCATGTGAGGAGAAATTTTTGAAGTGTTTAGAAGATCACTAAATTCATGACAGACATCAGTGGAGTGCAATAAATCTGTTACATTCTCTTGTATCAAATTTAAGAAGATTTGTGGCCGGGCGCTTTGGCTTATGCCTATAATCTCAGCACTTTGGAAGGCCGAGGTGGGCAGATCACCTGAGGTCAGGAGTTCAAGACCAGCCTGGCCAACATGGTGAAACCCTGTCTCCACTAAAAAAAAACAATAATAATACAAAAATTAGCCGGGCATGGTGGTGGGTGCCTGTGATCCCAGCTACTCGGGAGGCTGAGGCAGGAGAATCACTTGAACCTGGAAGGCAGAGGTTGCAGTGAGCAGAGTTGTGCAACTGCACTCCAGCCTGAGTGACAGCGTCTGTCTCAAAAAAAAAAAGAAGATTTGCAAAATGTCTGTTTGCATGGGAGGAAAATTTAAGATGTTATATTTCATGTTCAATAAATTGACTCTGATATTTAGGAAACACTGGCTTCTGTTATTTCTGTAATATTTAAGAGTGACTTCTATGATATCACTAAAAAATTAAGTTTTGTAAAAATAGCCTTTTTTGTTTTGTTTTGAGATGGAGTCTCGCCTTGTCGTCCAGGCTGGAGTTCAGTGGCGCGATCTCGGCTCACTGCAAGCTCCGCCTCCCGGGTTCACGGCATTCTCCTGCCTCAGCCTCCCGAGTAGCTGGGACTACAGGTGCCCGCCACCAGGCCCGGCTAATTTTTTTGTATTTTTAGTAGAGACAGGGTTTCAGCGTGTTAGCCAGGATGGTCTCGATCTCCTGACCTCGTGATCCACCTGCCTCGGCCTCCCAAAGTGCTGGGATTACAGGAGTGAGCCACCACGCCCAGCCAAAAATAGCTTTAAGAAATCTAGGTATGGAAAACAAAAGTTACCAATATAAAAAGTATAGTGTGATAAGTACATAAAATAATTCTTACTCTTTATGAAAGGATTTACTGTGGTCCTTTAAATATGAATTATCTTAATATCCTTATTAACCACATGAGAAAATAAAAAGGAGATTAAAGTTGTATGCATTTTGAGATTAGTCTATTGAATAAAGGAGTTATGCCTGTAGTTGCACTGGTTTTTGGAAACAATATAATATGTTCAGAAAGCACAATATGTTCATGCTCACTCTGGAATCTGAAACATCTTCATCAATTAAACTAGAAAAAAAATCTATGTGACACTAAGAATCATTAATAGTAAAGATTAATACCATTAATCATTAATGGTAGAGAGTAGTAACAAGTAAAATAGCCCTTTTCAATAACATATAGATAACATCCTTTGATGGTTGTTGTTTCTTCATTATAATAAATGTGTAGAACTAGAAATACCATTTGACCCAGCAATACCATTACTGGGTATATATCCAAAGGATTATAAATCATTCTACTATAAAGACACATGCACACATATGTTTACTGCGGCACTGTTCACAATAGCAAAGACTTGGAACCAACCCAAATGCCCATCAATGATAGACTAGATAAATGTGGCACATATGCAGCATGGAATACTATGCAGCCATAAAAAAGGATGAGTTCATGTCCTTTGCAGGGACATGGATGAAGCTGGAAACCATCATTCTCAGCAAACTAACACAGGAACAGAAAACCAAACACCGCATGTTCTCACTCATAAGTGGGAGTTGAACAATGAGAACACATGGACACAGGGAGGGGAACATCACACACCAGGGTCTGTAGGGGGGTGGAGAGTTAGGGGAGGGATAGCATTAGGAGAAATACCTAATATAGATGACAGGTTGATGGGTGCAGCAAACCACCATGGCACGTGTATACCTATGTAACAAACCTGCACATTCTGCACATGTACTCCAGAACTTAAAGTATAATAATAATTTTAAAAAGTGTAAAAGAAATGGCCCTTCAGCCAAATAACCTGAGGTAGAGAACTTGAGTTTAGCTCTTCTTGCCACTGCCTTATGATTAGGTCTTGGCCTTTTCTCTCCTTGTAAAAATAAAAAGATTTGTGTTATTGTATTACTTTGTGAATTAAGTATAAACAGTCTAAAAATTTTAAAATTAAATATAAATAGTATTTTTAAAAGTATAAAAATAGTATAAAATATAAAATATAAATGTGTGTGACTGTATTTTGAAAAATTAACTGTAAATATACAGCATTTGGAGGGTCTTTGTTGCAGTCCCTGCTTTCAAATTTTTGTGTTTTTCAGCCTTTTTATCAGCAATTTTATCTGCAAAAGACATAATTATTATTTCCTTTGTTTAAAAGAGCAGGTCTTGGAGCAAATACTCATTTTCCAGGGCTATCTTTAATCTCTAGTTATTTCTACTTCAGACTCTTGGTTCTATTCTTAAATTAATGTATTATGTTGTGGGTTTTATTTAAATAACTTGGGAAGTTTTGTGTTTTATTTAAATAAGTAGGGAAGACACTTTTGATGATTTAGGCCAATCCCTTAGCCTCTATGCATCTCAGTTTTCCCATCTGTAAAATAGGAATAAGAGTTATTCTCATATTCATTTATTTAACAAGTATCTACTGCACTCATGTGCCAGAAGGTGCTGGGTTACAGCTATAAACAAGTCCCTGCACTGCCATAGCTTACACTCTAGTAGGAAGGCCTAGCAAATAAACATAAATACATAACTAAAATAATGTCAGATAGTGGCAAATGTGATGAAGAAGTCAGAGTAATAGAATGGAAAGTGATTGGTGGGCAGAGAAGACAGGGGTGGCCACCTGATCAAAGAAGTCCTCTTTCAGGAGGTAGCACATGCAAGCTTAGGCCCAAATAACGAGGAGCAGACGTGCTAAATCTAGAGGAAGAGTGTCCAGGCAGTGGAAAGTCCTTGAGGCAGGAAGAAATTTGGCATTTTTTTATGACCAGAAAAAAGGCCTGAAGCTGGAGCATAGTGAAAAAAAAAAAAAAAAGGGAAAGTATTGTGATGTTAGGAGAATACTAGGTTATTCGGAGTGGCAGGTAGATTCCAGATCATGCATGGCCTGGTAGGTATGATAAGGATATTATTGGATATCATTTTAATTGCAACGAAAGACATAGAGCAGCTCCAAACAAGGAATTGACACTGCAAAATTTACATTTGAAAAAGATCCCTCTCTATAAATAAATTACTAAAACTAAAAAGATCAGCAACAACAAAGATACGTAGGAATAAATTTAACAAAAGTTTACAGATCTTTATGTAAGTTTGTTATAGACATTTTTAGCAGGTATAATGAAGATATACCATGCTCATAAATGGGTAGCATTGCTGTCACAAAGATGCGAATTCTCTCCAAATTATGTGATAAATTCAGTGCAATTTGAATTAAAAACCAGAAGAGGATTTTCTTTTCTTTTTTCTTTTCTTTTCGGATCTTGAGAATCTGACCCTAAAATTCATGTGGAAGAACAATGAGGCAAAATAATCCAAGTTGAATTGGAATTTGCCCTACCAGATATCAACATTTATAACTAATATAGTGTGATATTGGGAGAGGAATAGATAGACCAGTAGAACAGAATAGAGTCCGACATAGACCTATGTGTACATAAAAAGTTGAGGCTGAACATAGTGGCTTACACCTGTAATTCCAGCACTTTGGAAGGCCAAGGTGGGAGGATCATTTGAGGCCAGGAGTTGGAGACCAGCCTGGGCAACAAAGTGAGATCCTGTCTCTACAAAAAATTTTAAAAAGTAGCGGGTTGTGGTGGCATGCACCTGTTGTCCCAGATACTTGGAAGGCCGAGATGGGAAGATTGCTTGAGGCCAGGAATTTGAAGCTGCAGTGAGCTGTGATCGTGCCATTGCACTCCAGCCCGGGTGACAGAGCAAGACCCTATTTCAAAAAAATAAAATAAAATAAAATAAAATAAAATAAAATAAAATAAAGAACTGTTGGGCAGGCGCAGTGGCTCATGCCTATAATCCCAGCACTTTGGGAGGTCTAGTTGGGTGGATCACTTGTGGCCAGGAATTCGAGACTAGCCTGGCCAACATGGGGAAACCCCAACTCTACTAAAAACACAAAAATTAGCCAGACTTGGTGGCATATGCCTGTTGTCCCAGCTACTTGGGAGGCTGAGGCAGGAGAATCGCTTGAACCAGGGAGGCAGAGGTTGTAGTCAGCCGAGATCAGGCCACTGCACTCCAGCCTTGGCGAAAGAGTGAGACCCTGTCTCAGGGGGAAAAAAAAAGAAAAGTTGATATATGATAAAAGTGGCATTACAGGTCAATGAGAGAAAGGATGGACAATTTAATAACTGCTGCTAAGACAACTGGTTATCCATACAAAAAACAAGATCAATCCAGATAGTTTAAAGACAAAAGCATGAAAAGCCATATTTTAAAATATTTACAAGAAAGTACAGCAGAACATCTTTATTATCTCAGGGTATGGAAGGATTTCTTAAGGCATAAAAAACACAAACCCTAAAGGAAAATATATATGGTATATGTGTATGTGTATGTGTGTATGTGTGTGTGTGTGTGTGTATCATTAGTTATATTAAACACTTCTGTACATCTGAAACATCATAAAGTAAAAAGACAAGCCACAAACCAAAAAATTGGCAAGCCGAAAAACCAACAAAGTTTATTTTCCCAGGAAATAGTAAACAACCAACAAAAACCCTATAAATCTATAAGAAAAAGGCAAATAATTGCACAGAAAAATGGGCAAGGATATAAAGTTGAAAATCACAGAAAAAGAAAATTGAAAGTCCAATAAATAAAAAATCATGTTCACCTTCACTAGTGATAAGAGAAAGGCACTCAAACAAGAATGGCAAAATTTAAAATGTATCCACATATTGGGGAGGAACTAGAGCAGCAGCCAGGGGCATATACTACTGACTGGAGTATCATTTGTTATGACCATTTTGAAGAGCAGTTTATTTTTAATATCTGGTAATAATATTCCTAGGTATATTGCTCTAGAGAAAGTTTTGCATGTGCATATAAAGGATAGTCATGGCATCATGGGGTCTTTGGAATGAAAAACCGGAAATAAGCTAAATGTCCATTAACAGGATAATGGGTACATAAATTACAAGTATATTTGTATAATAAAATTTAGCAGTGAACATGAATGAAATGCAGCTATAGTTATTAGTGAGGATAAATCCCATAAAGATATTATTGGGCCAGAAAAAGTTGCAGAAAGACTTACATTCTGCAAATAAAATTTATATATAAAACACTAGATATTGTTATGGATATACATGTAGATGTGATAAAAGTATACATATTTCTATGGGAATGATAAACATCAAATCAAGATAGTTTTACCCTGGAAGAGTGGGAAGATGAATGAGAATAGGAAGGGACACACAGGAGACTTCAATTACATGTGGGATGTTTTATATTTTTTTAAGCTAGGTGGCTGGTATATGGTTATGTTTTATTATTCACATTTTTATTGTATTTCATAACATAATTTTTTTGTTTTCAAATTTTTTTGTTTGTTATATAACACAATTTTTAAAAAGATAAAAGTCATTCTAGCCTAGAAACTGAAGAATGAACTACCGGGGGTTAAGAATGGAAGGAGGTATAGTAGGAGACAATTGTAGTACCCTAGGAGAGTAGACTTGAATATCTACCATAGTTTCTGGCACATAGTAGGTGTTTCAGTCTTAGGAGTTATTTAATTGTGATGGTTGCCATTATCACTATCATCATCATTATCAAGGTAGAAACCAAAGACATAGTGGGATGGTGAGGGAAGATACACTAAATGTTGTGAGTAGCTATCTTATGCTAGGTGCTTTACCTCTTTTAGTCTTAACTAGAATCTAGTTGAGGTAGATACAAAGAAACTAAGGCTCATAGAAGTGATAGCCAGAAGGCACAACGGCTACATAAATTTCTAATGACTCATTTTCCAACGTTGTTTAAAACATGCATACACACACAGACACGCCCCAAATACATACACACCTTTCCTGTCACACTTGGAAAAAATGGAAGTATCTTTTTCCTTTGTTCATAAGTAACACATTCTGGGTTAAATATTAATAATTCCATATACTACACACTCGGACAGTGTCTTATTACTTATTACGGAATATTTTTGGATTATGTCTCTCCATTTTTCATCTGCCCCTCCTAACAACTCTGAGGAAATCAGGGCAGATGATTATTCCTGTTACACAGATGAGTAAACTAAAATACAAACAGGCTAAATCAGAAGTTCTTGTCCTGGTGTCCATGAACTTCACAAAATCCTGTTAAATAGTTTATGATTAAATGGTCATTTTTCTAGGTAGAGGGTCAGTTTTAACATTTTCAAAGGAGTCCATGACTCCCCACAAAGGTTAAAAAAAAAAAAAAAAAACCCATGGGTTAACCGATTTGGCTAACTGGGTGGAGCCCTGAGCCCAAGCAGTATTTCCCTTACCTCTTGCCCTGATTTCAGTCACGTACAATCTATCATACAAAAATTCAAATTAAAAATATTAGTAAATTCTTTTTGTAATGTTGACTGACTGCTAAGATGGACATATTATTAAACATATTGAAACCACTTAGTTGGGAGGAATAGTTCTGTTTTGTTCAGCTCATGAACAGTCACTCTTAACTTTTCAGATGAACAAATCAAGAACTGTCATCTTTACCTGCACAGACTTGTTACAGAAGAAATGAATCTGATACAGAAATTATGTAACCTATCTTACAATTTGGAGTACTCTACAAAGAATAAGCAGGAGACACAGCCTTAGCTAGTGTGGAAAACAGGTCATGAGCTGAGAACGGGGTTTTCATTTCTTTGGACCAGCTTCTTTAACGTTTTCGGGTGTCCCTTCTCTCGGCTGTAAAAGGAAGGATTGAACTAGTTAGAGGGCTTGTCAGAATTCCTCCCGCTCTAACACTGTACACAGTTGGATGGAATTTAAAATAAAAAATTGTGCATGAACGCTTCACACAGTCTGTTAATTTTAGCTTTATTTCATTGGCTTAGAGTGTCGGGGACCCACCGGAACTGGCTTTTCTGAGGGCTAGGCCTGCAGTCCCCCTTTTGGGGACTAGGAGTTGGGTGTGACCTGGGAAACAAAGCTACTGAAAGCCAACGGGCTAGCAGCACCTGAAACACAAGGGCTCTTTGTCTGGCTCTGTAGCCCAGGCTGGAATGCAGTGGTGTGATCTCTGCTCACTGCAACCTCCACCTGCCGGGTCCCAGTTCAAGCAATTCTCCTGCCTCAGCCTCCCGAGTAGCTGGGATTAGAGGCACGCGCCACCATGCCTATCTAATTTTTTTGTATTTTTAGTAGAGACGGGGTTTCACCATGTTGGCAAGGCTGGTCTTGAACTCCTGACCTCGTGATCTGCCCGCCTCGGCCTCCCACAGTGCTGGGATTATGTCCGGCCAACACAAGGGCTCTTAATCCTTTTTTTTTTTCTTTTTTGAGGCAGGGTCTCACTCTGCCGCCCAGGCTGGAGTGCAGTAGTGAGATCGCAGCTCACTGCAGCCATGACCTCCTGGGCTCAAGCGATCCTCCAGCCTCAGCCTCCCGAAATGCTGGGATTATAGGCATGCGCCACTACTCCCGGCCTTAATACTTTATTTAGGAATGAAGGAAGGCGGGAACACCCAAACGCGGTTGGTGTGAAGCAATCGCCTTAAAGCTGAGGGGAATGTGTGGTTGTTGGGGGTGGAGCCAGGAACCCGACGCCGTTGGAGAGCAGGAAGCTCCCCGCTGCCCGCCTCCACCCCGCGGCGAGGGCTGGGAGGGGGCCGGGAAGGAGGCGGGGCCGCCCCTGGGAACCACCCGGCCCGGCGCGGCCACGTGACCGAGCGCAGGGGCGGGGAGAGGGCGCCCCGGCTCCGCCCAGCGCGCATGCTCGCGGCTCGGCGCTGAAATTCAAATTTGAACGGCTGCAGAGGCCGAGTCCGACACTGGAAGCCGAGAGGAGAGGACAGCTGGTTGTGGGAGAGTTCCCCCGCCTCAGACTCCTGGTTTTTTCCAGGAGACACACTGAGCTGAGACTCACTTTTCTCTTCCTGAATTTGAACCACCGTTTCCATCGTCTCGTAGTCCGACGCCTGGGGCGATGGATCCGTTTACGGAGGTCAGTGAGTTTGCGGGTGCAGCCAGCCATGACCCACCGCTCTAGGCCCCCACCCACCTTCCTCTGTCAACCTCTGGGCGAACCCCCACCGGGCGGAGGGCGCGTGTGTGCGCGCGTGCGCAGTGTGTGCGGGCGGGGGTCGGGCTGGCTGAGGATGCCGAGCAGGGGCCGCGGCTGCGGCCTGCTGTGGTTGGTGGGTTCCTCTGAGATTTTGTTGTTTCGGTCCTACAGATAAAACTCAGGGAGGAAGGCTTTGAGTCTGTCCTAAAAGGCTGTTGCGAGAGGTCTTTCAGCCCCCGTTTTTACCATGTCCCTCTGCAGTCCTGGCGCAGCAAGAGTGAGGCGCAGGCCTGCGGAACGGGTCCTGCTGGAAGCAGCTGGAATGCCCTGCAGGGCGGAGTCCGGGGCCGGTGACTCAGTGCGGCTGCCGCCGGGGAAGGCAGTAGGATGTGTGATTGCGGAGTTCACGCAGCCCGCAGGGGAGATGCTAATGAAATGACAGCAAAACGTTAAAATAAGCAGGTGCTAGAAATCACTGCATTCTTTCATAAAAAGCCAGTAGTTCCTTGAGATCCCATTGTTCAGCTAAGTAACGAAGAAGTTCATACCCGGGACTGACCATTTTAATTGAAACAATGCAAGTGTACCGAGCAAAACTATCAGCTCACGATTTTAGAGGAAAGAAATAAACTTTTCGATGTTTCTGGGGCATATAATTACAGTACTTATTTCATCTTTTGTTCCTTTGAGATTGCATATGGGTTACATGGTTATTGTGTCGATTTCTCTAGTTTTAGCTTTTGTGGAGAATGTGCGTTGTGACATTCAGGAGTGTTTTGTTGCCAGTTGTCCACTCTCTTTTATTCCAGGTCAGTTCCTCTTTCTTTAGGCTGTTGTGCAAATTTCAAACTGTTAGTTTTTGAGTGTTGCAAAGTGGACCTAAAACTGTGTTTACACTGATTCAAAAACTTAAATGCTGTGAAGAGTGGTAATTCTTTCGGGGAGATGTAATTATAATTCTATAAGTTATGTATAAGGTATTAATTACAGGTTTCAGCAATTAGAGTTTACTTATACTCAAGCATGACAATCTATTTTTCTGTTTCAAATTCTTAATCATCTTGGGACAAATACATCAATTTTTTTCACCTTCCTTAAAGGTTCTAATAGAAAAATCTAGAGCCTATTTTTGTATTAGCCTTAAAATAGGGCTGGTCATGCACCAAATATCTTTCACTTACACTGAGGTCGAAAAGGGTGTATTTATTTTATCTAAACTAGAATACGATTCCTTAAAACATTAGCCCTATGTGTCTTCCTAAGTAACAGACAGGAACAAAGCATTTTTAAGTTGGCTGAAAATTGCACTTCATTTTACTTAAAAATGTCATTCTGAAGGTAGTACAAATCTCAATTGGAAGAAACTTTACCTGCTTAGATCGTTTTAGGATGTGCTCAGAAATATGTATGGTTTGTATTATGAAAAGTTAGATCACTTGCAGTTGGAAAAACAGCTTAGACGTCTTTTCCTTAATAGGTAATGAATGAACTACTTGAATTGATTCCAACTCTTGGGTGCTTAATTATAGCATTCATAACATTTGCACAGTGAAATGAGCTACTGGTACAGTTGTCTATCAACTGAAAGTCAGTATAAAATGACTCTCTCAACCAGGGTTTCCTCTCAGAACCATGGTACACAGGAAAATTGAGAGACTATTTTCTCAATTCTCCCAAGGATAATTCAATGCCACCCTACAAACATAGGAAATAAGTCTATCATATTAACGCCGGGGTATTAGGGCTTAATTATTTTGGTAACTTCAGTTGAGAAAGGTTACAATCATGGTAAACTCTCTTTTCCTCAAACAAGACTGTTCTGCATCGGTCTTCCTCCCTGTGGTCGCTGATACTGTTCTGGCACTCTTTTTTTTTTTTTTTTTAAGACGGAGTCTTGCAGTGTCGCCCAGGTGACAAAACCATAAACTCACTACTCATAACGTCAAGAGTTTGAAGCTCTACTCACAGGTGATAGTCATCCCAGTACAAGAATACTACAAAGAAACCCAGAGTGAAGTGTACCAATCCAGAACTTTCTTTATAAAAACCTTAAAAGAGAAAAAGCTATAATTAAAATACTTCACAGAAGCATATTTTATTGTAGACGCTTTAGATCCTTTTATGTCTGCAGGCTGCATATAAATAAGTATGCAAATCAACACGCCACTAACATTTTTAGTGGAATTTCTCTTATTTTCCAGAATTAAATGAAGTTCCCTGGGGAAGAGCTGCTAGAGCATATTGAAAATAATAAGAATTTAATTTATGTTGAGTCTACTGTGTTAAAGAAGGCAAGGAAATCAGTAAAATCTCCTAGAAAAATTTGTCAGAGATGACTTTGGGGTGTATGTGGCAAAAGTTGTTCAGGGACTATAAGTTTCAGTTATCTGAGATTCATACATGTGGGCTATCTTACTTCTTGAATATGTTATTGCAGTGGTTTTTTTTTTTTTTAATGCCTACACTGTTTGAGAAAGGTGTGATATTTCAAGGAATATACCTTGTATTTAAAAGAGTTTTAAAATTCCTGATATACTATTATAAGGAACGGCTACTTACATTTATTGAGCTATTGAGTTTATATATTTCAGATATATAATTTCTTTTAAATTAATAACCTTTAGTGTTTATAGCTTTACTTCACAGATTAGGGAACTTTTTTGTGTATCTATTTAATTTTTTTTTAATCTGGGAATTTTTGAATCTAATGTAAGCAATAGAACATTCATATATGTTTGAATGACAAAATCACATTCTTTTGTTGTGACCTACTGCTCATGGTAACTGAAGCTGTACTGACTCACAAATGTTCTAACTGACCAGAATGGAATGTGGGCATGTCCACGAATGAATATAATTAGGCTAGTGTTGTATCTGGGAAGTGAGAGATATAGTAATTGAAAAATTACAAATTTATTAATTTAGAAAGAAGACATTATTTCTTTTTTCTTTTTTCGTTTTTTTTTTTTTTTTTGAGACAGAGTCTCGTTCTCGCCCAGACTGGAGCGCAATGGTGCAATCTTGGCTCGGTGTCACTTCTGCCTCCCAGGTTCAAGTGATTCACCTGCCTCAGCCTCCCAAGTAGCTGGGACTACAGGCATGCACCACCATAACTGGCTAATTTTTGTATTTTTAGTAGAGATGGGGTTTCACCGTGTTTGCCAAGCTGGTCTCAAATTCCTAGCCTCAAGTGATCCGCCTGCCTTGGCCTCCCAAAGTGCTGGAATTACAAGCATGAGCCACTGTGCCCAGCAGAGACTTTCTTATAAAGGCTTACAGCCTACAGTGTGGCCATCCTGACAGGCTGGGAAACATATTTAATAGCTTCGGGCAGAGACTGGAAACAGGCACTTCAAGAGAGGAGAAGCTGGAACAGGGATTTATGCCTAAAGGGTTAGCCAGGTATACATATTCAACAGGTTATAGGCAGAGCTATGAGTATTTACAAAGGCGTCCTGATGGGTGGGTACTGAACAAACGTGCAGTTACGTGCATCCCATGTTCACTTTGGGATGAAGACTTAACGTGTAAATACATTACAGTTGGGCCCTATATGTCAAAAGGTGAGGTGGGGACATGAAGGCATTCAAGTGAGCAGCCTCTGTAAACTGGCCAGAATCAGTTCATGGTTGGTGGTCTTCTTACTGAGAGAGATTTATTGAAATCAATCTCTTGTCCAATTAAAGCTGTAGCTGTAGCTTGTGGAGCAGGAGGGTTAGTCAGTGTCTGATGGAAGATGAGCTGCAATTGTTTTAATATTTATTGCTTAACTCAAGGTCAGTGCTTGTTCAGCTACTAGAGTAAAAGAAAAACTTTGGCAGTTAGAAGATAGTTTATTTTTTAAGTGTAGGGAGTTTGTGACTTAACCCTTGCCTGGCATGGCCTTAGGTCCTAGTTATTTGTTTACAGACAGGGTCTCACTCTGTTACCCAGGCTGGAGTGCAGTAGCGATCACAGCTCACTGCAGCCTTGAACTCCTGGGCTCAAGTAATCCTTTTGCTTCAGCCACCCCACCCCCCAGGTAGCTGGGACTACAGATGTGCCCCACCATGCCTGGCTAACTTTTGTATGTTTTGCAGAGACAGGATCTTGCTTTGTTGCCTAGGCTTGATCCTGTTTATAATTTGATATCTTATTGCTACAAAGAGTCTTCTGTCAGTCTTACGATCTCTATTTAACATTAATGCTCATCAGTTATTGTGTTTAAACAGCAAAAGAAGGGGTATAACAAGGTGCATGCGGCCTCCTGTTCCATCATGGCTGAGAACTCAGTTTTTAAGGTTTCTCTGGGGTCCCCTTCATCAAGAGGGGATCTGTTCAGTTGGTTGGGAGAATTAGTATTTTATTTTTAGTTCTCATATTGTATCATGGGGGGAAATTATCGGACATATACGGATTTGTGAAACAATATGCTTATTCTTGAATTTGTTGAAGGACTTTTATTTAGCGGGTGAAGGTCTTGTATTTTGGAAGCCATTTGGTTCATAAATTATTTTTTCAGTGATTAGAGCATTTCAATTTAGTGTCACTTTTTTCAATGAACTTTAAATTAGAAATCATTCTTAAGAAGAGTAGAGAGTGTGCCTTCTTTCAAATTTAGCTCATATTTCTTTTACATACTCAGATTTTTAAAAAATTGTTACTGTATTTTAAGGAATTAAAAAGAGTCAAATGGAATTTAATTTTTCAGCCTGCACTGACTACTGTATCTGAGTATGCAAGGCAGTAATAATAATCTGCATACCTCCTTTAGTTGTGTGCATTTGAAAGAAAATGAATTGTTTTACAGGGTCTTGTGTTTGAGCTTTACTAAAATTGACTTAAAATAGGAACATCAGTTGATTCGGAGTAGAAAGGAGTATTCATGACTTTATGGAATGGCTAAGATTTCAATTTAAAACCATTTTATTATATGTTAATATTTAGTTAAATAAAACATAAGATTATTTTGTTTTTCTTTCCTCTTAGGAAGTGTTTTATGTTTTCAAAGGACTAATATGTTATTTATCTCTTGCTGCTTACCACCACCCCAGATTTTAGTGGCTCTATTAGTTTTGCTGCTGTAACAAGTTATCACAAATTTAGTGGCTTAAAATAACATATTCATTATTTTACAGTTCTTTAGAGACAGGGTCTCACTCTGAAATCTGAAATGGATTTTACTGTGTTAAAATCAACATGTCAGTGGAATTGTGTTTCTTCTGGAGGCTGTAGGGGAGAATCTGTTTCCTAACTTTTCTTGTTTCTAAAGGCCATCTGTATTTCTTGGCTTGTCCCATTCCCCCATCTTCAAAGCCAAAAATCACATTACTCTGACCTCTGCTTCCATGGTCATATTTTCCCTGACTCTGATCTTCCTGCCTCTGTGTTTTCCATCATAAGGACCTTTGTGATTATGTTGGGCCTGACCAGATAATTCAGGATTATCTCCATCTAAAGACTCTTAATCACATCAGTAAAGTCTCTTTTGCTCTGTAAGGCAACATATTCAGAGGTTTAGGGTATTAGGACAAAAAATCTTTGAGGGACCATTATTTTGCCTACCATAGTGGCTTAAAACAATACTCTTATTTCTCATGATTCAGTGGGTCAACAATTTGTATTGTGCTCAGCCGGGCTGTTCTTCTGCTTGTCTCTGCAGTGGTCATGCAGGAATCTTCAGTGATCTGGCAGATTATCTGGAACTGGATGGTCTAAGATGGCCTTATTCACATGTTTGGTAGTTGATACTGACCATCACCTGGGCCGTGTGTCTCTAGTAGACTTAACCTGGGCATGTTCACTTAGTGGCAGAGAGAGAGAGAGAGACCCCAAACTGTAAAATCTCTTGATGCCTAAAAGTCTCACAATATCACTTGTACCATATTTTATTGGTCAAAGCAGATCACAAGGCCAGCCCAGATTCAAGGGTGAAGAAATAGATTCTGTCTTTTGATGAAAGCAGAAAAAATTTGTGGCCATTAAAAATCTTATATAACTAACTTTACATATTTTATTCCCCCTGTAATATTCCTGTAATAGTTATGACATTGGGGTACTCATTTAGTGAATCTTGACGTAATTGCTTAGGATTTCACTTTTGAAATGTGTTTAACTGTCATCCTGTATGGCAATTGGTGATTTTAGAAGATACTGCAATTTTATGAACCTTTGATTAAACTTGTGTTTTAACACTGATATATTTATTTATGTAGAAACTGCTGGAGCGAACCCGTGCCAGGCGAGAGAATCTTCAAAGAAAAATGGCTGAGAGGCCCACAGCAGCTCCAAGGTCTATGACTCATGCTAAGCGAGCTAGACAGCCACTTTCAGAAGCAAGTAACCAGCAGCCCCTCTCTGGTGGTGAAGGTAAAAGACTTTGTGGGGAAAAATAACATTTACTTTTTTTTTCTTTTGAAGGAGACAAGCCCCAAACATTTCATTAGCATATAGAAGAACCAAGCTCTTTGGGAGACAAATGTAACAGCCTCTGGGGGAAATAACAGCCTTCTATTCTATTTCAGAGTTATTATATTAGGCCTAGAACCTATAGGGTTGGAACGGTTTCTTCTAAAAAATATTTTAAATTAATTGATTGAACTTTATTTTCTTCATTCTGAAGTTATCCTTAAAACCTCAAGGGAAGAAAAATAAAGGAGTAGGGTAACATTTATACTTACAGTAGTGTGTAGTTTTTTTATCCCAGAGGTGGCAGAACAGCTGGCCACTGAGTTTGGGTGGTGTCTCCGGTACCAGCAAGGCAATGGAAGGCACACTGCCCATGCTTGACATTTAATGAACCCTTTTCACCCCTCTATTTGCTGAACCAACTCTCTAAAGTTTAGGTTGTTAATCTCCAGAAGTGATGGAATTAAACACAAGCACACACACACACACACACAAACAAAAACTCACCTGTAGTCTTACTCTTTCCTCAATCCTAGGATTGATTCCCAGCCAGCATCAGACAGCCTCCTTAGTCTTTTCCTGGAGTGTAGAATAGTCTGGAGATAATAATCTTCCTTAGTACGACTGTAAAATACTGTAATACAACTGTAAAATAAAATATAGAAAAAATTACAGACGGCAAAACCAATGTTTTTAAAAAAAAAAAAAAAAAGCAAAGAAGTGTACATGGGGCTAGCTCAGTTATTTTGGAAGCTAATCATAGAACAAGAATTGGTTTTCATACGTTTATCCATTTTGAAGGGAGAGTGAAGGAAATACATTACATATTATATGGTATTCAGCCAGGAAAATAGGGGCCTGACCCTAGTCCAGGATCTTCGTTTTCACTGTGAGATGGGTTTGTACTATTGAGTGCTATGTATTTGAAACCACTGTTACCTAAACCTCTTCAGGTAGAAGTTCAAAACTACATTTTGATGTTTAGGTAGAAGTTCACATTTACTGTTTTAGGTAATTGTAAACTAGAAGAATTCTGTATTTCCAGATGGTATTGCATGTTAAAGCAGGAACACTTTCAAAAATTATTAGATGTGTTCATAGAAAATAGATCCATAAGTGAGTTATAAAACATTAGAAAGTTTCAAAAATAAAAAAAGGAAAAGAAAAGAAAAAAGAGCCAAGTGTAGTGGCTCACGCCTGTAATCCCAACACTTTGAGAGACTGAGGTGGGCAGATTGCTTGAGCTCAGAAGTTGGAGACCAGCTTGGGCAACATAGCAAAACCCTGTCTCTACAAAAAATACAAAAATTAGCTGGGCATGGTGGCACATCTGTAGTGCCAGCTACATAGGAGGCTGAGGTGGGAGGATTGCTTGAGCCCAGGAAGTTGAGGCTACAGTGAGCTGAGATTGCACCACTGCATTCCATCCTGGGTGACAGAGTGAGGCGCTATCTCAAAAAAAGAAAAAAAGAGACATAAAAGTGGAGTGGGGAAAAAATAGATTAGAAAGTTTCATGATGTATATTTACTTAGGTTGATGTCAACGAGGGCAATCATGATTTATCCCTGATACTACTTTGGTCACTGCCAGAACATTTGTTTAGGCAGTTGATGAAACTGACCTCATATGAAATGTACCTTCTTTTAAAATATTAATTTTCCAGGAGATATATTGAAACTCAGTCATAGTTATGGTTCCGATAGATTTTTTTTTTTAATTTTAGGGCTTTTTCAGTTATTTTATAGGTGTTCATAGAAGCTTGAAATATGAAATGTTAAATATTTGTACTGGTGAATTTGTTTGGTATTGACCAGATAATTCAGTCACTTTTTCTGTCTCCTGTCGTAATCCTAAACCTCAAGCCAATTGCCCTTCTAACCATGCTTATTAGTTATTTTCCATGAAAGAATGTTTCAAAAACAGAAAACCTGGTTTCTACACTTGGCTCAGCTGTGTGACTTTAGGCGGGTAACTGAATTTCTCTAGGCTTGATTTTTCTTATCTGAAGATGAGGTGATTAGGCTGTATAATCTTTAAAATCTGTTAGAATGCTTTCTTATTCTGTGTGTATGCACTTTTTATTTACTATTGTCTTAACACTATATAAAGTGTTATGCATATATTTTGAAAATATTATTTAAATATCTTTTATTTATTTTTATTTTTCCATAAGTTATTGGGGTAGAGGTGGTATTTGGTTACATGAGTAAGTTCTTCAGTGGTGATTTGTGAGATTTTGGTGCACACATCACCCGAGCAGTATACACTGCACCATATTTGTAGTCTTTTATCCCTCGCCCCCGTTCCGCTCTTCCCCCCAAGTCCCCAGAGTCCATTGCATCCTTCTTATGCCTTTCCATCCCCACAGCTTAGCTCTAAATATCTTTTCATTAAGGTTTTTATAATATAAATTGTGTCTGCTTGAAAAGATCTTTCATATCAGATTTCTAAGTTGCTGAAAGAGAATGGGGTTTTACGTACTTCTGGTTGTAACTAAAATCATTTAAAAGAATAGGGAGGGGTGATGTTTTATTAATTTGTTAAGTATCTACCCTCAAGTTTTTCATGTGAGAAATTACAAATTTGAATGTCTTTTTTCATCTTTTTTAATGTAGAGAAATCTTGTACAAAACCATCGCCATCAAAAAAACGCTGTTCTGACAACACTGAAGTAGAAGTTTCTAACTTGGAAAATAAACAACCAGTTGAGTCGACATCTGCAAAATCTTGTTCTCCAAGTCCTGTGTCTCCTCAGGTGCAGCCACAAGCAGCAGATACCATCAGTGATTCTGTTGCTGTCCCGGCATCACTGCTGGGCATGAGGAGAGGGCTGAACTCAAGATTGGAAGCAACTACAGCCTCCTCAGTTAAAACACGTATGCAAAAACTTGCAGAGCAACGGCGCCGTTGGGATAATGATGATATGACAGGTATGAATTGTATAGATGGTATGGCCCATACATCTGTTCCAATAAGATTCAGTTTGATATGTTGAACATTTTATCAGTTAACTCATGAAAAATAAATGCTTTTGTTTTATCTATATGTTGAGTATCCTTTGCTTGCATATGGTTTGTCTACCAGTAGTATAAGTTGGTTATGTTTAGACTGAAGTAGATCACGATGAGGTTCTTGGACTAGTTCATAGAAACCTGATCTTAAAACTGTATTACCTTAATATCTGCAATGAAAAACACTTGAGAACAAACTATACGTGTTGTTAGCATTGCTGACCCTCAGCTCCATGTTAAAGAAATCCTATTTCATGGATTCAAAAATTAAATAAACTTGAGGGACTAAGGTATGCAATGCTGTTCAGTAGGGGAGAAATAAAATGTCAAAAAACATAAATTGAGCACCTGCAAAGTATATTATTACGCACAGTGCTAGAAACGAATGAAGTGGCTTGATCCTTACCTTTCATGAGCCTATAATCGGAAGGGGAACCTGAGAAGTAAAGCAACAGTTATGCAACAGGGTTATTTATGGTATGATCAATTTCACTTATCGCCTGCCTTGTTACAAAAAAAAAAGCTTTGAGATGACTTATAAAAATATCTGTATTTTGAAACCAGAAAAATGAAGTCAAGGTGAAGAGAAAATACGGGAAGGGAAAACAAAGAAGTGAAAAGTAAAGTCATTTTATTAAATGCAGACTGTAAAGTCTTCGTTTTGCTAGAGGCCTATGCGAAGACATGAAACGGTTATCAGTTACATGACTAACAAGCTAAAAGCAGAACCATCTTTGGCACTAAGACTTGCGATTTGGCACTAAGAGCTGAGAGAACTTTCTTTCATGTGTCCTTAAATATGACTTTGTGGGAACCGATAAACCTATAAGGTTTCTTAAGGTAGGCAGATGTCCTGGCTCCAAGCTCAGTAAAAGCATTTCTTTTTTCTTTTCTTTTTTTTTTTGAGACAGAGTCTCACTCTGTTACCCAGTCTGGAGTGCAGCAGCACAGTCTTGGCTCATTGCGACTTCCGCCTCTCAGGTTCAAGCGATTCTCGTGCCTCAGCCCCCCAAGTAGCTGGGATGACAGGTGTGTGCCACCATGCCCAGCTAATTTTTTTTGTATCTTTTGGTAGAGATGGAGTTGCACCATGTTGGCCAGGCTGGTCTCGAACTCCTGACCTCAAGTGATCACCCGCCTTGGCCTCCCAAGTGTTAGGATTACAGTAATGAGCCACTGCATCCAGCAGTAGAAGCATTTCTAAAGTGAGCTAGCACAGTGCAGGTAGACCCCACGGTGCTTGCAGACAGCTCAGTGGCTACTGGGCCTCACCCAAGGAAGCATTCCTTAGGTGGTTCTCAGCCTGGCTGATTGTATCAGAATCACATAGACCATAGGATTAGAATTTCAGAAATGTGGTGGAGCTCAAAGATGTGCTTTTGTCTTATTTTTTTTAAAGCTCTTTAGGTAATTCTGATGCATAGCCAGAATTGAGATCAAGTGATCTGAAGAATGGGGCTGGATGGATGACAGATATTTTAGACTGGATTAAACCAGATGGACTACATATATTTCAGGCAGTCTTCCATACATATCAATTCTTTTAACTGAAATGTTGATAAGAATTAGGCAGCAGAGAGTTTAAGATTATGTTTTCTGGAAGTGATGATAATAATCTCAAGAGCAAACAGTATGTAAAATGCTAGGTATTGCAAATATTTTTTATTCTAATATAAATTTTTTTATTCTAATAGCATTTAATTCTTATAATCTTGAAGATATATACCACTTTTATCTTCATTTTATAGAAGAAGGAAACTGGGTTCATAGAGGCTAATAAACCTGTCCACGGTTAGCCAGCTCAAATTCAAATCCCAATGGTTTGACTTTAGAGCTCTTAACTCCTGTGACCTGCCTGATGATTTTTTTGTTTTTGTTTTTTTGAGACAGAGTCTCACTGTGCTGCCCAGGCTGGAGTGCAGTGGCGCGATCTCGGCTCACTGCAACCTCCGCCTCCCAGGTTCAAGCAGTTCTCCTGCCTCAGCCTCCCGAGTGGCTGGGATTACAGGCACATGCCATCACACCCAGCTAATTTTTGTATTTTTAGTAGAGATGAGGTTTCACCATGTTGTCTTAGCTGGTCTTGAACTCCTGACCTCAGGTGATCCGCCTGCCGCGGCCTCCCAAAGTGCTGGGATTGTAGACGTGAGCCACCTCGGCAGGCCACCTGATGTTTTTTGGCACATAGCATAGTCTATGGTGTCAATTAATACCTATTTATTTTAGCAGTGGTGAGGTAAGAGGTAGGACTCGACTCCAGATGCGGGACTTGGACACTGGACAAGATAGAGAAATAACAACAACAACAAAGAAATAAGAAATTTAAAAAAAATTGAGGACTAGCTAAAACAGGGCCTGGGGGAAGCAGCTTTCCAGTGACACGCCCACCAGTGTGCCATTTCAATTCATCATTGCCATGGCAACACCCAGGAGTTACCACCCCTTTCCATGGCAGTGACCCAAAAGTTACTATCCCTTCCCTAGATATTTCTACATAAGCTGCCCCTTAATGTGCATGCAATTAAGAGTAGGTATAAATATGATTGTAAAACTGCCCTGAACTGCTACTCTCTGCCTACAGGGTAGCCCTGCTCTGCACAGGGAATCAATAGAGCTGTAACATTGCCTCTTCAATAAAGCTGTTTTTTTTTTTTTTTTTTTTTTTTTTTTTTTTTTTTTTTGAGGTGGAGTCTTGCTGTGTTTCCCAGGCTGGAGTGCAGTGGCACAATCTTGGCCCACTGCAACTTCTGCCTCCCAGGTTCAAGCAATTCTCCTGCCTCAGCCTCCCGAGTAGCAGGAATTACAGGCGCACGCCACCACACCCAGCTAATTTTTTGTACTTTTAGTAGAGACAAGATTTCACCATGTTGGCCAGGCTGGTCTCAAACTCCTGACCTCAGGTGATCCACCCGCCTCGGCCTCCCAAAATGCTGGGATTACAGGTGTGAGCCACCGTGTCCTGCCTGCACCTAGATTATAATACTAGCCTTCCAACTGGTCTTCCTGCTTCAGACCTCTGCCCTGTCCAGTCCCTCCTCAATTTTCACACCAGCGCGATTTTTCTAAAACACTTGCCTGCTTCTGCTTTAAACTCTCCCAGGACCTCCCCATCACCTCCTGATTAAATTCCAATCTGGACCTGCTCTTTTTCAAACGTATCTCTCTATTTTGACACATTCAGAATGGAAAAAAAATGTAACTCTTGCTTTTCTACTGCTTGCTTTAAACACCAGAATAGGATCTACTTATACACACACTCTGCTCATGTTACTTACCTCTGCTTTCTATACATTTTTGTTTTTCTGACTAGATTATCTCCATTCTCTGAAGCCAGTTGTCCTTCAGAGTCCAGCTTAACGAGTCTCTCCCTCCTCCAGAAAAGCCTCCCTGACCACCACCTTCCCTGCAATACCCTGTATATACCTCTGTTATTTTCCCTAGAATAAACACTGTCCTATCAGCAGATGACAGTTTTATTGTCATATTTTAGGAATGGGCTTAATAAGACCTCTAGCTCTTGTAACTATACTCTGTGGTGCATGCCTGTAATCCCAGCTACTTGGGAGGCTGAGGCAGGAGAATGTCTTGAACCCGGGAGGCAGAGGTTACAGTGAGCCGAGATCGTGCCATTACATTCCAGCCTGGGCAACAAGAGCGAAACTCTTTCTCAAAAAATAAAATATAATATAATCTAGTTGCAAAGAGTGAAGGCCTGTGGAAATGAAGAGGAGAAGCTGGATTTGAGAGATACAGGAGACAAACTCTAGGACCTAACGACTGGATGGTGGAGGGAGAAGGGAGGAAGAGGTCAGATTCCTGGCCTCAGTGACTGGGTAGTTAGTGATGTCTTTTCCTAAGATGAGGAGGAATATGTTCGGGGCAATTTCAACTTCACATATGTTATTTGGGATATCTGTGGGAGAGCCAAATGGAGGTATTTGGTAGTTGCAAGACTGTGAAGGATAAGCCAGGAAGGATAGTAGAGAATGATGTCACAAATAGAAAGGGAGTGATATATTTTAGAGATGTCAAGAAATACAAAGCCTGCAAAGTGTGTACTGGCATCTAGTGACAATGGCAAAACCAACTTCAGGGCAGTGGTATAGGCAGAAGGTCAGTTGAGTGAGTTAAGTGGTGCGTGAATATTGTGCAGGGAAAGAGGGGCGGTAGTTAAAGAGGATGTATATCAATGAGGGGATGTTTATTTTTTTTGAGACAGAGCCTTGTCTCATTGCTCAGGCTGGAGTGCAGTGGTAATGCTCTCAGCTCGCTGCAACCTCCTCCACCTCCCAGGCTCTAGCGATCCTCCCACCTCAGTGTCCCGAGTAGCTGGGACTATTTTCGTAGGTTTTGCCATGTTGCCCAGGCTGGTCTTGAAGTCCTGAGCTCAAGCAATCCACCCGCCTTGGCCTCCCAAAGTGGTGGGATTACAGGCATGAGCCCACCGCTCCTTGCCGGGATGTTTGTTTGTTTGTTGTTTGTTTGTTTATGAGAGGGAGTCTTGCTCTGTCACCGAGGCTGGAGTGCAGTGGCACGATCTCGGCTCACTGCAACCTCCGCCTCCTGGGTTCAAGCTATTCCCCTGCCTCAGCCTCCCGAATAGCTGAGTTTACAGGCGCCCGTCACCGTGCCCGGCTAATCTTTGTATTTTAGTAGAGACAGGGTTTCACCATGTCAGTTAGGCTGGTCTCGAACTCCTGACCTCAAATGATCTGCCTGCCTTGGCCTCCCAAAGTGCTGGGATTACAGGCACGGGCCCTTTGCACCTTGCCGGTATGTTTATTTCTAAGTTGAGAGAGACTTGAGCATCCAGTAGTCTCCCCACTTATCTGCTGGGTATATGTTCCACGACCACCAGTGGATGTCTGAAACCTCAGACAGTACCGAACCCAATTGCCATCATTCACACCATCTTTCTGTGCATCTTCCACCTGGAAATGTAATGCCTTTTCCATCTTAACTAAGCACTTACACACACTGTGGCCATAACTTTCATAGTTTGAGGTACGACAGCAAAACTCCATGAATTTCTTTTATCTTCCTCACAATTTCATGGAAGAAGATTCATTTTTACCATAGATCTTAGCAACCTCAGCGTATTATTTTCTTTCCTTATTAAGTTGAGAACTTTCACCTTTTGACTTCAAGAAAGCACTTTATGGCTTCTCTTAGGCATATCTGAATTGCCAGCATTACTGCTACTGCTCTTGTGCTTTGGGGACATCATTAGGGCAAATAAAGGCTACTTGAACACAAGCACTGCATACTCCAGTAGTCGATCTGATAACCAAGACAGCTATAAAGTGATTATGGGGCGGGTGGCATATACAGTGTGGATATGCTGGACAAAGGATTCATATCCTGGTCAGATGGTGCAAGATTCATAATGCTACTCAGAACGGTGTGCAGTTTAAAACTTATGAATTGTTTATTTCTGGAATTTTCCATGTAATATTTTTAGATAACAGTTGACTGCTGATAAGGAAACTGGGAAAGTGAAACTGAAGATAGGGCGTGGGCTACTGTATGGTCATATACCACATATTGACGTTTTGATCAGTGGTGGACTGCATATACAATGGTAGTCTCATTATAATGTATTTTTACTGTACTTTTTCTGTATTTAGATGTTTGCTTACCATTGTGTTACAGTTGCCTGCAATATTCAGTAGAGTAACATGCTGTACAGGTTTTTAGCCTAGGAGCAATAGGTTTTACCACATATCCTAACTATATTGTAGGCTACACCATTTTTGTGGATGTGTGCTCTGTGATGTACAGATGTACACATAACAAAATCACCTCATGATGCATTTCTCAGAATGTATCCCCATTGTTAAACAACTCATGACTGTGCTCATGTGCAGACAAGAGTTTGTAGAGAAGGAGAGGGCTTATTTCGAGCAAGATCCCTGAGAAGGTTTTGGAGGGGCAGAATTGAAAATTCAGCAGAAGTAGAAGCTTTGGACAGGAGGGATTCCTCTTTCCTTGATTGAATTTGTGGAGTAGGAAGTGCTATGAACCTTGGCTTCCCTATATACATGCTCTAGGGAAGGCCTAGAATCTTCGTCAGTTAAATATCACTATTTGGGATTTCTCTCCAAATGAAGTAACTATGCAGAAAAACATTTGGTTGTTTTTGATTTGATCTAACCCTGTGCTATCCAATACAGAAGACGCTAGCCATATGTGGATGTTTAAGTTAATTAAAATGAAATAACATGTAGTTTATTAGCTGCTCTAGCCACATTTTAAGTGCTCATTAGTCACTAGTGGCTAATGGTTACTGTATTGAACAATCAAACATTCTGTTGTACAGCAATGGTCTAATCCATTTTTAAAACAAAAAGTCTGTGAGATACATAATCTTAAATTGTGCAATGTTATATATAACACCATTAATTCATTCTAAAAATATAACCTATCTTATTCATGATCCATTGAAAAATGGAAAAAATAGGTCTAATAGTTTTTTTTTTAATTTCAGATTTAATATCATTTGATTTAAAAAGATATTGTCAAATTTAAATAACTTGGAAGTTTCATGCATGCTAGAACTTTTCACTGGTTCTTAAACCTATTAATCTCATTTGAAAATTCTGCATAGAGTGATCCTGGTATTATACGTAAGCATTACTCTTAAACATGGTTTTTAACTCTTTTCTGAAAACATTTTCAGATGATATTCCTGAAAGCTCACTCTTCTCACCAATGCCATCAGAGGAAAAGGCTGCTTCCCCTCCCAAACCTCTGCTTTCAAATGCCTCGGCAACTCCAGTTGGGAGAAGGGGCCGTCTGGCCAATCTTGCTGCAACTATTTGCTCCTGGGAAGATGATGTAAATCACTCATTTGCAAAACAAAACAGTGTACAAGAACAGCCTGGTACCGCTTGTTTATCCAAATTTTCCTCTGCAAGTGGAGCATCTGCTAGGATCAATAGCAGCAGTGTTAAGCAGGAAGCTACATTCTGTTCCCAAAGGGATGGCGATGCCTCTTTGAATAAAGCCCTATCCTCAAGTGCTGATGATGCGTCTTTGGTTAATGCCTCAATTTCCAGCTCTGTGGTAAGTCAGTATCATTTTGGTCTTGGGAAGCCTTTTCTTTTTTCGTTATGAGTGGTATAATACATCTGTGTGTATGTGCAGGTGGATGGGTAGATATATGTTTTATAATAGATGCATAGTGAGTTTATATGTATTTGTAAGATATCGGTTTCTTAGAAAGTGAAAATCTTTAAGTTGGGTACCCATCCCAAGATCAATGAGCAGTTGACAGCTGAAGTTATACTAATTTGATGCAAATCCAGAGTCTATAATGGAATGATAGAGCCTCTTCTTAGTCATTAAGGAGAGCACTGAAAATTAAGTCCTCTGTTATAATGCTTTAAATATATATATGAGAAATTTATACAAATTTATCAAATATTTCTGAAAAGATATATAACAAAATAGTAGCTATAGTTGCCTCCAGGAAGGCAAATTGCCAAACAGGGTGTGATACTTTCACTGTATATCCTTTTGAAATGTTTGAAACTTTTACTTTGTGCATGTGTTACCTCAACAGTTTTCAAAAAACAATCTTAAATAAAAAGGAAAAGTAATTTCGTGTTTCTGACCATTGTCTTTTAGTGTAGAGCTAGGCTTTAGAATTAGACCTGCATTGAATCCCAGCTGTACTACATAATTAGAAGTGTGGCTTTGGACAAGGTGCTTAATATTGCAGGGCTTTATTTTTCTATATGTAAAATAGGAAAAAAAGGTTATTTGGAGGGCTAAATAAGAGTCATAAAGCACTTAGCATAGTACCTGGCTATGTATAAGTAGTTAATCTATTAACTATGAAGTACATGATACTATTTTGTTAAATTTTTATTGACTTAATTAAAATGTAATTTGGTCTAATATAGTTAAAAATTTGATAAAGGTACTAGTGCAATAATATGAATAAAACTTTTTTTTTAAATAAAGAGTGATCATACTGCTACTACTTCATTACCCATGAGTATATTATGCAGACTAACCCACATATTATGATTTAAATCATAGCATTTTTTAAGTTGGTTTTTTCCCCCAAATCTTTCAAATTTGTTTGATCTATTAGAGAGCAAAATCATTTCATTTTCATAAATCTTACATAAAGGCTATCAAGTAAATAGGACTTGAATTGTTTTGTTATAGGACTATTTTTAGATATTGTGAATGTTGTTTACCCTAAGTGTTTTCATGTTTCAGAAAGCTACTTCTTCTCCAGTGAAATCTACTACATCTATCACTGATGCTAAAAGTTGTGAGGGACAAAATCCTGAGCTACTTCCAAAAACTCCTATTAGTCCTCTGAAAACGGGGGTATCGAAACCAATTGTGAAGTCAACTTTATCCCAGACAGTTCCGTCCAAGGGAGAATTAAGTAGAGAAATTTGTCTGCAATCTCAATCTAAAGACAAATCTACGACACCAGGTTACGTATTTATAAAAAATTTAGTTATTGCTGACTATATTCAGGATATCTATTCTCAGCATTTTAAATATTCAATGGTGAATGGTACAGCAATGGTTTGCCAGGGCCAATGCCTGAATGTTCCAAATGAGACCTCAGCTTTAGTTGATTCAATGAATATTTATTAACGTAGACTAGCCTATTTACTGGTCAAAGGACTTAATATGTTACATTTTAACAGTTCAAACATGCTTTTTCCAGGATGATCATGCTAGATTTTTTTTCTATATTTTTTGATTCAGACAATGCATGTTTAACTGGAAATCACATTTTAGGGGCATTATGGAGAAACATTCTTGTAGCCAAGTGTGCAGAGCAGTGCTTCTCAATCTTGAGTATGAAGGCACCTCTAATAGCAGAGGGAAGTGAATGTGCATGCAAATGACTCCACTTCTAATTTTATTTATTTACTAAATTGATAAATGATAGAAATTTTTGAAAAAATTGCTGTTTATTGATAAATAATAGATGTATATATTTCAGGAGTACATTTGATAACTTAATACATTCATATAATTCGTAAAGATCAAATCAGTGTAACGAGGATATCCATCACCTTAAATACTTGTCTTTATGCTAGAAACATTTGAATTCTTCTCTTGTAGCTATTTTGAAGTATACAATAGATTATTGTAAACTATAGTCACCCTACTGATCTATCAAACACTGGGTCTTTTTTCTTCTGCCAAACTGTATATTTGTACTCATTAATCAACCTCTCTTCATCCCCCAGTTATATTTATCTGTGTGTATATTGTGTGTGAGCATTTACATATAAAACAAAATTTCTTACCATAGTAAACTGATACTCCAGGAAATGCCATATTTATCTTGTGGTGATTTATACCTTCTGGCACACTTCCACGTACTGTTAATTGAGAAACACAGGACTAAAATATATGATAATTGAGTTTATTCTGAACTGTATTCATTTTCATTGGAAAGACTTTTAATTCTAAGGTTTAACTTTTTGAAAATACAACCTCTGCAGAAACTATAGTTCATCATAAAGGGGCAGTAAACAGAAATGAGAGTGGGGAAGCGGTTATGGGGTAGGTAGAAATCGGCAATTTCCAGTTGAGCCAGAATGAGAATTGGAAACAATAGCAAGATCCCCAGATGGAATAGGACTAGTTAGTCCCAATTTTCTAAAGACTTAAGCTTAGATAAGAAGCATTCTTTTTCATTGTTCTTGGCTACTGGATATACCCAGAATCACATTTCCAGGGTTTCAGAGATATTTATTTTAGATACTTCATTGTATTCTTAATGGACTCTAGTTTGGAATATGGCCTGAAGTAGTAATAAGTGATAGGTGAAGTCCTCAAATTATGGCCGTGGCTCAAATTCTGTCCTTTGCTTGTTTTTGCAAATAAAGTTTTATTGGAGCACAGCCACACCCATTTACTTACATATTCTCTGTGGTTGCTTTCATTCTGTAATGCAGAGCAGAATAGTTGTGACAGAGGCCATATGGCCCACAAAGCTCAAAATATTTAGTGCCTGGCCCTTTATAGGAAAATATATGCTAATCTTTGATATAGATAAGCCTATTTTTTTATAATACAACCTTAGAATCCTCTTAATGGGAGTGATATAGGCCCCATTTGCCCTACTTTAAATTTACTTCATACTATTTCAGTGAGTGCTGTGGGGTTTTTTGTTTTGTTTTGTTTTGTTTTGCTGTTTTTTGTTTTTGAGACAGGGTCTCACTTTGTCACCCAGGATGGAGTGCAGTGAGTGGCATGATCTCAGCTTACTGCAGCCTCGACCTCCCAGATTCAAGAGATCCTCCTGCCTCAGCCCACCAAGTAGCTGGGACTATAGGCATGCCACTACAAGTGGTTAATTTTAGTATTTTTTATAGAGATGGGGTTCCTCCATGTTGCCTGGGCTGGTCTCGAACTCCTGAGCTCAAGAGATCCACCCGCCTTGGCCACCCAGAGTACTAGGGTTACAGGTGTGAGCCACTGCACCCAGCTGAATACTATTTTAAGACACTGTAAAGTCAAGGTGTCCTTTTGATAAAATGAATAATCCCTAATTTTCCTTCTGAAGGAAAAAAAGGCAAAATTCCTTTATTTTCACGTTAGGCTTCCTAAAAGCAGGGTAAAATAAATTGACTATAGATATATGTAAGTTGTTGGAAGTTACCATGGCCAGCACACCTTGTGATGAAGGTAGATTTATTAATATACAGTCAATTTCTAATTATTTAAATTCTGGTTGTTCAGTTTGAGAGTTTTCTAAGCCCTACTGCCCTCTCCTCATTCTACCTTTTCAAAAAAAATTTTTTTTTTTTAAATAACTAAATTCTATGAGTAGGTTTTAGGGCATGTACTTAAATAGAATAGTAAACTTTTTAAATTTTTGAAGTATTTTTATAGTCTACTTTGTGAATGAATATTCCTGATAGAATCAAAGCATTTTGAAGCTGTAGTTTAGAACTTTTTCCATAGAAATCGTAATAATTTTTTATTTTGAATAGCCTCCAAAAATGTGTGTGTTTTCTGTAGGAGGAACAGGAATTAAGCCTTTCCTGGAACGCTTTGGAGAGCGTTGTCAAGAACATAGCAAAGAAAGTCCAGCTCGTAGCACACCCCACAGAACCCCCATTATTACTCCAAATACAAAGGCCATCCAAGAAAGATTATTCAAGCAAGACACATCTTCATCTACTACCCATTTAGCACAACAGCTCAAGCAGGTATGGTGTACTGCATTTAACATTATTCATCACATGGTCTCTGCATAGAACCTAGAAATCAAAATGGGTTCTGATGCCAGTCTTTTTGACTGAGATAAGTAGCATCTTGATTTTCTGTATCACTAATTTCAGACAAGTTTGGGCACATTCAGGGTGGTATGGCCGTAGACAGTATCACTCATCTCAAATTAGAAATATTGTCCTGAATTCCATGTGTATTATGAACTTTTTAAACTGCAAACTGTTTAAACTTTTTAAACAGTTTAAAACTGAAAACAAGGAAAATTTTAGTAGTGTTTGGATGTTAAACATGCTACCGGCTCTTGTGTAAAATACAGCTTTTGATGGGTTTAGGAACGTCAAAAAGAACTAGCATGTCTTCGTGGCCGATTTGACAAGGGCAATATATGGAGTGCAGAAAAAGGCGGAAACTCAAAAAGCAAACAACTAGAAACCAAACAGGTAATGTAAACAAGAAATATAAAAACGAACTTGGTCCCCAAATAGTTGGGATCTAATTTGTAGTTCTGTATTGGCAAATAATTCTTTACACATTTTTCTTTTCCAATTAACTCTGTCACTTTTCGTTTATAAATCCCTTAAATGTGTGTACCAACTCTTGCTTTTCTTGTGATATTTTTCTATTTCAGTGGAACTCTTCACCATATTCATTGATGACCTTAAAATCAAATTTTACAAAAATTATTTTCATCATTCATTTGATTTCAGAGTCTACTTAATATTCCACTTAGATGGTGGTTCTAAAATATTTCGAGAGTCTACCTTTCCCCAGACACCATGTCTTTAGACTATCTGGGATCCTTTCAGTCACCACATACCTCCCAGATTGCTCTTTATTCCAGTCAAAGTTCATTAATCAGCCTTCAACAAAATCTCTACAATGTAAGCTGTGTTCTGTTTAATTTACATGTCTACAAAGTACTGTGTTAGGATATGTTTTTAAGCTAATAGAATTATATTTACAGTGGGGACTAATAGAAAGTAAAATAACAGTAAATTTAACCAGTATTCTTTGAGAAAGATCTACTTGATTGATTTGTTTTTTATCAGTTCACTTGCTTAACAAATCACATTTCCCAGAGTTCTGATCTCAACCTTTTTTTCTCAGTTGCTCTGGAACATCTCTTCCCTGTCCACATACCTAGATTCCGATAATCACTGAAATGCTGATGATGCTCAGCTCCGTTGTGCTGATATCTCTCCTGAGCTCTAGGTGTGGTTGGCTAGCAAAGCCTGCTGTGCTTTGCTGTAGTATCTTCCCCTTGTAGTCTCTGTCTTCTCTTGTTGGTTTGCTCTATACCTTGTCATCTAAAACAATCTGGAAGTTCTTCCTTGACTTCTTCCTCTTGTTTACTGTGTCTTCCCTTCTGCTTGCCCCTAGCACACATATGCATAAACACACACGTGCAGTGATAAGTTTTCTAAATCTGTCACCCACCTGCCTCGTCTTCCATATTTTCCTCTGCTATTACCGAAGTTACTGCCGTAGCTTTGTACTGAACATCCTGCTTCTAGTCTCGCTACCCTCCAATCCACCTTATCAGTTGCTGCCAGAGAAATATATATATATATATATATTTTGACATGGAGTTTCACTCTTATTGCCCAGGCTGGAGTGCAATGGCACGATCTTGGCTTACTGCAACCTCCACCTCCCGGCTTCAAGCGATTCTCCTGCCTCAGCCTCCTAAGTAGCTGAGATTACAGGCATGCGCCACCACACTTGCCTAATTTTGTATTTTTAGTAGAGATGGAGTTTCTCCATGTTGGTCAGGCTGGTCTCGAACTCGTGACCTCAGGTGATCCGCCCGCCTCAGCCTCTCAAAGTGAAGTGCAGGGATTACAGGTGTGAGCCACCACACCCGGCCGAGAAATATTTTTAAAAGACGCATATTCATGTATTCACTTGCTTAAAATCTTGAAGTGCTCCTCATAGTCATCATCAGAAAAAATGCGTAAACTGCTTGGCTTGACATATAGAATGATTCCTCACCTGGCTCCTCCCCACTGCTCCTCCACAGGTATGCTTCAGTCCTGCCATGCAGGCTATTTGCAGTTTCTCAAATATACCCATGTTTTTATATCTCTCTGCCTTTGCCTTCTGTTCTCTGCCAGGAATATTTCCCTGGTGAGCTCCTACTTCATTAAGAATAGGTCAAACTTTAATCCCCTCTAGGAATTCTTCCTTTTCTCAAAGTGTCCCACTTTTTTTCACCCATGTCATCCTGTGTATACCTCAACTAGAATATTTATCTTCCTGTGAATGTTGTAAGTTTGCATTCCACCACTGCCTATGGGAGTCTTCTCCACCTCTGTGTTCTTAGTGCCTGGCTCAGACTAGGGGCTCAACAGGGCTCAACAAACTTGTATTTGAAGGAAGGAAGAAATGCGTTTGCTGATCCTTCCCATCAGCATATAACAAGCTATTATCTGCCATCTGAAAAAAAAAAACAACTCTCGCAACCCATTCCCCTCCTTTTCTTTGCCTCCATGTCATGCAGACTCTTCTACAAGTTATTCCTACTTGCTGCTTTCAGGTTTCCCCCTTCTCTTTAGAATTCTATCTGCTTAAGCTTTGCCACCACTCCTTCCACGACTCAGTATGCTTATCACGTTTGTCAGTGATCTTCACCTACTAATCAATTTTCAGTTGATTAGTAGCATTTGACATTGTCGATCACTCTACTGTTGGGAGCGCCTTCTTTACTTGGTTGCCAGTGTATCATATTCTCATGGCTTTCTGCCGGTGTCTCTAGAAAGTATAGAGCAGGGTTCTTAAACTATTTTGTACTAAATAATTCCCAATAAACCTGTGAAATTCCTCCCAGAAAGTTGCACATATGCATGTAAACAAAATTCTGAACACAGTAACAGTGCAGAGCACTCATCTGTGGTCTCCACAGACTAAGCAGCCAAAGAGCTAGGAGGAAAATGTAGTTGAAGGCAGTGTCTTTAAAGTCAAGGGGCTCGGCGTGGTGGCTCCCGCCTGTAATCCCAGCACTTTAGGAGACTGAGGCAGGTGGATCACTTGAAGTCAGGAGTTTGAGACCAACCTGGCCAACATGGTGAAACCCTATCTGTACTAAAAATACAAAAAAAATTAGCCAGGCCTGGTGGCGGGTGCCTGTAATCTCAGCTACTCAGGAGGCTGAGGCGGGAGAATCTCTTGAACCTGGGAGTCGGAGGTTGCAGTGAGCCGAGATCGCACCACTGCACTCCAGTCTGGGCAACGGAGTGAGACTCCGTCTCAAAAAAAAAAAAACGAAATAAAGTCAAGGGAAGAAAGAAAACTTTCGAGAAGGAAGGCATGGTTGGTATTGTTACGTTTCAAATGTGGGTTGAGCCAAATCTACTGGGTTTTGAAGCAAGAAGTTTGCTGTAACGTGGCAAGAGCAGTGTTAGTGAAGAGGTGAAGGTGGCATGCAGGTGGTGCTGTTTCGAGGAGGGAACGGGCATGAGGAGCAGAGCCAGTGAGTGCAGGCATTTCTTAAAAGTTTGGTCCTAATGGAGGTGATAAAGGAGGTAGTGGCTGGAAGAGATGAAGAAAAGTATGATTTGTATGTGTTTTGTCCTTTCTGAGACCTAAGTCAATTTGTGTGATGGGATAAGGGGTGATAATTGATGGGATGAGGTGAGAATGGATGAACTCAGCACAGTGAAGGGAACAGAACTGATGAGGACAATCTCCTGTGTGACGAAAAGGAAGGAGGAAAGTAGCATGTAGGGGTGATGGTAGTCTTAGAGTTAGGATAGCAAAAACTGATGGACTTTCTGCTGAAAGCTCCTGTTTTATTCATCCTTAGGAAAGGGAAGGTGACAGGGGAAATACTGTCTGGAGGAAAGAAGAGAGAGCTGACTCAGACACAGGAAGAATAGGGGGTAGTATTGAGGCTTAGATGAGATATGAGACCATAGATTTTATAGTGGAAGCATTTGATCGTTTACTTTGCTTTTTGTGTTTTTAAAAGATTTTTATGTATTTTTTAATCCACTCATCTGCATGCTAATTACATTGTTTTTACACAACCAAAGCTGCTTCTAACTTGAGAGACAATAAAGTCTGGAACTAGACCTGGAACAAGAGTACCTGGGTTTGTATACTGGCTCTGCCAGTCACTAACTGTGTGCAAGATACTTAACTTTTTTGTGTCTCAGTTCTCTCATCTGTAAAATGGAGATACTAGTACCTAACATAGAGGGTTATTGAGAAGATTAGGTGAGGCAATAGATATAAGGTGCTTAGAAAGGTGGCTGGCACATGTTGAGCTCTGTATAAGTATTAGCTGCCTTTATTTTACTCTTATTTGATTATTTCTACTATGACTTCATTCATAAAGTCTTCTTTTATTTCTTTGCTGAAATAATCTGTACAACAATATAAAGTCTTTAAACATACAAAATAGTGAATGTTCCTCTTAAATAACCTTGCTAATGAATAAAAAGACTCAGACGAGGGAATGTTTTCTTCTCTTCTTTCCTTACCTTCTGATCTGTTTTGTCCTTGTTTTCTCTTGCTCTTGCCCTCCGGGTAACTGATAATTAAATGGAATCCTGATGTGTAGGAGCTGTCACCAGATGTTATAGGTGTGGGTTGAAATAAGTGACATAGGGGTGGGTGTTTTTCCCTTTGTGTGGCTTTCACTTTGTTTTTTTATTGTTATTTTATTTTATTTTATTCTACCAAATACCCAGACTTCAAGGAGAGGCTTTCACTTTGATTGGCTTATCTAAAACTGAGCCCTGATATGAATTTTCATTCTTTCTTGCTACCTCCTCTCCAAAAAAATTTTTACATACTGAGAATTACCAAGAATGTGAACTAGCACTGAGGGTTTGTTGTGTTCTGAACAAGGCTGGGCCTATTCACATACACTGTCTCTTTGGTTCTAAGGAAACTTATACAGAATAATATTTAATAATAATCTTGTTTCATTTAATAACATAGAAAGATAAAATATATAGTTTTGAGAAATAAAATTTACTTTTCATTTGCTTTTTGCAGGAAACTCACTGTCAGAGCACTCCCCTCAAAAAACACCAAGGTGTTTCAAAAACTCAGTCACTTCCAGTAACAGAAAAGGTGACCAAAAACCAGATACCAGCCAAAAATTCTAGTACAGAACCTAAAGGTCAGTGTTTCCAGATTGTTCATGGTTAGTATGTAGAAACTCAAATGATTTTTGTGTGTTGATTTTGTATTCTGTAACTTTGCTGGATTTGTTTGTTTTAACGTTTTTTGGGGGGAATCTTTAGGGTTTTCTTTCTTTTTTCACTTTTCTTTGAGATGGATTCTTGCCCTGTTGCCCATGCTGGAGTGCAATGGTGTGATCTCTTGGCTCACTGCAACCCTCACCTCCCGGGTTCAAATGATTCTCCTGCCTCAGCCTCCCGAGTAGCTGGGATTACAGGCGCCTGCCACCATGCCCAGCTAATTTTTGTATTTTTAGTAGAGATGGGGTTTCACCATGTTGGCCAGGCTGTTCTCAAACTCCTGACCTCGTGATCTGCTTGCCTTGGCCTCCCAAAGTACTGGGATTACAGGGGTCAGCCACTGCGCCCAGCCCAGGGTTTTCTACATGTGAGATCCTGTGATCTGTGAATAGAGATAATTTTACTCCTTCTTTTCTAATTCAGGTGCCTTTTATTTTCTTGCATAATTGCTCTGGCTAGGACTTTCAATGCTGTGTTGAATAGAAGTCGTTAAAACAGGCATCTTTGTCTTGTTCCTCATCTTAAAGGAAAAGCTTTTAATCCTTCACTGTTGAGTGTAATGTTAGCTGAGGGCTTTTCATAATATGGCCTTTGTTACGTTGTGTACCTTCCTTCTATTCCTAGTTTTTGAGTAATTTTATTGGCACTTTGTTTTTAAAGTAAAAAACAAATTGCAGAGTAGTGGTATGTGTGGTATGATCACAAAACAAAACAAAATGATATGTAAATATGCACACCTTGGGGGAAACTGGAAAAACAAACAATAACCTGGTAATATTGCTGTCCCATTTCTCTCTCGGTGGGGGAAAAGTTAATGCATTTATGCCTAGTGTTCCATTATTGGAACGCTAAGCTTATGGGAGTTACTTATGTCCTCCTGCTCAAGGTTGTCGCCAAGGTCTGATTTTTCACAAAAAAAATTTGCAACCTCCGGCATAAATGGGTTAAGAGAGGACAGGTGTTCAGGGAGGGGTGTTTCTATACATTTCTGGGTTTGGATATTTTAAAAGGAATACATAGTTTTATAATCAGAAAAAAAAACACAAGATTCCATAATTAGAAAATTATAGGTTCTTATATATATTAATATGGTCTTTCTTAAACATTTTTAGGTTTCACTGAATGCGAAATGACGAAATCTAGCCCTTTGAAAATAACATTGTTTTTAGAAGAGGACAAATCCTTACAAGTAACATCAGACCCAAAGGTTGAGCAGAAAATTGGTTGGTTTTTATTCTTTATTTATTATTAACTTTGCACATACTATAGGAAATAATATATTGATAGAAGCACATATTCAAATTGAGAGTATCTCTGCTTTTTAAGTTAAATCAGAATACACTGTAGCTTCTACCAAGATGTGGTACTGTTAACAGTTACTGCTAGCTCACAGGCACCTGTAAAAGTGTGGTTAAGACCCTCACTGACTTTGACAGGGGTAGGAAAGTTGCTGCCCTCCCACGCTCTGTACTGGTATAGGGGTGTTTCAGGGAAAAACTCTCTGGGACTGTGTTTTCCTCTGTTTTCATACCACCACAACAATCATCAACACAGAAGACTTTTGTGACCAGTTCAATTCAATTCAACTCTGACACTAGCTACATGGAAGTAGTGTCAGATCCCACAGGTTGGGGACTCAGTCCCCAAGACTGCCTCCTCTCCTTCAGATACCAGTTGCAAGTCCAGGCCTCTCAAACTTCCCTTTTTTTTTTTTTTTTTTTTTTGAGACAGTCTCACTCTGTCGCCCAGACTAGAGTACAGTGGCACAATCTTGGCTCACTGCAACCTCCACCTCCCAGGTTCAAGCCTTTCTTCTGCCTCAGCCTCCTGAGTAGCTGGGACTACAGGCGCTGCCCCAACACCTAGCTAATTTTTGTATTTTTAGTAGAGAGGGGGTTTCACCATATTGGCCAGGCTGGTCTGGAACTCCTGACCTCGTGATCCGCCTGCCTTGGCCTCCCAAAGTGCTGGGATTACAGGCGTGAGCCACCGCACCTGGCCCAGGCCTCTCAAACTTCTAACCGACCAGCTTCAAGCTGAAGTTTCTGTGACCCCCTCTTTAGCTTGGATTAATTGGCTCACAGAACTCTGGGAAATACTTATGTTTACCGCTTTATTATAAAGGATATGGGTGAGGTATACAGAAAGGGGCATGGAGCTTCCATTGCCTTCCCTGGGGCGCCACCCTCCAGGAACCTCCACGTGTTCAGTTATCCGGAAGCTACCTGAACCCAGTTGTCTTGGGTTTCAGTGGAAGCTTCATAAAGTCAGCATTCCCTCCCCCAGGTTATGAGGCTGGATCCTCTCTGGTGAGAGGTGAGGTGGGTGTGGGGGTCATCTTAAGAACCACAATGAGAAAGATAGGAGAAGATTAGAGTCCTGCCGTGGGGCAGGTGAAAGGAGGGCAGGAGAGTTCTGTTTCCTGTTAGGCCTAATGCACCCAACATTATAACGAAAGACAGTAACTAGGGATACAGCAGTTATAAGCTAGGAACTGTGGACGAAAACCAGTATATATCATAATACCACAAGGTGTTAGCAGCCCCTGAAGGTTATTATCGAACCCTGCCCTAAGTGACATTAATATTTTCCTATTATTGACTGCTGTGTGAAAGGGTAGCTCTCAACCATAGAAAAGTCATTTGAGAGAATATTTTTTGAAAGTCTGAAGTCTTTGGCTATTATTCTACATTTGAGTTCTTAATGCTCTTACTTAAACCCAAGGTATTGAATCAGTTTTGATAGACCCAATATTCATTTATTTTTCTTTTTCTTTTTTTTTTTTTGTCTCAGACAGAGTTTCGCTCTTGTCCCCCAGGCTAGAGCGCAATGGCACAATCTGGGCTCACTGCAACCTCTGCCTCCTGGGTTCAAGTGATTCTCCTGCCTCAGCCTCCTGAGTAGCTGGGATTACAGGCACCTATCACCACGCCTGGCTAATTTTTTTTGTATTTTTAGTAGAGACTGGGCTTTGCCATGTTGGCCAGACTTGGCTTGAACTCCTGACCTCAGTTGATCTGCCCGCCTTGGCCTCCCAAAGTGCTGGGATTACCAATATTCATTTCTTAGGAAGTGTCATTGAAGCTGAAGATTATCTTGGTTTCATTTATTAGTAGTATTTTCTTATTTTTCTTTTTAGGAGGTGCTTTTTTTTAAGGCATTTTTTCCTATTTAGTAAGAATATGAATATTAAATTTTCTTTGTTATGCCTTTAATTCTTAAATATCTGAGTCACAGTATCCACCTATTGAAATATTTTTCAGAAGTGATACGTGAAATTGAGATGAGTGTGGATGATGATGATATCAATAGTTCGAAAGTAATTAATGACCTCTTCAGTGATGTCCTAGAGGAAGGTGAACTAGATATGGAGAAGAGCCAAGAGGAGATGGATCAAGCATTAGCAGAAAGCAGCGAAGAACAGGAAGATGCACTGAATATCTCCTCAATGTCTTTACTTGCACCATTGGCACAAACAGTTGGTGTGGTAAGTCCAGAGGTAAGAAAAGGCTAACTAAACAGGCCCAGGACATAAGTAAACTAAGTAGTATTCATATCTCCCCTTTCTTTTGTTGACAGATGGGCATTTGGCTCTGTAGCCAAGGGAATTTTGCAGACCTGTTGTCTGTTCTCTTAAAAGAAACCTTAAAACTCTTGAGTGGTTTCCTTTTGACCTTAGATGAAATCCAAAGAGTAACATGGCTTAAAAGGCCAGGCATTTGGGCTCAGCTTTTGGCTCTGCCATTTGCTGACTGTTTATTGGTCAGGTTATTTAAGCTCTCTATGCCACCATTTCCTCTTCTGTTAAACGAGGTTATTAATAATACCTATATAGTGGAGTTGATGTGAACATTGTTGTATTAGTATATCGGTAGTTAGCTCCAAACACATGTAACTAACATTTAGTTACAGCTAACTGCTGTTATTAGCTTTCACCCTCAATTGAATAACTGCAGCTCTGGGGATTGATTCAACTAGAATTTTTTTTTTAAAGTATAAGTTTCAGCTGTCTTTGTAGTTTTATTTATTCTTTTATGTGTTAGGAACTTAGTTTGCTTTGTTTTTATGATGAATCAATCAGCTTACTGGATTTTTTTCTTAATATTAATGGAGAATTCATTGATTTTCACAGAATAAAATGAATTATCATTTAGGATCAATGTTAATATCTGATGCGTTTTCCCACAGAGTTTAGTGTCCACACCTAGACTGGAACTGAAAGACACCAGCAGAAGTGATGAAAGTCCAAAACCAGGAAAATTCCAAAGAACTCGTGTCCCTCGAGCTGAATCTGGTGATAGCCTCGGTTCTGAAGATCGTGATCTTCTTTACAGGTAAGAACATTTCTGGAAGGCATTCACTCACTAAGGGTCATGGTTTAGATTGACATAAGTCGTGTTATAATTTGTAATTATAATGTTATTAATAACTCATCTGTATAAAAGTTTGGAATAACTTTTGTTAGCCTCTCTTTCACCAAATGAGAGTTCCATTCTGTTGTGAAATATTCTGCTGACATGTTCAATGTCAGTGTCAAATTCTGCTGATATGTTCAATAAAGGATAGTGCTCAGTGTGTTGCTGGATTTCTAATAGAGTGTAACTTACCTCCTGAAGCATTGATGCATATAGATCTCAAAGATTCAAAGAAACAGAACGTCCATCAATAAAGCAGGTGATTGTTCGGAAGGAAGATGTTACTTCAAAACTGGATGAAAAAAATAATGCCTTTCCTTGTCAAGTTAATATCAAACAGAAAATGCAGGTATGTACTTTTGTGGAAAGGGCTTTGGAATGTTTCTTGCACTAGGCTGTGAGCTCTGTGAGGACAAGGGCCCAGCCTTACTTATCTCTGAACCCTCAGTGGCCAGAATAGTGTCTGATGCACAGAAGCTCAGTAAATCACATTTGAATTCAGTTTATTTTTGGAAAGGTACTCTTTTTGAAAAGTTGGAAACTCGTTTGATATTGCTGAAATATTTATTTTTAAACAAGTTTTTCATAAATATCCTTAAAGTATAACTATTAATTGGATAATGATGTAGTGGGAAATTTGTTATGCTCTTCAAGGTTTTTTCATGCTAAGGAAGCTTTTTTTTTTTTGAGACAGCATTTTGCTCTTTGGTGCCCAAGTTAGATTGTAATGGCGCAATCTTGGCTGACTGCAACCTCTGCCTCCCGGGTTCAAGCAATTCTCCTGCCTCAGCCTCCCAAGTAGCTGAGATTACAGGTGTGCACCACCACACCTGGCTAATTTTTATATTTTTAGTAGAGATGGGGTTTCACTATGTTGGTCAGGCTAGTCTCAAACTCTTGAACTCAGGTGATCCACCCACCTCAGCCTCCCAAAGTGCTAGGATTACAGGCATGAGCCACCATGCCTGGCTTTAAAAAAAAATATTTTAATTATAAAAAAAAAATAGAGATGGAGTCTCACTATGTTTTCTAGGCTGATCTCACACTCCTGGGCTCAAGTGATTCTTGTGCCTTGGACTCCCAAAGTGCTGGGATTACGGGTGTGAGCCACCATGCCTGGCCCTAAGGAAGCATATTAAAAAAAAACAGTGTAATTGTAATTTAAATAAAATGAATCAGATACTTTCTAAATTTCTACGTTGTTGGATGTAACCCCAATTTTAACTTTAATAAGTATGAATTGGAAGTTTTTTCATAAGGAATAATATTTATAGCTTAATTATTGTAACATGCTAAATGTTTTTAGTGCATAGTCGAGAAACTTGAGCAGTGAAACTAACATTTTGACTTTCATCTGGAAATTCTAGAAACTATCCAATCAAGTTAGTTAGAATTAAAATTTAAAGTGAAAATGATGATTTAAAATGTGTATATTTTTTCTCCTCTTGTTGGTTTTCCTAGGAACTCAATAACGAAATAAATATGCAACAGACAGTGATCTATCAGGCTAGCCAGGCTCTTAACTGCTGTGTTGATGAAGAGCATGGAAAAGGGTCCCTAGAAGAAGCTGAAGCAGAAAGACTTCTTCTAATTGCAAGTAAGTGTGATGCACCTGAAAGAGTTCCAACAAATTTCTAACCAGGGAAAACTCATTTTGATAGTTAGAAATCTTTAAGTTTAGAGAAAGGGCTTTTCCTAGTCATCTGTTCCACTGGATCTATTTTTTGTTCTTGTTTTTATAAGGTTTAAGAACTCTATGTAAAACAAATTGTAGTTTGCATGAAAGGTAAAAGCAACCGAAAGGCATTTGAAGAAATGCAGTTGTGCAGATTGAATGAATGAATGGATGAATGAATGAATCTCTATTTATACACATGTACACCTACATTCTCTTTCTCTCTCTCTCTCCCTTCCTTCCCTTATCAATAAATAGCTAAAACAACTTCTGTGAATTTTGCTGTGAACGTATATGTGGTGATGATGGGGCATTTTGGGGTGGACAGATGATGCCACACATGAAAACTAGCCGAAAGTTGATGTATTAAATTATAAGGACTTGGTAAATGAGCAATCAAGGTTTTCCCCAACCACCTACCATGTTTTATAAAGATAGTGTTACTGATTTCGTCTTCACTATTACGTACAGTTTCCATATCAGTACGCTTTTTTGAATTTGCTCTCATTAGAAACAGTTACAATTTTAATATTTGGAATATTGCGTGTTTTACATAGCTGAGAAGAGAACACTTTTGATTGATGAATTGAATAAATTGAAGAACGAAGGACCCCAGAGGAAGAATAAGGCTAGTCCCCAAAGTGAATTTATGCCATCCAAAGGATCAGTTACTTTGTCAGAAATCCGCTTGCCTCTAAAAGCAGATTTTGTCTGCAGTACGGTTCAGAAACCAGGTATGGTGGTGATTTTTCTAGATGGTGTGTTAAATTATGAACCTCACCTAGATTGAATTGTACAGAATAGAAACAAGTAAATCATGCATAACAATGCAAAGTTTGTATCTTTGGCCTTTAGGTCCTTTTATTGAGATATAATAAAAATAAGAAAACTTCAGATATATATAGGGATACCAATCTACACAATAATGGACATTGCTCTTACTGAAAGTTTGAATATAAAGTTTTATTAAATGTTGGATACGGTTTTTAAAGTTCCTTTTAAAATTTTATTTGTGTGGAACACAAATTTTTTTGTGTGTGTTCTGGAATACCAAAGAAATAAAGGAATACTGAACTGATTTATACACAATTTATTTAAAAATATTTTTTTTTGAGGGGAAGGAGGGCTAGACATAGGTGAGAAGCAAATTTCAGGCATAGGGAAAGTGAATGGAGATTGTGAAAGGTTTGAGCACTTTTGTAGGAATAAGGTAATTTAGGTTCTAATTATTGATGTTATCTGATTTTGATGGGGTGTGGGCAGAAATTTATTGGTAATTTAGTATGCGTCTTGAGGTACGTGGTTATTAATGACAAATGGTGAAGAAATAGTTTATGTTTTTATTATAATTTATCTCTGAGTAACTTTTATAGAAATACAGTATTTTAATCTCAGTTTTGAAATGGGGTTTACATTGAGGCCAGGCATTCTGGGCCGTAGTGTGCTATTCCGATCAGGTGTTCACACTAAGTTCAGCATCAATATGGTGACCTCCTGGGAGCGGGGCACCACCAGATTTCCTAAGGAAGGGTGAACCAGCCCAGGTCGGAAATGGAGCAGGTCATAAGTAACTCCTGTGCTGATTAGTAGTGGGATCGTGCCTGTGAATAGCTACTGCATTCCAGCCTGGGCAACATAGTGAGACCTCATCTCAAACCATAATTTACCCTTTTGAGATATGTACTATTAGTTAAGAATTAAGGGTCATTAGGTAAAATTCAAAATCAGCAGAAATTGAGAAATGTGGAGTGAAATTATTTCAATTTACATAATAGGGAGAGACCTTGATGATGCTTATTTCAGGATTATACTGCCTACTTAAGTCTTATTTAGCTTTTTGTGTCTGGAAAGTTGATTTTAGTAATTTTAAAAATAAATTGTATATAAATCAGTTCAGTATTCCTTTATTTCTTTGGTATTCCAGAATGCTGATTAGCTAAATCTGATTTTGCTTGTGCTTACTATGTAATATGATTACTTCTTACAGATGCAGCAAATTACTATTACTTAATTATACTAAAAGCAGGAGCTGAAAATATGGTAGCCACACCATTAGCAAGTACTTCAAACTCTCTTAACGGTGATGCTCTGACATTCACTACTACATTTACTCTGTAAGTAAATCAGGCTTTTGATGATTCGAATGCATTTTTCTTTTTGTAGAGTTGATACAGTCTAAAGCATTCAGGTGGCATTTATAATCTTTGAAACGCATTATGCACATTCTTTTTATATTGACGAATAACCCATCTTTCAATTTGTTGCTTTAACTCATATGTTTCTATCCTTTTGTTGAATAGCACCTTTTTTCCACATGACTGTAGGTATTACATATTTTGAAATGATATATACATTAAACCTGGACCATAGATTTTTAACATATGCCTTAAATCTCATAATGTACTTAACATTCAGTCTTAATGAAAATACGTTTATATTTAGTGAAACATTTATTTTTAAATAAGAGTCAAAGTGCAGTTTGAAAAATAATTACTACTTTTATTATTGAAGATTGTGAGTTGTAAAACACGGAGGAAAATATTTTGGACTTGCATTATAGGGAAAAAATAGACTTCTTAACAATTTTTATTGACTTTAAAGTCATAGTGGATTCCTTTACTTAGAGTCTTGTAAGAGTATTTGTAGCATCATTTTTAATGGTGTGATTGAGGTTTTCTCTCAAGGTTTTACTTAATGCTTTATTTTTCCAGGCAAGATGTATCCAATGACTTTGAAATAAATATTGAAGTTTACAGCTTGGTAAGCTGATAAAGCCTTCTAAAATAATGAAGAGTATATTTTTCTTAACAATATCAGATTATAAATTAATTATACTTTGGGTTTGTGCGTAGGTGCAAAAGAAAGATCCCTCAGGCCTTGATAAGAAGAAAAAAACATCCAAGTCCAAGGTGAGAATTAAAGAAACCCAGTAAAAATATTTTCATCAGAAGTAATAGATATCATCATACCAGTTTTAATTTATGTACAACTTTTAATGATTAGGAAGTTTTTGGATCAGTTTCATGTTCCAATTTGTAGTTACTATGTTAAATAGGTATGAATACTGAAAATAAACTGAGTGATCATGATTCTCAGTATAAGTTCCTGATACACTCGGGCTAGATAATTCTATTTTCTCTACATTTACTTGGCAACTTTTATAACTGCTTAAAACTTTTCTCAAGACTTTTCCCTGAGCTCTCTTCTCTCTATGTTCTCTAAACCAGTACTTAATAATTATGTGGTCACTTTGCAAGCATAAGGTTGCTTTCCAGCCTTCCCAGTCTGTGTTCTTTTCTTAAGTCATCATTTTAAAAACTTTTTTTTTTAGCTCTAATGAAAAAGGACTAACAGTATAAGAAAGCCTTAATCAGGGACTCAAGTGTAATGTATTCATATTTAAGAATTAATTACTCAAGGACTCATGTGTAATGTATTCATATTTAAGAACTCATTCTTTTTTTTTTTTTTTTTTTTTGAGACGGGGTCTCGCTCTGTTGCCCAGACTGGAGTGCAGTGGCGCAATCTCAGCCCACTGCAACCTCCACCTCCCAGGTTCAAGCGATTCTCCTGCCTCAGCCTCCTGTGAAGCTGGGACTACAGGTGTGTGCCACCACATCTGGCTAATTTTTTGTATTTTTAGCAGAGAGGGGGTTTCACCATGTTAGCAAGGGTGGTCTCAATCTCTTGACCTCATGATCCGCCCGCCTCAGCCTCCCAAAGTGATGGGATTACAGGCGTGAGCCACTGCTCCCGGCTAAGAATTAATTATTTTCTATGTAGGAATTTCTCAAGGTTGGATAGTTTTACTTTCTGAGACATAATGTTTAATAAGAAATATATATAGTAAGCTATCTTTTCTTTTAGGCTATTACTCCAAAGCGACTCCTCACATCTATAACCACAGTAAGTAGAATTTTTGAGAAATTGAGCTTCCTTGAGAAATCTTCATCTTACCCATACAGTTTTAAATTGGTTAACCATTTCTGAACCTTGAGCACTGTGGAAAATTTTAACATGGACTAATGGGGGGAAATCCCTGTAATTTATGTAGGAAAAGTGTTTTCTGAAATGTATTTCTTATTGTGTTAAAAGAGATGAGTGATTCATATTTAAATCTTTGTATCAAATAAGGGAAATAACTTATGTTTCTTCTTCACACCTTTTTTTTTTTTTTTAGAAAAGCAACATTCATTCTTCAGGTGAGTGTATCTTGAACTATTTGAAACTTTAGAATAAGGTAAGGAATTAAGCACTTGCATATTTACATATATATAGGCCATCTTGATTTGTGAATGTTTACCTTGATCTCCTTTGGAATAATATTTTCTATGTGAGTTTCTTAGTAACAGGATTACTGGCCAGAGTAGGATGCAGTTTGGTTGCACCTTTGTTAGGTACCACCATAGAGGCACCAGTCATCATGTTATTCAGCTCTAGCAGCAGGTAGCATTACTCTTTACTTCAACTTCTATTGTTCTATAGATTTGTTTTGTGCTTTCCATACTGCAGATTTTACTTCTTTTAGCTTTACTGATCATAACTGGCATTGTATCATGTCAGAAATGCATCTTTCTAGTTCACTGGGAACTGGAATGCCGTTAAGCCAGGAAAGGCCTTCTTTAGAATGACTTTAGGCCTATCTTTTTCCAAAAGGAATTAGGATGGAGCTGGTTTCACTCACTTCCTTTAGGCTATTGGTCTCTTTCTTCTCTGTGGCGCAAGAGAGTTACTAAGAGACCTGTACAGAGATATTTTCTGCTGCTGATTTTGTCACCCTGCATTATAACTAGCACTGAAGTCTTTTCCATGTTTTTTATCGGGAAGTTGCTTTTTATGCATACATTTTTAGGTCTATATCTTTAAAAACACATCCATCCCAATTATTAAGGAGTGCTTGTACCTCTTTCATTAGGAAATAAGTTGATTTTTCCCCCCATATTTAAAGATGAAGGAAAATGAGGCAGTTTTTTTTTTCTCTGTGGCAGCTTAATTTTCTTCTACTGGGATTGGGTGAGGAATTGTTACTTATACTTAACAAAAGTCATTCTGAACTAAACTTAATTTCCTCGTTCTTCACAGTCATGGCCAGTCCAGGAGGTCTCAGTGCTGTGCGAACCAGCAACTTCGCCCTTGTCGGATCTTACACATTATCATTGTCTTCAGTAGGAAATACTAAGTTTGTTCTGGACAAGGTAATCCAACTTTACTTCTAAGGGTGTGGTGTTTTTTTTTTAATCTTAGAAAAATTAGCTCAATGGAAATGCCACAATGCTTTTAGGTATTTGAAATCTTTGACTGAAAACATATGTTCTTAGAATTGCACATTTTTGCTAGGTATGAGTGTACCTTAATTTTTTTTTTTTTTTTGTCTTGGAAGTATGTCTCCCTTTTAATAGTTAGAACTTCAGTGAATGCTTGCTTATTCTAAGTATCACTTCTGACTAAAGAAGTATTACTTCCTGCATTTAGATGTTAAGTTTATAATTTTAAAACATAATATCTTGCCTATTTCCATTTCTGTGTGTTTTTTTTTTGTTGTTGTTGTTTTGTTTTTGAGACAGGGTCTCACTCTGTCACCTAGGTTGGAGTGCAGTGGGCTGATCATGGCTCACTGAAGCCTCAGCCTTGCGGGCTCCCACCTTAACCTTCCAAGTAGCTGGGACTACAGGCGCGTGATGCCACGCCCGTCTAATTTTTATTATTGTTTTGTAGAGATGGGGTTTCATCATGTTGGCTAGGCTGGTCTCGAACTCCTGGGCTCTGGCCATCTGTCTGCCTTGGCCTCCCAAAGTGCTGGGATTATAGGTGTGAGCCACCTTGCCCGGCCAGCCTATTTGAACCTATATTTTGAAATGAACAATATTTTATGAATTTAGTTTTGACAAGATAGTGAAAGGTAGATTAACCTCTTAGAAAAGTACTTACGAATCTAAGAGATTTCCTTCTCATACTTCCCTTTCATATTAGAAGCTTCAAAAATCAGATCTGTGTTAACATCAGTATTGAGTCTTTTTTTCACCAAGACTATTTTAAGGAGTGAGACAACTAGAGGCAAATTTTATTTCTTGGGTTGACTTCTATATAATACAGTGATAATTTATATTATCATATGAGATTTCTGTAGTGAGAATATAGAGATGAAGAAGTGTAAAAATTAGAAGCCCTGGTTTCTAGTGTTTACCCTTAGTGATTTACTCTTTAACATTGAGCAAAGTCACCTCATCTCTCTAGGGTCTTGTTTTCCAGTACAGAAATATTAGGTTAGCCTGAAACAATCTAAAATTCTATGAAATGCTTTCTTTTAGCTGATGGACAAAAAGCAGACTGTATTTGAAGTTTTGATTACTATTAATGCATGAATGTGTTTTAACAAGTTAATTTAAAAAATTTTTGTAACTTTTTATTTAGTAATTGAGTTACTTTAACCAGTTGAGTGATCCTGGCTCTTTTTTTCTCTGTCTCTTATTTTGTCTGTTTTAGATAAATTATGATGTAAGAGAGCGAGAGCTACTGGGCTATTTGTTCCAGGAAAAGGTTGCCATTATTTTCTTTGCTTGAAATTAATGAGCTTAAAAATCAATCCTTAATTTTTGATCTACATATATTTTACTAACTATCTTTTTGTTTACTTTGAATAATTAAGGACATTATGTACATTATTCTATCATGAGACTCTTATAGATGGGTGTCTTTTTCTCCACTCTCAATACTTTAAAACCTCCTTTGAAAGTTTTCTATTTTTTCAATGCATGTTTGGTGTTTGGGTCTTTTTCCATATTCTTTCTTCTCTCTTATAGTTCATTATAATCCTATATTCACATCAATATTGATTTTTCTAGGTACAATTAGAATACCAATTAGTAACTATATTTAAAACTAAAAATTATTCAATATTTTTGACTTCCTGTATACTGGAAGAGCTATTGGTGATGTTTTAAATAAAAGCAGATTTTTTTTTTTTTTTTTTTTTTTTTTTGAGATGGAGTTTTGCTCTGTCACCCAGGCTGGAGTGCAGTAGCGTGATCTTGGCTCACTGCAACCTCCGCCTCCTGGGTTCAAGCGATTCTCCTGCCTCAGTGTCCCAAGTACCTGGGACTACAGGTGCATGCCACCACATCTGGCTAGTTTTTGTATTTTTAGTAGAGGCAGGGTTTCACCATATTGGCCAGGCTGGTCTCGTGCTCCTGACCTCAGGTGATCAGCCCTCCTTGGCCTCCCAAAGTGCTGGGATTACAGATGTGAACACTGTGCCTGGCCAAAAGTAGAAAATTTTTATGGTCTTAATTGGCTAATAGGTATATTGCTAGATAGACGACCCTTTGCTTGTTAATTTTGAAATTATAATACATTTAGCACTGAAATTATACTGAATATAATAATGTATTTTGGAAGACTTTTTAAAGTTTTTTTTTTGTTTTGAGATAGAGTCTCACTCTGTCACCCAAGCTGGAGTGCAGTGGCACGATCTCGGCTCACTACAGCCTCCATCTCCCAGGTTCAAGCAATTCTCATGCCTCAGCCTCCTGAGTAGCTGGGATTACAGGTGTGCACCACCATGCCCAGATAATTTTTGTATTTTTAGTAGAGACAGGGTTTCACCATGTTACCCAGGCTAGTCTTGAACTCCCAACCTCAGGCGATCTACTCGCCTTGGTCTCACAAAGTGCTGAGATTACAGGAGTGAGCCACTGCGCCCATCTAAAGATTTTTAATATTCTTGTAAAGGTCAGTTACAAACATTCTCTTGGTTAAAGAGATGCTAGTTAACAAAATGCTGGATGGTATTTTTTATTTTATTTTAAATTCTTAAAATAGGATTTGCAAATTAGATAACCATAAGAATTGGGATTTTACGAACTGTTTTTTACTCAGTATTGTCACATAGCCAGTTTCTACATATGTAAGAGATTTCATTAATCTCTAAAATGAAAGAGATTTCAATGACATATCTTAAATATAGACTGTTCTTTTAAAAACTTTTTTGGCTGCCATTTTGAATCAAAATGTCACATTTACAAATTAAAATTAAATTATATTCCCATTCACTTAACTCCTTTGAATTTATAACTTAAATAGCCAACCACATGATTGAGTGCAAAATCAAACCACTCAATTTAATTTGTTGTGTCTTTTACTCTCGAGACTCCTTCTCAGTCAGATACAGTACAATTTAGAAGTAAAATCTGGAACAAATTTTGTGCTTTTCTGAGTGAGGAGGGGAAGCAAATATTTGTTCCAATTGCCAGGGTTTGATGTAGGAGAATATTTAAAATAGTTAAGTTTGAATGGTCTTGAAGTTGGTGGGAAAAATTTAAGGCCTTCTATACTCATGTAATAATCCTATTTAATTGTCACTGAAAGAGTATACATGTCTTCCCTGCCTTATCAGATACTGTCAGTGCAAGGCAGTCTTGGTTTATTTTACTGGTGCCTTGACCAGTAATACAACAATCACAGGGGTTATCTGTGAGGTCCTTCCAGAGTGGAATTTCTGTTGAGGTTAATCCAGTTGGTTTGCTCTACGGATTTAGGACACCACTGTCAGTGGATTTCCATTTTATTTGAGGCTATTCAGATCTGATTTAAAGCCTGGCATCCTGGAATTTAAATTACAAATCTTAGTGAGTCAGACTTTCAAACCCTTTCTTTGAATAGGGAATCCAAAACAGTCATAGTTTTATTATACTATTATAGATAAAGGGAGAAGGATGTCCCAAAGTTCCTCTTCTGACTTAAAGGAACCTCATAGGTATTTATACCTTTTAGGAAATAGAAATGTCAATTTAAATATTATTAGAGCAAACAATTTTGAAGTAAAACAACCAATTAGGATTATACAGTTTTGGGATTGAAGAAAATGGTTAGGCATTCTGGTATGCCCTAAACTATCCAGTTTATACCTGTTGGCCTTGTGTAATTATTAATGGTGCCCCTTTCACCCTCAAAAATATCCCAGCATATAACACATTACACAGTCTCCCTGGCTGTAGGTTATATTTTACAGCTCTTAACATAATCTTTGAAGTGTGGATGTCTTAAAAGACTCCTTTGTTAAACACAAAACAGAATAGGATCATACATTTTCACACAAGTGTCCCTCCACACTCAACTAGGGGGAGGGGTAGTAAACTTGATGTTTTTGTGAATATTTTCAATTTACTTCTTTATCAGGACAAGCTTCTAACCAAAAATATTGTCTACTTTTCCTCAGCTACAGAGTAAGAGGGCACATTTTCTTCTCATTTTTCTGATTTTTGTTATCAGTAGCATGCGCTGTGCTAAACAATGGAATTCTGGTAAATAGCATTGAGAGGAAAGAGCCTAAGGAACTTAAAACTCACTGTAAGGAAAAGCAAAAAGGGAATTTTTACAAAATAGGCATATGATGTTTTGGTTCTGCATTGTGGATCGGTTTCAAATTTGGGCAGTTGGAGGTTCATCTCATGAAATTAGTCTACTGAAATTTATACTTTTTGTCTTAGAATTCCCCCTTTAAGTTATCTTTGCTATGTTAGAGGGTCAAATCATTGGAAACTAATTATACCAAAAACTCAAATTTAGACTTAACTAAGATTAATCCAGTTGGGATGCCATTCTTTTTCCCTGGGCAATAGAAATGACAGACACTTCCATCTTCCTTTCTATCTTGACTCAGAAGTCAATATTACTTTAGATATCTGTCTATCTATCTATCTATCATATATATAGTGTGTATATATATGTGTGTGTGTGTGTGTGTGTGTGTGTGTGTGTGTGTGTGTGTATATATGTTACCATTTTATTCTTGATTTCAGGGACAAATCATCGATGGAACCAATCCAGGCCTTGTATAACCAAAAGACTAGCAGTTGGCGTTTATCTTTTCCCTTCAAGGCTTGGGTGTTAGCAGCTTTATAGATAAGGGCAGTTCTGATCATAAACCCACTTACCTTTACACAAAACAGGAGTTAGCCTATCCCTTCTGCCTTAAATTCTGGTTCTCACTTCCTTGCTAATACATGTCCCTTGTGGCTTTCTTTTTTCTTTTTTTCCCCCCAGAATAGGGCACTTTTATCTGAATTAAAAATTTGTTCAGGTTGGGCACTGTAGCTCATACCTACAATCCCAACACTTTGGGAGGCCAAAGTGGGAGGATCGTTTAAAGCCAGAAGTTCAATACCAGCCTGAGCAACATAGATGATGAAAAAAGTTTTTTTTCATCAAAGAATGAAAAAATATTAGCTGGGTGTGGTGGTACGCACCTGTAGCCCTAGCTATTCAGAAGGCTAAGATGGGGGAATTGCTTGAGCCCAGAAGTTCAAGGCTGCAGTGAGCTATGATCACGCCACTGCACTTCAGCCTGAGTGACAGAGTGAGACCTTGTTTTGGAAAACAATATCAAAAAACAAACTTGTTCAGGCAGATATCCTTTTTCTTCATTGATTTTCTTAATGGTGTCTGGGAACTCATCTCCTGTCTCATTTGGTAGAAGCTGCTTCTTCTGTTGTATCTTGACATTTTTAAAGCCTCTTTCTAAAATTATCAAACCATCCTTTGCTGGCATTAAATATTCAAGTTGAAGATCCTTCACCTTCCTTTAATCCTATATTAGAGTCTATAGGTGTGTCTTTCTTATAGCAATCCTGCACTCACATAAAAACTGTATTTTCAATATAAGATCAAAATGTATTTCACAAAAAGTGCATCTTTATATTTGTTTACATTTCTCCTGACTGAATGGTGCCATGTACAGTCTGTGTAAGTTATAGAAAACGTTTGCCAACTCCTAGTCTACCATTTTGTTATTTGTTTTCTATTTGTTTCATCTGTTTTTTACTGCTTTGTTTTTCCTTTCCTGCCTTCTTCTGGATTAATTGAGTATTTTGGTAATCCTTTTTAATCTCCTCTTTTGGATTTTTTAGCTATACTTACCTGTTTTTGTTTTTGTTTTTTAAGGCGTTGGTAGGAAATAGTGTATGCATCCTTACCTTATTAAAGTCTATTTTGAAATACTGTTACACTGCTTCATGTAACTTACAATATGAACCTCACAACAGTATAGTTCATTTTCCCATCCCAGTATATTTTACTTCTTTGTTATAAACCGCACAATGCACTGTTGTTACTTTTTCTTTAATCAGTTTTTTTCTTTTTTAAGAGATGGGGTCTTGCTATGTTTTCCAGGCTGGCCGTGAAGTCCTGGGCTCAAGCCATCCACCTGCCTTGCCTCCCAAAGTGCTGGGGTTACAGGTGTGAACTACTGTGCCCAGCCTCTTGAATCAATTTTTAAAAGAAACTTTTATATTTTTATAAACTGGTCCTTATATTTACCATTTCTGGTGTTCTTCCTTCTTGTAGATTGAGAATTCCATCTGAAATCATTGTCCTGTCAAAAAGAACTGTCTTTATTATTTCTTGTACTATAGCTCTGCTGGAAATGAAATCTCTAGGTTTTGTTTGTCCAGAAATGTTTTTATATTGCCTTAATTTCTGAAGGATATTGTCACTGGGACTGCTAAGTTGACAGGTTTTTATCTTTTCAATTCTTTAAAGATGTTAATTTATTGTTTATGGCTTTAATTGTTTCTAATAAGAAGTCAGCCAGCCATCATTCTTTTCTGTTTTTTTATTTTGCATTTTTAACGGTTTGATTTTAATGTGCCTACGTGTAGTTTTCTTTGTATTTATCCTGTTTGGTTTCACTGAGCTTTATGATCTGTAATTAGTTGTTTTATAAGTCTTAGCAAATACTCAGCCATTGTCTCTTAAAGTTATTTCTTCTGCCCTGCTCTCTCCTTTCTGAAACTCCAGTTAATGTAGACTATTGACTATTTTTCTACAGGTCTGTGACATTCTTTTTGGTTTTCATTTAATTCTTTTTTCTTTGTGCTTCATTTTTGATGGTTTCTATTTATCAGTTCTTCAAGTTCACCTATTTTTTTCTTGATGTGATCTAGGCTTTGAAGCCTAGCCAATGCATTTTTAAATTCAGATTTTTTTTTAGTTCTGAAATTTTCATTTGGATCTTTTTTTACGGTTTCAATTTCTCTGCTGAAGTTCTCCATTTTCTCACTAATTTTTCTCCATCTCTTTTCATCTAAATATTTTAATGTTGTATAAATGTTTTTGTTTTCTAATTCTAACGTTTAGGTCATCTGTGGATCTGCTATTGACAGGATTTTTTTCCCTTGATAAGCTCCATGTTTTCCTACTTTTTCACGTCTTATAATTTTTTAACTGTAGGCCAGATATTATATTATAAAAGAACAGTAGAGACTGAAATAGGTAATACCTTGTTCTTTTGTCTTTCAGACAGTATAGATTAGGGACTGGTCTCTTACGTAATCAGAAACTGAGCTGAAATTAGGCTATGGATAGATTTGGTTCAAGTTTTGTTTTAAATGCTTTGAGAATGGTTTCAGGCCCCACCTTTGAGCAGAACTTTGAGATCTAAGTACTGCACGTCTACAAGATTTCTCTCTGCTTTTTAGACATGTCTTCAACCATCACTTCTCAGCAAAATTCCTGTTGGGGAGAATTGGCAGGTAGGGAGAGCTAGCTCTGCCTCTGCTTCTTGAGATGCCTGTCTACCTCAGCCCGTGCTCAACCATTGAAGGCTCAACTGGTTTCTCCTTTTCCCTGCAAAATTTGTTGCTTATGGCAAGGTTGCTCCTCTGCTAAGTTGCTAAGAATATTTTCTTACATGTTTAGGTTCCTTTTCTTTAAAAATACTTCTTTTTGGCCAGACACAGTGGCTCATGCCTGTAATCCCAGCACTTTGGGAGGCCGAGGCGGCTGGATGACTTGAGGTCAGGAGCTCAAGACCTGCCTGGTCAACATGATGAAACCCCATCTCTATTAAAAATACAAAAATTAGCCAGGTGTAGTGGTGCATGCCTGTAATCCCAGGATTACAGGAGAGGCTGAGGCGCGAGAATTGCTTGAACCTGGGAGGCGGAGGTTGCAGTGAGCCAAGATTGTGCCACTGCAGCCTGGGTAACAGAATGAGACTCTGTCTCAAAAACAAACAAACAAACAAAAAACACTTGTTTTTGTTGTGTAAATGGACATGCATGAAAAATCACCTATAGCAACAGAAAGCATATCATTGGTTTCCTGGAGATGGGAATACAGGGAGGCAGGATTATGGGAGGGAGCTTTAGAGGGTGATGGAAATGTTCATTATTATGATTGTGGTCAAGGTTTCATGGGTTATAATATACATATATCAAAATTCATCAAACGCTACACTTTAAATATGTTCAATTTATTGTACTCAATATGGTTGTAAAAAGATTATGTTCAGTTAATTATAGACACCTTAAGTGTAGCATTCAGTGAGTTTTAACAAATGAATACACCTATATAACCAAAACCTAGTCAAGATAAGGGACATTTCCATCACTCCCATCTAGTCAATCCCAACCACTACAGGCAACCATTCTTCTCATCTCTGTTTTCACCCTAGATTCGTTTTGCTTGTTCTTGAGCTTCATTTATTGTTTTTATTTTTTATTTTTATCTTTTAAAAAAGAAAATAGAGATGCGGGGGAGTCTCACTATGTTGCCCAGGCTGGTCTTGAACTCCTGGGCTCAAGCGATCTTGCCTCAGCCTCCCAAAGTTCAGGGATTACACATGTGAGCCACCATACCTGGGCGTGAACTTCATTTAAGTGGAATCAAAGAATGTGTACTCTTTTGAATCTAATTTCTTTTGCTCAGCGTGATGTTTTTAAGATTTATCCATGCTGCTGTTTATGTTAGTAGTTCATTGTTTTCAAAAAATAATGTATTGAAATGAAATTCATGTAACCAAAGTAACGATTTTAAGGTAAACAATTCAGTGGCATTTAGTACATTCACAATGTTGTTCAAAATACGTCTGTCTAATTCGAAATATTTTTATGTCTCTAAAAGTAAAAAGTCTTACTCATTAAGCAGTCTTTGCCCATCTTCCCTCCCCCGAGCCCCTGACAACCATCAATCTGCATTTGGTTTCTATGGACATATCTATTCTGTATATGTCATATAAATGGAATCATCATACAATATGTAACTTTTTGTGTCTGGCTTATTTCCCTTAGTGAAATGTTTCGGAAGTACATCCATGATGTAGCGTGTATTAGAACTTCATTTCTTTTTATGGCTGAATAATATTCTATTATATGTATATACAGCATTTCATTTATCTGTTCATTCATTGATAGATATTTGGGCTGTTTCCGCATTTTGCCTATTGTGAATAGAGCTGCTTTGAACATGTGTGTGCATGATTTGAGTACCTGTTTTCAGTTCTTTTGTACGTATACATAGGATATACATAGGAGCAGAATTGTGGGATCATGTGATAATTATTTTTAGGAACCGCTAAACTCTTTTTCAAAGCATCTAGACCATTTGATATTTCTACCATTAATGTGGGTTCCCATTTTCCTACATCTTTTCCATTGTTTATTTTCTGTTTGTTTTATTTTTAAATTATAACCATCCTAGTGGGTGTGAAGTGGTTCCTCATTGTAGGTTTGATTTGAACTTCCCTAATGACTGTTGATGTTAAATGTCTTTTCATGTGCTCATTGGAAGATAAAATGTGTATCTTTGAAGAAATGTCTATTCAAGTCCTTTGCCAAATTTTCAGTTTGGTTTGTCTGAGTTGTTTTAGTTGGGTTGTCTTTTTGTTACTGAGTTGTAAGAGTTTTCTTTGTATATTCTGGATATTATCAGATATATAATTGACAAATATTTCAAACCATTCCATAGACTGTCTTTTCACTTTCTTGATAAAGTGCTTTGATGTGCAAAGGTCTATAATTTTTTTTATTGTGGTAAATAATACATGGTATTTATCTTTTGAAGAAATTTTTAAGTATACAGTGAATTATTGTGAACTATAAGCATTATGTTATATAGCAGATCTATAGAATTTTCTTCATTTTGCATGACCGAGATTCTATACTCGTGGAACTGCAGCTCCTCATATTCTCCTCCCCCCTCCCTGGCAGCCACCACTGTAGTTTCTGCTTCTATGAGGTTGGCTACTTCAAATTAGATTTCATATGTTGCTTTTCAGCCTTTTGGATAAGGTCAAATGTAGATACTTCATGATAAGTGGAGTCGTGTAGTGTTTGTCTTTCTCTGACTAGCTTATTTCATTTAGCATAATGTCCTCAAAGTTTGTTCATGTTGTAGCATATGACAGGATCTCCTTTTTCTATGCTAAAGAATTTTTCATTGTATGTATGTACCGCATTTTTTTGGCCTCTTCATTTATTGATGGGCACTTAGATTATTTCCATCTCTTAGCTATTGTGAATAATGCTGCAATGAACGTGAGAGTGCAGATAGCACTTCAAGAACCCATTTCAATCCTTTTGATAAATACCTGGAAGTGGGATTGCTGGGTTATATGGTAGTTTTATTTTTTCATTTTTTTTTTTTTGTGGAACCTCTGTAATGAAAGGTTTTTAATTCTGGTGAAGTCTAATTTATCTATTTTTTTCTCATGTTGCTTGTGCCTTTGGTATCATATCTGAAAATCCATTGCTAAATCCATGATCACAAAGCTTTACCTCTATGTTTTCTTTCTAAGAGTTTTATTTTATTTTATTTTTAAAATTTTTTTTCGAGAGTTTCACTCTTGTTGCCCAGGCTGGAGTGCAATGGCACAATCTTGGCACACTGCAACCTCTGCCTCTGGGTTCAAGTGATTCTCCTGCCTCAGCCTCCCGAGTAGCTGGGATTACAGGCATGTGCCACCATGCTGGCTAATTTTTGTATTTTTAGTACAGATGGGATTTCACCACGTTGAAGGTGAAATCCCTTGAAGGCCAGGCTGATCTTGAACTCCTAACCTCAGGTGATTCACCCGCCTCAGCCTCCCAAAGTGCTGGGATTACAGGCGTAAGCCACCGCGCCCAGCCTTTCTAAGAGTTTTATAATTTTAGCTCTCATACTTAGGATATTATCCATTTGGGTTTAATTTTTATAAATGGTATGAGGTGAAGGTCCACCATCACTCTTGGTGGGTATGGATATCTAATTTTCTCTGCACCATTTTTTGAAAAGGCTGCTCTTCCGCTTTAAATGGTCTTGGCATCCTTGTCAAAAATCAGTTGGCCATAAGATGTATGGGTTTATGTCTGGTCTCTCAATTCCATTTCTTTTGTCCATATGTCTGTTCTTATGCCAGCACCACACTGGTGTTTTTGATTTTGTTTCTTTGAGACAAGGTTTTGGTCTTTTGCCCAGGCCAGAGTGCAGTGGCATGATCATAGCTCACTGCAACCTTAAACTTTTGGACTCAAGTGATCCTCCTGCCTCAGCCTTCCAAGTAGCTGGTACTACAGACATCTGCCACTACATCTGGCTAATTTTTTCATGTTTAATAGAGACGAGGTCTCGCTATGTTACCCAGGCTGGTCTTGAGCTCCTGGGTTCGAGTGATCCCCACTCCTTGGCCTTCCAAAGTGCTGGGATTACAGGCGTGAACTACCATGTCCAGCCAGCCCACACTGCTTTGATTACCAAAGTTTTGCGTTACGTTTTGAAATTGGGAAATATGATTCCTTCAACTTTGTTCTTAATTTTCAAGATTGATTTGGTTGTTTGGGGTCTCTTGCAATTACATATGAATTCAAGGACTGGCTTTTCCATATCTGCAGTTTATTGTTCTTTATTGCTGGGTGGTATTGTGTGGTGTGAATTTACAGGTTGGTTTATCAGTCTCTTATTGAGTATATTCTCCTGTTGATGGAGAATAGATAAACCCAAATATTGTCTTCTGTTTTCTTTCTCACATTAACTTGAGACTTAGGGCTTTTGGTTTTGTCAAGCTTTACGTTAAATGAATTTATTCTTCAAAAGTATTTGTTGGTAAGGAACCAATGGCTTTTTGGCCATGTCTTTTATATTCCAACTTTAGAAAATGCTCTGTTTTCAAGTTGTAATAGTCTCTGTTCATGATTTATACATGATTTATCAAGAAAAATCACACTTTGAACCTGTTTTGCAAATAATTTACCTGTTTTCTTTGCAGGTCCCCTTTTTATCTTCTTTGGAAGGTCATATTTATTTAAAAATAAAATGTCAAGTGAATTCCAGTGTTGAAGAAAGAGGTTTTCTAGTAAGTAACATCACTTAGTCTTTAACTTCCTTTTTTCCATTTTGTGAAATACAGACTTGTTTCCCATAGGAATGAAATCCTTTGTGATTAAGTAATAAGTTGGTTCAGTAAAGATTTGTTTTATGTCCTTTATATGCCAATCACTGTGCTGCCATTGGAATGTAAAAGGCCACAAAAAATAATTCCTCTGCTCATGAGCTTTTAGTTTAGAAGAGAGAAATACAAATGAACAGACAAGCACAATATAATACTCTAATAGGAGAAAACAGGGTGCATCGGTGTCAATTGGTGGGACACCAGGTCTTGACTGTGTGTGGGGTGGGATAAAGGGAACTGCTGAGAGAAGTAATTTCTAAACTGAGTAAGTTAATCCGAGAGAAAGATGAGAAGTGCTGCAGATAGGGGGAGAATGTACAGTGGCTTGAAGGGCCCTTCTTTGTCACTCCTACCCAAAGAAAAGAAGAATGACACATGCAGACAGTGGAAGGTATTTCAGGATAGCTAGAGCTTAGAGTTTGAGTGCATGCATGTGATTGGTGGGTGGGGAATGAGGAGGAAAGTGTGGTTAGGGGAAATGGGGCAAGAGTTCAAGGGCCTTTTAAAGAATTTGGACTTTATCCTAGAGTCAGCGAGTTACTCTTATAGGATTTTAAGCAGAGGAAATTATCCAACTTGGGATTGAGAAAATCATTCTGACCAATGTGGAAGGCAGATTGGAGAATGACAACCCCGAAGAAGACTAGTCAGTTCCCACCAATGTGGGAAATTTTAATGAGTTAAGTTTTACATGATTTGAATTTTAGATGCCTGGAAACATGTGTGAAAGTTCTGGGTTTGGAGCTCAAGACAGACATTTAGTAGAGGTAAAGATGTGGATATCTGCAGCATGGGGAAGCCCAGGGCAAGTGAGGGAAGCAGAGCCAACTCACTGGAGGAGTGCCAGCATTGAAAGGACAGATGGAAGGAAGGAAGCCTCAGAGGAGACTGCAGGGAGAGAAACGGAGAATCTAGCCTCATGGTTGTCAATAGAAGAGAACATTGAAAGGAGGGAGTGGTTAAGTTAGATCAGATTCTGTTAGGACTGTTGGACTTATTATTGGGTGATCATTCTGGCGCAGGTGAGGGCAGATGCTAGACTGCAAATGGGTCCAGAGTGAGTGGGAGATGAGGAATGAGCACAGGAGCTTGGAAACTCTTGGAAACACTTTGGCAGTGAAGGAGTAAGGAGAGAAGAGTGTTGTGCTTGCAGAGGTATGTAGGGTGAAAGGAGGATTTTGTCAACATTTTGTTAAGATGGGAGAGACGTAAGCGGCTTTAAATGTAGATGGGTAGCTTCTAATAGGGCCAAAGAGATTGAAGATAGAGGCCATGGGGGACCTGATCTAGGGCTTATGGGGTAATTCATAGAGCAAGGTCATGAGAGTGGGAAGAATTAAGCCCAAGCCACAATTCACAGGATTTATTTGATACAGAATTTACAGTTTTCTCATTATCAGAGGAGGAAAGTATGTGTGTAGAATGCATAGAAGATTGTGAGTATGGTACAAGAAGTAGAGAAAATCCACTTGCTTTGGTGTTCTCTGTGAAGCAAGAACTTGAATGATGCAAGGGATGTTACAAGTCAGTTTGTAACTGCTGTCAAAGGTTCAGAAAGAAGAGCTAGATAGTAAGGAAAGCCCGGTGGTCTAAGTAACTGTAGCCGACTTCCCAAGGATTGGGAATTGCTACTTATTAACAGTATTTTTTCCTTCCTTATTAGGTTTTATCACATATAAATCCAGCAGGTGGCACTAGATAGTCTTGGAAGAGTGTAAATTTCTGACTTGAAGGCAGTGTTTGCCTAATGACCTTTTCTTTTCATGTAAACATTTTTATATTTTATTGTCGATGCCTTTAGCAATGGATAGGCTCTGTTAAGATAGCTGGTCCATTTGCATATAACGTCTCACCTAATTAGTTTTTTAGATGGGCTCTTAACGAGCTTATTAGATCTCTTCAAGTTTACTCTGTCTTGAATCCTGTAGCCCATTCTTCTCACATCCACACTTACAAAAATGTAGTAAGAAAGAGCTCTGGATTCCCCGACATAACTTCTGTCCTCTGCCTAAACATTGCATTTTAATTGCCTCTACGCCCTATAAAAAATTAGAGGTAGTAATGGAAATGTAAGCTCCTCAGCTCAGCTTCCTTTCCTGATGTGCCAGGGCTGCCCTGGAGGAGGGCGACTCCAACCAAAGAGACAGGTAAGTGGTTCTGACAGGGTGCCGGGCTAGCTCTGCCTCCACTGAGGAGCAGCAAGAGGCAGGCGCTCCGGATTGGCAGCCAGAAGTTTCCATTTTTGTGGTCTGTGTGATGTCACTTAATTTCCTTGGCCCTCTGTTTCCTCAGCTATAGAAATGAAAAGGCTGTCCTTTTCTTATTCCTCTCTGATTATAGTAGGATGTCATAATAGCTGGTGTTAATCTTGTTTATCAAAAGTTACCTTGTCTGTTTATTACCTTTATGATGTCAACGGTGAACATTAACACAGGAGGGAGCTGGTGAGTGATTTGTGTTAACTTGTGCTTGAAATAACAATATTCCTTTCTTTCTTCCTTGGGGAGCTGTAAGCAGTGTTGCCTAGAAAAAGGCTGCTTTGGGAGGAAAATGGAAGGATTAGGGGAGGAGGAAAAAGGTGAGGCAGGAGAGCATATGGTTGGAGCAAGCCAATTGATCTGAGGTGTCAATCTAGCTTGGTAACATTTGCTCCCACACATCATGGCCAGAAATTAGACTCTTGATTCAAGCCACCTTTTGGGAAATTTACATAAAACAGTGAATTGAGAAGGGTGTATATCCTATTGTCATAGGGTTGGAGTAAGGACTAGTTGAGATAATTTAAAAATACTTAGAGGAGTAGTTGAGATAATTTAAAGATATGCTTAGAATGGTTCCTCACAGCAACAACCAAGTAATACTAGTTTATTCTTAGCTTCTCAACAATCAGAGAAGTAAAGTTGGAATATGAAGGTAATCTAAAATCAAACGCCAAGATGCCTTTGGATCATCTGTATCAGAGGGCAGCACAGCAGCCCTCACTGACTGTTTTTATAGTCTTTGATTGGAACATAGGCTGATCTGCTTACTTAGCATCTGTGGCTGCTTCTGTGCCACAGCAGCTGAGCTGAGTAGCTGTGGCAGGGACCGTATGGCCCAAAGTCTAAAATATTTACTCTCTGGCCCTTATAGAAAAGGTTTCCCTGATCTACAGCATTGTTATGTTTTTACCTTGCTTTGTTCTTTAACACAGAAGTTCCCAGATGAATGTTGTTTTTTTTATTTTTATTTATTTATATTTTTATACATTTTTTTGAGATGGAGTCTCACTCTGTCACCCAGGCTGGAATGCAGTGACGCGATCTTGGCTCACCGTAAGCTCCATCTCCCGGGTTCATGCCATTCTCTTGCCTCAGCCTCCTGAGTAGCTGAGACTACAGATGCTCACCGCCACGCCTGGCTAATTTTTGTATTTTTAGTAGAGATGGGATTTCACTGTGTTAGCCAGGATGGTCTCGATCTCCTGACCTCGTGATCCGCCCGCCTCGGCCTCCCAAAGTGCTGGGATTACAGGTGTGAGCCACTGCGCCTGGCCTTTTTGTTTGTTGTTTTTTTTTAATTAAAAGTGAGGGCTTCTATATAGATTAGGGCTCTGTTATGACTATAACTAAAAAATAATGGGGGAAAAACTCTTAGCTTCTACTTACCCTGTTTAAGTGGAAGTGCTTCCGTGGAAAAAAACCAGATGTTATTAGTTGCCTATTCTGGAGTCCTGTTTCTAGCCAACACTACTGCCTTGCCTACCTTTAGCATATAGCTAGCATTCCTAAGGACAAACGCCTGATGGCAGGGAGGCACCACTTCAAGCGTGTCTCACGGCCCAGCGGCGGGCTTGGAGTTGTGATGTTTATCATGGTTATTGACCAAGGCCTATGATCATAAGTTAACTCTTTTCTAATCCTGTTAGAAAACTTGATCTCCTGAATAAAGATTAAATGCCAGTCTTGCATATTAAGATAGGTTTAACTTAATATGTTATCATTAGTTTTTTAAAATATATAAGGTATGGTAATTTTGTATTATTAATTCTCCAACACTTGAGGCATTTCTGTTGTTTAAGGAGCATTTGGTTAGGGACACTATACTTTTTAAAAGTCTAAAAGTAGGTAGAGGTATTTAATTTAGGGTTGATATCTGAATGTTTTTAAATGCTTGTAGATGATGTTGAAGTAAATTTCTGATATGAATAATCAGTGATTTTTATTACTAAGATAAAAGACATGATAAAAAACATACAAATAGGTTTTGAGATATGAAATATGTCAACATACTACAGTTAGTGTACAGAATCAGCATTTCATTGTTAGGACATTTTCCTCAACTTTCTAAAGCCAGCATTTCAATTGACTTTTCCAGACCATATTTGAAGATGTTAGTGGTTTTGGTGCCTGGCATCGAAGATGGTGTGTTCTTTCTGGAAACTGTATATCTTATTGGACTTATCCAGATGATGAGAAACGAAAGGTAATTTAAATAGTACTGTTTGGTGGTGAAAGCCCTGATTGACTTTCGTGTAGTGTTCATGCAAATGTTCCCTCTGGCCCCCATCACTCACCCAAATTAATAACCCTTTTTGTGTACTCACTAAGCCATTAAAAATGTTCTTGTTGGCCAGGCGCAGTGGCTTACGCCTATAATCCCAGCACTTTGGGAGGCCAAGGTGGGCAGATCACCTGAGGTCAGGAGTTCGAGACCAGCCTGGCCAACATGGCGAAATCCTGTCTCTGCTAAAAATACAAAAATTAGCTGGGTGTGGTGGCAGGTGCCTGTAATCCCAGCTACTCAGGAGGCTGAGGCAGGGGAATCTCTTGGATCCAGGAGACCAAGGTTGCAGTGAGCCGAGATCACGCCACGGCACTCCAGCCTGAGCGACAGAGCAAGACTCCATCTCAAAAAAAAAAAAAAATGTTTTTGTTGTAGGTGTGTGTGTGTGTGTGTGATAATCCTTTAAAATTTTTATATCCTATCCATTCCCTATGATTTGACCACTCTTAAAATACCTTAACATGTATATTTTTCCTTCTTTTCTACTGGATGTTTAATTATATTTTTTGTTGACATTTGAAGTTGGAAATGTTTTAAATTTAATTTTTTATCTTGTTAGTTAGGATAAAACAGTAATGGAAACCCACCCACAGGAACAATGGTTTGTATTTTGTTTCTAAAATTTAATAATAGGATTTTGTGTAACATATCATGTTTTTAAAGAAGTTAATATCATTGCCCAAGTAACATTATTTATTATCCCCAAACTGGAAAATAGAAATAAGCAGAATTAAAAAGGAAAATCATCCATAATAGACATAGCTATTGTTCATATTTTGGTTAGATATGTTTTCAAACTTTTAAAATGTATAATATATAATAATTATTCATTTATGAATCTTTTTAAAAGGAAAAGCATGCTTTTTATAATCTGATTTTTTACTTGATAAAATATTCTAACATCTTTCAGCATCAGTAAAGATAAGTCGAATGCTGTGTTGGATAGCTATGTGTGTTACACTGTAGTCATTACAATTATTAATATTTTAAAAATTTGTGAAATGTTTGAGACATCCAAAAGGGCGTAAAATAATTTCATCAACCTCTGTGTTATTATTCCAGTTGAAGCTCCCCATGTAATTCTCTCTCCCGCAGAGATAACTTCTACCCTAAAATTGTTTATTGTTCCCATGCACTTATTTAAATTTTTACTATACAGATTGAATATCCCTTATTCATAATCCTTGGGATTTAGAGGTGTTTCAGATTTGGGATTCTTTTTTTTTTTTTTCAGATTTTGGAATATTTGCATTATACTTGCCAATTAATTATCTCCTAATCCAAAAATTCAAAATCTGAGATGCTCCAATGAGCATTTCCTTTGAGCATCATGTTGACTCTCAAAAAGTTTTGGATTTTGGAGCATTTCAGATTTCAAGATTTTCAGATTTTGGATGTTTAACCTGTACATGTATATAAACAATATATGTTGCTGCAATTGCATGTTTTTAAACATTATACAGATAATAACATATTGTATGTATTATTCTGCAACTTGCCTTTTTTGGGTCAGTATGGTTTGTGAAATTTGTCTGGGGTGGTATGTGTAGCTTTAGATTGTCCCCTCTTCTCTGTATAGTATACTTTTGTAAGAGCACATTACAATTTATCCATTCTCCTGTTTAGAGACCCTTAGATTATTTCTAAATTGTTGTATACAGACAATGCTGCTGTGATTCACTTTCTTCTCAGTTTGTTTTGGTTTGTACCTTTTACAGCCCACATGCAGGAAGATTTAGTTTCTTGTACACATGGATGAGAGTTCTTTTTTGAATGTTACCTAGTAGCAGAATTGCTGGGTTGTAGGGTTTGCACATCTACAACTTGATTTTGTCAAATGAGTCTCAAAAGTGGTTGTACGATTTTCCATTCCCACCAGGAGTATTTGAAAGTTCTCAGCTTTTCGTATTCCCACCAACACATCATATGTCAGCCTTTTAAACTTCCATCAGTATGATAGATGTGAAATATACTCTCATTTAAAAAAATTTTGTATCTTCTTGATTACTAGACTAAGTATCTTTTCTAAGCATAAGAGTGTGTATGGCCATTTATATTTTCTCTCGTATGAACTGATTGTCTCTATATTATTCATTTTAATATTTTTTGATGCATTGCAATTATATTTCCCTAGTCTTAGGCCTGGCGTATCTTTTAATTTATCTTTATAGTGTCTTTTCATGCACAGACTTTTCTAATGTTAAGGTAATCAGACCTGCTAGTCTATTGCTTTGTGCTTTTTAGGGTCTAATTTAAGAAACTATCCTTATCCTGGAGTCAAAGATTTCTTTTATACCTCTTTCTAAAGTTACAGAGTTTTATACTTCACATTTAATTTCCCTAGAATTGATTTTTTTTTTCATCTGAATAACCAATTGGGCCAGCATCATTGAATGGTTTGTTCTTTCCCCACTGTGTTAGGCCATTCTTGCATTGCTATGAAGAAATACCCAAGACTGGGTAATTTTTAAATTGGCTCCTGATTCTGCAGGCTGTACTGGAAGCATGATGCTGGCATCTGCTTAGCTTCTGGGGAGGCCTCAGGGCGCCTTTACTCACAGCAAAAGGTGAAGTGGGAGCAGGTACATCACATGGTAAAAGCAGGAGCGAGCGAGTGAGCAAGTGAGCAAGGGGAGGTGCCAAACATTTTTAAACAATCAGTTCATGCGAGAACTCATTCACTATTGTGAGGACAGCACCAAGGGGATTTCTTGAGAAATCCACCTGCATGATCCAGTCACCTCCCAGTAGGCCCCACCTCCAACACTGGGGATTACAATTCAACATGAGATCTGGGTGAAGACAAATATCCAAACTGTATCATTCACTGATCCACAATGCCATTTCTCATGTGTATCAAGATGTCATTATATGCGTAGGTTTATTTTTAGGCTCACGGTTCTGTTTCCTTTGGTCTGTTTCCCTATCCCAATCTCAATGACCGTAGCTTTAAAATAAATCTTCATGTCTGCTAAGGCCGGTCTCCTAACTTATGGAGTAATGTATAGTAGTTCCCCCTTATCCTTAGTGGACGCGTTCCAAGACCGCCAGTGAATGCATGAAACCATAGATAAGTACCAGACCCACTTGCCATCAGTCATAACACGTTTCTGTTGATGTCTTACACCCACAAATTTAATGCCTTTTGTATTTTAATTAAGCACTTACCATTTACTGTGGTGGTAACTTTTGCAGTTGGAGATGTGACAACGAAACTAGCATGAATTTCTTTTTCTTTCCTCACAATTTCATGGATAGAAGATTTATTCTTACTGTAGATCTTGACAACCTCAGCATACGACTTTTTTTCTTTCCTTATTAAGTTGAAGACTTTCACCTTTTCACTTAAAGGAAGCACTTTATGGTTTGTCTTTGCATATCTACTCTTGCACTTTGGGGACCTTATTAAGTCAGATAGGGGCTACTTGAACACAAGCACTGCATACTACAGCAGTTGATCTTTTTTTTTTTTTTTTTTTTTTTTTTTCTGAGACAGAGTCTCGCTCTGTCGCCCAGCCTGGAGTGCAGTCGCGGGATCTCGGCTCACTGCAAGCACCGCCTCCCGGGTTCACGCCATTCTCCTGCCTTAGCCTCCCGAGTAGCTGGGACTACAGGCGCCCGCCACCATTCCCGGCTAATTTTTTGTATTTTTTTAGTAGAGACGGGGTTTCACCGTGTTAGCCAGGATGGTCTCGATCTCAGTTGATCCTATAACTCAGAACGCTACTAAGTGACTACTGAGCAGGTAGCAGGTAAGGCGTGGATACGCTGGACAAAGGGAGGATCCACATGCCGGGTGTGATGGCAGGCGATTACATCATGCTGCTTAGAATGGCATGCAGTTTAAAACTTACGAATAGTTTGTTTCTAGAATTTTTCTTTTAATATTTTTCAACTATGGTTGACTGTGGGTAATTGAAGCTATGGAAAGTGAAACCATGGATAAGTAGGGGGCTACTGTATGACTATTCTTGGTCCTTGCTTTTTCCATACACCCCTGCACACACACACACACCCTGCCATCACCTCATGGAAATATATATACATATATGTTTCACTTTTTTTTTTTTTTTTTTTAGACAGGGTCTCGCTCTGTTGCCCAGGCTGGAGTGCAGTGGCACGATCTCGGCTCACTGCAACCTTTGCCTGCTGGGCTCAAGCGATTCTCTGCCTCAGCCTCCCGAGTAGCTGGGACTACAGGCAAGCACCACCATGCACGGCTAGTTTTTGTATTTTCAGTAGAGATGGGGTTTCACCATGTTGGCCAGGCTGGTCTCAAACTACTGAGCTCAAAGGTATCCGCCTGCCTCCACCTCCTGAAGTGTTGGGATTACAGGCATGAGTCACTGCACCCAGCCCTGTTTTGCGTTTTACAGTTGAAAATGTTCAGATGTACACAAAGCAAAAATAGTATAATGAACTTCCAGCTTAATTAATTATTTGTTTTCAGGTTTCATTTATCTCCCCACAACACACATGCATTTTTGTTTTGTTTTGTTGCTTTGCTAGGGTGTTTTAAAGCAAATACCAGAATTTATATTCTGTCATTTCTAGGTTGCAGGTCTTAAGTGTTGGCAAATGCCCCAAGGGAAGTCAGGGTTTCAGACTAGCTTACTATTCTTCATTCTCCCTTGCTCATTGATTTTGGCCTTTGAAGGATTTTTCTACTTTCTTGTCAATTTAATTATCTAGCATTTGGCGGCTTATATAATGGGAGGATTTTCAGACTATTTAATGTATCATATTTGCTGGAAACAATACCATGATTTATTTAAATAGTCCCCTATTACTGTCATTTAATTTGTTTGGAATTTTTTGCTATTATGAAAAAACAGTGACTACACATATTAGAATCTGTGTGTGTATATTTATATATTTGCTTTGGATAAATTTAGGTGAAACTGTAGGATCAGAAAATGCTCATTGTTAATGGTTTTTGATTACTGTTATCAGGTTGCCTACGAGTAATAGATCATATTATACTTTCACCAGTGATGCATAAGAATCTGTATTACTCACTCCCTAACCAATCAACAGAGGTTGTTACTGTTTTTTCCAGACTTAGCCAATCTAAGGTTTTAAATTGGTATGTTCTATTTTTATTTTTAAAAATTCTAATAGAGTTGACACTTATTGGCTGTTGGCTCACGTGTGCCTATATGTGTTTCTTTTCCCGTTTTCAGGACCATGTGGTCTCGTGAATGTTTTCCTCCACTTTGACTCGTATCATAGGAATTCATGGCTGCCAACAATCCAGGGCAGTTGTCTGCCCTTATCTTTTATAGATATATAAAGAAATATTTACACATGAAAGCCAATGTCTAGGTTTCCTTTTATAGAAAGGGGAGAAGTGGGTAAGTTGTAGATACAAGGCAGTTGAGTGTGTTTCTCATTGTTATAGCTGGTTTTGGTACCTGGGGCTCATTATACTGTTGTTTGTATTTTTTTTTGAAGTTCACCATAATAAAGAGCTTTATAGGATAGTTGGCAAGAGCTACCAGTTGATATTTTTGGGTTTTATTTTTATGTCTAGCTAGGAACAATAATAAATGTTAAATATGTTTCTCTAAGCCCAGTGTAACTAAATTTTAACTTTTAAATAATAGCTTTTTAATATTTAATTTGTACCAACTTAAATGCTGCTTAATGCTTACTGACTTAAATAGTCTTATTTTCTACTAATTTCTCTTAATTTGTTTTTAAAGAATCCCATAGGAAGGATAAATCTGGCTAATTGTACCAGTCGTCAGATAGAACCAGCCAACAGAGAATTTTGTGCAAGACGCAACACTTTTGAATTAATTACTGTCCGACCACAAAGAGAAGATGACCGAGAGACTCTAGTCAGCCAATGCAGGGACACACTCTGTGTTACCAAGTATGTATTGGCCTATAAATATTTCTATCAACTAAGCAATTGATTGCCCGCTATGTACTTACCACTATGAGAAATATCACAGATGGTCCTTGACGTTGAAAAGGGCACAGCCTTAGTGAGAAAACAAAACACACACAAAGCATTAAGTGAACCATCTATAATAACTAAATTAATGTAGTTAAGGAAAGTATAATACTCAGGTTGTATCTTAGCTAATGTTTTCCAGTATGCTCACAGTGGAGGCATTTTCATGGCAGTTAGATAATAATCTTTGGGTTAAGTTTAAAGATTTCATGCGTAGTTGAGGAGTCAAGCATTATTCAAAGAGACTTTACACATCCCTTCCTTCCATTCCCAGAATACCCTCATGTAATCAGATGACTCACAGAAACAATCTCATTCTATTCTGCAAATTTCTGGATGGAGATTAAAAGAATAAAACCTTTGGGAGTGCCCCTTTTTTAATTAACCCTGAGCTCAAGTGTAAGATACGAAGGCTTATTGCTAGGATTCTAAGATAGGTTTCTTTGCTTGGATGCCTAAGAGAAGCTTGAAGACCAACTTCAGTGTACAGAGTTGTCATTAGGGACAAAAGTTAGAATTTGATAAGATGTTTGGTAATTAGGCTGTTGCTGGATATTGCAGATGGGGGGAGATTGGTAGGACTAGCTTTATGAGTTTCTAATGTGAAAATATTAGAAAGCTACAGCCAGGAGACACAACACTAAAATAGAACAAAGTTGCCCAGAGACTGCCGATTTGTTTTAAAATAGCTAGATAGAGGACTCATTTGATGGAAATTTTTGATGTCTAGATTACTTCCAGATTTATTCATTTTAACTCAATTATTTCAGGGGTCTTCTATGCAGTGGTGGAATCAGACAGGGCAGGACAGGCAAAATGGATTTCTAATCATTTTGTTTGATAGCGACATGTCCATGGTCACGGTCAGTGGAGGAACCAACCAAAGTGCAGTATCCAAATAGTTCCTGACCACAGCGGCCCACTTCGGCCATTTTGAATATCACTTACATTTTTTTGTATAACCTTATTTTTTACTGGTTGCATAAACTCTCTTAGACTTCTCCGTAGACCTTCCCCTGTGATAAAAATAGCAGATTACATGTTGCTTTAATTACTCTGTACCTCATTTACTTGTAGTCTTTCTCACTATAAAATTATAACTTGGATGGGTACCCTTCGCCCAAGCATATGAGAGTAGTACATTCTCAATTCAGTCTTGGCTGAGTCTTCAGCTTTGCTTGGTGACCTAAAATTTATTTTACTTTTTTGATGGTGAGAATATAAACATTCTGCAGTTCTGCATTCTCCTTTGCCTCACTGATGTGTTTCCTTATGGGGCCTTGGGCCTTTTGGACTTAGGCCTTTTACTTGAATTTAATGTACCTCATTTTCATTTCTACTAACTAAGCTTGCTGTCAATGCTAAAGATTTCTCTTCTGATCTCTACTGCATACTTCAAAACAGAGACTACACATTGAAACCAGAATGTTTTATCACATGGGGAGGCAGTAGTTACAGTGGAGCTTTGAAGTCAACGGACTTAAGTTTAAATCCTGACTCATCAAATGTAACCATGGCAGGTCACTTAACTTTGCTGGCCCTCTGAAATCTTTGGTGTCAAAAAGGAAAAATAACCTCCACAGTGACTAGAGATTTTTTTTTTTTTTTTTTTTAGCCTCTTGAACCAGAATAGGTTCACAGAGACTTCAGACAATAGAGATGAATGAGTAAACACACTTAGCACAGTTTCCAGTACATGGAATGAGCTGAACAAGTGGTGGCTATTATAAGTGCAGTATTTTCTTCATTGACTACTAGAAGGTGGTAAACTTCACTTATTCATGTTTACACCATTTCTAGTACCAATGGGGAGAACTTACAAAGTTGTAGAATGAGTGCAATATAAAAACCTAATGGCTGGCTGTTCTCTGGAAGCATGTTCTGGCTATGAGTTAGGGAATCCCCCCTTCCTTACTCTGGCCTGCCCCATCAACTAGTTATTTAGTCAACTTGTAGCTAAATATGGATGAAAGGAAAATATTCCTAATACGGACAGAGAGGTTAGGATAGACAAAGTCTTAGGATCTTTCGATAGTTTATTATAAAATCATGTTCTACTAATATAGTAGGACAAATCTAATGGGACACAGTGCAAACTAATATTACCTGTAGAGCCAGGTGAAGGTCCATGGGTCTGTGATTGCAGCTTTTGGAGAACCTGACTCTGAAGGTTATATTGGGAGTGCCCATATTCAGGGAGTGCCTATAATCAGGCCTTAGGTGCTCTTGCAGAGAAGTTGCCCACACTCAGTGGGTGTCCTATACCATCAGGTTACCCAGGCCGCACACTACCTGTATAAAACACCTGTTGGAAACACCATCCTTTACCAAGTGTAATTAGTGTAAGTTAGCATCAATTAAGCAAACTGGGGATAATTTTCCTCTGTTTTATTTGGAGATGCACCTCACTAAGTGGCTGTGGATTAGCATCCATAAAAGGTGGTTAAAGGTAATTCATTTACTGGTTTATTTAGTCATTTTTTTCCCTAGCAAGAGTACATGGGGGTATGGAATGGAGGGAGAAGAATTCTGACCTCTTTGGTTGTTTGTTCCTGTAGGAACTGGCTGTCTGCAGATACTAAAGAAGAGCGGGATCTCTGGATGCAAAAGCTCAATCAAGTTCTTGTTGATATTCGCCTCTGGCAACCTGATGCTTGCTACAAACCTATTGGAAAGCCTTAAACCGGGAAATTTCCATGCCATCTAGAGGTTTTTGATGTCATCTTAAGAAACACACTTAAGAGCATCAGATTTACTGATTGCATTTTATGCTTTAAGTACGAAAGGGTTTGTGCCAATATTCACTACGTATTATGCAGTATTTATATCTTTTGTATGTAAAACTTTAACTGATTTCTGTCATTCATCAATGAGTAGAAGTAAATACGTTATAGTTGATTTTGCTAAATCTTAATTTAAAAGCCTCATTTTCCTAGAAATCTAATTATTCAGTTATTCATGACAATATTTTTTTAAAAGTAAGAAATTCTGAGTTGTCTTCTTGGAACTGTAGGTCTTGAAGCAGCAACGTCTTTCAGGGGTTGGAGACAGAAACCCATTCTCCAATCTCAGTAGTTTTTTCGAAAGGCTGTGATCATTTATTGATCGTGATATGACTTGTTACTAGGGTACTGAAAAAAATGTCTAAGGCCTTTACAGAAACATTTTTAGTAATGAAGATGAGAACTTTTTCAAATAGCAAATATATATTGGCTTAAAGCATGAGGCTGCCTTCAGAAAAGAGATGTGGACATAGGAGGCAATGTGTGAGACTTGGGGGTTCAATATTTTATATAGAAGAGTTAATAAGCACATGGTTTACATTTACTCAGCTACTATATATGCAGTGTGGTGCACATTTTCACAGAATTCTGGCTTCATTAAGATTATTTTTGCTGCATAGCTTACAGACTTAGCATATTAGTTTTTTCTACTCCTACACCAAGTGTAAATTGAAGAATCTTTATATTAAAAAAGTAAACTGTTATGAAGCTGCTATGTACTAATAATACTTTGCTTGCCAAAGTGTTTGCGTTTTGTTGTTGTTTGTTTGTTTGTTTGTTTTTGGTTCATGAACAACAGTGTCTAGAAACCCATTTTGAAAGTGGAAAATTATTAAGTCACCTATCACCTTTAAATGCCTTTTTTTAAAATTATAAAATATTGTAAAGCAGGGTCTCAACTTTTAAATACACTTTGAACTTCTTCTCTGAATTATTAAAGTTCTTTATGACCTCATTTATAAACACTAAATTCTGTCACCTCCTGTCATTTTATTTTTTATTCATTCAAATGTATTTTTTCTTGTGCATATTATAAAAATATATTTTATGAGCTCTTACTCAAATAAATACCTGTAAATGTCTAAAGGAATCAGTTGTTTAGGAAGCACTGTTTCAATGTGTGGCATGGTTGCTCTGCATCCCTGGGCTGGGAGCTTCTTGAGGGTACTGTGCTGACAATGTCTCATCCATCTTTTTCTCTCTACCCAGTTTGGCTTATTGTGTGTTCTTAGGGCTGCTGTTGAATGCATAAGTGAATGAAGGATCTATTTCTGAGGCATTTCAACTGAATATGGTAATTGGATGTGCATTTGAGGATAGGGAGTATAATTCCCAAGTCTTTAGCAGATACTGAATGGATGAGTGATATCATCAGCCAAACAGGGAATAGGTTTGATGGGACTGATAAGAAGGTCCCTTGTATTTATTTATAGACTTGCATTTATTTTTGAGTGGGCATTAAAGGGCACAAAAGCATGGTACAAAATTCAGAATGCATAAAGAAGGTAAAGTTAAAAAGCAAGTCTTTTCCTACTGTCATAACTACTTTTACCAATGTTTATGTCCTGCCAGAGGCCGCTACACATATTGCATAGAATATTTATATTCTTTTGTTCATAAAAATATTCTATACATACCATTTATTGTAAGTTAAACAAAAAGTATAACAGTATTCCTTAGAGATCATCTAAATATATAGATAGTATTTATAAAACTCAACTTTAGAAGAAATTTAGTTTAAGGTGATTGTGGGACCTCAAGCTAGAAATACTCCGTAAACAGTAGAAAATGTCACTCTGAAGATTTTCAGTGTCATCTGCCTAAGGGGGATTGTTGAAACTATTGGAGTGAATAAGATCATCCAGGGAATATGATGTGGGAAGAGAAGAAAGAAAAAAAAGAACACTGTTCTTTTTTTTTTTTTTGAAACAGGGTCTCACTCTGTCCTCCAGGATGGAGCGCAGTGGCACAGTCTCAGCTCGCCGCAACCTCTGCTTCCCGGGTTCAAGTGATTCTCGTGCCTCGGCCTCCTGAGAAACTGGGATTACAGGCACGCACCACCATGCCCAGCTAATTTTTGTATTTTTAGTAGAGGTGGAGTTTCACTGTGTTGGCCAGGCTGGTCTTGAACTCCAGACCTCAAATGATCCTCCTGCCTCGGCCTCCCAAAGTGCTGAGATTACAGATGTGAGCCACCACGACTGGCCTGAACACTGTTCTTAAGGGGAAAAGTAGAAAAGACAAGTCTAATGATTGTCTTCTATGAAAGAAAAACAAGAATGGTGTTTGGTGAGACCAAAGAAGAAAAGATTTTGGCCGGGTACGGTGGCTCACACCTGTAATCCCAGCACTTTGGGAGGCTGAGGTGGGTGGATGACCTGAAGTCAGGAGTTTGAGACCAGCCTGGCCAACATGGTGAAACCTTGTCTCTACCAAAAATATAAAAAATTAGCTGGGCATGATGGTGCGTGCCTGTAATCCCAACTACTTGGGAGGCTAAGGCAGGAGAATCACTTGAACCCAGAAGGCAGAGGCTGCAGTGAGAAGAGACTGTCTCAAAAAAAAAAAAAAAAGATTCTGACCACAAAATCATAAAGCAGAATAAAGAAAATGTGAATTGAAATTTGGAGCAGTCAGTTGAACAAAATGGTTCAGATAAAAAATCAGGTTACAATAAAATCTGTATGGAAAAAGAATGACAGAATTGATTGCGTTAAAAAATCTGATAAATATCTAAAGTCAAAACACTAAGCAACAGACAAAGGGAGAATATTTATAACATATTTAATAAGGCATTGATAAAAAACAAAGAGCTCCTATGCAAGTGTAGTGGCTCATGCCTGTAATCACAGCACTTTGGGAGGCTGAGATGGGAGAATACTTGAGGCCAGGAGTTCAAGACCAGCCTGGGCAACATAGCAAGGCCCTGTCTACAAAAAAAAAAATTAGCTGAACGTGTTGCCACATGACTGTAGTCTCAGCTACTCGTGAGGCTGAAGTGAGAGAATTGCTAGAGCCCAGGAGGTGAAGACTACAAGTGAGCTGTGATCACCCCACTGCACTCCAGACTGGACAACAGAACGAAACCCTGTCTCTAAAAAAAAAAAAAAAAAAAACCTCAAAATTAACAAAATAAAAAGAACCAACAAGTGGTTCACTGTTATCACATTGGGAATTAAGTAAAAGAAAAACAAAAGAGCTCCTATGACTGGCTATCTGTGAGCATTTACTATGTGCCAGGCGTTATTCTTGGTGTTTTGCATGCAGTATCTCAGATCATCTTCATAAGACCTTATCAAATAAGCGTTGAAGCTAAAGTTTTGCTCACTTTTCTGACGTCCCACGTTGAGCAAGTGGCAGACCCAGATTTGCACTCAGTCTACTCCAGAATCCACATACTTAACACTCTGCTGTTTCTCAATAAGAAAAAGAAAATTTAACCTAAAGAAGAGGGGCAAATAATATTAGCAGGAATTGCATACACACAAATCCAAAGAGCCGGCAAACATGTAAAAATAATACTAATAAAAATACAGATTTAAATGGCAATGGGTTATTGGCCCACAGGTGGTGAAACTATAACCAACATTATTGAGAAACGAACTTACGCTCTTGGTGGGAATAGAAACTGAAACAGCCTACTTGGATGGCAACTTGGTAACTTAACAGGAATCTACTAACACACAGGATCAGATTGTCAAATCTGACTTCCATGCATCAGAGATCTTACCCCTATCAAGCTTTACTCATAGTTTCAAAGACACAAGGAATCAAAAAGCCCCGGCAAAGCAGGGAGAGGCCTGCATCATCCTGCATGCCTCCCAGGGTCTCGTTCCCACAGGAGACACCTGCTCTGTGGCCCAGGGTAATAGATGAGATCTCAAGGAAGGTTTGCGGTCCTCTCACTCAGCAGGGAGGCTTTAGGTATGGAAACATTGCGTTTTATACCCTATATGATATAGTTTTTGTGACTTTCTCTTAGGAGTCTTGTCTCACAAATCCGTAAGTTCTAAGTTTATTTACCGTAAGCAACCCTTAACCAGCTATATCCTACTAAGCACATTCCACAGATAAAGAGTTCTCTCAGCAAATACCATTTGTCTGTTTACTAGGAGGTTCAGTTCTTAGCATGTTTACCAGGAATTTCCTTTACCGAAATCAAGGGCCAGCTGTGCTAACTCCCCACTTCTCAGACAAACTTTCATGTGAGCATAGATGTATATAAAAGGATGATCATTACAATACTGTTTTTATCTATCTATCTATCTATCATCTATCTGTCTTCTATCTATTTATCATCTACCTGTTTATTGAGATAGAGTCTCTTATCACACAGGCTGGAGTGCAGTGGTGTGATCTCAGCTCACTGCAACCTCTGCCTCCCCAATTCAAGCAATTCTCCTGCCTCAGCCTCCGGAGTAGCTGGGATTACAGGTGCCCGCCACCATGCCTGGCTAGAGACAGTTTTTAAAGGGAAAAAAATAGAAACCAATAGGGAAAAAAATAAATAATCTGCAAGCCCATTAGTAGGAAATTATGGTACATTTTTCCTACAAGACACCATGTAGTGGTCAAAAAGAATGAAGCAAGTGTATATCTATATATTGACTTCCAGAGCAACTTATAGGGGAAAGGGATGTACCACGCAACATGGAACCATGTATGTAACATAGATGCACATAAATAACTAGATAAAAGTGTGGAAGGAATCACATGAAGTACATGGGGAAAAGGTTGGGAGCAGTGTGGGGTGGAGGAATGCTTTGACATTTGTCTCTGTTTTTAGAGTATTTGATATGTTTACAATGAGAATATTTTCATATATCACTCGTGTGTGGGCTTACGAACACTTCAAAAGTAAAATCAAAATGAAAAATTGAGTGAATGCAAGACTGAATAGAGACTTCAGGATATTGAATTGTGAAGAGAAAGGCCTAACTGGGACAATAGTTTGGTGGGAAAACATTCAGGGAAGGATATTGTTGGGACTCAGAAAACAATACTCCAAAAAGAAGGCCTCAGAAGCAAGAGTTTTTCTCTGATCTTCTGCCTGCCTGTCTCTCAGTCCCATTCTCCCCCAGGGATAGCCATGGAAACTAGAACCCCTCTTCCCCACGGTGAGTCGTAGAAACGAGAACCTCTTTTCTCCAAAGCCAGCCACAAAACCTAAACATATTTCTCTAACTTTCCCTTTGCCTTTCTGTGTAAAACTGGCCGTAAAGAAATGATCTGACCTACCTTGTTTGACTGTAGGTCATGAGACCCTTATTCCAGAACAGGTCCTGCTCCACACCCAGAAGGAAGGAATGTGGCTCAGAGATGCCAAGAAGAATCTAGACAAGGCTTGCTGGCTTTCCCTGCACAGTCTATTCGCATTAGATCTACCCTTTTTGTCCAACTTCTACGCAGCGGTCAATGCTTTGTTGAACCTAAGCATAAAAATGGCCAATTTCTCTGGTATTTTTGTGTCTTCATTCTGAATGCTCCTGTGTATACACGTTAAGTAAATTTATATGCCTTTTCTCCAACGAGTCTAACTTTTGTGAGTTGATTTTTCAGTGAGCCTTCAGAGGGCCAAAGAGAACTTTTCCCTTGACCCCAAGTTCCCCTTAAAATTATTTTTAATGATAAACTCAATTATTTTTAGCTGATGTAGTAAGCAGGGTACAGACTATGCTACTATAAAAAAAAGAATCATAACAAAGATAGAAGAGGTAAAACAAGATAGAAGTTTCTTTCTCATAGGGCAGTCCAAAGAGAGGGGACTGGTTCTGGGCAGAGAGGTGATTTTGAGCCTTGAGGGTGTCCAGGCTCCAAGGTCCTTGTCCCAGATATAGCCTGCTATGTGGCCCTTGTCCTCATGGCCAAAGCCAGCTCACCTGTATCACATCCATGGTCCATCTATCAGGAGAGCGGAAAGTGCAGAGCTCATTCCCAGTCATTTTGAGATTAAGACCAAGAAAATGTAGTCTTTAGTTGAGTGACCACAACCCCTGTTGAAATTCACCAGGGTTCTATTATACAAAGGCAAAATATGGTGCATTCAGGGGACTATCAGCAGGCCTTACCACTGCTTCTAAATCCTTCATTTTTGTTGAAAGCAAAGATATGAAAACCACCTGACTTGCAAAAGGATTTGTTATTCTGCCTTTAGGGTCCAGGAAAACCAGTATTTGGACTGTCCCTTTTCTTTTAGTATTGGGAGGGTTTTACATCCCAGGAAAGTGACTGTAGAGAGTTAGGCAGAAAGCATGGCTTTCCTGTGTAAAGTGGGAGTGGAGGGGAGCCATTGGGAAGGCAGAGAGGAGGGAAAAAAGAACACCTCAGGCAGTTTGGCTCATTAAACAGGAGGATGGCAAAGTGGCTTCATGCGCATGCGCCCTTTAGCAAGTCTTTGGTGTTCATGGGCATGTGGCTGCCCAGATCTAGGGCATTAGATTATAACTGGGCAGCTTAACTTCAAAATACATTTTAAAACATTTTTTCTTTTTCTTTTGGGTTTCAAGATATACCCTTGAAGCAAACTGCAGGAGCCTTTTCCCTAAGCCTTAAAAGACTCCATGTCCCTCCCTTTCTCACCGTATATACTCCCTTCACGTTTATCCAGCCTTCTGCTAGTGTCTAACTGTGTGCCTTCTTAGAAGTTCCAGGGGCTAATCTTGAGACAGACACAGCCTGGAGACTCAGCTGCAAAATTCCAGAGATTACTTCAAGGTGGCTAGTTAACAACCTAGTCATTGTTGAGATGACACCAGCCCAAGATCCAAGCGGACTGGGACCCAAGATAACGACCAGACGCAGACATTGTTCTCAGCACAATCCTTGCATGCCCTCCTTATCAAGTTTTCCTTTTTTAAACTCCTGCCTTCCCTCCAAAAAATCAAAGTGGCTGCTTTGGATGGGAATCTGGCCACTTCTCCTTTACTAATTTTGGTTAATAGGATCATTTTCTTTCTACAAAACCTCACTCTTCCTTAGACTCTGCAAGTGGTGAGCATGCAGACCTGCACTGGGTTACATGGTCATGGGGTGCGACGTGAAGGTGTTTACCAAAGGGCAAATCAGGAGTGTCCAGAGTACATGGCAACACCTTCCAAGCACTGAGTTTTCATGGTCATTTCATTGTCAGGACGTCCTTGAGAAGGAGAACCACTGGAGCCGCAGCTGGAGGGCGTATTGAGTAGCGATGGTGCCCTTCCTGCAGGCAGCGAGGTGTTCGCTTTCTCATGCTCGTGTTTAGCTCACCGTTCTCTCCTTCCTTGGAGAAGTCAGGTTTCTCATGTCTTTAGCCATATCTGTATTTATTTACTTGCCAAATTTATATTGACTGTATTTCCTTCAGTACTTTTTTTCCTCCAGTTTTGTTTTGGAAGATTTGCTACCTGTAAGCACTAGTCACCTTACTGAACTACTTTATTAGTTATAATAATTTTTCATGATTCTTTTTGGTGTTCAGAGATACCAACTTCAAATAATAATAATGTCTCCACCTTTCCAACACTTGTATCACACTTTCTATTTTTGTTCTTCCAGAACAGTATAATAGTGGTGATAGCAGGCATTTCTGATTTAATAAGAATGTTCTGGTATTCACTATTAAATATAATGCTAATTGTTCACTTGAGATAGATCTTTATTGTTTGTTATATAAAGGAAGTTTCCTTATCTCCCTCTTTTTCTATGGCCAGCTTCCAAATTTATAATCCAGGTACAAAGATATGACATTCCCCCCAAAAGGAAAAGTATGAACCACATTACTTCATAAATTGATGCCAGTTTGTGCCTGTGCTCTGGAAAAATTTAGATTTTAGATAGCTTTTTTTTTTTTTTTTTTTTTTTGAGACAGAGTTTTGCTCTGTCACCCAGGCTGGAGTGCAGTAGCTTGATCTTGGCTTGCTGCAACCTCTGCCTCCTGGGTTTAAGGGATTCTCCTGCCTCAGCCTCCCAAGTAGCTGGGAATTCAGGCATGCACCACCACGCCCGGCTAGTTTTTGTATCTTTTAATAGAGACAGGTTTTCACTATGTTGGCCAGGCTGGTCTCAAACTCTTGACCTCGTGATCCACCCGCCTCAGCCTCCCAAAGTGTTGGGATTACAGGTGTGAGCACCCGCGCCCGGCCTGCTTCTTGAAGATGTTAAAGACTTGCCCCTAAAACAACCTAACCTTGGTACGTGTTTTGCAGATAGTTTGTGTATTAGTTATCTATTCCTGGGTAACAAATTACCCTAAAACTGCGTGGCCTAAAATGACAACAACACGCAGCATGTCACAGTCACTATGGGTCAGGAATCTGGACTCTGCTCTGGCTCAGAGTCCGTCACAGGGCCACAATCTGGTGTCAGTCCTACAGTCCATCTCAAAGCTCGGCTAGGGAAGGGTCTGCTTCCAGCTACTCATCTGGTTGTGGAAGGATTCAATTCCTCACACCATGTTAGAACGAGGACTTCAGTTCCTTGCTGGCTCTTGGTTGGAGGATGCCCTCAGTTCCTCACCACAGGGGCCTCCCTATAGGGCATGTGGTAGCTTCAACAGAGTGAGCCAGCGAGAAGAGCCGAGGGAGTACAAGCAGGATGGAAGTCGTGTTTTGCAACCTATTCTTGGAAGTGACATCCCATCACTTTTGCTATATTCTATTTATTAGAATAAAATCACTAGATTAAACCATGCTCAATTGGAGGGAATCACTGAGGGGCATTTTAGAAGCTTCCTACCTATTGTATTATAATGTTTAATTTTTCTGTGTTTCTTGGCTCATACAATATTTCTACTTCATTTCTTTAAAAAAATTTTTTTTTGAGATTGCAGTGGCGCTATCATAGCTCATTGCAGCCTTCCTGGGCTCATGGGATCCTCCCCCCTCGGCTTCCCAAGTAGCTGGGACTGCAGGTACACTCCACTGCACCCAGCTAATGTTTATTTTTTATTTTTTTGTAGAGATGGTGTCTTGCTATGTTGCCTAGGCTGGCCTCAAACTCCTGGCCTCAAGCAATCCTCCCCCTCAACCTCCCAAAGTGCTAGAATTGTATGCCTGAGCCATCATGCCTGGCCATATTTCTACCTCTTAAAGAGATTTGGTAATTGATCCATCTCTAGACACTCATTCATACTTTAGACTTTTAAATGTAAAACTGTACATTCGGCTGGGTGCAGTGGCTCACGCCTGTAATCCCAGCACTTTGGGAGGCTGAGGCAGGCAGATCACAAGGTCAGGAGATCAAGACCAGCCTGACCAACATGGTGAAACCCCGTCTCGACTAAAAATACAAAAATTAGCTGGGCGTGGTGGCACGTGCCTGTAATCCCAGCTACTCAGGAGGCTGAGGCAGGAGAATTGCTTGAACCCGGAAGGCAGAGGTTGCAGTGAGCCGAGATCACACCACCGCACTCCAGCCTGGGCAACAGAGCAAGACTCCTTCTCAATAAATAAATAAATAAACACATACAGAAAAAAAAAAACAACAGAAAAAACACTGTACATTCTATTTTCAAATAATTTAAAAAATTGTTTTTGTTTTTGAGACAGGGTATCCCTCTGTCAGCCAGGTTTGAGTGCAGTGGTACAATCATGGCTTGCTGCAGCCTTGACCTCCTGGGCTCAAGGATCCTCCTGCCTCAGGCTCCCGAGTAGCTGGGCCTGCCAGAGTGCATCACCATGCTTGGCTAATTTTTTTGTATTTTTTGTGTTTTCCAGCCTATTTTCTCCTTGTTTTTCAGGTTGGATAATTTCTTTTGTCCTATCTTCCAGTTTACTAATACTTTTTTCTGTTCTCTTTATTCTGCTGAAGTAAAAACATCCATAGAATTTTAAATTCTGATTACTGTATTTCTCAGTTTGACATTTCCACTTGATTCTTCTTCTACTTCTTTGCTGAGACTTCCCATTTTTTCATTTATTTCAAGCATGTTTGTGTAATAGTTGCTCACTGAAGCATTTTTACGATGGCTGCTTTAAAATCCTTCTCAGATAGTTTCAACATTTGTGTGATTTGGCACCTGTCAATTGATTCTTCTTATTCAAGTTGAGATTTTCCCGGTCTTGTATAAGTGATTTAAATATTGTGCAATGGACATTGAGGGTATTATGCTATGAAACTCTGTATTTTATCTAAACTTTGTGATTTAGTAGGTCTCCTCTGACATCACGCTGGTGGGAGGGAGGGGGTCTTGCCTCATTTCTGTCAGGTGGGGGTGAAAGTCCAGGTGCCATTGGCCCTTGAGGAGGCGGGGCTCCTTGTTAGTGCCAGGTGGGTGGGAGTGGGAATCCGTGCTCCCACTAGGCCTCTATTGGTAGCACCTAGGCTGGGAGAGAGGCATCTTGCTAGTGTTCCTCAAGGAATCTTCACCGCCAGCAAGGAGGGGAGGGAGCAGACAGCAACTGAGACATCTGACTTCCCCTTGACTTCCTCTAACACTGGCAGGTAAGGGGAGCTCTTCACCACTGGGTAGGGTTGGAAGTCAGGATCCCAAGTGGCCTCTAGTGACTCAGTACAGGCTTCTGATCCTTGCCGGTCAAGGGTAGAAAACTAGGTACCCCACCTGGCCTTTGCCGACATGAGTTGGGGTAGGAATGTATATTTTTCTGTGGTGTTTAGCTGGGCTATGGTGATTACTGTTGCAAAGTTTTCTGTCTTGCTAGGCTGCTGCTTTTCTGCTCCTTTGGCTAGAGAGTGCATGCTTCCCTTGGGGGCTTTTCTTTGTCTGCTGCCACTGACATTTCTGGGTTGTCGGCTTCACTAGCAACCAATTCAAGATAAAGCATGCAATAAGAACACCCAGAGAAATCACCTATAGGATGCTACATACGTGGCATATAGGCTTGAGTATAGGTTCCTTGGGTCTCAAGGTTTCTAGAGGGCTTTCCTTTTTCTTTTCACCTTCCAGTCTTCTAATGTTTGTTTTATATATAATGCCCAGGATTTTAGCTGTACTTAGCAGGGGGAATTGGGAGAAGTTTTTCTACTCCATCTCGGACTTGTTGATTGAAGTTTAACAGTTCGTAATTTCATGGGTTCTCAAGCACATTTTGTGGGGTTTACTTATGTTACTTTAAATGACCCTTTCTGTTATGGAGTAAATTGTTTTCTTTTCTTTTCTTTTTCTGAGACAGAGTCTGTTGCCTAGGCTAGAGTGCAGTGGTGCAATCTCGGCTCACTGCAACCTCTGCCTCCTGGGCTCAGGCAATCCTACCATCTCAGCCTCCTGAGCAGCTGGGGCTACAGGGGCACACCACCACACCCAGCTAATTTTTGTATTTTTTTTGTAGAGACAGGGTTTCGCCATGTTACCCAGGCTGGTCTTGAATTCCTGAGCTCAAGCAATCTGCCCACCTCAGCCTCCCAAAGTGTTGGGATTACAGGCTTCCCTGGCTGTAAATTGTTTTCTTTAATCAATTCTATCAAGAAGTGTTCCAAAAGCTGTGAGTTGTTTTTAACTGCCTAGGCAGTTTTGGTAGATTACTAGTAAGGCTGAGTATCTTTCACATATGTTTATTGGATCTATGTATTGCTTTATTTGTGAATTTTATGTTAGTGTCCTTTGTCCATTTTTCAATTGTCCTTATTTGACTTATATGTTAGGGATATTAGTATTTGGTTGTATGTGGTTGCAGCTACGCTCATCTCTTTTACAAACTGTGCATTCTTTAGCTACAAATTGAATATTTCATCACCTACCACGTAGATCTATTGGGAGCATTAAATAAGACTATGAATGTTAACTCCTCAGACCAGTAAGAAGGCAAAGAGTAAATTCCCGGTAAATGGCAGTGATTATTTATTGTGGAATTAACTGCCCAAGGAGATCTGGAGACAGGCAGAAATAAATCTCTTCAGGCTAGTTGTCTTCCCAAGACCAAGCTTTCTGCTCTTGCACTCTGAAGAGGTTGCTGGGAATATGAAAATGCCTAGAAGTTCGCTTGGCAAGGAACAACGCTTTATGGCATTTGCTGAAGTTTTGTCACAGAGAAAATAACAGTAATACTATAATTTTAGAATTGCCTACTCTCAATTATAACATCTTTTTATTAATTTCAAAACTTCCTTGAGAGGTTAAAACAATTTTTACTTCCATAAAAAGGCTGTATAAAATGGATTTAATTTGCCTTCTTCCAAAAGTTAATAGTTTATACGATTGAAGTATTAAAAAAAATGTGTACTTCACAAGGTTCAGAGGTTTGAATGTAGTATATGAAGTTTAGCAAAATGTGAGACTTCAGACTGAAAATGTATTGAGTCCAAACTCATTCTACTCACTGCACGAAAGCAAATAAGTGAAGAGACAAGGAGTTGGAGGAAGGAAAGCAACTTTACTTCGGAGAGCCAGCAACCAGAGAAGGTGGCAGACCAGTGTTCTAAAGAATCATCCTAAGAGGCATGAATCTCAAGCTTCTTTTTATATTTGGGATGGGGGAACAATGAGGTGACTGGTGACCATGGGTATCTGGGCATCAGAAGAAGGAGGCTGCAAAACTCCTTTGTCCTTGGTCAGGTCACAATGCTCCTATAAATCTTTTTTTTTTTTTTTTTTTTTTTTTTTTTGAGATGGAGTCTCACTCTATCGCCCAAGCTGGAGTGCAGTGGTGTGATCTCAGCTCACTGCAACCTACACCTCCCAGGTTCAAGCAATCCTCTTGCCTCAGTTTCCCAAGTAGCTGGGATTACAGGCACATATCACCACACTTGGCTAATTTTTTATTTTTAGTAGAGACAAGGTTTCACCTTGTTGGCCAGGCTGGTCTCAAACTCCTGACCTCAGGTCATACACCAGCCTTGGCCTCCCAAAGTGCTGGGATTACAGGTGTGAGCCACTGTGCCTGACCAGCTCCTAAGGTCCCAGAGGGACTGGCTGGAGCTGCAGCAGACTAACATAAATTGTGAAGATTTCATGGACATTTATCAGTTCCCAAATAATACTTTTATAATTTCTTACACCTGTCTTACTTTAATCTCTTAATCCTGTTATCTTCATAAGCTGAGGATGTACATCACCTCAGGACCATTATGATAATTGTGTTAACTGTACAAATTGATTGTAAAACGTGTGTTTGAACAATATGAAATTGGTGCACCTTGAAAAAGAACAGAATTAACAGTGATTTTTAGGGAACAAGAGAAGACAACCATAAGGTCTGACTGCCTGTGGGGTCGGGCAAAAAGACCCATATTTTTCTTCTTGCAGAGAGCCTGTAAATGGACGTGCAAGTAGGGAAGATATCACTACATTCTTTTCCTAGCAAGGAATATTGATATTAATACTCTGGGAAAGGAATTCATTCCCGGGGTGATGTCTATAAACGGCTGCTCTGGGAATGTCTGTCCTATGCGGTTGAGATAAGGACTGAGATACGCCCTGGTCTCCTGCAGTACCCTCAGGCTTACTAGGATTGGGAAACTCCATCCTGGTAAATTTTTGGTCAGACTGATTCTCTGCTCTCAAACCCTGTTTTCTGTTAAGATGTTTATCAAGACAATACATGCACACCGCTGAACAGAGACTCTTATCAGGAGTTCTGATTTTGCCCTTGTCCTGTTTCCTCAGAAGCATGTGATCTTTGTTCTGCTTTTTGCCCCTTGAAGCATGTGACCTACTCTCTGTTCGTACACCCCCTCCCCTTTTGAAATCCTTAATAAAAACTTGCTTGTTTTAAGGCTCAGGTGGGCATCATGTTCCTACTGATATGTGATGTCACCCTTGGCGGTCCGGCTGTAAAATTCCTCTCTGTGTACTTTTTATCTTTATTTCTCAGCTGGCGGACACTTACAGAAAATAGAAAGAACCTACATTGAAATGTTGGGGGCGGGTTCCCCTGATACTGCAAAGTCTTCTTCTACATACTCAGAATGGCAGTACAAGTTGTATTGTTTCACCTGTTTTAAATCAGACCCTGAGACCAATGTAAATGGTAAGGTTTACTCTCTGTGATAATTTGTGTAGATTTCTTGGGGCTTCTCTGAGTGGCCACTGAAACATGATTCCTAAGATACGCATGGCCATACTGGGCTCTGTTCCTTAAAGAACACCCTTTCTGCTCCACCCTTTTATACCAGTGGCAAGTGTTATTTTGATCTGAACTTCATGCCTTGTTGAGCATGACTTGGGATACATTTTCTCTCTCTCTCTCTTTTTTATTTTGTTTTGAGATGGAGTCTCACTCTGTCACCCAGGCTGGAGTGCAGTGGCGAGATCTCAGCTCACTGCAACCTCTACCTCCTGGGTCCAAGTGATTCTCCTGCCTCAGCCTCCTGAGTAGCTGGGATTATAGGCACCCACCACCACACCTGGCTAATTTTTGTATTTTTAGTAGAGACAGGGTTTTGTCATGTTGGCCAGGCTGCTTTCGAACTCCTGACCTCAAGTGATCTGCCCGCCTTGGCCTCCCAAAGTGCTGGGATTACAGGTGTGAGCCACCTTGCCTGGCCAAGGGATACATTTTCTCTTTGAGACTCCACAGTCCTCTCTTGAGATTTCCTCTTGAAATTTGTGTTTTGTCATTCCCTCTATCCACCCACTGTTGGGAGGGAATTTTCCATGATTTCTTTGCATTTCTGAATAGCTTGTACGTATCTTGTAAGGAGAGTCACTGACTACTTTTGTTCTAGGCTATCTTTTCAAGGATGTTTGTGTGGGTGGCAAGCCACCCAGGTACCGAGGCAAGATACCAAGGGCACGAGCTGTTCCAGTATAAGAAAACATGTAAAATAAGAATAGTTATACTAGATATAGATCTTAGATATGATTATATATGAATACCATTAATCATTAGTTTGTAGCAATTACTCTTTATTCTAATATTATAATAATCCTCGCTCTACAATCATAACCTAGGAAAAACCAGGCCATGCAGAGATAGGAGCTGAGGGGACATAGTAAGAAGTGACCAGAAGACAAGAGTGTGAGCCTTCTGTTATGCCTGGACAGGGCCACCAAAGGGCTCCTTGGTCCAGCGGTAACGCCAGCATCTGGGAAGACGCCCCTTGCCAAGTGGACTGTGGTCTAGCGGTAGCATCAGTGTCAAGGAAAAACACCTGCTACTTAGCAGACCAGGAAAGGGAGTCTCCCTTTCCCTGGGGGAGTTTATAGAAGACTCTACTCCTCCATCTCTTGTGGAGGGCCTGACATCATTCAGGCCCACCTGCAGTTATCTAGAGGCCTAACTGTCTCCCTGTGATGCTGTGCTTCAGTGGTCATGCTCCTAGTCTGCCTTCATATTCCACCCTGTACACCTGGCTCTGCCTTTTAGATAGCAGTGGCAAATTAGTGAAAGTACTAAAAGTCTCTGATAAACAGAAATAATGATGTAAGCTGTCTCTGTCTCTCTCCTCTCTCTCTGCCTTGGCTGCCAGGCAGGGAAGGGCCCCCTGTCCAGTGGACATGTGACCCACGTGACCTTACCTATCACTGGAGATGGCTCATACTCCATACCCTGTCCCTTTGTCTTGTATCCAATAAATATCAGTGCAGCCTGTCATTCGGGGCCACTATCGGTCTCCGCGCCTTGATGGTAGTGGTCTCCCGGGCCCAGCTGTCTTTTCTTTTATCTCTCTGTCTTGTGTCTTTATTTCTACACTCTCTCATCTCCGCACATGGGGAGAAAACCCACCGACCCTGTGGGGCCGGACCCTACATGTTTATATAGTAAGAGAGCCTTGGAAGATACAGAAAATATTTGCCTCTAGAACAAAGAGCAGATTTGCTTACAACCTTGGAAGATAGAGATTTTTTTTTTATAAGCAAAAGGCAGCCATACTGCTCATTATGAAAGATCCTGGTTCCTTAAGCACAGAATTTTTCTCCTGTAACACAACCCAGAGTATGTGCAGATATCATCTGGACCTCTTTGCATTGCCCTGTGGGAATTGGGGTTGGTGAACCAGTGCAAATGCTGATACTCTGACTACTCTTATTGCTATGTATAATATAGTCTTTTGTCTCTAACCCAGGAGCCTTGTGTCTTGTGAAACTGGCAGACCAACTTGTTAGCCTAAAAGCAGGGAAAAATCTTAGACCCTTTATTTTGCTGCAGATGCCTCATGCTTCTGAACCCCAATATTAGAGAGTCCCCTTAACCTTGGACAAATATAGAGACAATAGGGGAGACAGCCTGGGCTGTGAGAAGCAATATTCATTAAGGGCTGCTGAAGGATGTGCATTTCTAAACGTTATGCTTGGCACATGCACTTTTGGCTCTGGGACTTGTACTAAATTGTGCTTCTATTTTTTGCAATCTGCCAATTTTGATGGACATGATAAGAAACAGCAATGTAAAATGTACTGTTGTATATATCATTGGGATATTTTGAAGGACACAGACTACAACATTATGCAGTGTTCCCTTTATGAGGGCCCACGGGAAAAATTTATCTCAGGTATTAGGAAAAGCTGCATTCTGTTGAACAGCTGTGGTGTTTTTGTCCTGTGGACACTATAAATCTTGTAACTGATTGTGTCTCTTTATTGTCACAGCATCTCAGAAGAATAGAGCCAAATTTGTGGTCCAGCTTTTGGAATTAATCAAGACCAGACAGAATACATTTGAGAGTACTAAGTTTACTGCAGGTTGTTTTTCTTCATTGCATTTTCTCATTCATTTATTGTTACATTTTTGCACTATGTGTATGTTTCTATTTTTATCTTAATCAGATTTTCAGGATCTGATATGTCTACCAAGTTTATTGTAAGACCAGCAGCTTTCTGCCTCCCTACCCTCCTCCTTCCCATGCCTCCTGCACCTGGTGTCTTCCTCTCCCTTAGCTTAAGTCCTTGTTTTGCTGGACCATCTGAGACAGATGCTGGAAGGCACATTTATTGAGAGCTAATGTGTCTGAAAATGTTATTAGGTGACTATCACACTTAGCTGATAGTTTGGTGAGTCACAGAATTCTAGGCTAGAAATAGCTTTTATTTAGACTTTTGAAGCTTTTGCTCCATTGCTTATAGGTTCTAGCACTTCAGTTGTGAAGTCCAAAGATCTTATGATTCTTTTGTTTTCTTTTTCTTTTTTTGAGCTGGAGTATTGCTTTGTTACCCAGGCTGGAGTGTAGTTGTATGATCTTGGCTCACTGCAACCTCCACCTCCCAGGTTGAAGTGATTCTCCTGCCTCAGCCTCCCAAGTAGCTGGGATTACAGGTGACTGCCACCATGCCTAGCTAATTTTTATATTTTTAGTAGAGACGGGGTTTTGCCATGTCAGCCAGGCTGGTCTCGAACTCCTGGCCTCAAGTGATCTGCCAGCCTTGGCCTCCCAAAGTGCTGGGATTAGAGGTGTGAGCCACCACACTTGGCCTTCTTTTTAGTTTTTTTTTTTACTCACAGAATCTGATTCTTGATCCTTTGATGTGACTTATTTTTTTCTCTGGAGGCTTTGTTGGATCTTTTCTTTGTTGTCAGTGTTCTGAAATTTCAGGAAAATACTATACGTTTGCGGAGTCTTTTGACATCCATTGTGCTGGGCAGGATATTTTTCTCTGATTGTTTCTTGGATAATCCCCTCTCCTGTGTTTTTCTGGGTTTCCTGTTTCTTGAATGACTTTATTTTGGTTTTGGGACTTCTGAGTTAGTCTTCTCGTGGCATTTCTTAATACTGATTTTCATTCTCTCTTTGTAAGTCCTATTTCTTGAAAGATCCTTTGTATTGATTTCTGTTGCTGCCAGAAAACATTACCACATACCTGGAGGCTTAAAAGAGCCCTCCTTTATTATCTCACAGCGTTTGTGAGTCAGAAGTCTGGGCCTCACGTGGCTCAGTTGGGTCCTCTGCTTAGGGCCTCACAAGATGGAAGTCAAGGTGTTGGCTGGCTTAGCTCTTACCTGAAGACTCTGGGAAGAATCTGCTTCCAAGCTCACTCAAGTTGTTGGTAGAATCCAGTTCCTTGTGATTGTATTAGGTTGGTGCAAAAGTAATCATGGTCTTTGCCATTTAAAAGTAATGGCGGCCAGGCGTGGTGGCTCGCGCCTGTAATCCCAGCACTTTGGGAGGCCGAGGAGGATGGATCACCTGAGGTCAGGAGTTCAAGACCAGCCTGGCCAACATGGCAAAACCCGTCTCTATTAAAAATATAAAAATCAGCCGGGTGTGGTGGCATGTGCCTGTAATCCCAGCTACTCGGGAGGCTGAGGCAGGAGAATCGACTTGAACTTGGGAGGTGCAGGTTGCAGTGAGCCAAGATCGTGCCACTGCACTCCAGCCTGGGCAACAGAGCAAGACTCCATCTAAAAATAAAAAGTAATGGCAAGCCAGGCAAGGTGTCTTATGCCTGTAATCCCAGTACTTTGGGAGGCTGAGGCGGGTGGATCACTTGAGGTCAGGAGTCCAAGACCAGCCTGACCAACATAGTGAAACTGTGTCTCTACCAAAAATACAAAATTAGCTGGGCGTGATAGTGCATGCCTGTAGTCCCAGCTAGTTGTGGGGCTGAGGCAGGAGGATCATCTGAACCTGGGAGGTGGAGGTTGCAGTGAAACAAGATTGTGCCACTGCACTCCAGCCTGGGAGACAGAGTCTCAAAAAAAAAAAAAAAAAAAAAAAAAACAAGAAGAAAAAAAAGAAAAAGAGAAGTAGGTGTCCTAAACCAGGGCTAGGACAGGGTGCTTGACACAGGCTAAGAATCTGGCACTCCTCCCAAAGAACATAGTTTCCATGTTTGCTCAATATTTATTTAGCTAACCATTAAGGGGACAGGATGGATTTTTCTCTTTTAAAAATTACATGAGCTGGGTGTGGTGGCACATGCCTATAGTCTCAGCTACTTGGGAGGCTGAGGTGGGAGGATCACTTGAGCCCAGGAGTTCAAGTCCAGCTTGGACAAAATAGCAAGACCCTCTGTTTAAAAAAAAATTTCATATGTCTTTTCTTCAAATTTAAATCTAATTATTAGACTAAACTTATTATTAAACTAAATTATAAGACTAAATGTTTTAACTTATTTAGGAATATCTTTTATAATTTTTCCATTGCTCATACTTCTATAGCATTACTCATTTGACTAATGATGAATGATAACAAATACATATAGCTGTAAAATGTTAAAATGTGTTTAAATTTTTTTTCTGACTATCATAGTGGCAAGTGATTTTTGTTTTTTTGGTAGACTTACCTTGTATTCCCTCAGTTTTATATTTTTCTGGATGGGACATCTTTTTGGGAGGTTTATTAAAGGGTTACAACTTTTTTTTTTTTTGAGACAGAGTCTTGCTCTATTGCCCAGGCTGGAGTGCAGTGGTGCAATCTCAGCTCACTGCAACCCCTGCCTCCTGGGTTCAAGTGATTCTCGTGCTTCAGCCTCCTGAGAAGCTGGGATTATAGGTGCCCACCACCATGCCTGGCTAATTTTTGTATTTTTTTAGTAGAGACTTGGTTTCACCATGTTGGTGAGGCTGGTCTCGAACTCCTGACCTCAAGTGATCCACCCGCCTTGGCCTCCCAAAGTGCTGGGATTACAGGTGTTAGCCACCGTGCCTGGCCTAAAGGGTTACAATTTAAACAATAAAGTGGAACCCTCATTCTTTGTCAACAGCACCACATCAAACATCACTGGGGGCCAGGAATTCTGCTGATGTTGTTCTCATTGTAGGACTGCCAGCCTATTCACTTTCATCACTGACAGAGAGGCCAAAAGTGGCACCATGCAATGGGCACATGGGAGGATTGCTTTTCAAATGTTTACTTCCACTTTGAGGGAATCAGGGAGAACAAGACCAATTATAGTTTGCCAGTAAGGTAAGAAAATAAATGTAGAAATCCGAGCTAACTGGCACAATATTTCCTCCTATTTCAGTGATATCTTGGTGCTCATTATGGGTTGGCCACCAGACAGGCTTGTCCCTTGATCTAGTTATGCCCTCATTCTCTGCACTGGCCACCTTTCCTTCCTGGTGCCCAGTATCCTGATATTCTGTCTCCTGCACCCCATGACACAGCTCTCAGTGTCTTCATTCACACTCAGGTGCAAGTGTCTGATAATAGCATAAAGAATTCTATCATGCTCAGGGTCAGGTTCCAGCCCCAGCTGAGGGCTGAGGGGAGTGGGTGGATGCAGGGCAGGGAGCTGGAAGAACACTTGAGAGACAGCAGGTAGATGGGAGATGGCTTTATTCAGCAGCTCCTTCACAGAGTCAGTGTTACATTTATGCACCACACAAACAATAGTGCCTGAGAGCCAGGTGATGAGCTTCTCTATGTTATGTCTACATGCTTATGATTATATAAACATGGGACTGTGTGCCTGCACCACAAACCTGCTGGGTCATCCAAGCTGTTTACCTGGGCCTATGCCTGCTGCCCTGTGCCTGCTTGGCTGCAGCACAGCCATGTTCCTTACACTACACCCCCTAGGCCGAGGGGATCCTCTTGGTGGGGACCCCTGCATATACAGCAGCACCCTGGACCCACAGGCCACAGCAACAATACAGAGAGCAAAAACCTACCACTAATATTCCTGCTATGCTACCTATGATTATGAGAGCCCAACATAGGCCAGAGCCCAGAGATGCCCACCATCTCTGAAGGGGGTCGTCAGTAAGGTGCTCAATCACCTTAATCTCCAGTGACACCCTTTGTAAAGCTGCTGTTATGTTCCGGTGGTTGTCAGGGATAAATGTACAACGTTGTGTCCCTACAAGGAGGGCACAGGTGCCACCTTGGGTAGCTGTGACTATGTCTAAAGCCATCTGGTTTTGTAGCACCACCTTCCTGATCTGATCAACTTCATCAGTTAACAAAAGGAGAGCAACTCAGGTGTCATTCAGAGCACGAGCTGTGTGCTCTGCAAAGGCTGTAGCCTGCTTTTCTACAGTAATGACTTTTACTCCAGGGATAGTTATTGCTAAGGGATAGAACCACCAGGGGGCCCCCTGCCCTCGCAAAAAGCGGGAATGCAGTGCCTCCTAATAATGCCAGCGACTAGGCAATGGGGGAAACACAGTGGCAGGCACATTGGGCCACCCCAGGTACAACATCCGGTCCAACTGGCTGGCAGACATGGCCATCCTGTGTCCCCACAGACCCATAAACTCCCAGGGGGCACGAAGTCCATGGGGGGGGGGGCCCAGCCTTGGTAAGGCTGCTTGTTCCACCACACCCTTGGTGTGGTGACATGTGTTGTGTTTGCACAAACCTCAGTAGGCAGCCATCCCACAGTGACTTTTCCCCGGTGCTGCTCTATGCATTGTGGCACCTGCAATGAGGGCACCACGTGATCTCCTATTAGCCAGCCCCATCCATCATGGACACTATGAGTCAGCCAGCGGGCAGGCTTGCCATGGTTTTGCAACACCCCTGTCCAAAGCCCGCTGTGTTGCATCCCACCCATTGTCCATGGGATCCCAGGTCTCTAGTGATGTTCAGTTCTGCACAGAAGCTGGATGCACGTGACAAGGCAAGCTGTCCGCAGCTGCTGCTGGGAGGGCAGTGCAGATCCAACAGTTGGAGACATTGGTCACATCAGTGTAGGCGTGGGCCCAATCCACAATGCTGTTGGAGCATGCCAAACTACAGCTGGAACAACAAAGCAGGCACAGGTACTAACAGGGGCAAATCACGTCCCTCAGGCAAAATACAGGCCAACTTTTCATCTCTGGATAACAATGTAGCCGTCAAGGGCTTCTGCCCTGGGCTGTGATACCACACCTTCTCAGCTCCCCATGGTTCTTTTGGGTCCTGTACCCGTGCCAAAATCAAAGGGGAGCTCATAATAGGCCACACAGACAGTACATATGTCCCCCAGAGAAGGGCCCCTTCCCTGGCTGGTTTCTTGGGAAACATCTTAGACCACACAAAGGAAAGCTCTAGCATGCATGTGCCAGATAACATTATGAATCACCTTCTTTGACCACTTCCTGACTCCTTAATCTGCCTAGCTGCTAACCTTCCAAAATCCTGTTTTTGATGCCTTTTCTTCCGTTTTCATCTTGGTCCCTCTGGGTTGAGTGCTTGACTCTATTTGGCTTCTGTCGGCAGTAATTCTGACTCTTCTCTCTGGCCAAGCTCCCTCAGGTGAGGACCCTTCCTGTTTTCACTTGACCTCCTAGTTTGGCTTTTTCAGGTCTGGGAGTGGGGTCTGGGCAGCATGTGAAGCCCAGCCAGGATATGCATAGAGAGCCCATGCTAGGGTAACGCTTTAAGAATCTGTTTAAAAGACCTTTGGCTTATCTCCTGGACAGCTAAACCCACAGTGATATATACTGTTAGAGCCTTCCAACATCCATCTCCCCACCCCTTTGTTTTAACATCAGAGTCACTATATAACTGGGGCAGAGAGTGGAGCAGTGAGGAAGAGAAGGATACTCTGACAGCAAAATTTAAGACTACATTTCTAGGTATGGCCATATGACTTAGTTCCAGCCAATGATATGTAAAGAAGACTCATTAAAAGGGGACCAACAACTAAGGAAGTGTTTTTTTTTCTTCTTCCTCTTTGGAATAAAGGCATGATGGCTGGAGCTGCAGTAGCCATATTGGATCAAGAGGATAGGTACCATGTGCTGAGGACAGTAAAGTATAAAGATAAACGCAGGTTCCTCATAGCTTAATGATGCCACCAAATCTTCTTAGACTATCTCTAGACTTATTTTATGTGAGAGAATAAACCTCTATGGGTTTAAGCCATTGTCACTTTTGGATTTCTGTCATATGTTGTAAAACCTAAGCTAATCATATATACTAACACCTTCTCTTTTCCTACTTTTATCTTGTTGCCACCTTTAAAAAAAGAGAGGAGTATTTTATTAATGATGGCAACCTGTGGTTTTGGATTGCTTTTCTAAGCGGTTGCTGCCACCATTGCTGTTGAAGCAAAAGTGAAGCACATTGTTTTGGTACAGTTGTAATACTCCCCGTGGCCACAGACTCCAAATCTCAGGTACTTAAGACATTGACATCTACTAGAAATATGTAAGTATTAGTCCTTACCTCCACTCTGTACCCGTGGTGGTGTGTCCTGTGTGGAAAATGTGCATACAGTCTTTGCATACAAGTTTCTGAATCACTTTTTCAAAGTCATTGTGAAAACATATGATCTTTAGTGGGATTCCTGGGTGTTAGCTGAGAACGTTCAGCCTATTGTTCAGATTCATACTTCCCTTGGTCCCCAACTTTTTAATATAAAAAATTTTCAAAAATATATAAAAGTTGAAAGAATGTTACAATTCATATTCATATCCTCACCACCAAGTGTCAATAGTTGTTAATATTTTGTTATTTCACTTTATCTGTATACCCACACAGATTTAAAGCTAAATCTGTATCTAGAGTGACACTGTTTTTGGCTATCCATTTGAAAGTGAGTTGCGGACATCATTTTTTCACTATTAACGTATCCTGAATTTCCAAATTGTGTTCTACGTGGTCATGAGAGTGCCAAAGGCAGATTCCTAGGTGTTTTCAGCCCAAGAGTATGTGTGGCTTAGAAGCCCTTCAGCCTCAATATGGGCCATAGCAGGAAGGATGCTTTGGGACTGTTACAAAGTGTATAGCAAAGATACTTGAAAAAAAGAAACCTGTACTCTTTTTGTTGTTGTTGCTGGTGTAGGGAAATATCTGCTTTGTTCCTAAAATACTGTAAGTTCAGCAAAATTCCACCAAATTAGTTTAAAAATATCTGAGTGATGATATTGACTACTGGTTATTTCTGGAAAGCCTTTATTTATTCATTTATAATTTTTAAAAAATTTAAAAAAATTTTAGGTTCAGGGGTATATGTGCAGGTTTGTTATATAGGTAAATTGCGTGTCACAGGGGTTTGGTGTACAGGTTACTTTGTCACCCAGGTAATAAGCATAGTACCCAATAGGTGGTTTTTCAGTCATCTCCCTCCTCCCACCTTCCATACTCACATAGGCCCTGATGTCTCCTGTTCCCTTCTTTGTGTCCACGTGTACTCAATGTTTAGCTCCCACTTACATATGAGAACATGCTGCATTTGGTTTTCTGTTCCTGCATTAGTTCACTTAGGATAATGACCTCCAGCTCCATCCATGTTGTTGCAGAGGACGTGGCCTCATTCTTTTTTTTAAGGCAGTGTAGTGTTTCATGGTGTATATATACCACATTTTCTTTATCCGGTGTACTGTTGATGGGTATTTAGGTTGATTCCATGTCTTTGCTATTGTGAATATGATGAGCATATGCATGCATGTATCTCTATGGTAGAATGATTTATATTCCTTTGGGTATATACCCAGTAACAGGATTGCTGGGTCAAATGAAATTTCTGTCTTAAATTCTTTGAGAAATCACCACAGTGCTTTCCATAATGGCTGGACGAATTTTCATTCCCACCAGCAGTGTATAAGCACTCCCTTTTCTTTGTAACCCTGTCAGCATCTGTTATTTTTTGACTTTTTAATAATAGCCATTCTGACTGGTGTGATTTGCATTTCTCTAATGATTAGTGGTGTTGAGCATTTTTTCATGTGCTTGTTGGCTGTGTATATATCTTCTTTTAAAAAGTGCCTGTTCATGTTCTTTGCTCTCTTTCTTATGGGTTTTTTGTTGCTTGTTAATTTAAGTTCCTTATAAATTCTGAATATTAGACCTTTGTCAGATGCATAGTTTGCAATATTCTTTCCCATTCTGTAGGCAGTCTGTTTACCCTGTTGATAGTTTTTCTCTGTGCAGAAGCCCTGTAGTTTAATTAAGTCCTATTTGTCAATTTTTGTTTTTGTTGAAATTGCTTTTGGTGTCTTTGTCATGAAATTTTTGCCAGGGCCTATGTCCAAAATTGTATTTCCTAGATTATCTCCCAGAGTTTTTACAGTTTTCGGTTTTACATATACAGCTTTAACCCATCTTGAGTTGATTTTTGTATATGGTGTAAGGAAGAGGTCTAGCTTCAATCTTTGGTATATGGCTAGCCAGTTATCCCAGCAACATTTATTGAATAGGGAGTTCTTCTCCCATTGTTTGTTTTTGTCATCTTTGTCAAAGATCAGATGGTTGTAGGTGTTCAGCTCTATTTCTGGGCTCTCTATTCTGCTCCATTAGTCTATGTGTCTGCTTTTGTACCAGTACTATGCTGTTTTGGTTACTGTAGCCCTGTAGCATAGTTTGAAGTCAGGTAATGTGATGCTTCCAGCTTTGCTCTTTTTGCTTAGGATTGTCTTGACTATTTGAGCTGTTTTTTGGTTCCATATGAATTTTAAAATAGTTTCTTCTAATTCCGTGAAGAATGGCATTGATAGTTTGATAGTAATAGCATTGAATCTGTTAATTGGTTTGGGCAGTATGACCATTTTAATGATATTGATTCTTCCTATTCACAAGCATGACATGTTTTTCCATTTGCTTGTGTAATCTCTTATTAATTTCTCCTTCCTTCTTTCTCTTCTCTTCTCTATCTTCTCTTCTTTTCTTTTTTGAGACAAGGTCTTGCTCTGTCACCTAGGCTGGAGTGAAGTGGTGTGTGTGATCATGGGTTGCTGCAGCCTTGAACTCCTGGGCTCAGGTGATCCTTCCACTTCAAGCTTTCCTGGGTAGGTGGGACTATGAGCATGCACCACAATGCTTGTCTTTTTTTTTTTTTTTTTTTTTGAGATGAGGTCTTGCTATGTTGCCCAGGCTGGTCTTGAACTTCTGATCTCAAGTGATCCTTTCATCTTGGCCTCCAAAAGTGCTGGCATTAGAGGTGTGAGCCACAACAGCTGGCCATCTCTGATTTCTTTGAGTAGTGTTTTGTAATTCTTGTGGTAGAGATATTTCACTTCCCTGGTTAGCTGTATTCCTAGGTATTTTATTCTTTTTGTGGCTATTGTGAATGGCATTGCATTCTTGATTTGGCTCTCAGCTTGGATGTTGTTGGTGTATAGAAATACTACTGATTAGGCCAGGCGTGGTGGCTCATGCCTGTAATCCCAGCACTTAGGGAGGCCAAAATGAGTGGATTACCTGAGGTCAGGAGTTTGAGACCAGCCTGGCCTACATGGTGAAACCCCATCTCTACTAAAAATACAAAAAATTAGTTGTGCATGGTGGCAGATGCCTGTAATCCCAGCTACTTGGGAGGCTGAGGCAGGAGAATCGCTTGAACCTGGGAGGTGGAAGTTGCAGTGAGCTGAGATCATGCCACTGCCCTCCAGCCTGGGCAACAAGAGTGAAACTCCATCTCAAAAAAAAAAAAAACTACTAATTTTTGTACATGGATTTTGTATTCTGAAACATTGCTGAAATTGTTCATCAGATCTAGGAGCTTTTGGGAGAGACCATGGGGTTTTCTAGACATAGAATGACATCATCTACAAATGGAAAGAGTATGACTTCCTTTCTTTCTATTTGGATGCCTTTTTTTTTTTTTTCCTCCTGCCTCATGATTGCTCTGGCTAGCACTTCCAGTACTATGTTGAATAGGAGCGGTGAGAATGGATACCCTTGTCTTGTTCTTGTTCTCAAGGGGAATGCTTCCAGCTTTTGCCCATTCAGTATGATGTTGTCTGTGGGTATGTCATAGATGACTCTTATTGTTTTGAGATATGTTCCTTCAATGCCTGGTTTGTTGAGAGTTTTTAACATTAAAAAATGTTGAATTCTATTGAAAACCTCTTCTGCATCTATTGAGATGATTATATGGTTATTGTTTTTAGTTCTGCTTTTGTGTTGAATCACACTTGTTGATTTGCATGTATTGAACCAACCTTGCATCCCATGAAGCCTACTTGATCATATCATGGTGGATTAGCTTTTTGATGTGCTGCTGGATTTGGTTTGCTAGCATTTTGTTGAAGAGTTTTGCACATCTGTTAATTAAGGATATTGGCCTGAAGTTTTCTTTTTTTTGTTGTATCTCTGCCAGGTTTTGGCATCACAATGATGCTGGCCTTATAGAATGAGTCAGGGAGTCTCTCCTCAATTTTTTGGAATAGTTTCAGTAGGAATGGTAACAGCTCTTTTTTATACATCTGGTAGAATTCAGCTGTGAATCCTTCTGATGCTGGACTCTTTCTGGTTCACAGGCTTTTTATTACTGATTCAATTTCAACATGCATCATTGATCTGTTCAGGGGTTCAATTTATTCCTGATTCAATCTTGGGAGGTTGTATGTTTCCAGGAATTTATCTATTTATTATAGTTTTTCTAGTATGTGTACATAGAGGTGTTCATAGTCCTTTCTGAGGGTTTTTTGTATTTCTGTGGGGTCAGTGGTAATGTCCTTTCTGTCATTTCTGATTGTGTTTATTTGGATCTTCTTTCTTTTTTTCTTTATTAGGATAACTAGCAATCTATCAACCTTATTTATTCTTTCAAAGAACAAACTCTTGGGTTCATTGATTTTTGTATGGTTTTTTTAATCTCAATTTTGTTGAGTTCAGCACTGTTTTTTATCATTTCTTACCTTCTGCTAGCTTTGGAGTTGGTTTGCTCTTGTTTCTCTACTTCCTTTAGGTATGATGTTAGGTTGTTAATTTGAGATCTTGCTAACTTTTTGATGTGGGTGTTTAGTGCTATAAACTTCCCTTTTAACACTACTTTAACTATGTCCCAGAGATTCTGGTATGTTGTATCTTTGTTCTCATTAGTTTCAAAAGAACTTCTTGATTTCTTCCTTAATTATATGGTTTACCTCAAAGTCATTTGGGAGCAGATTGTTTAATTTCCATGTAATTGCATGGTTTTGAGTAATTTTCTTAGTTTTAATTTCTATTTTTATTGTGCTGTTGTCTGAGAGTGTGGTTGGTATGATTTTAGTTTTTTAAAATTTGATAAAGATTGTTTTATGGCCGACTATGTGTTCAATTTTAGAGTATGTGCCATATGCAGATGAGAAGAATGTATATTCTGTTGTTTTTGGGTGAAGAGTTCTGTAGATGCCTGTTAGGCCCATTTGGTCAAATGCTGAGTTCAGGTCCTGAATATCTGTTAGTTTTCTGCCTTGATTTTCTGTCTAATACTGTCAGTGAGGTGTTGATGTTTTCCACTATTATTGCATGGTTATCTGAGTCCTTTCATAGGTCTCTAATAACTTGCGTTATGAATCTGGGTGCTTCTGTGTTAGGTGCCTATATATTTAGGATAGTTAAGTCTTCTTGTTGAATTGAACTCTTTAATGTTATATAATGCCCTTCTTTGTCTTTTTTGATTGTTATTGGTTTGAAGTCTGTTTTGTCTGAAATCAGAATAGCAACCTCTGCTTTTTCTGTTTTCCATATGCTCAGTAGATTTTTCTCCATTCATTTACTTTGAGTTTATGGGTGTCATTTCATGTGAGATGGAACTCTTGTAGACAGCATAGAGTTGGGTCTTGTGTCTTTATCCAGCTTGCCAATCTGTGCTTTTTAATTAGGGCATTTAGTCCATTTACATTCAAGGTTAATATTGATATGTGCAGGTTTCATCCTGTCATTGTGTTGTTAGTTGATTATTATGCAGACTTGATTGTGTGGTTGCTTTATAGCATCAATGATCTATATATGTAAGTGTGTTTTTGTGGCAGCTGGTAACGGTCTTTTCTTTCCATGTTTAGTACTCCCTTAAGTACCTCTTGTAAAGCTGGTCTGGTGATAACAAATTCCCTCAGCATTTGCTTGTCTGAAAAGGATCTTAATTCTGTTTTGCTTATAAGCTTAGTTTGGTTGGATATGAAATTCTTGACTGGGATTTATTTTCTTTAAGAAATGCTGAATATAGGCCCCCAATCTCTCTTCTGGTTGGTAGGGTTTCTGCTGAAATGTCTGCTGTTAGCCTGATGGGATTCCTTTACAGGTAACTTGCCCCTTTTCTCTAGATGCCTTTAACATTTTTTTCTTTCTTTTTTTTTTTTTTTTTTTTTTTTGGAGAATCCGATGAGTATGTGTCTTGGGGATAGTTGTCTTGTATAGAATCTCACAGGGCTTCTCTGCATTTCCTGTATTTGAATGTTGGCCTCTTTAGTGAGGTTCGAGAAATTTTCATGGATGATACCCTCAAATATGTTTTCCAAATTGCCTGTTTTTTCTCCCTCTCTTTCATGGATGCCAGTAAGTCATAGATTTGTCTCTTTACATAATCTCATATTTCATGGAGGTTTTGTTCATTATTCTTTATTGTTTCTTAAAAATTTTTGTCCGACTGAGTTATTTCAAAGAACCAGTCTTTGAGGTCTGAGATTTCAAGATTTTTTTTTTTTTTTTTTTAAGACAAAGTCTCACTCTGTAGCCCAGGCTGGAGGACAGCGGCACAATCTCAGCTCACTGCAACTCTGTCTCCTGGGTTCAAGCAAGGGTTGTATCTCAGCCTTCTGAGTAGCTGGAATTATAGGTGCATGCCACCATGCCCAGCTAATTTTTGTATGTTTAGTAGAGACGGGGTTTCACCATGTTGCTCAGTCCGATCTCAAACTCCTGGATTCAACCAGCCCACCAGCCTTGGCCTCCCAAAGTGCTGGAATTATGGTGTGAGCCACCATGCCCGGCCAGCTCTGAGATTCTTTCCTCAGCTTGGTCGATTCTGCTGTTAATACTTGTGATCCTGTTATGAAGTCCTTGAAGTGAGTTTTTCAGCTCTATCAGTTCAATTTGGTTCTTTCTTAAAATAGCCATTTTGTCTTTTATCTCCTGTATTGTCTTCCTGTATTTCTCACAGTCCTTGGATTGGGTTTTGACTTTCTCCTGAATGTTGATGATTTTCATTTCTATCTATATTCTGAATTCTATTTCTGGCATTTCAGCCATTTCAGCCTGGTTAAGAACCATTGCTGGGGAACTAGTGTTGTTATTTGGAGACAAGAAGAACTCTGGCTTTTTGAGTTGCCAGACTTCTTGCACTGGTTCTTTCTCGTCTGTGTGGGGTGATGTTCCTTTAATCTTTGAAGTTGCTGTCTTTATGTGTGTTTTTTTTTTCTTTTATCTCCTTTGATGCCCTTGGGGGTTTGATTATGGTATAAGGTGGGTTTAGTCAACTTGCTTTGATTCTAGTCCACTCTTGGATCTTGGAGGAGCCCCTTTTGATTACTGTTCTCTATACCCACGTTTTGTTGTTGGGTGTTCTGGTACATGGGGCTCCCTCAGGCAGGGGCCACAGTTGGCCAGCTGGCTGTATGCTTTCTGGGTTGGCCTTAATTTGCTGTCTGAGTGCTTTCTGGCTGGGAGAAGACAGGGTTGTGCCTGCCCACAGAGTTCAGGCAGAAGCAGGACTACTGGGCTTGAAGCTCTAGCAGGCATGGCTGGCCTGGCTATGAGAGGCAGGGATGGGTGGAGTCACCTACTCTGCCATTTGGGTGTTTTTCCTAGGACGACAGGAGGCTGTATCTGCCAGCTAAGTTCAGACAGAAGTGGGACCACTGGGCTGGAAATTCTAGCAGGTGTTGCCCACCTGGCTACCAGCAGCCAGGGGGTGGGTGGGGTCACCCATCCTGCCACCTGGGCATTTCCCAGGACAGTGGAAGGCTGCACCTGCTGGCTGAATTCAGACAGAAGTCGGACTGCTGGGCTGGAAGCTCTAGCAGGCATTGCTCACCTGGCTATCAGTGGTAAGGGTGGGTAAGTTTGCCTACACTGTCATCCAGGTGATTCCCAGGATAACAGGAGGCTGTAGCTGTCAGCTGAGTTTGCACAGAAGTGGGACTGTTGGGCCAGAAGCTGGTGCCAAGCTCCATCTGGCGAGGGGCGGGTAGAGCAATCTTACTGCTCCCAGGCACCATGACTGTGGTCTCTATTGAGGCTATGGCACTGGTACTGGTCTGCTCTGGGGTCTCAGGCCTGGAGAGGTCCCCTTGGACTCAAGAGTTGCCCCTGCAAAATGTCCAGGTGGTTCTCTGCCTTAGTCTTGAAGTGCGGTGGGGGGTGTGGGAAGGCCAGGAGAATTCTCCCATTCTCAGTTTTGCACAGGTCCTCATGGAAAGTGTGAATCCCTCAGGGGGCTCTCACTCACTCATCCTTTCTGGTATTGGAGAGGTTCTCCTGGCTCTGCACTGAGCCCAGACAGGCTGGTGCCCAGCTCTGTTCTCTGTGTTTCTTGGCTACCTTGATGGATCCCAATGTGTGTGTGTGTGTGTGTGTGTGTGTGTGTGTGTGTTTAGATGGAGTCTTGCTTTGTTGTGCAGGCTGGAGTGCAGTGGCACCATCTTGGCTCACTGCAACCTCTGCCTCATGGGTTGAAGCAATTCTCCTGCCTCAGCCTCCCGAGTAGCTGGGACTACAGGCATGTGCCACCAAGCCCAGCTAATTTTTGTATTTTCAGTAGAGACGGGGTTTCACCATGTTAGCCAGGTTGGTCTCAAACTCCTGACCTCAGGCAATCTGCCCACCTCGGCCTCCCAAAGTGCTGGGATTATAGTCATGAGCCACTGCACCCGACCACAGTGTAGTTTTTCAGATGATTGGCCTGCAGGGTCAATGTTCACTAGCGCTTTTGTTTCCTTTCTGTGAGAGTGGTGCACATGAGCTGCTTCTAGTCTGGCATCTTGGTCCAGTTCCATCTTGAAAGCCTTTAAGTAGGATGACTAACTCATTCTAGTTTGTCTAAGACTTTCCTGGCTTTAGCATTGAAAACCCTGGGAAACACCTCTGTCCCAGACAAACCAGAATGATTTGTCATTTTACTTAACCTCCCTCCTAGAAAAAGTTGATCATATTTTCGTTATTTACTTAATACATCTTTACTGAATAGCTGTTGGGTGCAGGCCCTGGGATAGGGCTGGCGATGTCTAGTTGACTATGACATGGTCTTTGCCCTGCAAGGAGTTCACAGAATCTTCTATATTTGCCATGAGTAGTGAAAGACAAATGTCTGTGCTTTAGAATTAAAATTCCTCTTCAGTGTGACTGGTAGAAGAAGAAATGAGAATGGCTTTATATAGAGAATCATCTTGACATCTAAACACACTTTGTCTAATTGAGGGGGAATTTAACTTTCTTCATGTTTCCGACAATGGTTTCTTAACACAGAAAAGTTAGTAAGGAAGATAAGTTGTGGCCATAATCACTTGATGTTTTCTGGGCTCAGTGCCTTTTGAAATATAAGCTGAAGGCTTTTCAAACCTGACAGTCCACTTGTGAAAGAAATCTGTTGACAGATTCCTGGCAGGTTTTGCTCATGGCTTAGAGACAGTGTCTCTGTCCCTGAATAAGTTGATAATGTTACAGGTGTTGCATTCTGGGCTAGCTAGCGTGGTAACTTGGAGCTTCTTTATGAAAGAGTACTACTTGTGAGGTAGAAAATGCTTTGCAGCCACCAGACCTTTGAAATCTAAAATGCTGGGCAATATCTGACTGCTAGGTAACAGTTCCTTATGTGGGGGTCTGGGCTTCTAGCACCAACCTAGCGCCTGGCAGAGAGGAGAGACTTACTGCAGTTCTTGTATCAAATCAATTTGGATGGAAAAGGAAAAAAAATCAGGTTATTTTAATACAGGGTAAAGTACAGTTTAAAAAAATACAATACGTTAAAACTTTAGTTAAAATATAGAATTATTGCAGGCTGGAGAGGATGCAGGAAGCAGATGCTAGTGAATCCTGTGGAATTCATCTTCTGCTCTGCTTTCATTAGGTTTCCGTTGAAGTTACCTGAGTAAAGATGCAAATTACTGTTCTCTTGTTTAAGCTAAAAACACAAAAGGCAAAAAAAACCTCCTAGGCAGAAAGTTGAAGAGCCTGTAAGTTGCGCCTTTTTCCGTCTGTAGAGCTATTGTATATCTTGCTTCCTTTGGATGGACTCACTTCTCAGGGGAAGAGGCCAGTTCTAAGCTTCCATTCATTAATTCAACCTTCTGAGCAATGCTATTACCAGCTCCCCTTCACTCAAACTAGCAGCTTTTGTTACAAAGGCTTAGGGGCTGTCAGTAACATTTTACCTGGGGAAAAGGAAACTCACTCACTGACCTGTACCACACTGTCGTTTGATCTTCTCAACAATTCTAGAAGCAGGCATTATTATTATTCCCACTGAATAGATGAGGAAGCTGAGTCTCTAGTTGCTCGGGTGGTTTGCTGAAGATCACACAGCTAGCTAGTAAGTGATAGAATCCATATGTTTTAGCTCCAAAATCGGTGGTTTATTTTGTCAAGTTTCTTTTACTTTCTACCAGAGACATGGTGACTGATAAAGTATTATTTTCAAAAAGGTAAAAGCATGACTGTCATATACATACAAAATGAACACGTGAAAAGATTTCTGAATCTCACTAATTAAAGAGGGAACCAGTAAGATGCGAAACCCAGTTTAAAGGACACTTGAGAAGTAAGGTATTTAGAAGCAATATTTGGATAAGGTGTTTTGTTAGATACAAAACTGGTTAAAGTCCAACAGGATGGTAAACTATAACTCTGGGTTTATCTCTTTGACTGAACAAAAATTATTTACATCTCTACTGGACAAAAGTCTGTAAGTTAACTTCTGTCCCCGAAGATTTGTAAAACAGCCCAGTCAACAGGAAGTCAAGACCAGCATAGCGCTGTGAGAACACCCTGTAATCTTTTATGCCCCTTCCTCCCTTCCTCCCTTTCTGTCTTTCCCTCCCTCCCTCCCTCCCTCCCTCCCTTCCTTCCTTCTTCATGAGTTTTGCTCTTGTTGCCCAGGCTGGAGTGCAATGGTGCGATCTCAGCTCACTGTAGCCTCTGCATCTCAGGTTCAAGCAAGTCTCCTGTCTCAGCCTCCCGAGTAGCTGGGATTGCAGGCACATGCCACCACTCCTGGCTAACTTTTGTATTGTTAGTAGAGATGGGGTTTCGCCATGTTGGTCAGGCTGGTCTTGAACTCCTGACTTCAGGTGATCCGCCCACCTCAGCCTCCCAAAGTGCTGGGATTACAGGCGTGAGCCACCACACCCTGCCTTTTATGCCTATTTCTAAGTTTCAAATAATTTCAGATAATTTTTTGGACATGACCTTTTGTTGAATTTAACAGACATAAGGAGGAAGCTAATGTTTTCTTTCTTGAAGGAAGAAGGTAAAGGTACTGATACCACTTACTTTCTAAACTATAGTTTCCTTTCTTAGGCTGTGTGTGATACATTACTATTGTTGACAAGTAAATCCTCAGTAATACACATGGAAGTTCAAAACCTTCAGGAAATCTGTCATCAGCTTTCTAATGTAAAGATAAAACTATGAAAAGCTTTTACATTTGGTTAAAAAAAAAGACTTTGAAACGCTCGGTGGTTACTACCCCCAAAGCCTTACGTTCTTATAGTAATTCACTGAATTTCTAATTAATTGAAATTCCGAGGACAAAAAGTGGCTATTTCTCTTTATTAGGCAAGTAATATTTGCCTAATTAGTTTTCTCTGCCACAGGGAAAAGACAGACTGGAGTTGGAATCTCTGACTGCTGCCAATTATGATAACTTATTTGAACCTTAGTTTCATTATTTATAAACTGATAGTAATGCCTAAAATGCATGCATTCTTCAGTTTAAAAGCATTATTAAGTCTCACTTAATCTCCATGCCACATGTAGCAAAATATTTAACCAAAATATAACTGACCTTTTAAAAAATCATCTTAAGACCAGTTTTAGCACTTGATTAATCTAAATTCTGTACAAGTATAAATATCCAAATTTGAAAATGATGCAAAGTGATAATTGTATAAATTTTAAATTTTAAAATATCGTACTATTTTCTGATAAGATTCTCTTGGGGGATGTAACTTGCTTTTGAACAACTAGCCACAGCTGATGAGGGCCCATTCTTTTAACTGCTCCATAAAGTTAGAGGTTAACGTACAGAAGGCTGATATGGGGTGTGTGTGTGTGTGTGTGTGTGTGTGTTGACCTGATAGAAGATAACCCCAAATATTATGGTTTTATATAGAAAGTTAATCAGCTTTACATCTCAGTTGTCATTCTCATTTCTGCATTCATTTTCCTACTGTTATATTCCTCATTTTTCAAATACTCTTCTTTTCAGCTTTTTTGTCTTTCTGCTGGTTCCCTCATTAAACAGTTAAGTAAAACTTTGCTTTGTGTTCTGTATTTCTAAGAGAGGTAGCTTTCATCAGTTTGAGATTAAGCTTTTCACAAACCAAACAGAAACAAAGAAAAACAGCCACCCACACCTGATTCCTAAATCTTTGAAGAGCAATGTAGATTTTTGCTGAGAATTCCCAAAGACGCAGTAGTTGGGATTAGACACCAAGCTGCCAAAATGTGTCCTGTAAATTTCTGTGTCCAGATGCTTTGCTGGCTGCTTAACTTCTCTGACTCTTTCCCAACTCATTGTCTCCTGGGCGCCACTTGTCCCAAGGCCCTGCTCTTCTCTCTTGTGGCAGACATTCCTTAAGGCAACCCCTAATGAATCACACCCTTCCTCTCCCTAGGTGAGTGTGGGAGGGGTGTGATGTGCTTCTGCCCAATAGAACTTGGCAAAGGTGATGGGATATCACTCCCTTAATTAGGTTATGTCATATGACAGAAGTGGCAGGAAGTCAGTCCCATGATTATCTGAGACTGTCTGAGATGTCTAAGACTTCATGTCAGCATATTGGAAAGGGAGACTCTCCTACCAGCCTCAGAGAAGCAAGCTGCTCTCATGTGAACTGTTTATGGAACGGGCCCCAAGGCAGGAAACCAAGGAAATCTTCTAGGAGCCAAGGTCCCCAATCCTACAGCTCAAAGAAATGGAATCCTGCCAACACTCATGTGAGATTGGACAAAGACCCTAAGTTCCAGAAAGAAACATAACCTGGCTGACACCTGGACTGCAGCCTTATGGGACCCTGAGCAAAGGACCCAGCTAAGTCAGGCCTGGATTTTTGACCCACTGTAACAGTGAGATACTGAATGGGTACGGTTTCAAGCTGCTTGGTTTGGGTTACTTTGTTATACAGCAAAACACTCTATCCTTCCTGGCTTCATTCATTTGCATCGTTGTTAACATCCCTTCTCAACAAAACTAAAGGATCTCCCTCAAGATGCACATTCCTGAGAAGTCAGGGAGTGTGTGTGTGTGTGTGTGTGTGTGTGTGAACGCATGCGTGGACATATGCATTCATCATAGACTGTAAGTCCCACTTAACTATATCACTATATTAATTTGCTCATTCCCTTGGTAAAATTCTTTGGTAACCATCACAGGCTAGTGGAATGCTCCCTAACAGGTGTGTGCATTTCTGTTTCTACAAGCAAATGTCAGAAGAGTCAATAGTGTTTGCTCCCAAACGTGATCGTACCAGTTGTAAATGACATACTGTAAATGTCATAGTTAAACATTACATAAACTGAAAGTGTGAAAATGAAATTTTTAAACGATAACTCAGAGATTCTATAAAGATTAACTGCCGAGCGCAGTGGCTCACGCCTGTAATCTCAGCACTTTGGGAGGCCAAGGCGGGCAGATCATGAGTTCAAGAGATCGAGACCATCCTGGTGAAACCCCATCTCTACTAAAAATACAAAAATTAGCTGGGCGTGGTGGCACACACTTGTAGTCTCAGCTACTCGGGAGGCTGAGGCAGGAGAATCGCTTGAACCCGGGAGGTGGAGGTTGCAGCGAGCCGAGGTTGCGCCACTGCACTCCAGCCTGGGTGACAGGGTGAGACTCCGTCTCAAAAAATAAAAATAAATTAAAAAAAAGAAACTGCGGCTGTATTAAGTACAAAAGGGAAAAAGAGTAGAAATCTAGAAGAACAATGCTCTGAGATTACTTCATCAGTTTCTTTAAATTTAGTTCTCTTTAGAGACCTGGACAGTGCACATTGTTTGTTTACGTAAGGAAGAGGTTATATAATTCATTCTACAGACTCCTGCTCAAAGAAAAGGGCTGTGCTTACAATACATGTGATGAATAAAAAGGAATATTTGAGCTGTGTGTGTGTGCACTCTCTTATTTTGCTTTCTCACTTGATGTGACCTTTTCAATTAATTGTTTGCATTAGATAAAAGGGCTTCCTCTGAATTTTAATTTTAACACTTTCTTCTGTCACAGTAAGGTTGTGTACAATAAATTCTGTTTTTAAGAAAAGGAATGTTTTGAGCTCACTGGCTGGAAGTGTTTTAGGAAAACTCTTAAGTCTGGTCATAAAACTAACTCTTGAATTCCACTGTTTGTCTCAGAGCAGTGGCAAGAATAGCTGAAAAGTTAAGCAATAGGTTTGACAACAAAATAGGTAAGTCATCTCAGGCGACTCTTGACATGTTTCAAATGCAGAACATATCAGGGTTGGAAGATATTGTCATTGCTGACCTTGACACACTGGCTAGTGGGAATTAATTTATAAAAGGTAAATAACCAAGGGATCTCAGATAGGACTCCATCCCTTTTTCCTTCCCTCCCTCTCTCTTTTAACATAAATAGTTTATAACCTCCATTTGTCTTAAGGCATAAGAAGATCCCAGACCTATTCCTGATGGCCAATACAAACACACACAGTGATCATATTCCTGGAACTAAAAGTCCAGAAAACTGGTTTACCAGTGAGACAGAATATTTGAAATTGGGACATTAATTTTACTTTTTGTTATGGATTTATGTAAATAAAGTTTTGTGACTATTGCTAAAATTACTGAGAATATAAATTTGGACCCTGCCTGGAGGGTTACCTGTAATAATTTTTATTCTTTCCCTGAGTAAGCCTTTGGTGGCGAGAGACAACTCTCTTAGCCAAGGGGGAATTCAAAGTCTCACTCCAGGATCTGCAGATAAGAGGCTGTTAGGAAGTGGAAAAGAGCATCATGGGAGATTCGTGTTTTTACAAAGGGTCAGGACAGTGGCTTCTCAGACAACAGGGCTCCTCCCTTGAGCTCCAAGCTTTAGACTGCCTCCCTGCCCCCCCTCCTCCGGCCCTTCTCCAACCTCGCACCTCCTCTGCAAGGCCAAGAGGACATGACCACCCAGGGCCTGCGTTTCCCTTTCTGGACCATGTGCAGGTATCGGGTCCTCAGAATTCCCCACCCAAATGGCTGGAGTCTGCTTCTGGGGCTGTGTGGGCCTCTTTCCTGGATGGAAGGATAACCAAGATCCCTAACCCTGAGAGGTCACTTAATTACTAATGGACAGCTTCCATAGTTTTTGTCCGTTTCCAACTTAAGACCAACCAGAGAAAGCCAAATATGTTTCCCTAACCAATCACATAGGATGCCCTGCTTCTTCCTAACCACCTCCAGCTTCCCCGTGCCAACAGCCTCTAATCAGGGCACACTGGAGCATTCCCCATTTTTTTCCCTGCTGTAAAGCCTTCCTCTGCCTGCCTTTGAGTCTCTGCCAAATTCAAGTGACAGTAGCTGACTCCCTTGCTAGAGCAAGTTCTGAATAAATAGTCCTTCTCTGTTCTCCTTTGGGTAATCTTTGTTTATTTCCACAATTGCCACAGTTTTTCAGTCTCCCTGATTTTCATATCTAGGCCGAAGGCGAAGAATGATTAATCAAAATATTTGTGTCTTTATTATTTATTTAATACATTTAAATGTTATGTAAAATTTTCTGAGGAAGAGTGAAAAAATTAAAAGTATTGACTGTTGGGAACCTAATAATATATATATATATAATTGATTACATTAGATAAAAGGGCATATATATATATATTTATATATATATTCATATATATATTCATATATATTCATATATATATTCATATATATATTCATATATATTCATATATATATTCATATATATATTCATATATATATTCATATATATATTCATATATATATTCATATATATATTCATATATATATTTATATATATTCATATATATATTTATATATATTCATATATATTTATATATATATTCATATATATTCATATATATTCATATATATTATATTTATATATTCATATATATTTATATATTCATATATATTTATATATATTCATATATATTTATATATTCATATATATTTATATATATTCATATATATTTATATATTCATATATATATTTATATATTTATATATTTATATATATATTTATATATTTATATATATATTTATATATTTATATATATATTTATATTTACATATATAAATATGTATATAAATATATGTAAATATATATTTATATATAAATATATATTTATATATAAATATATGTAAATATATATTTATATATAAATATATATAAATATAAATATATATATAAATATATATATTTATATATATATATATATTTATATATACATACTCAGAAGAAGCCCCCTACCTTTGTTTTTTGAGACAGGGTGTCGTTCTGTTGCCCAGGCTGGAGTGCAGTGGTGTGATCTCGTTTCACTGCAACCTCAGCCTCCCTAGTAGCTGGGATTACAGGCATGTGCCCCCATGCCTGGCAAATTTTTGTATTTTTAGTAAAGACAAGGTTTCACCATGTTGGCCAGGCTGGTCTCGAACTCCTGACCTCAAGTGATCAGCCCGCCTCATCCTCCCAAAGTGCTGGGATTACAGGCATGAGCCACCACGCCTGGCCCAGAAGAAGCCCTTTTATCTAATGCAATCAATCAGTTTAAAAAGTCACATAAAGTGGGAAAACATAAAAAGAGATTGCCCATACAGCTCAAATATTCCTTTTTATTTATCACATGTATCATAAGAACAGGGCTTTTCTTTGAGCAGGAGTCTGTAGAATGAATTGTATTAGGCTGGTGCAAATGTAATTGTAGTTTTTGCCATTACTTTTAATAGTGGTTTTTGCAATTAAAATAATGGCAAAAACTGCAATTGCGTTTGCACCAACCTAAATATACAACCTCTTCCTTACGTAAACAACCAATGTGCACTGTCCAGGTCTCAAAGAGAACTAAATTTAAACACACCTGTGAAAAAAAGATATATATATTTGTGTATGTCTTTTATTTTAATTCTTATAAAAGAGTTCTTTAAAAAATATTTACATTTATGTTTTCTTTTAACAACTTGATTAATATCTCAGTCTACTAGTGTGACTATCAGTCTGTTAGTATGAATTTGCAGGATTTATGATGAAAATTTTGGAAGGAGATCAGCACTTGAGGAAATAACACTGGCTTGTCAATCAGTATAACCTCTTTGAGTTGAAAGATTGAGTTAAACTTCAGCTTTAAGTGGTACATGTACACTTGCAGTTTCCAATCTCACCCATCAGATGGTGCCAACACTTCACTAGTAGTTTTGCCACAATGCTTTGGTATCCTCCGATGTGGCATTTGAAAAGCATTGAAAGATTGATTACTTATGCTCTTGATAAAGTTAAGGATTTTATTATTAATTCAGCCTTAGATGTAGTTAAAAATGAGTACAAGTGTATGACACCCTTCAGATAAATGTATGCTAAAGAATTAAGCAGCCTGAAATGAATGGAGAGCTGTTTATTTTTTATAGCTGTATGTTACTGTATATTTAATTTATGCAATTCCCCCAAACCAGTTGCTTCTTCTTCTTCCTTTTTTTTTTAAAATTATACTTTAAGTTCTGGGATACATGTGCAGAATGAGCAGGTTTGTTACATAGGTATACACGTGCCATGGTGGTGTGCTGCACCCATCAATCCCTCATCTACATTAGGTATTTCTCCTAATGCTATCCTTCCACTAGCCCCCCACCCCCTGACAGGCCCTGGTTTGTGATGTTCCCCTCCCTGTGTCCACATGTTCTCATTGTTCAACTCTCACTTATGAGTGAGAACGTGCAGTGTTTGGTTTTCTGTTCCTGTGTTAGTTTGCTGAGATTGATGGTTTCCAGCTTTATCCAGGTCTCTGCAAAGGACATGAACCCATCCTTTTTTATGGCTGCATAGTATTCCATGGTGTATATGTGCCACATTTTCTTTATTCAGTCTATCATTGATGGGCATTTGGATTGGTTCCAAGTCTTTGCTATTGTGAATAGTGCTGCAATAAACATATGTGTTCATGTGTCTTTATAGTAGAATGATTTATAATCCTTTGGGTATATACCAGAGATTGCTGGTTCAAATGGTATTTCTGGTTCTAGATCCTTGAGGAATCACCACACTGTCTTCTACAATGGTTGAACTAATTTACACTCCCACCAACAGTGTAAAAGCACTCCTATTTCCCCACATCCTCTCCAGCACCTGTTGTTTCCTGACTTTTTAATGATCACCATTCTAACTGGCATGAGATGGTATCTCATTGTGGTTTTGATTTGCATTTCTCTAATGACCAATGATGATGAGCTTTTCTTTCATATGTTTTTTGGCCGCATAAATGTCTTCTTTTGAGAAGTGTCTGTTCATATCCTTTGCCCACTTTTGAATGGGGTTGTTTGTTTTTTTCTTGTAAATTTGTTTAAGTTCCTTGTAGATTCTGGATATTAGACCTTTGTCACATGGATAGATTGCAAACATTTTCTCCCTATTCACTCTGATGATAGTTTCTTTTGCTGTGCAGAAGCTCTTTAGTTTAATTAGATCCCATTTGTCAATTTTGGCTTTTGTTGCCATTGCTTTTGGTGTTTTAGTCATGAAGTCTTTGCCCAAAACCAGTTCCTACAAGTTAGATCTTTCCAAATTTCCATGTGCTTGCCATCTGCTGCATTGCAGACCAGCCATGTAGTATGAAAACTTGCTCTGAAGCTGCACTCCTAACTGCACTAATTGTTAAATCACAATTACTTTTGCACCAACTGAATAGTTCCTAGAGTGCTTCCTGGAGTCGGCAGTTTGCACCTACCCTGGGAGGGAGAAGGCAAATCACTCAGTGCTCCTCTGTGTCTTTTCCAGGCTCCTGATGGAGTTCAGCAGGCTTCTATGGTATGGCCATTCCTTGTTTCCTTTAACTTGACTCCATTCATTTGTTCAATGGTGTTTCCTGAACAAGAGAGGTTATAACTTTTCCTCCTTAAGCTTTGTGCCTTGAGACTCAAGTGCTGTCTAGAAGTAGCGGAATGCTTTGCCCAGAAACTCTGCTTCTCTTTTGGAAGATGACCCTAAACTCACTGATATCATAGAATTTACTCAAAACAACCATAAACGCTCACATAAGCTCTTTTATCATAAATTGAAAGCATACATAGGAGGTCTTGGTACTCAATGAACTGGGCATAGGGGATTTATAAATTAATAATCAAATGAGGATGTCCTCTGGTTCACAGTTCCTTATCTGAAATTCTTTGGGCCAGATGTACTTTGGAATTCAGAATGTTTTGAATATGTAGAGCTAATATTATGCATATGCTATATATTACATAATGCTCTGGAAGGGTCTAGGACAACTCCCTATAATCAACCCATTAATTTTTCTGCAGGGAAACATAAATGTTCATATTAAGTGGGATAAATAAAGCCTAAATGTCCTCATGTCATGGCAGGTCAGGGTGTGCCTCCAAAGTGAGCTATGAAACAAATCTTTGGTTGTCAGAGCTTTTTGGATGTGGAGAACGTGAATAAGATAATGTGGACTTGTGTTAGGTGCTTTATGTGTTGTTTCATCTAGTCCTCATAGAAGTACTGTGTTAAATATAAGGATATATGAATATGAGGAGCCTGAGGGTCAGAGTGGTTAAGTAGCTTTCCTAATGTTCCACAGCAGAGCCAACACTCAAACTGTGGCCTGGCTCTAAATAGGCTTAATGTTGCATCGGTTTCCACTTTATAAATTAGTAAAATGCTAAAACTTCAAGTTCCTTGCCTATGTTTGGCTTTTTGCCAATATTCTGCACTATTTTTTATTTTCTTTGGCATCCATGAGAAAGAATATGGTTGCATAGTGAACAATTTGCTCTCTGATGGATGGAGGGAAAGGCTCTTGCTGGCACCTTTGCAGAGCACCGTACTGGCTTGGGGAGGGAGCAGGGTTGCAGTGCTGGAGAACAAAACAGTCAGCTCTGCAAATGTCAGATTTTCCAGTGGTTGGAGACTCCTGCAGTGCACTTGGTCCACACAGCTAGTCAACCTTGATGTTGTCTGCAAAATGATCCAACATCTCATTAACGTCTCTCACTTCCTTTTGCGCATTGTGCACTAGCTTGGATTTCTGCTCCTTTGAATGGGGACATCAGAAGTCACTTGGCTTAATCAAGTTGTCAGCAGGCCAGGGAGGAACTGTTGGCTTTATTCTGTGCATTGTCTCAGGATGGGAATGAATTAAAGTAGTTATATTTTAAAATTATGCTTTCAAGGCAATTCATAAACCATGTTCCTTTTTTGCATCCTAATTATCCTTTTTCTCCTTTCCCTTATTTCTTTCCCTGTGCCAAATTATAACCCATTTATAGTCTAAAGTTTAGGGGTATACAATAGTTATATTTTAAAATTGTGCTTTCAAGGTAATTCATAAACCATATTCCTTTTTTGCATCCTAATTATCCTTTTTCTCCTTTCCCTTATTTCTTTCCCTGTGCCAAATTATAACCCTATTTATAGTCTACAGTTTAGGGGTATACAATCTTTTTCTTCCCTGTTGTTTCTTTCTTGTAATGAAATTAGTAACTTAGCAAAAGCATGGACGAGAGCTCTTTTTATATACCTGTAAAAATATTGCAGGAAACAATAAACTTTGTAACATTTTAATGGACTAAATCTTTTATAGACTTTCAAGATTTGTTAGAAAAATTATTCATCTATAGGACTACATATACCAATATGTCATTCTTAAGGTGCTTTTAAAAGTCCCCCTTGGCTAATTTTTATGAAGGTAGATAGTAGATACACATATTCATGCGTTCACACACCCAGCCTTCCATCTGTCCATAATATTTATACGCAATGATGTGCACAAACCATATGTGTTTCATTCCATGAGTTTCGGTAAGTGCATCTATTTATGTAACTGAAACCTTTATCAAAATAGATTATTCCAGAAAATTATTTCATATTGTTTCCCAGTCAATCTCCAGCTCTCCTATCCCCAAAACACTTTTCTGATTTTTTGCATCATAGATTAGTTTTACCTCTTCTAGAATTTCATATATATATGCATATATATATTCAACATATATACATTCAGCATAATTTTGAGACTCATTTATGTTGTGCATATCAGTAGTTGATTTTATATTGCTGAGTGGTATGTCATGTGTCCCGGGAGAGCTTGCTGGGTCATAGGGTAGTGCATAATTAGTTTTATAAGAAGCTTTTCAAAAGTGCTTCTATATGAGAGCTTCAGTTGTTCTACATCCTTGCCAACACTTGCTGCTCTCAGTCTTTTCATTTTTGGCCATACTGGTGGGTACGTAGGGGATCTCTGTGATTTTACATTGCATTTACCTGATGATCAAGAATGTTAAACACTGTTTTATGTGTTTTTTGGCCACTCCTGTATCTACCTTTGTAATGTGTATGTTCAAAACTTTACTCATTAAAAACATAGGTTGCCTCTTTATTATTGAGTTGTAGGAGTTCTTTAAATATTCTGGAGTCATTGTCAGACCTATGTTTTGTGAATATTTTCTCCCAGTCTGTGGTGTCTTTGAAGGAGCGAAAGTTTGAAATTTTGTCTAATTTGACAGAGTAATATTAATTCTTTCTAAAAATGAATTTATCAAGTTCTTTTTCATTTTTGGTTATTGTTTTTGTGTCTTGTCTAGGAAACTCCTGCCTACCCCTAAACTGGGAATATGTTTTCTTCTAGCAGCTTTTTAGTTTTGGCTTTTACATTTAATTCTATTATCTATCTTAGATTAATTTTTACATAGATATGATATAGAGGTAAATATTCATTAAAAACATCCGGTTGTTCCAATAGCATTTATTGAAAGCACTTTTCTTTTCTCTTGCTTTCTTTGGCACCTTTGTAAAAGAATCAAAGAACCATATAAATTAGGTGTTTCTGGGCACCCTATTCTGCTTCCATTGAGTTAGTTGTGTGTCTCGATGTCAGTAACACTGTCTTGACTATTATAATTATATTACACATTTTAAGTCAGGTACTGAAACATCTCTACATTTTCTTTCTTTCTTTCCCCCAAAATTGCTTTGGCTAACTTAGGTTCTTTGTATTTCTCTGTATATTTTAGAATCAGCTTCAATTTAAAAAAAGCCTCTGGGATTATATTTAGGATTATATTTAATCTATAGATCAATTTTAGTAGAACTGACAACATTGAGCATTTAAATTTATGAATATGGTATTAATATAGATACATCCATTTATTTAGGTCTCTTAAACTTTCTTTCAGCAACATATTGTTTTCTTTGTCTTTTTTTTTTTTTTTTTTTGAGACAGAGTCTCCCTCTGTCATTCAGGCTGGAGTGGAGTGGTGCAACCTTAGCTCACTGCAACCTCTGCCTCCCTGGTTCAAGCAATTCTCTTGCCTCAGCCTCCCGAGTAGCTGGGATTACAAGTGCCCGCCACCATGCCCAGCTAATTTTTGTATTTTTAGTAGAGATGGGGTTTCACTATGTTGGCCAGGCTGGTCTCAAACTCCTGAACTCAGGTGATCCACTTGCCTTGGCCACCCAAAGTGCTGGGATTACAGGCATAAGCCAGAGCACCTCGCCAGTTTTCAATATAGAGGTTTTACATGTCTTTTGTCAGTTTACTCCAAAGTATTTAGTGCCTTATGATATCATTTTAAGTGAAATTTTTAAGAAAATACACTTTCCAATTGTCTGGGCTGCAGTATGTAAAAATTACAGCTTTTAGCAGAATATAATTTTATTTTTATTAGAGAACTTATTTTTTAGAAGCATAGACATTGCAGATTGTATAGGCAGCCATGGATAAAATTTAGTCCTTCAAATAAAATTCTAGCCTGAAGGTTAACAAGAATTGGATGACAGCTGCACATAGCCTAAATTCACATGGCTGGGCTTTTTTCTTTCCGCCTCTAATGCAGTGCACCATTGCAGCCTTTTTTTTTCCCCCCAGTGGACTCCTCCACTATCAACTTTCTTCCCCAGAGGAGTGGTACATTATTTGCTACAATCAATGAACCTACATTGACACATCATTATCACCCAAAGCCCAAATATTTTCTTTATGTTTCGTTTTCTTCAGTTTGAGTATGATATGCCTAAGTGTAGATTTTTTGACACATTTATCCCTCCTTGGTGTTCTCTGAACTTCTTGGATCTGTGGTTTGGTGTCTGACATTAATTTGGGAATATTTGTCATTTTTGCATCAAATATTTCTTCTGTTCCTTACTCTTTTTCTTCTCTTTGTATTCCCACTGTAACTTATGTACAGTTCTTGGATATTCTGTTCCAGTTTCCACCCGCCCCTTTCTCTTTTCAGTTTGGGAAGTTTCTGTTGACACATCCTCAAGCTCAGACATTCTTTCCTCAGCTGTGTCTAGTCTACTAATGAGTCCATCAAAGGCATTCTTCCTGTTACATGTTTTTTATTTCTAGCATGTCTTTTTGATTCTTTCTTAGAATTTGTATCTCCTTGATTACATTGCCCATGTTTTTTTATTTAATTTTTAATTTTTAATGGGTATATAGTAGGTATATATATTTTTATATATATGCTTTCTATTACATGTTTTTTAATTCTAGCTTGTCTTTCTGATTCTTTCTTAGAATTTCTATCTCCTTAATTACATTGCCCATCTGTTTTTTTTTAAATTTTTAGTTTTTAGTGGGTACATGGTAAGTATATATATTTATGGGGTATATGAGAAATTTCGATACAGGCATACAAGGCATAATAATCACATCAGGGTAAATGGGTATCCATCGTCTCAAGCATTTATTATTTCTTTGCATTATAAACATTCCAATTATACTCTTCTAGTTATTTAAAAATATATAATAAATTATTGTTGACTGTAGACACTCTGTTGTGCTACCAAATACTAGATTTTTTTTTTTGAAATAGAGTCTTGCTCTGTCGCCCAGGCTGGAGTGCAGTGGTGTGATCTTGGCTCACTGCAACCTCTGCCTCATGGGTTCAAGTGATTCTCCTGCCTCAGCCTCCTGAGTAGCTGGGATTACAGGCATGCATCAACATGCTCAGGTAATTTTTGTATTTTTAGTAGAGATGGGGTTTTGCCATGTTGTCCAGGCTGGTCTTGAACTTCCAACCTCAAGGTATCCACCCACCTTGGCCTCTCAAACTGCTGGAATTATAGGTGTGAGCCACCACGCCTAGCCCCAAATACTAGATCTTATTTCTTCTATCTAACTTTTTTTTGTACGCATTAGTCATCCCCACTTTCTTCCCCTCCACTGTGCCTAGGCTCTGGTAACCATCATTCTACTCTCTGTCTTCATGAGTTCAATTGTTTTAATTTTTAGCTTCTACAAATGAATGAGAACATGTGACATTTGTCTTTCTGTGCCTGGCTTATTTCACTTAACATAAAGACCTCCAGTGCCATCCATGTTGTGGCAAGTGGCAGCATCTTGTTCCTTTTTATGGCTGAATAGTGCTCCATTGTGTATATGTAACCACATTTTCTTTATCCATTCATCTGTTGATAGACACTTATGTTGCTTCCAAATCTTGGCTGTTATGAATAGTGCTGCAAAACATGGGAGTGCAGATATTGCTTTGATATATTGATTTCCTTTTTTGGGGTATATACTTAGCAGTGAATTGCTGGATTATATGATAGCCCTATTTTTAGCTTTATGAGGAACCTCCAAACTGTTCTCCATAGTGGTTGTACTAATTTACATTCCCCCCAACAGTGTACGAGGATTCCCTTTTTTCCACATCCTCGCCAACATTTGTTATTGCTTTTGGATATAAGCCATTTTAACTGAGGTGAGATGATACCTCTTTGTAGTTTTGATTTGCATTTCTTTGATGATCTGTGATGTTGAGCACCTTTTCAGATGTCTGTTTGCCATCTGTATGTCTTCTTTGGAGAAATGTCTGTTCAGATCTTTTGCCCATATTTAAGTTGGAGTATTAAAATTTTTTCCTGTAGAATTGTTTGAGCTCCTTATATATTCTGGTTATTAATCTCTTGTCAGATGGATAATTTGCAAATATTTTCTCCCATACTGTTTTTTTTTTTTTTTTGAGACAGAATCTTACTCCATTACCCAGGCTGGAGGGTAGTGGCATAATCTTGGCTTACTGCCACCTCCGCTTCCTGGGTTCAAGCGATTCTCGGGCCTCAGCCACCTGAATAGCTGGAATTACAGGTGCACACCACCACACCTGGCTAATTTTTGTATTTTTAATAGAGACAGGGTTTCACCATATTGGCCAGGCTGGTCTTGAACTCCTGACCTCAGGTGATCTGTCCATTTCGGCCTCCTAAATTGCTGGGATTACAGTTGCGAGCCACCGTGCCTAGTCTGTTGTTTCCTTTGCTATGCAGAAACTTTTTAACTTGATGTGATCCCATTTGTCTGTTTTTGCTTTGGTCGCCTGTGCTTGTGGGGTATACTCAAGAAATCTTTGCCCAGATCAATGTCCTGGAGAGTTTTCTCATTGTTTTCTTTTAGTAGTTTCATAGATTGAGGTCTTCTGCATATGGATATCCACTTACCCATCTGTTCTTACATGTTGTCCGTTAGAGCCCTTAGCATACTGGTCATAATTATTTTAAATTCCTAGTGTAATAGCTCCAACACCCCTGTCACATCTGAGTGTGCTCTGATGCTTGCTCTGTCTTTTCAAACTGTTTTTGCCTGTTAGTGTGCCTTGCACTTTTTTGTTGAAAGCCAGTCATGACATATCTAGTACTACTTCCATTGGGCCAGGCATGGTGGCTCACACCTGTCATCCCAGCACGCCTGACATCCCAGCTGAGGAGGAAGGATCGCTTGAGACTAGGAGTTCAAGACCAGCCTGGGCAACAGAGTGCGGCCCCGTCTCTACAAAAACAAAACAAAACGAAACACTCCCACCCCCCACTTACATTGGATATTTCTGCTTCTGGGATTCCACTTCAGTGAGTTGGAATTCTCTGCACCTTCCTCTCTCTCCAGTGCTTGGGAAATGGTTTGCCCCGTGACTTCAAATCTCTGGCAGATCTAAGAAGGGTTGTTGATTTTTCAGCCTGTCCAGTCTTTTTCTTGTTAGGATGGAGTGACAACTTTCAAACTCACTACATGCTGGATCAGAAAACAGAAACCTCTCAGTGTAATTTCAAATTACATTTATCTAATTATAAGTGAAGTTAAACAGATTTTTATATTTTTTATGTGTAAGGTGACTTGATTCTATTTTCTCTTAACTTTAGCCATTCATATCTTCTGCCAATTTAAAAACTGAATGGTTAGCTTTTTCCTTCTTGCTTTTTAAGAACTTTTCATGTCCTGGGGAGATTAGCTCTTCGTCTGTGAAATGGGGTGCGTGTCCCCCCATTTTGCCACTTGTCTTTTGACTCTGCTTACGTTATGTTTTCAACGTACAAAAACTTTTACTTTTAAGAAGTCAATTTATCAATATTTACATGGTTTCTGGGCTGGGTGCAGTGACTCATGCTTATAATCCCAGCACTTTGGGAGGCTGAGGCGGGTGGACCGCTTTTAGCTTAGGAATTTGAGACAAGCCTGGGCAACATGGTGAAACCCCATCTCTACAAAAAATACAAAAATTAGGTGGGCGTTGGTGGTTTGCACCTGTAGTGCCAGCTACTCAGGAGGCTGAGGCTGGAGAATCACTTGAGCCTGGGAAGCGGAAGTTGGAGCGAGCCAAGATCTCACCACTGCACTCCAGCCTGGGCGAAAGAGTGGGAACCCATCTTGAAACAAACAAACAAACAACAAACAAAAAATGGTTTCTGGGTCCTGCGTCAGGCATGAATTCTAAAAGAGTTTGGAAATGCATAATGATAAAGAGGAATTATTTTATTATTATTATTTAAAACACCGTTTGCCATAATTGCTCTGTCTCCCAAGGGAGTGGCATACTTTCCCTCCAGAGCAGAGTTTTTGGCAACCCCTCCTTGCCCCTACTAATGAATCATTTAATGTGAAAAGAGAGCCCTCAGAGGAACAACATAATGAGAAAAGACACAATTTACTCTGCACAATGATAAAGAATGTGTAAGTTTCAAGGAGTACCTCCCTTAGGGCTTCAAGGGAGGAGTGGAGGGAGAGGAGGAGCAATGAGCAGTGTCGTGGGGCCAGCTGCAGAGGAGGGGCCCCGTGGAAAATCCCGGGGTGGGGCACTAAAAGGCAGGGACGTGTGACTGACTTCCAGTTTTAGGTCATGTGCTACTCTGTGCTACAGGATAACTTTCTGCATTATTCCCAAACCATCATTAAGTATGCACTGGCACAGCAAACAAGAAGAAAATGGGATAAGGTATGGTCGAGAAAGCAGAAGAGGACAAATGTGGTGGCTCACCCTGTATTCCCAGCATTTTGGGAGGCCGAGGCTGGAAGATCAATTGAACCCAGGAGTTAGACACCAGCCTGGGCAACATAAAGAGAACCGGTCTCTACAAAGCTATAAAGAAAAGTTAGCTGGAGGTGGTAGTGTATGACTGTAGTCCCCGTTACTCGGGAGGCTGAGGCAGGAGGATTCCTTGAGCCAGGGGATGGGGGATGGGGTTCGAGGCAGCAGTGTGCTGTGATTGTGCCACTTCACTCCAGAAAGAAATAAAGCAGAAGAAAGCTAAAGTGGATTTCTAGCAAGGAAGATAAGAAAGTGCAGTTTGGGTCTGAATCAGGAGTAATTGTGAGACAATTCCTTTCCCCCAAACAGCCCAGAGCAGTGGTTTGCCACCTTAGCTGCACAAGAGAATCACCTAGGGGAGCACTTTGGAACCACAGAAGCCTAGGATTTCACCAGGCCAATTAAATTCAATGCTCTTTGGGTGTGGCCCAGGCATCAGGAGAGTTTTGAAAGTTCCCAGGTTATTCCAATGTACAGCCACAATTGAAAACCACTGTCTAGATCAGTGCTTCTCCAACTTTAACGTGCAAACAAATCACTGAAGGATACTGTTTAAATGCAAATTATGATTTAGTAGTAGGCAGGCCCGATATTTTGCATTTTTAACAAACTTCCAGGTGATGCTGGTCTGATGACCACATTTTGAGTAGCAAGGGATAGAGGTAGCTGACATGTGGGTTCCACATATTGTCAAATTGGCGTCCAGAAGGTTCTAATTTACACTTGTAGAGATTGCTACTTGTCCTTCTGTATCTATCCTCCCTTCTCTCCTGGTAATAGAACTGCCTATTTTCAGTTACCCGCTTGGCTAGACAAACATTTTTAGCTTTCTTTAAAGCTGCATGGCCACGGGACTGAGCTGGGCCTCCTGGGGTGCAAGCGGAAGTTGCATCCTCAAGGAAGAAAGAGTGGCCTTTCCTCTCCCCTTCCCTCTTCCTGCTGGCTCAAATGCAGTCCTGGTGGTATTGCTTGGGAGGCTGTCTTGAATCACAAAATAGAAGTTATATGCTGAAGGTGGCGGCAGCAGAGAGAAGTGTGTTCGGAATTGGTTCCTTCTGGTGGGTTCTTGGTCTCGTTGACTTCAGGAGTGAAGCTGCAGACCTCTGCAGTGAGTGTTACAGCTCATAAAGGTAGTGTGGATCCAAAGAGTGGGCAGCAGCAAGATTTATTGTGAAGAGCAAAAGAACAAAGCTTCCACAGCATGGAAGGGGACCCGAGTGGGTTGCTGCTGCTGGCTCGGGTGGCCAGCTTTTATTCCCTTATTTGGCCCCGCCCACATCCTGCTGATCGATCCATTTTACAGAGTGGTTATTGATGCATTTACAATGCTTTAGCTAGACACAGAATGCTGATTGGTGCGTTTTTACAGAGTGCTGATTGGTGTGTTTACAAACCTTTAGCTAGACAGAAAAGTTCTCCAAGTCCCCTGACCCAGAAGCCCTGCTGGCTTCACCTCTCAATCCCCCCTCTAAGCAGGACACCCCAACTGCTGTTGGGAATTGGGCAATGACCGTTCTAGCTACTTCCTGCTGGATAGGGGCAAAGAAGGGGCCCTGCAGCTGTAGTACCCTCCAGAGGGGAACTCTTTAGGCCAGTGAAAGGCCCAGTGGGTTGGTCCAGGGGTGCTCAGTAGAAGTTGTTAGTTGAGCTCATTTGGGGTTCCATTTGTAAGACCATCTGTAGTTTGATGGCCTCGATCCTAGAGGAAATAAATTTGACAAGGAGGTTAAAAATACAGTGCCCAAAGGCAAGTAATAGCAAGATGGCTGTCACAGGACCTAGAAAGGGGAGAAGCCATGTTGCCCAACTCCAGAGGTTGGTATAAGAGTTTGAAAGGCATTGTCTGATTTCAGAAGCCTTTTCCTGTAAATGCCGGGTGGCATCTCATACTATCCCTGACTGGTTAGTGTAAAAACAACGCTCTTCCCCTAAGAAGGTGCAGAGTCCTCCTTTCTCAGCAGTGAGGAGGTCTAGGCCTTGGCGGTTTTGGAGAGTCACTGCTGCCAAAGAGTCTATTTGGGATTGTGGAGTAAGGATAGATTTCGTTATTTCTTGCAAACTGTCTGAGAAATCCTTTAAGAGTGTTTGTTAGTAGGATAATACATGTTACACTGTTAACTTTTAGCAAACTTTAGTTGAAAACCTTGTACGTTTGGGATTTTAATTTTTCTTTGCTATTAATAAAACCTCTTTCAGTCCATATTAACTTAGAATTGGTATAGATGGCTCCTTCCTGATTCTGTAAGTACTTTAAGGTTTGGCTGAGTGCAAACAACTCACACATTTGAGCAGACCAATTATTAGGCAATTTTCCTAACTCTGCTTTTATAAGTTTCTTTATCATTTACTGAATACCCATTGTGTCTTTTTTCCTCAATCACTTGGGAGGAACCATCTATTGTCCTGTCCTGAAGGGAGTTCCTCCTAGGTCTGGTCGGACCTTTGTATGGTTATTAGTTAAGATTTAGATCCCCTGTTAGGAAACCTGCTGGGTTAAGGATTTTTGATAGGAAGGCTATGGGTTGTCAGTGGCCTCAGTGCTTTTGGGCTACACCCTTGTTCACACTGACAACAAGGTGGTATTGGAGTGTTATAGTGTCATGGAGAAGACCTTCAATTATCAATTAAAGGTTTTAAATTTACCCTGGCTTTTCAAAGAATAGGGTACACTGTTTTTCCTTACTACTTCCATCTCTCTTTCTTTCTCTTTGACTTCTTCTTTGTCTGTCTCTTTCTCTCTGACTCCCTCTTTGTATCTTCCTCTCTTTCTTTGACTTTCTGTCTCTCTCTTTCTCTCTTTCTGACTTCCTCTTTGTCTCTGTCTCTTCCTCTCTCTCTCTTTCTGACTTTCTGTCTCTTTCTCTCTTTCCTTTCTGCCGGTCTTTCCCTGCCTCTGCCAGCCACTTATGCTGCTGTTCTTCCCTCTCCATCCCCTTTTGATGGCTTTGGCAGTGTAAGACTGCCACCTCTTTGGGTTTTTGCACTGCATGCAATAACTCCATTGTTTCCTTGTGATATTTAATGGGGGCTCCCCCAGAGGTTAGGAACTCCCTTTTTTTCCATATTGCAGCATGGGCATGTAGGATTAGATAAGCATACTTACTATCTGTAGAAAAGTCTCCCAATTACAACTGATGAGGTGGGAGAAATACCTGGCTACAGGCCATCCCAGGACTCCTCAGATGGTAACGGACCTTAAGGACAGCTGTCCGGGACAGGAGATTAACACTGAGAAAGCCACTCCAGTGTCCAGGAGGAAGTTAATTTTCTGGCCCTCGATGGTTAAGTGTACCCGGGGCTCAGTGAGGGTGATGACATGAGCTGGTACTTGCCCCGGGCACCCTCAGTCCTATTGTTGGATCATCTGGTTGGGGGCTTCTGGCCCAGAGAACCATTGCACTCTGGGGCAGTGTGCCTTCCAGTGATTGCCTCGGCATAGCGGACATGGACGAGGGGGCGGCTTTTTCTTGTTGGACAATCTTTTTTAAAGTGTCCTTGTAAACCACACTGATAACAAGCCCTACAGGGTGATTGGCCTGCTCCATTTTCTGTCCTCTGTGAACCACCAAGGTTTGTTTTTCTGAGGGCCATGACTAAGGCTGCAGCCTTTCTCTGATCTCGCTTTTCCTTTTGGGCATGTTCCTCTTGGTCCCTATTATAGAACACTGAGGTTTCCAGGTTTAATAAAGCCTCCGGATTTTGTTCAGGGCCCAGAGCTCGCTTTTGGAGCTTTCTCCTGATATCTGTGGCTCACTGGGTAATAAACTTATCTTTTAGAATCAACTGAGCCTTGAGTGAGTTGGGTGATAGGGGAGTATATTTTCTTAAGACCTCCCATAGCCGCTCGAGGAAGGCAGAAGGATTTTCTTCCTTTCCCTGAGTTACGGTAGACATCATTGAATAATTCATGGGCTTTTTCCTAATTCTCCGTAGTCCTTCTAGAACGCAGGTCAACAGATGTTTACAACTCCAGTCCCCATGATCTGAGTCGAGGTCCCAGTGGGGATCCATACTGGGGATGGCTTGCTGACTGGTAGGGAGTTTGTCCTTTTCTTTGGCTGTCATTCTATCATTTACTTGACTAAGATACCAGGTATCTCCAAACTCTTGGCTGCAGCTAAAGCCGCATTCTTTTCATTAAAGGCCAGGGTTTGATCTAACAATAGCATGACATCTCTCCAAGTGAGATAGAAAGTTTGCCCTAGACCCTGTAGGACATCTATGTACCTATCAGGATCATCTGAAAACTTCCCCAGGTCTGCCTTGATCTGCTTTAAATCAGAGAGGGAGAAGGGGACATGTACCTGGGTTGGGCCAAATTCCCCTCCCCCTACAGCTTTAAGGGGACATAACTGATAGCACGGGAGTTTTTGTGGCCCTTTGGAGATTTCTTTGCTTGTTTCCTTCTGGGTGGGGGAGATTAGAGTAGGCTTATCATTAATAGGAAGGAGAGATATAGGGAAGCTAGGATATGGGGGTAAGCTGAGAGGTCCTGTGGGATGTAAATTGCAAGCTTTGTATAGTTGTGTATTCTCCTTCAATGAAAAGAAAGCTTGGACATAAGGTATTTCATTCCATTTACCTTCTCTCTTACAGAAAAGGTCAAGCTGCAGGATAGTACTGTAATTTATACTTCCCTCAGGTAGCCATTTTTCCCCATCAGAGAGAGAATATTGGGGCCAAGCCATAGTGCAGAAAAAAAATGAGCCACCTCTTTTTCAGGGTTTGTGGGTCAAATTGGTCCCAATGGCTTAGGATGCATTTCAAGGGTGAGCCTGTTGATGCCTGAGTGTTTCCCATCTGAAAGACAAAACCACCTGCCATTTTGCTTTGTTTCTCCCCCTGCCCAAGAACCCACAACAGTCCCTGGACCCTGCTATTCGGAATAGTTGTGCTCACTGACACAGCAGCAGAAACACCCCTTGCCCAAGAACCCGCAATGGTCCCTGGACCCTGCTGATGGGAATAGTTGCGCTCACCGACGTAGCAACAGAAACACTAGTTTTCCTCCTAGACCATAAGGAGGACCGAGGAAGGTTGGATTTAGTGGCCCTTACTGATGCATTCTTGAAAACCTGTTAGAGTCCTAAGCATTCTCCTGTTAGTACTGGGATCTTACCCTGTCTTATAAAGATGTTATGTCCCAAAAATGAAGTGGAGGGCCATACCCTGAGGGAGGGAAGGGATCTCCAGAGTTGGAAGAGTGATGCCTTTTGTCCTCACTTATATGAATAGGAAGGATACCATTTCTGAAGCTCCCCATATCCTAGCTTCAGGAATAACTTTTTTTAGGCCTGCTAGTCTGAGGAAGGATTCTAAAATTCCAGACAGTTCCGTGCCCTGATGGGGCTTTGGGCAAAAATTCTATCTTTCCGATTGGTGAGTCTGGGTACCTAAAGACGGTAATAGAATCCTGAAGTTTATACTAGAAATCATTCTTATAGGAGAAACTAGAAAAGCACCAGAGACAGGGAGTGGTTTTTAGAAGTGGGACTAACCTCGGAGAAGAGAGGCGAGAGGAAGTTTGTCTGACAGGCATTAGGACTCAGGAGGCAAGGGTCAGGATAGATAGGATAGATGGGTGAGTTTTGCTTGGGCGACATGACTTTGAGAGTTCCACTCATGGCTGCAGGGTCAACCAACTTGTTGTCGGGACCCTGGAGCTGAATGGCTTTCCTCTCTGTCGACCCTCAGCTCAGCCCAGAAATACAGGAAAAGCAGAAGCTGGTTCCAGGCAAACCAAAGCTCCCAAATCTGAAGAGTCGGGGGTTGTTAGCCCTTTCCCAGAAAGCCTGACACCTGTGTCTTTAGTCGGCAGTCGTGCTAGTCACTTTTAACTGGCCAACAGGTGCCTGGTATTTAGCCCCCGAATTCTAAGGAAAAATAAGACAGAATAGCAAGTGAAAGGGGTCTGATGGTACACACTGCTTGGTGATAGTCCCATCTGGGTCACCAAAATATGTCTGGAACTGGTTCCTTCTGGTGGGTTCTTGGTCTCACTGAATTCAAGAATGAAGCCACAGACCCTCGCGGTGTTACAGTTCTTAAAGATGGTATATCCGGACTTTGTTCTTTCAGATGTTCAGACGTGTCCAGAGTTTCTTCCTTCTGATGGGTTCGTCATCTCGCTGACTTCAGGAGTAAAGCCGCAGACCTTCGCAGTGAGCATTACAGCTCTTAAAAGTGGTGCGTCCAGAGTTATTTGTTCCTCCTGGTGGGTTCGTGGTCTCGCTGACTTCAGGAGTGAAGCCGTAGACCTCCGCGGTGAGTGTTACAGCTCATAAAGGTAGTGCGGACCCAAAGAGTGAGCAGCAGCAAGATTTAATGTGAAGAGCGAAAGAACAAAACTTCCACAGCGTGGAAGGGGACCCAAGTAGGTTGCTGCTGCTGGCTCGGTGGCCAGCTTTTATTACTTTATTTGGCCCTGCCCACATCCTGCTGATTGGTCCATTTTACAGAGTGCTGATTGGTCCATTTTACAGAGTGGTTATTGGTGCATTTACAATCCTTTAGCTAGACACAGAGTGCTGATTGGTGCATTTTTAGAGTGCTGATTGGTGTATTTACAATGCTTTAGCTAGACACAGAGTGCTGATTGGTGTGCTTTTACAGAGTGCTGATTGGTGCATTTACAAACCTTTAGCTAGACACAGAGCATTGATTGGTGCGTTTTTACAGAGTGCTTATTGGTGCATTTACAAACCTTTAGCTAGACAGAAAAGTTCTCCAAGTCCCCACCTGACTCAGAAGCCCAGCTGGCTTCACCTCTCAGAAGGAGTCCGTGGCAACATCGAGTCCTGTCTGAGCCCTGCACCACCCACCACTGGGTGTCCTTTATGTGAGAAAAATAGCCATTCTTTTTTTTTTTTTTTAAAGAAAAACCCATCATTACTCTGGATTGTACCCATAAGCAGTAGAACCTAACCCTAAAGACACTTATGTCCTCCAGTAGACTAGGAGTGTGTCGGTATGTTTCCCTCTATGACAACCATGCGGGAGCTGGGATCTTGAAGAAGGAGTGTTCCAGTTTCCTGGAGGAAACAGCCTATGGAAAAGCATGGAGCTGTGAGAGGGCGGGCCTTTTATTCAGTTCACTGTTGCTGCATAAAACCCCCCTCGGAAACTTAGAGGCTTGAAACAGGAAGAGTGCATTATATCCCATGGTTCTGTGGGTTGGCTGGGCTCGAGCTGGACTGGAAATGCAAATGCTCATTCACACTTTTGAGGCCTCAATGTGGGCAGAGGTACCTCAGTTTTTTTCCATGCAGCCTTTCTCCACGTGGTGTGTCATCCCCCAGGGTTTCTCTTGCAGGAGCGTAGCCTGGACTTCCCCACATTGACAAAGGAGTTAAGAAAAAAATCACTTAGGCAGATAGTAAGGGTATGGGAGTCCTCGGTAAGTCTTTTCTCTCTAATGAAAGCAGCGCCAAATCATTTTATAACAAAGAGCAGCCTGTAAAGTCTAGCTGCAGACATAGACAAGCAAGCTGGGAGCTTGCATGGGTGAATGCTGGCAGGAACTGGGGACTAGACATGTTCAAGATGGCAGCTCCATCTTCCCTTCTCTTTGTCAGCCATGTGTACAGTAAAGAGCAGACAAGATGGCACTGATCAACTAAAAAGTCCATTTGAATAATACGATTAGGGTGGGGTGACCAGCCTTCCACGCTATGTAAGCATCATACCTGATAGAACCAATCTGTGAGCCCTAAGTAAATCAGACACAGCCTTCCCCAGCCTGCTTATAAAATCTGCTGCAGTCTGCTGCCTCCCTGCTTTTCAGATGCCTTTCTTTCTCTCTCTCTCTCTCTTTCTCACAGGGAGCTGCTTTCCTGTCTCCTTTCTTCTGTTAAACTTTCCACTCCTTAACCCACTCACATGTGTTCATGTCCTGAATTCTTTCTCAGGGAGAAACAATGAATGCCAGGGTATATACCCCAGACAATGTAGCCGTTTCAACATGGTGGCTGTGAGATCTAAAAGGGTGCAGAGGGCAGCTTCACCTCCTAAGGGCAAGGCCTGGGTGTGGCAGTCTCACTTGCATTTCCTTCTCTGGGCCAGCCCAGCTTCAAGGGGTGGGAAAGATGCCGCCTCTTGTTGGAGGAGAAGCAGGCACACGCGGGAGGGTGGCCATTTTTGGCAGCCAGCTTTGGAGACTTACCTACTGCCCATGTTTTGTAATGACAAGCTTCCTGTGACTGGGATGCAGGATCAAAGAAGAAATGGGCGGGAGAGAGAGCCTGGAGAGACATGGACTCTGCAGGTGACCAGTTTGGAGTTTACGCTACAGACAAAGCTGACTCTAGCACATGTGGTTGTCAGATCACATCCTGGTTATAATGATGCTAAAAGCCACTGTTGATTCACCACTCAACATGTTTTACATACGTCATCTTCTTAATAAATGCAGGATAGCCTAGCAGCTAGGGGCAAGGACCCTGGAGCCAAATGGCTTGCCTTCAACATCATAACTCATCACATTATTATTATCGAGACAGGGTCTCACCCTGTTGCCCAGGCTGGATTGCAGTGGTGCGATCATTGAACTGGGCTCAAGCGATCCTCCTGCCTCAGCCTCAGCCTCCTGGGTAGCTGAGAATATAGGTGTGCACCACCATGCCTGGCTGACTTTTTATTTTTGTGCAGGACCCTCACCATGTTTTCCAGGCTGGTCTCAAACTCTTGGGCTCAAGCGATCCTCCTGCCTTGCCCTCCCAAATTGCTGGGATTGCAGGCATGAGCCACCATGCATGGCACCTGACTCATCACGTATTAGCTGTGCAGTCTCAGGCAAGTTACTTAATTGTTCTCGGCCTCCTATCTGTAAAAGTAGGGAATCATAGCAGACCTGCCACATGTGGTTGCTGTAAGGGTTAAGTGAGATCATATATGCACTCTACTTGTCACTTACCCCTCTGTAAGCATTAGCTCTTGTTAATGCTCACAACAGTGCTGGAAAATGGTACTATTGCTCCCTTTTTAAGGAGAAGGTAACTGAGGCACCAGGAGCTTAAGGCTTCCAAGGCCTGTTGCTTCATGAATTCCCACTGATTGTGTTTCCATGTGTCCCCAGCTCCAGGAGGCAGCTGAGCAGAATTGCGTTCTTTCCGTGAGACTTACATGAGCCTGGAGTCTCTACCTGTCCCTGAAGAGTCCTTTGCTCCCCTACAGCCTCACTCAACCTCCTGGCTCCAACTGATATTTGCAGAAAATCACTGTAATAATATTAACAGCTGGGGGCTTTTCTGAGCCTGTGCAAAGTGCGCATCTTGGAGGGCAGAGTCCTTAGGTGAAACTGAAAGTCTTTGGGGTCTGAAGCTGCCTTGAGCCTGGACAGGTCATGGAAGCCCTTGGTGCATCCTCTCAGCCATCTTTCTGCTGAGGTTTATCGACTGGAGCTTTGTGAACCTGTGAGTTACATTAGCGCTCTGAGGCTGGAAGTCTTCCTGTAAATGCTCCATGTAATTGATTATAAACAAAGCAGCCAGCCAGGAGCACAATACCCAAAGAAATCCTTAGCAAGCCTCAACATGTGCTCTTTATTTCTCCTCCGCCTTTCCATCCATCCAAGAGCTTCAAAGTGTAATCCTCCTTAACGACAGGTTCATGATGATGAGGCCATTATTTTTGATACTGCAGTTTTAAGTGACCCAGAAAACAGGCTTTACAAGCAACCTCTCCCCATTCCCCTTTACCCTAAGCAAAGGCCCAGATTAAAAGAGCCTTAGCTTGTATGAATATTTATGCTAGAGCCTCTGCCAAATCAGATTAGGGGAGTTCATCCCGCCGGGCAAACACGGGTTCTGTACTCAGATTTAATGAGAAACTGACATGTTAATAGCATATTGATGCATCCATCCATCAGGAAATCCATATAGCACAGTGAATGTGCACCATGCATCTTGGGGCCCAGGAGAGATGCTGTCTTTGTCACTTTTGGTTCCACCAGGAAAGTTGTTGTTGCAATGAAAGGGATTCCAAAGACATTCTGCCTCACACCAAAGATGAGAGGTTGGGAATTCTGGTCTTAAAATACCTGGGAAATCCCTTTCTTGACACTGCCAGGGAGTGTGTGAGACAGAGGCTAATTCCTCTAAACAGCATCTTCCAAGGCGCTTCTGAAGAAGCAGACGCCACAGAGTGTTAATAGGTATCATGAGAACAAAAAGCTTAGGTCAAAATGTTGGGTAAATGGAGCAGAGTTTTGTTTTTTTTTTTTTGAGACGGAGTCTCACTCTGTCGCCCAGGCTGGAGTGTATTGGCGCGATCTCAGCTCACTGCAATCTCCACCTCCCGGGTTCAAGCGATTCTCCTCCCTCAGCCTCCGGAGTAGCTGGGATTACAGGTGCGCACCACCACACCCGGCTAAATTTTGTATTTTGTATTTCACCATGTTGGCTAGAATGGTCTCAATCTCCTGACCTCGTGATCCGCCTGCCTTGGCCTCCCAAAGTGCTGAGACTACAGGGGTGAGCCACTGCACCCGGCCCAGACTTTTTTACTGTAGAATTTCCACCCTGTGACTTTCCAGGAAGCAAATAAATTATGCTGTGCATCCAAACTTTTTAGACTTTGGAGTTCTTCCTTCTCAAAGCACCCCCACCCCACCCACAGCGCATACATCCTTGTTGTGCCATGCAGCCCCTTGGCAGTTTGGGGAAGCCTGAGGATCCCTTCTCAGAATAACATTTTCATTTTATTTTATTTTAGACAAGGTCTTGCTCTGTCAACAGGCTGCAGTGCAGTGGCAAGATCATGGCTCACTGCAGCCTTGAACTTCCAGGCTCAAGCCATCCTCCCGCCTTAGCCTCCTAAGTAGCTGAGACCACAGGCATGTGCCACTATGCCCAACTAATCATTTTGACTTTTGGTAAAGACGGGATCTCACTGTGATATTCAGGCTGGTCTGGAACGCCTGAGCTAAAGCAGTTTTTCCACCTTAGCCTCCCAAAGTGCTGGGATTATAGGCGTGAGCCACTATGCCCAGCCAGAATAACATTTTTAAATGCAAAAAAACAAAACATGTAGGATTACGAAGAAAACCAATTCTATTGAAATAGAATATCAAAGAATATTTTGAGGTATTCACAAATGAGCATATATAAATATATGGGCTTCTTTTTGAACGTGTTAATAACAAGATCCAGAGTTGGTTCTAATAACTACAGTTGTTTTAAGGTATTGATGTTTTAAAGTATAAGATATAGTTGATCGGCATCGTTCACTGATCACATATTTGTGAATTCACCTCCTTGCTAAAATTTATTTGTAACATTAATGTATACTTGTGGTGCCTTTGCAGTCATCTGTGCCCATGCACAGACCAATGACAAATTTGAGTTGCCCAACTGGCATGTTCCCCAGATGAGATTGGTTGGCAAAGTGAAGTTTTGCCTTTTTTTTTTTGAGACAGAGTTTTGCTCTTGTTGCCCAGGCTGGCATGCAATGGCATGACCTCGGCTCACTGCAACCTCTGCCTCCCAGGTTCAAGTGATTCTCCTGCCTCAGTCTCCAGAGTAGCTGGGATGCCAGGCACACACCACCACGCTCAGCTAATTTTTGTATTTTTAGTAGAGACGGTGTTTCCCCATGTTGGCCAGGCTGGTTTCGAACTCCTGACCTCCAGGTGATCCACCTGCCTCGGCCTCCCAAAGTGCTGGGATGACAGGTATGAGCCACTGCAACCGGTCAAGTTTTGCCTTCTTGTTTCAGCTCTCATACTGCAAACCTGTGTCCTCTTCGCAGTATACTTAGTGCCACATTTTTGGCATTTCATGCTTTTTCCCGGTGATGTTGCTGTTTAAAATGGCCATGAAGGGCAGTGCTGAAGTGCTAGCTAGTGCTGCTAAGTGATGTGCCACAGAAGGCTGCAATGCGCCGCACCAAGAAAATCACCCCAGTGGTAGATGAGCTCTTTGCAGGCAGGAGTTACAGTGCTGTTGCCTGTGTGGTCAATGTTAATGAATCCACTGTATATTAAATACGGTGTCTTTTGAACAAAAGCCACACGGAAAACAAAGTTATATATTGATTGGTTGGTGAAAATGTTGAGACTGCAGGCTCACAGGAACCTAGCCTTGTACTTCCCCTAAGGACAATGGTTCAGCATGTGCTAATTCAGTGTTCATGGCAACTTTATAGAACATAACTGCTACAAAAAATAAGCAGCAACAGTAACTGCAACAACTGCAATGTGATGTGAAAATATTTGTGACAAGGACTAATTCAGCTGTGTTTTGTTACCTACATTCATTATGAAAGGAAATGCTAAATTTTAGCATTAGCATTTAGAAGACAGTGAAGACTTATTTTTTTTCCCATTCAAGTTTACAGGCACTATTAATTCTGGGGATCCCTAAGGACCCTAGTTAAGAAAATTTTCTCAGTTGGATTAAATCAGTGACAGAGCAGGGAGGGATTGGGAAGCTGGTGCGGATTCTGGGGAGATTCAGGTCCGGTCACATTGTGTATCAATACAAGTCCCATATAGAGATTTTTAGCTGATCTGCTTTTTCTGGGGGGCTGACTTTATTTTTGTCACCAGGGCCTGAACCCAAAAGGCTCAGCATGAAATGAAAAATGCTCATGGTGGGTGGAAATAGAAATTTTGGTAATTACTCATGTGGCAAATAGTGAGCTCTATTTCAATAGTGAAGGGCAAGACAGGTCTCTCCTCTGATAACAGGAGAGAGTATCTGTTTCTTTTTTTTTTTTTTTTTTGAGACAAGGTCTTATTCTATCCCCCAGGCTGGAGTGCAGCGGTGCAGTCTGGGCTCACTGCCTCGACCTCCTGCTGGGCTCAAGTGATCTTCCCAAGCAGCTAGGACTGCAGGTGTGTGCCACCACACCCAGCTAATTTTTTTTTTTTTTTTTTTTTTTTTGTAGAGACAGGGTTTCACCATGTTGCCCAGGCTGGTCTTGAACTCCTGAGCTCAAGTGACCCTCCCACCTCTGTCTCCCAAAGTGCTGGAATTATAGGTGTGAGCCACAGTGCTCGGCTGGGAGACAGAAATTATAATAGAGTTTTGGGGTATTTAGATGAAGATCACATAGGAGCCCCAAGTCCCCTCACCAAGTGTGCCCAGGGAAGAAGGCGCCTCTGATGGCTTTTCTTTCTCACTCTTCTCACTGTGATGAGCGAGGAGCGTGATTCAATGGGTCTAATTCAAATGTGTCAAAAAAGAGGCTGCTGATTTTACTTTCAAATAGCAAGAAATAACTGTGACCTGGAGAGCAACACTAACTTCTCATTCATTCATTCATTCAGTGCTGTTTCTTGTGCGTCTGCAGTGGTCAGGCATTGTGTTGGGGGTTGGACGCAAGAGTACAAGTGACCAGCCAGGTACCCATCTCATGGAGCCTGCAGTTCAGGTTCCGGTGCTTTTTTCCACGGCCCCTCCAGGAATGGGGAGATGGGGAGGGCAGCATGCCAACCCAGGAAAGCCCTTCAGGTGCCTGTCAGTGGACAATCCTCAGACACCATCATTCTGGAAAACTCAAGGCTGAAGACAGTAGCTCAAGGGGCACCTGTGCAGCAATACGGGATAGGTGCTGTTATAAGAAGTACGCAAAGCACAGGGACGGCATTCTCAAGCCAGAGAGAAAGACTTGGTCAAATCTCAAAGAAGAAACGTGTCTGGAGCATAGAAAATGCAGGCAGAAGTGAATGAGCCTTGCCCGGGCACCTGATCCAGGGCAGAGGGCCTGACCTCAGACTCCAGTTTTGCAGGCAATAGTGGTATTTAGTAATGATTTCCATGTGGTATTTATTTGCAGTATTTGTGTTTTCTGAAAAAGTGAGATGGGGTCAATGTCCTCTTCCACCCCTCAGTTCCTTGGTGCTGTGCCTCAGAGTAAGGTCAAAGCTCAGGATTTGGGTACCTTTGTTTTCCCACCTGAGCCCATTCAAAAGATGGAACTGGTTAGATGTTAGGTGATTCCCCAAGGTTGTGAGTGGTCAGGCCTAAGAGAATTTAAACAGTCTTTTTTAGAGGGGTGGGAAGTGACAGGTTCAGAGAAGACATATAGGGTGGGAGAAGGGAGGTAGTCAGGCCGGGGGACCCTCCCTTTACTCTGGAGTCTTCCTGTACAGATTAAATAAGTGTACTTTGGGTATCTATCACCTTAAATATTTGTCTTTTCTTTATGCTAGAAACATTCAAATTATTTTCTTCTAGCAATTTGAAATGAAATGTACAATAGCATTTAGTAAACTATAGTCACCTTACTGATCTGTCAGACACTAGGCCTTATTTCTTTTATCTAACTGTACATTTATACCCACTAATCAACTAATAAAATACTTTAAAGGAAAAAAATTGTATTGTCATTTTTCTGGACTTTGTGAGGTTATATGGCACTTCGTCAACTTTTAAACATTTGTAATTTGTGGTGATTTCTTTCCTCATTCTAAATGTGTATTCAAGTTCATATCTAATTTTGTATTTATAGTTTTGTGTTATGTTTTTCAAGGGGGCCTCATGAAGGCTGCTCTGCCCCCTTGTGTGAGTCCTTGGCAGCTGGCCAGCCGCCTGCATAGGAGGAACCTCAGCTCGCCAGGCCATTTTAAAGAAGTCAGCAACACAGGGGGGATCAGTCCCCTGGCATGCCAAGACCCTGGGTAAATTGCTGAACTTCTCTGGACTTAAGTGTTTTTAGAAACTCCTTTTAGAACAATTAGCTGTAAAGGGCACAGATACTCTCTTGTTTGGAATGGCACCCAAAGCACTTTATTAAAGGTTATTTCAGGAACAGCGGAAGGGTTACTGATCCCAGGAGCACACAGCATTGCACAGTTGTCCAGATATGCTCTTCATTGAGAGAAAGACATTTTGCAAAGATGCTGCTGAAGAAGAGTCCTTTGGGCCTGTGACGTGGCAGCCCCCATAGGGTTTGTGGAATGAGTTTACCCAAGCCTCTGCCTCCCTGTGCTCCCCAGGGATGCGTGCTCCTGAGAGGCTCAGTGCCCGCCTTGGTCTCCAAACACCTGTTTAATCTGGGGGTTGAACGGATTCTCCTTTCCCAGGATTTGGGGCCACTGGAGCTGCACCTTTTTCCAGAAATGATCCGCCAACAACAGCAAAGCCACCTGTGAGAGAGAACCCAAAGGATGAAGAAAAGGGAAATTAGGACAAATCACTTACCAACAAGATTTCCCACGTGCTTTCTGCCAGAGACAGCCTCTAGGATGGCCCCATGACTCCCACCCCTATGTCTCTGTATAACCTCCTTCCCTTGCTGGCGGTGGGGCCTATCACTTGCTTCTAACAGAGGAAGTGTGGCCGTGGTGAGGAGACGCTGCTTCAGCGATGGTGTCACATTGTGTGAGGCTTGGCCTTGCTAGTGACTGGCTTCGGAGGCTCTCCTTTCTGGGCTGGAGCTGAGGGTGACCCAGTTGCCATCCAGCCTGAAGCTGGTTCCTCAGTCCTGCAGCCTCAACGGGAATGAATCTGCCAACAGCCTGAGTGAGTTTGAAAGCAGTTCTTCCCCAGATGAGTCCCCAGATGAGAACATGGCCTGGATGCCATGCCTTGATTTTGGTTTGTGAGACCCTAAGCAGAGGACCCAGTTAAGCTGTGACCCACAGAAACTGTGAGATCCTAAGTGTGTATTGTGTTAAGCTGCTAAGTGTATGGAATTTGTTTTTTCAGTAATAGATTAAAAATTCACTTTCTCAGAAATCCACTTATTCATTTATCTGTGGACAGCTAGCATTTACTGCAGGCCTAAGGCTTGGGTTTTAGAGATGAACGTGGTGTGTTCTTCCTTCCAGAAAGTCTCAGCCTAGTAAGGTAACCAGACATGCAAAATGACACCACCAAGCCCACAGGGACTGGAAAGGGAAGAGGTGTCACTTCTGTCTGGTGGGGGAAGGGGTGGGATCTCTCTGAAGTAGGTGGCGGCTGAGATGAATTTTCTAGGAGTTCCCTAGATGGATGATGTGGGGAAACTGCAATGGTAGAGGACACGGCATGTGCAAAGGCTCAGAGCTGTGGGAGAGAATGGCATGTTTGTGGAACTACAGGTGCCTGGGAGTGGAGGCTGGCTGGGTCCCTGACTGGGTTGGGGGTGGGATCCTGGCAGGCTGTGAGGGCAGGGAGTCTGGCTGAAGTGCCAGAGAGGAATCCTTAGCTTAATACACAGCAGGCTCGACTCTGGCTCTCCCAGCCTGAGGCTTACTCTCTGGTTCTGCTGTCGCATGTCAGGTTTCCCTTTATCCATGATGTTAGCTGGGTCCATTCTTGGTTGTCCAGTGTCTGGCTTGTCATTAATATGCCTTTGAGGAGGATGCTGTTTCTCTGCAAACAATGCCCTCATTTAGCACATGGGACCTGGCCAGGCCGGCAGTCTCCAGATGGCTCCATCTCAGCAGTGGTTTTCAATGCTGAGCAATGAGAAATGTGATTGCTGAAGGCCTGCCAGAGGGGAATACATTGTTCGGGAAGGACGCTCAGGGATATCCCTGACTTTTCCCCACAGGGCAGCTCACAGTCCCCTTCCTAATAGGCAGCGTAGCCAACTCCCTCTCTGGGCCCAGCCCTCTCATCTGGACATTGAGTGGGTGACAGAAAGTGATCCAAAGTCCTTTCTGTGTCTGACTGTTTGTGAGATTTTAGTAGTTAGAGAAAACCAGGACTGATCCAGTCACTGCATAAAGTCCCCAGCATTTTAATGTGTTCTGAGCCTTCTAAGGTGGACACGAACTTCACTCATCCCGCTGCGTAATCTCGGTCATGTCCATGCAGTGTCTCCCCCACCGCATAACACACAGAGACCACACACACATACACCACACCCCTCACAATCCCACACCACACACACATAATCACACACCCCCCCACACACACCACACACCACACCCCTCACAACCCCACACCACACACACAAACATCACACATACCCCCCACACACCACACACAAACACCACACACACACCACACACCACACCCCTCACAACCCCACACCACACACACATACATCACACACACCCCCACACTACACACACACCACACACACACTATACCCCACACCCCTCACAACCCCACACCACACACACATACATCACACACACCCCCACACACCACACACAAACACCACACACACCACACACCACACCCCTCACAACCCCACACCACACACACATACATCACACACACCCTCACACTACACACACACCACACGCCACACCCCTCACAACCGCACACCACACACACATAATCACCCCCACACACACACCACACACACCACACCCCTCACAACCCCACACCACACACACAAACATCACACACACCCCCCCACACCACACACAAACACCACACACACACCACACACCACACCCCTCACAACCCCACACCACACACATACATCACAAACACACCCCCAAACACCACACACAAACACCACACACACCACACCCTTCACAACCCCACACCACACACACATAATCACACACCCCCCACACACACCACACACATACCACACCCCTCATAACCCCACACCACACACATAATCACACACACACTACACACCAACACCAAACACACACCACACCCCTCACAACCCCACACCACACACAATCACACACCCCCCACACACACCACACACCAACACCACACACACACCACACACCACACCCTTCACAACCCCACACCTCACACACATACATCACACACCCACCACCACACACCACACCCCTCACAACCCCACACCACACACACATACATCACACACCCCCCACATACAGAAACACCACACATACCACACACCATGCACACCACACCCCTCACAACCCCACACCACACACACATATACATCACACACACCCCCACATCCCACACACAGCACACACAGAAACACTACACACACCACACATCACACATACATACACCACACCCCTCACAACCCCATACAACACATAAATACTTCACACACACACACACCACACACTACACATACCACACGCCACATACACATCATACACACACCACACAGATACATCACACACCACACACACATACACCACACACATCTCACACACACACACCACACACCCCATACCACACATACATACATCCCTCTTATATACACACATACATCCTACACACACCCCACACACACCTCACACAGATACCACCACATGCACACTCACCACATACACATATAACATACACACACAACCCTTACCGTACACACACACTATACACACCACACACACCCCTACACCCCCTATACCCCCCACATCACACACACACACACACCACACACACAAATGCCACACATACCTCACCCCACACACCCCCACAGAAAGAGCACACAGATACCCCCCCACACACAGAAAGACCACACAGATACCACACACACCCCCATAGAAAGCGCACAGATACCACACACACACACAGAAAGCACACAGATACCACACACACCCCCACAGAAAGCACACAGATACCACACACACCCCCCCCACAGAAAGCACACAGATACCACACACACCCCCACAGAAAGCACACAGATACCACACACACCCCCACAGAAAGCACGCAGATACCACACACACACACACACAGAAAGCACACAGATACCACACACACACACACAGAACACAGATACCACACACACACACACACACAGAAAGCGCACAGATACCCCCCCCACACACAGAAAGCACACAGATACCACACACACACACACACACACACAGAAAGCGCACACAGCATTCACACCCCACATATACTTCTTTGCACTTAAAAGCAGGAGCACGTCAAAGGCTGCCTGCGAAGCTGGCCAGTGCTCCAGGGAGGGCCGGATCATCTCTCACACAAAGCGATCAGGACCTTTGAAGACAGAGGCCCGGGCTTGTGGCTGTTTTCCTGCCATTTCTCAACAAAGGAGGCTGCTGCCAGGTCTGTGGAAAATTACTGGTTCTTCTTTTTTGTGTTATTGGCTTTCAACTTGATACACCCAAGCTCTTTCTAACAATTATGTGGTACCAAGGCATTTATTTCCCTATCTATGTTAATAAGGGAGGAGACAGGGTGAGGGCAAGAAGAGGGAAACGAAAATGAAAGAGCTCAGATATGAGCATTTGGTAACTGTTTGGTTTGAACGCAATTAGTTGGTTGTCACTCTAATAAGGAATAAAATATTTATGAGCAGGCATTGAGAAAATATTGGGTCTGAAATGAGACTGGCATGCTTATCACTAAACTAGAGACTTGTGATAAAATGATCCACTGTAATCATTCATTCATTTGACAAATATTTACTGAGCATCTACTGTGGGTTTCTCATACCGCAACTTCCTGTTATAACTTCCATGAGGCGCTGCACAGGGCAGGGCACAGCTACCCTTTCCTCTCTTTATCCAAGTTAGTCTTTCTTTCTTTCTCTTCCTTTCTTTCTTTCTCTCTCTCTCTCTCTTTCTTTCTGTCTCTCTCTCTCTCTCTTTCTTTCTTTCTTTCCTTTCTTCTTTTGAGACAGGATTTTGCTCTGCCACTCAGGCTGGAGTGCAGTGGCCAGATCCCGGCTCACCGGAAGCTCCGCCTCCCAGGTTCAAGCAATTCTCTTGCTTCAGCCTCCCCAACAGATATTCTTTTATGCTTCTCTATTCATAGTCTAAAATATTAAAGCAAAACCTGTTCATTCTAGAAGAACTGAAAACCCACTTAAGCAAAAAGAGAAAAACACAATTAAAGTCATCTGTAATTAAAATAGAGGCAGCCTCTGTTAACATGGGGTGTAGAGCCTTTCTGACTTTATATCTTTTTTTTTTTTTTTTGAGATGGAATCTCACTCTATCACCTAGGCTGGAGTGTAGTGGCGTGATCTCGGCTCACTGTAACCTCCGCCTCCCAGGTTCAAGTGATTCTCCTGCCTCAGCCTCCTGAGTAGCTGGGATTACAGGCACATGCCACCACGCCTGGCTAATTTTTGTATTTTTAGTAGAGATGGGGTTTCACCATTATGGCCAGGATGGTCTCGAACTCCTAGCCTCAGGTGATCTGCCCGCCTCGACCACCCAAAGTGCTAGGATTACAGATGTGATCCACTAGGCCTGGCCCTGATTTTATATCTGAACACACACACACACCCACACACACCCACACACACACACACCCACGCACACACTGGATTCCTCTTGAATATCATTTTGTAATCTGCTCTTATTGAAGTCGAATTTAGACACAGTAAAATGAACTCTCTTTGGTAAACAGTGCCATGAGTTTGACAAATGCATACAGTTGAGTCATTGCTCCTATAATCTGTAGTCTTATCGTATATACTTTGCTGTACATTATAAACATATTTCTGTGTCACTAAAGGTAGATCTCTTTTTTTGGTTTTGTTTCGTTTGTTGTTATTGTTGTTGTTTTTGAGATGAAGTCTTGCTCTGTTGCCCAAGCTGGAATGCAGTGACGCGATCTTGGCTCACTGCAACCTCCGCCTCCCAAGTTCAAGGAATTCTCCTGCCTCAGCCTCCTGAGTAGCTGGGACTACAGGCATGCGCCACCACGCCTGGCTAATTTTTGTGTTTTTAGTAGATGGGGTAATTCAGTGCATGGTATGCCATCAGATGGATGCAAGCTAATTCATTTTACCAGCGGAAAATTTTATCATATACCCTCCACCCCAATATTTGTCCTCAGGACGGGAGGATGGAGACACCCTCCTCCTGCCAGTTCACACAACCTTGGCAGCTCAGGAGGTCATCGGCTGCCCTACTAAGCATGTGTGTGGAATAAAATCTATTCTAGATGAATGCTAGGGAATGGGTGCTCTGATTAAGTGGGATCTTCTGGTTAATAGAGGTTCTTTTCCAGGTATTTTCCTTTGTAGTTGAACATCTTTCAGAGCCCACTTTCTTGTTCAGTTGCGTATAAATACATCCAATGTATTAAAACAGTAAAGCCAGAAGCGGTTTCAGAGTTCATCAAGTTAGCTTCTTGTAATACAGCATGATGCTTTATTCAATCACCCGATGATCTGGAATCATGCTGGGCCATCCTTACACTGGCCTGGGACCGCTGTGGAGAATGTGGGAAGAGAGTGGGCAGGATCTATACTGACTCCAGGATGCACTTGACTTTGATTCCTTGAATAAAATCTCTGATAAGAACTTGCCTTGCTGTCCTGTAACTCTGTGTTTGGTCATTTAAAAAAATCTTTTTAAAATACAACTTTTCCTTTTGTTTTTCTCTGTCTCTCTGGACTGGTTCCCTACCAAATCACCCTCCACGCCGCTACTACAGGCATCTTTTTAGGACACAAGTTGGGCTATTTCTTTCTTGCTTGAGAACATCCAGTGGCTCCCCATGTCCCTCAGGATCAAGGTGAAGCCCCAGACATATGTTCCATGATCTGGTTCCTTAATACGCGGTAGATTTCTCCGTCTGTCAACTCCACAGTCATACTCTCTGGCCGCACTGAGCGCTTTTATTTCCTCCAACATGCCACGCTTTCTTTCATATTCAGGTCTTTGCCCATGCAGTTGCCTCTGCTCAGAATACTTCCTGCAACCCCTCTTCGCTTCCCTTCACTCTACTAGCTCATGGTCTTAGTTCTGACATCACCTCCTCTGAAAACATTTTTGTTTTTTTGAGATGGAGTTTCGCTCTTGTTGCCCAGGCTGGAGTACAATGGCATGATCTCAGCTCATTGCAACCTCTGCTTCCTGGATTCAAGCGATTCTCCTGCCTCAGCCTCCTGAGTAGCTGGGATTACAGGCATGTGCCGCCACGCCCAGCTAATTTTGTATTTTTAGTAGAGATGGGGTTTCTCCATGTTGGTCAGGCTGGTCTAGAACTCCCGACCTTAGGTGATCCACTCACCTTGGCCTCCCAAAGTGCTGGGATTACAGGCGTGAGCCACCACACCTGGCCTGAAAACATTTTTGGACACCCCTCTCTCTCATCCCACCCCATAATGCTCTGTGGTGTTCTGTACTTGCACAGTTGGAGGCATTTACTACTTTATATTTAATTGTCTGTTTACTCATCATTTTCCTACTCTATACTATAATTTTAAATGGCAGGGCATTTTCTTGTTCACTCTTGAACTCTCACTGCACTTGACACTGGGTAGTCACTCAATAAATAGTTTTGGATGGCACTTTGCCAATCTGGACTTTTCAGCTCAATATACATGATAAATAGGCAGGCTTTAGGCTGGCTATCCATTTTTGGCCACTTTATCACTGGCTACCAACATGTGAACAAGTCTTGCAGGAATAGCATAAGATATAGCACACATTGATTTTCAGCTTTTGACTGTGTTTTCCATAATCAGATATAGGTGAAACTGTTTGAGTACAAGATAGAGGCCCAATTTGACAGACTTTAAACCCCAAAATCATTTTAAAAGTCAGGGACGGAATGGTCATTTGATAGATGGGATAAATATATCCTGGGGGATAAAACAAAGCTGTCTTTGATCCTCCTCTTTTTAGTTTGTTCCTGATACTTTACATGGCCACCTTTTCATATGCCCATTGTTTACAGAATCAGAAGGGTAAGATGCTATTCTGTGCAGAGAATGACAAGAACTACTACCTAATAACTGCTAGAAAGAAGGGGGCCGGGCGCAGTGGCTCACGCCTGTAATCCCAGCACTTTGGGAGGCTGAGGCGGGCAGCTCACCTGAGGGTGGGAGTTCGAGACCAGCCTGACCAACATGGAGAAGCCCCGTCTCTACTAAAAATACAAAATTAGCCAGGCGTGGTGGCGCATGCCTGTAATCCCAGCTACTCAGGAAGCTGAGGCAGGAGAATCACTTGAACCCAGGAAGCGGAGGTTGCGGTGAGCTGAGATCACACCATTGCACTCCGGCCCAGGCAACAAGAGTGAAACTCTGTCTCGAGAAAAAAAAAATAATAGAAAGTAGGGATATATGCAAACTCTTCTAAAACCAAAGACATCATTTTTGGGGGATCAGACCCTGATATTTAACCAGAATCTAGCCAATAATTTTCTTTGATCAACTCATCCAGCTGATACACAGGAAGGTTAGAAATTCTCAGGGCATTATTCTGATTTTTTTGTGTGGCTATTTAAATCCGTGAGGTGGGCATTTAACACTTACTTTAAAATCTGCTCAGCATTTGTGGGACGCCACTTTTACTCATTTGTTGGGGAGTGAGCATCCTTCTATTCTTGTTCCTTTTGAGGTGATTCTTAGCCCTGCCTGTGAGCACTGGCTGAGCCTAGAGTTGGAGGAAGGTGGGCTGTGTTTACCGTCATTCAGGCTCTTGAGGGGACAATCAGCCCTCCTGTGGCCTAGGTCTCGGTGGCCAGCAAGCGAGCATCCCCCAGGCATGCCCCTCAGGTTTGTACCCTTTGGTAGCCACACCATGCTTCCCCCACGCTGGAGCAGAAAGGCTCTAGTGATGCGGTATTGCCTGAGAGTAAATGGCCCATCCCTCCCCACAGAGGAGCAGCTTTCAACATTTTACAAGTGGCAGAACAACTCCCCCACTTCTTTTTCTTCTTCTTCTTAATAAAGAAATGTCGTGAGCAAGTCCAGGACATACAACAGATAAAAGTGGAGCTTCTCTGGTTGAAGCCAGGATAATGGGATGGGAGTGGAGCCGGGAGGGGACAGAGTCCCACCCTCTGGCTCCCCTTGCTTTGTGAAGAGACCAGAGGAGAGCTACTTTACAGAACTGTACTTTGGATCCTTGATGAGAAACAGCTCTTACTGCAGGATACTGCTAAGGACACTGTTCTCCTCCTATACAGCACCCTTTCTAGAAAGACCGTAGAATAAATTTCTCATGGGTCTCACTTCCAAAAAATCCTCGTCATTTTCCTCCTTTTCTTTCTTCCTTTTTTTTTTTTTTTTGGAGTGCTTGATTTATTTTTCTTATATTATGGAAGCTATGGCTTAATGCCCCTTTTAGCATCGCACAGAGCTGCTCTTCTGGCAGTTTCTCAGGAATGCCCTGCACATATTTTATGAATTATAGAAATTAAATCAGGAATCCAGGTATAATTTCTACTTTATTTCCCTATTGTCCCAAATTTCACTTTGTTTTTATTAAATCTTCCATCCTATACATGTATGTACACTACCTGAAATCCTTTCTGGAACAAAACAGGATAAAAATAAACACATGAATGTGTAAACATAATTAAAAACCAACAAACCATCAAAAAGCCTTCTGCAGCCACCATGTGACTGTGCTTACCTCGTTGGGGTGGAATCCATCCACGGGCTCAATGAGCTGCCAGGGCTGTCCGCCTCTCTTCTGCCACTCCTGTATGACTGCAGGGCACATAACGACAGGGTTACAGACACACTTGCACAAGCAACGGCCAACATCCAAGGACAAGGACGTGAGAGCTGCCCATGCCCTCCCGGGCCCATGTTGACCAAGCCACGGCTGCCTCTGAGCTGCTCTCTTGCACCGGGGGATTTCTGAACAGAAATTATCTTCCCGCTGTGTGTGTGCTTTTTCTAACTCAGGAAGGGAATACGTGAGAGCACTGGATGAACGTGGTTTGTGTAGCAGGGAGGGCAGTAGGAAAAGGTGAGCTCTAAAATATTCAACATCTATTTCAGTACATGTCATTTTTTAGTGGTGCAGTAGGATGGTATTACAGTAGGGAAAAATCCAACATTTTGTTAACATCCCCTTTCATGGGTTGCCATTTGCAGACTCTGCCTGCATGTGTCAAGCACTTGCCTTTAAAAATCATACAGTATGTCAGGAATATAATTACATAAAATTATCTCATCGCCACATTTGGAGGGAGTATGGCTGCAGAAAAAATATTATGAGCCCCAAAATGATGAAAAGCAATGAAACCGTCCTTCAACAGGGGTGAGAGACCAAGAATGTCAGTTGCTCCAAGGCAACAGCACAATTAACTCTACGTCATTCCATCATACAGTCAGTAAGAACTCCTCAAGGAAACTTCAAATCCCTAGAAAGCCTCTGGAGAGCAGCATCTGAGCCAGCTGCTCCCGGCAAAGCTACGCCCTCACTTTCCCAGCGTCCAGTGAGGGGGGCAGGCACAACTAAGATTCCTCCAGTTCTTTATTCTTCATTCCCCAGAAAACTCAAGAACATAGGTCTGTGACCTGTTTCTCCCCTTCTCATCCCAAAGGAAGGACGGAAATTCTGTCAGGGGCTTTGATTGGACAAGACGGGCTGGACTTCCCAGGGCTGGGTCAATACAAGGCTGCTTTTACAATTAGTCCTAATATCCCAGCATGGCATCCCCACTTACTACTCGACCTCCATTCCCCAGGGGCTGAGGATAATGCTGCCCTTCTCAAAGCTCAGGAAAAAAATTCATACTAATGGTTTGGAGTCCTACACACTGAATCGCCAGCCCGTTAGCTTATTCTCTGGCAGAAAGACTGCCTCTGAGCCACAGCATCATATTATGCTTCTGGGTTTTACTAGAGGCTGTTGGAAGAAATAGCTATTGGTAAGTGGCCTTTGCATTTCTTGAAAACTCAGATTGAGGACACTGTTCACTGTGTTATATGGTGTCCGCCACACAGAGTCTCCAGGGAGAAGTTGTGGCGTGCTGGTAAATAGCACTTCTATCTGAAGGAATGGTAGGTACCTGCTCTTCTAATAGGAAGCTCAGAGCTGCATCGATGCTTAAACAGCACTCACTCTCATCAAAGTTTATTTGTTCTGCCAAGCCAGCATGCAGCTTTCAACAATTTCTTTCTTGCCCTTGGCCATAGTGTCTTGTAAAGGCACAGTTTTGGGGAAGCTTGCCTGGCTCAGTCTTCAGTTTGCCTGGCATGTTTTGCCTGTTTTTTTTTTTTTTTTTTTTTTTTGGCATGTCCTTGGAATGCAACCTTCTTCTTGAGGTTCAATTCTAGCTGCCTCACATTTCCCTCTGGACTTGACACTCTGAAGCTCCTGTGGGTTCCAGACTGCCCTGCTGGCTGCGATGCTGGCCCTGCCTGCTCAGGGATGCTATCCAGCCCATCCCCTGCCATTCCCAATCTGAACATCCAACAAATTGCCATCAATGGAGAACCAGCCATCTGGAAAGATTTCTTCAAATGCAGAGAGCCAAGATCACCACCACTGAGCCCTCTCAGTTCTCTTTGTCCTTTTATGGTCTTTGTCCCATCTCTCCTTGCAGTCCCACAGGAGTCTCTCAAACAAAAATCAGCAACGATGCAGAAAGGCCCAGGCCAGGTGAAATGTCAGCCTCCCCATCCCCTCCGTGACTTCAGAGATGACATCATCTCCATTCTACTTGTGCTCCTTTTTGCTTCACCAAAGTTCTTGATTAACGTTTTGTCCCTTTTCCCACTTTTCCCTTTATTTTTATTTGGGTTTCACCTTATGTTGTACAGATGCTAACAGAAGAAAGAAAAGAAAGAATGAAAGACAATCGCAACAGGGTGTTGCACAGACTGAATGTTTGTGTCCCTTTCAAATTCCTGTGTTGAAACCCTAATCCGCAGTATGATGGCATAGGTAATTATTCCGTGAAGATGGAGCCCCCATCATGGAATTCATGCCCATGAATTCACACCCAGCCAGGTGCGGTGGCTCACACCTGTAATCCCAGCACTTTGGGAGGCCTAGGAGGGTTGATCACAAGGTCAGGCATTCGAGACCAGCCTGGCCAACATAGTGAAACCCCATCTCTACTAAAAATACAAAAGAAAACCTAAAAAAAAAAAAACAAAAAAAATTAGCCAGGTGTGGTGGTGGGCACCTATAATCCCAGCTACTTGAGAGGCTGAGGCAGGAGAATTGCTTGAACGTGGGAGGCAGAGGTTATAGTGAGCCAAGATTGCGCCACTGCACTCCAGCCCGGGAGACAGTGTGAGACTCTGTCTCAACAATAAGTAAATTAAAAAATAAATAAATAAAATAAAACGCACCCCAGTGGGCTCGCTCACTTTTTTTTTTAAAACCATGTGAGGATATGATGAGAAGTTGGCAGTTGGCAACACGGAAGGGGACCCTCACCAGAACCTGACCATGCTGGCATCCTAATTTTAAACTTTTAGCCTCCAGAACTGTGAGAAATAAATTTTTGTTGTTTATAAGCCACCCAGTTCATGGTATTTTATTACAGCATTCTGAGATAAGACAGTTATTAAAAAATTCCCAGGTATGCTAATAACAGCAGGCCAATGGGAATTAAGCCTAATCAAGACTTCAGACAGAGCCTACTAAAAAGTTGTGAAGAGTTGAATGAATAAGACATGAGGCAGAATCCTCTTGCAATAAATAGATGCACAGCAAACCATGGACCTGACCTGGACTCTCCTGGGGTCATCTGATACAGTGGTGGTAGGAAGCCTCTTAAATACTTTCTGACTCTCCATGTTTGCAAAGAGAGTTGAATGACATGTTGAATCAAAGCCCATGCCTGAGATGGCTAATAAAAAGTCTAGAAAAGGATTATGGTGATCAGGAGCTCTGGAAAATCCACAGTAGAAAGCAAATTTGAACCTGTTAGGGAAACACAGTTTAAACAAGATCGTGTTCCTTGAGAAGAATGTTTACTAGGAGCCTGATATTACAAAGGTGAGATTTGCTTATACATGAGTTTCTTAGACTGTGATTCAATTTTGGCATCTAGGCTTAAATTAATTCTAGGCTATTTTCATTTTGATTTGCATTTTTTGTGTGTTACTAATTACCAAACTGAAAACTATGGCCCTTAGAGAAAGAAAGAGAGGTGTTGATAGATGTCTTCGTGGAACAAGATAATTCAGTTATCAGAGTTAGTGATGCAGGTTGAGCATCCCACATCTGAAAAGCCAAAATCCAAAATGCTCTAAAATTCAAAACTTTTTGAGTGCCAACATGATGCTGAAAGGAAATGCTTACTGGAAAATTTTGGATTTTGTGTGTAGGATGATCAACTGGTAAGTATACATAATGCCTATATTCCAAAATCCAAAAACATCCCCCAAAATCCAAAATCTGAAACACTTCTGGTCCCAAGCATTCAGGATAAGGATATTCAACCTATACTGTGTTTTCAAAATGAGAAGAGATGACCATTCCCTTCTCCTTCCCTTGGAGACTTGAGCAATCCCATAATTGTGGGGATCATAAAAGGAAAACTCAGGAGAAAAAGCACAAAGAAAGAGGAGGGATATTTACTTGCCAAGCTTTGTGGGGGAATAGGAGCGTACCCTAGGGTTGGGGGCAGTGGGAGAGGTCCACCTTTTATCATCACCATAGTCCAGCAATTCTAAATAATGTCGATGATAACACATTCCTGCCTGCTAGGAAATTATTCCTGTCTCTCAACCCCTATCCCTTCTCTACATTAGGCAGCAACTACAAGGGAGTCCAGCCTTTGGAAGAACTTGCTTGCCATATAAAATAATACAATAGGTGTTAAAAGAAAATGCTCCAAGTTTATTAAGACTATAACCTGTTTATTTACAGAGGTAAACATCATTTTTTCCCCCATATGATTATTATGTCTGTGAGGGATATGGGTCATCACATACATGTAGCCATCAGGACAGTAAAACTTAAGGGAGTTTCAGTAACTCACAGGCAAGTGTTTATTTAGGATTTTATCTGTATCGTGACCAATGTCAAAGGAAAGATCCTTTTTTTGTTTATCTCAGGATGAAATTCTGCTTTCTTGGGAGAAATGCAATACCAGACACTGGTCTTTACTTTTTCCTTGATTGATTTTAGAGTGGGAGGTCCATTCAAAGATAACATGGTAAGTTGGTCAGCTTCCTTTCTACTTTGGACCATAACTTAAAATAGACGAATGAATTCCTATTTGTTCTTCAGAATATCTGGATTAAGTTTCTTGAATGATCATGGATGATCTGTGGAGATTTGGAGCATAATGTATTTTGTTTTGTTTTCTTCTTCTTTAATGTAGTTTATTTGTAAAGTCAAAGAAGCTGCTAATGACCAGCTTTTCAAAGATGTAGTAGAAACAAGGGAGGAAGACTCATAAAACACTTGTTCATCAAACACTGTTTGATGAACAGCAACACTAGCAGATATTTTAAAGAAAAGGCTGCTTTCTGGCCAGCCCCATAAAGTCATTGGCTGATTTTACAAATGTATTCATGGTGGGGGGAACCAAGAGCCAGGTTTGTGCCAATTGAGCTGTCTGGGAAGCTGAGGGCAGCTGGAGGTATATTTAAACTGTCAGTGTAAAAATGGCTTTGTCAGCCAAGTGGCATTTTCTTTCCTCTGTTGGGGAGGTGTGGTGCAGACAAAGAAAAAGAATATCACCTGCTCAAGTTGGCATTTCCTGAAGGGAGGAAAAGTTGCTGCCTCTGTTTAGTTCATAACCAGTTGGAGAATGAGTCAGCAAGAGACAGAAAGTCTTTGGAGATGAGTAATCATCTTTCAGTGCTGGACTGAGGCTGTCAGGGTGGAAAATGAATGGGTCTTGTGCCTACCCTCAAGTGACAGGGACCCTTAACTGCAATTTGCTCTGTCACAAGGATGTGAAATTGTGAATTTTAGTATCATGAAAAATGAGAATATTTTTGACACAATTGTCAGATCACATACAGTACCAAAATGAGAGGAGAGATTTTCATGGGACTATCAGGACTGCAGACTTAATAAGTGACTCTGTAGGATTTTAATTTCTGGTAAAAGATTACTTTTCTTCTTGGTAATGGATGCATTTCTACCATACCTTCCTCGAAGGAACTCAAAGTACTTCACAGGCGTGAATGGAGCTGGGGGGTGGGTTGGACATCAGGAGTGAAGGAGTTGCTTCATACACACGGATGATGGTGGTGGCGGGGGATGGCCACTAACAGTTTCTGAGTCTTTACAAATTTACAAGTTTTGTTTTACTTAATCTTTACATGGGTTAGTTATTTCTATCCTACATACAAGGAAACAGGCTGGGTGGTTATTTAATTCACTTGAGGTCACCCAGCTATTCTGTGTCTGAGCTGGAATAGGAACACACTTGTAAATTCTGGGCTCTTTCTATAACCACACATCATACCCACATGGGGTGGGTTTCTGGGAAGATGAGCTGCCCAGGCACGGGTGGTTACCCACAGAGATGGATCTGGGAGGGGATTATCCCTCCCACTGCTTTGGAAAATGCTAAAATTTCAAGTTAAAAATGTCTTTTGCCGTACCTGACTCTGAGCTTAAGTCAGGACACTACCACAGTTCCTGAAAACCAGATAGAAATGCTAGCTCTTTCAGAGGTGGACATGGCGGCACCTAGACATCAAATGCAGGTGCTGTATCAGATGTTCATGGAGGCAGGTCCCACAGTGGTCTCACTGTGCCCACATGCCTTCCCTAGTGGTGTGCCCACTAACTTCCTGAGGAGAAGATGAAGAAGGCCCTGCACCAAAACTGGATCTTCACATTTATTTTAAACAAATAGCAGGAGATTACAAAACAGGAAGTTCCTTGAACTGTTGATGGGAATCGCCAAGCATGGAGAAATGCCTAGGAGGTTTCTCCCACGTTGATGTAGAATGTTCAGTTCAGCTTAATTCAACTTTTTGCTTTTTCACTGCGTTTATTATTGCTGTGAGGACAAGGGCTGATGAGGCCCTGCTTCCAAGCATATCAGTTCACCAGTGGAATTCTGGACAGACAAGAATAAAGCTCTTCTCTCTATATCCTCCACAGAGATAAGGACTCTTCTGCTTTGTTGACGATTATGTTCCCAGCACCTTCATAGCTCCTGGCACATAGCAGGACTTATAAATCTGATGACTGACCCAGTTCTTAATCTTGAGGCATTATAGAGCTCCATTTATTAAACTTTATTTTTATTTTTATAGAGATGAGGTCTCTCTCTGTCAACCAGGCTGGAGTTCAGTGACGTGATCACAACTCACTGCAGCCTCAACCACCCAGGCTCAAGTGATCCCCCCATCTCAACCTCCAGAGTAGCTGGGACTACAAGCATGCACCACCATGCCTGGCTAATAAAAAAAGATGTTTTGTTTTTAAAGATGGGGTCTTGCAATGTTGCCCAGGCTGGTCTTGACCTCCTGGACTTGAGCGATCCTCCCATCTCAGCTTCACAAACCATTTACAAAACTTTAATGGGCATAGAGATGACCTGTGGATTGTGTTTGAATGCAGGTTCTGATTAGGTAGGTCTGGAGTGGGGCCTGGAATTCTGCATTTATAACCAGCTCCTGGGTGGTGTTGATTTTGCTTATCCAAAAGCATACATTGAGTAGCAAGGGTGTAAGGAAATGGTACCTTTTCTGTGTACCAGGCATAACATTTAGGAGGATGACACATTATTTCATAGAATCATCACAGAGATTTGTTAGGAAGATATGGTATCCCCATTTCCAGGGCTGGAAAGGGAGTTTAAAAATATTCAGAGAATTGCCTGCAGTCCCAGAGATAATAAATGACAGAGCTAGTGATCACTCTGGAAAGTAAAAAAAAAGTCCCATGTGAGTGTTAGACATTATTATATTTTTAATAACTTTATCTATATTCAAGGTTGATGACGATCAAAGATCACTTGGTGGTGCATTTGTTTACACCAGGAATTCATTAATGAGTCTTTAACTCTGCATTTTAATGAGAAGTTATTGATCAAAATGTCTCTCCCCATGAGAGAAATGTGTATCACCTAGGCAGGAAATCTAGTTAAGGGAGACCAGTCTTGTTGAAAGGATGTTCAGAATTGAACTACTAGAGTCTGCAATGCAAAACATGTCAGTGAATGTAATATTTGATAATTCATGATGGCCATCTGCTCCAACCCAGATGCTGCGGATGGGGGCACTGGGGGTGGGGGACAGAGATGATAAACTCTGGATGAGGAATCTTCCATCTTTCGCCTACACTGTGAAACCCTTCATTAGCATTATCTCATCTGGCAGTCAACAGGGGGCTTTGCTCTTGTATAAAAATTGCTTAGCAATGAAAATGAATCAGGAAGGATTACAGTCAATAAGCAATAATTTTTCAGACTCAAGATGTAAAGAGTAAATCAGTAGCTATAGTAATCATGTCTGTTTTTGTGTGGCCACTCAGCAGTGACTCCAGTGTTTGGACAGAATGCTAAAAAGGCAACTCAGTAATATTCCTTCCAGAAAGTTGGGACATGGGTTGATCACTTTGCCATGGGCAAGTTCTTTGGTCCCTCCCTTAGAGGTTCTGATTAAGTTCATCCTGTATGGGGTGTGGGAATCTGCACTGCTCCTGAGTCCCAGGGTATTTCAGGGCCCACTGTGAGAGGTGCCACCATATCCCTCATTTCTGTCACATCCATCAGGTAACCAGGGCTTTTAACCCGACAAGAACAGGTTAGTGAGTGCATTAACCTATAGGTTGCCAGCTCAAAGCTCTTTCTAACCAGTCACTGGCTCTACTGCATCAGGGATTCTAAAATGATGGTGAAGTACAGAGGTAATGCTGAACCCAACCTTTTCAGAAAAAGTCCCACATTTTATCTTTTTTTCAATACTGAGAGCTATTAGTGTGTCAGAATAGGCAGGAGTAACCCTGCCGAATCTGCTGCCTGGTGGCTTATAAAAGTATAAAACCAGTTGCCCAGGCCCTAAACTAGCTGCTGCTTTCATCTTCTGTCAATACCCAAACAAAGCTACTTACTTTCATGGAAGGCAAAATCCATGTAGAAAAGATTGAAGTTTGTAAATTTCTCACTGGCTGCAATTTTTTTCAGTGTGTTGGAGAGTTGCTCTGCTCTCTGAAGAGAGAGGAAACAGGGAGAATTTCGTGAAATCTAGACTTTGACTTTAGTGAGACAATTCAGGCAGAACAAAGAAATCGATCTTCCCCATCCTACTCTACTTTCATTTCTCCAAGCCATCAGCAGACAGCAGCTCTGCACATTAAATTCTAGTCACGTACAAATGGCCAGTGAACATGAGACAAATGTTAATGTTCATTAGAAATCAAATCAGTGTAAATTAGTGATACTAGTTTTAACACCCTTGGGACTGGCAAAGGTAAGATAACCATGATATTGAATGTTGTCATGGGTAGGTGAATGAGAATGTCATTAGCTTAACCTTTCTAGAGAGCAATTTGGCAATATGGATCAAATCCTTAAACATGGACATACCCTTTGGCCCAGTAATTCTTCTAGGAATTTGTCTCAAGGAAATAGAGATGTACACAGAGACTTAACACCTTTAGATATACGATTGCACATCACAGTGCTATTTATCATAGTATAAATTTGGAAACAATCTAAATGTCCAACACCAAAAGATGAAATAAATCATAATATATTCACATGTATAAACTTTAGAATGGTTACAACATTATGGTGTGGAGAAACAATCTATGAACATTGGAAAGCATAAAAGAGTATGTGCATTCTCATACTATGTAGGCAAAAACCAAATATATTGATCTCTAGAAGTGGTAATGGGAAGACATACACATATACTAACTTTGGGTGGTGGAATTTTGCGTGATCTTTGTTATTGTTCTTTATGCTTTTTTGTGTTCTCCAAGTTCTAAAAAATTGAAATATGCTTTTTATGTAAAAGATGTTCAATAAGTCTTTTGTTTGTTCATTTTTGTTTTTGAGACAGGGTCTTGCTCTGTCACCCAGGCTGGAATGCAATGGCACGATCTCGGCTCATGGCAACCTCCGCCTCCTGGGTTCAAGTGATTCTCATGCCTCAGCCTCCTGAGAAGCTGGGACTACAGGTGCCCACCATGACACCTGGCTGATTTTTGTATTTTTTAGTAGAGATGGGGTTTCATCATGTTGATCAGGCTGGTCTCAAACTCCTGACCTCAAGTGATCCTCCCACCTCAGCCTCCCAAAGTGCTGAGATTACAGGTGTGAGCCACCGCGCCCAGCCTCAATAAGTCTTTTACAAAGAGATTATTCGCCATCTGTGAAAGAAGTGTAAACCATGTTCTTTGAGCAATGGATTCCCTGAGAGAAGGGAGGAAGGTTCTTATTTACCTGGGGAGAACTTCCGTCATGCATAGGGGCCAACCTCAATCAGCTCTCTCCAACTCCACAACTATGCTTAGGACCAGCTTTAAAAGGTTGTGTGTGTGTGTGTGTGTGTGTGTATGTGTGCGCGCACACGGGGGAGTGTGTGTACACACATGTGTACACACGAGAGAGACAGTGGCTGAGAAACACAGTCAGCAGAGGACAGACCCAGAGCAAGACAGAGGGAGACAGGGTGCACCAGGTTCTCTCGGCTCCTCAAGCACCTGGAAGTTTTCATTTTGTTATTCACCAGCTTGGAGACCATCTGCCTGCCAGGATCCCATCCCCAGTGAAAACTCTGCAGCAAACACAGGGAAAGAATGATCAAAGATGGTATCAAAAGGCCTGTGACAGTCATACCTCTGAAGTGAGAGTCCGCAACGTCTTGTTGGAAGACATCCAGCCGTGGCAGGGGCTGACCTGAGAGCGGGAAAACACTTTGATTACAGAGGAACAGGGTAGGTAAGCGGGCCTTGAAGCAAGCCAGTGAGTGCTCACCTGGAGGCAGTTCAGGAAGGAGTACAACTGCGCATAGGTCACGTCTTTATTTAGCTGGCCTGGAAAACAGAGAGGTCTGGTAGATTGCATCCACTCGGCAATAGCAGCATTTAGAGACACCTGGGGGCTTCCCTGCCTCCCTTGCAGAAAGTCACTATTTCCAGGGTGTTCCCCTGATTTTTCATGCAGCATTGCTCTTGAAGAATGCCTGTGCTTTCCTCCTTTCTGAGCCTCTAGAAATTCAGACCCAGAGTTGAGGAGGAGCCCTGAGGAACTCACTCCCATATAGAGCTGTGGGCATGGGCCAGGATGGGGCTGGGGGAACTGGCCTCATCTGGACTCAGGAAAAAGAAATGCAAGTATCCTACAGCTCAATGTGAACCAGGATGCCTTGAATAAAGCCCTTTAAGAGCAGTACTTTCTCCTGGCCCTGGTATGAAATGCTCCCTGCATGGGGCACAGGGAACATTCGAGGTGGCGGTTGACCTAGTCCCCTTTTCTAGGTTTATGAAACGCTCAGGTCTGACTGAATTATCCCACACTGAGGGCCTGGCAGGACATTCTGAGTATCTGAAGCTCTGACCACGTAGTTCCCTGCAGTTGGTGAACTGAAAGCCGTACAAAATGCTTGGTTGGCTCATGGGATGGGGAGGCAGTACCTCATGTCTCTCTTTGTGGCACTGGATTATGGGCTGTCCAGTGGATATCTTATTTGACCCTAATTAGTAGACACCCTTATTTTTTAGTGCAAGTTACAGAGGTACATAATAAAGTGAAAAGTACCAGATGAGGGTTCATCCAGTTTTTCTGAACATCAGCTATAGTCCCAGAATCTGTGGGGGTGATTTCTTCTCTCTTCCAACACCGCTCCACCCCGCCTCCAGCATATCCACCCCGCTGAAGCAATTTGACTTTCATGCTGTGGCTGACACACAAAATCCAGGTCTCCCCAAATCTCGGGGGTGAATGACTGACACTGTATCCATTAACACTCCTCACACTCTTGAAAACATAAAGGAAGATAATAGGACCTATCTCAGAATGAAGAGAAAGATTGAAGGTGATAGAACACAGTCTTATTTTTCACTTATACCTCTGATTAGTTAGACTGGAAGATAGATTCAATTTTCTTGTCAGAGAGAAAAAATTTATTATCTCTCTGTGTAGGTGAGTGAGTCCCAGGACAGGAAAGCCACAGGCTCATTATGGCCACTAAAGTCACAGTGACCTGCCAGGTCTGTCTTCTGTACAGGCTTCTGTATCTTCACATTTTAAATGAATCCCAAGCCCTTGGCTTTTGTCCTTGCTTTTATTTTATGGGTCCAACACTGAGCTTCCATTTTCCCCCAAGTTCCTACTTCTACCCACTGAGGATTTGTTCCCTCTATTTTGTGTGTGTGTGTGTGTTTGTGTGTATACTTTTTGTCATTTGCTCCCTTTCTGAGTGTGTCTCAGCTGCAGTGACTGACATCTTCCTTCTCCACTCCCCACCCTGGGTCCTCCACGTGCTCTCCTGGCTTCGCTCTTTCCCTCTGGGGGCTACCACTGAGTTGCGGCCTTCGGTCTCCCCACCTTCTGTGAGGGCCCAGTGTCTGGCTGCTTTTGCCTTGGTACCTGGTGCCATCTTGTCTCTATGTTGGAACTGGGGCCTCATAGTGAAACTTAGGTAGCCTGGCTGGGGCCCTGCCACCCTTGTGGGCCCTGGTGTGTCCCCTCCCCCTGAGGGGCAGCATCTCTCTGCAGCCTGACAGGAGGTGGCACCTCATGCCTGACCTTGCATTCTCCCCTCCCCACCTTCAGGCCCGGATTGCTTTGATATCCAGAGGGGCCGGAGTTTGTCCTGCTCCTGTGACACTGGGAACTTCATTGTTGGCTCCTCCTTGGGGATGAAGGCCCGCCCTGGCCTTGCTCCACGCTGCCTGATGCCCTCTCCTGCTGTCCTTCTGCTGATGGCCAGCACAGCTCCCAATGAGACCCTGTGTCTTCATAATCTGTAACTTCTTTAGGGCAGGGTCTCTGGTATCTATTTAATTCTGGAAACATACTTGAAATCTTAGATACCATAGAAACTTAGTACCAACAAAGATCAGGCACATCTCCATGAAATGCCATGTAAATGTGTTAAAATCACATTTATTCAGACAGAGGGAAAGTGCGTGATAAAATAGAAACACCAAGGTATTTTAAAAAGACATTTGGTTTCAAGTTTAAGAGTAATTGGGGCAAGATGAAGTTGCTGTTTTGTGGCAGAAGCCCTTCAAGGCTGGCCCACTAGCAGACGAATTTGCAGCTAAGAGTCCCTGGCTTCCTCTCCATAGTCTAACCCTTGGGATGGCCCCTGAATGCCTGTGACTTGCCCATCCTCATGGGCACTCACCACGTTCGCTGTCAGGGTCCATGTGCTGAGTTCCCTAGAGGAGCTGTCTTTTCCCTCTCATTTGAGGACACAGATTGCGTCTTATGTCATCTTTTCTCAAAAGCACAGAGTAGGAATCTCAGAGATATTTCTGGAATGATCCCCTTCCTCACAGATCATGGCTGAGAGGACTTGTGACTGGCCAAGCTTGACTTTTCTCAAAGGACCCACATCAGTAGAATCCCAATGTATGAGGCTTGCTGTCTGGTAATTCCTCACAAAGACAATAAACTCTCACCAGGAATTTTAGCGACTAGTAGAAGCTGTGGGGTGCCCCAGCCCTTGGCAGCCAGCGATGGACTGGGTAGTGAGTCACAAACCTGGCTGAGGAGGAGGGATGCGAAGAGAGATTCGTCACCCCCTTGTCCCTGGCAGGAGTGAGACACCCACCTGCTCTTGTTCTGGGCCTCTGAGTGACCTGCTGCGTGGGTGCTGTGGCATCTAACCCTGCCTTTGCTGGTTGCTCAGGCTGAGTTCCTACCTGTCCTTCTGAGGGAAAAGGAGGCAGCAGAGACTGTGTCACTGACCAGGGGGTCTCCTACCATGCCTCTGTTTCCTGAACGCTTTCTTAATTTTTAAGAAGTGGCCAAAGTCAAGTCTAAACACTATGATCACCACATTTCTAGGCCCAAATAAATGGAACTCACCCTCTTCCCCCTCCTTTTTTTTTCTTTGCACAGCACTGTTAGCACAACCCTTAACACGGTGCCCAGGAATCAGACTTGAGTGTCCAGCTGCTGACTAAGATGAGATCTACAGTGGCCTGGGCAGAGCAACCAAACCCTGAGGCCAGCCCAGCATGAACCCTGCTTCACTGCTGGCTCAAGATCCAAAGATGGGGTTTGGAGTGAGAGCAGGAGAGAGACAGCGTGAGAGCAATAAATGAAATTACTGTGGTTAATGAAAGCATCTATCTCCCAGGGTCGTTTTAAGAATCACGCCTTCTCAGCTGGGAACGGTGGCTCATGCCTGTAATCCCAGCACTTTGGGAGGCTGAGGCAGGTGGATCACCTGAGATCAGGAGATCGAGACCAGCCTGGCCAACATGGTGAAACCCCATTTCTACTAAAAATACAAAAATTAGCCCGGTGTGTTAGCGGGCACCTGTAATCCCAGCTACTCGGGGGAGCTGAGGCAGGAGAATTGCTTGAAGCTGGGAGGCAGAGGTTGCAGTGAGCTATGATCGCACCACTGCATTCCAGCCTGGGTGACATAGTGAGACTTCGTCTCAAAAAAAAAAAAAAAAAAAAAAAGAGTCACACCTTCCTAACGCGACCCCCTCTTGAAGTCTGTCATCTTGTGTCAGTTATGAGTCCTGTCAAAGGAGGCCTGGGGATGCTGGATAAATCCCACCTACTTCTCCAGCCTTTCTAGGAAGGACCCTGATGCTTTGTTGAGAAATTTATAATTTATTTCCCATGGCAACCAGGCAGCAGAGATAATTTAGGATGTGAATAATTACTTATAAGCATCAAACAAATTTTAGATGGTTTCAGCTTCCTCCTTGATTGGATTTTTTTTTTTTCAAAGCTACTGATGTTTCTATAGAACAAACTTGTTCTATCTTTTTCTTCTTTCCATTTTGTGCTGTACATGCTAGGGTGTGATTAGCAGCCAGAGAGAGTCCACTTGAGAAGGACAAGGCAAAATCTAGAGCAGTTTCTCAACCTTGCATGACTGACAGTCTTGATTTTGGGGTGCTGTCTTGTGCATTGTAGATGTTTAGCAAACCCCCTGGCCTCTACTCACTAGATGCTAGTTGCACCCCTCTTGTTTTTTTTTTTTTGTTTTTGTTTTTTGTTTTGAGACTGAGTTTCACTCTTGTTGCCCAGGGTAGAGGGCAATGGTATGATCTCAGCTCATTACAACCTCCGCCTCCCGGGTTCAAGCGATTCTCTTGCCTCAGCCTCCCAAGTAGCTGCGATTACAGGCACCTGCCACCACGCCCAGCTAATTTTTTTTGTATTTTTAGCAGAGTCAGGGTTTCACCATGTTGGCCAGGCTGGCCTTGAACTCCTGATCTCAGGTGATCCGCCCACCTTGGCCTCCCAAAGTGCTGAGATTACAGGCGTGAGCCACCGCACCCAGCCTAGTTGCACCCCTCTTCTATCTCCAGATGTGATAAAAGCAGGGTGGGGGTGAGTGGGTTGCCCCCAGTTGAGAACCACTGGCCTAGAGAATCCACAGAAGTGGACAAATCCCCCAATCATCCTTTTTTCTTCCCTCAGTCCTTTCCAAATTGCGTGGAGTCATTCTTACATACCATTCTTACATTCTTTTTTTTTTTGGACAGAGTTTTTGTTTGTTTGTTTGTTTTTCACTCTTGTCACCCAGGTTGGAGTGCAATGGTGCGATCTCGGCTCACTGCAACCTCCGCCTCCTGGGTTCAAGCGATTCTCCTGCTTCAGTCTCCTGAGTAGTTGGGATCACAGGCGTGTGCCACCACACCCTGCTAATTTTTGTATTTTTAGAAGAGACGAGGTTTCACTGTGTTGGCCAGGCTTGACTTGAACTCTCGCCACAGTTGATCCACCCGCCTCGGCCTCCCAAATTGCTAAGATTACAGGCATGAGCCACCGTGCCTGGCCTCATTCTTACATTCTTACATACATTTTTCCTTCCCCTAGTCCTTTCCAAATTGCATGGAGTCATTCTTACCTTTGGTCTCATATTTATGAAACCAAACATGTCTCATAAATCAAGTGAATTGCATGGCATATCGGAAAGAATTTATGAAGGTGGCGTAACCAGAGTTCATGGAAAGAAAATGGGATTAGAAATCAGAAAAATGGAAGTCAAGTCGCTATTACTGTGATGGAGTAAATTGGGAACAAACTTCCCTGCCCTCAGCTTCTCTTTCCAAAGCATTTCTTAGCGTAGGAGACACATTTGGAAATCTGAAAGAATCAGTTGAGGGCAGATGTACAATTTTCATATCCCGTGGTTCAAAGAGACATTCTTAGCCCAGATTGGTGTCCTTTCTGCATGCAAAGCAGCCCAGAATGGAGTGAAGTTCCATGTGTGATCATGTTATTTCTAAGGCGGTGTGGTCAAAGTTGCATGAACAGGAAGAATATGCTCTACTTAGGTGAGGCTGTACAGTGTTTTTCTTGGATGATAATATTTGTGATACATGAGTAACTCAAGAGGAAAATGGTTTCATCCTTATTGGTGGAGAATATGGAATGTGGATGTCCACCATTGTCCCTCCAACTAAGAGACCAGAGCCTTTGAGAGCTAGCTAAAGGACCCTTACTCTTTTCCCAGGTGGGGAGAGGCGGAATTTCCTGAGGGAGAAGTGGGGTGTTTGTCTTAGGGACTGCAGGAAGAGGACAAGAGAAGACTGGAAAGATTCACACAAAGTAGTATATGCAAGAAAAGGCTCTTGATGGCCTGAAATGGGAAATCTTGCTCCCCACCCACTCCCTCTAAGGAGGGCGTGAAGGAATGAGTTTCAGGTCTTCTTTGAATTTCTCACCTGACTCCTAAGAAGGTGCTTGGACTGCCAGCACCTTTTAGTGGGTTGGGCTCAGGAGGTGAGTGGGGTAACACCAGGGAAGGGATAGTCCCTTCTTCATGATAGATTGGTGCAGGTGCTGTCAATATGGGGCTGAGAGGAGGGTACCCAGGTCTCTTCTTATAGATGCTCATCAGGGAAGACTGAGGCCAGCTCCCTGTTCCTCTTCCTTGCTCAGTTTTCTTCCTGTGGCACTTATCACCTTCTGATAGACTTTTGAGTCATTTTCCCATTGTAATATAAGCTTTCTGTGGGCAGGAACTTAGGACTATTGTGTTTTCTGCTGGTTACCCTGTGCCTAGAATAGTGCCTGGCACATAGTTGGCACTTAATAAATACCTTCTCCTCTGAAATACAGAAAGCAGAGCCCTGCTACAACATATTCAGTGAGCTCTGTGGCATTTGGCAAGCTATCTAACCTCTCTGAGCCTTGGTTTTTTTCATCTATAAAATGAAATTATTGTGGTTGATGAAAACATCTATCTCACAGGGTTAAGGATCACACCTTCCTAATGCAAATTACTAGCACTTTTATGTTATTTGTACAGTATCGAGAATATTTGAGTTGCCATTAGAAGGTTCCGGGGACATTTTAAAGCCTTTTGGAGCTAAGGACCCCAAGAGAGTGTAGAAGCAGGAAACGAGCAGGCTGGAGGACTGTGCTCTAGAGAATTCTAACAGGCCACCAGGAAGCACTTACCATTGAGGTTCAGAGAAATCCCTGTCTTTGACTCATGGGTCTGTCTCCTGTTTGGGCTTCCTCAGCTCATTTTACATTTCGCCTTCTGTTAGAGGAATTTCCTGGTTTGAGCGCTTACCTTTCAATGTGTCCTAATTCTTCATGAATTACTTCTGCCCTTTCTGCCTTTGGATCTGATTCTGCTCACCTCTGGATAATGACCTTTAGATACTGCATCTAGGGGCTCTTGCCTTTATCAACTCTGACCCATATTCCATGATGGCATTTTAGGCACATTTCTATATGGTTTGAACCATATATACATTGAACTGTGTATACATTGATGTTATTAAAGAGTAAAAGAATCTTCAAACTGATACCGAGAGGATGATATCTGTTGTGCAAATTATCCCAGAGAAAGGTTCCATCTGGTAAGCCATACAAAATAACATGGCTGCCATTGGGCAGGTGGGAATTTAGATGCTTCAGAGTCTGCATGACGTTGGAGTAGAGTTTCTCAGGAGTGGTCATGGCTGGGACTGGGTCACTCTTCCTGTTGGTGGAATAAACAGAAAATATCTTGGTTGATTGTAAGGATAGATGCATGCAAGTTGCACACAAATACAAGATACATCACACACACACACGCACACACACACACAGTGTGGTGGTCATTGGAGCTATTTGCAAGATATTCCTGGATTTCCACCTTTCTGACACATAGGCTGTACTTACTGACTCCCTTGCGGTTGAGTGGACTATGTGACTAGTTCTAACCAATGAGTGGTGAGCTGAAGTGACATGTGTCATATTTGGTGATGTGACACCTTCTAGAATGCTCCTTTTCTTTGCATGGGTATAGGCAATGTTCTAGATAGCTGCTTCACCAATCTGAGTCCTGGAACAGAGTCCCATGGTGATCTCTGATGGACAAGCAGTGTGAGAGAGACGTAAACATTTGTTGCTTTATGCTACTAAGATTTTAGGGGCTGTTTGTTCCTTTGTTCCTGTAGCATAAACTCACTGGCCTGACTTACACACAGTTTTTTGAAATGAAAGGGGTCTGGTATTGCTTATGATTTATTTGACACTTCGAGGTCTATAACTTGGTCTTTAAAACTTTTCACATGTATAACAGTTAGAAAACAGAATCTTACTGATTAAGTTATATTATACGTCCACACTGTATCTTGCTCTTTATCCTTCAGTTTCTACACTGGATTTGGACTTGCATGCATTTCCTGATGGATTTACATTCCAGACTATACCCTGCAACAGCATTTCACAACAATGCCAGCCCGCATTATTGTCTTTATATAGTAGTGCTTGTGCTCTATAGAGGGTATTTGAATTTTTAAATTATATTTTCTCTTCTTATTTCATAAAAGTTAGTAAAATAAAAAAAGAAAGTACTGAAAGTAGTTATGAGAGACACAGGCCTAAAATCAAAGCATGTCAGACAAAGGTGAAGCTCCTAAGTGAGCTGAAAGTGACGAATCTTTACCCTCAATCAGACATTTATTGAATTTAAGCTGATTGACTTATATTCATTTGGTTTGGAAAAGAAGTAAGGAATGTACAAAATACTACAAAGACATCATTTGAAGTTATGTTAAAATTGCACTCATTGGTTGATTTAAAGTTATGTTTGGGTGCTACGCTCACCACCTGGGTGATGAGGTCATTTGTACTCCAAACCTCAGCGTCGTACAATAATATATCCATGCAATGAACTGGCACATGTACCCCCGTATCTAAAATACAAGTTGAAATTATTTTAAAAAGCTATGTTTAAAAGGCAAGGGGTGCTAAAGTATTTTTGGCATTAATATAAGTTTATTATTGTTCATTTCTTTGTACAATTGACTTTTGCACACACCTTCAGGAACACAACAAATTTGGATTCGGATCCTAACCTGCATTAACTTGGGCGTAGAATACAGAATTTTCTAGGGTTTTCATCTACTCTTTACACTCTAACTGCCTGTCTTTACCCTAAATGGAATAATGCTACAGTGTTACTTTCTCTTTTGGGTACTTAAAATTCCAGTTTCCCTAATGATAGTGGGTTAAATAGTATCCCTAAGAATGTGACATTACTTGAAAATAGGGTCTTCATGGTTGTCATTAGTTAAGATGAGGTCATGTTGGATTAGTGTGGGCCTTAAATTCAATGACTGAATCCTTATAAGAAGAGGAGAGGACACACAGACATACACCAGGAGGAAGGCCATGTGAACACAGAAGCAGACACTGGGGTTATGGCTGCCACAAGCCAGAGTGCTGAGGATCGCTGGGAGCCACCAGAAGTGGGAAGACAAAAGGAAAGATTTTTCCCTGGAGCTTTCAGAGGGAGCATGGCCCCGCGGACACCTTGATCTTGGACTTTAAGCATCCAGAACTGAGATGGAATACATGTCTGTGTTTTGAGTCATCCAGTTTTGGTACTTGGTTATGGCAGCTCCAGGGAACTTAATACAGATTGTGAACCAGATAAAATAAGTCCATCACTCAGAGGCTGGACCCAGGGCATAAGTGATATGGGAAGAGGGGGCAGAAAGGGGCCCCCAGGGATCCATAATTCTCATTTTTAAGGGAGCTCATAAATGAATATTGGTACTGCCTTTTTGGAGGGCAATTTTTCAAAATGTATCCAAATTTGAAGTTGGCTTAACTTTTGACCTTGGAATTTCACTTTCAAGAAGTTATCCTATAGTAACATTTCCACAAATGTGCAAAAATGTACATACGAATATTGTAATATTGCTTGGTATAGTGTACCACTGGAAAAACATAAAAGCCTAAATACATAAATTATGGTACACCCATGCAGTAGAACTCTATATAGCCATTAAGAATAAAATAACTAGATATCGTTGGTTGCACAACATTGTGAACTGGAAATGCCACTGAATTTTTGCTTTAGAATGGTTAGTCTTACATTATGTGAATTTCACCTGAATAAAAAAAAAGAAGTAATTTGTATGTATTAATATAGAAAGATGGCTAAAAAGTATTAAAGTATTGTTGACTACAACAATACTTTTGGTGCCATGGGGGTAGCCAGTAGGGTGGCAGTTATGGTTGGTGTATGTGCTTCTAAACTATGTAATGGATCGCTAGAGTCTCTTAAGGGGGGAGAAAAAAAGATGTCTAATTTTACAAACCCTCAGGGTATAGAACTGCATGCTAATTTCATGTTTTCCATTGTCATGAAAAAATTACACTATTTTAAAAATAAAAATCTTCCTACCTGATAAAAACCAGCTATGATGATTTGCGACTAGGTTGCCTACCTACTAGAGCAGAAGCGTGGGGAGGGGCTTTGACTTGATTCCCATATGCACAGGAGCAGCACTGAAGAACCTGCCCCAAGTATCTAGGTTCTATATTCACCGTGTGTTTGAAGTGTGACAGCAAGGGCGAAATGAAAGGCAAGTTGGGTGTCTATATCCTTTCTTCTGTCACTGGTAAAGCTGGCAAATACTGCCTATTCACTTTTGCCTTGCCACACTTTTTTTTTTTCCTGCTGATACAGCCACGCTTTGGCACAAGCAATTATGCTGAGCTAATGTTCTCCAACCACATAAGGGCAAGATGAGTTAAGATGGACAAAGTCTCCCCAAATCCCCACTGAATAATTTTTTTTTTTTGGTTAGAGGCACAGCCCTGATGCTAAACAAAGAATCTGAGCTAATTTGTATTTATGAAAGGGCACCCACAAATTAAGCAAGCATAATCAACATGGCTAATTGCTAAGTGAAATCAAAATGGAAGCCTTGGTGTTGCTAATGGAACATTCTCCAGTTATCTTTGTTCCACCTTGTACAACTACATAATTTACTTTTAATTTGCATAGCAAAATCAACCAACTCTTAGCTCAGGTAAGGGCAAGGGAGTCTATGTGATTCATGGGACGATCACCCCTCCCAGATGCCATAGAAGGTGGCTTTTGACTTCTGTCCCTGAAAAGTTTTCTTTTCTTTTTCTTTTTTCTTTCTTTCTTTCTTTTTTTTTTTTTTTTTGAGATGGAGTCTCACTGTGTTGCCCAGGCTGGAGTGCAGTGGTGCGATCTCGCTCACTGCAACCTCTGCCTCCCGGGTTCAAGTGATTCTCCTGCCCCAGCCTCCCAAGTAGCTAGGACTACAGGTAAGCACCACCACACCCAGCTAATTTTTCTATTTTTGGTAGAGACAGGGTTTTTACCATGTTGGCCAGGATGGTCTCAATCTCTTGACCTCGTGATCTGCCTGCCTCAGCCTCCCAAAATGCTGGGATTACAGGCATAAGCCACTGCGCCCGGCCCCCTGAAAATTTTTCAATGCCATTTTGATCTGTGTACTTTTTCCCCTCTGGTGATGTTTGGGGGAGACTTTGTGTTAGTATTCTGGAGACCAAAGAACCCTAGTGGTTGAGAACTATCTCCTAGGTCTCTCTGGTGTCTGCCAAAGGACAAATGGGCTGAGCTGAAGGTGTCTAACCCTTTTCAACCCAGGTGTCCCAGGCACCTGCCACCCCGGATTTGTCTGCCGACTCCAGGGTCCCAGCACCCCTTCTCACACACCAGCGAGCTCACCCCAGACACTCAGATGGATAGGTGAGAGATCGAGAGTGCTCAGCTAACAGAGAAGATGTGAAAACCAGCCTGTGGCACAGTGGCCACACTGGGGAAAATAATGAGAGAGAAATTGGTGCTCACTGACATGCTCTCACACATGTCAGAAACAAATGGCCGGGCTGGGAACAGATGAAGAGCCTCACTCCTGAAGGTGGCTCTGAAGCCTGTCCCGCCCTAATGAATTGTGTCTGATCAGGCAAAATAAGCCTGATCATTTCATTACCCTGGCAGGTAAGCCAGCCAGATTTCACCTGGCCGGTGCTAGAGAGAGGTGTCCCTTCCAAGGAAGAAACTGATCAGCCTGTGCAGAAAACCAGCTTCCTGGAATCATAGCTAAAGCCCAGATCACTGTAGTGATCAAGTGCTCACACCTCACTCACAGCTAGCATTTGTGTTTTTGAAACACCCAGGTAAGAGGGTTAGCCCTTTCTTCATGCCAGCCAGTTGCAATCACATTGTTGGGCTCCCATCCAATCCCCTTGAAGAGAAATCTTTTTTTTTTAATTTTAAATAGAGACAGGGTCTTGCTCTGTCACCCAGGCTGGAGGGCAGTGGTATGATCACAGCTCACTGCATGGTTGAACTCCTGGGCTCAAGCTATCCTCCCACTTTAGCCTCCTGAGTAGCTGGGGAGAAGAGGCATCTTGATACAGACTGGGAATGGGATGAGGACTTCCATATTACCCCATGCATAGAGATACATTAAACATCCCTTAAAAGTGGGTGTGGCCTGGAACATGCTGGCTGGTTGGAACTTCCTTATCATTCCCTTTGCTACCCATGTCTCTCACTGAAGAGTCTGGGAGAGAGAATTCCTCTGAGCAGCAGGAGCTCTTTCCATTCCCTTCCCTGCTGGTTTTTCTATCATCTGAATAAATAGCATGGATTGTTTCTCACTAGTCCAGGCTCATTGGGGCCTGCAACCTGTCAGTGCCTCGGCTGGCTTCCTCTTAATGCAGTGCTGGTCAACTGCCCAGGGTGTAACCTGAAGCGTTGGCATTGAAGAAAAACAATGGTTGGGGGCAGATGGGCACAGACACCCTGTGTGGGTGGTTCTGGCTCTCCCCATAAGATGAAAATGTATAATTTATACTTTCTGTGTATACTCCTAAGAATATGATGCTTGTATGAATGCCATCTGTCCCATAATTGTCCACTGTAACAAATGAAACCATATCTATTTATGGGGCTAGTGCTAGATGCTTGTATAATTCTATGGAATTTCCAGCAGTTACCATGTTCATTTCAGGGATGCTGCGCTGGGATGTTGGCAAAGGATTGTCACTGGCCTTTATGATTGGACGTTCTGAGGCCATTCCCATTTCCCACCACTGCCTCCGCCACCCCAAGGTTCTGCTGCTGTAGCTTCCCAACATTTGCCTTGTTTTCAGGAATGTTTCTCCTTCCATATCATTCACATTACATAGCCCTCAAGGGCAGTGATCGGAAAAGCGCAAAGGAAGCTGAGTTAGCCTAAATCAAATTGAGCAGGGTTACAATGAGAAAGCCAGGTTCTCTATGTGATCTTTCTTTTTGACTTCCTGATGCTAAAAGCTATCTTCCAATCGTGACCCTCACTCATTTAACCAGTATTTGTTGAGTAACTGGATGAGTTTAGAGAATTGAGAAGAAAGCACATAAATGTGTTACTTCAGTAAGAGCTAGCATTGTCATAGAAAAAGAAAAGAAAAACGTCAAGCAAATATCCTAAAACTTGTTCCAGGACAGACTTAATTATGTAACTCCTTGCTGCCTGAGCTTTTTATAAAATCCATTTGCTCATTTTGGGAAATCTACTCCACCTTGACGTTCTGGCAGATGGGGAGATATAGTTGCCATCTGTCTTTATTTTTTTAACCCCTCCACAGGACATCACAAAGTGGGCACCACAGGGACATCCCATACTGCCAACTCTGTTCTTTCACCCAAATGCTTGCTGCTTCTCTACCCAGATCCCCAGCAGGGGAGAGGCTGGCACAGGTCTCTGGCTGATGTCTGCCTGCCCTTTAGCTCTTTGGGAAAGGAAAAGTAGGACTGGGCTGGAGGGATCTGGGTAAGCAGGTTTTGCTGGAAAAGTACAGTTTCAGGGATTTTGGCTTTTGGAGCCAGAGTCTCTTTCTGCACATGTTCTTTATTCAGTATAGTCAGTTTGCTCTCTGTTCCTCTCTGGAGGACATGCTCTGGGGGCTGGGGGAGCAATGGCTGGTCTGACCATAGCTTTGTTCTGTTTCGTGATGGCAGCTAGAGCCTGAAGCATGGTGTTTCTCCTTTCATTAGCTCCTTGATGTCAGGGACTGTGGCTTCTTTGTCATTGTATCCATATCCTAGAGCCTGGCACAGTGCTTGGCACATCGTGGTGCTCACTGTTTATTTTAAAAAGTGAATGAGTCAAAGAAAGGAAATAAGACAGTGTGGACTATAGACAGGGAACGGAATTTGGTTAGATAACCTGGTTTGGCTCCCAGCTTTGATGCTCAATACCAGAACAGGCAAGTTCCTTATCCTTGCCAAATCAGTTTTCCCATCTGTAAAATGGGACAATCATCCTTGCCTCTTAGGGCTGCTGGGAGGATGGAATGACACAGAGTGATGTACCTCTTGGTTCATGGCAGTCCTTAAAGGGTGTTTACCATTTACTGGAAAGTCCCAGGTGTCTCTTCACAGACCTTGGTGCCCAGAATGTAGCCTTGGCCAACTTGGGGTTCTGGAGACAGCAGTAAACCAGCCTAAAGGGCACCAAGGTGACATCTGGCGTATCAGAGTCTCTGGATCATTGTGGTATCTCCTGCCCTGAACGCACTTCACTGATTATGTCTGCATCTCCTTTGCCATCTGAATTTTATCTGTGCGGGCAAACACACTTTAATACTATTGAGTTTTGTTTTCAGCACAGGCTTGGAAAGCATGGCGTATGAAATACAGGAAAGCAAACAGGCGGAGTGAGCAGGATGGCCCACTTCTAGCACAGTTGGGGTGGAGTCCAGCTCTGCCATTAATCAACCCTGTTGCCTCGGGCAAATCGTGAACCTCTTTTGGCCTTAATTTCCTGTTTCCTAAAATAGTGAGTGGGTGGCTATTGCTACTGGGGAGTTGCTCTAAATCCTGTCTCACCATTTTTTTTGGGCCACAATCACAGGACAGATGGCATTCATACACGCACCATATTCTTAGGGGTGTACACAGATTTTGAGAAACCTCCCCAAATGTTATATAGGAACTAAGGAATTCACCACTTTGAAGTTACTACCAATACCAGCAGTTTAGCAAAATTACCTTCTTGCTATGGGCCATGGGCATAGATAGGATTGCCCATGAGTTATCCGCAGTTTCTTTGCAAATGCTGTAGGTCTGTGCATCTAAGCTGTCTCTTCCACATGAGGAAGTAAAGTAGATCAGAATATGAGTGAGATCGATGTTCTTATGGGGTAACTGTGCTTCTGCCTTATTTTATTAAAAAAATCACAATTGCCAATCTTGGGTTCTCAGTGAGTAGTAGCACATTTCTTGTGATATAACTGATCAGGACACACCCATTTGTTGTTACATCAGAGTTGATCATTAATGGAGCAGATATTTTCAAAAGAGGCTTTCAGCATCACAGATTGGTACTGTTGATTTCACATGTGTCTAGGACTTGCTTTTTTTTGAGATAGAGTCCTGCTCCGTCACTCAGGCTGGAGTGCAGTGGCACGATCTCAGCTCATGGCAACCTCTGTCTCCTGGGTTCAAGTGATTCTGCTGCCTCAGCCTCTCATGTAGCTGAGATTACAGGCACACGCCACCATGCTCAGCTAATTGTTGTATTTTTAGTAGAGACGGGGTTTCACCATGTTGGCCAGGCTGGTCTCCAACTCCTGACCTCAGGTGATCTGCCCACCTCGGCCTTCCAAAGTGCTGGGATTATAGGTGTGAGCCCCTGTGCCCGGCCGTGCTTCTAAGATAGAGAAATTCAGCTGAACAGCAGGCTGCTATAATGGAGTGGAGTTGGTGAGGAGAGGGTGGGGAAGAGCCCAGAGCCAAAGAATCTTGAAAATACTTTTTCTCAATAACTCACCCACTGCAGACATCATTTCCAATCATGGCATATATAACGATGGCGGGATAGTCCAACATCTTGTTTCTAGACAAGCTGAGAAGGCATAGATGGAATCTGAATGTCAGATACTTGGAAACCTAGCTTTGTAGCCAGTGACACAGGCTGGGCCTTTGAAAACAATCTTGGTATGACCACCCTCTTGGCAACCTTTTTGCTATTTTTCTTTCATTCTAGTACAGCCAACCACCATTCCCATTTCCCATTTATTCTCTATAATCATTATCCCACTTGCCTATTAGAGAAAGGCCACATAAATGCATAAAATTGAAAAGAATGGATTGAGGTCCTGGGTAAATAGACACAATACTATCTTCTTGGCACCTTTCACAGCAATTGCATCAATAAGCACAGGCGAGTTATTGGGTTCCTTATGTCTATGTTCTTAGGATACCCTGGCAGCCGTGGACCCATAGTCAACTTTGAAAAGGCAAAGCCTTCTTGAGGCTTCCAGTCAGGACACCTCGAGCCTTGCTTCTGAATTTCAAGCCCCAAATAAGCACAAAAAATGTTTTCTCATTCATAAAGCAGGGATATGACATCATCCTTTTGTCTGTCAGAGCTAAGTTTTACCAACTTTCTATGCATTTTTATCACCCTTCTTTGAGGACATATGCAAATTAATCACTTTCTATGCTCACTGGCCCAAGGAGTGATATCCTTGAGTTTGGATAGTGACTAACAAGCTATTTATGCTCAGTAAAAATGATTATGGGGTAATAAAAGAGTTTTCATTCCTTATTCACAATGAGAAACCAAATTAAAAACAACTTCTTATCTTCTGCTCACCTTTCTATAAATTTCTTCAGGTTTCGGGAAGATGCACCTGAATAATTAAAATTAAGAAAACAATTAAAGTTAGTGAGTTCAATTTCACACTATCAATATGGGAGTCTGATTGACTGAACTCATGAAAGCGGCATCACTGTTCGGGCAAAGGTTGTTCTGACCAACACATTGATGGAAATAATTTTCTTCCAATCAGTTTCTGTAGTGTTTAATCCTGGAATTCTCCTTAAGGGCTTTTCTGTTTATTTAGCAGTATATTAACAAAACCAAAATTTATTTGGATTCATGGGTCTTCAGACATTTCCTAAGCATAAATGAGTAAATCTTCTAGCAGATGTGAGAAAAAAAGTATGTATCTACTACCAAAGAGACAAACTACCGAAAATATTAAAGAATGAGTTGAAGAATTAGAGGAAAATGAAAAGAATGTTACGAGAATTACCCACCTCCTTGGAGAGCCCCATTTAATCTCCTCCTATTATTCTTGCACACTCCCAAGGCTCCCGCAGGCTGTCTGGCCAACACAAGGTTCAGATTGTAGAGTTGATATATTTCAACTCTTGTAATGATAGGCATGACCATCCTGCTCCAATCCCCGTTACCACCTGTAACATGTCTCTTATATGAAAACCCAGACCGGGCATGGTGGCTCACACCTGTAATCCCAGCACTTTGGGAAGCTGAGGCGGGCGGATCACTTGAGGTCAGGAGTTCGAGACCAGCCTGGTCCACATGGCGAAACCTTGTCTCTACTAAAAATACAAAAAAATTAGCCAGGCGTGGTGGTGTGCGCCTGTAATCCCAGCTACTCGGGAGGATGACGCAGGAGAATTGCTTGAACCTGGGAGGCGGAGGTTGCAGTGAGCTGAGATCATGCTGCTGCACTCCAGCCTGGCCGACCAGAGAGAGACTTGTCTCAAAAAAAAAAAAAGAAAATCATATTTGTTGAATACTTATTTTATTCTAGGTGCTGTTAAACTTTTACAGCTCATTTAAGCTGTGGTACAATTGTGTGAGGTAGGTACTGTTGTATTCCCACTTTTAAATTAGGAAACTGAGGCCCACCTAAGTGGCTTGCCCAAAGCCACACAGGTACTCATTTGAAGAACTGCAGTTCATACCAGTCCCTTCCGTCTGCCATGCTGAGCTCTGGCTTCCTGTGGACAGTGCTCCTCTAGGCTGTAGTTGAGAAAGAGTTAACCCAAACCAGTGTACTGTCTTTTTGTCCCCAAGAGACAGATCTGCTAGAAATAAGCAAGTAATTGTCAGGTGGGTGGTGCAACTCGGTGGACCGAGTTGGAGAAATACCATCCAGTTGCCCCTTTCCATAGGAAGATTCTCCTATAACTTCCAGCCTTGGAAGCTTGGGGATAAGTGCATTTTACCGCAGACCCAGGCATGTTCTTCCGGTTCCACGTGGGAAAAAGGGCAGCATGTAGCCATGAAGGGTATGCTGGCCTGTGTCTCACTGAAGTTGTGTAGCTATGCAATGATTGCCTCTTTGTCACATGCAGCTAGTGGCAAGCTGTACAGGCAGCACTGACGTTCTCTTGGTTGATTCAGGAAATGTTAGCACATTAAATAAATATTGCTTTATTTCCATTTTATTATGGTAAAATGTACATCTCATTTCTTTCTTTCTTTTTTTTTTTTTTTTTGAGACAGAGTCTCGCTCTGTTGCCCAGGCTGGAGTGCAGTGGTGCGATCTTGGCTTACTGCAACCTCCGGCTCCTGGGTTCAAGCGATTGATTCTCCTGCCTCAGCCTCCTGAGTAGCTGGGATTACGGGCATGTGCCACCATGCTTGGCTAGTTTTTGTATTTTTAGTAGAGATGGGGTTTCACCATGTTGGTCAGGCTGGTCTCGAACTCCTGACCTCATGATCTGCCTGCCTTGGCCTCCCAAAGTGCTGGGATTACAGGTGTGAGCCACCGCATCTGGCCTCATTTCATCTTTCCATCCCTTTTGAGTGTACAATTCAGTGGCATTCAGTTCATTTACACTGTTGTGCAACCATCATCACCACCCATCTCCAGAACTTTTCCATCATTCCAAACCGAAACTCAAAATGCATTAAAGAATAACTTTCCACTAACTCTTCCCTCCAGTCCCTGATAGCCACCCTCCTACTTTCTGCCCTTATGCATTTAACTATTCTAGGCACCTCATGTAGATGGCTCATGTCACACTTGTCCTTTTGGGTCTGGTTTATTTTACTCAGTATAATGTCCTCAAGCTTCATTCATAACACATTTTGTTTATCCATTCATTCTTTGATGGCCATTTGGGTTGTTTCCACCTTTTGGTTGTTGTGAATAACACTGCTATGGATAGTCCCTGCTTTCAAGTGTTTTGGGCGTATGGTATACCTAACTGAAAGTGCTGGGCTGTATTGTAATACTATGTTTAATTTTTTTTAGAAATGACTATATCATCTTCTTTCTTTTTTGTAGTGAGGGAAGGAATCATTATTATTATTTTAATTTCAACTTTTACTTTTGATTCAGGGGATACAGGTGCACTTCTGTTACCTGGGTATATTGTGTAATGCTGAGGTTTGTGGGACAATTGATCCCATCACCCAGGTACTGAGCATAGCAGACCCAATAGGTAATTTTCTTTATTTTTTATTTTAAGTTCCAGGATACATGTGTAGGTTTGTTACATAGGTAAATATGTGCCATGGTGGTTTGCTGCACCTATCAAGCCATCACCTAGGTATTAAGCCCAGCATGCATTAGCTATTTTTCCTAATGCTCTCCCCACCCTGGCACTCCCACAACAGGCCTCAGCATGTGCTGTTCCCCTTCATGTGTCCAAGTGTTCTCATTGTTCAGCTACCAATCATAAGTGAGAACATATGATGTTTGGTTTTCTGTTCCTGTGTTAGTTTGCTGAGGATAAAGGTTTCCAGCTCCGTCCATGTCCCTGCAAAGAACATGATCTCATTCCTTTTTATGGTTGCATAGTGTTCTGTGGTGTATGTGTACCACATTTTCTTTATCCAGTCTATCATCAGTGGGTATTTGGGTTCATTTCATCTCTTTGCTATCATGAATAGTGCTGCAATGAACATACACATGCATGTATCTTTATAACAGAATGATTTATATCCCACTGGGTATATAACCATAATGGGATTGCTGGGTCAAATGGTATTTCTGGTTCTAAATCTTTGAGGAAGCGCCACACTGTCCTCCACAATGGTTGAGCTAATTTACATTCCCACCAACAGTGTAAAAGCATTCCTATTTCTCCACAACCTTGCCAGCATCTGTTTCTTGACTTTTTAATAATCGCTGCTTTGACTGTCATTTTCAACCCTTGCTCCCCTCCTTGCCTCCCCACCTCTAGTAGTCTTGTGCCTATTCTTGCCATCTTTATGTCCATGAGTATCCATTGTTTAGCTCCTACTTGTAAGTGAGAACATATGGTATTTGGTTTTCTGTTTCTACATTAATTCGCTTAGGATAATGGCCTCCAGCTGCCTCCATGTTACTAGCGACAACATGATTTAGTTCTTTTTATGGCTGCATAGAATTCCATGGTGTATATGCACCACATTTTCTTTCTTTTTTTTTATTATTATTATACTTTAAGTTTTAGGGTACATGTGCACAATGTGCAGTTTACTTACATATGTATACATGTGCCATGCTGGTGCGCTGCACCCACTAACTCGTTATCTAGCATTAGGTATATCTCCCAGTGCTATCCCTCCCCCCTCCCCCCACCCCGCAACTGTCCCCAGAGTGTGATGTTCCCCTTCCTGTGTCCATGTATTCTCATTGTTCAATTCCCATCTACGAGTGAGAACATGCGGTGTTTGGTTTTTTGTCCTTGCAATAGTTTACTGAGAATGATGATTTCCAATTTCATCCATGTTCCTACAAAGGACATGAATGAATGTCCCTACAAAGGTCATCATTTTTTAGGGCTGCATAGTATTCCATGGTGTATATGTGCCACATTCTCTTAATCCAGTCTATCATTGTTGGACATTTGGCTTGGTTCCAAGTCTTTGCTATTGTGAATAGTGCTGCAATAAACATACGTGTGCATGTGTCTTTATAGCAGCTGATTTATAGTCCTTTGGGTATATACCCAGTAATGGGATGGCTGGGTCAAATGGTATTTCTAGTTCTAGATCCCTGAGGAATCGCCCCACTGACTTCCACAATGGTTGAACTAGTTTACAGTCCCACCAACAGTGTAAAAGTGTTCCTATTTCTCCACATCCTCTCCAGCACCTGTTGTTTCCTGACTTTTTAATGATTGCCATTCTAACTGGTGTGAGATGGTATCTCATTGTGGTTTTGATTTGCATTTCTCTGATGGCCAGTGATGGTGAGCATTTTTTCATATGTCTGTCGGCTGCATAAATGTCTTCTTTTGAGACGTGTCTTTTCATATCCTTTGCCCACTTTTTGATGGGGTTGTTTGTTTTTTTCTTGTAAATTTGTTGGAGTTCATTGTAGATTCTGGATATTAGCCCTTTGTCAGATGAGTAGGTTGGGAAAATTTTCTCCCATTTTGTAGGTTGCCTGTTCACTCTGATGGTAGTTTCTTTTGCTGTGCAGAAGATCTTTAGTTTAATTAGATCCCATTGGTCAATTCTGGCTTTTGTTGCCATTGCTTTTGGTGTTTTAGACATGAAGTCCTTGCCCATGCCTATGTCCTGAATGGTAATGCCTAGGTTTTCTTCTAGGGTTTTTATGGTTTTAGGTCTAACGTTTAAGTCTTTAATCCATCTTGAATTAATTTTTGTATAAGGTATAAGGAAGGGATCCAGTTTCAGCTTTCTACATATGGCTAGCCAGTTTTCCCAGCACCATTTATTAAATAGGGAGTCCTTTCCCCATTGCTTGTTTTTGTCAGGTTTGTCAAAGATCAGATAGTTGTAGATATGCGGCATTATTTCTGAGGGCTCTGTTCTGTTCCATTGATCTATATCTCTGTTTTGGTACCAGTACCATGCTGTTTTGGTTACTGTAGCCTTGTAGTATAGTTTGAAGTCAGGTAGCGTGATGCCTCCAGCTTTGTTCTTTTGGCTTAGGATTGACTTGGTGATGTGGGCTGTTTTTTGGTTCCATATGAACTTTAAAGTAGTTTTTTCCAATTCTGTGAAGAAAGTCATTGGTAGCTCGATGGGGATGGCATTGAATCTATAAATTGCCTTGGGCAGTATGGCCATTTTCACAATATTGATTCTTCCTACCCATGAGCATGGAATGTTCTTCCATTTGTTTGTATCCTCTTTTATTTCCTTGAGCAGTGGTTTGTAGTTCTCCTTGAAGAGGTCCTTCACGTCCCTTATAAGTTGGATTCCTAAGTATTTTATTCTCTTTGAAGCAATTGTGAATGGGAGTTCACTCATGATTTGGCTCTCTGTTTGTCTGTTATTTGTGTATAAGAATGCTTGTGATTTTTGTACATTGATTTTGTATGCTGAAACTTTGCTGAAGTTGTTTATCAGCTTAAGGAGATTTTGGGCTGAGACAATGGGGTTTTCTAGATATACAATCATGTCGTCTGCAAACAGGGACAATTTGACTTCCTCTTTTCCTAATTGAATACCCTTTATTTCCTTCTCCTGCCTAATTGTCCTGGCCAGAACTTCCAACACAATGTTGAATAGGAGTGGTGAGAGAGGGCATCCCTGTCTTGTGCCAGTTTTCAAAGGGAATGCTTCCAGTTTTTGCCCATTCAGTATGATATTGGCTGTGGGTTTGTCATAGATAGCTCTTATTATTTTGAGATCCATCCCATCAATACCTAATTTATTGAGAGTTTTTAGCATGAAGGGTTGTTGAATTTTGTCAAAGGCCTTTTCTGCATCTATTGAGATAATCATGTGGTTTTTGTCTTTGGTTCTGTTTATATGCTGGATTACATTTATTGATTTGCGTATATTGAACCAGCCTTGCATCCCAGGGATGAAGCCCACTTGATCATGGTGGATAAGCTTTTTGATGTGCTGCTGGATTCGGTTTGCCAGTATTTTATTGAGGATTTTTGCATCAATGTTCATCAAGGATATTGGTCTAAAATTCTCTTTTTTGGTTGTGTTTCTGCCTGGCTTTGGTATCAGGATGATGCTGGCCTCATAAAATGAGTTAGGGAGGATTCCCTCTTTTTCTATTGATTGGACTAGTTTCAGAAGGAATGGTACCAGTTCCTCCTTGTACCTCTGGTAGCATTCGGCTGTGAATTCATCTGGTCCTGGACTCTTTTTGGTTGGTAAGCTGTTGATTATTGCCACAATTTCAGCTCCTGTTATTGGTTTATTCAGATATTCAACTTCTTCCTGGTTTAGTCTTGGGAGAGCGTATGTGTCGAGGAATTTATCCATTTCTTCTAGATTTTCTAGCTTATTTGCGTAGAGGTGTTTGTAGTAATCTCTAATGGTAGTTTGTATTTCTGTGGGATCGGTGGTGATATCCCCTTTATCATTTTTTATTGCGTCTATTTGATTCTTCTCTCTTTTTTCCTTATTAGTCTTGCTAGCGGTCTATCAATTTTGTTGATCCTTTCAAAAACCAGCTCCTGGATTCATTAATTTTTTGAAGGGTTTTTTGTGTCTCTATTTCCTTCAGTTCTGCTCTGATTTTAGTTATTTCTTGCCTTCTGCTAGCTTTTGAATGTGTTTGCTCTTGTTTTTCCAGTTCTTTTAATTGTGATGTTAGGGTGTCAATTTTGGATCTTTCCTGCTTTCTCTTCTGGACATTTAATGCTATAAATTTCCCTCTACACACTGCTTTGCATGTGTCCCAGAGATTCTGGTATGTTGTGTCTTTGTTCTCGTTGCTTTCAAAGAACATCTTTATTTCTGCCTTCATTTCGTTATGTACCCAGTAGTCATTCAGAAGCAGGTTGTTCAGTTTCCATGTAGTTGAGCGGTTTTGAGTGAGTTTCTTAATCCTGAGTTCTGGTTTGATTGCACTGTGGTCTGAGAGACAGTTTGTTATAATTTCTGTTCTTTTACATTTGCTGAGGAGAGCTTTACTTCCAACTATGTGGTCAATTTTGGAATAGGTGTGGTGTGGTGATGAAAAAAATGTATATTCTGTTGATTTGGGGTGGAGAGTTCTGTAGATGTCTATTAGGTCCGCTTGGTGCAGAGCTGAGTTCAATTCCTGGGTATCCTTGTTAACTTTCTGTCTCGTTGATCTGTCTAATGTTGACAGTGGGGTGTTAAAGTCTCCCATTATTATTGTGTGGGAGTGTAAGTCTCTTTGTAGGTCACTCAGGACTTGCTTTATGAATCTGGGTGCTCCTGAATTGGGTGCATATATATTTAGGATAGTTAGCTCTTCTTGTTGAATTGATCCCTTTGCCATTATGTAATGGCCTTCTTTGTCTCTTTTGATCTTTGTTGGTTTAAAGTCTGTTTTATCAGAGACTAGGATTGCAACCCCTGCCTTTTTTTGTTCTCCATTTGCTTGGTAGATCTTCCTCCATCCTTTTATTTTGAGCCTATGTGTGTCTCTGCACGTGAGATGGGTTTCCTGAATACAGCACACTGATGGGTCTTGACTCTATCCAATTTGCCAGTCTGTGTCTTTTAATTGGAGCATTTAGTCCATTTACATTTAAAGTTAATATTGTTATGTGTGAATTTGATCCTGTCATTATGATATTCGCTGGTTATTTTGCTCGTTAGTTGATGCAGTTTCTTCCTAGTCTCGATGGTCTTTACATTTTGGCATGATTTTGCAGCGGCTGGTACCGGTTGTGCCTTTCCATGTTTAGTGCTTCTTTCAGGAGCTCTTTTAGGGCAGGCCTGGTGGTGACAATATCTCTCAGCATTTGCTTGTCTGTAAAGGATTTTATTTCTCCTTCACTTCTGAAGCTTTGATTGTCTGGATATGAAATTTTGGGTTGAAAATTCTTTTCTTTAAGAATGTTGAATATTGGCCCCCACTCTCCTCTGGCTTGTAGAGTTTCTGCCGAGAGATCAGCTGTTAGTCTGATGGGCTTCTCTTTGTGGGTAACCCGACCTTTCTCTCTGGATGCCCTTAACATTTTTTCCTTCATTTCAACTTTGGTGAATCTGACAATTATGTGTCTTGGAGTTGCTTTTCTCGAGGAGTATCTTTGTGGCGTTCTCTGTATTTCCTGAATCTGAATGTTGGCCTGCCTTGCTAGATTGGGGAAGTTCTCCTGGATAATATCCTGTAGAGTGTTTTCCAACTTGGTTCCATTCTCCCTGTCACTTTCAGGTACACCAATCAGACGTAGATTTGGTCTTTTCACATAGTCCCATATTTCTTGGAGGCTTTGTTCATTTCTTTTTATTCTTTTTTCTCTAAACTTCCCTTCTCGCTTCATTTCATTCATTTCATCTTCCATCGCTGATACCCTTTCTTCCAGTTGATTGCATCAGCTCCTGAGGCTTCTGCATTCTTCACGTAGTTCTCGAGCCTTGGTTTTCAGCTCCATCAGCTCCTTTAAGCACTTCTCTGTGTTGGTTATTCTAGTTATACATTCGTCTAAATTTTTTTCAAAGTTTTCAACTTCTTTGCCTTTGGTTTGAATTTCCTCCTGTAGCTCAGAGTAGTTTGATTGTCTGAAGCCTTCTTCTCTCAACTCGTCAAAGTCATTCTCCGTCCAGCTTTGTTCCATTGCTGGTGAGGAGCTGTGTTCCTTTGGAGGAGGAGAGACGCTCTGCTTTTTAGAGTTTCCAGTTTTTATGCTCTGTTTTTTCCCCATCTTTGTGGTTTTATCTACTTTTGGTCTTTGATGATGGTGATGTACAGATGGGTTTTTGGTGTGGATGTCCTTTCTGTTTGTTAGTTTTCCTTCTAACAGACAGGACCCTCAGCTGCAGGTCTGTTGGAGTTTGCTAGAAGTCCACTCCAGACCCTGTTTGCCTGGGTATCAGCAGTGGTGTCTGCAGAACAGTGGATTTTCGTGAACCGCAAATGCTGCTGTCTGATCGTTCCTCTGGAAGTTTTGTCTCAGAGGAGTACCCGGCCGTGTGAGGTGTCAGTTTGCCCCTACTGGGGGGTGCCTCCCAGTTAGGCTGCTCGGGGGCAGGGGTCAGGGACCCACTTGAGGAGGCAGTCTGCCCATTCTCAGATCTCCAGCTGTGTGCTGGGAGAACCACTGCTCTCTTCAAAGCTGTCAAACAGGGACATTTAAGTCTGCAGAGGTTACTGCTGTCTTTTTGTTTGTCTGTGCCCTGCCCCCAGAGGTGGAGCCTACAGAGGCTTCACCCAGTTCGAGCTTCCCAGCTGCTTTGTTTACCTAAGCAAGCCTGGGCAATGGCGGGCGCCCCTCCCCTAGCCTCGCTGCTGCCTTGCAGTTTGATCTCAGACTGCTGTGCTAGCAATCAGCAAGACTCTGTGGGCGTAGGACCCTCCGAGCCATGTGCAGGATATAATCTCCTGGTGCGCCGTTTCCTAAGCCCGTTGGAAAAGCACAGTATTGGGGTGGGAGTGACCCGATTTTCTAGGTGCCGTCTGTCACCCATTTCCTTGACCAGGAAAGGGAACTCTCTGACCCCTCGTTCTTCCCGAGTGAGGCAATGCCTCGCCCTGCTTTGGCTCGCACATGGTGCGCTGCACCCACTCTCCTGCGCCCACTGTCTGGCACTCCCTAGTGAGATGAACCCGGTACCTCAGATGGAAATGCAGAAATCACCCGTCTTCTGTGTCACTCACGCTGGCAGCTGTAGACCAGAGCTGTTCCTATTCAGCCATCTTGGATCCTCCCACATTTTCTTTATTCAATCCACTGTTATGGGCATCTAGGTTGATTCCATGTCTTTGCTATTGTGAATAGTGTTGTGATGAATATATGGGTACATATGCCCTTTTGGTAGAATAATTGATTTTCTTTTGGGTATATACCCAGTAATAGGATTGCTGGGTCAAATGGTAGTTCTCAAAGTTCTTTGAGAAATCTCCAAACTGCTTTCCACAGTGGCTGAACTAATTTACATTCCCACCAGTAGCGTATAACCTTTCCTTTTTCTCTGCAGCCATGTCAGCATCTGTTGTTTTCTGACTTTGTAATAATAGCCATTCTGACTGGTGTGAGATGGTATTTCATTGTGGTTTTGATTTGCATTTCTCTGATGATTAGTGATGTTGAGTCTTTTTTCATATGCTTGTTGGCTGCTTATATGTCTTCTTTTGAGAAGTATCTGTTCATGTCTTTTGCCCATTTTTTTAATGGAGTTATTTGGTTTTTGCTTGTTCAGTTGTTTAAATTCCTTGCAGATTCTGGATATTCGACCTTGATTGGATGCATCATTTGTGAATATTTTGTAGGTTGTCTGTTTACTCTGTTGATGGTTTCTTTTGCTGTCCAGAAGCTCTTTAATTAGGTCCCACTTGTCAATTTTTCTTTTTGTTGCAATTGCTTTTGAAGACTTAGTCATATTTTTTTTCCCAAGACCAATGTCTAGAATGGTGTTTCCTAGGTTTTCTTCTAGGATTCTTATACTTAAGGTCTTACATTTAATTCTTTAATCCATTTGAGTCAATTTTTGTATACAGTGAAAGATAGGGGTCCAATTTTATTCTTCTGCCTATGGCTTGTCAGCTATCCCAACATCATTTATTGAACAGGGAGTCCTTTCCCTATTGCCAATTTTTGTTGACTTTGTTGATGGTCAGATGGCTGTAGGTGTGCTATCTTATTTCTGGACTCTCTGTTCTGTACCATTGGTCTGTGTGTCTGTTTTTGAACCAGTACCATGCGTTTTGTTCACTGTAGCCTCATAGTATAGTTTGAAGTTGGGTAATGTGATGCCTCTAGCTTTATTCTTTTTGCTTAGGATTGCTTTGGCTATTCAGGCTTTTTTTTGGTTCCATATGAATTTTAGAATAGTTTTTTTCTAATTCTGTGAAAAATGATATTGGTAGCTTGATAAAAATAGCACTGGATCTATAGATTGCTTTGGGCAGTATGGCCATTTTAACAATATTGATTCTTCCAATTCAGGAACATGGAATATTTTTCCATTTGTTTTGTGTCATCCATGATTTCTTTCAGCAACGTTTTTTAGTTCTCCTTGTAGAGGTCTTTGACCTCCTTGGTTAGATGTATTCCTAGGTATTTTATTTTCTTGGGATATTGTAAATGGGATTATGTTCCTGATTTGGCTCTCAGCTTGAACGTTATAGATATATAGACATTTTACTGATTTTTGTACATTGATTTTGTATCCTGAAACTTTGCTAAAGTTGTTTATCAGTTCCAGGAGCCTTTTAGTGTAGTCTTTAGGGTTTTCTAGGTGTAAGAATCATATTGTAGTGAAGAGAGATGGTTTGACTTCTTCTTTTCTTATTTGGATGCTTTTTATATCTTTCTTTTGCCTGATTCCTCTGGCAAGGACTTCCAGTACTATGCTGAACAGGAGTGATAAGAGTGGGCATCCTCTTCTTGCTTTACTTCTCAAGGGAAATGCTGCCTAGGAATTATTAAAATGCACATAGCCATATAAATTAGGAGTAATCAGTCCATTTCTGTGTGCATTTGTTCCTTTACCTACTCCATCCATTTCTTGAGCACTGGCATGTGCCTGCCATAAAGCAGGGATTAACAGATGAGGTGGACACAGCCTCAATACTTTCTGAATAGTATCTATGGGGGTAGACACATAATTGAGCACTGGGAACTTTTTTTTTTTTTTTGAGACGGAGTCTCACTCTATGCCCCAGGCTGGAGTGCAGTGGCGGATCTTGGCTCACCGCAACCTCCACCTCCCAGGTTCAAGGGATTCTCCTGCCTCAGCCTCCCATGTAGCTGGGATTACCAGCACCCACCAGCATGCCCAGCTAATTTTTGTATTTTTAGTAGAGATGGGGTTTCATCATGTTTCCCAGGCTGGTCTCGAGCTCCTAACCTCAGGTGATCCACTTGCCTTCGCCTCCCAAAGTGCTGGGATTACAGGCATGAGCCACCATGCCCAGATGACAATTTTAAGAGATTAGTGAAAATCCAGCCCCAATGCTCGAAAACAGGAAAAGCCAATTGATTTAAGGCCTATTATCTCTATTCAGGGAAGGTGCCAGATTTCATAACACTGAGTCCTCAGTACAAGGGCTCCAGTCTTTCTGGGAGTGAGTGCTCCCTGTTGTCCTCCAGAGGACAGAAGAGAAGGAGCACAGCCCCCATGTGCTGTGTTGATCTTGCGGTGGCACACGCATCGGCTGGGCCCTTCATTCAGTTCCAGTCCCGTGACTCTTGGCTTCTTATTTTCAGTGAGATAATAGATCAGGAGATGTTTAATTCTCATTCTTTTATTTTTCTCTTAATGTGAAATGAAAACTAATGAAAGCTCAAGCCATAAGTGGGGAAAAAATAATTAAAGGACCAGGTCAGAGCAACACTTGTCTTCATTATCTAGGGTACAGCTGGGAATCTGAGGTGCAGAGCACCCACAGAGCTTGAGGAAAATGAAAATGAAAGCCTGTTGTGCCATGCCACATGAGCATCCCTTCCTGCGCTCACACCCCTGGGTCCCTTTGCCACTCAGGACAAGGATGCGAGACCAACGGCAATTGGCTGTGAAAATTTTTTAAAAAGCAATCACAAACAGCTACCCAAGGAGTGAGGACTTGTCTGTTCTTCTTTACCCAAATGTCTATTTTTTATAGTAGGTGTCCATACTATGAGCCTAGAATTCTCTTTGCTCCAAAGTTCTTGCGCCTTCCACTATTTCTATTTCCCTTCAGAAACCTGTTTTTTGAGATTATGTAATTAGTTTATGCAATTCCCATGTCACTGTTTCTTGTTGATTTCCTTTTGCTGTTGTTTTGTTATCCTTTTGCCAGACTCATCAACATTTTGTGTCTCTCTCCTTCCCCATCTCTATTGTCTTTCTTCCCCTGTACATAGACTTCTCCCCAGCTGCTTGCCGTGTTGCTGCTGCTGTTATCATTAGAGAAAATACTGACTACAGCAAGAAAAGATAGATAGCTCCTAGCCTGTGGGATGTGGCAAAGTAAGGCAAATATTTCAAGAACTGGCACTTTACCCTTAAGAAGTCTATATTCTGATCCCTGCGATCATAGTTTGGAGAAATGAAAGAGGTTTGACCTTGGAATAGGAGCATTTTATTTATTTGTCAAGATGGTCCAAATGGAGAGCCCACCTGTCTCCAGTGATGAGAAGAAAAGGGTCCACACAGGCCTTTAAGTCTGATTCATCCAGTTTCTTTTAAATACGGTGCAGGGCATTGAAAGAAGAGAAAGGTTTCACATAATCCCAGCATTGGTTATCCCTCCATAAATGCATATTCAGAAACACCTTTACGGAGTTGCTTTCCAAAGATCCTCCCTTCCCACGATCTCTCTAGTACTTTCTGGTTCCCTGGACTCCGCAATTTGGTCCTGTAGCCAGAAAGTCGGGGCTTTAGTGCTCCACTCTGCTGTGCTCTTCCTAAAAATTCACTCATGGTAACCCCAAGTGATGGGAGAACAGAATAAGAAAAAAGGCAGGCCAGACGCGGTGGCTCACACCTGTAATCCCAGCACTTTGGGAGGCCAAGGCAGGCAGATCACGAAGTCAGGAGTTTGAGACCAACCTGGCCAACATGGTGAAACCCCATCTCTACTAAAAATACAAAAATTAGCCGGGCGTGGTGGCAGGCGCCTGTAATCCCAGCTACTCAGGAGGCTGAGGCAGGAGAATCACTTGAAACCCGAAGGCGGAGGTTGCAGTGAGCCGAGATCGTGCCACTGCACTCCAGCCCGTGCAATAAGAGTGAAACTCCGTCTCAAAAAAAAAAAAAAAAAAAAAAAAAAGGCAATGGGGATTTGCCCCACCTTCCTGGGACCACAACTATTCCAGTGAAGAGGCAGTCTCCCTCAAACCTCCTTGGAATTCTAGGCACCTGTATGTCCCCACTATTTCTGCTGTCACTGCCAGGAGACCACTTTCCCAGATCTAGAGTGAGAACTAGAGGGTTTCTTCTTGAAGTGACCTCTCTGTGCTACTTCTGGGTTTTGGGCTGCCTTGAGTCCAGGTTGGAAGATACCAGAGGATAGCATAATGCTAACCTCACTGCTCATTTGGTGGTGGCCCTAATTCTGGTTTTCTTCTTCACTTGGCCTGCTATTTACTTTCCAGAGTGCTCCAGCTATTCCGTACACTCTGTCCAGGTTTTACAGCTATTTTCAGTGGGAGAGACAGGGTGGGGTATGTTTACTCCATTGTACTTGAAACCAGAAACTGGAATCTGTTAAAAAGAGTATGAAAAGTTCTTGAAAAATACTGTATCATACACTGTCCTAAAATACATCTATTAACATTTTTGAACACGAGTTAGAATTTTAAATATTGCAGATTTTGCTTTTATTTTTATGATTTAGAGGTAGTTTCAGGAGAATGATTTGTACAATCCATTAAAAAAATCCATCATGAGAAATTTAAATTCTTTCTCTTCTCTAAAAATATTTGCTTGCAATAGGCAGAAACATTGAGACTACTATATTGACCTTGAGCTCAAAATAGTAGGCACTTAACAATTGTTTGTTGTGCCAGTTTCTACTACCGTAAATGCTTTCAGATTCACAAGTGTGGCTCTGAATTTCAGCTAAATGATTCTCTAAAACATAGATTTTTAAAAGGATGTATAATAATAGCCTTCCCACAGTAGCTGTGATCTGCCTCCAGTTTCAAAGCCTGACATAGCCCCACAAATATCTTTCAGCCATGTCCAACTTCTCTCTCCCTCTTCCTCAAAGATGTTTACCCCTCAGAGCTTCCCAGCTCTAAGTCACCATCTCCCTGTCCTTTTTGAATTCCTATTTATTTCTTCAGGGCTCTCAGCTCAAATTTTAACTCGTACGTAAAGTCTTCCCCTACTTCTACAGACAGAGTTAAGTGCTTCTTATGTCCAGAGGCCTCAACTTGCCTTTATTTCACTGCCCTTTCACCAGAAGCACAATGATTCCCTTTTTGTCTTTGTTTCCCATTTGGTGATGATCTCCTTGAAGGTGGGGGCTTTGTCTTTCTCATCTTTCTATTTCTAGCACCTATTGCAATATTGGAGAGAAAGGAGAGGAGGGGAGTGGTGGGGCAAAGTCAAGTGGAAAATGAGCAGAAGGAAAGTGAAAGAGAAGACCAGAGGTAAAAGCCTCATCCCGGGATGCTTTGGAACTGATAGAAATGACAGCTCACTCAAGCCATCAATACAAGCAGCAGATAACTTTCCCTGATGTCCTTTATCTCAAGCCCTAAACAAAAGACATCTGTTTAAAGGACATCCCGCTAGGACTTCAGGAGCCCTGGCCGTTGCCAATGACATTAAAAACATGTAAGGCATTTGCTTCTGAATTTTCCCTCTGTAGTCGTGCTGTTTCAAGCAGTGCAGGATAAAAATCTTGACAAAACAGATGCATCAAAAGTGCACACTCTTCACATTACAATCACTGTCATGCCTTGCTCCTATCTAGATGGTTTGCATGAAACAGTAAGCCAGGAAGAGTTGCATGAGTAAGTCCTAAGAAATAGTCCCATTTGAATCAGAATGTCTCCATTATTTAACGAACCTTTAAATTTCAAAACCTTGAAAGTATTAAAAATGGGAATAATAAATAATAAATACATGAGTAATAACAGAATGATTTGTTTCTTTCTAAATGAGATATGTCATATTGAATTCTTTCTCTTTTAAAAGTTTCTAGTGATTAAACACTGTATCTTGGAGATGCATTTTGTCCTTAGGAGAAACAGCAGGTTTTGATGCTCTAGGCATTGAGTATATCTATAAGCATTTGCCTTTTTATATGAAGCATCTCAAAAATTGGTACCAGAATCTGTCTCTGTCACCTGTCTCTGTCATCTGTTGCTGTCACCACACTGTATCAAGGTTCTGCAAACAGAAATGTCCTCATTGTTTTGTTATACATAATTTTTGTCATTATCCTCTCAAGGTTTTGGGTTGAAACCAAATACTCAACCCAGTAGTTGGGCTCACCAGATATTTACTGAGTGCCTGCTTGAGCTTGACAAAGGTGACTTCTTTGCTTCTTTCCAATACTCTTTTCTGTGGCTTTTAAAAAATTACTTCAAAATTTTCATTTTGAAATGATTTCCAAAAAGTTGCAAAAGTAGAACAAAGGATTTATACATGCCTTCACCCAGATTATCTATATGTAAACATCTCTTTTTTTTTTTTTTTTGAGACAGGGTCTCACTTTGTGGCTCAGGTTGGGGTGCAGTGGCGCAAACACGGCTCACTGTAGGCTCTACCTCTGGGGCTCAAGTGATCCTTCCACCTTAGCCTCCTGAGTACCTGGGACTATAGGTGTGTGCCACCACAACTGGATGATTTTTTTTTTTTATTTAAATTTTTAGTAGAGAGGGATCTCACTATGCGCAGACTTGTCTTGAACTCCTGAGAACATGCAATCCTACCTGCTTCGGCTTCCCAATGTGTTGAGATTACAGGCATGAGACACCGTGCCTGGCCAAATGTGAACATCTTCAATAATTATAGAACAATGAGGACAATCATGAAATCCACAATAACACTATTGCCTAATCTATAGACCTTATTTAAATTTCACTAACTGTTCCACTAATGACCGTGTTCTGGGCTAGGATCTAATTTAGGATCACATACTGTATTCAGCTATCACATCTCCTTAGTATCCTTTTAATCTAAACTGATTGCTTAGTCTTTCTTTGTCTTTCATGACCTTGATGCTTTTAAGTAATACTGGCTTTTTTTTTTTTTTTTTTGGTAAAATGTTCCTCAATTTTTGTTTGTACTATGTTTCCTCATGATTACATTCAGGTTATGCAATTTTTGGCAAGAATACAATAGCAGAAGCTCAGTTAGCTAGTTAAAGGTACAAAACCTATTTTGTTCCATAATAGAGATCATGGTGGGGTGGGGACTGTGTTATAGAAATAAGTCCTTATACGTGTAACTGAATTCAGCTAAGCCTGGATTAATACTCATTTATAGTTTGTCTCTTCATCCTTAACTTTTTTTTTTTTTTTTTTTTGCCTCTATCTCTTTTCAAGAAGGCCACTTTTGATAAAGAGGACTGGCAGAGGGCTGGGTTCCGTGGGTTCAGGTATTTAATTCTGACATTCATCATACTCCAGAACAGGTGTTTGCTGTCTTGTCAGAGTAGGTAGCTAGTCAGACATGAGTGGGGCAGGTGAGGCCTCCTGCCCCCAGGAATGTCAGGTGACCATCTCTCTAAAATAATAATTGGTCACAGCCAGCACCAGGGAAAAGCCAGCTCCCAACAGATAGAAAACACCTGAAGCTGGTGATTAGCAGCTTCTCCACAGGATCTCAGGAGTCGGGTGAGTGGACTCAAGCACGCACACTGAGGGGCAACATGGTGGCATGTAACTGATATATGACCTTCCTCCAGGAACACTTGACTAGTAAGGGAAAAATGCCTCACGTAAGCATGCGTGTAACTTCAGTGAACACACTGCGCAGAGCCCCCTCTCAAGGGCTGGCAGACCACTGTGCGTACGGAATGCCAGCATATAAAACCCCAAGTCAAAGGTCAGACCACGCACTTGAATCTCTCATGTCGCCTGCTTGGCCCTCTTCCAAGTGTACTTTACTTCCTTTTGTTCCTGCTCCAGAACTTTTTTTTTTTTTTTCCCGAGACGGAGTCTTACTCTGTCGCACAGGCTGCAGTGCAGTGGCGTGATCTTGGCTCACTGCAACTTCTGCCTCCCGGGTTCCAGCGATTCTCCTGCTAAGTCTCTGAATAGCTGGGATTACAGGCAAGCATCACCAAGCCTGTCTAATTTTTTGTATTTTTTTAGTACAGACGGGGCTTCACCATGTTGGCCAGGGTGGTCTTGAACTCCTGATCTCAAGTGATGCACCCACCTCGGCCTCTCAAAGTGCTGGAATTACAGGCGTGAGCCACCGTGCCTGGCCACTGCTCTAAAACTTAAATAAATTTTCACTCCTGCTCTAAAAAGTGTCTCTTTCTCTCCATCTGCCCAATGCCCCCAATTGAATTCTTTCTTCTGAGGAGGCAAGAATTGAGGTTGCTGCAGGCTCATATGGATTCCCTGCTGCTAACAGTCTGAGGCAGCAGAATAGTGATTTTAGAAGCCAGAACCCAAATAGCGGACAGTATGGCATGGGTGAGAGCAAGGCCTTTAGTATGAGACAGACAGGGCTTAAGGTATACCCCTGACAAGCTAAAGGACCTTGGGCAAGTTACTTAACCTTTGTGAGCCTCAGTTTCCTCAACTGTAAAATGGAGTTGCTCTGTGAATTAAATGAAGATGGAGTGTATAAAGTACTTAACAGAGTGTCTGGCTTAGAGAAGATACTTAGTATTAGCTAAAAATCTATAAAAGTAATAATAGCAACCTGAAACAACTCTCCAGCTAAATTCACACATTCTGCTAATGGATAGCCCTGGAGAATTGGGCCCTTAACAATGGTTCCTGGCAATACTGGTGGGTAAAACATATGATTAACTGTCTAGGGCCTGTGAGGACATCAACCTGTTCTCTCTGGCTTGGAGTAAGGCCCGAATAGTGGTGTTTTTGTGCCCAGGGCAAGTTCCTTTGACAATTCTCTTGCCTACTGAGGAAGCAATTTTTTTCCGTCAGGTTTCTTTAGGTCAGCAGCAGGATGGACTGCTCCCTCATGTCTACTCTTGTTAGGATATCTCCCAGAGGCGGCATCTCTCCTTCTGCTAGACACTGTAGGGGAGGAAAAAGAATCCTTTCCTTTACCCAGCTTAGGCTTTGCAGCTGGGGCCCTGTACATTAGAGTGGCTAAAGGCAGATTCACAAGAGAAAAGAAATAGAAGTTTATTAATATGTGCATTGCACATGTACACATGAGACCATCCTACAATGTGTAACCCAAAGGGGCAGTTAGAACTTGGGTTTATATAAATCATCTTAGGCTAAAGAAAAAGGGATTTGGGCTTCTGAGTGGGGGAGGCAAGTTATGGGAAGGTAAGGAGGAAAAATATGGTAAATAGGGGTTGTTTAGTGAGGTTTGTTATGCAGATTTAAGTTTAAGAGTAAGGTGCCTTCCCCACTGATAACAGGTGTTAGGAGTCCTTCTCTTCCTGGTACAGGGAGCGGGAGATACCTTTTACAAATGTAAATTTCCTTTATAAAAGAAGAACTGTCCTTGCCTCTGCTGGTTCTCAATGGCCTTTAGCTCAAAATAATCCTTATGCCAAAGAGGCACATTTTTCAGGGAAATATTCCGGTGCCTCTCAACCGCCAGGGCCTGGTCAACTCTCTGGAGCTGATCCTCACTCTTGCAAGCCTTTCTGACTCATTGGGCACCTAAGTCATTGTCCTGCTTTCTCCTGTGGTTCATTCTCAGAGCAGTGCTGTGTTGAGAAAACACAGTCCAACAGTCATCCAGAGGGAGTACCGAGCTGTGCTCATAGCATAACTGCCATGCACACCCAGTTCCCCTCTCTTCTGGGGTTTCCCTTCACTCTGATTCTGCTCCAGGGCCTCCCTCCTCAATCCCCTTCAGAAACTCTTTCTTCACCCCTTCTCTGCCCACGTTTCTCTTCTCCCCTCCCCTTCTCTTTCTTCTCTCCTTAGCCTTCCTGACCTGAATATGAAATTGCATATGCTGGCCTGAATTGTGCCCCTTTTCTAATTTCTCTAGGTCTGCCAGATTCTCTCCCATTTTGCAGATGGTTTAACCAAAGTCCAAAGAAGAGAACAAGCAAGATGAGGTTTTTTCAGAGTGTGGGTTGGGGATGGGGGGCAGCCTACGAGGTTCCAGACCAAAGGTGGTCTGCACAAGGGGATGGGAGGAGGGGCAGGTGAGGCTGTAAACACAGACACTTCCATGAAGGGTTAAAATTCTCAATTTTTTTTTTCATATCCAGACACTTCATGTGAGTCCTCTGCTCTCTGCCCTCCCTGTAAGTGGGCGAACAGAGAGGGGAGGCCCCTCACTGTATGAACAGAAGACTGGTCCCAGGAAAACATGCCGTTAGGCACTTTTGAATTTCTGAAAACAAAACAACCCCAAAGAGGTGTGTATATAAAGGTTTTGCTAAGCTTGCTAAAACAAAATGAAGAAGGCTTCCAGTGAAAAAGACATTATATTCCAAGTGAGGAAAGTCTTGTTTGGAAACTGTAAAGGGGGCCTGTGTGCATCTCAGTGCCTTCTCCTCTGCAGGCCATGGGCGGTCGCAATGCAAATTCAGACCTGGGATTGGTTTGTGTTCAAAAGCAGATGAGTCTTGTTTACTTTAGAGGTATGTGCCTTACAGATTTTTATTTACTTAAAAAAAATCTATCTATCTATCTATCTATTTATCTATCATCTATCTACCAGATTTACATATATATATAAAACTACCAGATTTACATATCTATCTATCTATCTATCTATCTATCTATCTATCTATCTATCTATCTATCTATCTATCTATCTATTTTTTTTAGATGGAGTTTCCACTCTTGCTGCCCAGGCCAGAGTGCAATGGCATAATCTCAGCTCACTGCAACCTCCACCTCCCAGGTTTAAGTGATTCTCCTGCCTCAGCCTCCTGAGTAGCTGGGATTACAGGCACCTGCCACCATGCCTGGCTAATTTTTTTTATTTTTTAGTAGAGATGAGGTTTCACCATGCTGGCCAGGCTGGTCTCAAACTCCTGACCTCAAGTAATCCACCCACCTTGGCCTCCCAAAGTGCTGGGATTATAGGCGTGAACCACCGCGCCCAGCCCCTACTTAAAAATATATTTTATACCACTTTAATATTTGTTTTTCTTCTACTCTTGATTTTATTTTTTGTCTTTTATCTATTTTTTTGTTTTATTGTGGTAAGAACACTTAACATGATAACTGTTCTCTTAATAGATTTTTAAGCGCACAATACAGTACTATCATCTCTAGGCACAACGTTACACAACAGATCCCTAGGATTTATTCATCTTGCATAATTTAAATTTTAAACCAGTTGAACATCAGCTCCCTATTTCCCTCCCCTTCTCCCAGTTACTGGCAACCACCATTCTACTCTCTGCTTCTGTGAGTTTGACTACTTAGATGGCTCATGTTAAGTGGAATCCGGCAGTATTCGTCCTTCTGTGACTGGCTTATTTCACTTAGCATAATGTCCTCAAGATCCATCCATGTCATTGCATGTTCAGAGTGCCCTTTGTTTTAAAGGCTGAATAGTATTCCACTGTGTATGCAGAGACCACATTTTCTTGATCCATTAATGTGTTGATGAACGTTTCCACCTCTTGGCTGTTGCGAAGAATGCCTCCATGAAGACAGGAGTGCACATATCTCTTTGAGATCCTCAATTCTTTTGGATAAATACCCAGAAGTGGGATTGCTGGATCATCTGGTAGTTTAATTTTTCATTTATGGAGGAACCTCCATACTGTTTTCCGTAGCAGCTATACCACTTTGCCTTTCCACCAACAGTGCACAAAGGTTCCAGTTTCTCCACATCCTGTTTGTTGTCTTCTGCTTTTTCGATAGTGAGCATTCTAACTGGTGTGAGGTGATATCTCGTCATGGTTCTTACACTTTATTTTAAATGAAACGTAATCTTGCCAATTGTGGTTTTTGCCCACCATGGTGGTTTTTCAGTTGGCAAGCTGGATTCAGTTGGATTACAATTTGTGCTTTAGTTCTTCTCAAAGGTTTAATGGGACTCCTAACTTATTTAGGTTAAAAAAGTGTTTTAGATATACAAGTCCCTGCTATGCGAAGCAGAGGCTGAGCTAATATCGGCCTCATGTGGCTTCTGTTCCCCATGGGACTGGACATCAGTCTTAAAGCAAATAACAAACCATACACCAAGGAAAGTGCAATAACAGAGGCGTGAGCAAAGGGCTCGCCTGCTGAGTCAGGTGGAATGGCTAATCCATTCTGCTGGGCATAGGGGCATGAGATCACACAGGACAGGGAGGGATGAATAAAGTCTAGTATTTACTGAGTCCTCGCTGAGAATGAGGCCCCCAGGATTAATGCCCAGGTCTCAAAGAGTGAAATATACAGCACAGGGGTAGGAGACAGTTCAGGGTCCACTTTTGCCCCCCTGTGTCTCCCCAGCTGGGTGCTGCCAGAGCCATTTGCTGATGGTCTATCCCCCAAAGGGAGGGCATTTTTTGCTAGGGAGAGGCCGAAACCCCTCATCTGCTTCTCCTCTACCTTAAGCCTCCACCCCCAGCACATCCAAGAGCTCCCAGCTCAATCAGCCAAGGCTGCTCTCCAGCCCCTTCCAATCCTTAGCCCCACCATCCTCAGGGCTTCTTTGGCTGCCTGGCCCTCAGCACTGTCTCCTCTCCTGGTTAATTCCTACCCTTATCCCCTGGTTCCTCCCCAGGTGGAGTCCTGAGCCCACTCCCCAGGCTACAGCCATCTCCTGCCTCTCAGGAGTCTGTCTGCTGCTGCTCACTTATGTCAATCTTAGCTTCCATCACTTCTCACTCCTGTCCCTAGCCCAGCTTTTTCCTTGCAGAGGGAGCCCCTTCTTTCTGCCTGATACTCCAGGCCAATTCAGCTGCCCCCAGCTACCCTCCTGCCTGCTGCTGTCTCTTAGGATCTGGGTATCCAACCCTAGAGCCCTTCTGCTGCCCTCTAAATCTAGGAGCCGCAGGCCTTATTATTATTAACATATAGCTTTTGAATTTATTTATTTTTTTTTCAAATCGACTTCTTTCTCTTAAAAACTTTTTGAAGTTGATTAATGGGTACAAATATACAGATAGATAGAAGAAATATGACCTGGTGTTCTATAGACCAGTAGGGCAACTGTAGTTAACATTAATCTATTGCACATTTAAAAATAGCTACAAGAGAATAATCAGAATGTTCCTAGCATACAGAAAAGATAAATATTTAAGGTGATGGATATCCCAATTACCCTGATTTGATTATAAGAATGTATTAAATGATCACATGTACCCTGAAGATCTGTACATCTATTATGCAGCAATAAAAAATAAATAAATGAAATTATTGCTAACAACAACAAAAAATCTTTTGACATTGAAAAAAATGATTGGGCCAGGCACAGTGGCTCATGCCTGTAATCCCAGCTTTTAGGGAGGCTGAGTCAAGAGGATTGCTTGAGCCCAAGAGTTCAAGACCAGCTTTGACAACATAGCAAGGTCCCTGTTTCTACCAAAATAAATAAATAAATAAATAAAATAAAAAATAAAAATAGTCAGGTGTGGTGGTACATGCCTGTGGTCCCAGGACTTGGGAGGCTAAGGTGGGAGGATCACTTGAGCCCAGGTGTTTGAGGTTATGGTGAGCTATGACCACGCCACTGTGCTCCAGCCTGAGTGACAGAGTGAGACCCTGTCACAAAAAGAAAAAAAAAAAAGGAAAGAAAAGAAAGAAAAAACAAATGGTTTTCAAAACCACTGAGTAAATAATAATACAGGTGGTAGGTGGAATTAGCGACACTGTGTCAGTGGTACCCTAATGCTGGACATTTATGAAGCCCTGTGTTTCTCGTTCAGTCTTCAGCAGCCCCATGAAGCTCAGGTATGTACTGTTCCCATCCCTGTGTGCAAGGTATGCCATATCTGGTCAGTCACACACCAGGTTTTGTGATGAATTCCAAAATGTCACATGGCATAATTTAAATAACTGGCTTTAATGGAGAAAAGCTGGGTTTGCAAAAGATGAGAAGGTAGCTATCTCCAGCACTGCCTTATCCCACTGAGTTTGGGTGCAGCCTCTCCCCCAGGAGGATGGGGAAGATGGCCCATTCAAGGTGGTTTGTTGTCTGGGCAACCCTGAATGAGATCCAGGGTCACCTTTGGCAACTGTGCTCAATGAACCATGATCCCCATTTTACAGATGCAGAAACAGGCAAGAGACATTCCATGATTGGCCCAAGCCACACACTAATTCCAGGACCCAAATTCAAAACCAGTCTACTTTATACCCCAAGGAAAAGAGACAATTATATGAGGCAATCAGGAGAGGAAGGGCTCTGCTCTCTGTTTTCAGGGCCCTATTTTCCATCTTAGAGAAGGACCAGAGGAGCCAGCCAGCTCTGCAGTTCTTGGGTCCTTCCCTCTTCCATGTGCTGGCTGCCTCCCACCTTGGGCCATTTTGGTATGGAGGAAGTTCTGAGAGCCACTGCAAGCCCCTCCTCTGTTGATTGCAAAAAAGATTTGGCAGCACTCTTGCCATTCCTAACCCCTGCACCAGAGAATCATTCCCTGGATTAAAGATGACTTCTCCATTCTCCATTTTAAAATGCGTTATAGGGTCAGGCACAGTCACACGCCTGTAACCCCAGCGTCTTGGGAGGCCGAGGCTGGTGGATCACCAGAGGTCAGGAGTTTGAGACCAGTCTGGCCAACATGGTGAAACCCTGTCTCTACTAAAAATACAAAAAATAGCTGAGCGTGGTGGCATGTGCCTGTAATCCCAGCTACTTGGGAGGCTGAGGTAGGGGGATTGCTTGAACCCAGGAGGTGGAGGTTGCAGTGAGCTGAGATCGCACCACTGCACTCCAGCCTGGGCGACAGAGCGAGACTCTGTCTCAAAAAAATAAAAAAATGCATTATAATCACTGACTGGGGTTCATGACAGAGTTATGTATAGACATTTTTGAGATCTCTTACATAAGGATCAGGATGAAAATAGGAGCTGTTTCTTTAATTCTTACTACCCAATTTTTAAGAAACACTTTACTATTCTATTCAACTCTTCCCTTTTTCCCCTTTCTCTCTTGCTGGTTCTGAAAAATCAGTGTAGCCCCATAAATATGCAGAAAGTGAAAAGCTGACTTTTCCTATATCTAATAAAAACCTTGGAGAGTAATTGAAGTAATTTAGCATGGGTAGTCAGGTTACATTGCTGCGTAATATCAAAAGAAAGTCCATAGCAAGGAAATACAAGAGAAAATAGGAAGAGGGGCTGGAGAATAAAACCAGAACATTAAATAATGAGTAACTGAGAAACTAAAAAAATATCTTTTTACCATTACAGTCTTAGAAAAATAGTCGAGGATAGTAATACTAGACAAAGTATACATTTTATGCATTTCTAAGGACTGCAAATTCAAAGATAAGGAAGAAAATATCCCCTATTCCCCGGCATCTATTCATCAGACAAAAGTCTGACAAAAGCCACGGCCTTCGAGCACATTTTGACACGATTAGGTTCTCTTCCTGTCTCCTGTCTCCCCTTTTATCTTTGCAATCTGAATTTTAAAGGAATGTTGTCAAGACAGGAGATCGCAAAAGGACAACCATTTACTATCAAGTGTCCTAGGTATACTTTTTGGATTATCTTACTCTGGTCTTTATGATTTTATGAAAGATCACTACATTTATTGTGGGTAGAAAAGTGATGTTGACTTTGCACACCTGGGTGTTGTGAAAGAGAAATGCTGGGTTAGAGTCACAAGTAACAAAGAGCAGCCTGCAGCCTGCATTTCTGGCAGAATCCTATCACTCAGTGTCTTACCCTAACCTCATACCTTTGGCTATGGAACCTTGGACAAGCCCTGTTCTACTCCTAGACTCAGTTTCTGTTGAGTTTTTAAAAGGTTATTTCTGTATAAAAATAAAATCATCAGGAAACAGAAAAGTGGAAAAAAATGAAAGCGATCACCCGTAATTTATCAAACATAATGATTTTCTATATTTTCTACCAATCTTTCCTATGTATACCTTTTTTTCCCCTTTCTTTGAAAAATGTGGTAGAAACTAAACTGTATGATTGAATTTTATATCCTGATTTTTCTTTTGGCAGTGTTTTGTCTTTCCAAATAAAAATATATTTGACTTTTAGCCATCATTTTCTAGGGCTGCATGATATTCCTCACAGATGATTTTTTTTTTGTGCTTTGTTTTTTATAATCTTCATTGACAGAGGGTATTTGACAGTGTTGGGGGGCTGTTTCAGTATGTCACTAAAGGAAAAAGAAAGTGCAGCCACACACCTGATGTTCACTTTGTATCTGTGATGAGTCACATGGCCAGATTTGACTGTAACTGTCCATTAACTATTGATAGTGTTCAACTTGCAGAGGGATGAGGCCGATCTCTTTCTGCAGATCATCTGGGATCATAGCCCAATGACTGTATTATCTTTGTTGGTATCTGAGTGGAGTGAGACAACGTGGGTAGAAGTGTCTCCTCTGTAACTTACTATCTTTGTGGCTGAGGAAGAGATTCTTCGTTTCTCCATGCCTCCATTTCCCCAGCTGCTACGGTGTGAATATTATTTTAATGCCCAATTCTGAGAAGTATATTTTAACGCATTTGGTATTGAGTTGAATGCTGCAATCAATGGGAACATTGTAATTTTTCCTTCCTTTTCCCTCCCTCAACACTCCCTAGAGCTATTACAATCAATAGTATTAGTACTGAAGAAATTTAATAATACTTGCCTTACAGTGTCTGCTGTTGAAAGGATTAACAGAAATAAACATAAAGTGTTCTTAGCACTTGGTAAGAGCTCAGTTAATGGCAGCAATTATTTTATTAATAAAAAAATCTATATTGTTCTTAGAAGAGGAGAGCATTTATTCTGTATAGAATATTTATTATAAGAAATACATTATTTGTAGGTCACATACTTAGTTTAAACGCTTGTTGCTTGGAAAATTCCTCAACATCTTTTGTTAATTAGAGATAGCACAGGGATGGCAAATAGGTTTAACTTCATGTGCCAAGCCTAATTTGTTGATGATGATTGTCAGACGTGCTGTGTTTCGAGAACTGCTGAGGCAGAATCTGAGCATAGCAGACAAGAGTGCCAAGGCTGATTAGCAATATCTTTCCCAGGCTTAGGAAGACAGAGTGGCAACACACACACTGTTTACCATCTCTGCATTATGGTGTTACAAAACATTCCTTGGCAATTCATTAGGCGTTAGCCAGGCCATGGCTTATCAATCAGAAGTTTCATCAGAATCTTGTGGCAATAGACCGCCTCCAGGTCCAAGGTGGAAGATTGAAACCCACACAGGTGAAACTGAAAACTCCAACCCCAGCAGAAACGTGGGAGACTTTGCACCATCAGAGAGGGCAGAGCTTTTGCGATGACCTTAATTTTTCTCAGCTCTTGTTCTGCTAATGCTCATTTAGGTCTTGCCTCCTGAGCCTCAAACATCCTGTGCCTTGGCCTTGCTAGAACTTTGCTGTTGGGCGAATGATCTGCTCTCTTGGTCAACCCCTTGACTGCAGCTTGTTTTTGTTCTCCTTTGCTGTGGGTAAATGGCTTTAAGCACAGGGCCCTTCTTTCAGAAAGGGCAATGGCATTGGAAAGGAGACCGTTCATTTTATTCTGTGATCCTTGTTATCTGAATCTCAGCTTTTGAGGTACTTATGAAATAAAATCAATCATTACAGGAACATTGATGAAGGCTTAAATGGAAAGTTACGTACCATTTCTTGAAATATTCTGGTAGTCCCTGTGATTACAGTGGTTTCTTTTCCATAAGCGAAGGTAAATAGATTTTTCTTTAATTCTGAAACAAATATATATGTATATATTTAAGGTCAGGATACTCACATAAAGAAGTTTAAACAAACCATGTTTACATCACGCTTTTAAAAAAATATGGTTAAAATGAACTCAAAAAATCAAATCTCTGCTGACAAGTTTTCTCTGAACTGTGAATGTAATATTGGCAGTTGTTATGAGAAGCAGTTCTATGAAATTGAGTTGTATGGGTGTCGTAAGAATACTGTTGAAGACATAAAACTTTTTCTTTTGTACAAAGACCTCCAGAGTCATCCCTTTCAAATACTTTTTATCAAGAGCTGCTGTACATTTCTTGAGCAATTGCTCACCTTTACCGACTCTGTTATTTTGAACCTGACCATGTTTCCTTTCTTTTTTTTTTTTGGTTGCTATGAAGCTGTGGTTGACACTATTATTGTCCTTCAGCTTTAATCTCCCTTCATGCACTATAATAGAATTTTTGCTACAATAGAATTTATAGAATTTATAGAATTTTTAGCAAGACCCATGTCTGTCCAGAATGAGGATTGCATTTTCCAGCTTCTCTTGCAGCTAGGAGTGGCACATCACTAAGTTCTGGGTGAGATGAGATGGGATCAGAACTATCCAGTGACAATTTCTGGTAACGCTTCTTAGGAAATGATTGAATGGTGATTCTGGTTCCTTCTTTGTACCGTTTCTCCAGTCTCCTGCCCAGAATAGGAAAGCTGCCATCTTAAACTATGGGAATAAGGTTGATGTTGAGAAGGCAGAGGGGTGAGCTGGAAGGAGCCTGGATCCCTGACAACTGGGTGGAGTTGAGCTCCCATATCAATTCCAGACTGCACATTTTCTAAACCTTTCTGTGTGAGAGAAATAAACTCACATATGTTGAATCTCTGTTCCTTGAATCTAATACTAATAAACACAGAGCTTATGGACAAATTTGACACCAGTATCAGGCTATAATTATATATATTTTAACTCATTTTCTTGGCTCCCTTTTGTCTCATCTTTGATTTTTCATTTTCTTTTGCTTAATATAGATGTAAGTAGTTTAATTAATGCAACAAAATTTAGTTTAAATGTAATTAAATGTTATGTTCTCTAAACTTTCACAGGCTTCCTAAAATCTTTGAAATAAGACCAGATGTAAACTAAAAAATAATAACTTAGCTCAAAATATTTGAGTAATCTTCAAATGTATTTTATCTTCTTTTCATTATAATAAGTTCACATCTCACAACCTTACATACATTCACCAATTATTAAGTGTTATATGAAAGCTTACTAATTGTATTACAGTGCTTGGCAACTGTCTCAGTGCTTCAGAAAGGTAAGCATATATTATATTTGGGCATTCAGGATGCATAGAAAATAGTATCCTTTTTTTGAAGTCTGAGAAAACCAACGATAGTGTTTTTTAATACAAGACCAAGATGCCTGAGCAATATTTGAAGTGCGAGATTTTTGCTTTGTAGTAGAATTTTGAGATGAATAATGTATTTATTTTTTAAAATCAAAGCTACCCATGCACATAGCTTAAAAAGTAATTTACTTAATAGATGTTTATTGAGCACCTGCTACATTCCAAGTATTATTCTAGGCACTGAGTTATATTGGAAAATTAAAATACATGATCCCTGCTTCTGTGTTGTTGATATTTCAACAGGAAAAGGCCAATAAAAGAACTAAACATTATAAAAAAGCAAATGATAGAGTATGCTAGAAAGTTCTAAATTCTATGAATAAAGGAAATGAGAATTAGAGTAGCCAAAGGAAGTCTAATTGAGAAGCTAAAATCAACAAAGACTTGAGGTGGTGAGTCTCATAGAACCAAATAACTTACCTATGTGTGTATATAAGACTTGTGATGATAAATAGCAACCCCACACCTCCCTCCACTCTCCATTTTTCCATTTCCATAGGCAACTAATTCCAGCCTTAATTGACTAGGTCTTTTGATGTTTTTCTCCTCATCTCTAAGTAACATACTTTTAAGGCTACTTCTTGATTGTTAGTCTTTGACATTATCTGTTCACTTCCTACTCTAGAAGAGGATTTAGCTATTGACAACTAATCAATGATTGCTTTCTAATTTCTTTCTAACTTTTTTATTTCTGTAGAGTTAATAACTGCCTTTTGTTTCTTTCCTTAATTTTCTAAGTATTTATCATTGTATTAGTCTATTCTCATATTGCTATAAAGGAATACCTGAGACTGGGTAATTTATAAGAAAAGGGGTTTAATTGGCTTATGGTTCTGCAGGGTGTAAAGGAAGCATAGCAGCATCTGTTTCTGGGGAGGTCTCAGGAAGCTTCTAATCATGGCAGAAGGCAAAAGGGGAACAGGCATGTCACATGGAAAAAGCAGAGCAGGAGAACAAGCAAATGTGCTACACACATTTAAATGACAAGATTTCATGAGAACTCACTCCCTATCCTGAGGACAGTACCAACAGGGATGGTGCTTAACCATGTGTGAGAAATCCGCCTCCATGTTTCAATCACCTCAAATTTTTCATAAGCCTAAAACTGCTTAAAAAAAAAATGGCCCTATGTAGCTGAACTGAACTCAGCCTTGCCAGCTGTCCCTTCCCAGGCACATTATGTGAGTGAAGCCATCTTGGATTCTCCAGCCCAGCCCAGCCCAGCCCAGCCATTAGGTGATGTCACTGAGTAACCATAATTTCATATAGAGAGGAATAATTGGCCAGCCAAGCTCTGCTTGAATTCCTGAACCCCGCCCCCCCACAAATTGTGAGATATAATAAAACGACTATTGTTTTAAGCCATGAAAGTTTGGGGCAGTTTGTTATACAACAATAACATAAATCTGTATTAGGTATTAGTCAGGGTTCTCTAGAGGGACAGAACTAATGGAATGAATATATATATATATATGGGGGGGTTATTTAGTATTAACTCACACTCTCACAAGGTCCCATAATAGGCTGTAGGCAGGCTGAGGAGCAAGGAGAACCAGTTCAAGTTCCAAAACTGAAGAACTTGGAGTCTGATATTCAAGGGCAGGAAGCATCCAGCATGGGAGAAAGATGTAGCCTGGGAGGCCAGGCCAGTCTCTCTTTGCACATTTTTTCTGCCTGGTTATATTCTAGCCATGCTGGCAGCTGATTAGATTGTGCCCACCCAGATTAAGGTTGGGTCTGCCTTTCCCAGACCACTGACTCAAATGTTAATCTCCTTTGGCAACACCCTCACAGACACACCCAGGATCGATACCTTGTACACTTCAATCCAATCAAGTTGACACTCAGTATTAACCATCACAGTTATGATATTTTTCCCTCACAAGTCTGAAGGAATTGATTGATTTTGGCTTTTAGCCTCCCCAGCATTGTTAAGTATGAAGCAACTCTGTGTCTTGATCTTTTGAAAGCCTATGGTAGCACCTCATTCCAAGTGTTCTGAAATGTTATGATGGCAGTCTTGGTGTGTGTCTGATTTTACTCATAGTGTTAGACCTTTGATAAACCCTTTCAACTTGGAAATTCATGATGTTCAGTTTTGAGAGATGTCCTTAAATTATTTCACTGATGATTTCTTCCTTTCTCTTTTTTCCCTACAACTATTGGGTCATCTGAACCGGTCTTGTAATTTTCCCTGTTTCTCTGTCCTATTTTCATGTCATGGTCCTTTTTCTCCATTTTCTGGATAATATCCTCAACTTTATTTTTTAATCTTTCTATGAATGTCATCTGCTATTACCAGAATAATTTCCAAATGACCTTATTGGTTCTCTGAATATCTTTTTAATTTTAATGTTCTTGTTTTATGAATGTAACATCTTCTTTTATCCTTTTTTGAAGCACTTGTCTGCTATATAATTCTTTTATCTTTTTGAAGATATTAATTCCAGTTATTTTAATATGTAGGCTATTAAACTTTCTAAAAAGTTTTATCCCCCTTAGTACATAGTCTGTGTTTCTCTAAGTTGCTTTTTTTGCCCTTTGTTTTTGTATTTTCTTTCATGTTTGAGGTTTCCTTCAGATGTGTGATGATCCTGGGTTATAGGCTTATTTTTAAATGTTGAAACTGGTTGCCAGCTAAAAAGCTAATTGATTTTGATTGGAAGCTGGGCCCCTGGCTGTGCTTGTTGACTACAGCCCTCACTGCAAGATGAGCTGTCTGGGCCTTTCTTGGGGAACCCTGCTGTCAGCATCTGTGGGACTCTCCTCTTGGACTGTTCAGATTCCCCAGGGAAGGATCTTCTAGTCTGCAGCCAGGAGAGTACAGGCTGGGTTGGCAGCACTCTGGGGCATGTAGGGAAGGGTCCTCAACATTTAGCATTCATGTGTTTCCGTAGGATACTCCTCTCCTCATTTATGTTTGGTGTCTTCCAGTCCAGAGGCCCTTGACTTTAGTGTTTCCAGAGAATAAAGCTCTAGTCTTATTCCAGAGTATGGGAGGGGCAGTTGACCACCTGTGGAGAGTTGGAAGGGGTCTGAGGAGCTAACTGCTCTTCAGCAATCTTCCAACCAATACTTCTGGTTTAGCCTCACCTGCATTTCTAGAGCTCCCACATGTAACCAATCCCCAAGTCTTCTGGGGCTTCTGCAGTGTGAACTGGGTTGCTTCTTGGCATTCCCTCCAACCAGCTTAGGATGCAGCTCTCCTGAATCTACTAAGCCAGTTACCATTCATCTGTCTGATTTCTAGCTTCCAACGTTTTGTGGCTGTTGGCTCTTCTTGTTCTCTTCGTCCTCTTGGACAAATTCATTTACTGTCGTTAGAGTAGGGCTTTTCAAGGGAGAGATGTAAGTGCTTGTGTTCAATCTGCTATCTTACTCAAAAGCCTGAAATGGATACCTTATACACTGCGTCATTTATGCCCTCTGCCTTGAGTATTTTATTATATTTTGGAAAAACAGATGGGAAATGGACACTGGATCTGAGTTTGATACTAAAATAATTTTATGGTCAATAAAGAGGGGTTATTTTTCTTTGGGAAAGTAATTCTTACCTATTTAGTCACAAATGTATTTTTGATCATTCTGAGAATGGAATTTATATACCAAAATATTGTTTTGCTCATGTCCTGCTCATGAAGAGTAAATAGTGTAGGTATTAATATTATAGATACAGTTAGTTGCACCTTTCATTATAAGAATATAGAAATCTTTACCAACAGGAGATAGTTCTATTAACATTTCTGACTAGAAATAGCATCTAGAATTTTGGGATGAAAGCCTTGTACCAAGCACTAGAAAGTATTTCACATAGTAAAAGATACTGCTTTCTTTCATCCCCATCCTGAATCTATAATCTCTCTTATATATTTTAGGAATTGCATTTCTCAAGGAGTGCTCAGAAATCCTGAGTATATAGTGGGATCAATATAATATTTTGATATGCCTGCAAATTGAGAAGATAGCTTAATAGAAAATTATATATATGCAGGGTCTTGAGCTTGTAGTCATAGGACAAGCTGAGGCTACTAGGATGCTATGCATAATGAGGCTAAACTATCATGATGATTCTGGCCTCAAATCCTCTTCCTCTTGCTCTCCTTTCTCCACAAAAATCCAGTGTTCCAGTGTGATCTTTTATTTTTCTCGTTCTGCTCTGTTGTATATATCAAAATCCGGTCCAATGTGCTAGGAGGAGGTGACTGCTTTTGGGCTTGTAAGTTGAGGGATGCACAAGACGGGTACTTAAAAGTTCTTTTCTCCACACTTTGCCCAAAGCCTACAGAACTGAATCCTCAACTCCAGGCATAGGCATGGAAGTGAGTCATGTTAACTTTCCAGTTTCACCAGCTCCTTCTACTGGAGGGCCTGGCAGTACAGGCATTTCATGTGAAAACACACTGATTGGGTTTTGATTTCTAGCACCATAATTCAAAATGAGTAAAACTCAAACAGAATGGCTGTTACTCTTCCCAACATTGGCTCAGGGAACACAAAAAAATCACTTTCTCTGACAGCTTCCTAATGCCTCCCCCCACTGCATTTCGGTAGAACAAAACAGAGTAATATCAAGAATGGGCCTCAAGAGTAATGTAGACAAATTAAACAGGTTGATTTAAAATGGAATAAAAGATTGCCTCCTATGTTGACTCAAGGCAGAACCTATTTGGAGAGAGGCAAAAATTGAGTTCTTCCAAAGGCTTTGTAGCCTGCCAGAGATCTCTGAGGTAAACCAGATGTGATATGATTCAAGCAAGAGTGATGTAGCATATTCTGATGAAATTTCTTAGTCAGTGTCTTTTTTTTTTGAGACAGTCTCACTCTGTCACCCAGGCTGGAGTGCAGTGGCATGATCTCGGCTCACTGCAACCTCCACCTCCTGGGTTCAAGAAATTCTCCTGTCCCAGCCTCCTGAGTAGCTGGGATTACAGGCATGTACCACCATGCCCAGCTAATTTTTGTAATTTTAGTAGAGACAAGGTTTCACCATGTTGGTCAGGCTGGTTTTGAACTCCTGACCTCAGGTGATCCTCTTGTTAGGCAATTTCTGACTCTGCCCAGAGGCACAGCTTGCTTGGGTATAAATTATGAGGCTCCATTAAGTTGAATCTTAGGGAATAAGTTACAAAAAACAGGCTCCAGCATTAGGGTTGGTGAGAAATACCTGGGGATATTTGATGTGAAGTGTTAGGGAGGGGAGTAAATTAGGATAAACTTGGGTAACTTAGAGACTAGACAGGCTTTAAGGCTTTATCCAGGGACCTTTTCTGCTAGGAAAATTTAAGAAAAGGGTGGATACCTTTCTTTCTAATGTGGATGGAGGTCAGGCCAGCATAGGGCCAGGGAGATAGATTAAAGACCTTTTAAGATTCCTTTCAGTCCTTTGATATTAGCCACATCCCAGAGTTCTGTGTAACCCCTAACTCACTGCATCATAGAACAACTAAGATGTAGCCTCAGAGAGTGATAAACATGCAGAATATGACTCACCATGGACTCAGAGAGACTGGCAATAAGCTAATTATGCAGAGGTGAGGATGGCTACAGAGGAGGTCCTAGGAGTTCACATACAAAAAGATTAGCAGGACAGCATGATAAATTTTGAATTTGGACCAGAAAAATAGTACAGGGAAAAAGACTTCATAGGCATTGTGTTCAATAATTCATGAGTTGCTGGGCTCAGACAAGGCTTCCTACCTGTTGGGTTAACCTCTCACTAAGATTTCCTCCCCTCCTGTTCTCTGAGCTTGAAGCAGTTGTAGCTCTCTCCATCCTGGCCTTTCCCAGCCCCAGATTTGATTCTAGGCCACTGTATTAGGGTGAACATTAAACTGTGATAAAGTGGAGACATTTAAGGCTGTGGATGCTTATACATCTGAAAAGATTACTTGTGACATAGCAGATGGTTTTAATGACCTAAACAGCATTTCTCAAAGGATGTTCTGTGAAACACCAGTTTCTTTGAATTTTTCTCATAAAACACACACACAAATTCTACATAGTTCTGTGGTCAAATACGTTTAGGAAATGTTTTATATATTTTTGAATGTTTTATACTTTTTTGAGGATATACAATGCTTTTTCGCATAGTGAAGGCTATAATAAGCCTTATACCAAATAAGCTTGTTTCCCTTTATTTAAATTAACATTTCCAAAACTTATTTGACTTAACACGTCTTTTAAGAAATGTGTGTTAGTACCCTTTAACATCTTGTGGAACTCATATTTCGCAGAAGAGTTTATGAAGAATATTGATGAATTATCTCTGTGATCTGTATTTAAGCATTGAGGTGGCCTAAAATCGCAAGTTCAGTTGGTTACAACGATTCTACTAGAGAAATCTGTAGAGTGTTCATTTACTTTGATTAATCTGGGTTGCAAAATTACATCATTCTGGGCAAAAATTCACATCAAGGTTTGACTTATCATTAGCCAAATTCACTTCTTAGCAAATCTCTTTATTTCATTTTTTCCACTTGGCTACTGAATTGATGTTTCTTTTAAATTCATTTTCTCCTATTTGTTGATTACATATGGCTAATATTTTAATGTTAATTATGTGATTTAATATTTTAATTAATTTTGCTAATTTCTTGCAGAATACTTATTATAGGACACACTTAGAATTCCAAGGGTTTAACTTACGCTGATTTATTTTTACATATTTTTACATATCACATCATGCAGTTGCTAATTCAGCTATACTCCTTTGCCTATTTCCCCCAAAATGTTAATCCCAACAAATCTTATTTGATTTAGATAATCTGACAAAATGCACATGAAGGAGGTTTGCAGATTGTAAAGCACTCTACATGGGCAAACTGATATCCTTATGAGCTGGTTCAGCAATTCTTTTATTGAGCACCTGCCATGTCATGTACTGTGCCAGGTAAGAGGGCTACAAAATGAAGTCACCTGATTCCCATACTCAGGATGCTCAGAGTCTGGGCATGGGAAGGTGGAGCATGAGACAAGTAGTAAACAGGTATTATAAGTGAGGTGACATTGGTACTGAAGGACATGATAGGATCTCAGAAAATAATCATCCAGTTAGATGGGGGGTCAGTATGAAGGGGCTGTCTGGAGGGGTATAAAAAAGAAATGTAGCTGAAGACAGAGAGGCTGGGGGATGATCCCTGAGGGGTAGGTGCTGCAGCATGGGCAGAGGGCGACTAGATAGGACAAAGACAACAGGCGATGCCTGTGAAAAGATGCTCAAACTCACTAGTAGTCAGGAGGTTACAAGTGAGAACAACAATACAATGTTGTTGTTATAGTGGAAAAAATTAAGAAGATGAACAATATCCAGTATTGGCAAGGGTGTGGGAAAACAAATATTCTCATATACTAATTGTGGGAATATAAATTGGTATAGCCCATTTGGAGGCCTTATTAAAATTAAAAATGTAAACATTTGGGTCCAATAATTTTTTCTTAAGAAATCCTCACACATATTCCAAAGAGTCAGTACAAAATGCTCATTGCAGCATTACGAAGAATAATGAGACTCTGGATATAAGTTGGATGTCCACCTGTAGGAGAAAAAAATAACTATGCTATGAAACACTATGCCGTATTGGACAAGAAGGAAAAGAGCTCCAAGAAGTATGGCTAAGGTGAAGCACTGATTTACAGTATGTTAAACACAATATGATAGCCTTTATGGGAAAATCCCAACAAAGTGTTCATTTCTTCATGTACAAATGAAAATACACAGAAAGGGCCTGGATGGAATCACACTAAACTGATCACAGGGCTTTCTTCTAAGAAAGGGAGTAAAACTGGGGACAAAAAGTGAGGACTTCGGCTTTTTACTTTATACACATTAATTTTTTTGTAAAATGAAAATATATTCATATTTTGAGTAATTAAAAATGAAAATTTAAAAATAAATAGGGACAAGGGGAAGTCATTGCAGGTGAAGGGCTTTGTCAATATATGGCAGGGAGAGTCCCTCCACCAGGATCCATGGTGTCTACAGATGGTCCGTCTTGCCCAAGGATGGTGCCTCCTTATGCCTGGGTCCCATCCCTTCTTGCCTTCTCTAGGCTTCATTCTTTCCTTCATTCCCTTTCTCTGCCTTTTAGATCATCCTATCAATACAAGTATGCTGCAGGATTTTCCATTTTAACAAGTCTTCCTGATCTATTATTCCCTTGCTGCTATTGCCCCATTTCTGTGAAGCAAAACCCATTAAAAGTTGTGCATGCTCACCCAAGCTGATGTCATCACCTCCTGAACCCATTCTTTCCAATCAGGCTTCCAGCTTCGCCCCACTGAAATGTTTCTGCTCCAGGTCTCTCCAGGTCCCTGTCTTGCACACCCAGTTGTCACTCTCAGCTCTCCCCCATCATTTGGCTGATGGTCTCTTCTTATTTGGAAATACTTTATTTCCTTGCCCTCCAGGACTGTAAGCCCTTCCAGTTTTCTTTCTACTTTCAGGGTTGTTCCTTTTCAATCTTCTCTGCCCAGATCTCTAAATGTCAGCATCTCCTAGCCTCTCTGTCTTCAGCTATGTTTCCTTTTTATACTTACTCCTTAGAACAAAAGTTCTCAAACTTTTGCTCTCAGGACCACTTCACACTCTTAAAATTATTGAAGAACTCAGAGAGCTTTTGCTTATGTGAGTTAAAGCTGTCAAAATTTATCACATTAGGTATTAAAATTGAGAAATTTAAATGTACATTTAATTATCAATTCATTTTAGATTATTATAATAAATCCATTACATGTTAACATGTCACTTTTTTTCTAAAAACAAATATATGTTTTCCAAAACCCTCCAAGAATGGCATTGTTTTACATTTTTGCAAAGATCTTTAATGTCTGGCTTAATAGAAGACAGGTAGATTCATGTGCTTCTGCATTCAGTCTGTTACGATGTTTTGGTGAGGGTATATTAAGAAAATCTAGTTTTGGCTGGGGGCAGTGGTTCATTCCTATAATCCCAGCGCATTGGGAGGCTGAGGTGGGTGGATTGCCTGAGCTCAGGAGTTCGCGACCAGCCTGGGCAATATGGTGAAACCCTGTCTCTACTAAAATACAAAAAATTAGCTGGGTGTGGCAGCGTGTGCCTGTAGTCCCAGCTACTCGGGAGGCTGAGACAGGAGAATCGCTTGAACCCAGGAGGCAGAGGTTGCAGTGAGCCAAGATCACGCCACTGCACTCCAGCCTGGGCAATAGAGAGAGACTCCGTCTCAAAAAAAAAAAAAAAAAAAAAAAAAAAGAAAGAAAAGAAAATCTGGTTTTATATACACATGTAGTTGGAAAAGGGAGGAGCACTTCAGTATCCTTTTTAGATAACTATGGATAGCTGTCTTTGATTCTACACAAGAATTCAACAAGTAGTAGTTTCTTAAAGATTGATTAGTTGCAAGGTGGAAGCTGAAATTATATCAATTATATTTTATACCTTGTTACATTAAAATGCATTGGCCTGTCTTGCACTTTTAATGAATCTTTTACCCATGCATCATCTTAATCATACACTAATATTTAGAAAATATTGGTTCCTGAGTTATGAAGATATTCCAAATGTTGATACATTTAATGCTATAATATAAAAAATCATTTTTGTTAATATTGCTACATATCACATTAGAAGAGTCTTAGACTCTTAGGAAACTGTCAGGTTCATACTAGCAGATGCAAAGTTTTCAAAATTCAAATATTTTCTTTGAAAGCTCAAATTTTATGATTTTCAAACAATACTGTCAAACAATGTTTGAAACAAAACATTGAAAATATGATTTTCAAACAATTATTTTCCTTGAAACTACAAGCTCATTTCATTCATTTTAGATAAAATATCTGCCATATATCCAAGTCTGAAAAACCATGATTTGTTATCAAGTAATTTTTCAATAAAAATGGTGTTCCATGAAAAGTTAACTCAGCTCTCATCTCGCCTACACAAGTGCTTTTCCCTAAGACAGCCATCATCCTTTGTTAATTTATTATGCAGTACAAATGCTTTATGCATATTTCACATTTCATCAGATTAAATTATTTAAAAATCAATTTAATAAAATTAATAATGTTTTTTCTGCTTTATACTATGTGACATTTTTAAGGGAGGATGTCCCCTCTTGTTTTAAACTGGGAGGTGAAGAACACAGTGACTACTAATAGAGTTTGGTGCCAGCGCTTGATTCACGCTAACGTGTCAACAGTTCTACCCACCATTGCTTTTGTACCATCTGTACCAATGGCTACATAGTGGAAAGCCTTAGTATTGTTGTGAAAGTAGTTTTTCACTTGTGGACCCCCTGAGAGGGTCTTAGAGACCCCACAGGGGTCCATGGACCACACTTGGAGAACTGCTGCAATGGACACTATCCCACTCCAATCAGCCTCACCCAACTTCAGAGGACCACCTCTCTGGTTAATTATTTGTTTTGCAAAGTATAATTATAACAGGGCTAATCATTTGCAATTATATCACATGTAATTTGCGAATAATGGATTTAATAAGGTTATTAGGCCCATTAGTGTTTAGTACTTACATGTCCTTTTTTGAAACATGAAATTAGGTTAGCAAATTTTAGCTGCAATTCCCTACTCTCCAATTTTCTGGCTTTACTGCCCCAAGTGACTTGGTTCAGTGTTATACACTGATTTTCAAAATTATTCTCTCATATAACATCTATTGGGTAGGAGAGAATAGATAACCTTTAACGCTTCTATTCTAGGACACCTCTCACTAAAGGTGTGTTTAAATGCCCCTGAAGAGCATTATTGTACCACTTATAACAATGGCTTTGTCTGAGTATTTGCTACATCTTTGGTTCAATATGCCAAATTTAAGCTGGAGGCAGAGGGAGCAACATTTAATCTAGAAAATGTCATCTGGTTTGCACTCATTTATGCTGACTACAGATCTCAGTTTTATTTCTCCAGCTTGGTGTGACAATTTTGGTAGCTGCTTTTGGGTCTTTTGGCCTTCATTGCTTTTTATGATGATTTTTAGCTTTTTACTTTTTTGAAAAAGCTCTGATTGCTGCCCTGTTTTTCATCCTTATCACTTATCCTTGTCTGCAGAACCCTACTGACTGGACTGACTCCTGGCCCCACCTTCAGAACAAGGGGATACGAATGGCCAGAAATGCTCAGTTTAGATGTGTTGGGTTCAGGTGGCTATTTTTGTTAAGGACTTAGATGCCTGTTTTCCTCTTTTGGGTTTGCTGGAGAGATATAGTAAACATAAAGGACAATAATGGAGTCCCATGTTTATTTAACAGCCTGTCAAGCACTCAATATCACACAACACAGGGCTTACTGTGCATGAGACTGCACTATACCATAGGCTCTATACCCTGGCCAAACAGTGTTTCAAGAACTTCAGGCTCTGACCCATAAAGTTAGCCATGTCTTGTCTTGAGGTACAGGCTAGTTAAGGAGTAGGGGAAGACATAGTGGGTAGCAGAAGCAGGAGCATCTCTCTTGAACAATTTCCCTCAGTACTTCTAAACCAAGTAGCATCATAAAGTAGGATCATGTTGCCCAATAACCATGCCCAATGAGCGTGGGAGAGAACGTCAGAGATCATCTAGTCCAACTTAACTTGAGCACATAAATGAGGTTGAGGAATGCTAAATGTTCCACCTGGAATAACACAGAATGAGCACCCTTATAACTGAAAATACAGACTTCCTTTCACTCTATCATGCCTACTCTGGGATTTTAAATGATGCTTTCAAATGAGAAGTCCTTCCTTCTTGTAAAAGTTTTGGTATTGTTTCCCATCTTTCTACATGTGGTATTAGATCTTTGGTTTCTTTAATGTAAGTAGGATTTTCCTGTTATATGAATTGCTTTGGAAAGTGATCTGAACATGAAGTACAATTTTTAATCTTAAATTTTTTTTACTTTTTTATTTTTACTTTTTTAAAGACAGGGTCTTGTTCTGTTGCCCAGGCTGGAGTACAGTGGCGTGATCATAGCTCACAGCAATCTCAGCAATCTCAAACTCCTGGGCTCAAGCAATCTTCCCGTCTCAGCCTCCTGAGTAGCTAAGGACTACAAGTACATGCCACCATGCCAGGCTAATTAAAAAAAAAATTTTTTTTAGAGATGAGGTCTTGCTATGTTGCTCAAGCTGATCTCAAACTCCTGGCCTCCAGTAATCTTTTCACCTCAGATGCCCAGTAGCTATTTTTAATCTTTTAAAAATACTTTTTTCTTCCTATTTACAGTTATACTGCTCTATTGCCAAGCTCTTAACCCCCACAGAGATTTTTTTTTCTGCTTTTGACCTACTCAATTCCTTCCTGAATCACACTGAAGAAAAATCCCAGTATATTTTTTAAGGGATATCACTTATTGAATTTTCTGAAGCCCAAGAGTCAAGAAAACAGTTTTTGTTAACATCAACTCAACTAAAAGAACTAAAGGTTTGTAAAACTAAGGGGTTATGTTTGTCATTTAATGCATGCACATAATTTCAATTAAAGTTATCTATGAAGGGGATAATAAATTTTGAGAGGACAAAGAGCATAAACAAAGAATGAAAGAGAAGGAGCCATTTTCTCTCCTGATGCTTTCACAAGGCACATTTTCCAAAGGACGCTGTTGATACCCATAGCAGGAGGCTGATCATGATGGTAGGAAGTGCATTCTGGAGATCCAGTTGAATAGAGAAATCCGCCAATTCTGTGGATAAGCATTCGGATTCAAAGGGCATGTGCCCAAAATGCCCATGGGAGCTGTATACACCTCTCAGAAGTGCTGCTTCTGGGTCAACATTCTTTTCATTTTCCTGATTCCACAAAAGAGGACCTCCATCATATGCTAATCTCTTTGATGTTTTTATATACTTTATAACTTTTTATTCCTTTAATAAGGAGATTGGCCTAGCACAAATTATCTGTGAATATAATTTATACAATGGTATATGGATACTTTAGCTGTAACTACTGCTGGGAGGGACATAGCAAATGATGATCCCACGCATGCAGTGTCATGCTGCCTCTGTTTCTGCTTAATGGGGGAATCCATTGCAACTCAGATTCCAAACAGAGAATTTCCTTTTCCATCAAAAGGAGTTGGTATATTCTTCTCCACTCCAGCTGAGTGGCAGCAAACACAGGCACAGTACACAGAAACAGCTGGCAAAAAGAGCAATCTGAGAGGAACAGCTAGGGAGCTTGGGGTCCCACAAACACATAGAAAGAAAAGTTCCTGCAGGGGAGGTGAACAACCAGCTGTGGTGTGTGCCTCGTTAGAAATACAACAGGTAAGGACAGGACTTAGAGTCAACACTAAGGAAGTTGCTTAAGCAGACTATGCGTTTTTTGTAAGCAGCAATAGAGAACCGAATATAAAAAGGTACTAGGTCAATAAAGACTAGCTCAGGATAGAGATGGTTTTCATATAAGCCACACCTAGATGGTCACTTACTTTGTGAGATGGCATCAGAATTTCTCTGCATAATGCTTATAAGAGTTAGAAACCATTCATGTCTGAAGGCTCTCAACTTTTCCTCTTCCCCTTACCCCATTGCCATGCTTTGATGGAAGATCCTGTCTGCCTGCTGGGCACTGATCAGGATGATAGGTAAAAACTGCTGCAGGATTGAAGAGCTAGTGGGATTTTACATTGATAAGGGAGTAAACCCCTGGTGGGAGGACAGAACAGATGCAGAAAGGAAAAGGGAGCTTTCCCTCTCATCCCCCAATAGAAACTCAAAATCACTGAACAGAGTCTGTTTGGGAGAAGGAGCTAAGTGTGGGTCAAGTTTTGGGGAAGTTTAGATTTAGGAAATACAGAGCAACTACTGGTGCGTGCGAGCTGTAAGCGGAAAGAGATGAGGAAACATGTTTTTATCTGTTTGCTGGGCATGGTGAATGGATTCCTCTTTCATTCCTTGAGTGACTCCAGTAAAGATTTAAACTACTTGGAAATTAATTTTAAATATCGGATTGGTATTTCTTTTATGGCAACTTCATGGGGCCAAAAGGTAGTTGGGATTTATAGAGTCAATATGTAAAAATTTAAGCTTTCATTAAAGGTACAGTAAACTGTGTTCATTGTTCATACATAATTAATTCTTTTTGTTATTGTCATAAAAGCCTTGATTGAGAGAAAATTCCAGATACTTTTATTGAGAAATGACTAGACTGGGTGGAGGGCACTTAAACATATATATTTTTTAATTTTCTGATGTTGAAATTGGGGGGATGACCAAGGTTCTCTCTTCCATAAACCTGCTTTGGCTGGGTTATCTCTGGATGTGTTCCAGGTAAAGACAACAGAGGCTGTAGCAGAGGGAAGATGGGACTGAGGCTAGGACTCAGAAAGTCCCAGATGTCTGTGCTTATTGGGACCCTAAGGAGGCATATGATGGGTCACTGAAATAGTGCAGGCCACACCTCTTGGGGAGGACTTCTCTTGGTTCTTAGTCATTTCTCCATCCCATAGCTATGCTCTCGCACAGAGGGACAATGGTTAGAGTGAGCCATATTCCCACACAAAGAATAAAAACAACACAAAGTTTGAGAGGCAAGAACATATCTTTGTTATGATATGACACAAGGTTCCATGAAAACAGACCCTACCACTCTTGGCTGGGCAACCTTGGTCAAGATTCTTATTCTGTCTATTTGCCCTTGGATCTCTCAACTGCAAATGCAGAGAACAATACCCACTACCTCACAAGGAGGTTAAATGAGAGAATATCTATACAACACTCAGTAAATGCTTGGCATATAGTTACTTGTTACTTCTCAAAGGTTACTTCTTACTATCCCTATTAGTAAGTATTTTAGTATTTTTACACTAATGACAAGGACTAGCCTTTTTTAAAATAACATGATTAAGTTTGAAAAGGTATAACTACACTGGAAAACATATCTCCTTGGCTTTCCCTATATTGGCAGATTATTTCTATGTAAATATGAGTACACTTCCCTGAAGGTTAGTTCTCTTCCTAGTTTCTTCTATACCCCTTTTATGACCCCAGTCTCCCATGTGTTACCCACCCAAAGGAAGTGACTGTTGATCACTTCCATGAACTCTTTTTTCCTCGGAGCCCCATGGCTCTGTAGGAGACCTGTCATTAGTATATCTTCCTTGCATTACCATTATTTGTTCACTTGTCTCATCTGCCTTAATTGCAATTGACTACAAAGATGGGACAAGCCCTATCTACCTTTAAATGGACACCTGTAACATCTGTGCCTGGTTAGGTGGTTAAGTATTTAAGAAATATTTTTAAAGCAGATGAATAAAAATCATCAAATAAATTATTCATGGCACTCAATGTCCTTTGTTCATCAGAATAATTGCTTGTTAAAATGATTAATGTCTGTCCTTTGGGGGCGTTCCTGTTCCTTACAGATTTGGGTAAATCACACCCCATGCACACTTGCCCTCCTCACAGTTCTCATGGCTTATCTCATGGTGCTTTCCAGCCTTCTGCCATTTTTGCCTGAGTCAGAGAGGGGCTTCCTAGCTTCTGTCCTGTCTTTAGACCTAAAAGCAAAGCTCTACCCTTTCTTCTTTTTTACACATGGAAGCCATTCATTTGCCATCTTCCTTGTGCTTATTAACTGTTGTAAATGTTTAGGAGATGTTGGGAGAGAAATTGCCTCTCATATCTGTGACATTCTCCCATCCAAGTACTAACCAGGCCCTGCTTTCCTTCCAGAGATCAGACAAGATCTGGTGTGTTCAGGGTGGGATGGCCATAGACTCATATCTATGGTTTACTACCATGTTAGGGACACTTGCCAAGTTTCACCAGCATCACAGGTGTCCCTGCCAAGTGTGGGCCCTGGGAAGCAGACCCCAGGTCTTAACACCCAGGCATATGTAGTGAATTGGGTTTGTGTGTCATTCAAACTCACCAGGCCTGGTCTCTACCTACAAATCTGGGGCATTAAAGCCAGGATGATTCTAGGACTTTGAGAAGTGCCAATTAGCTTTGGCCATTATCGTTATAAATTTATTTCTGAGAACAAATAGTCAAGTAAACTTTGTTTTTCCTTGAATCAGAAAATTTCAGTGATGTGTTTAGTATTTTCCATCAGAGGTAAACTATGGAACTCCACCCCCACCCTGCCCATAGCAGGAATATGCTTTTCTTGCCAGTGCTGCTAAAATACAATTTGCATTACATCCTACTGTATGGTGGATGAACTCAAATTCATGTTCCAGAAGCAGTTCCTAATAATTCTCATTTCAACATCTTGGTAGCAACCCCCATCTCTTGTTCTTTCCTTACACAGAGGTATTGAAATGTCTGACGGTGCACAAAGACACTTACCCAACAGTGGAGTCCAGAAATCCTGTAGCACCAGAGAGTTGGGGCCAGTCAAGCTCGTTGGTAAGGGCTGTTGGTAGATTGATGAAAGAGTTCTAAGGAAAACAATAAAGTAGCAATTATCAAAATGGTCATTTATTTTCTAAAGGTAGTAAGAAAATTCATGGCCTGAGCGTTGCTCTCTGTGTGTCTGTTTCCCACTCTCAATCTCTCGCTTTAAGGGCTTTTGGTATTCAAGGCAGATGTCTCTAACCTTCAACTTCATCAGGGAAGTCACAATGATCAGCACCACCCTTGACCTGGCTTCCGCTCAGCTCTTGTGAAACATGCAGAACATTTGGCATCTCAAACACTTGGGAGGGATGCTTCAGCAAACTAAACTTCCCATTCTTACATTTTCTGAGATTTTCTCCATTTTGCAGTTTAGGCCTTCAGAAAGTCAATCATCTGAAAAGTAATTAATCTGAAAAATAATGCCTAATCCCTCAGAAAAAAAATGCCTTCCCTGGGTTCAAAGCTATGGCCTTAAGGCATTAAGGTGGTGCCCTCTGACCTTCTTGGGAGTCTCAGACATTTTTGAGAATCTAATTGTGGTTCCTTTCCCCACAAAAATGCACGTGTATTTAACCTGGCCTGTGATTTCAGGAGGCTCACGGACCCCCTGCAACTCCTGCACAATTTGTCAAGAACTCCTGTTACAAAGTGTTGACAAAAATAGGATTCATTTGAACCACATTTCCATGGCTTGTGCAAAATCAGCAAAGAAAAATGTGATGAGCTACAACCTCATTTTACTCCTTTTATGAGTGACTTCTGGGACTAATCTCTCCTGTGGTCTAAATTTTAGAAAAAGCTTATCTAAATTGGTATGTTTGGAATAGGGCTGCCAGATTTAGCAAATAAAAATAAAGGGTACCAGCCAGGTGCTGTGGCTTGTGCCAGTAATCCCAGCACTTTGGGAGGCTGAAGCAGGAGGACTGCTTGAGCCTAGGAGTTTGAGACCAGCCTGGGCAACATAGTTAAAATCGGTTTCTACAAAAAATAACAAATTCGCTAGGTATGATGGCATGTGCCTGTGGTCCCAGCTACATGGGAGGCTGAGACAGGAGGATTGCTTGAGCCCAGGACGTCAAGGCTGCAGTGAGCCATGATCACACCCCACTGTACTCCATCCTGGGCAACAGAGCAAGACTCTGTCTCAAAAATAAATACATACATAAATAATAAAGGATGCCCAGTTAGGTTTGAATTTCAGGCAAACAAGGAATAATTTTTTGGATTAGTATGTCTCATGCAATGGTTGGAACATACTTATACTTGAAAAATTTGTTATTTATCCTAAGCTCAAATTTGACTGAGTATCTTGTATTTTATCTGGGCATCTTTCTTTGGATGAAAGCTTTAAAAGCCAATATTCCCCTTTTGCCTTCGCTGACTGGAAGCCTCCATGAGTGGCTGCAAGAAGCCTTTGTATTTCTCAATATTGAAAACCCGTGCTCCCTTCGGGTAAACGTGAAAACCTTGAGTCCTCCTTTAATGCTATTTTAAAATTTAAAATAAAGTAATGTCTAAAGACAAGCATGTCAAAACAATTGTAGCTTTAGCATAATTTTCCAAATGGCACATGCCCCTGGCCTCCTGCTTTTTTCCTCACCCATGAAGATCCCTCTCCTAAGGAGACTCTGATGCTAGAGGCTGTGACGGAAAGAAAAGCCATTAACTCCTTGAAAGTATGTCATTGTTCTTTCTTATTGCAAGGTAGTACATGGGTTTGTTTTAGAAATGCAAACATTAGAGTCATTTACAATGCAGAAATGAAAGCCCTCCATCACCTTCCCCTAAGAGATAACTCTTGTGAGATAACCATGGTTAACAGTTTGTGTCATATATAAAACAGTTTATACGTGAAATCTACCATAAATCTTTAAACTGGGAAAAACTCAATCCTCCTATTTTCAGAGAGATAGAGAATGAGCACTCAAAATAAATAAAATGCAAATTTATATTTCTTAATTGTGGACTGTTAAGGGTTGAATTATGTTTCTTGAAAAGATGTGTTGAAGTCTTAACCCCACCTCAGAACGTGACCTTGTTTGGAAATAGAGTCGTTGCAGATGTAACTAGTTAAGAAGAGGTCATACTGCAATAAGATGGGCCCCCAGTCCAGTATGACTGGTCCTTATAAGAAGAGGAGGAGGAAGAGACAGAAATGAAGACACAGGGGGAAGGCCGTGCAATGGTGGAGGCAGAGATTTGAATGATGCTTCTGCAATCCAGTTAATGGCAAAGATTGCCAGCTGTCTCCAGAAGCTGGAAGAGAGGCATGGAATAAATGTTTTCACAGACCCCCAAGAAGGAACTAACCCTGCTGACATCTTGATCTCAGACTTCCAGCCTCCAGAATTCTGGGGCAATCAATTTACGTTGTTTTCAGCCACCCAGCTTGTGGTACTTTGATATGGCAGCCAAGGAAACTAATACATGGCTTGAATTGGACAATATGCTTGTTGCTTTTATTATTCAAAGGGCTAAGACATGAACCCCTTTACTATGTTTACTTTCAAAATAATTCCTAGAACAAACAAATGTGTTCAAACGCAGCAGCAGTCATCCCATGATATCCTGTATATTTTCTGTGGGTCTCTGAGCTTCCTCTGCTCCTCCTTCTTCAATTGCCTCCTCCTTCCACACATGCCATGAAACCTCCATCCTTATTCTTATCCTAAGTGTGATTTCCAGCACGGTAGGGGCTGGAAGAGGGAGGAGTTGGTCAGGAAGTATGGCGTCCTGGGATGCACCTGTATTAATGATGATTTATCCTCTTTAAAAACCAGAAACAACCCCATGGAAAGAAAGCTCCCAGTAAATCTCAGAGGACCATGCAGTCTCAGTGACAGGTACTTTGTCACCCCTTAGCATTCAGCACCCACCACTTTCTGCTCGAGACTCCACCATTACTGTGACTCAGCTATTATCTGTTTGAGTTTCTATTTCTCCTGCCACTACAAAGCAAAACTTTTCTCTGTGTTTTATCTTATTTTTCCCTACATCTTTCTGCTTACAATGTGTGTTTACTGTAGGATGAGAATATTCATTCTGCCAGACAAGACAAGAAAAACAAATAGAATGGATGAAACTCACAAGATATGTTTAGCAGAGATAGTGAGTAAGCAAGTGGCTTGCGAGATGCAGGCAGAATTTATGAGCTGTGTTGAGTCAGTAACCTGCAAAACACGTTGAAACTTACAAGAATGATATGGTTCTTTTCCACCTCACTCCGTCACCTTTTTCTCTGTCATCCGTGCAATGGCAACTCCAGACTTGGGAAACTGGATGAGAAACTAGGTTTCTGATTCTGTCTGGGACTGCTCTCCCTTTCACAGGAAGGAGTTAGACAAGAACTACGCAGGCATAGGCATACCCTCTGTAGCCTGGCACACTAAGGGAGGGGTAAATAATTCTGAAGTGTGCCAGCAAAGTAGAGAAAGGGCTTTGCTCTAGAAATCAGATGATCTGTCTTCTGCATCTGGCTCTACAAATACAAAGAAGAAACACAAATCAAGAAAACTCCATGATTGGATCTGACACCACTGGAAATAAGTTCCATACCCCCTGCAACCCTCATTCTCGGTCAGGGGTGGGTGATGAACTTCTTGTCTTCAGTGGCAGAAGAGGGGATGTCGAGAGGAGGGGTAGGGTAGGTGGGAAAACGGCAGGCAATCCTGTCTTGGGAAGTGGGATCTCCATGTTGCTATCACTCTCCAAGCTCAGTTCTCTGTGGATTAATCTGAAGAAATGGGGCTCAGCTACCTGGGAGATTCCTGGAATCCTTGCTGATATCTCAGAAACCAGTTAGTCTTGGAATCATCCCCATCAGGATTTCAGCTGGAGTGGACAGTGGCTGGTGCTGAATCACAACTGGGGCCAGGGTGAGTTTGTATTCCTCAGCGGGAGCCCTGGAAGGCCCAGGCAGACCAGGTCACTCGATGAACTTCAAAATATAGCAAACCTGTGCTTTCCTGGTTGAATGTTTTAGACTTCACTTCTGGTGTTAAGCCAAGGCTTTACTGTTATTAGTGTGCAAACTTGGGGAAGATGTATTTCAGTTTCAGTATCTCCAATGACTATAGAAATATCACCTTATTTACTTCAGCAAAACTGTGGGGAAGACCAAAAGACACAGTCAGAAGCAGGTTGACAAGTCAGAGCCCTACTATGTGAAGCATGATGTTTAGGGCAGACCACCTAGTGTCCCTTTCCAAGTGAACTGTCCCAGGTTTAAGAGGAGTGACATTTATTTGCCAGATAATAGAAAAGGTTTGAGCAGACTAATAGAAGCCTTGGCATATTTTTTTTCCTTAGTAAATTTGGTAGATAAAAATGAAAAGTAGTGGCTATTAATAGCAAATGTTTTATAGACCCTAGCAAAAAGAGAATGTTTAAGTCCTATCACATTAAACACTAAAAGCCTTATTCACGCAACATTATATCCAAGATACTTCAGGCATTTGAGGCAGGAGGAATGCAAATTAAGATTTTCCTCATCAACTCCTGCTTATTCCTCTTGAGCATTTATGTTCTTAGGAAACTTGTTTTAAATGTACCTTAAATGTACATATGTGAAAAAGACTGAATATTTACCAAGAAAAATGTGCCAAACTTAAAGAGTGTGAGCAACCTAGTGAGTGTTAGATCGCTACCACATTGCTTCAAAATTTCTTCTGACCTTTATCAATGATAGATATTTATTTTTACAGCATAGTTGGCACATGTTTACTATTTTGTGTAATAGTTTCATTTAACGTTTCTGTGTGTGGGTATGTGTGTGTGTATTTCCACGCATTGAGAAAGCCCACTGGTTCCCATTTTTGATGGATATTTAGTAAATACAATAATTCGAATTTGGTAATATTTTAAGCCCTAATGTCAGCAAGCAATTGATGTTCTTAAAGCTTTGTTGTGTGGGAGAAAGAGAGTAATGACACCAATCCCTCATTCATCTGATTCTGCCAGTCTTCCAGCAAAGCAGGGAGTATCCTCAGTGCCTTTCCTTCACTGTTTACATTTGGGCTCTCTCCATCCTGCACTGCTGTGGACAATCTACACAGTATATTCCCTTTTCTATTACATGTACCTGCATTAGACCTGAATGGATTATTTTCAAATAGTACAAAGTCACTTGGAGGAATCTAAGTAACTACTGTTGGAAAAAGATTAAAAATGTTATCACCAGTTAAATAAGCATTGTTTTATCCATTCCCCAGAATTAACGTCTCAAAGCAGATGGGGGATTGTTACTTTACCAAAAAAAGAAAATAGCTCTTGGGTTGGTATTTTTAATAATGCTGGAGAGTTTCAAGGCCTGGGAATCAAAGACAAGGGCTACCTGCTTAGCGTTGGAACCATGGGTCTCCCAGTTCTGCTAGTTGGCTCCTCCTCCATCTGTCCTGCAGTGGCGCTTGCAGAAGGTAAGCAGGGTTCCTCCTGCTTTCTGCCTCTCAGTCCCACCGTGCCACCACACTGCCTCCCATCTGCTCAGGTCCCCACCGCTCCCATTACCTTAGTGCCTTGCTTGTGGGAGCACCACATTATGCAACTTTCAGAGCCTTCCTTGGCTTTCACACACACTTTCCTGCCAGACTCCCATTTCTGTAGCCTCTGCTGCATGACTCTGTCCTACAAATAAATGTCTACCTACTCATGATGCTTGGATGTGCTGTTTCCCAGATAACTTGCATTAAGCGAGAGTGGGGAAGAGAACTAATGCTGGGTTCCCCTTATGTGCCAGGCACTGAGACAGGAAAAACTTGCACAAATTGTTCAATTCAATTACACAACTCTGTGAGGCAGCCTTCCTCCCTCCTCTCCTCCCTCTCTCCCTTCTACAAACACTTTAGAGCAACTACCATGTATCAGATTGGATATTCCCTCTAATAAAGAACAAGTATTCACACCTCAGACAAACAGCAGCAAATTAAATGACCAACCCTTAACCCAGTGAGAGGCTCTGGGAGGGCCCCTCTTATGATGAGCACCTTCCCTTGTTGATTCAGGCCCCTGGAGGACTTCTGTGTTTTCTGTTGTTGAAAGAATCCCTTATGCAAGGCAGCACAGGGCCCAGGACTGCTCTGGTCTGAACTCAGATATGTCTGGCCTGACATATCCCAGGGAAAGGCCCCCGGGAGACAGTGCACACCACTGCTTGGGATGACTTGCCAAGGTCATAGATCTGGTAAATAGTAGGGCTGGGATTTGAGCCCAGGTTCTGGTGGAACAAGAAAGGGAGAGGTGTAGAGCAGGCTGGGTCAGCACCATCCTCAGCTTCCCATAGCCCACTTGTATCTGGTCCTTGCTTTGCCCCCAAGCTGCCAAATCCCATAAAATCACAAAATGGGCCAAGCTGGGCTAGATAGTCCTTGAACGTGAGGCTTCCTGGTTGCCTGTTTAGGGGGCAGTCTCCCAGATACTGCTTTGGGTGAAAAGTTCTGAAGTCCACAGATGATTTGAGAGCCGCCGCCATCTTTTCCTTCTCTCTTTCTCTTGTATGGAGACCGTGTCTAATTTATGAAGAGTGCAGAATGAATATTTTGGGGGAAAAATACTGAAACCATATGTGACCCTACACAGAAACCCCCACACACCCTACTCTTCTGCACCCAGGGCCTGTCTGGCCTGACATACCCAGGGGAAAGGCCCCCGGGAGATGGCGCACACCACTGCTCTGGAGGTCTGCCTTCCAGTGGGGTCTGGCAGAGGAAGTTCTGGGAGAATAGAGAGAGGATATATCATCTGGTTTCTGCCTCTGTCATCTCAGGCTTAACTAGATTAGGTAGCACAGTTCTCATAAACTAAGGCTTTAATATAGACAACTTCAAGAAAGTAATTTAACTCTGTGCATTTGATTTGTAAACCTTATAATCTCCCGTGTGTGAGATGAGTCTCATATTGAGGGAAAGTCCCTGTGGCCCTATGATTCATTATACACACAGAGGCACACAGAGGAAAAGAGGGAGGGAGAGAGGGGGAAGGGGAGGGAGAGAGAGAGAAACATCAGGCACCAGACCGTGCTGGGCACTCTGTTGGACTCCATACCAGGCAGCTGTGGGCTCCTTCTTCATGGGACTCACCGTCTAGAGGGGCACAGACAATAAACACTTCCCATCTAGGTAACCTGGAAGTCTTTCCTTAACCCTTCTGTGCTTCAGTTTCATTACCAATAAAAATAACTTAATAATAGTACCTATCTCATTGGGTGGTTGAGAGAATTAAAAAAGATAATCTATGCATGACGTTTAGACTTGTAAGAGCTCAATAATAGTTGGTTGTTAGTAGCATTAAGGGCAGTCCAGAGTACTGTGTCAGTACATAGAAGGGACATCTGCCCCACATGTGGGGCTTTCAAGAAAGGAGTCTTGAAGGAAGTCTTATCTAACGTGTGAGTCCTGGAAGGCTAGGAAGAGAGAACCAAGCACAGAGGGGCCAGGGGGAAATAGTTCCAGTATTGCTAACACCGCATGCAAAACCTCAGGGCTAAATTCATCATATCATATCCAAAGGAGACCAACAAACACCAAGTATTACAGTTACACATTTTCATGTAACAGGTAATCCCCAAATTTAGTGACTTAAAATGTACTACACACCAGCAGATCAGTAGCAATAACTACTCAGCACCTGGTACGATGCTTATTCGATGCACATTCAACTTAAGCGAAATAAGTCATTTTCAGGGAAAAAGTAGAGCCTTTCCTCTTTGACCCTCTGCAGGTACAAAAGCTTATGGGGGCAGTGAATAAACAATCAAATAAAAAATTCTAGCAAAATATGACAAGTAAATACAAAGAGGACAAAATGGCAAATAACACTCCATGTTTCATCATTTTGCTTGAATGCAGCTCTTTTTATTTATTTATTTTTACCTTGTCAGCTCCTCTTAGTTTCTTTCTTTTCCTTTTCTATTATTTATTACTTAAGCTCTAACCCTATGATTTATTTATTCAATGAATGAGTCGAGGGATGCATTTCTCTCACTGCCGCATACCAAATGAGAACGCATTGTACAGTTAAACTCTTTCTACTGAATTCCCTTCCTTCCATTGTTTTTTTTTTTTCATCCCCTAGGGTGATTGAACTTTTTTTTAGATTCATAAAAGCAAGAAAACAAGAGTATCAAATATCCTCCTCATATGCAGAGATAACCACAAATCAATTCTTTTCTAAGGCCATTGAAACAAATTCTTCCACAAACAGAAAAAAAAAAAAAAAATTCCTCCAAGGGCCAGAAATGAGCACGAAGAGGTACACGTCCTCGAAGCTGACTCTTCTGATACCTTTGATTCTGTAAAAGTTTAGTCATTTCTACAACAGCCAGACTGCAATTTGTCTGGGATGTGGGTAGTTTTTCTTTTTGGGGGGTAATAACTGGAATTTGATACCAGAAGAAGTCCAAGGTCAAGTTACAGAGGGGAAAGTGGAGAAGACCTCACTGGGACCACCTGCTCACCAGGACTGACCTGGGCTCTTGTTCCCCATGACCGTGATCATAAATGATGATCTCATTTTCTTTCTCCCCGCTCTTTCACTTTATACCAAGAGGCTGTCCCAAAACCTTGCCATTCCACCCCTCTGGGCATACACATCTGCTGGCCCTGGGTGACTGCAGCAACCTCTGGCCAGGGGCCCTGCCTCCTCACTCTCTTCCTACATCTTCAGTAGTGTTTCCCACGATCTCATAGGGAGCTTCTTTAAAGTACAGATCCTGATTGGGTAGGTTTGTGGTGGGGCCCTAGTATCTCATTTTGAATAAGTGCCCTACCTGACTGCAATGACTGGCCATGTAGGGAAACCCTAATCTGCAGGCTACTGTAGCTATTCAATGTCGTCCTCCACCACAAGGAACCTCCATGTCCCCAACCTCTCCTGACAGCCCTCCTCTCCCACCCCCGTCAACAATCTGGGTCCCCTGAACCTACCCCTATCCCCGCAGACCTCCAGGTCTCACCACAAGCTCTTCCTCCAGCTACACTGTCTTGACTGCTCAGTTGCTAATCAACAGACAAGGGTTGGTTACATCTGGACTTCCTCTCAGAGCCTTCCTCGCCTGCCCTGGCCTTTCTGTCTTAGGTGTCCTGTCCTCTTCTAGGTCTCATGGTAGCTTGTGCATGCCTAGCTGACTGCACCTAACCCTCTAGCACTAGGGCAGAGGCTGGCAAACTTTTTCTGTAAAGGAATAGACAGTAAATATTTCAGCTTTGCAGGCCGTTTGGTCTCTGTTGTGACTGCTCAGTTCTGCTGTTGTCATAGACAATATGTAAGTGAACGGGCATCGCTGTGTTCCAATGAAACTTAGTTTACAAAAGCAGGGAGGGCAGTGTCTGACCCAAGGGCCATAGTTTTCTGACCTCTACTCTAGGATCCAACAGACTCAGTTTGTATCTAGGCTCCGTGTTTAACCTTTTGTCAGTTAGCTAAACTTGCTAAGTCTCAGTTTCTTTATCTATAAAATACATATAATAGCAGAGTCATTTCAGTATTGTCTTAGTCCATTTCCTGCTATAGTCCATATTCTGCTATATTTCCTCCGTCTATATTCTGCTATAGCAAGATACCTTATAGTGTAATTTATAAACAACAGAAATTTATTGTTCACTGTTCATGGAGACTGGGAAGTTCAAGATCAAGGTGCTGGCAAATTTGGGTCTGGTGAAGGCCTCTGCTTCGTAAATGGTGCCTTGTTGCTGCATTCTCACATGGGGGCAAGGGAGCTCTTTTACAAAAGCACCAATCCCAGCCATGAGGATGGAGCCCTGATGACTTAATCCCTTCTCATCGGCCCCACCTCTTCATATTAACAGTGGGTATTAGTACCAACATATGAATTTTGGGGGGACACCAACATTCAGACCATTGCAAGTATTAAATAAGATAATGCTAAATAGGATACTTGGTGTTTGGTAAGCACATGGTAATATTTGCTTTCTATTATTATTATTAATTATTGTGAGCTTATTTGTTTATCTTCCCAGCTAGACTTTACATTTTTTGAGGCTGAGCCGGTGCTTTTCACCTCCAGAGCCCCAGTTATCCACCTTTATCTATTTCTCTGTCTTTAATAATAGAACAGTGATAGTTGGGCATAGGGCTGCCCAGCCAGGGACTGCACTTCTTAGTCTCTGTTGCAGCCTGGTATGGCCATATGACTAAGCTCTGGACAACGGGGTGTGAGAAAGAAGTGATATTTGCCACCATCGTGCCAACTTCTCCCAAGGGATGTATGTGCCTTCAGTTGGTCTTTTTTCTTCCCTCCAGGTGAGAGGTGGCAGGATTAGGGGCAGCTACCTCAGATCCCAGGATGGAAGCTGCATGTTGAGAATGACCTAACTTTCCCCTAGCCCTGGACTGCTTCCCTCTGGATTACTACATAAAAGGGAAACACTTCCATCTTAAGTCACCAAATTTGGGACTCTGTGACCACAGCTGAGCCCATATCCTGCTCTGTTAAGAAGAGCTGATGCATCCACTCATTCTTGTTGGCTCTGAAATATATGTTACCAACATGAGACCATGACCTCTTTGCTGCTTTCTGCTCCGCTTTCCTTTGAGCTCTTTAGCGGTCAGGCTTAGTGATGCTATCCTCAATTTCTGCCTCTGGAATCTTTGGACTTTGTACTTCATGCATGCTCTTCCTTATATTCCTGCAGGAATTAGGTCATCACTCATGACCTAATTTAGTGGTTTAGCTTATCACTGTGCCCTAACTCCCAACCATTTCCTTGAGTGGAAATTCTGTATGATTTCCCTAGGAAATCATATAGAAGCCAGTCTTGCCCCCTAGACGTTTGACTAGAGCTGGGCTGGATAATCTCTGCCTACTCCCACTCCTCCTAAGGAATTGCATGGAAGGAATTAGTTGAAAAAACAGTGAATGAACAGTGTATGACAATTAATTCCAACCACCTAACATTATTTTTAAATGATGGAATTTTCTCTTTCCTCATGCCAATGAACTTGAGATTCTAGGCGTTTCCCCTGTGATGAGTAATTTCATGAGCTCCATTTGATGGCTAAGGAATGTGGGGGAGAGTGAAGCAGGTGACAGACATAATTAACCAGGGGACAAGAGATTGTCCTCTAGTTGCAGCAGCAGGCTGAATAGCACAGGCATTGACTGACTCACACTGCCTCCTGATACAGAAGTCTTTATTTCATGTTCTGGCAGAGCAGGTATGTGGGCTGAGTACTTATAAATGCTTTTCAGAAGTATGGAGTTTAAAATAATTTCCTCTTGTAGTTTTCATAACAACTGGTGTTTGGCCTTTTACTTCTCTCAGTAGGCAGCAGGGCCAAGATGATGGATGTTTTCAGAACCATGAGCCTGGGAGTGCACCCTACATGGCTGGCAGGTGAGAGACCCAGATTCTCACCTTGAGTAGGGAGAGAAGGGCATCGAGTTGATCAGAATTCAAGAACGGCCTGTCTGGCCTGTTCATGAACAGGGAAAGGAAACGGAAGAACATTCTGTCTCTTGTGGCCTCATTGCTGCTGGAGAGCAGAATTCACCACGGTGAACACAATTCTCTTTTTCTGACAGAATCAATGAGAAGTAACTAGGATTGAGGTTTCTCTCCTCATCATCTAGCATCTTTAATCCGCTAGCCTGCAAGATGGCTGAGGAGCAGAAGATGTGATTTTGTCCAGTTTTACTAAACAATAGCTTTTCTTCATCTTAAAATATAATAAGAAAGCACTATAATGCTTAGATATTTCTGGAGTCGACATGAAGGTAACTCAGATAGAATTCCCATATTTTGTATGCATCATGAAAATCTTCCTCTGTGCTTAAGGGAGGCTTTATGTGCAGTGATAAATCCAGACAGCGGGAAGCAGGGCGGGTGAGTGAGGGTAGGGTGACAGCTTCGATACTGCCTGTGCTGTTTGTGGGTTAATAAAGAGTAGCCAAACCTGATATACAAAATCATCTCAAAGGGAGAAATGAAGTGCATATAAGCTTGAGAGATGGGAGCCGCTTCGCTCTCTAGTGAATATGCATTTTCAGCAGCTAGATTAAGGATTCATTTTGTCCTTGACACAGCACGAAATTCAATCTGCGCCTACTTACCCTACAGACAACAGCCTGCCAGGGGTCGTGCAAAGATTTTATAATAGGATAGGCAACAGCCTTAGCTAGCAAAATAAACATTTGGGAAATTGTATTTCAGAATTGCTTCTCTCTCCTCACCCCCTCCCCCAACCTGTCATGCAATTCTGATTCAGTGAAATGCAGCATTTAATATGTTGGAAATAATTTTCGAACAGATGGGGGAAGAAGCAGGAGGGCAGCATCCCTTGCTGGCCTCAATGATCTTTCCACCTCCTCTTCTTTTTCAACAAACAACTCAAGCAGAGATTGTTTTTTCCCTTGAAAGAAAAAAAGAAAAAAAACAAAACCAGCATGAAAGTGTTTTTGGATTTGCTCTTCGTCTTCCTTTGACATCTTTCTAAGTTGAGGTCTTTCTTGTGGTGTAAGAAGGTCAATTTGAACCTAGCTACTGAGGTTTAGATATTTCAGAGAGAAGCTCAGGTTGTTTAAGAAGAAAGGGGGCAGACAGGTTGGAATGAGACTCAGAACCCTTTGTGTCTGTGGAACCATGACAGAGAGTCTTCATACTCTCTTTATTGAACTACAAATATCTTTCCAGATGAATACACTCCTAATCTAATTAGCTGTAAACAGGACTCCCGGGTGCCCCACTACTTAAGCAGAGGATGGCAAGAGCAGGAGAGGAGAGGGGCTGCTGCAGGGAGAATGCCTGACAGTGGATTCCTTTTCAGCGAATACAGCTGGGATGGGGTCGTGTACGCACAGATGTGTTTTCTGCCTTATAGGGAGACAAAGGCAAAGAAGTATCAAGTAGCCTCATAGAAGGCAGAAGGGCCCATTATGAAACAATGCCCACTTGTTTTTCTACAGCATTTACTGTGCTTGCCAGACAATACGATCAGGTCCTTGGTGCAGCAAAGGAATGGAACGAAACATGTCTGGGCTTCCTGAAGGGTCTTGATTTGTAAATGCATTCCTACCATCAGACCCCAAGGGAGACTCCTGCTGGTGTTTGAGGTCTTTAACTGGCACATGAGGCAGGCAGTACTCGTAGGGTGCAATGAGACAACTCCTTCCTTTTTCCCACTGCACACTCAACTGTGGTGCTAATTCATCCCTTGCCCTGGAAGAAAATCCAGACCAGCCCAATTATGCACATGCTCATTCTCAGAAACATACACTCTTCCGGTTATATTCAATTCCATTTCAGAAAAGAAAAATGTTCAGTCTTCACAATTTTAAGTAAAACTTCTTGCTCCTTGTCCATCCTGGGCTTGAGGCTGATTGATTATCTGCACCCAGGAGTGGGAATGTGGTCCACTTTCTTTGTCTACTTGGCCAGCTTTTCCTTCCACTTGCTGGCTGAGGCTTGCGGTGGGGGAGATGAGGTACAGTCGGGTGTGATTGCCTCTTGCCAGGCAGATATCCAAAGCTGACTTTCTATAATGAGGGCTGTTGTGGGGCTCTTGAGAGGCACTGTGGGGAACAGGTGACTGAACTTGCCATGGTGGAGTGGGTGCATTCTCTGCACTCCACTAGTCACTTAAGTTTGCTGCTTCAGCCCTGCTCAGCTGGAGGTTAAGCCCTGTGAACTCACCTTGCCCCTGCAGGCCATCCTCTGCAGGATGTCCAGTGGCCCAGGCTGGCTCTCCCTTCCTGGGGCTCATGTCCTTGTCCAGGGCCCACGTTCTTTCTGTCCTGCTGCCTCGGTCACTGCTCTTACATTCCCCATGGGGGTGTCCAACACCAGTCCTCTTGGGCTCAGTCTCTGCAGACCCCTATCCAGTTATCTTAGTGGCGTCTTTACAGTGAGGGGGAAGCACACTCACCTTCCCCAAGAGGGAAAGCTGAGCCCCACTGTCCCTCTGACACTGGCCATTCCCAGCCTCAACTCTTCTGGACCTTTGATTCTGGAGATAAGTGACAGGTTGCAGAATTGGCTTCACTCCCTTCCTTTGCAGGCTCTGTGGACATGGTCTCATCTTTCACTTGGAAGAAATATTGGTGGTGGGAAGGTGGGAATAATTTGTCCACATTGTCTCAGGCCTTAGCTAAAATGTAGGTAGAAATAAATAGTCCAATTTTTAACATTTATAAAAATGATTCCCGATTTCTGACAAGGTAGCCATCATTATTTATACTTTATAGATGAGGAAACTAAAGCTCAGAGTAAAGAAGTGAGTGTAGGTGGCTCAGCCAGGATTTGAACACTGGTCTGTTTGAGTCAATGTCCGAGACTATTCTACATGTAAGTTAGGGGCTTGAGATTCTCCACTGGGCACTGTCATGACTGTGGAGTGAGCTTGGCATGTGGCTATCAGTAGGGTGGCCAGACATCCAGACTTGTCTGAGCCAGTCCAGGTTAATGCCTGTTGTCATGGCGTAATTATGGTAGCGATCCCTCTTCTCTCAAAGTGTCCAGTTTGGACAATAAATTATATGCTCACCATAACTATTAATATTAGGAGCTGGTTGGAGGGGGGGGTCTGGTACAAAGAGACAAAAAGCAACAGAAGTTTCCTAACAGGGATGGCTCTTTAGTAGTCTCTAAAGGCTGGCTGAGACCCTGTGGGAAGACCTGCAATTGGCAATGAGCTCTAGGCAGTCTCCCCCAGAGGCAAGGATGCTAGAGGACAGCCCAAGGTCAACCCCAACCTGGTGAGTCATCTGGCTGGGGTGGGGTGGCATCTTGAGGAACCCTCATAAAGTATACGGGATGGGAAGGGTGCATCGTCCACTGTTGATTCCAGACTTCTGAGTTTGTTCATCTTGTTTCTTCCCCACTGTACTTTTCTAGCTTAGCACACTTTTACTGGAATTACAACTAGAATTTTCCTAGCTGGTCTTGCTGCCTGATCCCCTCTCTCCCCCTAAACCAAATAAATCCATCCTGCCCACTGAAATCAGAGTAAATGTTCTAGAATTCAAATCTGCCCCTTTCTCAGTTTAAAAGCCTTCAATGGCTCCTGCTTGCCTTCAGGATAAACTCCAGCCCTTTGAGATCCGCCTCCCATGCACCTCTCTAGGCTCTTGTCTCACTGTCCCACCTGGTGCTGGATGAGCTTTAGTTCAGCTGCACTGAGCTCCTCCTCAGAAGGCTGGACCCTCTTGCTTTCAAGCCTTTGCACGTACTCCTTCCTCTGCTAGGGCACACCTTCCTAGGTTGACTGGGACCTGACTACCTCCAGCTCTGTTCCCCTGCTTTGAACACAGTGTCTCTCCCTTCAGGCAGCCTTTCCTCCAGTTTGCGGGGGAGCGTGTGCACATTACAGCACTAATGGCTCTAGAACTGCTACTTGTTCGTCCGCATTGCCCCATGGGGTTTTAAGCTCTATGGGCACCAGGGATCTTTCCATCCTTTTCCCCATTGTCATCCGATCACAGGGCTTGGCACATAGTAGACCTGGCTAGCATTTGTTAAATTAATTGTTGCATGAACAGTGCTGTGCTGCTGGGCCTGCAGAGATGTGACTCTAGAATTTTTGCCTAAGTTAGAACTGACATTTTGTTTACACTTGCCACAAGCACGAAAAACCAGACAATGGAAACACCAAGGTGTCTGAGCTCAACACACCTCATGGCTATTGGCTAAGCCTGGTATTCTTACCTAGGCTGACTCCTTGCACAAATGAAGAGATTCTGTAGATAATAGTTTTTAAAAATTGGAAGGTTTTTTTCTTTTTTTCTTTTCTTTTTTTTTTTAAAGGAGAATGCTCCATAATAGTAAAAAAAAAAAAAAAAAAAGAATCGGTTTAACATCCTGCTGTAGGTGGGTGGTTTAGTAGATTATTGCATGGCCCCTGGAAAGGTCATTACAGAGCAGCAATAAATATAATGAGTATAAAAACAAAGTCGTAATGAGGAAAATACTACTTATGAATTGAATAAAAGGAGAACTGCCAATTGCAAACTTGCTCTTCTTGTAACAGCATGACGTGTGTATATATAATATACATATATGCAGATGAGGAGGAGTGCTGGAAAGAGGGCAAAAATACTGTGAAAAATTTAAGATAGTGGGGTTATTTTTTACTTCTTAAAATTAGCTCTATTATTGGCTTTATAACTTTTTTTAAAAAAAGAATATTAAAGAATATCTCAAAACAAGCCTGATACTCCAAAATGTTAAGGTGACTCTCTCTGGGTGGTAGTATTAAGGAGGAATTTTAATAATTTCCAAATAATTTCTGTATTTTCACATTTTCTCAATCATATATTTAACATATATAATTAGATAAAAACAATAAAGCATATTCACTCTCTTCCTTCTCCCACTCTGGGCAGTCATGCCTCCTTCCCCAATATCTTGATTGTGGTCACATGACTGGCTTTGGCTTGTTGGGTTGATGGTGGACAGGGCACAGATTGCCTTGTTGCACTTTGACATCACCATGACAAGAAGACGCTCTGGATAGATTGCCCAGCCAAGAAAAATGAGAGACACATGGCACACACCTGGGCCCAGCCTGAAGCTTGGCACCAAGACCAACATAGCTCAGTTGAAAACAGCTGATCCCAGACCACCCCGGACGCATGGGTGAGAAGAAATGATGATTGTTTTAAGTCACTGGAGATTTGGAGTGGTTGGTGCTTATTATTTTGACAATAACTTGGTGATAAAGCTTCATTTTCAGTATCAACATCCTGAGCAAAATAGATCTCTTATTCTTGTCCCATCTCCTATTCTTACCAAGTGGCCAGGCTGAGAGTGGCTGGGCCAATTTTTAGCTTGGAGAGGAATGTTAATCTAGAGAGATTTTAATAACCCCGGAACACGAGAGGCTTAAAACAGCTGACAAAATGACGCTGAAACTGTAGTGTTGTTCCTCCTACCTGTAGTGTTATTACCATCTTGATAAGACTCGTGAATTCCAATGAACTGTTATGCCTGATTTGGGTTTCTCATCAGCCCATTCTCAGAGGCATTTCTCAAAACAATTTACTGCCAAAACGTGGGAGTGGGGAGTAACCCAAACCAATACCAACAAATGCTGTTCGACAGCACTTGAATCCGTTCATTGCTGCAAACAGCAGATGAAAACGATTACAATCTAAATTTTACTTGTTAAGTCTCTAGGATGGGGCTGGCTGCTGGGCTTGCTGGAGTGATTTTCTTAAAATGTCTACTGGGTGGGCCCCTCTTTTTCCTGGAGAATTAGCACACTGCAGAGTGAGCCACTGTCCTCCCGGAGAAAGTGTGGGCCCCAGGTTACGAAGACACTCCTTTCCTCAGCCTCTGAGGCCAGGAGCAGGAACAGGGAGGACAAGTACAAGGATTTCAGGCAACCTCATTAACGATCACCGCTGCACTGCCAGAGCTGTGTGTCAGTCTACTTTGTCTGGTTGGAATTCAACATACTGGTCCGCAACATTTTCATAGCCCTTAGCTCATTGAAGCACACGGCCCTTCCTGACACTGTTACTATCATCATTTACAGAGTCTCTGGTTAAGCGGCTTGTTCAGGATTACGCTGACAGGCAGTCATTCCACCACCTGTTAGTTGTATGACCTTGGGCAGTCCACACAACCTCTCTGAGAATCTGTAAAGTGAGGCTGTGTTGTAATGACACTTACCTTGGAGGGCTTTTGCAAAGATTAAATTAAAAAATGCGTTGGTTTTCCTTAACTGGTTTCCTTAGCTATTTGCTTAAAACAAATAGAACAAACAAATCTCCAAAGTCTTGAACCATGATATTTGGTACACACATAATACAAATTCAGTGAAGAAAAATGAGAAAAAAAAAGTCACCTATAATTCTACCATCCAAAGATAGCCAGTGGTAGGTAACATGCTGACCTACAACTTTCCAATTATTTTTTTGTTTGCACACAGACACACATATATTCACAAAATTGGCTCATACATACTATTTTGTAACCTGCTTTTATTGCTTAACCGATTATCATAAACATATTTCTTGCCCATAAATATGTCTATTAATATGTGTATTAACTGGTTGCACAAAATTTCATTGTACAAATAATAGTATATTTTTACATCCCATATTTTTTTATTTTTAGTTTCTTTCCTCATTTTTGCTCTTATAAATAAATACCTCTGTGATGAATATTCCTGTACATATATTCTTGAGCAGATAATTGATCATTTTAAAAGGTAAATTTGCAGATGTGAAATTACAGATGTGAAATTTGCAGATGTGAAATTTTTAGTTAAAAATCACAAATATTTTAATGTTGCCTTATACATGTTGCCAGATTGCCTTTCAGAGAAGTTCTAGTAACTTCATCTCTTGTTGGTGAATTAACATGTCTATTTCACCATATTTTTGCTAAAACTGGGTCTTTATCACTTTTAACCTTTGTTTGTTTGACAATGATAAATGAATTGCATTGTTATCTTAATTAGTTTCTTACTGCTGAAAATGAAACTTTTATATTTACTGGTTATGTTCTTCATCATTAAAAATTAGATTTTTTTCTTATTGCTACGTAGAAACTCTGTTAATTAGAGGATTTAAATCTTGCCTTATATTTTGTAAGTGTTGTTCTACTTTTACATTTGTCTTTCAATTTTGTGAATTTTTTTGACATTGTACACATTTGAAAATTGTATGTAATTATATCTAGTTTTTTTTGTGTGCTTCCTTTTACAATATTATGCTTAGAGAGACTGGAGTATTTCTTAAAATAATTTTTTTTCTGGGAAGGCATATGTCTGGTATGTTTTCTGAGTCTTTGAATGACTGAGAATAAGCTTCTGTAGTCCTCATGTGAGAACAATAGCTTGGCATACAGCACTTTCAAGACAATTTTTCCTTCTTAAAATTCTGTAGAGAGGCTGTTCCGCTTTTTCCTGAAATTTAGTGTTTAGTGATAAGTCTGATGCCAGATGGATTTTCCCTCCTAGTATCTTCCCTTGTTGTTGGTTTGTTGGGCAGGATGATTCCAAGATTTTTCTTTATCCTTGGAATAAATAAGGAAAAGCAGGAAACACAGAGAGTCTATTTTATACCCTGGCCTGGCACGTAGTGGGGGTTGTGGGCTGAAGACGGATTTCCCCAACTCAAGAAAATTATCTTGTATTACTTATTTAGCCACAGCTTCCTCTCTGCCTGATGTCTTTTCTTTTTCTGCAGTTTCTATTCAATTGCCAGGACCTTTCCTGCATGCCTCTCCTCTCTTCCCTCTTGATTTTCACATCTAGCCTTTCTCCTGAGTTCCAGAATTTCCCCAGCTGCCTGACCACTTTGCTCTCCTGTTTTCTGCACCATCCAACTTGCAAGTCAGTATTGCCACTGTATTTTTAGATCAGGTAGTTTTTTCACCTTAAGGCAGTCTTCCCTGATTTCTGAGTTCTTCTTTTTCATGTGTGCAATTTCCTCTCAATTATTGTTGAGAACCTGAAGTTAACATTTTGCAAAATGTCACTCTCTTTCCTCCCATAAGCGTTTTTCAAAACAGCGCTCTTCATTTGTATTCTTGAGCAGTTTTCATATGTATCCGGATGTGTTTCCCCACTTGCTCATCTTTACAGAGGGAGATCTATGCTTGCCCAGTGTGGGGGCTTGGGAGAGGTTCAACCAGAGACTGTTTGAGTTCATGTTCAATTTATTTAATCTAGGAAGAGGAGGTCAAGGAAAAAATGATAATTTCTGCGGGTTAATTTCTCTGGATCAGTTTCAGTTTTCTGGGAGAGGGAAGAGGGAAGCACATCCATAGGTGGCTGTATGACAGGGCTTCCCCACCATGCCCATGTCTCTTTCTCGAGGGCAGGGGCACCACCCCCTTCTCTAATGGACATGGTGGCTCTTGGGACGAGTCTGTTGTGGCACTGCCCCACATTTTTTATTGTGTTGTTTGATAGGTCCATCCAGAAGTAATGGCTGTGAGCTGCTATTCCCTGTGCAGTGCGTCAGACCCGGGCAGGGCTTTATGTGTGTGCAACCAGTGGGTCCCACGAGGTCCTTCGCTTAGAAAGGGCCCTGCACTGGGTTTAATGCTCTGCTGCCCCACCTTGAACTTCTTAACTATCTTATTTTTGAATTTGTGTTATGTGAGTGAAATCCAGTGGGCCAACTGAGCATGTGTGACCGAGGGGACTGGAAACGGGGTCGACTCTGGATCCTGTCTCCTGCCACCTCTCAAGATGGGTTCCTGGCCATTCACTCCCCAGCCTGTCTTCTCCTTCTTGCCCTGCGACTGCTGCACCCTCCAACAAGGTGGCAACTAAATGGTGTCAATGAGGGAGGCCTGTGTTCCAATGTTGCCCTTTGGTCCTTTTGGGAATCTGGGCACAGGCAAGAGGAGGATTGGGGTTGGGCATGGTGGCAGCTGTCACCTGCCCTAGCCGGCAGTGCTGGCATCTGGTGGGCAGAGGAGGCAAACTCATTACCCATCCAAATAATTAGCATGTTCCAGCACAGAGGTTTGAAGACTTTTGGGGGTCACCTGACTGCTGTGGACTGGGGAGACAGGCCCTGGGAAGGAGAGATTCCTGGCTTACCTGGGGACCCATGGAACACTGGCAGGAGGAGGAACCCAGCAGCTCTCAGGCCTGAGTGTTTCAGGATGGAGGCCTCAGTGCCTGGGAGGGTCTGTAATTGCCCTAAGCATCTCCTGGCCTGAGGAAGTGTTCAGTCTGGTGGCCTTGTGCTCCTGGGAAGCCTCTATTCCTCCTTCCAAACTTCCCGAGTCTGGCTTGCCTTTTCTGTCTTCTGGGCAGCTGAAAGCACCCTCCAGGGACAAGCTACTACATAAGAATTGTGTAATTTCAGTGATTCCACCTGCATAGGAGTTCAGTGCTGTTACAGTGGCATGTAAAACTGGCATTGCATAATGTGACGATGAACATAACATTTGTGTCAATAATTTAAAATTTTAATTATTTTTTTAGAATGACATTAAATAGCAAATAAGAAAATACCATGACATATTGAGGGAGACTGCCAAAGAAAAGTGCTTTATATTTTAGCACCTTTAACGGAACTTTCGAACAAGGTTTGCTGAGGGCACCTGTACTTTTATTTTGCACTGAGCCCTGCCAAGTATGTAGCTATCCCTAGGCACAGGTTTTGTTACATTTCCTCAAGATAACTTATGGCCACAGGAAGCCCCAGCTGCAGGTGACCCATCTGATACCACTGAACCCCCTGCTTGTGTGTGTGGCATTCAGACTGCCCTTCCCTGCACCCTCCAGCTCCCACCCTTTGCCACACAATCTCCCCAGGTGTTCGCACAATTTGAGAGGAAGATAATGGCCCTCCTGATAATGCAGCAGGTGTGTGCTCAGGTGATGAACTGGTAATATACAGGGTTGCCATTATATGTCTACCCCATATTTAGGTGTCATTCATCTGAGTAATGCATACAAATCTCTCTTATAGTGCCTGACACCTGATATAGAGTCAATAAATGTTGGTTTCCTTCCCCTTTCTTTGCCTTCTCTGAGTCTGTCATTGTTTGCAATTTTGCCTTGTGGCCCTCTTCTTTTTTTTTTTTTTTTTTTTTTTTTTTATTAAAAAACCCTCCCAGACAGTCTCATCACTCTTTGGGAATGGATGGCGGGCTTGTCTGTCCCCTGACGCCTTCCGTGGAGCACAGCAGAGGCCATCAGGAGCCGAGCAGCCTGCTCTGCCCAGAGCTTCTTGCTTGCTCAGATGAAAAACAAGCTGGACAGGCCCCAGAGTGCCTCATCCTGACCTCCACGGAAGCCAGCCCGGTGGGCTTTGTCCTTTCTGTGCATTCTCCACCTTCTTGACTCCCCACTGCTGCCTTCAGGGTTCCTGGCAGCAGCTGGGCTGAGGCTGGGGAGGTGAGTAGAAGGAACCTTTTGCCATTTGTCTAGGACTGAAATGACTGTGGATATGCCTTTCATGGCAGATTTTGCTAAAGAGGGAAATTTGCACCTGTGTGGAGTTGGCATCCCATTTAGAGAGAGCAAGAGGAAACAAAAACAAAGGCCAGCACATCTGGAATGATTACTGCCAAAATTACTTACCAAAGACATCTGCGACGCTGTGATCCATTCAGGAGAGATGTGAAAATGAGCCCCAGCTGAGTCTCCCAGCAAAATGATTCCCCTGGGCTGTGAACCTAGGCAGCACAATTTATTCACATTATTTATGCACTCAAGTAGTTTGGAACCTCCAGGCTGGATAGTTATAAGAGCGGATACCCTAGTGTGTATTCCAGGCACTGAGCATTTTCACAGTAATGCATTACCACTTTTCGCATGTTTGAGAGTGAGGGGCATAGCATTTCGGAGCTGAATGAGATTTCCAGGCCATTGGAGCCGCTAGCTAAGATGTAGAGATGCAGGTGTGTTTCCCAGCTCAGCAAAAAACATCTTGAGTGAATGATGGATGAATAAGTGAATCAAAGCTTTATCCGAAATCAGAAATATACCCAAATTTTGGTTCTGGAAATTGCTTTCTTGAAAACACACCAACGTCCATTACAATTCACTTTAAGGGTTAATGATCTTATGGAGCAATTTTGATTTTTCAAGGATGTTATGGTCTTTTAAAGCCTTTAATCCATACAGGCAAAAACACTGGATAGATGATTCTGACTGATTAATGGAGAGACGGAGATAGAAAGGTCTGCGTGCAGCCCTGTTTGTTTGGGGGTTCACAATCACTTCATCTGACTCTGAGGCCCATCCACACGAATCAGTCACCTGTGAACTCATTCTTCCAAATTCCTTAAGATCCTGAAAGACTCAATTCATGCCTCCCAGAGGCAGAGAGAGGCACCTCCTTTTTCCACTTCTAAACTCCTCAAGTCATGCAAGAGGGTGGCCTAGTCTCACTGCAGTGGCTCCCCAGGCTGGGCTTCATGGAAACCACTATTTGGCCACAGAAATGGGGACTGAGAAGGCCCAGGACATCTTGGAGGGCACAGAGAGAGTAGGATGTGGGGAATCTAAGAGGCTTTGCACCAGGGTTATACCTAGATCTGCATATATTTCATTCATTGGTTTAGTTGTTCATTCATTCTTTATTCATCCAACAAATATTCCTAAACTGCATAAATATGTAATGAGCCTTTACATTTTCTATTCCTCTTCCTGCCCTCTGAGGGCTTAAAGACAATTAGGCTTTAAGTTGATACACAGCAAAGACTATATACTTTTTGTCCAAGAAAACTCAGAGCCAAGTATAACCCTTGGTTAGAATTGGACTTGTTCAGAAAATACCTGTTGAATGAATGAATGAATGAATGAGGTGATTGTGAAAGTGGGGAGAGAAGCATTGCCTAAATATAAAACAGTGATGTTACCATCAAGCATTGGCATCACCAGGAGCATATTTTCAGTAATGTGTGGGGTGGTGAGGTTTCCCCAATGGAACTGGTGGCCCAGATGTTTGTGCCATCTGGGCACTTAGAGCACAGAGCTTTTGCCCAGCTATTTTTGGGAATCCCTCACAAGTTATAGTCTGGCAGTCTCTCTGAAGTCATTCAGACATTCAGATATGCATCTTTAGCCTAGTGGACACAGAGACTCATCCCACCAGTAGAAGTCCGGGTGTCTGACCTTGTAGTGTAATTAGAGGAAAATGCAAAAGATTAAAAACTTCAGTTGTGATTGCTGCCTATTTTCTTATTTGGAAAAGTGCTGGATTTCCATTGCTCTTTTATCCATTTTGCAACCTAATCATCAAGTAAAAGAGTCAATTAAACAAATTGTTTTGCTTTTTTAAGATTCTGCCCTCTTTCCTCCTTTTCTGAACCTTTTAGATACTTTATTTTTTCTGATCTGTCATGAAAATAAATGTAAGTTGGTCAGCATAGAGTAAATCCTAGCATCAAGCATGTTCTGACTTAGGTGGTCTGCTCACTTCAATTTGACTCAAACTAGAAAAGAATATCTATCGTTATAACCACAATGACATCCACAATTCATACCTTCACAGAATTTCTTCTCATATGGAACTCCATCTTTTGGATCAACACCCTTAAGAAAAGAAACGATGTGATTAGCAGTTTGGTTTTAAATTTATGAGATACATATACTAAAGCTCTCCTAAATGGCTTTAAAAGCACAAAGGCAAATGAGTAGATAAAACCCTTTAAAGTTTCTTAAGCCCCTAATTCAACATAGCAACGCCCTGTGCGAGCGAGTCGGGTTTGGGAGGAACTGAGGGTGGGAGTAAAGAGAGCCAGACACTGAACCTTTTCATTCAGGGAGATGCTGGGTAGGGTTCTGGGAGAGGTGCCTGGACCAGGGGTCTCACCCCTCAGAGCATGGAGGGTCCACTGAGTGACTGGACACAGGGTCTGGGCGGATTCTGCAGTCTCTGAGCTGGAGGTCTAAGTGTCCTGACATCTTCAGTACCTAAGATTGATGCTTCTAAAGAAGCAATTCTCAAAGGGTCCATTTTGCACATTCCTTTACCCCCTGAGGACATTGGCAATGTCTGGAGACATTTTTTGCTGGGGGTGCTACTGGCATCTAGTGGATAGAGGTCAGGGATACTGCTAAATATCCTCCAGTTTGCAAGACAGCTCCAACAACAAAGAATTATCCAACCCAAACATCAATAGTGCCCAGATTAAGAAACCTGGAAGTAACATTGGGCCTGTGAATGGGACTGAATTGGCACAGTTGGGACATCCTAAAACCTAAACTTAAAGCTACCCCTTAGTGGAGCTGCTAGTCCTTGGAAGGATTATTCATAGTATTCCAAGATGAAAGCACTTGCTGATCAGAGATGTGTTAACAAGAGCGTGCTCACTCTCCAGTCTTGAGAGCTCCCCATGCCCATTAAAACATGAAAGAACCTATTAACATCACACTGAACCCTGGGGTCCCTGGGACACAGTATGGGCAAGATTGGACTTCATGGTAAGACTCCCTCTGAGTTTATGATGTTGTGGTTCTGTGAGTGGTGTTTCCTCTGTGGAAGGGGATAGGTATGAAAGTGATATGTCCTTCTCCCATCACTGATGATGAGCTCTGCATCTTGCCTCCCTGAGCTCATGGTGGATTTCCATTGATCTAGTACAGTCTCTCACTTGGCCTTCCTCCTTATATGGGTGACACACCATATCTGAGGCCTGGGTGGGACCATGGAACGAAGACAGGGCATCACACATTGATTAGTCTCCTTTGTCCTCCAACATGACAACTAAACCTGGGTTTTTCAGAACAAGAGCTGACTTGGGGATCTTGTCACCTTAAGCTCTAGGGGAGATGTCTTCTTATTCTCCATGAAAAGGCAGAGTGACTAGCGGATAGGGTAGGTGGCGTGGGCTGGGGCACAGCTGTCTCTCATGCTTTCCATATCCTAGAGGCCATGGGACTGGAAAGCATACAGTAGGTGACTGTTGGTGCAAGCCTGGACTATGAGTGTCCTGAAGAGAGGAAAATATTTACAGAAACTTTTTCTTCTTCAATGAAGCAGATAAATTAAGCAACTCTTTAGAGGCAATTTAGACAATTTATTTAGGTAGGTGTGAAAATAATTGCAGTTTTTGCCGTTAATTACAAAAACTGCAATTACTTTTGCACCAACATAATATCTTGAAGTTAGGGAATCTTAAGCTTCAGGGCCCATCACAGCCCCTGCCCATGTGAGTACTGGGAGTGACTGGGAGTAACAGAGTATTCTAGGTGGAGAGGGGAGGCCAGGACATGTTTCCATGTAAACAGTTCTGGTAAACCAGAAATGAGATCTCAAAAGAAAGGGAACTGAATTTCTGAGACTCCAGGAATTTGTTAAGATTTCTGTGATTGTTTTAAAAATTATTCATTTTCCTATTTGATTTTGTATTTTTAAGTGGATATTCTTTTTTTCATGAGGAACCCTCAAATCTTGTAAGCTTAACACCCCACAAACTTGAGTCTGTTGCTGTGTTAGTTTGGCTTTCCTCTTTTCTTCCCTTTTCTTTCTCCGGGAGCTGCAAATCCATTATTCATAGGAAACTAGGACACCAGCATTAAATGCCTCAAGGTGTGAGTGGTCGGGTAAATACTGAGTAATTTCTGCTCTGCCTGGCTAGGCTTATGAAACAGAAAAAAAAATGGCTGCAACAAAATAAGGACAGCATGTGGTTTGCTCCAACAGCTGTGTGGGTTGCTGTAAAACTTTGTTAACACCACTCTTCATTTAATTTCACACTGTTCAAAACAGTATAAAGGGATTAGATGTGGGTGACCTTAAGCAAGGCTTAAAGGGGCCATGACTGAGAAAGCCTCAACTCTCATGACATCATTGACACTCTTCATGCATCATCAGGATTCTATACCCCTCTTCTAAGCATCAGGAAAAGAGTTTCTTTAGGCTGTCATAGTCTTCCCTGGATCTAACTAAAGCAGATATGTGATGAGCTTTAGGGGAGGGAGGAACAAAGGAGAATGGGGTTCAAGCTGAATTTAGTTGCTTACCCAAATGCCATTACAGTTTGAATCCTGATGGACATCCCAGTTGTTCGGCCTAAGAAAAAAACATTAACATTGGTCTTTGACATATGCTTGTCTCTCAGTGGATGTCAGTTTCATGCATGAATGAATGAATGAATGAATGCTACACGAAGTGCCATGGAGAGACAACAGCATTCTTCATGGAATAGCATCACATCCCATTGCGTGTTGTGACATCAGAAGCCTCCATTCAGCTTCCTTGCTTTAACCTTGGTTTGGGATATTTGCCGGAAGCTCCGGACCAAATCCTGTCTTTTTCATCATTGACTATATTCATGGACCGCATTGTTGTGGAATGGTGCCGATGAACATAATGAACAAATCTGCATCCCATTGTGCCCCTAAATGCCCAAATAACTGGTTTATTTAATGCTTTGACACTATAGTCACAACAAAGGCGAGGGCTAGCATATCTGTTTTTTGATACCAGAGATGCAATTGAACCTCAGCCCAGGGCTAATGCATGACATGTTTTCCATTCATTAGAGGCTCCTCCTTACTCCCGGAGGGAGAGGCCACTATTTCTGGGCCCAATTCTGCATGGAGAACGGATACAGAAGGCTGGATAAGTGTCTACAATAAGATAATCTGTTCACTTGATTGTTTTTCCCACTTGACTGTAAGCTCCAGAAGAGGAGGCATATTTCTGTTTTGTTTACCACCCAGCATGATGCAAAGTACTTGGCAAATTGTAGGTCCCTGATAAGCATTTCTCGGACAAATGAATGAATGAATGCTGGTCTTTTTTCACTGAGCTTTACTTCAATTGGAACATGAAAATCTCTTCTCTCTGTAAGTGGGAATCCCCTAGGCTGGGGGAAGGAAATGTGCCTCCTGCTTCCTTTTCTGAAGATAATTTTAAAAATCAGCAACCAGCAGAAATAGTTACCTTCTACCTGGGTACACTGACTCGTCGCTGTCATTACAGTCTCTCCCCCGCCAGTGATAGCCCCGCAGTGTCTGAAATTGAAGAGCACACACAGGAGGGGTTCAGCCCGCTTTGATATTATCCATGAGGAAGGCTAATCGGAGTTGTCTGAATGGCATTGACATCGACAGTTTTTAATTCAGATTCAATCTAGGATCACTAAAGAGCACTAAGGAAATTAAGATTAATATGATAAGACATGCTGTGTGAGTGACATGTAATATAACACTAGGGCCAATAACAGGTGGTAGGGTGTGTGCATATGTGAATGTATGTGTGTGTGTGACATTAAGTGCATGCTTGTATGTGCATGTGTGGGGGTGCATTGTGTGAATGTGAATGTGTATGTATGGGGGCACATGTATATGCATGTGTGTGTTTATGTGTATTCATATTGTAGATGTGTGTGCATGTACACACATGTGTTTGTGGGAATATGTGTTTGCTCATGTATGTGTGTCTACAAGCACCTCCAGAAACAGCAGACCCATCCAACTTCCCAAAAACCCTCTATTAACCATCAGTCCTCTCAGGCTGTAAAACAATTGGCTTATTTGGCCAAATGATTAATTTCATTGGATAATTTAAAAGTCTCTAGCCAAACGGTTAATTATGCAGGTTTAAATATTTGACCTCAGTGATGTGAATCAAGAGTTATAATAATGCCAGATAATATTTTTATTTCCTCCATTCCCAAGTAGAATATCTGAGATTTCCCAAACTTTTGGGACTTTGTAACATGTTACTTGCTTGTTGGTTTTCACAGAGAATACCCTGACATTTTAACTGTTCTGAATCAAATGCACACACACACATGTTAAAAAGTAAGTTAAAGTAGATTTAAGAAGTTCCAAAATAATTCACAAAACCTTTCAAGGCAACCATAGCCCCCATGGAGACTTCCAACTGGGAATGGCAACAAAACCAGTCTGGGCCTAAGATTTACTTCAATGCCTTGTGTATCATCACAATGCTACAAAATCCTTAAAAAATATGAAATGGGCTGGGTGCGGTGGCTCATGCCTGTAATCCCAGCACTTTGGGAGGCCGAGGTGGACGGATCACTTGAAGTCAGGAGTTTGAGACCAGCCTGGCCAACATGGTGAAACTCTGACTTTACTAAAAATACAAAAACTACCGAGGTGTGGTGGTGCGTGCCTGTAATCCCAGCTACTTGGGATGCACGAGAAGCACTTGAAACCAGTAGGCAGAGGTTGCAGTGAGTGGAGACCATGCCACTGCACTCCAGTCTGGGGGAATAGAGTGAGACTTGGTCTCAAAAAAGAAAAGAAATTGTGAAATGATGTGTTGTTCATCAAATTAATAATGCATTCAAATGAAATTCAGTCTTGTCTTATTAAAGGAAAGAAATTTGTAGGAAGCAATGTGATGTTAGTGAACATCTGGTTATTCCTAACAATACTTACCGGGAAAACGCTGTATTTGTCTGAATCCACATCTTTGAATGGCACAGACTGTTCTATAGCTCTAGGAAAAAGAAAACAAAACAATCGGTGAGCTAAGAAAAAAAGTAACAGTGTTGGTGAAAACAAATAGAGAGACATTTTCTGATACAGCTCTGTTGAGTTTATGCCACAGAGGGCCATTCTAAACAGAAAATTAAGATCCTGTGTGGTGTCAGACAGAGCCAGCAAAACTTTGCCAATCTCTGCTCTTTACCCAACAGAACTGTTTTCTGTCTGATATTAACTTGGCCTGGATGAGGAAGTGAAATAATTGAAGTGAAATTTTAAAGGGCAAGGGGTATTGATGTTGAGATTCCCAGGAAATATGAGACTGCACTTTGAGTTCAGTCAATGAACTCAGCGCTACAAATTGAATTTTTGCCATTTTGCACATTGTTATAGAAATCTTTCCTTAAAATTTTACTCTTTTCAATCACTTATCCTGAGAATCTTGACCATTTAGCTGATATTAGCTGGCAACTTTCACTCCCATTCATGAGTCTTGGAAACCAAGGACCCTGATGTGATGACGAAATAAATTGATGCCAAAGCCATGGACATCCCATGAGGGAGGATTTCCCCTGTGGAATCCTCACCACCAGACTTTTCCCAGCTTCTCAATGTCAAAGACTGCCTTGGGTTTAGAAAATCACTTACAGAGTAGCAGAATAATGCAGTCATATGGCAATGAGGCAGGAAAATAGGGTCTGGAGGCAGGAAACATAAGGCCGATTCACACTTCAGCTATAACAGGAAATATCCTCTCCATAGGGCATACGCTGTAAATGACTTTGTAACTTTACTTCATCCTCTTCATTTACACAGGGCATACCCCAAGTAGAGGATATTTAAACTCACAAAAACTCTGTAATAGGGCCTTTGAGCCCCTATTCTCAGGCCTGCTTCTACACTGTGGAGTGCACTTCCATTTTCTATAAATCCCTTCATTCCTTCCTTCCTTTGTGCATTTCATCCAATTCTTTGTTCAAGATGCCAAGAACCTGGACACCCTCCACCATTAATGGCAAGATGAGGCTTTCTTTGGAGCCGAGAATTTACAGTGAGTAACACAACCTTTTATAGGAATCACTAAATGGTCTTTTGAATAAAGAGCATCTCAACAGTTCTGAGAACCTCAAGGCAAATAAATGCAATCCAAGACCATGCAGAGCCTAACTGGCAGCCTGGAGCCTGTCTTATGAACTCTGGGATGGGACAGAAGTCCAGCTTACAGGCCTCTTTGGTCAAACACTGGAGGGCACTGTGCTGGTTATATTAACTTCTATGGCTCTATAGCCTGTATTCTACTCTATACTTTTGGGGCTGGGAATTTTGCAAAATACACTTACCAGGTTCCCTTGGGAACTGGAGCTGGCACTGGTGGCAAGAGAGAGCAGGAGGAGGAGCGGAGAAGTTGGTTTCCCGCTCTGTCTTTCTCTCTCTGGATGTTCCCTTCAGTGACTCTACCTCTAGCCACAGTGGGCCCTCCTGAGGGTCCCAGCACCCATGGGTGACCCCTTATCCATGGCTCCAGGACTGGCCCACGTGGCCTCTTGTTTTGCCCCCAGCAACCCCGCAGCGAGTGGCCTCCCAAGCCTGAGAACACCAACTCCTCCCTTTTGCTTCTTCTGTCCCCCTAGGGATGCTGGTTGCCTCCTGCAGTCCTCATAACTGGGTGGCCTTGCCTTTCTCTTTTTACTGTTTCAGCCTTTTTAGCACTTCTTAAACTGGTACCTTATATTAAATCCTCCTTGCACAGCTCTGTTTCCTGACTGGACCACTGAGAGGAGGGCCCTGGGATGAGTGAGTGCTGGTTAGGGTAGGGAAAAGTAGGGAGTGTGGGGAGTCAATAGCCACTTAGTGGACCCAATGAAGAGGGAGCTGCAAGCTGATGTCTCATCACTAGTCCTTCCTACATTCCTGCCCTGGGGGACAGGGGAGGCTGGATCCCTGAAAGGACAAGGCAGCAGGCTCCTTCTTAGTGTCCCCAAGAAGAATTATCCTTTTGAATTCAAGTGCTCTTGCCAGATACTGAGTTGAGCATGGTGGTTCAGTAAAGACTCCGGAGTCAGTTGGAGTCACTGCTCCATCCACTGCTTCCTCACCAGCTCTGCAATTCTCAGAAGTTTATTTAACCTCCCTGAGCCTCATTTTTAAATCTGTAAAATGTGATTCCTGCCAGCTCCCTCACAGGGTTTATTGGGAGGATTAAGGGAAACCACATGAAAAGCCCCTAGTATTGGTCCTCACAAAGTGCTTGCAGCTGTGATTATAAGTGCCTGCTGTCCGAAAGAGGAAATTCACCTCCCCCTTCCATTTGGGGTGGCGTGGGTTGAACAAGGCCAGAGAGAGAGCCACCAGCAGGAAGTTAGAAAGGTTCTACTTGCTGACTCCACACATCCACACTTACAGGAAAAGTGAGAACCAGCCTTGGGGAAGGTGGAAGATTGTCCAGGAACAGTTCAGGTGTGGGCTGTAGCCAAATTCCACCCCCATGATCACCCACACCTTGATTTTCCCATGGTGGGAGCGGAGGGGAATGAAGCTTCCCAAGTGGGCTCAGAGGCTGTGACGCTGCTTTCCCTTATGCAGGAGAGAAGCTTGGGCAAGATCATCCTTGGGATCCTTCCTGCTCTGATGCTCCAGGGTTTCTAGATCCACCCCATCCCTTGTCTACTCTGAACTACGAATGGTTTTCTCTCACTTTAATCATCTGTCAAGAAATGCGGAAAAGCTTGGACCAAATGACTTGCAGTCATCCAACATCAGTTGTGACTCTTAAGAAAAGTTTTGGAAAAGGCTTTGAAGGTCACATTTTCTGTGAGACTAGGCAGTTTTCCCCATGTATGTATTTGGCCTCTTGGACAGCGTGTATTTTTCTAGTTGAGAAAAGAAAGATAAAGAAAGAGCAAGAGACAAAGACAGACAGATCAACAGAGACAGAGAGAGAGAGAGAGACAGAAATGACGTAGACCCAAACAGCCATATTTTCAGCCTGAGAAAGAAAAAGGAGCTGCAGGAAAGGTCCCGTTTGGGCATGTGCCAAAGCTATCCCCTCCCACCTTTGTTATCTTGGGGGTGAGAGTTTGTCCTTGAAAGAAGGAACAAAGAGTGGTCTTTAAGATTGGAAAGCTGATTTATTAACCTTTGTCTGCTTACTTTAAAGGCCCCAAGTGACTGACCAAAGCCATGCATTCTAGACATGAGTGGGTAGACTGGGTACTCAAAGTAGCATAAATTGCAACTTGTGTAATCTCCACAATCCCTTCTTCACAGCCCGCTAATCAAAATTTTTTTCAACTTAGCAACAACTTCATTTGGTAGCAAAACTTGACCTGAACTAATATAGGGCAATTCGTAAACTTTATCATACTTAGTGTGAAAATTCATATATTTCACTATGAAATATAAATGTGATTGATCAAGAGGTGCCAGGGATAGCAGGTGGGTTATGGTATATGCATTATTTATTACTTTACTAGAATATAAAAAACCTGAATTTCAAATCATATCTGGCTCCAAGGCTTCTTGTTTGTTTGTTTTTGTGTTTGTTTTTATAGAGACGGGGTCTTGCTCTGTTGCCCAGGCTGGTCTTTAGCTCCTGACCTTAAGTGGTTGTTCCACTCTGGTCTCCCAAAATGGTGAGATTACAGGCATGAGCCAATGTGCCTGGCAACTCCAAGGTTTTGAATAAGACATTGTTGACTTCTTTTACTGAAAGTTATTTCTGCAGAATTGCATCTGAACTTGATACCTTGTGTATCCTTAGAAATATCTAGCTGTATGTTGAAATGTTCATTCCTTCATTCCTTCATTCCACAGGCATTTTGGGAGTCCCTGCTGTGTGCTGGGAATCATATTAGATACCAGAGATGAGTACAAGATACAGTTCCTACAGTTCCTGCAATTTAGGAGCTTGACATGGGTAAGGAAATTAATGCATCAAAAGATAACTATAGTCCTGGGTGAAAAATGCTGTAAGAGGGTTTGCATGTAGAGAGGAAAAAAACATTTCTAACTCTGTATAGCAGAAGAAGTGATCTTAAGGTGAAAGCTAAAGGATGAGACAGCATTTTCAAGGCAAGCAATTGGACTGAGGACAGCATAGTGGGAAGGAAAAGCCATGGGAATTCTTTCAACGTAGCTCTGGGTTCTGAAATTAGATTCTCTGGGTTTGAATCCCAGTTCTGCTGTCTCCTTGTCAGGTGACCTTATGCAAATTAATCTTTTTGTGCCTCAGTTTTCTCATTGGTAAAGTAGAATCAATATCATTAACTATTTCTTAGACATGGAAAGCACTCAAAAAAAACAAAACAAAACACATGAGCTCTTACTTTATGTGCAATGGGAACCCTGATTGCACGGATGGCTCCTCGGGTGGGGCAGCAGGAGTCAGGTGTCTGCTCTCATCATGATTTGGTTTCTAGAGACATCCCCATCCCAATCCATGGCCCCTCTTCAGATGTTCAGATTTCTGGCCACACGACATTCTATTCAATGACCATGCAGCCTGGTGTCACTCGCTGCCCCTGCTCTACACCCGCCTGCCACCAGATATCAGGTGAGTGGGCTTGATCCAGGGAGCAATTGTAACTGTGGCTGATTGTTATTAATGACACAGTATTGAGCTATTCAAGTTCAAACTCCCTAAAATTATTTCATGAAACTGGGGCATTATGACAAAAGAAAAATGGTGAGAATGAATCTCCATGTGTGCCTGCCTCACATGTGAGACTCGACTCAGGTAGCTCTCGAGGGCCGGGCGTGGGTTGGTTGCATATGTGGGTGGATGTGTTATCCAATGAAATGAGAACAGAGAAGCCATGGAAGGGCACACCTGCCTATAGACGTGGCTCAGCTTGGAGGTGGGGGCAGGACCGATGTGGGTGGAAGGAGCAGGGTATGGGGAAGGAGGAGGCTAAAAAGGAAAAAAAATAGCATTGAATTAACACAATCAACAAGAGACAGGATGGTTTGCACATATTTATGTGAAATAATATGGGGGTTTCTGCATATAGACATTAAATAAAAAGAATAGATTTTTAAAAAGAGGGGATCCTCCTGACTTACCACTGTTGAAGTAAAATACAGACAGTGTGTAGGCACTATGTATCCTGATTAAAACAGAACACCAAAAAACTTGATCACTCCATGGTCATAGCCTGATAGCTACACATTTGTTTTCCTGGTAAAGTGGTGCTTTTCCTTCATGTATTCCCTCATTTATTCATTGAGCTCCTCCTGCTAAGAAATGGGATCCCTGCTCTCCAGGAGCTTATGGGTGATGTGGGAGACCAGCAAGGAAGCAGGGATTGAAGAATGGGATAAGGCGGAGCAGGCACTAGGGAGCTGGGGGCACTGAAGAGGAGCCAGGAGCACCCAGGAGGGCTGTGCAAGCGACTGAAAGTAACCTGGGAGCTGGAACGCGTCCCTGGGGTGGAGACACCTCAAATGAATTTTGAAAGCATTAGACCGAATGGGACGGAGGACAGGGAGAGGCACTGGGCAGGTAAGGCATTTCTCCTGGGGGAATTTTATCAAAGGAATATGCCACAGAAGACACGCAGGTCTTGTCTCTACCACGTGAGGACTCCGTGCTAGTGGGTCAGGGATTTAAAACCTACTTGTTCCTCTAAAGCGTAGGGCTAAGAGTTGAGGGGTCAATGGAAAGCAAACTGTTGGATTCAAAGGTCAGATTCATCCATTACCGGATCTGTGACCTTGCACAAATGATTTTACCTCTTTAGAAAGGAGAAAATAATGGTGCTGACCTTAAATGGTTGGATTTACAACAGTTTTTGGTGCATAGACAGCACCAGATAACTTTTAGTTATCAATATTTTTACTGAACCACAGATGGCTTTGAAGAATACATGAGACTGCATTTATATGTATACGTGCTTTTTAAGTTGTAAAGCACTGAACCAGTTGTGACCTGCTGCATATGACACTTGAAACACAGTGATTTTTTAGAAAGAAGGAAAACACAGTTTTTGCTTTTTCATAAAAGAATAATTTTCCCTTTCAAATTGGACCAAGAAAATCCCTGGCCACTGATGCTCTTGAATTCAATTTTTCAAAGGTGGTTCAATTGAAGAGTTGTCACTTTGACCCTGTTGCGTCCTGCTGGCCCACATCTAACACAGAAAATACAATAATGCATTCAGCAAGGAGGGGGCAGCGGTCTCGATTTAATGGGAGCTAGGCATGATGACATGATTGGGGGCCTGGGGAGCTGGCTGCATCTCAGTCTTCCAGCATCTTCTTTCATGTCTGATAGCTGCCCCCTATTCCCCATGTCCTGATGCTCTCTGGATTCATCCCCAGTCATGAAAAGGGGTGTTGCTAGCACTTCTGGGACCTGCAATGGCACTTTACATAGCTGGCTTGCAGGGGCTTATGCCAGAAGGTTGGCTAGGAAGAGTTTTTAACTGTTTAACTCTTGGATCTCTCTAAGAGGCTCCAAATGTGGGTCTGAATCATAGCCTCCTCCTGTCCCTGGATATTATTACAACAGATGAGAGATGTTCAGTGGACTTAGTACTCATGAAGCTCGTGAGATGAAGGATGGCAGAACAAGGAAAAGTGTCTTTGTTAGGGGTTGAATTGTGTTCATGAGAAAAATATGATGAAGTCCTAACCCCTGGTATCTGCGAATGTGACCTTATTTGGAAACAGGGTCTTTACAAGTGTAATCAAGTTAAGATGAGGGCATTAGGGCAGACCCTCATCCAATATGAGTGGTGTCCTTGTAAAAGGAAACGACAGGCACCCAGGGAAGATGGCCAAATATGAAGATGAAGCAGAGACTGGAGCGATGCAGCTGTAAGGCAAGGTATGCCGACGCCTCACGGCCACCATTGGAAGCTAGGGAGAGACAGAAGGGATCCAACTAGAATCTTAGAAGGAGTGTGGCCCTGCTGCCGTTTTGGCTCTGGACTTCTGACCTCCAGAACTGAGAGAGAATTAATTTCTGTTGTTCTAAGCCACCCAGTTTGTGGTGTTTTGTAACCGCAGACATAGGAAGCTATAGCTTCTCAGTCCAGGTGTGCAGCCTAACTCTCACCTCTGTGTGTTCTCAGCCATCCACAAGGCTGAACTAGCACAGGCTAAAGTAATAGGAGCTCCTGCGGGAGAGGAAGAGTAAAAGAAGCAGGGGCTGGGGCAGATGGTGTGGTTAAATAAATATCTCACGGCTAAAGAACATTATTCTGAGTCATTAAAGCATCACTTGTATGTGTAGCATTCGCAGTCTTGCACCTGTACTAGAAGGTGAGCAATGGGGTGGACATGGACACCCAGGAGTCAAAGTGTGGGGTCTAATGGCCTAAGAATTCCCTGGAAAATTTCCAGGAAAACACAGCACTCCCCCACCAGGTTTGGGGCCAAGGAATCTGGATTTTAAAACGTTTCAAGATGATGATTCTGAGACATAGGCATAATTTAGTTTATACTTTAATTTTAGATGTGGGGAAGCTGAGGCTCAGAGGCTCAGAGATATTAAGTGGCCCAAGTTCTCAAAGTCAGCTCAAGAAGCAGCATTGCAAAGAAGTCAAGAATATGTATATTCCCAAAGAACACATGAGATCAAATGCACCTGGGGGTGTATCTTGGGTCCTCAGTGGCCCAGCAGAAGTTACTTCTTTAAGGCTCAGTTGTTTTCTCTGTGAAATGGGAATAATAATAACCCTTACCTCATTTTATTGTTGTGACAACTAAGTGAGGAAACGTATCGAAAGTTCAGCATCTGGCACCTGGAACAGTGCCCATAAACCTGATAGCAGCAAAGCAGCAGTGGTCATATTAGAAGTAGCTTAGTGGGATGGGCTTGGTGGCTCACGCCTGTAATCCCAGCACTTTGGGAGGCTGAGGTGGGTGGATCACTTGAGGTCAGGAGTTTGGTCAGCCTGGCCAAAGTGGTGAAACCCTGTCTCTACTAAAAATACAAAAAATTAGCTGGGCGTGGTGGTAGGCGCCTGTAATCCCAGCTACTAGGGTGGCTGAGGCAGGAGAATTGCTTGACCATAGGAGGCAGAGGTTGCAGTGAGCCATGTTCATGCCATTGCACTCCAGCCTGGGCAACAAGAGCGACACTCCATCTCAAAAAAAAAAAAAAAAAAGAAGTAGCTTAGTGGAGGGTAGACCCCATGCTATTTTGCCTCTGAGTCCAATGCCCTCTCAAGACATGGTTTCACCCTTTAATGTTTTGAACAGCAGTTACTATGATGTCTAGTATAACCCCAGACTCAAAGTGGAGCTGGAATATGGACAGGAGTGTGTGGGAATTCTGGACAGTGTCTCTGCATTCACAACCCTATTCCTATGTATCTGAGCCAGATTGTTCATGTAATAGTTTGGGCGCTGTGAAAACACAGTCCCTGTCCAGCCTTGTGAGTGTCTTGCACTAAAGATGCTCAGAGTCTTCTCCATGCCCAGTTGCCCACCCTGGTCCATAGTTCACATGCAGGGAGGGGCTGTTTCCAGGTGTAGTGCAGTGGGCACCTCGCTGGCAGGCACTTGCCGGCAGTGAGCCTCACTGCGGGCTGCATTCTAGCCTGGGGAACAGATCAGCTTTGAGATGCAAAGATGCTGGCATTCAGTATATTTCCCAAACGATTTTCTTCAGAGCTCATTTGTCTTTTGGTTTCTGTGCAATGTTTTGAGAAAGAAACACTCTCACCTTCAGGGATGCCTTTTAAGTGTGAAGATCATTTTAGTCATTAGAAAAGGGGGACAAGCAAAGACGTTATTACATGCTAGTGCTCAGGAAAGTAGAAATTGTATACATACAATTTAATTTTCTGGCAGATCTTGGCCAAAACCGGGAGTGAACAAATGTCAGAACCACTTCTAGAATATTTCTGGGGAGAAAAAAACAAAAAGAGAGTTGTTTAGTTTAAGGAGTGGTTCCCCACCTTCTAAGGGCCCCTCTGAACTTGAGGTTTCTGGATCCTCCTTCCTCTAGAATCCAGCCCATTTCACCTCTCTAAATTTACCTCTTGTTCCTGTCCCCACCATCCATATCCATGCCACTGCCTGTGCCTTTGCCCATCGGGCTCCTCAGCCCGAAGCCTTCCCTCCTTCTCTTCCAGCCAGCTCTTCCCAGCTTCGCAGCCACCCTCACTCTCCACCTTGTTCCAGGAGGGTCCAGCAACAGCATTCCTCTACCCAGGTGCTTTAAAAATAAAGAAGATTTTCAAACAAAATAATTCCATCTCATTATGGAAATAAAAACTAAAGGGAGAGACCAATCTGGGGTCTGGGAGGAAGGAAGGTCCCTTCCCCCGCAGAGGAGAGAGGTGCACAGACCAAGCCCCTTGTGCTTCTTGAGCTGTGGGGTTCTAGACAGCGATTTCTATGAGGCTCCAGATGTGGGCTACACTAAAAGCCCTGACGTTTTACCAAGCAGTGCTTTTAGAAACATTGCAGTTTCCACAATGCTTTCCTCAACTTAAAGAAAGAGAAGACAATAGGGTAGAAAAGTTAGGCACCAGCATTTATCAATGAAGGGAGAGAGACAGTGGATTCCTGCCAGCCCTGAGTCCTTCGAATGGCTATGAGGAGTGTTATGGGCATTGGCGATATTTGACCCTGGCAAGAGAGAATCAGCAACCGTTTCAGAATATAAATGAGGTACTTAAGGATTTTTGAGATGCCTGCCCAGCTTTCTAGGAGGAGAAATAATCCTGACTGGTGGCCCAACTCCATGTAAGATGTGGAGACAACAAAGAGGCTGTCCTTGTCCTCAGCTCACCATCGAGTGGAGGGCATGGGTGGAGGCCCCAGCTCCGGGCACACCCTGTGGGGTCTGCAGAGGCCAAGGCACTAGCACGTGTCTCTAGGAACCTGGAGCCAGAATGCAGATGACCCTGCAGTGAGGTGGGATAGAGGCAGGTGGGGAGGAAGAGAGACGGCCTGAGGCTTTGTGACTCAGTGAGGGCCACAGCCTTGCTAGAGATGCTGCACATCCTTGCCTTCCACATCCCCACCTCAGGGCTGCTGAATTGAAAACCCTGGGGTGGGTCGTGGCAGCCTATGTCTTCATTGCCCTCCAAGTCATTCTGGTGCCCACTAAGGCTTGACAACCACTGCTCTAGGTCCGTGTCACTCAACGTGTGATCACAGATGAGGAGTATTGATGCCACCTGGGAGCTTTCAGAGATGCAGAGTCTTGGGCCCTGCTGCAGACCTACAAAATCAGAATCTGCATTTTAACAACGTCCCCAGGATGCACACTAAAGCTGAAGTAGCCTGGCTCCCGGAAGAGGGAGTGCCCGAGCAGTGCTGTGGAGGTATGAGAAAGCTTGGTGTCTTAGAGGAATGCCAAACATTCCCACCTGGAGGGAGAATCAGAATGGCAGAATGCAGTGAACCATGGAAGGAAGGAGACAGGATGGGGAGCAGGGGCCTGGAGTGCAGCACTACATGTTATCCTGAGGACTGTGGGGAAGCCGTGGAGGTGTCAGGCAGAGGAATCACATTTGCGTTTCGGAAAGATGCCTCTAGGCATGGGAAGATGGCCTGGAGAAGGATCATTTGAGATAAGCGACCCCAAGGCCCTATCTCAGGGTTTCAAACCTCGGTGCTATTGCCATTGAAAGGAGCCGGGCACATTCCTCAGCCCCAGGCTCAAAACAAACAAGCCCAGTACAAACACATCCCATCCTCCCATCCCACCACATATCGCCATATATCTCTCAAACTTCCTGAGCCCAGTACAAACACCACCAGGAAAGTCTCCGATAAGGGGACAGCCGTTCAAAGTTTTACTGAAAGAGCGGGAACCAAAAGAATTCCTTTGTTCCCCTGTAACTTTCAGGCTATAAAAAGCAAACACTCGCATTGTTCAGGGCCCTCTTATATGCTGTGGAATGGAGGGACCAGGTTCGAACTTGTAGTAAAGATCCTTGCCGCTTGGCTTTGACTCTGGACTCTGGTGGTCTTCTTTGGGGAACTAACGGTCTGGGCATAACATCTGGGGGCCCATCCGGGATTCCCCAAGCCCACCAGACCCCTGGTCAACGGATCTGCTAGGATTGATCTACTGATAGGTGAGCTGGCTCATCTCCGTTTGTCTGTCTGTGTCTGTTCTGAATCTGAATCTGTGACTCGCGAGGTCTGAAACTGGAGCTGGCACAGTCCTGGCGGATGCGCTATAGGACGGCCAGCGGGGACCGGTGGGAGACGTCCCCTGGCTCTCATCTGATCTAAATTGCAATGGGAACTGCCCCGGTTTGGCGGGAAGCAGCTGTCTCTGATCTGGGCTGCCCCAGCGCGATTGCGATCCAGGCAGCTAACTCTGACCCGGGCTCCTGGTGCGCGCTTGCAATCTGAACTGCCCTGGTTCGGCGGGCAGCTGTCTCTGATCTGGGCTGCCCCAGCGCGATCGCGATCCAGGCAGCTAACTCTGACCGGGGCTCCCGGTGCGCGCTTGCAATCTGAACTGCCCCGGTTTGGCGGGCAGCAGTTGTCTCTGATCTGGGCTGCCCCAGCGCGATCGCGATCCAGGCAGCTAACTCTGACCCGGGCTGCCAAAGTGCGCCTGCAATTAGATATCATTAATAAGTCAGATCAGATTTCCTTTACAGGGATTCAAACCCACATTCCTTTACGGGAAGAGACTACAAATTATTACAGGATGGGTAATACCCAGAGCACTCCTCTATCTCTCCTTACGAGTAATTTCAAAGAAGTTAGAGCAAGGGGCCATGATCTTGGTATAGAAATCAGGAAAGGAAAGCTAATTACTCTGTGTCGCTCCGAATGGCCTGCCTTTGATGTGGGGTGGCCGCCCGAAGGGACCTTCCGACTTGCTGTCATCACTAGGGTAAAGTCCAAGATTTTCCTACCTGGGCGTGCGGGCCACTTAGATCAAATCCCATATATCCTCATATGGCAGGACCTTGTTGAGAACCCGCCTCCTTGGCTGTCCCCTTTCCAATTAGCCTCTTAACCCTGTAAGGCACTGGTTGCTAGACCACTAAAATCCAAGCAACCAACTGCCCCCCCCCCAATCCTGTTCTACCTGACAGCGGGGACCCACTGTTCACAGAACCCCCTCCGTACCCCTCCGGGCCCCAGGCCCCAGCCCCCCTGGCTGAGCTGTGGGAGGGAGCAGGCGGACGGGAGGCGGCCGGCACACACGGGCCCGCTGAAAGGGAAAGTAACTTTGAAGGGCCGGCGGGGCAGACGCGAGGGCGCACTTCGCGGACTAGCCCCCCTCAGCCGCCTGACTCCACGGTGGCTTTACCCCTTCGGGAAATAGGACCCCCAGATGACACAGGAATCCCCAGGCTCCAGTACTGGCCATTCTCCACCAGTGATCTGTATAACTGGAAGACTCAGAGTGCCCAGTTTTCAGACAACCCCAAAGATTTACTGGCTTTACTGGATAGTGTCATGTTCACCCACCAGCCCACTTGGGATGATTGTCAGCAGCTCCTCCGAATCTTGTTCACCACGGAAGAGCAAGAGAGAATACAGACAGAAGCTAGGAAGCTGGTCCCGGGGGACGACGGTCAACCGACTGCCAACCCCGACCTCATAAACGCAACCTTTCCTCTGACCAGGCCGGCGTGGGACTACAACACGGCAGAAGGTAGGGGACAGCTACACCTTTATCGCCAGACTCTAATGGCAGGTCTCCGGGCAGCTGCTCGCAAGCCCACTAATTTGGCTAAAGTATATTCTATTCTGCAGGGAAAGACAGAGAGCCCAGCTACCTACTTAGAAAGATTAATGGAAGCTTTTAGACAGTACACCCCCATAGATCCAGAGGCTCCAGGAAGTCAGGCAGCTGTTGTAATGTCTTTCGTAAATCAGGCAGCCCCAGATATTAAGAGATAACTCCAGAAATTAGAAGACTTGGAGGGAAAGCGGATTCAGGACCTCCTTCAGATAGCCCAGCAGGTTTACAATAACAGAGATACTCCAGAGGAAAAGCAATTTAAGGCCACTGAAAAAATGACCAAGGTCCTGGCAGCAGTGGTACAGAAAGAGCATCTACAGCCAGAGTACACCCAACCTAGGCGGCCCCCCTGGCATGATAATCTGAGCAAAGACCAATGTGCCTACTGTAAGGGGGCTGGCCACTGGGTAAGAGACTGCCCCAAAAAGAAACCACGAGGACAGGGACCCGGACCCCCTAGGTCTACACCCGTACTAGTCACTCAAGACGAAGACTAGGGAAGACGGGGTTCGGACCCCCTCCCCGAACATAGGGTAACTTTGCAAGTGGAGGGGTCCCCAGTCCAGTTCTTGGTCGATATGGGAGCACAGCACTCGGTCTTAGTTAAAACTAATGGGAAATTATCCTCCAAATCCTCGTGGGTACAAGGGGCCACAGGAGTTAAGAAATACCCATGGACAACACAAAGAACAGTAAACCTCGGAGCCAAGAATGTAACCCATTCTTTCCTGGTCATCCCTGAGAGCCCCTGTCCCCTACTGGGGAGAGACCTGCTAACTAAAATGGGAGCACAGATCCATTTCCTCCCTGAGGGGCCCGTCGTGACCAACTCCCACAATCGACCCGTGTCCGTCCTGACTATAAACCTAGAAGATGAGTACCGGCTCCACCAGGAGAAAGCGGCCCCTGACCAGGACATAGCAACCTGGCTCCAGCAATACCCAGAAGCGTGGGCGGAGACGGGGGGCTTAGGTCTAGCAAAACACCGTCCTGCCTTATTTATTGAACTTAAGCCTGGGACAGACCCCGTGCGGGTACGCCAATACCCGATGCCCCTAGAGGCCAAGAAAGGAATTGCCCCGCATATCCGCCGGCTCCTTGACCAAGGGGTCCTTCGCCCATGTCACTCACCCTGGAATACTCCATTGTTGCCGGTACGAAAACCTAATAGTGGAGAATACAGACCTGTACAAGACTTAAGAGAAATCAACAAGAGGGTGGTGGACATACATCCAACTGTGTCTAACCCGTATACCCTCCTAAGTACCTTAAACCCTAAACATCAATGGTACACTGTTTTAGATTTGAAAGATGCTTTCTTCAGTTTGCCTTTAGCCCCTCAGAGCCAAAAGCTCTTCGCCTTTGAGTGGAATGACCGTGATAGGGGCATAAGTGGCCAACTGACATGGACCAGGCTGCCGCAGGGATTCAAAAACTCTCCTACCCTGTTCAATGAGGCCCTCCATGAAGACCTGGGTGAGTACCGACGTAAACACCCTGAAATAATTTTACTACAGTATGTTGATGACCTCCTAATTGCTGCTGAGACCCAAGAAGCTTGCATCCAAGGGACCAAGGGTCTCTTACAAGCTCTGGGGAATCTAGGCTACCGAGCCTCAGCAAAAAAAGCTCAAATCTGTAAGCCAGAGGTAACATATCTAGGGTACCTGCTTAAGGGAGGGCAGCGCTGGCTAACAGACGCCCGGAAACAAACTGTTCTGCAGATCCCCAGGCCACAATCCACCCGACAAGTGAGAGAATTCCTGGGGTCGGCGGGATTTTGCAGACTGGATACCTGGGTTCGCAGAACTGGCTAAACCCTTGTATCAGGCAACACGGGGGCAACAGCCATTTAATTGGACAGACGAAGCCGAGTTGGCCTTCCAACAGATTAAAACCGCCCTACTCTCTGCGCCTGCACTAGGACTACCTGATGTTACCAAGCCCTTCCACTTATACGTGGATGAGAATAAGGGTGTCGCCAAGGCGGTAATAACTCAGAACTTAGGCCCCTGGCGGAGGCCAGTTGCCTACCTGTCAAAGAAGTTAGACCCAGTGGCTGCCAGGTGGCCCCCTTGTCTCCGAATGATTGCGGCCATGGCTCTGATGGTGCAAGATGCTGATAAACTTGTCATGGGGCAAGAATTGCGGGTTGTTACTCCACATGCCATCGAAGGTGTACTCAAACAGCCACCTAATCGATGGATGAGTAACGCCTGGCTCACCCACTACCAAGGACTACTACTAAATCCTCTCAGGATAATTTTCCTGCCCCCAACGACCTTAAACCCTGCCTTGCTGCTGCCCAACCCGGACCTGGACGCCCCACTCCATGACTGCACCAAGATACTAGCTCAGGTGCACAGAGTTCGAGAAGACCTGCAGGACCGCCCACTTCCTGACGCCGACCTCGTCTGGTTCACTGATGGGAGCAGCTTCATGCATCAAGGCCAGAGGTACGCTGGAGTGGCAGTAACTTCAGAGACTGAGGTAATCTGGGCAGAACCCCTGCCCCCGGGGACAATGGCCCAGAAGGCCAAACTGATAGCGCTCACCCAAGCTCTTACCTTAGGGGCGGGGAAAAAGCTGACCGTATATACAGACAGCCAATATGCTTTTGAAACGGCGCATATACATGGGGCCATTTACAGGGAGCGAGGGTTACTGACGGCTGAAGGAAAAGAGATAAAAAACAAGCAAGAGATCCTAGCCCTGCTAACAGCCCTATGGAGGCCAGAAAAATTAGCCATTGTACATTGCCCAGGGCATCAGAAACTAACTACTCCAACTGCTCAAGGCAACTTTCTGGCAGACTAAACTGCAAGGAATGTGGCGAAGGCTCCCAGCCAACTCCTTGCACTCCAGCTCCCTGACCCGGGCCCCCAGGACTTGCCATATTTCCCTGAATATTCAGAACAAGATCTCCAGTGGATTGACAAACTTCCCCTGAAACAAATCCAGAATGGGTGGTGGACTGATACTAATGACCAAACCATCCTACCAGAAAAATTAGGACAACAGGTGTTAGAACACATCCACCGAACCACCCACCTGGGGGACCGGCGGATGATAGACCTGATCAGACGCTCCAAGCTCAAAATCAGACATATAGCTGAGACGGCCAGCAGTATCGTGACAAGTTGCAAAGTCTGCCAGCTTAACAACACATACCCCCAATCTCAAGCTGCAACAGGAACAAGGCTCAGGGGAACCAGGCCCAGTATCTACTGGGAAGTAGATTTTACTGAAATAAAGCCAGGAAAATACGGGTACCGGTACTTACTTGTCTTTGTAGATACTTTTTCACGGTGGACTGAAGCATTCCCAACCAAAAGAGAAACTGCTCAGGTCGTAGCAAAGAAAATTCTGGAAGATATCCTTCCCAGGTATGGCTTCCCCATCCAGATAGGCTCAGATAATGGGCCTGCTTTCGTCGCTAAGGTAAGTCAGGACTTGGCTTCCATCCTTGGGGCAAATTGGAAACTACATTGTGCTTACAGGCCCCAGAGTTCAGGACAGGTAGAAAGGATGAATCGGACCTTAAAAGAGACCTTAACTAAATTAACTATAGAGACTGGCACTAATTGGGTAGTCCTTCTCCCCTATGCTCTGTTCCGGGCCCGTAATACCCCTTACAAACTGGGCCTTACCCCTTACGAAATCATGTATGGCAGACCTCCACCCCTGGTTCCTAGCTTAAAAGATGACCTGCTTAAGTCTGAAACAGAAAATGTCTCTGAATTCTTATTTTCCCTACAAGCCTTACAGAAAATTCACCAAGAAATCTGGCCCAAGCTGAAAGAGCTATATGAGACCAGTCCCCCACCGACACCCAATCCGTACCAGCCAGGAGACTGGGTCCTGGTTAAGCGACACCGACAAGAGACCCTAGAGCCCAGGTGGAAAGGACCACTCCAAGTACTCCTGACCACACCCACCGCCCTGAAGGTAGAAGGCATTGCGTCGTGGATCCACTACACCCACGTCAAGCCAGTGGACCCAACCTCCGACCTTCTGGGGCCAATCACGGCGGCGGCTGAAGCACCGGACACGTGGACTGTGGACAGAGCTAAGAACAACCCCTTAAAACTCACCCTGCGCCGGCAGCATAGCTCACTGCAAACATGCAGTTAGGTAGTCTAACTCTAACATTAGTCGCCCTAGTGGCCGCTGGGGAAAACATAAAGCCAGCTCCTAATCCCTTTGTCTGGAGATTCTGGCTTTATGAAAACCAAACCCACCCTGGGCAACCTCATAAGCCCGGGAAATTAGTGGCCAGTGCAGATTGCCCCTCCTCAGGGTGCAATAGCCCAATTTTACTAAATTTTACCGATTTCCCAGTAGCCAAACCAGTGGCACCAATAATATGCTTCGAGTATGATCAGACTAAATACAATTGTAAGCACTATTGGTGGCACCAAAGCGCTGGCTGCCCTTATAACTATTGTAACATCCATAAATACCAATGGTGGGGTGGAAAAGAACAGATAGATCCCAGATGGCCCTTCCATCGCAGACGAGATAGAGACCTTTCATATACATGGATAGTTAGAGACCCCTGGAACTCCCGCTGGACCACGCCTCAACGCGGGGCTGTATACTACTCCTCCGCCTCCACATGGCCTAGCAGTCACCTCTATCTGTGGCGGGGTCTAGTGCAGGTACGGCCCCTGGTCCATGGAAATATCCAGCGACAAGAAAACCGCCTGACACAAGATTTACGTCCTTTTTCCTGGTTAAAATTATTGCAAGAAGGATTAGAACTTGCTAACCTTACAGGACTTCACAGCCTGTCTGGCTGCTTTCTGTGTGCCACTCTAGGGCGTCCACCGCTAACCGCTGTCCCCCTGCCATGGGGATCCTCCACCTCTGCCCAAGCTAACAACCACCAAAACCTCTCATATGCCCCTATCCCTAACGTGCCACTATACCTAAACCCCAGTCAAGAAAAGTTTCCCTACTGTTTCTCAGGAACTAATTCCAGCCTCTGCAACATCACTGCAATGCCCCCTAATATCATCTTAAGGGCTCCGTCAGGCATATTCTTCTGGTGTAATGGAACATTATCTAAAAACCTATCAAGCCCCTCTGTTACCAACCTACTGTGTCTTCCTGTCACATTAGTTCCCCGGTTAACTCTACTTACTGCCGGCGAGTTCCTAGGGTATACTGGTAACTGGACTAGTGCTGTTATTCACCCAGACCCTAGACCGAGACCTGCACGAGCCGTATTTCTCCCCCTCATTGCAGGAATCTCCCTCACCGCATCCTTCATGGCGGCCGGACTGGCTGGGGGAGCCCTAGGTCACATCCTCATAGAAAGTAACAAGCTGTACCAACAATTTGCCGTTGCTATGGAGGAGTCGGCTGAGTCCCTTGCCTCCCTCCAGCGGCAGCTCACGTCCCTAGCACAGGTAACCTTGCAGAACCGGAGGACCTTAGACCTACTCACTGCTGAAAAAGGGGGAACGTGTATGTTTCTAAAGGAAGACTGTTGTTTCTACATAAACGAATCAGGGCTCGTGGAAGACGGGGTCCAACAGTTACGCAAGTTAAGCACAGAAGTAAGAACACGGCAGTTTGCTTCAGCTGCAGACCAATGGTGGAACTCATCTATGTTTTCTCTGTTAGCCCCCTTCCTTGGACCCCTGCTGAGTCTACTATTTCTGCTTACCGTAGGACCTTGTGTTGTTAACAGAATTTTGTGGTTCGTTAAAGAAAGGTTTAACACTGTACAACTCATGGTCCTCAGAGCCCAATACCAACCTGTAAATGCTGAAACAGAATCAGACTTATAAGACCCAAGATTGGCTCTAAAAAAATACCTGAAAAGAAAAGGGGGGAATGAAAGGAGCCGGGCACATTCCTCAGCCCCGGGCTCAAAACAAACAAGCCCAGTACAAACACATCCCATCCTCCCATCCCACCACATATCGCCATATATCTCTCAAACTTCCTGAGCCCAGTACAAACACCACCAGGAAAGTCTCCGATAAGGGGACAGCCGTTCAAAGTTTTACTGAAAGAGTGGGAACCAAAAGAATTCCTTTGTTCCCCTGTAACTTTCAGGCTATAAAAAGCAAACACTCGCATTGTTCAGGGCCCTCTTATATGCTGTGGAATGGAGGGACCAGGTTCGAACTTGTAGTAAAGATCCTTGCCGCTTGGCTTTGACTCTGGACTCTGGTGGTCTTCTTTGGGGAACTAACGGTCTGGGCATAACACCATGTTGAGCCGATAATAATTCAGTCTTTGCTGTGCAGGCTGCCCTGTGCACTGTGAGATGCTGGGCAGCATCTCTGGCCTGTGACCCCCAGATGCCCGCCACACAAATCTGCCTCCAGACACTGCCAAATCTGCCTCCAGACACTGCCAAATGTCCCCAGGGTGGGAGCAAGGGGCAATATTGCCACCAGTTGGGAAGCACTGATGGGAAACAGGGCGGAGGAGGGTGATGGTGTGAAGAAGGGGTGGTTAGAAGGGTGACTCCAGAGACTTAGTAGCTGACTAAGATCAGGATTGTGGACACACTGCAAAACAAGCATCAGCATAAGCTTCTACTAAGGTAGGAGACCACCCCTCATATTGTCTTACGTCCAATTTCTGCCTCCAAAGAAAGAAACAGTAAAACCTCAAAGGCAGAAATGAAATCCACAAGCAGACAGCTCGGCGCCACACCCTGGGCCTGGTAGTTAAAGATTGACCCCTGACCTAATCGGTTATGTTATCTATAGATTACAGACATTATATAGAAAAACACTGAAAATCCCTATTCTGTTTTGTTCCAATCTAATTACCGGTGCATGCAGCCCCCAGTCACGTACCCCCTGCTTGCTCAATCAATCACGACCCTCTCACGCGCATCACTTTAGAGTTGTGAGCCCTTAAAAGGGACAGGAATTGCTCACTTGGGGAGCTCAGTTCTTGAGACAGGAGTCTTGCCGATGCCCCTGGCCGAATAAATCCCTTCCTTCTTTAACTCGGTGTCTGAGGAGTTTTGTTTGCGGCTTGTCCTGCTACACTACAACATTGACAGCACTTCGGAAGTACAGACACTATCTGAGATCCAGAGTCCAAAGTCAGGTTGCATTTGAATGTTTGAGGTACTTTTAATATTCAGTTTAGTCTGAAGGCCTTGGTCTAATTCTCCTAACAACAGTCTAGATTTTAACACTGGTAATAGCAAACTATTAAAAATTGATATGAACAGTTTTATAATTACTAGACAAAAGGTGCAATAGAATACTATTATATAATTGCATAGCTGTTTGCTGTCAAAATTCAGCCTGACGGCTGCAGCTGTCTTTGCCATTCATTGTGTAGAAATTGGGGTTAAGTGGGTGGCAGATGATATAGGGGCCCCTAGAATTCCTCCTGGCTAGACTGAGGTTTTGATCATCTGGTCTTTTCATTACATAGTATGGGAAAGACCACCCTTCTCTTACAAAGAGAACTGAGATGGGCCCCGAGCAACATTGTATGCGTCTTGCTTGCCTATTTGCCAGCCTCCTCCTTTCAATTTGAACTTTGCTAGATAGAGACAAAATGTGGGCTGTTATTAACTCAGCAATACATTTAAAATATTGCAACTGGCTGCATCTAATCCCATCTAAAATGAGAGTCTCAAATCAGGGCTGTCCCTGGGGACAGGAGTCATGCAGCATCTTTGCTTTGCAATCTATTTAACCAGCTTCCTGAGCTTCCCCATGCACCAGGATGTCAAATGAATGCAGAACAACAAACAGGGGTTGAATAAAGAAAAATGGGCTGAATGGGGTAAATGGAAGGTCAAAGTGGGAGAGTCATCACTCTTCTGTACACAGCCAAGCTGAAACTGAATTTCTGTGTGGCAAAGTGCTTTTCAACCCTTGTCGTGTATTATATTACCTGGGTTTAATTGGTCTAGGGTGGGGTTTGGACCTCAGCAATTTTTATAGGCTTCCCAGATGATTCTATTGAGCGGGTGGGTTTGTGATCAGGGCTGTCATTTGTAACTGCACAGGTTGTCCACTGTACGATCCCAATATCCACATAGCCTGTGACATAAATGGTGCTCCCCAAAGTTTAGTACTAAGGAGGCCTTGTTGAAAGCTACTGGCCTAGTAGAAAGGGTACTGAATGTGGAGATAGCTAGCTCTGGATTTAAATGTGGGGTTTCTCACCTACTAGCTATGTGGGGTGAGCACATAACTTAACCTACCTGAGACTCAGTACTCTCATCTGTAAAATGGGGCTGATGACAAAAATACTCTATCTACGTGAGAATTAAATGATTCCATAACTCAGGTGCTCTTAGATGCTCGATGCTCTGCCAAATCCATGAAATGTTCCCTCTAGGATCCTCTCATGGCCTCATTGAGATCCAGGCTTTATCTGGAATGTTTGATTTCCTTCAATAATGCATAACTGTTTTCAAGTCTGAATTCTCACCAACTGATAGGCTGTGCTGAAATGATATGGAACCTACTGAGTGCAGCTTTCTGTACCCTGGCCAGGTCTGAAGTTATATCAGCCATCACAGTGGAATTAATTACTCTCCGAGCAGTTTTTTCAGACACACTTATTTGCATTTTCTGTTTATTTTTGCCTTGACAGCTGTAATCTGGAGAGCAAATAAATTGGTGGAGGTTTCAGAAGAGTATTTTTATTGTTGAATTGTTCAGTAGAATTTTTTTTTTCACTTCTCGCGAGTAATTATTGGAATCCTGCCCCGTGAATTATGCTTGCAATTCTGGTGACAGAAGTAAAAAATTGTAAAATCCTAATTAGGAGTTAATGCCAAGGCAGTTTTTGCTACTGAAGTAAACAATGCCTGGAGAATACATTTTTAGGGGTGTGTTGAGAAGAATAAAATACCAATTGTATTGTTCTCCATTTCTGCTCAGAGTTCTGAAGGGGGTGGTCAAGAGTTTCCTGTGGTCTTTTAATATCTTATTCAACAACTTAAGCAAATTAGCTCAACGGGCTACTGTTGACCCTTAATTATTCACTGAATTAAATAATGATTGTCAATGCAGACATTGTGATTGATTAATCAGTTATGTAGAAATGCCTACATATTGCCTGTCACTTAACGTGTATTTATTGGCCTTGTTCATCAAAACCCATAGGCCCTCCATGAGCAGAGTTGCCAGATAAAATATTACACTAGATATACTAAAACACTATTCGTTGTTTATCTGAAATTCAAATTTAACTGGGCATCCCATATTTTTACTTGTGAAATCTGGCAAGCCTAGCCATGAGGGATTTTCCTCCCTTTTATTTCTATGTTGCCAAATGAATAATACCTCAAATGTAGTGTATCAAGGTGAATGATGAGCTAGCCAGCATGGAGAAGCCAAGGACGAGGTCTTTGCCCTCCCATTGCCCATTGCTGATGGATGCTTCCTTACTGCCAGTATCTTTGGCATTGAGGATAATGTCGTGCTTTAAAGATCTACTTTTCTGCTTCCTTTTCAAATGGGCTGATTTGCAACCAGGGCCTAAGTCAAATACGTAAGCCTGCAAGAACTGATCTGAAATAAATATTCTATCTGTTGAACGAGAGTGTTATTACACAGAGGACAAATTAAGGAAACATGAATAAAAATTATGATAACTTTAACTTACATTTATCGAGGACTTGGTAAGTCCTAGCCAAGATCCCAGATGCTCTCTGCACTCTCAACTCTATCAGTACTGACACTGGAGGACGCTATTATCATCCTTGTCTTACAGACAAGAAAACTGGGGCTCAGTGAAGTTGAGCACCGTGCTTAAGGTCACATTTTTAGAAAGTGGAGAAGCAGGAGGATACAGCCTCCTCCAAGACGGTCTACTGGAAAGCAGCAGTTCTCAACTGGGGGTGATTTTGCCTTCCAGGGGACATTTGGCAATGCTGGGAGGCATTTTTGGTTGTTGTGACTGGGGAGGGGTGGATGGTGGTGCTGCTGGCATCTAGTAGGTAGAGGCCAGGGTTGCTGCTGAACACCCTACAAAGCCCAGGACAGCCTGCACAACAAAGGATTATTCTGCCCCAGGTGTCAGCAGTGCTGAGGCTGAAAAACCACACTGTAGTGAGAAGGCAGGAAACACAAGTGGAAGCAGTTCACATTCCTACTTCCATCCCCACGTAGCTATGGCATGTTGCAGGCTTATATCCGGAGTAGTCCTTGCCTTTGGGATGTGAAAGCCGGGGCCAGTGAGAGAGGACATGCCAAGGAAAAGGCTGGCGTTCTACGTGCTTAGTGCTTACCAGAATCGGGGACTTCTTGACAATTTGTCTTGCCTTCTGTAGTGTAAATTTCCATGTCTCCTATAAAAACAAAGTTAGAGAACATTACAACTCATGTTTTATCTTTTCTTCCTACATCTTTTCTAAAATTAGGATATTTAAAGTCCATAAGTTTTCAATAAATGAACCACTCCATAAATTTGTAATAAAATAATTCACAAGAAGGTAATTTCACATTAATAGCTCTTTTTATTTTGGGCTTTGCTTTGTGTCAGATGCAGTGCTAAGCACTTTGGAAACATTATCTTATTTACTCTTCAAACAGCCCTGTGAGATACGACCATTTCATAGATGAGGAAACCGAGATGCAGAAAAGCTAAGAGATCTCATAGGGTCTGGCAGAGAGGCAATCTGAACCTCTGCTTCCTGACCCTTCTGCTACGCTGATCTCCATAAGCAACTTATCCTGGTGTCTAAAACCCCCCAGCAGGAGGCTGTCAACAGCCTACTTGAGTGCCTTGTGCTTTGGCAGCGAAGAATGGCTGATTGTTGCTGTGCAAGCTAACACCTCATCTCTCAGTCACCTCCTCTTCCCCTGGTTGGAGATCCCCTGTCCTCTTTCAACCATTTTGAGAGCATCTAAGTGCATCTTCCAAGGGCACACACATTGCGAATATAAAGAGTTAGCTCATTACTACCAGTAATGATTGCTGTGAAACACCAAAGAACACTGTGTTTGTCTATTTGTGGAGGGGTGGGAGAAGAGTAACCCTGGGCTGGGTGGGGAAGAGGAGGGTTTTCTCTCATCACTACTTCCCAGAGCTTTCAAACCCAACTGAATGTGCATGTCCTGGCCCTGCCAAATCCCTCCTGGGCCTGCTACCTGTACAGCCCTGAAGTAATCTGCTCAACAATTGGAAAGCTCTGTCTGCTGGCTGCTAAGAGTGCATGTTGATGACTCAAGAGGAAAAGATGCTCTTCAGGTGAGTTTGGTTGCCAGGATGCCCTGCTACAGTGTATGTTTCTTAAAATATTGAAAGGCTACTGTGCCAGTTGGTGAACAGCTGTGTCCCTGAGCCCCTGAGAGTCCTCCACCCTTGCTCTGACCACCCAGCCTCTTCCCTGGACTCTCCCAGGCCTCCTTGTGATCCGTCAACTATGGGGCCACTGTGATAGTCCCACCCAGTGGGCATCTCCAGGCTGTGCTCCAACTGCACCCAGTATCCATTCTGATTAGTTGGCAGTAGGCCAAAAGAGCTGATCCCAATCTTCACTTTTAAAACAAACATGACATCTTTAATACAAAAGCTGCTTAGAGAATGACCCCATTCAAAAACTGACCTCATTAAATGCACTTTTGGCCTTTTCTGGAAATTCTAGCAAACCCTAAAATTCTCCTATTGTATAAATTAAGAATCTCTGGCATAGTCAGTGTAACAGACACCAGATTTTCATGCAAACTATTCTTATGGTGACTTTGTGGCTACTTTTATCAGCAAAGAGCTCATTCCCCACATTTTAAAATGTGAAGGTGGTAGTCCTCTGCCTCAATCATGTGCCCCTGCTTCTCTGTCTCAGAAATATTCCTTTGCATTCTCAGGCCCAGTTTAAAATCCTCAGAGCCTCACACAGTCCTTGAGGCATAGTAGGTGCCCAGTAAACATGGAAATAAAAGCAAAAGAAAATAGTTACAATATTATGTTAAACGAGGAAAATAAATAGGCTACCAGATTTTATGCACATAGGAAAAAACCTTGCAAAGGAATATGTTATAATAATGATGGGTGATAACTTTTTCCTTTTTGCCCTTTTCTGGTTTTCTAAATTTTAAACAATGAATACCAATTCAGCAATAAATGCTTTCAAAAAAGAACTCAATCCGTGTTGTCTTGTTTCTTGTTGAAGAAAATGATGTGCTCCGTGCACTGATATGCAAGTGAAGGCCCTGGGGATCTGGTGGTGAACCCCACAGTGAATGACATAGACATCCCTTCCCTCCCAGAGCTTTCTCCCTGGCAAGGGGACTGACCTCGAGCAAGTACAGTAAACAGAAATAAGATGAAGCAGAGAGAGGGCTGAATCCCTTTGAGAGAACCAATCTCATTTTAACCAAGCTCGGTTCTCTGGGGCTCAATGTTTGTTGGGAGGTAATGACAAGCTATGAAAACAGGATGTGGCAAGTGCTGCAGCAGAGGCTGTGCTGAGGCGGGATGGGTGGCTTGTGTGTCCTCCCGGGAGGTCTAGGGTAGGTTCATCTGGATGTGGCTGGGTCTCCGATATTGGTGCACATGGGGGTGGCAGCAGGAAGCCAGGGCCGGGGCTGCAGGGAAATGCACCAGCTTTTGCCAAGGAGGGGAGTCGAAGCGTCCAAGAGTGGGAACAGAGTCCTGATCCCAGATGGACATCCAGACTCACCCATTTACTCAGCACCCACTTCCAAATTCCAGTCACAATAACTGCTAGGACAATCTAGGTTTCTGCTGGAAATTGGGGATGGGTAGGACCCACAAACTAGAAAATTAGAAGCATTTCTGCAAGATGCAGTTTGGGTAACATCAAATTGAAGCAAAGAGGGAGCAGTCAGGCCTTCAGCACTCTCAAAGGTGAAGGCTACGTGGGGAGTGAGGGAAGGGACCCTAGGGTAGAATCCTAACAGCACCCTTGAGGCCGGGGCAACAGGGGCTTAGCCAGCACAGACAGAGTGGCTGTGTGTAGGGTGCAAGTTTAGGTGTAACAAAGATGTGGAGGCGTGCCCTCGGACCCAGGGTTGCCTGCAGCCTTTGTCTCGGCAGCACTCACCACTGCCCCTTGGCAGAGGCTGTCCCCATGTTTAGGGATAGCAATCTGGTGGTGATGGTGACAGAGTTGTCCTGCAGCTGCGTTTGCAGGTACTCTACCTAAGATTCAGAAAATGGCAATTGACTCTACCCAACAATAAAGTGAATAGTGGAGGGAAGCTCCAGAAGCCACCACTGGCTCCAACCCTGGGCATCACCCAAGGCTGGAGAAGGACCCCAGCCTGGCCGACTTGAAGCTGCTGCAATGAGGTAGAAAAGAGCCTGCAGGAAGCTCATGGCCTTGAGTAGGTGGGGAAAGGTGAGTAAGTCAGAGATTCCAGGCTCGGAATAGCTGTGCACAGGAGCCGAGGGGGCACAGGTGCAAAAGACAATGGTTTACATCACCCTCAGGGGTTGAGAAAGCTTCTTAGGGGACCTGCAGCTTGAGCTAAGCTCCTACTCAAATCCCTCTTCACCCCTAGAAAGTATACATCCTCCCTACTTTACAGCGCAGTCCACCCAGAGGTCAAGCACCTCACGTGATCACAAAGGTAGGGGCAGACTAGAGGGAGGTCTGCTCAGGAATCTGGCCCAGAGCTTTCAGTCTTCAAGACTCATGCATGGCTTTCTCGCTTACAGTGTGCCAGATCATAATAAAAATGGAGTTTTTGGCCTTCAAAACTGGCATCACAGGGATTCACCCGGGAACTGCCATTCTAGAAGCGCCCCCTCCTCAGCCCCCTTTGGATAATTTTCCAGTTGCAGCGCTGAAGTCTTGTTCCCCCAATGACTCTGAGAGCTCCTGGGCAGGGGCTTCGGGCTCTGGGCTGTAATTTTTGATTTCCCTTAACATCTTCAATAACAGTGAGCCCAGGGCATGTAGGCAACAAGTGCCTGTTGACTTAAATTCACAAAATTATGAAAATGAGAAAGACTAAATAGAGACTAAGAAAGGGCTGTAACTTTCAGATATTTCCTCTGAAAGCTCGCTACAAGGGTTGCTTCCTCCTGAAGCCTTCTCAGCTTTCCTAGCTTTCGGGCCGAGCTTTCCTTTTCTGTTTCCTTTGCATTCTACATTATAACACACTCCCATGCATACATTTAGCATTCCCCCACTAAACCTCAAGCTCTAGGTAGGTGAGGATGGTAACAGTTGCCTTTATGCGACTCCCTGACCCCCTTCACTCCCTACTTTTGCACCTGCCATGCTACCTTAGAAGAAATAACATTGACTGAACAGAGGAATGAGAAAATGTCTGAAAAATACAGCCCTTTCCCAGTCTCTGTTTAGTCCTTGATCATCAGAGCACACAGTAGTATATAGCCACGGTGGCTCACTCAAACACTTCTGTCTAGAATGATTTAAGCGTCTACCCAAATCAAAGCCAGCCCAAAGTCTTCAGACAAGAGGAGAGGCTTGGGGACTACTGACTGCTATTATGGGTTGAATTTTGAATTGTCTCACCTAAATTCATATCTGGGATCATAACCCTGCAGAAGCTCAGAATGTGACCTTATTTGGAAAAAGAGTCATTGCAGGTGTAATTATTAGGTTGATGCAAAAGTAATTGCGGTTTTGCCATTAAAAGCAATAGCAAAAACCGCAATTACTTTTGCACCAACCTAATAGTTAAGCTGAGATAAGGTCATATTGGAGCAGGGTAGGCTGCTAATCCAGTATGATTGGTATCCTTATAAACAGAACACTGTGCAAAGGAAGAGAAAAAGACACATAGAGGGAAGATGACGTGAAGATACAGGGAGAATGCTATCTATGAGAAATGTCAAAAATTCCCAGCAAACCACCAGAGCTAAGAGAAAAAGGCATAGAACAGATTTTCTCTCACAGCCATCAGAAGCTAACCCTACTGATTTCTTGACCTTGAACTTCAGCCTCCATAACTGTCAGACAATTGCTTTCTGTTGCTTAAGCAACCCAGTTGGTGGTCACAGCCCCCACAGACTCATACAACTTCTCTCGCTCTCCAGGGTGATTTTTGTTCTCGACCTTGAGCTAAGAGTAATTTGGATGATGAAAGAGCAAGGGCCAAGTGCTCATCACCATCAGTATTTTGGGCAAAGTGGTACTGTTAGTATCTGTACTCTGCCAGGCATAAGCCATATGGGAGCCCAAGGAAAAGAAAGAAAGTACTGTGGTCAGATTTAACCATTCGGATGTGAGCAAAACATCCGTCTTCAATAGAAACTCTTTAAATATTGGTCTCTATTGCTATTTCCTATTTAAAATGATTTTGGACCATAGAGTGTTTGTGGTTTCAAACCCTGGCTTCATTAGTTACTAGTTGTAGGAGCTTGGGCAAGTTACTTAAGCACTCTGAGCCTAGTTTCTTCATCTGTAAAATGGAGATAATAGCGTTGTGAGGATTGACAAAGATTGTACTTAAAATAGTGTCTTGCATATTAGTAAGCATGACATTAGTATTAACAATAATTGGTGTTTTTATTTTGGTTTGTAATGTCACCAATAAACAACTGGAAAGAGTATAATAATTGCAACATCAGCCTACAGAAATGTATGCTTTTTTTGAGGATCCTGAAAATCACCCTGAGAAGAAAGTATTACTGTTCCTGTTTTACAGATGAGAAAACTGAGGCTCAGAGAGATGACACAATTTAACCCAGGCCAGTCTGCAAGCACAGCTGAGATTAGCACTCTAGTTTCTAGACTCTAGCGCCTTTCCCACCACTGAAACACTGTTTTCCAAGAATGAAGTAAGCCTGAAATTTTAACATAAGCAAGAAAATATGATTGATGAGGTTTCACCAGGCCTTGGGGAATGGCAAGTGTGGCTCCTATGGAGCGAGGATGGTTTAATGCAAAAGGTCAGATACCAAGGGGAGAGGACTGGCTCTAGGTGTCAAAAAGCCACGCACCTGGGTGGAAATTCATGCAACCCAGGCACAAGCATGGTGGCAGCTATATGAGTGGTAAGAAAGGAGAAAGAAGTATTCTTCCATTCAATCATTTTTTTGTGCAGTTGTTCATTCTATTCATTTATTTTACAAATACTTACTTAGTGTTTATGTTTGATATGGTTTGGGTTTGTGTCTCTGCCCGAATCTCATGTCGAATTGTAACCCACAATATTGGAGGACTGGCCTGGTGGGAGGTGATTGGATCATGGGGGTGGATTTCCCCCTTGCCCTTCTCATGATAGTGGGTGAGTTCTCATGAGATCTGGTTGTTTAAAAGGGTGTAGGACTCCCTTTGCTCTCTCTTCCTCCTGCTCTTGCCATATAAGAGGTTCCTGCCTCCCCTTTGCCTTCTGCCATGATTGTAAGTTTCCTGAGGCCTCCCCAGCCATGCTTCCTGGTACCGGCCTGCAGAATTATGAGCCAATTAAACTTCTTTTCTCTATAAATTACCTATTTCAAGTATCTCTTTATAGCAGTGCAAGAATGGACTAATACAATGTTGTGCCATGAATTACATGCTGGGGAAATAGTAGGGAATGAGACATCAAGGCTGTTACAATGTAGGAGAGAAGATTGACAGTAAACACTGTAATTAGAAAACAGTTTAGAAAGTGTTAAGTAGTAGTTGCTATTCTCCCTCTTTTACAGATGTGGTAAACTGAGGCTTAGAGTAGGTAAATAACCCCCCCAAAGTCACAGAGCCAATGAGTGGCACAGTCCAGATCCAATTCAGACCCACTTGGCACAAAGTCCATGCTTTTTCACTCTGCTCTGGGAGATGTTAAACGGTGTGCTAAAAAAAAAAAAAACTTTTTTTTTTTTAAGTTTAAAAAAGTTTGGGAAAACTGAGAATGAATTCCTACCTTAAGAAAGCCACACCATGCATTCGTGTATTCAAGGCTTTGGGCCGCTTTGTGGGAATAAATATTATTTAGATTGTGCATTTCCTAAACATTCAATGGTTTCAGCCTAAGTCCATTCAGCTATATTGACTACAGTGGTAAACATACGAAGACCATAGCGAACAGGGGATCCTCGGGACACAACAGAATGTCCTGAGACATTTTTAAGGTATGGTGAATTGCACAGGACACATTCAGTAACTGGGCTTTCTAAGGTTCTGTGATGTTAAAGAATTGAATTCTGGTACACTTAGAAAGGAAAGAAAAATAGTGCTTTTAGGCATGAGTTTCTACAGTGAACAATTTTGAGTGATCAAGTTCCCTGTTATCAATTATAGCATCAGTAGATTTGAAAAGTACAAAACGTGCCTTTGTTCACTTCACACATTTGACAGCAGTGACAGATTCTCACAAAGGAGAAAGCCCCTGGGAAGTAAAATGATGATTCCAAACGGGCGTTTTTTATTGTCAAAGAGCATGCATGAATGAGGGGGGAGGTGGGGGTGGGGGAGACTGCTCATCTACCCCAGATCTTTTCTAAAAGTTTATTAGGACAGGTTGTTCCTCACACCCAAATTCACTGGTATAAATTGATTTTTAAAATGGAGCAAGATTTGAAAGATGAGATCCTCCAGGGACTTTATTGCCCACTGGAGGAGGGAAGTGCATAAATAACTACAGCATGAGGCAGTGTCTGTGCCCCCCACCCCAACCAAATTCTTGGATTGAAACCTGAGTCTCCCTATGATGGTTTTTAGAGGTGGGGCCTTTGGGTAGTGATTAGGTCATGAGGCTGGAGCCCTCACAATGGGAGGAGTGCCCTTATGAGAAGAGGCTAGAGAGAGCCAGCTCTCTTTTCTCCACATGAGAACAAAGCGGTCTGCAGCCAAGAAGAGGTCCCTCGCCAGAACCTGACCCTGTTGGCACCGTGACATTGGACTTCCAACCTCCAGAACTGTGAAAATACATTTCTGTGGTTTGTAAGGCACACAGTCTACGGTACTTTGTTAGAGCAGCCCTAACTAAGACAGGCAGATCAGAAAGAGCCAACAGAGAGGTACAGAAAAGGGCTTCAGGGCAATTTCTATTCAGTAGGAAGACAAAGGCAAGAAGTTCTACTGCTTACGGGTTTTTATCAGATAGTGGCACGTCTAGCCTTTGAGTGAAATTTGCAGGTCTGTTAATAAATCTGCATTCTGCTGTATCCTACAGCGGCAATTTTCCAATACTCAAGATTTAGCTCTATCAAAGCCTAATTTGGTTTTTAGGTTCTGACATTTTCCAGCTCCAATGGGCATTTATGACTTTAAACTATATGCAAAAAATGAAGTCTGTTCACTTCATTTTCTTCTTCCAGGGATGAAAAAAAAAAGGGTAAAAGTAAAAGAAAAAAGCCATTACTTTTAAATGCATCCCCTTTTATCACTGAATGCCTCTTCTTCATACATATTTTACCCTTAGCTAAATTTTCTTCTTTCCTGCTTCTAGGCTAATTTTGCATTGTATAGCTATTAGTATCATCAGAGTATTTAATCACACTCTTGCTATCGCTTCCTATTCTCCAGGCAATACCTTTCTTAAAAAAAGCCTTATTTTAAACAGCATTATTCCCACCGACTCCTTTTCCTGACATTATTATTCATTGATTTTACCACCACCATCACATACCACTCTGCTATAGAGTTCTTAAAGTTCACACCATAGAGGTTCTTCTATGCTTCAAGTTCTATACCAAACATCGTATAGAGTTTATCTCTAAATTTTGTACTAACTTTGCAAAATAGGAAATAACAGTTCTTAACTCTACTTTGTAAATGAGAAATCCAAGACCCGGTGCTGAGTGAATTTTTCTAGGCTTCACAACTAATACCATTGTTCCATTTTGACTGTTTCTTCCCTAGTATCTGGGCTCATAAACAAGCTCTCCAGTACTAGGCTCTGTGGTCTATTCTTATTTATAGTATGTTGTCTTATTCTTTACACAAATAATTTCTGGCAAATTTTGGGTTAATCAGATGGTGGGTATGGTTCAGTCATAAGGGTCTTTTGTTACATAGTCTTTTACTTTTTTCTATTTGCTTTCAGGTTGTGTGATCAGTCTTACTCTATGTTACACAACAAATCAATTATTTGTATTAGTTTCCTATTGCTGCTGTAACTAATGACCGTAAACTTAGTGGCTGAAAACAACACGAATATTCTTTCACAGTTCTGGAAGTCAGAAATTCAGGGCTAAAATCAAGGTGTCTGCAGGGTTGGTTCCTTTTGTAGGTTCCCAGGGAGAACCCATTCCTTGCCTCTTCTAGTTTTTAGTGGTGATGGCCTCATGGCTCTGAACGCTGCCTCTGTTGTCACATTTTTTTTTTCTCGCTCTGATCCTAATGCTTGCCTCTTGTAAGGATTCTTGTGATCACATCAGGCTTACCCAGATAATCCAGGACAATCTCCCCATCTAAAATCCTTAACTACATTACACCCTCAAAATTCCTTTTGCTGTCCAAGGTAACAGACACAGTTACGGGGGACTTGGATATGAACTTGGAGGGTGGAGGGAGATTATTCTGTCTATCATATTTCTCATTCAACAAATAGTTGTTGAGTAATTAATGCATGCAGTGAACTATGTTCAGCTCTGAGGAAATTTCAGGGACTAGCACTATGTTTGAGGAATAAAACAGCCAGACTGTCTCTGCTTTCATGGAGTTTACACCCTAACAGAAGATGCAGACATTAAATATTAATTTTACAATTATCGAATTACAATTGTAATAAGTGCTGGAAAAATGGAGTGTGAAGAACGGAGATGAATCATGGAAGAACTGGCTTAACTTGGGGCATCAGGGAAAACTTCTTAGAGGGAATGACTTTGAGCTGAGCTCTAATGGGGGTGATTAATTAAGTGAAGATGAGGGCCAAGAGTGGATGCTGGGAGAGCAGTGATTAAAGCCTTAAAACTCAAAGGATCTTTTAGAACCATTCCCAGTCATTAGCGTCATTAGCGATTCTTGAGCTGAGGGAATTAATAAGCATGTTCTCAAGAGAGATAGTTGTTGTTTTCTGAATTTCTCAAAAGCAGACAAGAAAAATGTTCATATCTCAAATATCATAGAAATACCTTCCTTGGAATAATTTGATTTCTTCCACTTATCGGAAGTCAATAGTAACTTAACATTTGCATTATTTTTGCTGTTCTTTGAAGAGTTTTAACACCTCTATGAGTTTAATAGCCCCCAAATCAGTCTTAATACAAGTTTAAGTAGACAAATTATACAAGATTCCAAATATGGGTGTTAACAAAAATACAGCTTTGAATCTGTGGCAAGATCATGTGAAATGCTTGGAGAAAAGATGGAACAATAGAGCATAAATCCAGACATAGCGTTCCAATGCCATCCTCAGTTCCCTTAGAGTTCTTTTTTTTTTTTTTTTTTTTTTTTGGTGGAGTATCGCTTTGTCACCCAGGCTGGAGTGCAGTGGCATTATCTTGGCTCACAGCAACCTCCGCCTCCTGGGTTCAAACTATTCTCCTGTCTCAGCCTCCCGAGCAGCTGGGACTACAGGTTCACGCCATCATGCCGGGCTAATTTTTGTACTTTTAGTAGAGATGGGGGTTTCACCATGTTGGCCAGGCTGGTCTCGAACTCCTGACCTCAGGTGATCCTCCCGCCTCGACCTCCCAAAGTGCTGGGATTACAGGTGATCCTCCTGCCTCAACCTCCCAAGTGCTGGGATTACGCCCGGCCCTCTTAGAGTTTTAAGCCTTCAAATATGCAGAGAGCAACTTAATTCTGTAGTCTCTGATACTGAAAGCCTTTTCTGTTTCTGTGATAATTTCTTGCCTAATCACCATCAGAACTTTGTGAAGTCCCAATACATAGGAGGTGGATAAAATCTCATTTTAATTTTTCACTTTTTAAATTATAAGAAAGGATGAGCATTTTCTCCTAAAGTTTCAGTCCTTTGATATTTTTCCCTAAACCATTTGTTTGTGGCCTTTGCTGACTTTTTTTTTCTTTTTGATTTTTTTAGGAGCTCTTTGATTCAAACAGAAAATAATTCATTGTGTGGCATATTACAAAACATTTACCCAGTATGCCATTTGTCTTTTGACTTTGTGAAGGGGGCAAGTTTTTACTAGTCAGGTGTATTAGTATTTCCCTTTGTGACTTTTCAATCACAAATTACAAATACAATTGCTCAGGTTTTTTATGGTTCCTTTTTTTTTTAAGTGATTCAGTCTTTAATCATTTGGGATTTATTTTGCTATAAGGTATAGATAAACATCTAGCTTAAATTTTTTTCAAATGTCTAGTCTTTAGTCCATTGTATTTATTGAGTAATCCAGTGTTTTACCACTGATTTGAAATGCTATTTTAATCAAAAACAAGAATCTCAAATGCATTGGGATATATTTTGCTCCATTTTAAGCTGACTTTCTGGTCTAGAAGGCCTTGTCATTTATCTCATTGTTCATAATTTCCTCAGATGTTTAAAGGGGAACTTTTAAAAACATTGTCAATTATACAACGTTACAACCAACAATTTGAATTTTGATTTTTTCTCTGTAAAGTTAAGATAATGGAATAACTTTATAATTGTGTGGGAGGATTTTAGATGCTGTGTATATGCTAAGCACTTAGTCCAATTTCAAGTCAGTTGTCATTGCCTTTTATTCTACAGCCCCTAATGTGTACGTATACAATAGAAGCTTAGTAAAGCTTTGAGCTTCAAGTTCAGGTGGGCTCGCACCAGGATCTGTGCTCTTCGACATCGTGTTGAATTGCCTCTCACAGGTAGGAGAGAAATTTGATTTCTCTGGAAAGCTGGAGGGGAATGAGTGTTCTGTGAGGTTTGTTTCTATATTTATTTTATTAGAATGGGAGAGAGTTGAGCGGGTTACCAGGCCTTCTCATTTTCTTCTTTGGGTGTAGATAACTTCATTGCACCTTTGTAATTAGTCAGCATGAGAGACAGGACTAGCTGGATTTCCTAGGCCAACTAAGAATCCCTAAGCGTAGCTGGGAAGGTGACTGCATCCGCTTTTAAACATGGCGCTTGCAACTTAGCTCACACCCGACCAATCAGGTAGGAAAGAGAGCTTATTAAAATGCTAATTAGGCAAAAACAGGAGGTAAAGAAATAGCCAATCATCTATCGCCTGAGAGCACAGCGGGAGGGATAATGATCGGGATGTAAACCCAGGCATTCTAGCCGGCAATGGACACCCTCTTTGGGTCCCCTCCCATTGTTTGGGAGCTCTGTTTTCACTCTATTAAATCTTGCAATTGCACTCTCTTCTGGTCTGTGTTTGTTACGACTTGAGCTGAGCTTTCACTTGCTGTCCACCACTGCTGTTTGCCGCCGTGGCAGACCTACCGCTAACTTCCATCCCTTCAGATCTGGCAGGGTGTCCGCTGTGCTCCTGATCCAGTGAGGCGCCCATTGCCGCTCTCCATTGGGCTAAAGAGTCACCATTGTTCCTGCATGGCTAAATGCCTGGATTCATCCTAATCAAGCTGAACACTAGTCACTGGGTTCCATGGTTCTCTTCCGTGACCCATGGTTTCTAATAGAGCTATAACACTCACTGCATGGCCCAAGATTCCATTCCTTGGAATCCGTGAGGCCAAGAACCCCAGGTCAGAGAACATGAGGCTTGCCACCATCTTGGAAGTGGCCACCACCGTCTTGGGAGCTCTGGGAGCAAGGACCCCTTGGTAACAAGAACACTGTTTTGAGAAAATCCATAGAAAAAGAATGAATTCCAAATAGTTTGGGTCTAAAACTTCTAGTTCTCTCTGTCTTTCTAAGAGGCCTTATTCCTAGGGGGCTGGGGACTGGAAACCCAATAGCTGAGGTTAAGTTGATAAATCAATCAGAAAAGGGGTAGAAATCAAGGAATGGTTGGGGAAAAGGATGCAGTTAGAGGGCAAGTGGGGATGCATGGTTTTGGATGTGTGGGAGGTGAGAAGCAAGAGAAGGGACAGTGCTTTCAGACTTGTCAATGACAGCTTTCAGGCTTAGGCCAGCCTCCAGCACAACAGTTCTCACCCTTCAGTGCTCGTCAAAAGCGTTATGCAAATGCAGATGCTCAAACCCTACCCAGGAATACCAGAGCAGGCGCCCTGGGATGAACCCCATGTTTATTTCTGAAAACTGCTTCACATTCTCAAAGAAGCCGAATGCTTTGAACTCTCATATAGTCCACTGAGACCAGATACATCCTCACAAGGGAGAAGGTAAGGTATGTTCAGGACTGCCCTTCTTATCCTATTTTTTACTAAACAAATCTTACAGAGCACCTACTATGTGCCAGGTACTATGCCAGTCCAGGAATAAGATGGTGAGCAAGAAAGACATGGTCCTTGTGTTCAGACGGTATCAAAGAAATAAAGTGGTGTGAGAGAGCAGGAAAGGGGACCTTCTTCAGAGAGGTTGGTCAGGGAGGGCCTTTCTGGAGAGGGGGTACTTAAACCAGCAGGGGGACAAGGCGCTGGCCATGCAGGGAACTGGGAGTTCTAGGGAAAGGGCCCAGCACAAGGGGCTGACGCAGGCGAGGTGGAGTGTGCTGGGTGAACTCTACTCTACCCTGAAGGAGTCACCTCCACTCCTGTTCCCTCCAGGACCAGCTCAGCCCTCGTCTGCCGGGGTTTCTGTTCCTCCTTGCACCCTGTGTGACAGCACTTTTCTCTTCCTCACTGTTTGTCTATAGCCTCCTGCTAGAATATCCATTTACATTGCTATTGCATGCCATATGTGCTGGAATACTGTTCTACATAATTTATTCTACATAAATATTTGTTGGCTGATAAAAAGAAAAACAATTATTCTGTAGAAAGTATGGGACTTCAGGAAAGTCTCTCAGTTCTCTAGGTATCAGTAGACTTATTTATAAAATGACAGAATCATATTTGTCCTGCAGACTTGGGATAGTTAAAAAAAGATAACTTATTAGGGTACCCGGCTGTGGGGATGGTACATGGTAAGTGTTCAAGAAATGTTTGTTGAGGTATGACTAAGTAAGCGAACATCTCAGTGGTTTCATCGTTACTGAGAAAGTTGGGATATTGTGCAAGATTCTTGAAAATTAAGCTGTTTATGATATTTTATGAAAACTAAAACTAAAGCTGCCTTTAATTCCCTCTGGCTCTGAGAAGTGACTATTCTGAATGTGCTCCAGAATCTATGCTAAACACAGGCAGTGCTGATGTGAAGAGCTGGAGGTCTAAAGTCCAGGGCCCTGGGTTGAGTTCAGATTCCACTCACTACTTATGAGCTTTGAGTAAAGGCTTTAAGCCTCAACTGCAAAATATGTTTGATAATTTTACCTATAAAATAGAGTTTGACCTGTGATACTGGGTTAAAATTAGAGATATCAGTATGAGCTCACATCCACATACACACACACAGAGACACACATACAGACACAGTAACAATTGTAGGTATTTGTGTATACATGGGTTGTATACACATATACTTTACTTAGCACTCCACAGAGAAGACCAGGACCTAAGAAGGCCAATAAGCAATGACATCCCAGTAGCAATGGGCACACCTAGCACCCAGATCTTGGTTTCCAAATACCATTTTCCAATAAAAGGAACCAGGTCTCCTTCGGGACATGCTGATTAAAGGACAGGGGCAGAAGAATATGAGATAACAAGATGAGCCTGGATCATCTGGTAGTACCAGAACATAAAGTAGTATGGAAGAAAAAAAAAATAGGACAGAGGAGCCAAGATGGCCGAATAGGAACAGCTCCGGTCTACAGCTCCTAGCGTGAGCGACGCAGAAGACGGGTGATTTCTGCATTTCCATCTGAGGTACCGGGTTCATCTCACTAGGGAGTGCCAGACAGTGGGCGCAGGCCAGTGGGTGCACGCACCGTGCACGAGCTGAAGCAGGGCGAGGCATTGCCTCACTTGGGAAGCGCAAGGGGTCAGGGAGTTCCCTTTCCGAGTCAAAGAAAGGGGTGACAGACGCACCTGGAAAATCGGGTCACTCCCACCCGAATATAGCGCTTTTCAGACCGGCTTAAAAAACGGCGCATCAGGAGACTATATCCCACACGTGGCTTGGAGGGTCCTACGCCCACGGAATCTCACTGATTGCTAGCACAGCAGTCTGAGATCAAACTGCAAGGTGGCAGCGAGGCTGGGGGAGGGGCGCCCGCCATTGCCTAGGCTTGAGTAGGTAAACAAAGCAGCCGGGAAGCTCGAACTGGGTGGAGCCCACCACAGCTCAAGGAGGCCTGCCTGCCTCTGTAGGCTCCACCTCTGGGGGCAGGGCACAGACAAACAAAAAGACAGCAGTAACCTCTGCAGACTTAAATGTCCCTGTCTGACAGCTTTGAAGAGAGCAGTGGTTCTCCCAGGACGCAGCTGGAGATCTGAGAACGGGCAGACTGCCTCCTCAAGTGGGTCCCTGACCTCTGACCCCCGAGCAGCCTAACTGGGAGGCACCCCCCAGCAGGGGCACACTGACACCTCACACGGCAGGGTATTCCAACAGACCTGCAGCTGAGGGTCCTGTCTGTTAGAAGGAAAACTAACAAACAGAAAGGACATCCACACCGAAAACCCATCTGTACATCACCATCATCAAAGACCAAAAGTAGATAAAACCACAAAGATGGGGAAAAAACAGAACAGAAAAACTGGAAACTCTAAAATGCAGAGCGCCTCTCCTCCTCCAAAGGAACGCAGTTCCTCACCAGCAACGGAACAAAGCTGGATGGAGAATGACTTTGATGAGCTGAAAGAAGAAGGCTTCAGACGATCAAATTACTCTGAGCTACGGGAGGACATTCAAACCAAACGCAAAGAAGTTGAAAACTTTGAAAAAAAATTTAGAAGAATGTATAACTAGAATAACCAATACAGAGAAGTGCTTAAAGGAGCTGATGGAGCTGAAAATCAAGGCTCGAGACCTACGTGAAGAATGCAGAAGCCTCGGGAGCCGATGCAATCAACTGGAAGAAAGGGTATCAGCGATGGAAGATGAAATGAATGAAATGAAGAGAGAAGGGAAGTTTAGAGAAAAAAGAATAAAAAGAAATGAGCAAAGCCTCCAAGAAATATGGGACTATGTGAAAAGACCAAATCTACGTCTGATTGGTGTACCTGAAAGTGATGGGGAGAATGGAACCAAGTTGGAAAACACTCTGCAGGATATTATCCAGGAGAACTTCCCCAACCTAGCAAGGCAGGCCAACATTCAGATTCAGGAAATACAGAGAACGCCACAAAGATACTCCTTGAGAAGAGCAACTCCAAGACACATAATTGTCAGATTCACCAAAGTTGAAATGAAGGAAAAATGTTAAGGGCAGCCAGAGAGAAAGGTCGGGTTACCCTCAAAGGGAAGCCCATCAGACTAACAGCGGATCTCTCGGCAGAAACCCTACAAGCCAGAAGAGAGTGGGGGCCAATATTCAACATTCTTAAAGAAAAGAATTTTCAACCCAGAATTTCATATCCAGCCAAACTAAGCTTCATAAGTGAAGGAGAAATAAAATACTTTACAGACAAGCAAATGCTGAGAGATTTTGTCACCACCAGGCCTGCCCTAAAAGAGCTCCTGAAGGAAGCACTAAACATGGAAAGGAACAACCAGTACCAGCCGCTGCAAAATCATGCCAAAATGTAAAGACCATCGAGACTAGGAAGAAACTGCATCAACTAACGAGCAAAATAACCAGCTAACATCATAATGACAGGATCAAATTCACACATAACAATATTAACTTTAAATGTAAATGGACTAAATGCTCCAATTAAAAGACACAGACTGGCAAATTGGATAAACAGTCAAGACCCATCAGTGTGCTGTATTCAGGAAACCCATCTCATGTGCAGAGACACACATAGGCTCAAAATAAAAGGATGGAGGAAGATCTACCAAGCAAATGGAGAACAAAAAAAGGCAGGGGTTGCAATCCTAGTCTCTGATAAAACAGACTTTAAACCAACAAAGATCAAAAGAGACAAAGAAGGCCATTACATAATGGTAAAGGGATCAATTCAACAAGAAGAGCTAACTATCCTAAATATATATGCACCCAATACAGGAGCACCCAGATTCATAAAGCAAGTCCTGAGTGACCTACAAAGAGACTTACACTCCCACACATTAATAATGGGAGACTTTAACACCCCACTGTCAACATTAGACAGATCAACGAGACAGAAAGTCAACAAGGATACCCAGGAATTGAACTCAGCTCTGCACCAAGTGGACCTAATAGACATCTATAGAACTCTCCACCCCAAATCAACAGAATATACATTTTTTTCAGCACCACACCACACCTATTCCAAAATTGACCACATACTTGGAAGTAAAGCTCTCCTTAGCAAATGTAAAAGAACAGAAATTATAACAAACTATCTCTCGGACCACAGTGCAATCAAACTAGAACTCAGGATTAAGAATCTCACTCAAAGCCGCTCAACTACATGGAAACTGAACAACCTGATCCTGAATGACTACTGGGTACATAACGAAATGAAGGCAGAAATAAAGATGTTCTTTGAAAGCAACGAGAACAAAGACACAACATACCAGAATCTCTGGGATGCATTCAAAGCAGTGTGTAGAGCGAAATTTATACCACTAAATGCCCACAAGAGAAAGCAGGAAAGATCCAAAATTGACACCCTAACATCACAATTAAAAGAACTAGAAAAGCAAGAGCAAACACATTCAAAAGCTAGCAGAAGGCAAGAAATAACTAAAATCAGAGCAGAACTGAAGGAAATAGAGACACAAAAAACCCTTCAAAAAATTAATGAATCCAGGAGCTGGTTTTTTGAAAGGATCAACAAAATTGATAGACCGCTAGCAAGACTAATAAAGAAAAAAAGAGAGAAGAATCAAATAGACACAATAAAAAATGATAAAGGGGATATCACCACCGATCCCACAGAAATACAAACTACCATGAGAGAATACTACAAACACCTCTACTCAAATAAACTAGAAAATCTAGAAGAAATGGATGAACTCCTTGACACATACACTCTCCCAGACTAAACCAGGAAGAAGTTGAATCTCTGAATAGACCAATAACAGGATCTGAAATTGTGGCAATAATCAATAGTTTACCAACCAAAAAGAGTCCAGGACCAGATGGATTCACAGCTGAATTCTACCAGAGGTACAAGGAGGAACTGGTACCATTCCTTCTGAAACTATTCCAATCAATAGAAAAAGAGGGAATCCTCCCTAACTCATTTTATGAGGCCAGCATCATTCTGATACCAAAGCCGGGCAGAGATACAACCAAAAAAGAGAATTTTAGACCAATATCCTTGATGAACATTGATGCAAAAATCCTCAATAAAATACTGGCAAAACGAATCCAGCAGCACATCAAAAAGCTTATCCACCATGATCAAGTGGGCTTCATCCCTGGGATGCAAGGCTGGTTCAATATACGCAAATCAATAAATGTAATCCAGCATATAAACAGAGCCAAAGACAAAAACCACATGATTATCTCAATAGATGCAGAAAAAGCCTTTGACAAAATTCAACAACCCTTCATGCTAAAAACTCTCAATAAATTAGGTATTGATGGGACGTATTTCAAAATAATAAGAGCTATCTATGACAAACCCACAGCCAATATCATACTGAATGGGCAAAAACTGGAAGCATTCCCTTTGAAAACTGGCACAAGACAGGGATGCCCTCTCTCACCACTCCTATTCAACATAGTGTTGGAAGTTCTGGCCAGGGCAATTAGGCAGGAGAAGGAAATAAAGGGTATTCAATTAGGAAAAGAGGAAGTCAAATTGTCCCTGTTTGCAGATGACGTGATTGTATATCTAGAAAACCCCATTGTCTCAGCCCAAAATCTCCTTAAGCTGAAAAGCAACTTCAGCAAAGTCTGAGGATACAAAATCACTGTACAAAAATCACAAGCAATCTTATACACCGACAACAGACAAACAGAGAGCCAAATCATGAGTGAACTCCCATTCACAATTGCTTCAAAGAGAATAAAATACCTAGGATCCAACTTACAAGGGATGTGAAGGACCTCTTCAAGGAGAACTACAAACCACTGCTCAAGGAAATAAAAGAGGATACAAACAAATGGAAGAACATTCCATGCTCATGGATAGGAAGAATCAATATCGTGAAAATGGCCATACTGCCCAAGGTAATTTACAGATTCAATGCCATCCCCATCAAGCTACCAATGACTTTCTTCACAGAATTGGAAAAAACTACTTTAAAGTTCATATGGAACCAAAAAAGAGCCCACATTGCCAAGTCAATCCTAAGCCAAAAGAACAAAGCTGGAGGCATCACACTACCTGACTTCAAACTATACTACAAGGCTACAGTAACCAAAACAGCATGGTACTGGTACCAAAACAGAGATATAGATCAATGGAACAGAACAGAGCCCTCAGAAATAATGCCGCATATCTACAACTATCTGATATTTGACAAACCTGAGAAAAACAAGCAATGGGGAAAGGATTCCCTATTTAATAAATGTTGCTGGGAAAACTGGCTAGCCATATGTAGAAAGCTGAAACTGGATCCCTTCCTTACACCTTATATAAAAATCAATTCAAGATGGATTAAAGACTTAAACGTTAGACCTAAAACCATAAAAACCCTAGAAGAAAACCTAGGCATTACCATTCAGGACATAGGCATGGGCAAGGACTTCATGTCTAAAACACCAAAAGCAACGGCAACAAAAGACAAAATTGACAAATGGGATCTAATTAAACTAAAGAGCTTCTGCACAGCAAAAGAAACTACCATCAGAGTGAACACGCAACCTACAAAATGGGAGAAAGTTTTTGCAACCTACTCATTTGACAAAGGGCTAATATCCAGAATCTACAATGAACTCAAACAAATTTACAAGAAAAAAACAAACAATACCATCAAAAAGTGGGCGAAGGACATGAACAGACACTTCTCAAAAGAAGACATTTATGCAGCCAAAAAACACATGAAAAAATGCTCACCATCACTGGCCATCAGAGAAATGCAAATCAAAACCACAATGAGATACCATCTCACACCAGTTAGAATGGCAATCATTAAAAAGTCAGGAAACAACAGGTGCTGGAGAGGATGTGTAGAAATAGGAACACTTTTACACTGTTGGTGGGACTGTAAACTAGTTCAACCATTGTGGAAGTCAGTGTGGCGATTCCTCAGGGATCTAGAAATACCACTTGACCCAGCCATCCCATTACTGGGTATATACCCAAAGGACTATAAATCATGCTGCTATAAAGACACATGCACACGTATGTTTATTGTGGCATTATTCACAATAGCAAAGACTTGGAACCAACCCAAATGTCCAACAATGATAGACTGGATTAAGAAAATGTGGCACATATACACCATGGAATACTATGCAGCCATAAAAAAGGATGAGTTCATGTCCTTTGTAGGGACATGGATGAAATTGGAAATCATCATTCTCAGTAAACTATCGCAAGAACAAAAAACCAAACACCGCATATTCTCACTCATAGGTGGGAATTGAACAATGAGATCACATGGACACAGGAAGGGGAATATCACACTCTGGGGACTGTGGTGGGGTGGGGGGAAGGGGGAGGGATAGCATTGGGAGATATACCTAATGCTAGATGACGAGTTAGTGGGTGCAGCACACCAGCATGTCACATGTATACATATGTAACTAACCTGCACAATGTGCACATGTACCCTAAAACTTAAAGTATAATTTAAAAAAAAATAGGACAGAGGCATGTCAAAAGGACACAGGAGCCACCCTAAGTTTCCAATGGTAGCAAAACTGGAAAACTGGAAAAATTTGTGCAATAAAATAGTGTATATTTGAATTATAACTCAAAGTATAAAATACGTATACAAGAATCTGTGCTAATATAAATAAATGATTGGCTAATTCAATAAATTAGGGAGGAGAGAGATGTTTTTTACATAGAATAATTTCAAAAGATATGTGTAGATATTCCATGTTCTGGGAGCAGGGGCTTGGTCCTCCCTGGCCTCACTGAGTGCAGGCTGGACTTAGAGACTCACTTCTAAAGAACAGAGTAAAGGAAAAGGGGGAAAATAGTGACTTTGCAGTTGGGAAACCTGGCAAACGACCCTTTCACCGAGTGATGAAGGTTGATCTCACCAGCAATGCCATGTGGCATCATTTAACCTTGATAGGATGTGATGAAAAGGGTGCTTCACCTCTGTGGTGTTCTTTCCAAAAACCCCTAACACTGTTGAACCAAGATGAAGACATCAAACAAATCCCAATTCGAGGAACATTTTACCGACGTACTTAACCTGTATCCTTGAAAACTGCCAAGGTCATGAAAAACACGGAAAGATGAAGACTCTGTCACAGACCAGAGGACACTAAGGAGACATGAAAAAGAAATGCAATGCTTGTCCTGGACTAGATCCTGGAACAGAAGAGGACATTAGAGGAGAAACGTGTGTAATCCAAATAAAGTCTGGACTTGATTTGCTACTAAGGTATATACAGTAGTAATATTGACTTCTTTAGTTTTGACTAAGTAATAGTAATGTGTTCACATTGTGGGGAATTAAACTTGGGTGAACAGTATACTCTCTTGCAGTATCCTCACAACTTTTTATAAATCTGAAATTATTACCAAAAAACGTTTATTTGAAATAACAGAGTTTGGGGGAGACTAGACAATAACACATGTGACAGTGTGCTGTGAGCTCATAGGGCTAAAAACAGCATTATGAGCATCAGGTTCTGTGGATTGTGCAGAATGAAATTTAGTGATTACAGAATCTCAGGAAGTGTCCAATTTCCTGTCTATCTGTGATTCTTTTTCTAAACATTACCACCTGAGACAGTCTACTAAAAGAGATGCCAGGTATTTTATTTGACACCTAGTGTTTAAAAAATAAAAGTGAATTCCTGAGGTCAGCTTGTTTATTGCTTAGGCGAACCAGAATTTGTCATGCATCACTTTCTCATACAAAGAGTGCAAATTTACTTCTTGCCAAACCCATTTATGTCACTTTCCTGGTAGTTTGGATTCCAGGGAAATATGATTCTTTGTGCATACACACCCTCCCCCACACTCAGCATCAGAGAGCTTTTGGTTCTTGTAGAAATGCAACTCACTGTGGGAAAAGCTGTTTCAAAGTCTGGGTTGCTTTCCTAAGGCAGCAGGTCTCCCTGCCACCCAGCAGTTCAGGAGGCCCCAGGGAAATAAGGAGAACCTCTCTCCACACAGGGCTTACATTCTGAATATGATTCTCTTTTAATGTAGATCAAAGTGGCTGAAGTAAGTCTTGAGTGTGCCTTGGAGATGTTGGTAAATGCAGCATGTTCCTCCAGCACTGCTGTGGTTAGGAAAGGAGTCAGTTCAAAGCTACAAGGTCTGCCTGGAGATCTCAAGGTTCGGGGACCCAAACGGGAGTGGCTTAAAGCTAAGGAGGCTCCAGGATGCTTCTGGCTCAAGCAGGGGCTCATGCAATGTAACATTCTGATCCAAAAAACAGAGCTTTAAAGAGCCACTGGATACACACGAATAAGTTGCATTCGGTTTTCAATTTGTGAGCTGTGGTGTTAGAATCATGGTTTTGGACATGGTGGGAGGGTTGGGGAGGGCTCAAGGGAGAGCCAGTCACGTACATGCATCCCTGTGCGTGTGTGCGTACACACACACACACACACACCAGCAGCAATCAATGCGCTGTTTCATGTGCAAATGAGAGGAGCGGTAAAAATAAACTCCCAAGATACGTAACACAAAACCACCTGGGTGGTCTTTGCAGTGAGGCCTGCAGCTATTTTTCCTTCCCTTTCCTCCCCGTCCCTCTTCTCTTCCTCCTTTTCTCCTCTCTCCTTTTTCTTCTTCTTCTTGTACCAGTGGGACATCGTAGATTTTTCTTGCTTTAATTAGTTATGGATGAAGTTTGTCCTTTTTGAGCACACAGTAGATAGTGGTAGGGAGACACGTCCACAGGACCGGCAAGAAGTGGGCCTGGAATTTCAGGTGGGCTGTAGATGATGAATAGGGGTTCACTGTGAGCCCCAAATGCAGTTCCACCTTTAACTTTTGGCCCCACTGAAGCCAGATCTCTGTTGCTCTGCACTGCTTGCTTCTGCGCTATGAGCTCCCTGCTACAGAGGGGCCCATCCATCCTCTCCATCCCTGCAGCATGCATATCACAGGGGAGACTGCTTGCATCACATTATTTATATTGTACTAGAGTCTGAAATGTGTGAAAAGCCAGACATAGAGCGTGCAGAGTCCTGCTTATGAGGAATTAGCTGGCCCAGGAGCAGTGGTTCCATTCAATGTGACAACACCTACGGAGTCTCAGTGAGGCAGAGAGCACAGTGAATGAGAATTTGGACTTTAAGAAAAACAGACCCTAGATAAATCCTCTTGTGTTCCTCACTAGCTGTATAGCCTGGGAAAATCCCTTAACTTCTCCAAGTCTCAAAATTCCTTAACTGTAAAATAAATATGGACCTAAGAGCACAGTTAAATGAGATCACGCATGTTAAGTGCAGCGGCTGGCAGGCCATCAATAAATACCAACTTCTGCTATTTTCATTTTTATCCATATACCAAGTAAGTATGTGCCTGGCATGGTGGAGAGAACAAAGACAGACAGGCAAGGTACAGGCCCGCCCGCCCCCATGTGCTTGCATCTTAGTGAGGAAATCTACGAAACTAGAAACTAGTATCTTGATGTCTCTCTGCCACACCTTCATCATCTATAAAGGGTGGACAACAATACCTATTCCATAAGATTAAATGCATGAATACACATAAAGCATTTAGAACAATATTAGCACATTATAAGTGCTCAAACAGTTATTTTACAATGATTATTCAAAGGAGAGTTAACATTTTGTTGGGATAGTTAGGAATTACTTTACAGAGAAGGTGACCATTGACATGAGCTTGAGGGATGGCATGGAGTTGATAAAGGTGATCTGGGTAGAGGGAATGATGAAGATCCAAGGTGCAGGGTGGGAGGGTTGGGGATGGCTCAAGGCAGAGCCAGTCACTTGCTGCTCTCTGCAGCACAGGATTCACAAACCTAAGAGGGAAAGGCAAGTCTGGAAAGGCTTTTGGAAGGTCCTGAAAAGCTAAGTGAAAATTTGTACTTAGTTGTGTAGGCAACGTGGAGATCCCAAACTATGTTCAGGATCATAAGTATGCCCTGGGAAAATCAGTGAGGCCTTCACATGAGGAAAGTCAGAATTTCCATCAGGGATGCAAATGAGAAGCTAGTGGCACTTTACCCGTTCATTGCGTCAATACACATTTCCTTGGTATGTGTGAGGCACCGTCCTAGACACTGGGTATAGAGTGGTGAACAAGACAGAATTTGCCTTCCTGGAGTTCAGAGGATAGTGGTAGAGACAGGCAGGCAGTCACACAGGAATATATCTTATAAAGTGGCAAGTTCAAGAAAGGAATATACAGGAGCTATGATAAGAGGGCTATCTAATAGGGCCCGCCTCCCTGAAGAAGTGACATGTAAGCTGAGCCATGAACGATGGGGAGGAATAATCCACCAAGTGGAAGGACAGAGTGAGAAATTGCTTTCCAGGCAAAGGGTTGGGCTGGGGTGGGAAGGTCATATTTTTCCTACAGCAAGGCATTTGTGGCATCAATGTGGAAAAAAATGTATTAGAAAGAAGGAAAGAGCAGATTTGGTTGGACTCACTGGGACAGTAGTGCAGGAGCTACATCAAAAGATGATTGGGGGAATTCTACATGAAATGATGCTGTTCACCCAACATGGGATGAAACTCACAGGTGGAAGAAGCCAGACACAAAGGAGCATATACCGCGCGAGGACTTTGATACGACATTCAAGGATAAAGTTTCCTAAAAATGAACTAGCCGGTGGCGATAGACTTCGGAATAGTGGCTACTCTGGGGACTATTGACTAGGAGAGTCATGAGAATTCCTTCTGGAGGCTGAACATTATCTACGTCTGCATTTGTGTCTTCACCCGCCCTTAGTAGGTAATGTTAGGTCAGCTGAGAGAAAGGACGAGAGAGAGAGACCCAAGTTTAGGCAAGCCTTTATTTAACTTGCCAGCTGCTCTACTACAGACAGAGGAGGCAGTCTTGAGCTTACAAAATGAGGGGTTTATATGGGGGAGAGAGACCCTGGGGTTGTATGTTGGTTAACTCTGCCACATATCACCTTGTGACGTTTATGTACCGAAGGATGTAAGTAAAGTTTGTTTACGTTTTTTATGACTTTTTTTTGTGCGACCTTCCCCTGTGCCATCTGGATGGTTTGTAATTGGGGTTTGCTTTATTGCTGCAAGGCCTGATAGGTAAAGTCTGCTGACTTCACCACGGCACCTAGATAAGGGCTTCAAAATGTAAAAAGGCTTGGGGGAAGGGGAGGGGTGGCACAAAGAGGTTTGGGGGGGGTGTGTTGGCAGTACCAAGAAGCTTTTTTGGGGCAGTTTGTCCCTAACAGGTAGGTAATTCCACCTGAGCATTCATACGTGCTACGTAGGAGTGATTTGCAAAATGATAAAAAGGTCTGCTATATACCACTGAAAAATAGATGCTCAAAATGTAATGCTAAGGGAACAAAGTAGGGTATAAAATTGTATATGCATTATCATAACTCTCAAATAAATTCTCAATACAATATAATATATTTGAAAAGTTAAAAGGAAACACACATTTCGACATCAGTTGTTTCTGGTGGTAGGATTTCAGCTGACTGTTGTAAGAAGACACCCCAGGGGAGTTTCTGAAACATTGACACCACGTTAGAGCTCAACCGATCTCTGAGTAGAACAACCAGGGTGTGAACCCAGTTCTGTTCTTTCCTCGGGAAGTGACTTTCAGGAAGTCACATAACTTCTCTAACCCTCAGTTTCCTCCACTGTAAAAAGGAGTCGAAATGACACCTCCAACCTAGGCCTGCTTGGGAACAAAACAAGATCAAGTGTGAGCCTCTACACCAGCACTGGGCCCAAAGCGAGTGCCCAATCAATGTCAGTTACTACTATTCAGGGGAAGCTCAGAGGCAGAGGAGAGTGAAGCTGTCCACATGTACACCCATTGTCCCTCTTTTCTGGGTCATCTGCAGAGATAGAGGCTGGAGAGGGGCACCCGAGGCAGAGGGTGAAGGCCTAGAACAGCTGTCAGAGGAAAGTGAAGGGGGCTGTCCAGGGAGCCGTCACAGGCTGCCCAGCAGCACTGAATGCTAGCTGGGGTAGAAGGTGGCGGTTCCCACATGAAATCCTCCAATTCCCTTGCAGCCAAAGAGGCAGTCGAAATTTTACAGAGTTAGGAATTGAGAAGGGGGTCAGGGTAGGAAGACAAGGACATGAAATTTCAGAAGTAAACTCTAGAGAGTATAAAAATAAAGAATGCCATTTTAAATGGGACAATTTAAAGTTGAACTTTTTGAGACTATGTGTAGCTGTGGGTGTAATGTATACATGACATTATTATTTAAGGAAATCACAAAACCTGTGTCACTTGCATTTCTACACAGAGACCCATTTCTTCCTTGCAATATCAAACAGAAAATATTATGATATTATGATACAATAGTCACATGCTATTTGAACACATGAAAAGTTTTTTTTTTTTAATTAAAGTTAACTAACTCTTCTAGGTACCAGTGGAGGCTGCAGCTTCTCAGGTGGAATTAGGGGAAATTTAATTGGCACTTAGTCAGTGACAGAGGAAGCTTGAAATATACACGTTCCTCAGGTAGTTGCATCTCTT